>NC_089495.1:15569874-16922874 GCF_036850765.1 Saccopteryx bilineata
TGGTGGCGCAGTGGATAGAGCGTCAGACTGGGATGCCGAGGACCCAGGTTCAAGACCCCGAGGTCGCCAGCTTGAGCGTGGGCTCATCTGGTTTGAGCAAAAGCTCACCAGCTTGGACCCAAGGTCACTGGCTCGAGCAAGGGGTCACCTGGTCTGCTGAAGGCCCATGGTCAAGGCACATATGAAAAAGCAATCAATGAACAACTAAGGTATTGCAACAAAAAACTGGATGAGTGATGCTTCTCATCTCTCTCTGTTCCTGTCTGTCTGTCCCTATCTATCCCTCTCTCTGACTCTCTCTGTCTCTGAAAAACAACAACAACAACAAACAAACAAAAAACCAGACGGTGAAGAAATGAGGCCTGTTGTAAAGTTATGGTCCAAGGGTGAATTATCAACTAGGAATTGCTTTAGCAGGGCATTTCAGAAAGTACAATATAAAGTGGCTCAGGCAAATTTTATTGTCTCATTGACAAGGCAGGCTAGTTCAAAATCATCGTGATGCTTTGGGGAAGCCTCATTCTGCTCTGTTGAGTTATTATTACCACCTGTCTTTGTCCTCGTGATTTTGGACCTCATTGTTGAAAGATGGTTATTTATCTTCAAGCTCTGAATAGGAATAAGGGGAAGGGCAAAGAGAAGAAGAAAAAAACACACATGCCAATGAAAGTCTCACATTTTGTTTTTAATTTTATTTATTGATTTTAGAGAGAGGAGAGAAAAGGGAGTGGGTGGGAGGAACAAGAAGCTTCATCTAGTAGTATAGTTGCTTCTCATATGTGCCTTGACTGGGCAAGTCTCAAGGTTTGAACTGGCGATCTCAGCATTCCAGGCTGACGCTCTACCCACTGCACCAGCACAGGTCAGGCTGGAAGTATTACTTTTAAGAGCTCTTTTAGAAACTCTACTCTGACTTTTACTTATACATTATCAGTCAGAATTTTGTCAGATGGCCGCTATAGCTCCAAGGGATAGGTAAGTTTTGAGCCTGTTTAAGATTGACATTACCAGTCTGAAAAAGATTAAATTCTAGTTGTAAGAAAAAAAAGAAAGTATAATTAAATAAGGAAATAGCAGAAAATAACATGGATGCTTTTTTAAAAGTTGAAATGTTTCAATAATAAGCTTAGAATGTAATTAGTTGGCAATAAATCAAATGTGCACAGTAAATAAGACCCATGAATTTATAAGCATTGTGGGGATGTGGCAATGAACCAAAAAGGAAGGAAGCAAAGGTGATTTGGGGGTGATAGAAAAATAGAAAACGAGCAGCTGTCTCTTCACCTTTCAGGTAACTGCTTTCAGATGGTCCCGAATTCTTAAATAAGAAAATTTGTGTTATACAATTAATATTGTGGTTTGTGACAGTAAGTCAACATATATTGATTTCTTTTGACTTCATAAATCTAAGGGAATACACAGAAACCTGGCAATAAACTATCACAGATCAATAAAAACTAAAAATTAAATATAAAAATTGCCTTTGTATTGCATAAAATGTAGTTTCAGCAGTTCAATGTATATGTCACTTGAAAAGAGGTAGTTGTAAAATACAATCTCTTTTGTGCTTCATTTTGTTAAATTTCACAATTAAAAGTCAAAAGGGAGAAGTACACATAAGTTGGGTCCTTCTTTATTTCTCAAGAAGTCCCTATTTCTTTTTCGTCACCACCTGCTTTGATGATGATTACAATGTTTATCCCAAAAGGGACTTCAGCAATGTAAAAGTGGTATAATTAACAAGATTCTTCAATCTCATTGTATTTCTTGCAGAAAGCTAGAAGCATAAAAAGTAATTGCAATGGCAGGTATGTAACAAAGACCTTATTAAGTATAAGAATGCTTAAACGTAAGAACTATAGATTGCCTTAAATGTAAGCATAATATTCATGGATTGACTGTTATTCAGGTAATAAATTAATAGAATGAAGCATGCATCTGCATTTATTAAAGGAGAAAAACTTTGTATCCACATATAGATGTGCAGCATGATGTGACATTCAGTTTGAATTATTTGTCCATTAATAAAGAAACACATGAAAAGTAGCCATCATTCTCAGAGTACACTGCTCATCGGGATGACCTGGAAGAATTTTACACTCAGAAATTCCTTGACACTGTCCCAGAGGCTTAGATTCAGAAGGGCATGAATGGTTGGTGCTGGGACTATTTCTCTCTTAAAGCTTTTCAGGTCATTGAGATATACAGCAAGGATAAAATTAAATAATGTTTTAATAGGTGAAGCAGTTGGTATGGGTAAAACTCTGCACTAAAGGGAGGAGGGCAAGTGGATTCATTTATTCTTATGAAGCTTATTATCTCACACAGCTGTCACTACTGTGATGGGGAAGAAGGAAACGAGTAGGATGGGGCTGGGAGCCAGTGGCTTCCAGGGGGTGGAGGCCAGGGATGCCATTAAACATGTGTTGCTGTTTTTTTGTGACAGAGACAGAGAGAGAGTCAGAGAGGGACAGATAGAGTCAGACAGACAGGAAGGGAGAGAGATGAGAAGCATCAATTCTTCGTTGTGGCTCCTTAGTTGTTCAGTGATTGCTTTCTCATATGCGCCTTGACCGGGGGGCTCCAGCAGACCGAGTGACCCCTCGCTCAAGCCAGCAACCTTGGGCTTCAAGCCAGTGACCTTTGGGCTCAAGCCAGCAATCATGGGGTCATATCAATGATCCCACACTTAAGCCAGTGATCCCTAGTTCAAGCTAGTGAGCCCACATTCAAGCCGGATGAGCCCACGCTCAAGCTGGCGACCTTAGGGTTTTGAACCTAGGTCCTCTGCATCCTAGTCTGACGCTCTATCTACTGTGCCACCACCTGCTCAGGCCTGTTAAACATTTTATACTGCACAGGCTAGTCTGTCACAACCAATAGTTACCCAGCCCACAATGTCAATAGTGTCAAGGTTGAGAAACCCTGATTCTAAACGAGGATTAAAAATGTACATTAAAAATATATAATTTGTGATATAAATATTTAAATGGCATTGCAAGGATACCGATAAATTTCATCATAATTCAGAGGAGGGTAAATTTGCACCGGGAGATAAAGGACCTTAGATCCTAGAATGAAGTTCACCCTTTCTCATACTGCCTTGCCACCCAAGCATGCATTCATTCATTCACGCTAGTTTTATACTTACAGTTTCAATCAGTTGTGATATGGTAATCAGCTGAAGGTCATCACATTTAAGTGAGAAAAACCAACCTGTCTGGTGGTGGCACAGTGGATAAACATTGACCTGGAATGCAAAGGTCTCAGGTTCAAAGACCCGAGGTTGCCAGCTTTATCATGGGCTCACCAGGTTGGCAGGGTCACGGGTTTGAGCACAGGATTATTGACATGATCCCAAGGTCAGTGGCTTGAACCCAATGGTTGCTGAATTGAGCAAGGGGTCGCTAACTTGGCTGGAGCTCCCTGGTCAACGCATGTTAGAGAAGCAATCAGTGAACCATTAATGGGCAGCAACTACGAGTTGATGCTTCTCATTCCTCTCATCTCTTTCTCAAAAATTAAAAAAGAAAAGAAAAACCAGACAGACTAGCTAAAGTTAAAAAATATAAAATATTAAGTGCTGACAAGCATGTGGGGCAAGTGGAGGACTCAAACATTTCTCGTGAGAGTGGATATTGGTACAGGCACTTTGGAATGTTTGTTGGCAGTATCTACCAAAGCTGATTTGTATTCCCTGTGATTTATCAGTTCTACCTCAAAGTATATATTCAACAAGCATGCACATATATGTGGACACCAAAAGACATGCACAAGAGTGTTCTTAGAATTATTGTTTGTAATAGTCCAAATGAATACAATAAAAACGTCAATCAGGCCCTGGCTGGTAAAACAGTGGATAGAGCCTCGTGCTGGAGCATTGAGGTTGCTGGCTGGAGCCTGAGGTTGCTGGCTTGAGCCTGGGGTTGCTGGCTTGAGCGTGAGCGTGCCTGCCAGTCTGAGCTTCAGTCAGAGCACATATGAGAAGCAATCAAAAGCACAACTAAGTGTAACAACAAGTTGATGTTTCTCTCTCTCTCCCACTCCATCTTCTATCTCTCTCTCTAAAAAAAAAAAAAAAATCAATTATATTTTAAAACTGGGGTTTATTTATACAGTGAAATAATATAAACAATTAAATTGAATAAAATTCTACACAAAAATATATAAATAAATATCATAAATGTAATGAAGAGTAAAAGATGTCAGACACAAAAGTTACATATAGTATGACTTCATTTATATAAAGATCAGATAGAGGCAAAATAAATCTACGGTTATATAAATCAGAACAGTTGTAACGTTGGGGGGTGGTAATGAATGAGGGGTTCTGTAAGTCTTTGGGGAGGGCTGTAATGTCCTATTCTTTGGTCTAGGAAACAAAAAAATATCTGATAATGCATATGCTCTTCATTTTTCTGTATGCTCTATTTGAATAAAAATACTTGTTCCCTTGTGTAGTGATAAATGCTATGAAGATAGGTAACACAGGGGAAATAGATAGAGAGGTGGGCTGGCATGGGAGATAAAATATTTTGTATTACCTAGCAAGCCTTTCCAGTGAACACATTAGAGTTTCCGGGCCATGCAGTTTGTCTCACAACTACACAGCTCTGCCCTTGTGGCACAGATACAGCCACAGACAGTACGTGCGTGAACAAGTGTGATTGGGCACCAATACAATTTCATTTATGGATCCTAAAATTTAAATTTCATATAATTTTCATTTATCACAAACCATTATTCTGTTTTTGACCCCCCGCCCCCAATCGTTTAACAGGCACCATTTTTAGCTCTCAGGCCATTCAACAATAGGCAGTGGGCAAATTTGGCCCATGGGCTATAGTTTGATGCCCCCAGGGTATAGGGTAATCAGAGAAAGTCTCTCTAGGCACAGAGCCCTAAACAGATTGAGACAGCAAATTACATGTTGATCTGGGGGCAGACTTTTCCCTAGAGAGGGAATAGGCACTTGCTGTGTTCAAGGAGCAGCCTGGAAGGCTAGAACCCAGTGAGCAAATGGGACCACGATGGGGGATGGAATCAGAGCAATGAACAACTCACCATCACACAGTGTTACAGAGATATATTTTGAGGAAATGATTTTGGTGGTAACGCAGGACAGGAACTAGATGGTAGAAATATTGGAGGCAAGGATGTGAACCAGAAGTTGTAAGAATTTTCCAAACAGAAGACAAGATATTGAACTAGCACATTGACGGGTTGGAGATGATGAAGGAGAGGAGTATTCAACGTTTTTAAGTGCCCAAGAAACCCGCCCACTGTATACACATTAATTTTTTTTATTTTAAATATCATAAAATAAGACTATAATAAAAGCCTTTCTTTTCTTCCCTCCCTCCCTCCCTCCCTCCCTCCCTCCCTCCTTCCTTCCTTCCTTCCTTCCTTCCTTCCTTCCTTCCTTCCTTCCTCCCTCCCTCCCTCCCTCCCTCCCTCCCTCCCTCCCTCCCTCCTTCCTTCCTTCCTTCCTTCCTTCCTTCCTCCCTTCCTTCCTTCCCTCCTTCCTTCCTTCCTTCCTTCCCTCCTTCCTCTTTTCCAGAGAACACTATGCTGAGTGAAACGAACCAGTCACGAAAGGTCAAACACCATATGATTCTACCATATGTGCATAATAATGCACAACATTATGAATGTATTTAATATCATTGACCTATATACTTAAAAACTGTTAGGATGGTATGGTATTTCTGTATGTATTTTACCACAATTTAAAAAAATTGAAAAACAAAACAGATGGGCTGAATAGGCATGGTGTGTCATTTGGTCATGTAAGGATAAAATAACCTAACATTGTGAAAACACTTTATAAATTTTAATGGACCACAATACACTTTGATCTACGTTTATTCAAATATTCATCATTATAATTACATTACAGATCAATGTGCCTGGCACATTACCCTTAAACATGAATAAAAATGATTTTAAAAGTCCCAGTATATCATTGTTGCATTCACTTTTTTTTTTTTACTGTGAATATAATAAATTTTTATTAATTGTAATGGGATGACATTAATAAATCAGGGTACATATATTCAAAGAAAACATGTCTAGGTTATTTTGTCATTAAATTATGTTGCGTACCCCTCGCCCAAAGTCAGATTGTCCTCCGCCACCCTCTATCTAGTTCTCTGTGCCCCTCCCCCTCCCCCTAACTCTCTCCCTCCCTCCCTCCAATGTCCTCCCTCCCCCCACCCCTGGTAACCACCACACTCTTGTCCATGTCTCTTAGTCTCATTTTTATGTTCCACCAATGTATGGAATCATGTAGTTCTTGTTTTTTTCTGATTTACTTATTTCACTCCTTATAATGTTATCAAGATCCCACCATTTTGCTGTAAATGATCTGATGTCATCATTTCTTATGGCTGAGTAGTATTCCATAGTGTATATGTGCCACATCTTCTTTATCCAGTCTTCTATTGAAGGGCTTTTTGGTTGTTTCCATGTCTTGGCCACTGTGAACAGTGCTGCAATGAACATGGGGCTACATGTGTCTTCACGTATCAATGTTTCTGAGGTTTTGGGGTATATACCCAGTAGAGGGATTGCTGGGTCATAAGGTAGTTCTATTTGCAGTTTTTTGAGGAACCACCATACTTTCTTCCATAATGGTTGTACTACTTTACAGTCCCACCAACAGTGTGCATTCACTTTTCATTCTGAAATAAAGATTTTGTTTATGTTATGTTCCAAAACTTATGAATAAGTTTTTTTTTTTTAAATAAAAGCAGACTTTCCTAATAACAATTGATTAACATAGAGTGAGGTGAGAAGTAAATAGTTAAAAGTATTTTAGTCCTGGAACATTTGTAAACCAATTGAAATTCAGTAATTATTCTTAACTAGAAATGCCAAGTAGCACAATGAATAGTATCTAAATCAAACAGTATGCAGTGCACGTGTGAGAGACAATACAGGGCTCCTGGGGCCAACCTGTGTGCACAGAGTACGGTGGACACTGGGCCTCTCTATTCCACTACAGCAGCTGCGCGTGCAGAGAAAGATACAGCAAAGTCTACGATTAAGTAGCATCTCAGTATTAAGCTTCTTGGTGTTTATTACTTTCACAGTGGAACAGGAACCTGTCAGTACACACTTTTCACGACTGACTTTGGTCTTAGAAATCACTAACTTAATAGAAAGGCTTTTACTTTAAGTGTCTTATAATAATTAATAAAATATTTTACTAGAGGTAGCATTTCAAATTATAAAATTTAAAAAGGACTTGGAATACTGTTATTGAATACTTGCTTAGAGCGACCTCAGGTTTCCTAGTGCAGGTCTCTTACAATCTAAACACAGCAGGAATTTTCTGTGCGGGCAGCCGTGGAGGCATCAGGTAGTAACTGTCCCTCTGAAAGAAACTGCTCCCTCTTCTTGATCCGTCAGTATACCCAGCTGAGACCCTAGACAGGACTTCGCAAGATGGGTAGCGTCATAAGCCTTCCATTTTTTTTTTTTATCTTTTCCCAAGTATTCATTCACTATAAGCTTTTTTTTTTTTTTTTTTTTTTTTTTTTAACCAGGACAAAGCGCTGTATTGCAAATTGGAGAAAACGCTGACACAGATTTGTATTTTTCAGAATTCTTTAAAGCACAAATCAAAGCTCCATGGCCTCCCACAGAGTGGTCAAAAATAGACATCCTCTGGGGGTCCCCTGGAAAATGGCATTTACAGTTGGGGAAGTGCCCCTCCCAGGTGAGCACACTCTGTAGTTAGTTTTCCAGGGATGTCCAGTGACATCCACAGAGAGCCCAGGTCCGGGGCCCACGGCCCACTCCCGTTCCTCCTTCCACACTGCTGCCACCTAGCGAGGAACACACTTGCGGTTTCATCTCAGAAATTTTAATATCACAGGAAATATTATGGCAGGCATACCAAATAAGGTCTTTTACAAATGTATTGCATAGCTTTGCCTCATGGGTCTGCGAAAAGGAAAACGCATTGGGGAAAATCACTGTGTAAATCAACAAACAGGTGTTGGCAAGGGTGTGGAGAAAAGGGAACCCTGGTACACTGTGGGTGGGAATACGGATTGGCTCAGCCACTGTGGAAATAGTATGGAGTTACCTCAAAGAATTTAAAATGGGCCCTGGTTGGATAGCTCAGTTGGTTAGAGCATTGTGCTGATACACCTAGGTTGTGAGTTCAATCCCCAGTCAGGGCACATATAAGAATCAACCAACGAATGCATAAATAAATGGAACAACAAATAATCTTTCTGTCTCTTTTCTTTCTCTCTCTGTATATCTCTCCCTTCTTCTCTGTCTCAAATAAAAAAAAGGAACTGCTTTTTGACACAGTGATTTACTTCTAGGAATATATCTAAAGAAATCTAAAAAACTGATTTGAAAGAATATATGTACCTATGTTCACTTAAAGTTATCATTTAAAGCAGCTATAGTCTAGTACTTAAATCCACTGGCTTTATAGCCACTGTCTGATTTCCGATTTCAACATCTTTGTGTACATGACCTAGGGAAAACAACGTCAGCTCTCTGCAGTCCTCAGAGGCAACCTGGGAAGCTATCACACAGAGTGATTAAGAGAAGTACATGAAATTATGTGGTGCCTTTCTCACAGTAAGTGCTCACTAAATGTTAGCAATGCTTCTCACCAAACTGATTTACGTTTGAAATATAGCATCCTGGCATCTTGACATGATTCTGCTAACTACATGTATGGAAGTAAGAGTCATCAAAATGAATGGTAAACTAAGGACTCAGAATATTATCTTGTGATAAGGGGAAACATATGTCACTATCCAGGAAGTGATTATCTCCCTAAAAGCCATTCTACAATACTGGCTAACTATCAACAGCAAAATGTGTTTTTAGAATAAATCGTAGATAAGGGGTAGTAATAAACACAATTTGTTCTCATTAAATTGTTTATGGTAATGAATTGCCTATTTATTTCAGATGTAATTTTCTCTTCTAACCTCTGTTTTCACTTACTTATAAAAGGTTATCATTTGAGGATGACATTTTTGGTCTCTGATTTACAAGCAAAAGTTTACACGTATGTTGCTATGTAGAAAAAATTTAACATATTCTCTCCTACACTAAAATTTAAATAAAGAAAAGTAAGTTTGGTTCGCATTAGCATTTGGAAATGAGTAACAAGTAACCACAGCCAAGGCATATTGTCAAATAAATACCTTCAGGTAAATTAAATGTTGAAAAGGCTAAATGTTTCCAGTGTAAAATTTTATATGTGTATATTTAGAATATAACTGTTAGACACTGATCAGACTGAAAAACTTAATTAGCAGCAGAAGGGAGACTTTTTGTTATGAAGGTGTGAGGAGTATTTTAAATTCAGAAATCAGAACCTTCTAAAATTGAGTTGTTTAGTAAAACTTTCCACTGTTGAACTTCAATTGGAAGAAACACATTTTATTTCTCTAAATGAGGTGTGGACCCAAATGGACAAACTATAGTTAGATGCTAAATATTTCTTTCCTTTTGCTTTTTTTAAAAGTTAAATAAAAGTCCGACAAGCCAATGTTAACTACTATGGAGAGTCCTCAGGCAGTGGTATCAGAATGCAATGAAACCCTTATCAGTCTGCATTTACCTAGTTTTTACACATTCTCCCATAAAATATCCATAAGTTTATGAAATCTTTATGTTTATAAAATGCACTGTAATCTATTTTTATCATTTTAATTGTTTCATTTGTTTACCCTTTTTTTTTTCCAGTGTGTTTTGATAGCGAGTAGAACATAGCTGGAGGCAGTAAACTATTTTTGGAGAAGAACTCATTTTTAATTTTTTTTTTAAATGTTTTTTTATTTATTCATTTTAGAGAGGAGAGAGAGTGATAGTGAGTGAGAGGGAGAGAAAGGGGGGAGGAGCAGGAAGCATCAACTCCCATATGTACCTTGACCAGGCAAGCCCAGGGTTTTGAACCGGCGACCTCAGGATTCCAGGTTGACACTTTATCCACTGTGCCACCACAGGTCAGGCCTCATTTTTAATTTAAATGTGGGCTTCATAGACAAGAATAAGAAGCCCTGATTGCAGTTAATTCCAGAAAATTCATAAAAGCCTACAGGGAAAACCGATCAGTAATGAAGAGATGCAATCAAGTGTGCAATAATATTGATCTTCAAACACAAAGCTGAATAGATAATAAAATACAGTTGGAAAAACCCATTTCTTTTTATTATGAGGATAGAGCAGATGCTAGTCTAAGTATGAGAATAAAACAAAAGGACCCATTGAATATTACAACTGATACTGACAACATTGGATATACACAACTCTCTATAGTTTATAATCGTTCATGTCCTCAGGCAACGAGCTAGCTCAGAGCTGGCATAGAGCCACTTTTAGCTGAATAGAATCTCACACATTAAATATTTAGGTTTCAACTAGTAGGGAAAAGGGAAGGAAATCAAACAGTTTCTAGGGATGTGAGCATGGAGCATTTGTCAGACTATAAACACAGCATGTTCACAAAGCTCTCTTCCACCCCCTGTAAAACTTCTGTCTTTGATTGACAAAACATCTCCTGTGCAAAGAGTTTATGAATTAAGCCAAAACAATGACTTGAAATAAATGTTGTCTTAACTCCTAAACAGAAATATTGTTTTTAGGATTAGTTCATACAGTAGAACAGTGGATTGTTTAGTATAAAAGGATGTTGACAGTCCTCTCTGTAGATCCTCATGGTGGTAGAAGCAGGACTAGCTCATTTAGACAGAAGCATAAAGAGTTCTAGAATTACTGGGAGAAATTTCAAGAAGAAAGTACTGAACTTATTGTCCCTAGGGAATATAAGCATTTCCTCCTGCCTGTCCTCCTGCCTTCCTCCCTTCCTTTTTCTGACCTTCCTTCACTCTTTTAGTCAATAAAGTGGAATCAGAACATAACCAGGTTCTAACATGGGAGGATAAGTCAGATAGGTCCTGGGTCATTTTTGGTGAGGGGTCACTTTTTTATCATCTTGCCCTATTTCCAGTCTTATTTTCACACTGGTTCCTCTTACAACCGTGTACAAAAAGGAGCCACATACTAAACTTGACAAGCTCGTGGGAGGGCTGCCACAGGAGCCTTACAACTCATTGTCCAAAAGTAACCACATAGGTGATCTGAACATAAAAATTCTTAACTAAAAGCGGGTCATGGTGGGTAGCCACATCCTAGGCCTGTAGCTTCCTTGACAAAGGTCAATCATTACCTTAAATGAACCTGTCTACAGTCTTTTTGCATCTAAGATAACATACTTTTGAATGTCAAAGTAATCTTTTCCAGACCCCTCAGGGAACACTTGTGGGGCCAGAGCTTGAGACCACAGAACCACTCATTATTACCTTGTTCCTGAAACATTATCTCTAGGTGTTGTAAATATTAATTATTAACTACCCAGTATCCACCAGTGTAAAAGAAGTATGTCTATTTATTTTACTTTTCATCTAGTCTCAGAGATTTCCCAAATTTGCTTTCTTCCACCCACTTAATTTACCACTAATGGCATATAACCCTCTTGACATCTCCTTTGATTCTGACATATAAAATAATCTGTAAAATTGCCATTCTTTGGTGAATTTTCTCAATTTTCTGAGATTTTGCTTCCTGGCTATTGTCATCAGTTTGGCTTAAATAAACTCATGAAAACTCTTTACAGACTTGTATATTTCTTATGTCAACATAACCCAGTGGTTCTCAAAGTGTGTGCCAGGGCACACCGATGTGCCCTAGAAGATTTCCAGGTGTGTCCTATGGTATTCCAGAGAAATATGTGTCTGTTGGGGACCAAAAAACCAAAAGGGTTTTTGGAGTTTAGATTTTGGGGGGACAGAGGTGTGGGGAATTGGATGTAAGCTGACAGTCTGCCCGATCCCCCCCCACACACACACACATACTTGCTTGATTAGGTTACAAAAGGCTGTTAAGCTATGGTGCTGGATTGTTTACACTATCCCCCATGTTCCCCAGAAACACTGGAGCAAGTTTCTTATATCCTTTGTTTGGTGTCAAGTTAAGATGATATGTATGGTGGGGGTTTTCTGCACTCAACACAATTAAGAGTAAAAAGAGAGGAATTCTTTAATGTACTGATGAGAAAATGAAAGTTTGACTTTCAAATATATGTCCAAACATTGAAGAAATCACTAGGACATATCAGGCTCATGTTTCTCAAAAACACAAGAATGAAAAAACTTAACACATTCGTGCCGGGACCTGCTGAATTTACTAAATCTTACTAAGAATGTATCTATATATATTAAAAGATAACTTTTTTGTCGGTTTTTTTTTTAATCTCTCTTTTTTTCTGAATTCTGAAAAGTATAACTCAAAAAATATAACATAAAAATGTGTTTTAATGTCAGAATAAATTTAATTTTGTTGTATTCATTTCATTTAATTACTATAAAAGCACGCTTGGAGTTTATATTTTTTTCTTTAATATTTGACTTAATTATTATAACATATTTCTCAGAAATTTGTATATAGTATGCCTACAGTTATTTGTAGGATTTTAAATGCGTCCCAACTTCAAAAGGTTTGAGAACCACTGACATAACCATTAGTCAAACTCTTAAACATCATCTCACCATAAGACCTTTCGGAAAATGTGCTGTCCCATTTAGTTCATTTCCCAATGCCAGCTCTCATGGGGCTACTGTACTGTTGGGCAGAGGCAGAGGGTAAATAAACTGATTTTTAAAACTAGATGATTTCAGATCTGAAACCACTGCAACATCAATAAGAGTGCAATATAATAGGAGTAGGTTTGTCATAGAGAACTGCTGTTAGTTCCCTATTAGTTAGAAATGCCCACTCAACTGATGAGTAAAATGTTGCCTTGGCCAAGATCTGGGTGAACAGCTTTGTACATAGAAAAAATAGCAAGTGTAAAGGTTCTGAGGTCATAACAAGCTTGGTATATCCAAGGAGTAAAAGGAAATGAGTGTGGCTGAAGAGGAGCAAGCTAAAAAAAAAATAGTGAAAGGACTAGGATAGGAGAATAGGCGGAAGAGGGAGACAAGAGCTAGAAAGGGAGAACTTACTAGCCTGGCAAGGAGTTGTTTTTTTTTAAAAAAAGTTTTAATTTTATGCTAAGTGTCATGAGAAGCCATTAAAAGCAAAGGATGGGCCCTGGCCGGTTGGCTCAGCGGTAGAGCATCGGCCTAGCGTGTGGAGGACCCGGGTTCGATTCCCAGCCAGGGCACACAGGAGAAGTGCCCGTTTGCTTCTCCACCCCTCTCCCTCTCCTTCCTCTCTGTCTCTTCCCCTCCCGCAGCCAAGGCTCCATTGGAGCAAGGATGGCCCAGGCGCTGGGGATGGCTCCTTGGCCTCTGCCCCAGGCGCTAGAGTGGCTCTGGTCGCAACGTGGCGATGCCCAGGATGGGCAGAGCATCGCCCCCTGGTGGGCAGAGCGTCGGCCCTGGTGGGCGTGCCGGGTGGATCCCAGCCGGGCACATGCGAGGGTCTGTCTGACTGTCTCTCCCCGTTTCCAGCTTCAGAAAAATGCAAAGAAAAAAAAAAAAAAAAAAAAAGCAAAGGATGTTGCCTGACCAGGCGGTGGTGCAGTGGATAGAGCGTCGGACTGGGATGTGGAAGGACCCAGGTTCAAGACCCCGGGGTTGCCAGCTTGAGCGTGGGCTCATCTGGCTTGAGCAAAAAGCTCACTAGCATGGACCCAAGGTCACTGGCTCGAGCGGGGGGGGGGGGGGGGGGGAGGGGGGGGCACTTACTCAGTCTGCTGAAGGCCCGCGGTCATGGCACATATGAGAAAGCAATCAATGAACAACTACGGTGTCGCAACGAAAAACTGATGATTGATGCTTCTCATCTCTCTTCGTTCCTGTCTGTTTGTCCCTATCTATCCCTCTCTCTGACTCTCTCTCTGTCCCTGTAAAAAAAAAAAAAAAAAAAAAAAAAAAGCAAAGGATGTTTAAGTCATTAATTGGGAATTTTTATTTTATTTTTAAATAAATTTTTATTAATGTTAATAGGGTGACATCAATAAATCAGGGTACATATATTCAAAGAAAATATGTCCAGGTTATCTTGTCATTCAATTATGTTGCATACCCATCACCCAAAGTCAGATTGTCCTCTGTCACCCTCTACCTAGTTTTCTTTGTGCCCCTCCCCCTCCTCCTTCCCCTCTCCCTCCTTCCCTCCTGTGCCCCCCCCCCATAACCACCACACTCTTGTCCATGTCTCTTCATCTTGTTTTTATGTCCCACCAATGTATGGAATCATGTAGTTCTTGGTTTTTTCTGATTTACTTATTTCACTCCGTATAATGTTATCAAGATCCCACCATTTTGCTGTAAATGATCCGATGTCATCATTTATTATGGCTAAGTAGTATTCCATAGTGTATATGTGCCACATCTTCTTTATCCAGTCATCTATTGACGGGCTTTTTGGTTGTTTCCATGCCCTGGCCACTGTGAACAATGCTGCAATGAACATGGGGCTGCATGTGTCTTTACGTATCAATGTTTCTGAGTTTTGGGGGTATATACCCAGTAGAGGGATTGCTGGGTCATAAGGTAGTTCTATTTTCAGTTTTTTGAGGAACCACCATACTTTCTTCCATAATGGTTGTACTACTTTACATTAATTGGGAATTTTTTAATTAAATATTTATATATTGTACCAAAAGCTGGTGAAGAAGCCATATCTTATATATTCATCCTTCATTTTTACATATATAAATTCATGCTCTAATACATTTTCCCAAAATGAGAAAAGCTCTAGTTTTTATTTTTCTATAAAAGTACTAGAGATACTTTAACCTCTAATCCTCCGAAATGCATGTTTTTATAATACCTTCTTTTTCTTAATCATACCAATCATAACTATACTTGCAACAAATTATTTATTTAAATAACTAAAAGCTTATCTATTTTTTTTATTGACTATAAGCTCATGTATGCAGATGGGGTGGTTGTGGATAGCTAAGAAACCAGAAAATATTTTAATTGAATAAATTGCTATAACAATCAAGTCACATTTATTCATTGAACACAATATAAATATTTCCCATATTATTAAAATTTTCTGCTCTACACTTTTCATATAGCTGCAGCATTCTTTTAATGTCTAATCAAGGTGCTCTAAGTTTTAAGAACATATTGTTTTATATAAAAATATATTTATTTTTTGCTTAAATCTTTAACTTACATGGCCATGTTCAGGTCCCTTAGATGCTGTTTTGTTTTAATGTAAATAATACTAAAATTATGTTTTAAAAAGTCTCTCTTTAACTTTTTGAGGAACTACCAACTGTTTTTCACAGTGGCTGTTTCAGTTTACATTCCCACCCGCAGTGAATAAGGGGTCTTTTCTCTACAACCTCATTTATTCTCAAATTTATATGCATCCCAATGTTTGCTGCAGCATTATTCACAGTGGCCGAAACATGGAAACAATTGTAGTGTCCTTCAATAGAGGATTGAGTAAAGAAAGTGTGGTACATACATATAATGGAATACTACTCAGCCATAAGAAAAGATAAAATACTGTCGTTAGCAACAACATTGATAACATTGATGGACCTTGAGAATATCATACTAAGCAAAATAAGTCAGACGGAAAAACCTAAGTAAGATCCACATGATTTCACTCATATGCAGAATATAAAACTGAAAGCAGCAAACAAACAAACAAAAACTCATAGGCACTGACAACAGTATGGTGGTTACCAAGGGGAATGGGTTTGGGAGGGTAAATGGGGTCAAATATATGGTGATAGAAGATAATTTGACTTTGGGTGGAGGGCATATAATGAAATATACACATTATATATCCTAGAAATGTATACCTTAAACCTATATAACCTTATTAATCAATGTCACCCCAATAAATTTAACAAAAGTTTTAATTAGAAAAGTCTCTCCTAATCTGTTATGTCTCCGAAAAAAGATATGTTAAACTACTAAATCCCAATAACTCAGAATGTGACCATTTTAGGAAATAGAATTATTGCAGATGTAACTAATTAAGACAAGGTCATGCTGAAAGAGAAAGGGTTCCTAATCCAATATAAGTGGTGTGTTCATAAAAAAGGATGCCAAGTAAAGAGATAGACATGCACACAAGGAGAACGCCATGTGAAGACTGGAGTTATACTAACTCAATACGAGGAAATACTAGAGGCTAGGAGAGTCCTGGAACAGATCTTTCTCTAACATCACTAGAGGAAGTACGGCCTTGCAGACACCTTGTTCCTGAACTTCTAGCTTCCAGAATTATGAGGTAATAAATTTCTGATGTTCTAAAACACCCTCTTTGTGGTACTTTGTTATGACAGTCCTAGGAAACTAATGCACAATCACAGAGTCTACGATGCTAAATTTCCTTTAGATTATCTGAGCAGAAATTGCAAAGATCGGTCCTCATCATAGCGCAGGGACATTATTGTGACCCTCACCATGCTGTAACTCAAGTCACAGAGATGAAAGATGAAGGTGCAGGGTTGCCAAGTAAAATAAAATATTCTCAGTTAAATTTGAATTTTAGATAATCATATCCTATTTGGAAACATTATACTAAAAATCATCATTTCTCTGAAATTCAAATTTAACTGGGCATCCTAGGTTTCTACTTGTGAAATCTGGCTATCCTAAGAAGGGGACCGCCAGGAAGTAGACATTCCCTGGGGCAGGGTAAAGAGAGGCAGATGTTTTCACTGTCTTCTCAGGGCTTATCCTGATGCTTGATACAAAAGAGGAGCTAGCCAAGTAAAATGGAAGGAGTAAATGTTAATTCTCTGTCAGGTACAGTGACATGAGTTTGGAAAAGTCAAAAAAAGACAGTTGAGGTCTCCATACTGTTTTCTGTGTCTACTTGACTTGGGGTGGTGAACACACAATACAGTATACAAATGATGTATTTTAGAATTGTTCATCTGAAGCTTATATAACTTTACTAACCAATGTTAACCCCAATAAATTCAATAAAAAATAAATAATAGTAAAAAATCAAAAGAAGTGGTGATTGAGTCACCAAAAAGTCAAAAAAAGAAGGAGGAGGAGGAGGAGGAGAAAGAGGAGGAGGAGGAGGAAGAGGAGGAGAAGAAGAGGAAGAGGAAGAAGAGGAGGAGGAGGAAGAAGAGGAGGAGGAGGAGGAAGAGGAGGAGAAGAAGAGGAAGAGGAAGAAGAGGAGGAGGAGGAAGAAGAGGAGGAGGAGGAGGAAGAGGAGGAGAAGGAGAAGAAGAGGAGGAGGAAGGGGAGGAGGGGGAGGAGGAGGAGGAAGAAGAAGAAGGAGAGGAGAAGGAGAAGGAGAAGGAGGAGGAGGAGGAGGAGAAGGAGAAAGAAGAAGAAGAAGAAGAAGAAGAAGAAGAGGAAGAAGAAGAAGAAGAAGAAGAAGAAGAAGAAGAAGAAGAAGAAGAAGAAGAAGAAGACAGCTGAGAGAACCAGAGAAACAATGGGTTGCTAGACGGCTGTGAAAGGTAGGTAGCTGATGCCCCCTTGGAAATGGAATAAATTAAAAAGTGAAAGAAATCCTTCTATCACCATTGCATCATTTTTTGTGACTTTTTAAATTTAATTTATTTCATTTTAATGAACTATCCAGTATTTAGTCGTTACACAATAACATTGTTTTGGCTACCACCTTACTTCAACTTTTTGGTAGCGTAGAACATATGCAATTATTTCTTTTCTTTTTTTTATTAATTTTAATGGAGTGACATTAATAAATCAGGGTACATATGTTCAGAGAAAACATCTCCAGCTTATTTTGACATTTAATTATGTTGCATTATTTTATTAATCCAGTGGAAATACTATTTTAAATCACCAGAGATTATGACCAAGAAAGTAGATGCAGTTTCTATTAATTCACGCAAGGAGCTCATGGATATTTTGAGGTGTGATGCAGACATGAAGTTATTTTGAAAATGCTAAATAAGTTACAGCAAAATTTCCTGGCATTAATATAAGAACAGATGAATGTGTCTACTCTCATTTGATGTTTGTGATAGAAAGAAGGATGATGGAAGGGCTCAAATTTAGATAACTTCTTGAAGACTGCAAAAGAACATGCAAAAAATAGACATAGCAGATGGAAACCCCACGAGCCCTGAGATGAATTAGGAAAATTAATAGAGCATGTAAATTACCCCCAAAAGGGTGAGACAAGCAAAATGAAGTTTTCAGAAGGAAAAGGACCAACAACGGAGAAGGTGGGAAAGCCAGTAAATTTGATAATGGTGCTGAAAAGTACTGAATAGAATTTTGACTCTCTTAAGAAATAGAATTATTTTCTCTCATTTCAAGAATCAGTACCTGGGATTCAATTAAGTGTCAACGTTAGGTCCAAATTTTAGTCAGGATAATCCCAAACAATAAAGTAGAGAGAACTCTTGCATTAGTGTGGGAATAAATCTAAATGAAATGGTGGATGCTGGAGAAATTTTGTGTGAGGCCTGATAGCTCCCATTTTGATGGCAAAGACACGATTGTTTTTCTTAAAACAAAAAGTTTAAGACATATTTCCCACGGAGAACCTACAAAACTGAAGCTGACGAATAAATTATTTAAGTCAATAAAAGGACACACCAAGGAGTGCATAACATGTCCTAGAGTCGTGAGACTGACAAACATACCTTCTGAATATGTGGTGTGTTTAAGACACAGACATGTCTGGGCCATTGTACACGCCAAGGACGAGGTCAATGTCAAGATCAGTAATCCCTCTGCTACTACCGGTGAACGCATCGCAGACTATGCTACCAGAGACAAGAAAGCTTCCGTGGCGTTGTATCAGAAAGAACTAAAAAAGAGAGAAAAAAGAAAAGTGGAAAACACAAAAAGCAATAAACACATTTCCAAAGAAAAGAACAAACGTCATGCTGCCTTCTACTTTGCCATTAAATGTGCAAAGCAGTTTCCAGTATGATGGAAGAAGCCGTTGCCATCAAAAGCAAAACAGGAGTAACACCAGGTGGCCCTTTCCATACAAGAATAACACAGGTAAGAATATTCTAGACAAACCACATACCTGTGTGCCTCTCTGCTTCTCGCTGGTAGTAGGTAGAAACATGCTCTTCCATTTGTCTTAGTGAGTGGGGTTTCTTAAAGCTACATACATAAACCTTAAATTTCTGAAGAATGAAGAGTTCTGTGTTGGTTGCAAATGGGAACATTTTTCCCAGGTCATCTTGAGAGGAAAAGTTCATCCCATCGTCATAGGTTTTCATGAATGTGTTGGGAGTAGCCACTGTCTTCACGACAGGTATCCGAACACTGGAGCAGAGCACTGTACATTTCAGTCAGTTCTCCACCTGGTCCACCTGCCAAGTGCGGTGCGGGAGAGAAGCAGGGAAACAAATCAACAAAGCTGGGCGACCTGCCTGCCCTCAAGCTCCGGCAGCCAAACTCCCTAGTGGGCAATGAAGCATGATCAGAAACCTAAGAGAGAAATAAAACCAAACCAGTTTAGGATAAAATATGTTTGAGTGCCGCTTGGAGAAGCAGAGGGAAAGTACTGTCCGAGTTCTGAGAAATAAAACGCAGGTGGCGGCTTGGAAGATGCTAGCATGTACAGCCCGTCTTCGCAGACTGCGTAAAAGCTGTCCGGGTCTGCGGAAGCACGGGGAGGGAACTGCAACGTGAGCAGAAGGAATCTGAGCGAAGTATTTCTTCAACACAAACAGAAAAATAAGTGCTTGTGAGTGAGAAAGACATAATTTAGTGGAAACTCGGGATATGTAGTATGCTGCCGTTGGAGTTTATATATTTGCTGTGTCTTATTTTTGCACGACAGTAACCCCAAGGCTGAAGAAAAGCGCGTGACCGCCCAGAGGCGGATTGAACAGCAGGCGCCCTGGGCCCTGACTTATGAAGGGCCCCGCAAAACCCCAATTTGACACTTTTTTCTAATGACACCACGTTTGGTTTCATATGTGCAATTTTAACATTAATAGTACATAATATTTTTTATTTATTTAAAAATATGGTTAATATGTATTTTTATTTTCCCTGTCTCTCTCTCTTTTTCTAAGGGGCCCAATATTTTCTTCTGCACCTGGGGCCTCAATCGACCTTAATCTGCCTCTGTGCCCACACTTATTGGACTTGAGAGATGGCCCAAAACATCTCATCTAAAAGTGACATTTTTTGCCCTGGCCGGTTGGCTCAGTGGTAGAGCGTCAGCCTGGCGTGCAGAGGTCCCAGGTTCAATTCCTGGCCAGGGCACACAGGAGAAGCGCCCATCTGCTTCTCTACCCCTCCCCCTCTCCTTCCTCTCTGTCTCTCTCTTCCCCTCCCGCAGCCGAGGCTCCATTGGAGCAAAGATGGCCCGGGCGCTGGGGATGGCTCCTTGGCCTCTGCCCCAGGCGCTAGAGTGGCTCTGGTCGCAACAGAGCGACGCCCCCTGGTGGGCAGAGCGTCGCCCCTGGTGGACGTGCCAGGTGGATCCCGGTCGGGCGCATGCGGGAGTCTGTCTGACTGTCTCTCCCCGTTTCCAGCTTCAGGAAAAAAAAAATACAAAAAAATAAAAATAAAAATAAATAAATAAAAATGACATTTTTTAACCTCAAAAATTCATGTGAATTTTTCACAATACTGAATATTATATTCGTTTGATTAAAGTGATAATGGGATCATTAGTTATAAGGTATCAGATATTAATTACGCTAATCAAAACCACAATAACATACCACTTCACATCCATTAGAATGGTTCTAATAAAAAGTACAGATAACAAGTTTGGAGAAGATATGGAGAAATTTAACCTTTCATGCATGCAGAAAAACGTAAAATTCTGCAGCCACATTGGAAAACAGTCTAGCAGTTACTCAAATGGTTAAATATAGTTACCACCTGACCCAGAAATTTCATTTGTAGGTATCTACCCAAAAGAAGTAAAGAAATATGTCCACACAAAAACCTGTATACAAATGCAGATAACAACATTATAATAACAGCCAGTGAGTAATCCAACCCAATGTCCCTCAACTGATGAATGAATAAACAAAATGTGGTTTATCTGCGCAATGGAATAGTATTTGGCCATAAAAAGGAATGAAGTGTTGTTACATGCTCCAGCATGAATAGCCCCTGAACAGGTAATGCTAAGAGAAAGTAACCAGTCACAAAGAACCCCTTGGGGATGGAGGGTGGGCAGAGCAGGGGGAGTTCTGATGAGGAGCAGGGGAAGTTAGAGTGGCAGCTGACACCTCCCTCCTCTCCCCCGGCATGGTGCCCAGCACAGCCCTGATGCCACAGTGACTGGCCATCACTGAGCTTGCAGCCCTATTCCTGCCCTGTGGCGGCAGCGACAGAATAGTCATACTGGAATCCTTCCTCCACTCTCCTTTATCTGTAGTGTCAGGTCGCTTTGCGACTACAGTTTACCAAGAGTCAAAAGAACTTCTTTTGCCCATGGAGTTTCTGTAATTGTTATATAAGTTTGACATTCATCTCCCTCCCTGGGTTCTAGAACTGAGATGTGAAAGGAGGAAGTGCATGTTAGAAGTGCATGTTAGTGGGCTAGCTTGCCAGTATCCAAAGTCCCTTTATTATGATTAATTCCTACCCGAGGTGATGTTTTGGGAATTAATAGCATATACAAAGAGGCAAGCAGGAGATGTTCAGGAAAGTGATTATTCTTATATTTTTATTTTCAAGATCATAGAGTTCATCAATGTCAGAATCAGGATGGTGCACAATACCTTATCTACATATTTAATACAGTTTTCACTCTAATTCTGAACTTCTGATGGACATTAACAGTATTCCAAAATGATTATTAAAAAGGTTATTTTAAACATATCTTAGTATAATAATTTTATTAGAGGAAGAGAGTAAAGCTGCATTATTGTGGCATACTTGGCCATTTTTCAAAAACAGTTTATGTTTCATTTAGCATATCCACTTTGTGAGCAAAGTCTATATTTAATGAAGTAATGTGCTCAGCCTACAATGTGACTCCACATTTTTTGTTTTTATCTGAGTTCATTTTTTTGCCATAATGATAAACTATCTTCAGGTTTTAGATAAGATTACAACTATAACTTTTTAAAACCTACTTTTTTTGTTGCATCTAGGCCATAAAAATACATCAGTGGAGAACCTACCCATTTAATCACTCAGATTATCAGCACTTCTATAAAAAGCTTTTAAATGGCAAGAAAATAAAATGTTAAGTGTGGATAGTAATTACTTGTCTTTATCTCCTGTGCCAGGTTTCAAACCTCACCATATGGGTGTTTGTGCAAGATTAAATAGCTATTCAAGAGTGTGCTGAGGTGTGGATACTAAACCAAATCGAAAGCTATAAAGCATGGGCTAGGTCAGAGCACATTCATTCTGCAGAAATAAAAGATGAAAGAGTTAACTGATAGATTTTCATGGTTCCACTCGTATAAGTATTTTGATGGCTATTTAACAAAATAAAAAAAGCCTTCTCTTTTCACTATTTTTCATAAGTAACAAAACACTATGAAGAAAGTTTAGAGATAAATTTGGGACAAAAATAAAATAGACTGCCATCTGAAAGAACCTTCTGGAACAGGAGTGCCTGAATAATTTGGTTTCCTCAGGACAGTCCAATTTAAGCATTAGTAATTAATATCAACCCACTCACACCTCACCTTTTTTCTCAAAAATGTCCTAGTTTGGTTGCTAAATTATATGGCAGTCCTATCTGGAGTGATTTTGATTGCTATTGCCAGAATAATCTCAAAAAAACTTAAGTGTGAACCTTGCCTTCACTGAGTCACTATAGGTAACAGCCAGAAAAGATACTTGAGAAGAGCAAGAGGTATCTAGCTGATAGTTTAATATTACATTATGATAGGTGAGAATAAAGATTTAGACAATCTGAGCTATAACCTGGGGGATGTGGTAGTGGTGTGTGTGTGTATGAGAGAGAGGGTGTGTGTGTGTGTGTGTGTGTGTGTGTGTGTGTGTGTGTATGAGAGAGAGAGAGAGACAGAGAGAGACAGAGACAAAGAGTCAGCAGTTCTGATCATCTGAAGCAAGATCTATTTTTCCTTCACTCTGACCTTTGAAAAATATGGAATAATACATATATCAAGGCCAATATTAAAATGTAATAAAATAAAAATATTGTTGGAGCAAAATTTGAACTTTTCTAGAAACACAGAAAAACAGAAGAGATATATGTTTTAATTGGTAAATATTATCAAGCTATATTGTTAAACGACAAAAGTATAGGAGAAGAAAAAATATATATATTCTATATTTTAAAGACATTTAATATTTTAACATGTTGTGAAATGTTTGAGGGACTATATTACCAGTTAACAACAGTGTTGTAAATTGGATGATTGTTCTTCTTTGCTCTAAATGTGATTGTATGCTCAATGCTTCCTCTTCTCTGTCCCTGTCCCCATCCCCGTCCAACAGGGAGGGGCATCTTCTTCAGGCTGAATCCTGAAATGAGCAAACATTCAACCTCAGCCACCTAGCAGCCTCACATGAGGATCTGAGCAAGAAATCAATGAGGCGCTTCTGTTCAACAGGAGGTGACTGGTAAAAGTGGTTGTATGTGAAGGGTAAGATTAATGAAAAGCTTTTCTTTCTTATTTCTGTCACAAAAGACTTTCTTATAACAATGATGATGATAATGATTATACAGCAGTACAACAACAAAATACAAGCTTTTCATTTATTCTCCTAATCTCCAGCCTCAAAAGAGGCACTAACAACACCAAACACCGAGAGGTAAAGGATACAAAATGATCTCCTGAGGTTTCCTTCACCTCTAACTTACCATTTTTTATTGTAAAAATATAAATATATATACAATGAGATAAGTGGCTTTTTAGTTTGTGTTTGAGACAGAACAGCTGATATTTGTGTTAGTCTACTGTTTCAAGTTCTTTTCAGAATCTGAGCAAATCAAAATGACTTTTCAGACCAAATCAGCAAGTTTTAGTCCATCTTACACCATGAATAGAAACACGCCTGGGTCAAAATGGAATCAAGTCATTCAATATAAATCACTACATAATTAATTCAGTTACAATTCAATTGAAAAGATAAACCTGTCATGACAAACCAGCCAATCAGTTTTAAGGTACAATCTGTGAATAATCGGTTTATTGAAATATGAACATGGCTTCTTTTTACAAATCTTGGAATGGGCTTACTTTATAGAGATTATGAAATGTGTACCTCCTTTCTCTTTAGTTTCTCCTCAGACAACCTCATTCAATTTCATCATTTACAAACCTTGTACAGTCTGGGGATGTTGATCACATTTTTAATCTAATCCCGAAATACTCCTTGAAGATCCAGACTTCTTGAAATCCAACCACTTTCTTGAAATATTTTATAGGTGTCTTGAATCAGTCATATTTAGAAGAAAACTTTTGACTTTCTACTATGTTTCTAATTCAATAAATATGTAATCATTTAAACAATCATAAAAAAAATTTGGTCCCATACATAAAAGAATGCAGTAAATTAAAAAAAATCTTTCAAATTTAATGGAAAAGATATTTATCTGTCTTGGGATTCTAGCAGGATCACATTTATGTAACCTGTGTTCTATACAACCTCCTTTCACGGGGATGCTCAACTTTCCTTGTAAAATATTATTTTGCATAAGGAAGATTAAAAACTAGATTAAAATATTTAAGAGAGTAAAAACCAAAATATTAATATTTTGTATTAGAAAGAATCCCTCTATATTTGGCACTTTGTGTAATTTTAATGTTTAAGATCATGTGGCCAATTAAAATGAAATCCCACTAACTCCAATATATATAATCTGTAAATACATAATTGATTTAGATTCACAGCTTTCAATATCAATATATGAACAACTCACAAATGCATCTCTTCAGATAATTTCTGTCCCATTTTATATATTCAATTGCCTAGTATCATTTCTATTAGAATATCTAAAAGAAATCTCACATGTAAAATATACAAAAATTAGTTCTGAATTTTCTCCCCAAAACTTGTTCCATCTTCACTTCTCCATTTCTGTTGGTAAGTTCATTCCTCTTAGTGTCTCAGACTAAAATTCCCCAGAGTCATCCATGACTCTTCCAATTCCCCACCACCACCATCCAATCCATCAGGGGCTTCTGTGTAATGGGAGCTCAGAATGTGTTCCACAGCTGACCTCATCCCCTTTACACCCGTCACTTCTGCCTCTATTTCCGCTTTTTTCCTCATTCCCCTAAAACCTGTTCTCAACACAGGAGCCAGGGAAATCCAGTTACAACCTAAATCAGACCATCTATTTCACTCAGAATAAAAGCCAAAGTCCGCACAGTGCCCTCCGAACTCTCCCTCTCCCGTTATCAAGATGACAATCTGCTTGGCCTCTCTATGGTCAGCACCCTTACCCCAGAAAATTCCTCCCCTTCTATTTTGTGTGTGTGTGTGTGTGTGTGACAGAGACAGAAAGAGTCAGAGAGAGGGACAGATAGGGACAGACAGACAGGAAGGGAGAGAGATGAGAAGCATCAATTCTTCACTGTGGCACCTTAGTTGCTCATTGATTGCTTTCTCATATGTGCCTTGACCGAGGGGCTACAGCAGACTGCATGACCTTGGGCCAGCGGCCTTGGGTTCAAGCTGGTGAGCCTTGCTCAAACCAGATGAGCCCGCACTCAAGCCAACGACCTCAAGGTTTTGAACCTGGGTCCTCTGCGTCCCAATCTGACGCTCTATCCACTGAGCTACCGCCTAGACAGGCCCTCCCCTCCTTTCAAGTGTCTGCTCAAATATCACCATGTCAATGACACTTGACCTGACCATTCTATTTAAAATTGCAATTCATTCTAAACTCCCAATTTGTCTTACCAGGTTCTAGTTTTCTTCTTACATAGCACTTACCAGCCCAACTTTTATGGGGTAGTTTATCATTTATGTATGATATTTACTATTTTTATTTATGAAAATAAACACCCCTAGTTAGAACATGAGTCCATGAGCACAGGGGTATTTGGTTGACCTATCATAAGAACTTAGAACAGTACCTGACACAGAGTAGTCCCATGAAAAATATTTATTACTGTTGACTTGTGATTTTTAATAAAAATCACACTAAATTTATGACACTATTACACATTAGCACATGAGTAATATTCCAAGAATATAGGATTTTCTCAAACTAGACCAGTGTTAACTTGCAATTTTTAAGGTAAGGTGTTACTGTCTGCCTCACACACCAATTAGTTTTTTAAAAATATAAAAAGAACGCATCGTATTGATATTATAGGCAGTATATGGCACTTTGACAGAATTTACGTTTAAATTTAATTGTATATTCTGCAGTAATTCTAGAAGTCACGTTAGGTGAAAGAGCAGATTCTTTATATCTCCAATTTGTTTTCTCCACTGTAGTCAGTGTAGCCTTTCAAGGGTAACCTTTGAATGTGACATGCACTTCTGAAAGATTCAAACCTATCTTGGCACCGTTCTGCCTTAGGACGAAGCCAGTACTCCTCACAGTGACTAAGAAAGTCCTTCATAAGCACATTTCTACTTATTATCCAGACTCCTCTTCTGACACAATTCCCTCTCACTAGACACTTAAACTAGACCTGAATGTGCCATTCTTTTTCTTGCCTTTAGGCTTTTAAATATGCTACTTCCTTTGCCTGAAAAATTTTACTCTACTAACACCTACTCAACCATTTGATCATATTCTAAGTTTTACATCACATTCTGCCTAAAAAAATGTCCTTAATTCAAGGACTGAATTATGGTTGGCTGGGTTCTCTTGACTCCTGTGTTTGTTCCACCCTGGCACCCTGTTCTCCAACTGGTTTCTAATGTAATCCTGGGACACAGGAGGCAATACATAAACCATCACTGAATAAATAAATAATCCCCCTACCTAGTGAAACTGACCTGCACTTTCTCTCTCTTCAACACGTCTTTTTCTTGTGCTTGTGACTGGGCTAACATGCCACTCTGGGACACTGCTATTACAGCCCTTTTTGCCCATAAAAGAATAATTATCAAAATACACATGCACCTTTTATCCCACTAGATGTTTTTATCATGGCTTTTGGAGGTTGAAACACCAAGTAAATTTTCTACTTCTGTAGATTACAGACATGTCATAAAATTTTCAAGAAATAGTCAACTCAGAGATGATTTTATTTTATGATTTGTGATCATAAACTATATGATCATATACTATATATACTTTTTATAAGCTTACTTTGCTTCATCTTTAGTCCTCAAATTCAGTGACCAAGATAATAATGGCATGAGCACTAAAGACGGCCTCCAGTAAGAACAATTCCCTTTCCAAACAACATACAGACAAGGTTTGGTGAAGGATGAAACCACTCTTTAATTCCTTCCTCTTAGTAATCAGCTAACAAAGCAATTTCTGATGCTTTCTTATGTTCTTCCAGAATGGCTTTTTCTTTACTTTCCATTCATGCTCTCTGATCTAATTAGTATAATGAGCCTTGGACATACAATAAACAAAAGCAACAAACAAAAGGTCTCACAAAATTCCATTTCAATAGCCTGCCTTTCATAGACATTAGGGATCGAAGTCTTTAGCTGTCTTCATACCTCGTAACCTTTCATCTCAACATCAATCTCAGCATTCAATTCAATTTTAGCTGCTGTCTATTAAGAAGTAGCAACAGTTCTGGAGCGTTGGTGGGAACGTAGAAGTCGTCCCATTCATTTTCATTAGTAAACACAGGAGACACAAATTTCACTAAAATTTCCAAGAATACTCCTGCTGTGTCTGGATGATTTATTATTAGACATCATGTGATTGTTTTACCTGAACCATTTTGTAATTTTATTACCTGTGCACTAAAGTTGCCGACTAGACTGCGGACAGAATAGCGCACAAGGCTCTGTGCGGCTGGAGGAGAAGGAAATGAGGAGTAAGACCCAGAGACCCACAGGGAGCGGAACTTCCTGTGAGGTTGACAACACAGAAGAAAGTGTACATTTTGAAAGGACAATTTACCACAACTAAAAAATAAAATGGGAAAGTGGTTGTTACTAAAAACCAAGTTGTAAAATTTTGAAGAACTATACCAGCCCTAAGGAATAAATACTATACCGTAATTAATAAATGCAATTAACAATATCCTTAGGCTGTGGTGCCAGGCTAAATGGCCCTTCTGTGCCCTTGGGGAGCCTTGAGATAATTTCCTAGAAACAATAGTCAAAACCTTCCACACTTGACCTTTCATGGTTCATAACCTACAATGCCAGACCAGGCAACCTGTGCAAGTCCATGACCAACTTGAGAGGCAAGATGTTAGTTTGGTGTTCCCAGACCCAACTACACTTTAGGATCACCAGGAGAGCTTTTAAGAATTATGTCCAGGACCCAGACAAACTGATGAAATCAAGATCTCTAGGAGTGGAGACTTCCTGGTGATTCTAATGCACAGTGTATGCTGAGCACCACTGGTCTCACCAAATTGAACTATTTACTTTTCTCCAATCAAAGACTCTTTCCTCCCCTTTGTTCATATTATTCCCTCAATCTGCTTTTATATAGTTTTCTATTTCATCTTTCAAATGCCACTGTCATGAAGCAATCCTCATATTCTTCCAGCTTTTCCTAAAGTTTACTCTAAGTTTTAGGTAGGTCAACTGAGAATTGGGAACCTAAACTTAACCGAACAAGCCTTCTGCAGAACTGTCTGTGCCATGTCAGCCTGTAGGCTATGACATGTCACCATCAGCCTATTTGTTCTTAAAAGAAATAACTCTGTCAAATTCTTCCTTTTGATGGCTCTTTCACTAACAGTGAAGATATTTTCAAGCATGTGGAACATATATCACTATTTCTTCTTCCTGGTAAACTTCCAGGAGTAATTCTTTCTAATTCTTGATTCCAAATGAGTGACACTTAAGAGGTACAAACATCCAGTTATAAAATTAATACACAAGTCAAGGGGATATAATATACAAGGTAAGGAATATAGTCAATAATATCATATAACTTTGTGCAGTGACCCGTGGTTATTAGGCTTAATCATGGGGATCATTTTGTAAGATACATAAATGTTGAATCACTATGTTATATACCTGCAACCAAATAATGCTGTATGTCAACTATACTTTAATTTGAAAAAATAATAATAAAAACACTTGGATTAGTTAAAACAAACAACAACAAAAGGAATGTGACTTATCATAAGCAATAGGGTTTTATTGTTTTGTTTCCTGTAGATACTAGGAAGCATGTAACTGATCATTTTTTCTTTTACACCTTTGTTACTAGAATGTTTAAAACCAATTTGTGACCCATACATGGCAGATGTAGTCATTATCATATGTATATTTTCATACTATATCTGGCATTGTTTTATAATGTATTTCCAACTCAGATTTCTCATTATTTGTTTACCCCAAGTTTAATTTGTTATCTTGATGTAGTTCCCCTACTCATGCATTTTTTCCATTGGTCACTTATAGAGCATATGGTATACTAGTTAAATTGTTTGCTCTTAAGAATACAGAGCTAAAAAAACTTGATGTGAGTTTCAAATTAAGCAAGAGACCTTAAGCAAGTCATTTAACCTGTAAAGCCCCATTTTTTCTAATTACAAAATAAGAAAAATTGAAAATACTGTTTAGCTCACAGGAATTTTAAGATAATAAAATAATATTTGTTGAATAGCATTTCAAATGGCAAGTATGAGCCAAATGCCAAACAAAGAAAGGGTCTCATTTTTGGGCGACTGGGTCATATTCTAAGAATAAGGGGATATTATATACACACATAACATAAAATGTGGAGAAATAATTTATACACGTGTACACACACACATGTGCATACACACACGTACTTGCACTGAGAATCTAGGACTTGGACAATGCTGGAGATCACGGCTGAAGAGGTAGACAAATGAGACCATTCATGGCCTTTATAGCCAGGACAAAAGCTACTGGATCGTATTCTAAAAATAAAGAGATACAACTGAAGGATTTTAAGAAGAAATACAAGAAAATCATATTTAAGATTCTGAGTGACCTCTGGTTTTATGTGCTCAAGAAAGAAGTGCTTGGGGAAAGGATGCCGGAGGAAGCAAGCAGAGCTCTTAAGAAGCTATTGCATTAGCAAAGGATAAAGCTCTATTGGCTTAAGGCATTCACTGTGGACAAGTCCTGCTGGGGGTGAGAACAATGGAGATGCAAAGACCCGACTCTGGGGACCAGGTTCAGTGATGCAGATCCACTTTATTCAGGAAGTAAGCTAGCTTATATACATGGGTTCATCCTATAGGGTGTTACAGCGTATCCTTCAAAGCCAATGGCTGAAAAGATCAGGGAGCTGCATGGTTGGCACTGAGTCACTTCCTTATAGCGGGCAAGCTCCCTTCCTGGGTATGCCCAGGAGGGTTCTGGGAGCTGGAGTATTCTCACAGCATTGCATCAGCCACAGCTGCTAGGAATGCGCTCTGTGCTCCACCCACAATTCGTATAACGGTATAGCCACATCGAGATATTTTTGTTCATATTAAGTTTATTATATACCTATATATGACTCCATTTGTCTCTTAGGAAGTACATTCTCTCTATAAGTAATTAAAATGTTTTCAAGCTAAATATTTTATCTTATCACAAAATTGACTATATGAGCAGTCTTAGAAACTAAAAATGTTGTTAAGCTGAACTTCAACACTTTAAGAATAAAACATGTTGGCCCTGGCCGGTTGGCTCAGTGGTAGAGCATCGGCCTGGCATGCAGGAGTCCCAGGTTCGATTCCCGGCCAGGGCACACAGAAGCACCCATCTGCTTCTCCACCCCTTCCCCTCTCCTTCCTCTCTGTCTCTCTCTTCCCCTCCCACAGCCGAGGTTCCATTGGAGCGAAGTTGGCCCGGGCGCTGAGGATGGCTCCATGGCCTCTGCCTCAGGTGCTAGAATGGCTCTGGTTGCACCAGAGCAATGCCCCAGATGGGCAGAGCATCGCCCCCTAGTGGGCATGCCGGGTGGATCCCGGTCGGGCACATGCAGGAGTCTGTCTGACTGCCTTCCCATTTCTAACTTCAGAAAAAAAAAAAAAAAAGAATAAAACATGTTTTACTCCTAAAGCTCTAGATCAGAAATGAAGGATTAAAAGACCCTCAAAATCTCCCTCCAAGAGACCACTGCTTAGCGGCCATCAATGTGTTATCATAATAAAACTTGCTGATGGTGAGTCAGCACAGATTACTTGTTCTGATGGGGCAACGGGGACACTAGAAGGTATGGGTGCGAGAGTTAAGGGTGTGCAGGCAGGACGAGGTATGACATCAAGGCTAGTACACCAGGATCTCTCAAATGCACCATGAATAAGAGATGGTGCATAGAGCACCGGGAATCCTGGGCTGGGAAATGCCCAGAGAGCACAGTGAGGGGGAGGGGGAGGATGAGAGGGACAGAAGAGCAAATCTAGCTAGTAAAGAATATTTGAGGAGCGGGTGGGGGAGGAGGAAAGAAAAAACTGGAGAGAGGGAGGAATAATTTTAAAAAGTAATTTCTTTTGGGTAAAAATGCATCACAACAACTAATATTTTCTTTATTTTCGGATGATACATATACCATTCTACAAGTATAAAATGCACATTCTGATTTCAATGGGATTTATTCACATCAAGAAAAAGCACCAACTTTACCTATTAATAGCCATTAATAGCAGTTTTAAAACGGAAAATAACAGCATCTGTGCTTCCTGTTACCCCTTTAGCCAAATACGTCGAGGCCGGGACTGAATCTTACGGGTGCTTTATTCAGGTGGCTGGCCATCTGAAGAGATGGGCGGAAGAGGTTGACATTCCCAAAGCCGTGTCAACTCCTTATCCATAGTCAATCACATTTTATAAGAGAAAAGGGGGTAGAAGGGTCTTGAAATTTCAGGGGTCTTGAAACTTAATCAGATCATAGTCAGAGTTAATTGGGTCTCAGTCGGTGAGCTTTGGCTTGCCTGCAGACCCCTGGGGCACAAAAGTGGACGACCTGCAGGTCTCATGAAGTCATGCACACCTTCCCTGGTGTTCCGGCTCCTGGAACAAAGCCTTTACCTGAAGGAACTAGTAAGCCACTGACCATAACCAAAGCCACCATTATCAAGCCAAAAATTTAATTCTTGAGTTCCCTCTAAAAGTTTGTCATATTTAAGAAGGGAAGGCAAACAACTGTCCTTAATTCCCAAATTATGCCAGAAAGACAGGTCTTTTCCAATGAGGAAGTGGGGTCTCATCCCCCCCAGGCCTTTCCAACCCCAGAACTTCTGTGCATGTTATTAGTGCACCTGCCACACTCAACTCTTGGTGAGTTTTAGTTAAGTCTTTGATATGTTTGTCAGTAGATTTATTAACAAAGAGGTGTTGAGTTCTCTCTCTTCCACATTATTGTCCTCTCTGCCTATCATGTATCTTCAAAGTCCTCACCTTATAACTTCATAGAATTCTTTGCTTCTCCTTTAAGCTTGCCCTAAAATCTTATCACTTTTACACAAAAATCTGCCTGCTCGTGTGAATGTCAGGCATGACTATTTCAAAGTCCTCTAGGTGTCTGAGATATCATTCATAGGGCCCACACCCCATTACTACAATCATACCACTAGTATTAAAAAAACCTTGGGACATATTGCTGCCCTTTGGGACATATCGATTAGGGGAAATTGCATATGAATTAACAGGAAAAAATAAAAAATTAACAAAGGTTAAATTTTTCTTTGGCTCTTTAAAGAATCTTCCTTCTGAAAAGATAAACTTTTTTTCCCCAGAATATACCAGTTAAAAACAGTACAATATATTGTTTTAGCAATAAGAAATAGTGTCAGCTCCAGGGGCAGAAACCACCAAAGTACTTGAAGCATACAAACAGTTTAGAGGCCGAGCAAGGAGCTCCTACGGGCAGGGAGCATGCAAAGCCATGAGTGAGCGAGAAATTAACACCCTTTCTCAGCTAAGCTTTACCGCCCTACTTCTTTCTTCTTTTCATTGAGCTACACCTGGGTTTCTGCCTGTTCCTCTTTTCTTGTTTTTATTCCCCCCACATGCGAAAGAGACAGAGAGAAAGAGAAGAGAGGGAGAGAAAGACCTTGGCCCAAGCCAGAGACCTTGGACTTCAAGCCAGGGACCTCTGAACTCAAGCCAGCGACCCCGCATTCAAGCTGATGAATCCACACTAAAGGCTGATGAATCCCACGCTCCTGAGACCTTGGGGTTTCACACTTGGGTCCTCAGCTTTCCAGGTTGACGTTCTATCCACTGTGCCACCACCTGGTTAAGTTCTGTCTGGTTTCTAAAAGGATAGAAGATGAGCAACTAAGCAAGAGGATATCCAGGTTTTTCATATCATATCACACACAGTAAGTTCAGTAGACAAAAAAAAGAATAGGAAACCACAAGAGATACTCGAAAACAGGAAACCTTACAATCATAAACAAAAGCATTGACCCACTTGATCGGTTACACTACAGGTTCCACTATAACCCCAAAAGAATTCTTGGTTCAGATCTCCTGGCCATCTTATTCCTCTTCAAGACAGAGAGGAGCTTCCAGCTTTCCATGGGAGCCTCTAACAATCCTCCCACTATTCAGCATGGTGTAAATTGAGACTCGAATTGACTTGAGAGCAAAGTTATATTTGACTATGAGAAAGCCCTAAAATGAAAGAATAGCAACTTTTGCAATCTTAGATTTTACTCTGAATGTATTTTTCTCTATAAAATTTTTTTCATTAGTATATCTTATGTGGTAAAACTTCTACATCTAATACACTTATTAGAGGACTCAAGTTGGAGAAACAATTGTCATAGATATCTAAGAGTTAAAAAATTTAAGTGTCAAAAGCTAAACATTTAACTCTTTTTTGATGGGTATTTTTTCTAAAATATAATATACCTCTATGCAGTCTCCTGCCTTTTCAAGCAAAGATATTGACAATAATTAAAACTGATTTTAGTCATTCTGGATTATTAGGCATTATACATATTTTATGTATTTTCCGATGGCTTTAGGCGACCCCTGTGTTTTGGTCGTTCGACCCCCACTGGGGTCGCGACCCACAGGTTGAGAACCGCTGTTCTAGAACATTTCATTTTTCTTTGTTCTTGTCATATTTTTGGCTTGTCTGCACCATTCAATATTAAGTGTTGTTTATAGTATTATATTAAATATATGAAAAAGAAAGGAACCACATTTTCATGAAATGAGAATTTTGTCTGGAAAAGTCAGTGGATGTCACTTTTATTCTGATTTGAGGAATCAATCAGCCTTGGCTGGTGGCTCAGTGAACAGAATATTGGGCTGGATTATGGATGTCCCAGGTTTGATTCCCATTCAGGGCACACAGGAGAAGTGACCATCTGCTTCTCTCCTCCTCCTTCTCCTCTTTCTCTCTCTCTCCACCTCCCACAGCCAATGACTCAATGGTTTGAGCATGCCCCCAGGTGGGTGCTGAAGACAGCCTAGTTGGAGGCCATCAGCCCCAGGCACTAAAAGTAGCTCGGTCAAACATCGGCCCCAGACGAGGTTGCCAGGTGGATCTCTGTAAGGGCACATGAGGTAGTCTGCCTCTCTATCTCCCCTCCTCTCACCTAAATAAATAAATAAATAAATAAATAAATAAATAAAAGAGAGCCAATCAAGAAGACTTTCAAAGGAAGATCCTAATAGAGAAAGTCTCCTTTTGTTGCTTTCAAATGACTGAACCAGCCAGAAGCCAGAGGGCTGAGATGCAATGTAGACACAAAGGGAAGACATCTCGCATAGGAACTGAAGGTTGAAAGAGAGAAGAGAAGATTTTGTTTTCATTTTACCCAGAAACCATGGATACTTTTGGTATCCATGACCAGATTTTAATGTTTAATTTTGAGTTTAAATGCAACTGGGAGGAGCCCCGTATCAAGAGATGAATTTTGGCAACATGAATTTACTATCACTGGAGAAAACAAAACAACAAAACAACATAAGCATATTTTCTCTCTCAAAAAAAATCTTTTAATCTTTTTCATCTTTTTAAACTTTTGAGGAATCACCATACTGTTTGCCACAGCAGCCACACCATTCCCATTAACAGTGCACAAGGTGTCAATGTCTCTACTTCCTTGTCAATGCTATTTCCTGGTTTCTTTCTTTTTTTTTTTTTAATTTACATTTCCCTGATGATTAGTTATGTTGAGCGTCTTTTCATGTACTCATTGGCCATTTGAATACCTTCTTTGGAGAAACAGCTATTCAAGTTTTTTGCCCATTGTTTAATTGAGCTGTCTGGCTTTTTATTGTTGAGTTGCAGAAGCTCTTTTACATATTCTGGATATTAATCTCATCAGATAGAAAAGTTACAAGGCCCAAAAAGGTTTAAAGGCAAGTTTTACCAACTTTGGAATAATAGAGCTTTCCAATCTTCAATTATTTCAGAGCAAAGGAAAAAACAAAAAAAAAGGTTACTCTGAAACTCATTTTGTAAAGGTTGTATCAGTCAGGGTTCCAGCAGAGAAGCGAAGTGGTAGAAAATATATATTGAAAGATTTATTACAAGGAATTGACTTAGATGATTTGGGGGACTGACAAGGCTTGTCGGAAATCCATAGGGCAAGATATTAGAGCAAAGTGGCTGGAAGTTGTGGCCTGAGCTGAAATTGCTATCCACAGATGGAATTTCTACTTTCTGAGGAAAGACACAGTTTTGCTCGTAGAGACTTTCAATTGATTGAATCAGTCCCATTCAAGCTAATTGAGGAAAATCATTCAATAAATATTAATATTTTAAAATAATCTCCTTAGTTAAAATTATTCTGAACTTTATTATATCTGCAAAATATCTTCATAATAACATCCAGCTTACTGTTTGATTAAACAATTGGAGAGCACTGGTGAGCCACACTGATACATAAAACTGGCCATCACTAAGTTAATATAATCCATAGCAAAGCCAAAAAAAAAAAGAGTTCAAAAAACTTTTAGTCATAACTCAGTTAAAATCTCCCGTGCCCAACCATAGAACAATAACAGAAAATGTACAATAAGTCTCATCCAGCAATATGAAAAATGGACCAAAAAATTTACAGAATGTCAGTATCTTTGCATGAAATTCTAGAACTAAAAAAATTTGACCCCAAATTTTTAAAAATTTTATTGCAAAAATATATAATAGGCAACCCTCATAATCCACAATATGTTCATTATAACTCTTTTTAAAATAATTTCATTCTCTGAATAACTACTTGTTCTATAGTTTAAATTGGTGAAATAATACCGATGGCAGGAAAATGCTAAATGTGATATATTCCTCTTCATCATCCTTTCTTCCTCAAGGTAAGCCCTGCAGTTCCCCAGCATGGAAACTTTGTTCCCTAATTCACTATGAATTACTAGCTTAATCTATACCATAACAATCTTGAAAGAAGAAATATTTGCGTGGTTTTTTTCCTGTAATTTAAATGAAACTGGTAAAAAAATGAAACGGGTATTTTTGTATTACCATTTTTATTAATTTTTTTCCAGCATCAAAGTATAAATCCATTTATCCTTTCTAATAATACTCATAAACATGAATATCTGAACTAAAATATTCACCTATAAAATTAGGCAAATGGAAAAAAAAATTTTTAAAGCAATAATACTTAAAAAAATATTGAATTCAAATAGGATTTTTCTTTTCAATAACTAAGTTCTTTATTGCCAAAGTGGTATTTTAGATAAAGACTTAAGATAAGAAGAATTCAAACTAAACAGGGATAACAATTTTGTAGAAGAGTATACTGAAAGAAAAAGTGTTCATTCAACAAATATTTATTGAATGATTATTGTGTCATTAAAAGGTAACAGTAAATAAAGCACAATCTCCTTTGGTTTTAAGATTCTCACAGGTCTGCTGATAAGTTGAATAGCAACACACAAACACGTAACTGCATGACTGTAGTAAAGGGAATAAAAGAAATATGCACAAGATGTTACGGGAACAGGAACATACAACCACATGAGAAGTTGACAGTAATTAAACACACACACACATTAAAAATTTGGAGGAAGTAGCCTGGTGCAGTGGATAGAGTGTCAACCTGGATTGCTGAGGTCGCGAGTTTGAAACTCTGGACTTGCCCGATCAGGGCATATATGACAAGCACAACTGAAGTAAAGCAACTATGAGTTGATACTTCTCGTTCCTGCCCCACCTACTTCCTCCTGTAAAATCAATAAATAAAATCTTTACAACAAATGAAGGAAGTAATGCTAAAGTTTCATCTTACATGAATTAGCTCATCTTTTAAGTCAATTATTGAGATCGGTAGGAGGCAATGTTATTACTGACTGAGCTATTTTGTTGTCAAGGTGTAAAATCTTCTAAGGAAGGATGCGTATTATACAGGCAAATTAGAAGCACTACATTAAGGTAGTTTGGAAGCTACCATTTTGACCCTTTGATGCTTACTCAAAATAGAATCTTTGTGTATAGAGGTTTCATCCATTGGCTTTTGCAGAACTATTTCCTGTAATACATTCTTTAACATGTCTGCCATTGGTCTTAACTTCTCACAACTTTCCATCTCTTCAAATGAATGCTGGTTGTCTGCATTCTTTCCATAGAGAGAAAAATATCTTTGGAAACTTGAAATGGTGATGAGAGGATTTACAACTCATTGTCACTTTCTGCTATTAACTGGAACTGAAAACAACTCCCTGTTTAGTGCAGGGCATCGTGTCTAACATTATGAGCATAACACACATTCTTCCAGCAACAGTAAGTGCTGAAACCCTTCATGTCCAATATCTTGTGTGTTATATTAAGATTTAATTGAAATCTCTTGTGTGGATATTCACTGGTGTTTTCAACTTCTCAATTAATACTTGATGCCAAGTGCAAGGTTCTTATGAGACAATCTCTCCACTGCATTCTGCACTGTTCCAGTCATCTCAGAATACTTGAGACGGCTTCTCCTCCATGTGGCTCCCCATTCTCCCCTGCTCTTTGAGCTTGCTGATCCTCAGCTGCGTTACAAGAGGTTTGACCTACATAATGCCTTGTTAGCATCATGGATCTCTCGTTCACCACCAGCATCTAGTCCCCAATAATTTATCTCTGCCACTCTGTGACACAGTAGCTGAACTTCCCCACTGCAGCTTTCCTAACAGAGCTAAACTCCTGACAAGCCCAGGAAGCAATGGCTTTGTTTGTTTTTGTTACTTAGCAATCCCCCTGCATAAAATAAAGAGATCAAAGATATGCATCACCCTCCCTCCAAAGCTCAGTAATAGGTACCTCAACAATCTCATTGTAAACACACTTGTGACAACATATTTTTGCATTTTATATTTTTAATCTTTTTGTGTTGCCTTCTATACTATTGGATTGAAAAATTCTAAGTACAGAGATCTAAATCCCTTAGAGAAGAAGAAATAAATCAACAGCTGTTTACTTATAAGTCTAGGTTTGACAAGTGGAGAATGATAGTAATCTCTTTAAAGTCTTGGGAGAGAAAGGTAATAATTATATTTGTTTTACTTTGATATGTAAAACAAAACAAAATGTTTCATCAAAAATGAAAGCAAAAATGTTTTAATTAACAAGGGGACAGCAATTATTCTAGCAATAAAATATTTTCCCCATAATTTGTGTTAGTATTTTTTTTTTTTTGCTTAGCATAGAAAGGAGGAGAGTTACATGTTAGATGTTTCATGGGAAGAGCTTTATAATGATTTTTTTGTGGCACTAAAAACCTCCAAAAGAGAAGGAACCCCACTCCCCCTCAAAAAACATAATAAATTGTATTGACAAGGTTTTCATGCTTAAAGCCTACATTTTATTGTACCATTATCCCTGAAAAAACTGAGGCACAATATTTTGTTAGACTGAACAGATACATGACTGAACACATAAAAGAATATCAAAGACCATTCATTAGTTTTAGAAAAGAGGATCAATATTAGGTTTTAAAGGTTTGTGTAAAAAAATACTTCCTTTATCATAGCTCTATTTTTTATAAGACTAATTTTAAAAATACCCCAAACAAATACATTATTTATATTTAAGAGATGCATTTGAAAGGTATTTTTTTATAAAGCTCTAATACTTAGAGTTATTACATTTAGAAAGTAGAGGGTTTACCTTCACACTTACGAAATACATCTGAATTAGATTCTGAAACAGTTGTGACAACAGTTCTGTTAAGTCATCTATTACTTATCAGGTAACATGCAATTTAGTAACAGAAAAGCATCTGGGATTGAAATTCCTCCCAAACACTATTCATTTTCTACCATTAGAAATGGTCATTTGTCACGGAGAATCTAAAGGTTTATAGGGCTTTTATGTGAGAAAAATACAAATACTTCATGTAAACATTAACCATAACAAAGTAGAGTAACTATATTAATATCAGAGTAGACTTTAGAACAAGTAATATTACTAAGGATAAAAGGAGACATTACATAATTATAAAAAGGTCAACTCATCAAGACAGGACAGGGTAACAACTCTAAATGTGTGCTGACTGATTTTTAGCTTCAAAATACACAAAGCAAAAGCTGATAGAAATGATAGAAGAAACAGACAAATGTGCAGCTGCTGTTGGAGACTTCAACCCTTGTCTCATAATTCATAGACAAGACAAAATCAGTGAGAATATAGGAGACCTGAATAGCAGCATCTACCAACTTGTCTTAATTAAACTCCATCCAGCAACAAAATACATAATTTTTAGAGGGAGAGGACAGGCAGAGACAGACAAGAAGGGAGAGAGATGAGAAGCACCAACTTATTGTAGTGGCACCTTAGTTGTTCATTGATTGCTTTCTCATTATGCCTTGACTGGGGGGCTCCAGCTGAGTCAGTGACCCCTTCCTCAAGCCAGTGACCTTAGGCTCAAGCCAGCAACCTTGGGCTTCAAGCCAGTGACCTTTGGGCTCAAGCCAGTGACCATGGGGTCATTTGATGATCCCACCCTCCAGCCTGCAACCCCACGTTCAGGCTGGTGAGTCCACACTTAAGCCGGGGACTTCTGGGTTTCAAACCCAGGTCTTCAGCATCCCAGGTCAACACTGTATCCACTGTGCCACCACCTGGTCAGGCAACATACATATTCTTTTCAAATGCACATAGAACATTCACCATGATAACCAGCAGATCCTCCCCGACTTTAGTTGAGTATTTAAACCAAAAATGTTCCACAAATGTAACAAGTATTAGTGCATTGGTCAACTGTCAGCATCTGAAGAGGAAATAGCTGGATTCCAATGGTTCTATCCATTGTGCCCCTTACTATAGAGTTTCCAACTGGCATATGGAAGGGAAGCAAGTCCTAGACTTCATTCTGTCATCCTCTAACGATCTAATAGCAAGCAGGCAGAAAAGCAGCCAGATAGCCCCTTGCCCCTGAGTCCTTGGGGACCCTGACAATAGGTACACTCCAAAGCAGATACAGTATTTTGCATATAGTTTCAGCAAAGTTTCTTGTTATAGCAGGTGTCCCAGACATTACTTTTGAGGGTGGGTTCATATAATCAAAGAGATACCTAGGCCGAGGGGATTACTCTGACAAGATTGGGATTCCAGTTTTATGAGATATTTATACTTCCTTTATCAAGGGCAATAGAGCCTGCAAACTCATTCTTGCTTATCAAACATTTTGAACACTTCTCAATTCACCAATGACATAATTTTTCTTATATTCCTAGTGCTAATCAACATCCCTCTGGTATAGATTCAGATATCAATTTTGAAAACCTGCCATGTGTCCATCTCGTAAGTGTAGATTGCTGATTGAGGCAGTTCAAAGGCTAAGAGCCACCCTTAAAATGGATATTTACATTAATTTGCACTTAACATTAATTTATATGCATATCACACTCTACAATAATTATAAGTTGATACATTTACTCATTTGATCAATAATACATAAATTAATATACTAAAAATATCCTAAAATATTTTAAATAAAAGTAACCTCCAAAAAAAATTATAATAGAATTAGGGAAAAGAGGCTGACAGCAATCCTGATACCCACAGGAAATCATGGGATTTTAGGAAAACCAATACTGTGAAGAAACGAACTGCTTTTGACATTATTTTTTTATCATCCTTTTTTTTTTTTGTATTTTTTCCCCCAAAGTTAGAAGAAGAGAGGCAGTCAGATAGACTCCTGAATGCACCCGACCAGAATCCACCCTGCATGCCTGCCAGGGGGCAATGCTCTGCCCATCTGGGGCCTCGCTCCTTTGTGGAAGGAGCCATTCTAACGCCTGAGGCAGAGGCCGTGGAGCTGTCCTCAGCGCCGGGCCAACTTTGCTCCAATGGAGCCTTGACTGTGGGAGGGGAAGAGAGAGATAGAGAGAAAAGAGAGAGGGAAGGGTGGAGAAGCAGATGGATGCTTCTCCTGTGTGCCCTGGCCAGGAATTGAACCGGGGACTTCCACACGCTGGGCTGATGCTTTACTGCTGAGCCAACCAGCTAAGGTCTATTTCTTATCATCTTTTAATAACTTTAACTACTACTCCTGTTTCCCTGAAAACAGAATAAATTGGTTGTCTGTAACAGGAGTTATCTTCTTTTAGCATCTATTGAAATGCTTTTTATAAAAGGAATAATAATTTTTAAAATCAATTTAACAGTAGAATCAAATTATTTTACTTTTAGGGCTGCAAGAAAAATATTCTGTTGCAGCACATATACCAAAAGGTCCTATTAACTTGGGGCATATTCTTAGCTGCAATTGGGTTCTATCAATGTTTTCTCATTACAGTCACGGAGCAGAAGATCATTAAGCTGTGTTCATTTGACTGTGCTATTGGAAAAGCATTTATCTCCCACATTCCAATCTTAACACCCACTCTTGGCTTTTCATTTTGTATACGCCAAGTTTTGTTCATCATTCAATGTCCACAAGATATATTTATGAATGATGTTTTTCAAAGTTTTCTAAGGATTTCTTTTAATGATAAAGAAAAATATGCCACCCACCTGACTTAACTTTTCTTTGACGCTTCCATTTTATCTTAAAAATCCACATAAATGTTGTTTAAAAACACATTTGTCACTGTTAATTTTTATATAAATGCTAATATTTAAAACTCTAATCTCTTAAATCGCATTAATCCTGTCGCTTCCCAAAATTCTTGCCACTTCTCTCCGTGTGCTCCATCTGCCTGGGAATCAGCAACATAGAGGGTGCAGTTACCAGCAGACCGACGCGTCGCTGGGAAGCATGAGACACATCTCATGAACCCGTTAGTTTTCGTATTAGTAGCCTAGAGGGGCCATCTAAAGGGACAGAAAGTGGAGTTGCCAAGTTCACAAACCCTAGTTTTTCTTATTTCTGTTTCAGAACGACTGTCTCAATAAGAAACGGAAGAATTTTAGAAGTGAATATTGGCTGAATCAGTCCAGGCTGTAGTGGTTCCGTATGGAAGCGACCCACACCCTGGAGGATCTCTGGAGTGCCCTGTATTCCTCAAAAGCCAGGCTGTAGAGATTGCCTCCCAGGTTTATACCTGAGAAGTCTGGGAAGCCATGGAGACTGACTCTGGATTAAACACCAACTGTGAAAAAATGGCCGTTGAATGCAGTCCATTGCCCTTTCGGCTAGATTGTCTCTCGGGGAGCCGAAAGGAGAAATGGCTGGACAGGGAGGGACTTCAGACACTGTGACGATAAGTAACACTAGTTGTCCTTGGGATGAACACTGGGTGGCTGAGGGTCAGGAGCAGAAAAGGGAGTTTCTTTTCTGGTCTCCTTATTTCCTTTTACTGTTTGTGTCATATCCATGTATTACATGCCATTTAGAAAATAAGGTCATAATAACTTTAATAAGTAATTTCAAGACATCAGAAAAGAGGCAACAAATGGCTTTTTGTCTCATTTAGCATCGTTTGAGTCTGGGCACATGGGGGCGGGGGCGGGATGAGAAATATCATTAGACAGCTCTGGAGAAGCTCAAAGTCGCACCACATAAAGCTTCGATGCCTGACACTGGCTCAAAATTGAGAGCCAGTTAGTCCTTGAAGTCAAAACAAGTGGGAAGGTATGCAAATGTGAAGGATAGCCTAAAGGCACCCACACATTGCATATCTTTCCATTTATTAAAAAAGGGAGAAGAAAGACTATATATGTATTTACTCATGCATAAGCAATCTTTTGAAACTGCAGATGCTTAAAATCTACAGTGACCCATGTTATATTCATTGCATCTAATAAGTGGAAGCCAACTCAGCTATAATTTACTTTGCAATTCACTTATATTTATTACAGGATTATTCAAATTAACAAAAAAGAGCGCCCGATATGAAATAAACTAGCCTAAACTAAATCTTCCTATGACTACATACTGGAGGTTGGAGGTAATGGTTTGTCGAGAGTGTAGAGAAAGGATGTACCACAGGTGTGCCCACAAAGAGTCCTCTCTACTGTCCTAGCTTCTCCCACACCCCACCGTCCAGAGTCCCCACAGGTTATAAGACAGCAGTGCAGCAGACTGAAAAGTCTCTGACACAATGAACTCTTGAAGGTTGCTACCCAGAGTTGTGATTCTCTATCTTTTTATTCAAAGCTATCAGGATTCATTGACCAGAGTCACTGAGGAGGCTGAACAGGAAAGTTATGCTGTCCTAAGTACAAAGCCCTATATGGGGTCCTTTGTCAGGCAGACTACTAAAATAGAAGGAACACTGGGAAAAGGACTGGGAAACTTGGTTTCTCCAAACTCTGTTTCAGAAAATCTTTGACACATGGAGAATGATTCTCTCTTCTTGGTCAGTTGGGGATGTTTAGAGGAAAGAGCAACACTCGTTAATCATGTTTTATTTCAGAGCCATCTAAAGTCCATCACTGCCAAGGAGCAGAGGCACAGGCTAAATGACTTCTAATTAAAAATATAGGAATGCTTAAAGTGACTTCATAAAGATGTCATGGCAATATAGTGCATTAGTAAATCACCGTAAGTCTCCAGATCTAAGTGAATAAGTATAGATCTGCTTCTTCTTTAATTTTTATTTTTAGATACAAGTTCCCTGTCCACTTCAAAGATCTGTTTGAACACAATTTTGGTTCTTTTCTTCTTTCCCAAATAACATCTAAAAAGTGATTTATGTTCTTTCTCACCAAGGGAAAAGCAAATTCCTTCTTACATGTTAATACATATAGGAAACTGATCACTTCAACAACCCTTATTCCATTTCTCCAAGTGTTTCCTTCTTTTCTGTGGCTAACGTTAAACTACTGCATAGGACAAAATTTATCACCTCTGACTGACCCCCTCCCTCAAAGGTATTGAAAAGCCTGGAGGAAGTTCACAAAGCATCATTAAGCACTGAGTTATAACTCACAATAGAGGAAAAAAGTGTTTCATTATAATCAAATCAGAAAATGGATTTGTCCTCCGTTCTCTATGGGATGCTAAACACCTGCGCTATCTTTGATTAGTTACTAGACTCAATGACGTGTGTGTTCATCCAAGTTGCTCATTTGGACCATGAGGTGAGAATGAACACCACTTACGCCTTACGTGGATAGCTTGCTCTCTTTTCACTCACTGTTCAGTGCCCACACCCTGCTTCAATCTCTGCCCCGTGCCCACCTTTTTCATCTATATATTTTGAACCAGATGTTAGTTGCTTCTTCATTGGATCTAGCTTAAGCATTCTTAGATATGATTTCTATTGCACTGGCCTTCAGACGTAAATGTGCACATGAATAACTTGGGTATTTTGTTAAAACTTAGACTCTCTTTCAGTAGGTCTGGAATGAAACATAAACATTTACATTCCTGACAAGCTTCCAGGGGCTGTCAGTGCTGCTTATCCAAGGTTACACATTGGTTTAAAATGTTCTATTGTAACCCTTTATAAGGTTTGGGCATTTCCAAAGGGTTCTGGAGGATAAATTATACTTCCTACGTGTCATTTCGGCCAAATAAATAGCCAGATCAGCCCACCTGAGAATATTTGTATAAGACCTACTTCAAAATCCTTAGTAAAGTATTTTTCACCTTAGCTTAGTAGGTATTTTCTAAAGCCTTTGCAATTTTAAAGGAGCCCATTATATTAGTTAATGTATTTCTCATTTCTCCTGTTATATAAATATCCAAGTTATACTAATATCATATTTATAAATCAATTTTTTGCAGGATCAATGAGGCTTCCCAGCATCTTCAGAACATATTTATTTATTCATTCAATCAACAAATATTTACTGAGCACCAGCTGTGCTCCAAGCCCTGTTCTGTGTACTGCTTCTTGATAACCACAGAACACAGACAAGCAAAGTTCTGACAGGTTTGAAGCTCACTTCCATAGAAGTAGAAGATGGACAACAAAACATAAAAATATAAAGAACTTCAAAGAGTCCTAAGAAAAGAACTAAAACAACACCACATCAGAGGCTAGAGTGTGACTGGAAAGTATGCGTCAGAAGGGATGACTAGGAAACCCTTTCAGTGGCGATCCCATTAGAGCGGAGATGTAACTGGCGAGAAGGGGCCAACCATGGAAAGATTTGAAAGAAGAGCAGTTTAATGACCTAATTTCCATGATTTATTCCACAGACTGTGTCCCTCCAACAAGCAGTTGTGTGTGCAACATTCTGTGGGTTTTATTGCATGTGCCTGAAAAGGCCAATTTGCAAATACAGTTGAAGTTCAATTATAACTCCTCTTGCCTATATTTTTAGCTTTTTACAAGAAAAGATTGATGTAAGACCACCTTCATGAAGATTGACTTTAAGACAAAGGGCAAAGTGTACAAAGGTACCAATTTCCATGATCAACTCAGAAGCTATAGATAGAACATTTAAGCCTATCATACATTCCTGGGACGGAGGAAAACTTTCTTTGATAAACACTTCTTGAACACTTGCTACGTGAGAAAAAAGGTTTTTTAAATTTTGTTTGTTTGTTTTTAGGTGAAAGGAGGGGAGATAGTGAGGTATACTGCCTCACATACCCCAGCCGGAATCGACTCAACAATCCCGCATGGGGCTGATACTCAAGTATTCAGCTATTTTTAGCACTCAGACCAACCAACCTATCCTCAGCACCCAGGCCATGCTCAAGCCACAGGCCAGAGCAAAAATGTGCTTTTTAAATAATATATATATTATATATATAAGTATATAGAAATAAATATGAAATAGATCCTGTCATGAAGGAGCTTACAAACAAACAAACAAACAAAAAAACAAAACACCTGTAAAGTAAAATAGAAAAAGTAAGAAACCAGAAATACAGAGAGATGGAAATTAAGACTTTAAAGAAAAGGTGATTAATTTCTGTTGGAGAATCTGCAAATGTTCCAGTGAGAAGTTAGTGTTTGAACTCAGCCTTGCAATATGAACATGAGGCGCTATGTCAATAAAGAGTATTAAAGGTCACAGAGCTCGATGAAATCAGCTAGAGAAAAGTGGAGGGAAGGAAAAAGGCCCAAGAGTCGAGCGTTCTGCATGATGACCTGAATAGCCTTGACGATGAGGAAGCACAATAGGTGGAGATTTCAACCGTGTCAAATGCTGCACAGAGCCAGTAAGGTGAGCAGTGAAAACTGACCTTTGGATTTAGCATTTTGGAGGTAATTAGTGACCTCAAAAAAAAAAAACCTGTTTCAGTGGAGAGTAGAAAGGAACGATTTATTGAAGTGGATTCAGGAGAAAAATGTAAGGAGAAGAATTGAAAATCAGCCCTACAGACCGGTGCTTCTCAAACTTTAATGTCATTAGGAGTCCTGGTGATTCTACTAAAATGTAATTTCTGATTCAATAGGTCCAGAGGGAGACTTGAGAGTTTCTATTGCTACCGTGCTCCTAGGTGATATTGATGTCATAATTTGAGTAGCAATAGAAAAGGAGAGTTCAGGGGTTTTCTATAAAAGGGAACAATGAAATGGGGTAGGTGTGCAAAGTAGCTGGAGGGGACACCGGGTCAAGGGAACTATTGTTAGGATTCTCATTATCACAGCAAGTGTGCTTGAGTGTCAGGGGAATAATCCAGAGTGAGAGAAAATAATTAAATATGGAGGATAGAGGGGATAATTATTTGAATAATGTCCTGAAGTGGGCAGGAGACAATGGAGACAAGCGACAAATAAAGGGGAAGCCCTGGATGGAAGCACAGACAGTTCAGCTGTAGTTTTAAGCAGGAATGCCCAGGGCCTGGCTTAGATGCAGACGAGAGCTGGTGAGTGCATAGAGGCTCCCCTCCAACTGCTCTTATCTCTCAGTGGAATGAGACACTTGGCAGATAGGACTAGAGAAAAGATGCTAGACGTTTGAGGGAAAAGAGTGTGAAATAACCAGGGGTTGGGGGGAAAGACGGATGAATAGGCAGCGTGTAGAGGATTTTTAAGGCAAAAAAGTGCATTATCTGATACTATCACAGTGGATATATGCCATTATACATTTGTCCAAACCCATGGGATGACAAAAGTGAATCCTAACGTAAACTACGGACCTTGAGTGATAATGACGTGTCAGCGTGGGTTCACTGATTGTATAACAAATGTAGCACTCTGGTGGGGGATGTTGATCATGAGGGGCACTGTGCATGAGTGGGAACAGAGGCATATGGGAAATACCTGTACCTTCATGCAATTTTGCTGTAGACCTGAAACTGCTCTAAAAAAAATAAAGTCTATTATATAAGTAAATAAGTAATCGTGAGAAAGTAAATTGACTAAAAAGTTGTCCTCAACCCTATCAGACCAGACTCCTTTGATAACCCATATTTTTAATACCTTGGCTTCTATTGTAAAAATAGTCATACTTACTTTACTGTACCTACACAAAAACTTTAAGTCAATATAATGCCCTCACCATAATGTAAAGAAATTTTAAAATTTTATAATAAAATAATATGTACTTCCCTATGTAAATACTCAAGCCAGAGTACACTACTGGGAGACCAAAAACATCTCCACAAAGATACTTAATGACCCCTAGGGGGCGATACTACCCTGATGAGAATCATACTATTGCTTAACATGACATCAATGCCCGGGAACCCCTCGTTTGAGCAAGTATAAGCCATTCAATGTCATTAGAAATAGTTAAAGTAATAACATCGAACGTATGTTAAATATACAATTTACTTTCTCCCTGAACATACTGTAAGGAGAAGGGTAGCAAATGAAAAAAAGAAAAGGCAATCTCACATCCCGAAATGGAACTTTGAAAAGGATTGCCGCAGAGGAAACATACGCAAGCCACAGAGGCAGAAAGGACAAGTATATTTGGGAGCATTAAACACACTGAACCCCCCAGAATCAGAGGGAATGACTGAGACCTTGGTATAGAAATAGCGGAACAAGGGATGAGGGATGTGCTACACACAAGAAAAGGGCTCAGGAAAGGGGATCTAAAAGTAAGGTCCCAGTGGGTGCCAGAGATGAAGTTATTTTCTCTGCTGGTTGGAGAATTCTTTTCTTTCTAAGACATTTTCCTCCCTCCCTCCCTCCTTTCCTTCTTCCCTTCCTCCCTCTTTCCTTCCTTCCCTCCTCCCTTTTCCTCCCCCCTCCCTCCTTTCCTTCCTCCCTTCCTCCCTCTTTCCTTCCTTCCCTCCTCCCTTTTCCTCTCTCCCTCCCTCCTTTCCTTCCTCCCTCTTTCCTTCCTTCCCTCCTCCCTTTTCCTTCCTCCCTCCCTCCCTTCCTTCTTTCTTTTTTCCTTCTTTCTCTCTCTCTCTCTCTCTAATGATTTCTTAAAATACTTTTCTCTCTTATTTTTTTAAAGATTTTATTCATTTGAAAGAGAGAATAAAGAGAAAGAGAGAGAAGGGAAAGAGTAGGGGAAAGGAGCAGGAAGCATCAATTCCCATATGTGCTTTAACCAGGCAAGCCCGTGGTTTCAAACCAACGACCTCAGCATTCCAGGTTGACATTTTATCCACTGTGCCACCACAGGCACTTTTCTCTCTTAAATGTGATGACTGACCTTTCTGGGTGGAATCTTAGGGTCTGGGAAAGGACAGTTGCCATCCTTGGGGCTGTACGCATCCTTCTCCAACAAGGCATGTCCGAGAACCATCCCGGGCCTGGAGAACTGGATTAGGCTGGCAGCAAACACTGTGAGCATCCTATCATGGCATGGCTTCTTGGCTCCCTTCACAGAAAAAAAAGTAAGAATATAGCCAGAAACCTCTGCCTTTAGTTTAAAAACACTCTTTTCAATTGTAGTAGACATTCAATGTTATATTTGCATTCATCCAAGCCAAGAGCCCCAACAGAAGTGAAGCAACATGAGACTAACCTACAGAAAATCTGCTCATCTTCTACTGTGATGAGCACACAAGTTGCACAGACTACGCTTTGAAATGGGCAGTTGAAATTTGTTCCTGAACTCAAAAGCTAATACCTGTATGGTTTTGGATACCGATTTGTCATTACTGATTTTCCATTTCCTTACCCATAAAATGGGTAATAACAATTCATAAGGTTGATATTAAGGTCAAGTAGATATGTGAAGAGACATTATAAGTTACTGAAAATAATGTAAGAGATGGCCCTGGCTGGTTAGCTCAGTTAGTTAGAGAATCTTGCTGAAACACCAAGCTTGTGGGTTTGATCCCTGGTCAGGGCACATACCAGAAGCAACCAATGAACGCAAAACTATGTAAAACAAATAAATACTTCCTTCTCTCTCTCTCTTCCTTTCTCTTTCCCTTCCTTCCTGTCTCTCTAAAATTAATCAATAAATATAATAATAATGCAAGACTTTTTATGAAAAATATGGAGTTTGTAAAATACCGTAATTTAATATAAAATGCTATATCTCAAAGATAAAGCACACTCGAGTTCTAATTTTAGTTTAGCTACATACTACCATGTAAATTTTCTTTGTGCCTCCAAGTTATTTTAAAATACAAATAATAATAATAACAGTAATAAACATTTTATAAATTTGATTGCAAAATAAAACAAGTCAATGCAAAAAAAGTAATGCTTACATTTTGTCTATTCATTACCATACACACCAGAGAATAAAGAAGAAAACAAAAAGAATGCAAGCAAATACACACAGAAAAATGAGCCAACGCATGTAAATCACTCAATTCTCATTAGTTGAATCAAATAGAGATGGACTGAAGCTCCAACAGTAACACAGTGGTTTACAAGTTTAAAGTTAACACGCACTTATATATAAAGCATGCTTTCTTGTAGTATTCCATTCCCATTGCTCTTGGAATGAAGATATAATTTCCTACCACGACCTACCAGGCCCTGGGGTCTGGTGCTGTTACATGCTCTCCGGCCCCTCCACCCTCCGCAGCTGCTCTCACCAAGGTCAGGGACATGTGCCCTCAGCAAAGACAACTCTGCCCTCGGATCACAGCAGCTCTAGGGAAACCTCCCCTATCATGGGCATATAACACCCAACACCTACCCCTCATTGTCCTAACAATACCTGCACTTTGACATTGACAAAGCATGAGTATTTGGTTATCTGTTACATTTTTATAGTTTCTTTATCATGAATTTTTGCTCTAATGTTTAAAATATGGCATAAAAATATTATTAAACTTAATTAGATTAAATATGTTCATCTGATTTTTTTGGTGCCCCTTTAATTAGTTGTCGGAAACCAGCGAGTTTCTGGACTCACCCTGGTCCCTGCAGGCAAACTCCTGGGGACTAGGTGACATAACCCCAGAGCCTAGACCAGTGGCCTTTCTGGGAGACAGAGTCCCTACCGACTGAATTAAAGCATATTTATAGCTCTCGCATGATAAACTTTTAAAAGAAAATATTGGTTTGTCACACTGAAATAAATTGTCAAAATACAATTTTTAAAAACGGGCTATGATGTTATTGGTAAAAGAATGACTATGTCTGAAATTCCAGCAACCCAAAAACTTACTCTTTGTGTCAGTTTCAAAAGGCAGCTCGTTGTTATTTCACGCTTTAATTGGTTCCCTAGCTGTTTTGGAGAAATTCAATTTCCCTTGAGCTGGGTTCATACCACAACAGATGAATTCCTTCCTTTTGGTTTACTTCTCCAGGGCCGTGGGAAGAAAAACTAAAAGAAGTGGGAGCAGAATAATTAATGTCAGAGGGAAAATATAAAATACAAATTTACATTTTTCTAAAGAGGTTGTCCCCAGTTTCCAGACAGTCACAGCCACGCAGACCTGGCGGCCTGCTGGAATCAGTAGTGGAGAAGGGGATTATACATCAATCTAGAATGATAACCACAGGGTGTGATCTGGTGAGTTGCAAGAAAGAATTAAATGAAAACAATGATCTTCAGTTTTAACTATGTCTCTCCCTTCTCTCTATATATAAAATATATAAATATATGTTATATATATGATTTATATCATGCATAAATGATGATTATGATATATATGGAGACAAAGAGACAGTAAGAGAAAAGAGAGGAACCTGCATTGAGGATAGGGACTTCCAATGACTCATGGCATTGCCATTTAAAGGCTTGAAAAGAATGCTCTACTCAGGATTCTTTGACTCACTGAAACCCAAAGCATCAACATTTTTATCACACACACATTAAAATGGGTGCAGACCTGCTCCGAGAACCTCCCTGTGCGGTGGTTTCTAGAGACCACAGCCACGCGCCACAGGGAGCAAGGAAGGTTATTTCCAAGCATTTCTGCCTTCGGAAACCCACCTGCAAGTAGTATGTTTTGTCAGGTAAGGGACTAAGGGAGCTTGATCTGACTTCTGTTTCAAGTGGGTGCGGACCTGGTGTGCCTACCACAGAGATGAGGGACTAATACATTAAAAACAAATTCAAATATTTTCTTTGTTGGAAATTATCTTTTACGCTCCAATCTCACAACTGGCATTTATTCTAAAACAGACCAAAAATAAATAAAAAGCGTGGAGAGCCTTGCTCTCAGGTATATATGTGAATTGCAGGCAAGCGTCGAGTTAAAATTTAAGGTTTTCAAACATTGATTTGGTTTTTGTTTTAATTGTCTGTGTGCTTAGGCAAACTGTTCAACTTCACTAGATCGCTGCCAATGGTGAGCGTTGATTGACCGCCGTTTTCAAAGTAGGTTGTGTGATTACTAGGGATATGAGCAGCCACGTTAATGTCTGAAAAAGAAAAACCAGGAATAGTTGTTTTTCTGCGACTGAGCTTAGGGTGGGGAGGGGAATGGCGGTTGGGGGAGGGGAAGAGAGAATTCTGGGAATGGGGTGATGGGAGCTCCAGTCAACTGCTGCTTTTAGGGGAGTAAAAGCTGCCTCCTCCCCTTGGTTTCATTGCATTGCTCAATAACTACTTACCTTTGATCAAGCCTACGTTCACGTGTTCAGCAGACATGTACTGAGGCCTAGCACATGCTAAAGCGAGGTGACTGGGATTCACACAGGTGTGCCCACGTGGCGGAGGCCCGGCGACTGCGGAGTCCGCGCTTAGGGAAGGTGACCACGGGCAGACTCGGTCCCGGACGCCGAACCCGGCCCCGGCCCGGAGCGGGGCCACACCCACCACCTCTCCCAAGGCGACGCGATCCCTTTCCTTTCAGAGATTGGTAGAGCCTTCCCTTGGAAATTCAAATCAAATCTAATCCGTGCTGAGTTGAAATGTAGGTGCTGCCTGATTGGAATACGTGTGTCCATCAAAAGGAGGGTGGGTCAAAAAAAAAAAAAAAAAAAGGAGGGTGGGTCTAAAGGGCTGAATGTAAAGCAGGGGTGATTTTAAATGCAGTTGGGAGCGCGCGTAGTGGCCTTTTCTTCCTCGTCTTACCTTGAAAGGAAATGGGCTAGGAAATCGAAAGACGCGTGGTAGTAAGGGGTAAGTCACGAGACTTTGCTTTGTTCAGATATGCATAAAGATGTGTGTATTGAGTTTACTAGTTAGAGTGTGTTTATAACCGTGGATCCCAGTTAAAAGGTTGTGAAGCCACGGATGGTGGGATTTATGACCCTAAAACCAGGTGGGGAGCGACTTTGGCCAGCAAACCGCCAGTGTGTACACCGCACTGACCCTACGGCTTCTTGGGCCACTGGAGTCAATCTTTTAAAACAGATAAAGAAGGAAAGCAAATAGTCTTTCAAGAAAGAAGTTGCTTGGTTGAAATTTCTTGAAGCTGCATTTTTTATTTTGTTTCAACATCTGGCTTGGTCTGTTTTATAACAAAATGTTTACGTTATTTATTATCAAGCTGGTAGGCCTGTCTTCTTTTTCTTTCCTTCTTCAATTATCAATGCAAATGGTGCGATCATCCACTCAATTATTCCAGCAAAAAATCTTGGACCACTCATTTTCGAGTCCTGTTTCCCTTAATCCAATCCGCCAGTCAGTTTAGAAGGTTCTATCCGTTTCCTCTCCTGCCTTCCCCCTCCCCAGCCCTTGCCTTAGATTACTAAATAGCCAAAGGACTTTTCTTTCTTTCTTTGAGAGTACGTTAATTAGAGCTAGGGACGGGGAAACAAGGAAGGGTTTAGGGCCGTAGGCACAACAGAACAGCGACAGGCAGGAACAGCTTTAGCGCTCCAGAAATGTTACAAGAACCAAACGAGCCTAGGCGCGGCTGCTATTGGATCACTGAAAAGTCAGAGAAAAGGGGGCCTTGGAAATAGGTCTGGGTAAGCCCAGGGCAAATTGCCGGTGCCACTGCTCCCCTGGTGGTAAGTCGCTTGAGGGGTGGGGGGGTCTTGGAGTTGAGGAGATGCAGGCCTGAGGGAAGAAAGACGTGCTCCGGGGAGGGAGAGCCTGCCTAATGGATTTATTTATTTATGTATTTATTTATTTTGCTTTTGCTCTTCCCTCCCTGATCTAGTCTCCACTCATCAGCCCTAATCTTTTCACCTTTTAACCTAAGCCAGAGCACGCTATTTTTTCGTTGGTTTGAAAGGAACCCTGTAATGGTTCCCATTGCTTTGGGAAAGCAATCCAAATGGCTTCCCCGGCCCACGATATTTTGCACACTCAGCCTTCTCTCGGACCACTTCCATCTTTGCTGCCATAGTCTTTTTTTGGGGGGGGGGGCGATTGAATTTATTGGGGTGACACTGGTTAATGAGATTATACCCGTTTCAGGTGCACAGCTCTACGAGACATCATCTGTAAGTTTCATTGTGCGTTGACCACGGAAGTCGTCTCCCTCCATCTCCATCTTTCCCCCCACCCTCTATTTTGCCGCCATATTCTACAATTAGCGCGGCCTTCTTTGTCCCCCAGCGGCAGCCTGGGAAGAACGCTCTTCTCACAGCACTTCCTACTGGCTGATACTTTTACTCTTTTTCAGGTCTCAGTCTAACGCCCCCTCGGGCGGAGGCCTTTCCAGACTTTCTAAGGATGGCATCTCCCACCACTTTCCCTCGAATTCTATTCAGTTTCGTGTCATAGCATTTTTCTCAGTCTGAAACTATTTTGTTATTTACTATTTACAAACACCTTGTTTACATTTAAATCTTACATGGATTAAAGCTGCATGAAAACCAGGGATTTGGTATCTTTTGCACTGGTCTGAGGGAGGCACTCAGTAATGTTTGGGATTAAATATTTTAAAATGATTAAACAACTAAATGATGCATTCTTGTAAATTCTTATATCCCAGTTTGAGAAATATAAAATTAGGTTCATCTCATGTCATTAATATCCACATATTTTTCTTCATACTCTGTTTACCTAATACACTTTCTTTGTAGTTATTTCCACCACCAGAAAATGTACTTACCATATAAACAAAAGGTTAAATTACCATTTCAATTCTATACATCATCCTTGCAAGCCATGCACACTGTGTGAGAAATGGCATAAACCCAGGGATGTGGTAAATAAGAATCCAGCTTAGAAAAGTAAGTGCTATCCTTGAACCCTGGTAAATTCATCAAGAAAATAACACTTTCAACCCCACTCTCATAGGTGATGTCTTTCTAGATAATACATTAGCATCACCATAGCCAACATTTTGAACATTGTACACGGTATGTCTAGGGTGTGCCAAATAGTTTTCTAATAAATTTATTTCATAGAGATGCTATATCAGGTTTTGCCAGTATGATGACTGATATATTCAATTCATTTCATTAGACTGAGTACTAAGTGCTGGGACATGCGAATAAGACAGAAGAGGACCTTGCTCTCTCAGACTGACCGTCTAGTAGGTAAGACAGACCTAGATAATCAGTGCCATTAGGCAGCTAGGGGACCTTTAGCTTGGGACCGGATTGAGCTTTAGAATCCAGGGAAGCTTGCCTGGGGAAGTGATGCTGAACAGAGATCTGAGGTGTGGAAGGGAAACGAGCCTGTGTGCTCGTGTGGGTTGGTGACAGGGGAAGGAGAGTGAGAGTGGGTAGCATTCTTATTGAGAGGGAAGAGCATGGCACTTTACTGACAAATGTTCTTGGACACAGTCTCTCTGGCTTATTTCATCTTTCTAAATTATAAAATAAATAAATAGCCTGACCTGTGGTGGTGCGGTGGATAAAAGGGCAACCCAGAACTGGGAGGTCGTTGGTTCAGAACCCTGGGCCTGCACATACAAGAAGCAAGTAGGATGAATTGATGCTTCCCGCTTTCCCACCCTCTTTCTCTCTCTCTTCCCTCTCCTCTCTCTAAAAATAAATAAATAAATAAATAAATAAATAAATAAAATATAAAAAGAAATAAAACCACAATATATTATATATAAACATATTATGCATATGCCTTTCAATATAAACATTATATATAAACAGCTTGAAAATTATTTTTAAATAGCCACATTTAAAAATACCACCTCAATGTCAGATGGCTACTAGACTTATTGGGGTGATCACTTTGTAAGTTATATGAGTGTATGATCACTACATTGTACACCTGTAACTAATAAATTATTGCATGTAATTAAAAAATAAAAAAAACTTGAAAGAATAAAAATATCACCTTAAATAATGATGCCACTTGCTTTTGAAGAAAAATACATAGAATAAAAACAAAAGATGCCTTTTAATTGCTATGGGAAACATTTTAAATACCTTCTTAAGCATAATAGGTATACAAATGTTTAAAAAGAAATTTAAAACTAAAATGCTGCCTTGAGCAATTTATATTTAAAAATTTATACATTATACATGAATAAATATACAATTTATTTTTAGAACTTAATATAAAACATTGATTTTTATTTTATTTATTCATTTTAGAAAGGAGCAAGAGAAGGGGGGAGGAGCAGGAAGCATCAACTCCCATATGTGCCTTGACCAGGCAAGCCCAGGGTTTCAAACTGGCGACCTCAGCATTTTCAGGTAGACGCTTTATCCACTGCGCCACCACAGGTCAGGCCATTGATATATTTTATATAATATATATGCATATATAAATGTTTAAGAGGACATTTAAAATTCTTCCCTTAGCAATTGAAAAGCATGGTTTGTTTTTAGTCTGTGTTTTTTTGCCAAAACTAAATGGCATAAATCTTTTTTATAAGTGGTTCATTATTTTTAATTTAATTTTTTAACCAATAAAATCTATTATTTATGGACAGTTAACATACCTAGAATCTTCCATTAGAGCTTTAATTGTTTTTTTTTTGTTTTTTTTAGTTAAAGATAAATTTCTATTGCTTTGAGAGACAGAGAGAGAGGATAAAGAAGGGAGAGAAAAACATATCTACTTGTTTCATTTAGTTGTGCTCTCATTGATTGCTTCGTCTACATGCCCTGACTGGGGATTGAACACGCAGCCTCCAGCGTGGTGGGATGACTATCCACTGAACCAACCAGCCAGGGCTGGTGGGGAGTTTTTTAATGTGGCTACTTAAATATAGTTCTAGCAGTTCATTTTTACTCCATTACTTTCACAGATGCCTTCTTTTAAAAAAGCATCTAATTTTTGTTCTTAACAGCAGAACGTTAAGACTATAAAATATAAAATTAAGAGATCTTTTATAAGGCACACAGTTGTAACATTAAGCAGAAGGCTTTTAGAAAGAATAGAATAAATTCATGCTATAACTTTTATAATGTTTCTTTTACATTTTAAAGGAAATGACAGAGGACTATTCAGCCCCAAACTGCCCTGTGCTTTTAATTTGATGGGCACTCCTACAAGAGGGGAATACATGTACTGGTATTTTATGTGTCTTTTCTCTGGATCCCATTTCTGGAGCAAAAGTGGCCAAACTCCAGTCCATGGGCCAAGTCCAGCCTCTGCCTGTTAGTTTATTGGAACACAGTCATGTTTGTCCTTTATATATTACCTGTGGCTGCTTCCACACTACAATGGCAGAGTTGAATAGTTGTAATATTTTGACCTTAGGGCCCACGAAGCTTAAATCTGGCTCTTTACCGAGAAAAATTTGTTTGGTCTAGAATAGTGCATGGCACATACATAGCAGGATCCCACCTATACTTACAGAATGAATACAAAGTTGATAAAGTAACACTAGCTCACATAAGCATTAAGCATTTGTGCTCAGCTATGAACTGTGCTAAAAACTATGTGCATTATTCAACTTGAATTTCACAACAGTGTTACATGAGAGAACAGCCATATCTTGCTCCCTTACCTCCTTCAAGTTTTTAGCCAATTGCCATTACCCTCAATATAAACTACTTTCTGCCAGCCCCTTTACTTATTCTATAGAACTTTACCTTATGACAGTGACATCATTTGTATGCTAATGAGAATGTCTACTCTATGAGTATGTTTGTATGTTTAATTATTGATGTGATAACCCATAAGCAGCCTAGAGCGGGGCTAGCATATAATGAGTGCCCAATGAACAGTAAAGGTGAGGTGATCAATGTGGCAGTGCCCAGGTAAGATCTGGCTGTGACCCATGTCTTACCCAAGAGCTCCTTCTCTTACTCTTTTGTGGAGTTTGTCAAGGAAGACATAAATGAGTTATTCCCTTGTTGAAAAGTTCGGCTCTGGGCCATTTCTGAGATCTTTTTCTGACAAGGGCTCTAATGTTGATAAATATTTTACTTCATGGTTGCTGTCTCAAAGCAGGTGCTTGCTGAGAACCTACCCAGACTACTGCTGCTTGCAAGTGGCTGATACATCCTGGTGCGAGCCTGCAAAGAGGAAGTAGCAGGGCATGGAGCAGCAGCCGAACACAAAGGCAAGGTCCTGTGCGTGGAAAGGCCTGGGTGGGAGAGCCCTCAGTGGAGGTAATAAGCCCAACCCAGCCCAGCAGGCACCTCTCTACAATATGTGGGCCTTGTGTGAGGACCGTGGCCGCCACGAGACCGGGGCTTGGGCTGGGGAAGAGGAACCCCCTGACTGTTACATCGAGTACGTAATAAGAGGTGAGTTTTCTGAACCCATCCCGGAAGAGGACATCCTTCTTAAGTCCTTCAACTGCCTGACAGAAGGATCAGAGCAAAGGCTTTCTCAACAGGTTCTTCCAGTAGGCACACTACTTGAATGTCCCTCGGAATACACAGAAAAGGGGGCAAAACAAGAATTGCCTCAACAGACTCTTGGAGAGAAGTCACTTGTTGAGTGTTCTGAATCCATGACAGGCAAGAAGCTTCCTCCTGGACAAAAACCCAACACCAACTTACTAGATCCCAAACAGCCTGCAGAAGTTGCTAGAAGTAAGCCAGGAAATGATAAAGAATGTGATGTTCCAGAAAAATTTGCCTGTCCTTATAAGGGATGCATAAGACAGTTGAAGAGCAAAGAGTCCCTGAGACGGCATCTCATCGTTCATGGTCCCCGAAATCACGTGTGTGCAGAATGTGGCAAAGCATTTTATGAGAGAGCAAAACTACAGAGACATTTTTTGGTTCATACTGGAGAGAGGCCTTTTCGGTGCACCTTTAAAGGGTGCGGGAAGCGCTTTTCCCTGGACTTCAATTTGCGCACTCATGTCCGCATCCACACCGGGGAGAAGAGTTTTGTATGTTCTTTTGAGGGTTGTCGCAGGAAGTTTGTTCAGTCAAATAACCTGAGAGCTCACCTCTTAACTCATGCAAAACCACAAATCAAGGATGACAGAGGTGGAAAATAATCTAACATGATAAGCAATTTTAACAAAAGAGTGACTGGGAACAAACTTGTCTCATTGATTATTGTTTCCAGGAAAGAAAGTTTGAATCAATGTTGCAACCCTGTAAAGTATATTATCTAAGGTTACTAAGATTCTCCTATAGTTTGTGGATACCATTTTAAGACTATTGTGTGCTTTCAATAGAAGGTCAGGAATGAACTTACTTCAAAGGCATAATTCTTAATACTTTGTGAATTGGGTTACTGGATGAGGGCTTATTTTTACATACTATAAAAAATGAAATTAACTTGGGTTTTTAAGTTTGTTGTTTCTAATTGTTTAGCCTTTGCTTTTTAGGAATGTACTTTATGCTAATCCTAGAGAATAAAAATTTTACAATAGATTGCCAATAAGTGAATGAGTAGTTAATTAACCTTTTCTAAAAGTTCAATATAATTTGTAGCTTTCTTTTAATCATTGTATCAAACTATTGAAATCATATATCTGGCCTGACCTGTGGTGGCACAGTGGATAAAGCGTCGACCTGGAAATGCTGAGGTTGCCGGTTCGAAACCCTGGGCTTGCCTGGTCAAGGCACATATGGGAGTTGATGCTTCCAGCTCCTCCCCTACTCCTCTCTCTCTGTCTCTCCCCTCTCTCTCTCTCTTTCTGTCACTCCCTCCCTCTCCTCTCTAAAATGAATAAATAAATAAATTAATTAATTAATTAAAAAAAGAAATCATATATCTGGATCTGAATGGTTATTTGATAGTGTCAATTCATTTGAATCAGGTAATTTCAAATAAAAAGAAGTAAAACCCCAGACATACACAAAGTCTGGATTGAAACGTCAAAGTGCATTAAAGAGAAACGCTATTTATTTGTCTTTGAGCAGCAAAGATTGACTTTCAGCTTTGTAGGTGACTGTCCTCGTGTTTACATGGTGCTCTTGCATCTGCACATGGCCTCCCCTCTGTGCATGTCTGTGTGCAGGTTTGCTTTTATACCCTAAAGACCTCATTTTAACTTGGTTACCTCTGTAAAGAGCCCATCCCCAAATAAGTTCATATTTGGAAGCGCTGAAAGTTAAGGATTTCAACCTGAATTTTGGAGGCAAACAATTCAACCATAGCATGTATTTTTGTAGGCCCAATCATTTCAGTTCTAGAATTCAGTTCTATAGAAATAATTTTCACTGGTATATGAAGATCCTTGTTCAAGGATGTTAACTGAAACATTTTTAATAGTAGTAAATTATACTATAACTTAAATGCTCATTAAAAGGGGACAAGTTGAATAAATAATACCTCTTTTTAATGGAAAATGCAAATCTTAAAGGGGAAAACACAGCTAAAGGGAAGCCATAGATTAGGAGGAAGTTTTAAAAAGCTGAGTCAAACTTTAAGATTAATTTTTTTAAAAGGTTCATCTTGATTTTAGAAACACCAAAATGTAAATACATGTATAGATTAAAAACAAAAAAAAAAAGTTAAAAGTGCTTACATTTTGACTCAGAATGAGGTAATTGTTACTGTGGATTATGAAATTTTTTTTGATAATATATTTGGTATGGTATTTAAACCATCATATCTATAGGACGTGGGTCTTGAGTCTCAAGTTAAAAGAAATATTGGATAAATAATCCATTCATAAATTTGGAATTTTTTAAAAATGAAACACTCAAAGAATTTAGAATGAGAATTTGCTAAAAATGAGGGAGCATACATTTGTCTGGTTTTTGCTTTGACAGCAGCGTTTGTTTTGGTCCTTTATAGATTTCTACTTCAGAGTTGAATTAGGACATGGCATCTCTGAATACTAAGCAAAAGGCAGGATTATATGGAGAACAGTCAGGACTAGATAAAAATCAATGGTAAGGTGTAGGCTGCAAAGGTAAGACCTGAGACTAAGGGCATCAAGAAAGATCAGGATTGACTTCCTGTCTGTGAGGCTGGTCTATTTCTGTAGAGCACTCTTTCAGGAGCTGAAGGGGCCAAAATATAAGAATTTACAACCCTGAAACTTACACATACAAGGACCATCAATCTGAGAAGATGCTTGTGTTTGGATTCCAAGTTAAGTTTTGACCCGTGAGTAGGATGCTACTTGGCTAGCCTCTAAGGTTTGTTTATCATAGTTTTCATTTTCAAAGAAGACCCCTAAAACTGTCCAGAATGTAAGAAAGAAGGCTTGCAGATGCGATGGAAGTTTTAAAAAAGGAGGAGATGGTGATGATACGTCAGCTGAAATCTTAATGTTTTTTTCAAAGAAATGTAATAAGACTTTTCCACATTTGTACTTTAAAAAAAAATAAGCATAAGATGGGTGAACATATCCAAAGAAAATTGAAAAAAAAGGAAGCCATTCCTTCTAGATTTCTATGTGCCTCCAGATAATGTCATTTTACAAATTTTAAAGAATAAGTACTTCTGTTTTTAAGTTGGTATTTAAATTTGTGGCCCACATCCCATTTTTTTAATGACCAAAACATTAATTGTGAGAAGGTAACAGATTGGTAGTTATAGTGGGGATATAAGGTACGGCATAGGGAATGTAGTCAATATTGTGATAACTGCCTGACCAGGTGGTGGCGCAGTGGATAGAGCATCGAACTGAGATGTGGAGGACCCAAGGTCGCTGGCTTGAGCGAGGGGTTACTCAGTCTGCTGAAGGCTCATGGTCAAGGCACATACGAGAAGGCAATCATGAACAACTAAGATGTCGCAACGAAAAACTAATGATTGATGCTTCCATCTCTCTTTGTTCCTGCCTGTCTGTCCCTATCTATCCCTCTCTCTGACTATCTCTGTAAAAAAAAAATTGTGATAACTATGTATGAGGCCAGATGGGTACTGCAAATATCAGGAATAACACTGTAAAATATAGGATTGTGTAATAACTATGAAAGGTGGTAACAGAGAAATACCACTTTCTTAATGTTACTGGCACAGGGAGTAGTTGTCAATATATTATGGAATGAATAAAGGGGAAAAAAAGCTTCATATAATTTTAAACACAATTATCAAAATTATACATAGCTCAAAAACTGCTAATATATATAGCATTACTTGTTTTTACATAAAATTTAGTTACTGTGAAAGGTGGGTAACTTGGTCACTAAATGGAAACAACTGTTTGTTACATATATGTCCATTCCTACTCAAAAGTATATCATCTTCACTCTTAAGAGATTTTTTAAAAATTTTTAAATAGAAGCAGTTTGTTAGTGAAAATTATGTAGTCTCACGACTTCTTTTTTTGTGTCATTTCTCTTCTGCCTGTTAGAGACACAGGAGACTGAGGGTCTGTTCGCCTAACATTTTGGATAATTAACAACTAACCTGCATTCAGAGGTTTATGTACCAAGACTGATCAGTCACAAATGTGTCAAACTGCTTACCTTATTTTACATTAGTTTCTTTTATTTTATTCTATGTGATGCGTGCACAGGTCTCACAAACAGCCATATTTGATTTTTGAATTTCACCCTATAACATACATTGGTAGAATAGTTTGGTAAACATAGAGTTTCAACCTTATTCTATCCCAAAAGAATTCTATTCAAAGCACGTTTCCTATATATTTCCTGCTGAATATACATGTGTAGAAATCCATGTGTGCTTATGTTTAATTACCTAATGCACTAGCTCTAACTGAATAAATTGCATGATTACATCCTACATTGGACACAGAACAGTGCAAGTTACATTAAAAAGCCATTATATTTGCAACTCTGAGCAAGAGACTATAATTAAAAGGCAATTGGGTGAAATTAGCTTTGAGAGTACAAGAGTTTAAGTAGGATTTGGTAAATGAACATTAATGGTTAACATGTGCTTTTTATTAGGTCTTCTGCTGCTTCTCTCTATGACCTCGGGGTTGAATTTCTTAGATGTCAGTGGTCCAGACAATGAAAACACCTGTACAAAGCCATGTGGCTAAAGTTATATCCATAAAAAAGGCCAACATAACTTTTTGTGACTTTAGTAAATCAAAGGTATAAGGTAGGCTGGAATGATACCCTGGGCATTAATAAACTTTTTAATACTCCTAAGATCTTGGGTATGTGTCATAAAAAGCATATTACATGCTTCCTGTAACTCAAAATGTTGGTGATAAAATACACATGTACAAATCAAAGAAGTAATAAAACTAGAGAATTTTTATTATCATGACCATTAAATAAACAAAACATTGAAGTTTTACACAATATGTAATAGCATCTAATCTTTAAGGCAACCGGTATATTTATAAGTTGCTGAGACTTGGAATAGTACTAATATTTGTGTTGGGAGTAGATGGGTAGAAATCTTTATTTTTACCAGGCATATATGCCTAATAGATGTTACACATATGGCAGGTTGAAGATGAATGCTACTCTTCCCATTGAGATTTGGAGGCTAATTCCCTTCCCTTTACATCTCTGCTGGTCTGTAAATGCTTTGCTCAATAGAGGATGATGTATGTAACTGATGCTACAATTAGCTATGCCAATTCTAGGCCTAGCTTTTAAGATGCCTGGCAACTACTGTCTTGCTCTCTTAGAAACCAACTGCCATATAAGAAGTGTGACTACCCTAATACCACCATCCTAGGCCAAATCCAAGTCCCATGCCGAGACCTTGTAGGATAAGAGGCAAAGGGGTCAAGGCCAAGGAGTAGTGAGGTGCCAGACCTGAGTGAAGGAGCCATCTTGTAATAGTATTCTAGCCTCAGTTACCCCAGGTGAATTATAGGGCCTAGATGGTCCCTTCCCAAATTTCTGGCCCACAGAATAAGATATTTTTCCATGTGGACTATAGTTGACAACACTATTAAAAAATTAATTTACGAAGAGAGTAGAACTTAAATGTTTTCAATGTGTGTGTGAGCATGTGGTAATATGTCAACTGGGAGGAATCTTTCTTAAAATGTATATATCAAATCATAACTGCACATTTAAATGTCTTACAATTTTATTTGTTGGTTACATCTCAATAAAACTGAAGAAATAAAATAGTTTTATGCCACTTAAATTTGGGGTCAGTTGGTTATACATTTGTTATTTGGATTTTAGTCTTTGCTTTATATTTGTGTGAGTGTTGTGTGTGCACCTATTTATACACAAATACACTTACATACATAATAGATTTTATATAGTTTATTCCTAAATTTAAAGGAATTATTTAATATAGTTTGAAATTTATATACTAGATCTATTTTCAGTAAGAGTCATAACAGGTAGTGAGGGTCCTCTTCTTCGACCAGCATAGACTGATGTATTGGACTAAGGGAAGTGCAGCTGCCTTTAATAAAACTAAAACTCGGTCTCTGTACAGATCGGTGGAGGAAAAATCTTCACCTGGGAGGAACAATATCTCTTAGCCAAACTGGTTCTGTCATTCTGGGCAGGTCACCTCCCAAAGAATGCTATTAATTACTGCTGCTGCCACCACTGTCCTTAAAGAGTCATGCTACACTTTAACACTGACCCACACATGAGCACATAGCTCTTTCTTTATTACTTAGCAGTAAAAGTGAGATGAGGCTGGAACATTTAAAGATTCTGTTAAAGGAGAAAGGGTAACGATACAACTTATTTTTCTCAGGCCATAGGTTTAAGAGATCATTGTTTCAGGATCCAGTTAAAAGAAAAAACTCGTGATTTCTTTCATTTTCACCTAAGTCCTGGCTTAGATTTCTGGCTTAGGACCCACTATTTCCTCAACTTCTGACTTCAGTATATCTAGATAGTGTATTTAATTAAACCACTGAAGGTATCCCAGATGGGGGAATGGAACAGACACGAGAGAGACAGAGATTGGTGAGGGGCAAATTATGAAGAATTATAAACATTTTAAGGAGTTAGAATGTTGCCTTGTAGTCAGTAACAGAAGTATTGAAGGGATTCAGGAAGTGACATGATCAAATTTACTTTTTGGAAAATTTTGGGATTCAGAGTAAAAGGTGGATTGGAAAATGGGAAAACGCAATTGTTGAGGTGACATGCCTTATTAAAATAAATAACATCTTTCCAATTCTGGAACTATGTCCAAAGAAACAAAATATTGATTCAAAAGAATACATGCATCCTTATAACCACTGCAGCATTATAATACCCAAGATTTAGAAATAGCCCAAGAGCCCATCAGTAGATGAGTAGATTAAAAAAAGCTGTGGTACATTTACAAAGTGAAATACTACTCAGTCAAAAAAAAAAGGAACTACCTTTTACAACATCATGAATGGACCTGAGGGGGATTATGTTTAGTGGAATAAGCCAGTCAGAGAAAGACAAAATACCATATGATTTTACTCATATGGAATCTAATGAACAAAATAAGCTAACAAACAAATAGAAACTCACAGATACAGAGAACAGACTGACAGCTATCAGAGGGGATGGGAGTTGGACCTGGGTGAAAAAGGTGAAGGGTTTAAGCAAAGAAAAGAAACTCAAAGACACAGACAAGAGCGTGGAGATTACAAGGGGGGAAGATGGGTGAGAGGAGATAAAAGAGGGTAAAGGGGAGATAAATGGTGACATAAGGAGATGACTTTGGATGGTGAACATGCAATGTAATATATATATTACACTTTATATTTCCATCACTGGCATAGAACACAATAAGTGACTATTGGGTAATGAATAAATGCTTGACTAGACATAGCAGTAGTAAAAATAAAAAAGTGACAGACAGATGCACTAAACTTAATATCACTGACAGAACAATCAAAAAACAAATGATTCAATACAAACAAAATGAGTATAGGGCTTGAATAGATATCTCTCAAAAAATACACAAATGGACAATAAGTACAGTACATGAAAAGATGGTCAACATTATTAGTCATCAGGAAAATGCATGTAAAACCCATCATCTTGCCTGACCTGTGGTAGAGCAGTGGATAAAGCGTTGACCTGAAATGCTGAGGTTGCTAGTTCAAAAACCCAGGTGTGCTTGGACAAGGCACATATGGGAGAGTTGATGCTTCCTGTTCTCATATCTGCCCCTTTCTCTTCCTTTCTCTCTCTCTTTCTAAAATTTAATAAATAAAATATTGCCTGACTAGGCGATGGTGCAGTGGGTAGAGCATCATCTTGGAATTCTGAGAACCCAGGTTCAAAACCCCGAGGTAGCCAGTTTGAGAGCAGACTCATCTGGCTTGAGCATGCGCTCACCAGCTTGAGTGCAGGATCAGAGCTATGACCCCATGGTCACTGTCTTAAGCCCAAGGTCACTGACTTAAGCAAGTGTTCACTGGCTCACCTGGAGCACTCTGGTCAAGGTACATATGAGAAAGAAATCAATGAATAACTAAGGTGCTTCAATGAAGAATTGATGCTTCTCATCTCTCTCCCTTCCTGTCTATCTGTCCTGTCTGTCCTTCTCTTCCTCTCTCTCTCTCACTCTTCCTCTTGTTAAATTAAAAAAAGAAAAGAATAATATAAAATAAGATTTTTTAAAAACCCCACCATCTCACCACTTTATACTTACTGGAATGGCTATAAACAAAACAAACAAAAAACAACAAAAATAAATGTTGACTAGAACATAGAGGAATTGAAACCTTCCATCACTCTGCATGGGAATGTAATATAGCGCAGCCATTTTGGCAGACAGTTTAGCAGTTCTACAAAATGATAAGGAGTTGTCATATGACCCAGCAGTTTCACTCCTAAGTGTATACCCAAGAGAGAATAAAAGTCTGCTCATACAACATGATTTATAATAGCCCCAAACAGAACAACCCAAATGTCCTCCAGATGATAAATGGATAAACAAAACTTGGTATATCCATATAATGGAATATTATGCCAGCTGTAAAACAGAATAAAGTACTAACACGTGTTACAACATGGAAGAAACTTGAAAACATGTGAGGTTAAAAAAGTCAGACACAAAAGAGGACAAAAGTCCCCTTTTTGTACTATTCCCTTTGAAACGTCCAGAATAGACAAACCCATACAGGCAGAAAGTGGATTAGTGTGTGCCGGGGACTAAGACATGGAGAAAATAAGCAGGGATCGCTAATGGGTTTTTTTGGGGGTGATAAAAGTACATATTCTTTTTTATTGTTCAGAGAGGAAGGAGAGAAAGAGAGGAGGGGGAAAAGCAGGAATCAACTCCCATATATGCCTTGACCAGGCAAGCCCAGGGTTTTGAACTGGCGACCTCAGCATTCCAGGTCAACGCTTTATCCACTGCACCACCACAGGTCAGGCACATATTCTAAAAGTATGTATTCTAAAATTAGAGCTGATGCTCTCAGAACTCTGAATCTACTAAAACCTGTGAAATTTTATAAAGGGTGAATTTTATTTATGTAAATTATATCTCAATAAAATTGTTATTTAAAACATTACTTATGTAAACTCATATAGTCTTACTATGCTATACTCACTTTCATCAAAAATAATAGCACCTGATATCAAACACCCAGGAGGTTAGATAGCCAGAGTTAAGAACTTAGACTTTCGAATCAGGCACACTGAATGGAAACTCAGTTCCATCACATAGAAACTGTGTGACTTTAGACAAATCAGATAACTTATTTCAACATTTTAGTCATCTGTAAAATAGAAACAATATCTAGCAGAGAGGATGTGAAGAAAAATAAGGCAATGGGGTAAAAGGTACTAAGCTAAAGAACCTAAGAAATGAATGTTAGGCTGTGCAAAGGCCACAGCCCTGACCCTTGAAGTCCTCACAATCTTGTAGCATCTGGTAGGTAGTTGATATGAATGATCTCATCTATGTTTCCTTAATGAACATATATTATTAACTTTGGAAAGTGTATTGAAGATAAAAATATGGAAAGTCAGGGTCTTGTCGTTTTATTTATTTATTTATTTATTTATTTATTTATTTATTTTGCATTTTTCTGAAGCTGGAAACAGGGAGAGACAGTCAGACAGACTCCCGCATGCGCCCGACCGGGATCCACCCGGCATGCCCACCATGGGGTGACGCTCTGCCCACCAGGGGGCGATGCTCTGCCCATCCTGGGCATGGCCATGTTGCGACCAGAGCCACTCTAGCGCCTGAGGCAGAGGCCACAGAGCCATCCCCAGCGCCCAGGCCATTTTTGCTCCAATGGAGCCTTGGCTGCGGGAGGGGAAGAGAAAGACAGAGAGGAAGGCGCGGCGGAGGGGTGGAGAAGCAAATGGGAGCTTCTCCTGTGTGCCCTGGCCGGGAATTGAACCCGGGTCCCCCGCACGCTAGGCCGATGCTCTACCGCTGAGCCAACCGGCCAGGGCTTGTCGTTTTATTTTTTTACTAAAATTAAAACAACATAGAAACAAAAAACCCCATGGCGTCTACATTTGAAGGTTTTCCAAGGACAGCTTTAAAGTGAGTTGGTCTGATATTTACAAAGCCCAGATCACCTGCTCTGTCTTACGCCTGCCAGCTCGAAGTCACATGGTGAAGCCCTAACTCATAGTGTCTCTGAACATAAGCTAGAGCCTTTAAAGAAGTAATTAAGTTAAAACAAGGAAATTAGGGTGGACCTAAATTCAACCTGACTGGTGTCCTTAAAAAAAAAAAAAGGGAAATGGGGACACCAAGCGACACCGAGGATGCACATCCTAGAGGACATGGTGAGAAGACAGCCATCTCTGCAAGACAAAAGAGAGGCCTCGGAATAAACCGAACCTGCCAACACCTGGATCTTGTACTTCCAGCCTCTAGGATTTGAGAAGATATATCAATATTTCTGTTGTTTAAGCCACCCTGCCTGTGGTATTTTGCTGTGGCCACACAAGCAGAGTCTACAGGGCACTTCGTGGCATTCCAGGCAGAGGAAAGGCAAGACTATGGAGCAGCCCTGGGCAGCAGGGGTGACTGTCAGGCAGCAACCTGAGACGGTAAGGCGGAGAGATGGCTGGGGCTGATGCGAAAGGGATGTTTATCCAGGGCTCATGAGCTTTAATTTCTCATATATAGAACCTCAAGTCATTGGCCGTAGAGTTATAATTGGGTTTTTTTTGTAATTGCTTACTACTTTTGCAGTAAGAACTATGTTTGCCAACAGATGTGGCAAATTATACAGCATAAATAAAAGATAAACGCAGTAAAACTTTCACCAGCTAAAAGGCACCATTTTGGTGAATACAGTCCTTAAAAACTCAATGACTTTAATTAGAAGAGCAAAAAAATCAGATTTGCATTTTCCATCAAACACTATAGTGAGGCCGATGGATATGACTGTGTGAGGAGCAGGGAAGAAGACTGGAGAAAGACAGTAAGAAATATTGAAAACCCGGAAAAGGCAGTGAATGTAGAAATAGAGAGGAAGAAGAGGAGAAAGGAAGCATGTAGGTATCAGCTTCAGGCCGTGGTGATGTGTGGGAGGAGGGAACATCTAGAAGGGACCTCAGATTTTCATCTTGGTAGAGTAGCTAGACTGTGACGTCATTAAGGGGGGGTGGAAACCAGGGATGCAGGAAGAGAAGCATGGAGAGACAATACAAGAAGTTCCGCATCAGAAGAAGATTATTCTGAAATGGCAAGTGTGTGTGTTGGACAAAAACTCACTGTGAAGAGCGAGCTTAGTCAGATTTGATTGTGGAAGCCAAGAGTAACGCAGAATTCACCCTCCAAAATGTTACCTATTTCTTAAGATAACTTAACTCTGTCATAAAAGAAGTAGACAAAACAGGGATAAATAGTATTTAACAAGTTCAATGTAAAATGATTTTATTACATTTCCAGCTCTCCAAGTTGACTAGCAATTTCATGAAAAAGAAATCAAAAGAAAACAGACCAGAGCTGTTTTCTTTCCAGCAGTGAAGGACTTGCTTATTTGTGCGGAAGATATAGATAAAAGCAAGAGTGCTCAGCCAAATTTTTTAAGTAATTAAGAATTTAAAGGCCCTCTATCTGGAAATTTCTCAAGCCAAAGAAATAACCATAGTTGTAAAATAGCTGACAAGCCATTTATTACAACAGCAGTAGACTAATGCTGCTCCTTTTTTCCAAGGTGACATTATAAATCAACTTAGAGGGGCAAGAATCTTGTAGGAGACCTGTAGGAGGATGAGCAGGACTATTTAAACTATAAAAAAGTCATAAAATGTGTATCTTATTTACAGAAAGAATGAGGTTTAAAAAGATGATAATTAACATATTACCACAGCACAGCTAGCATCCAGCAAATTTCAATTGCAAAGATCACAGAAATTGATTTATAATGTTCCCAAGTGACTACTGAAAGTAGGTTGGTGACCACAGTATCCTAAATGATTGTGTTAGAGCACATTATTACTTTAGAGAAGCCCACATGGATAGCGAAAACATGACCACCAAAGAATAAACACAATAATTTTCAGAATCAACATTTTAGACTTTAACACTTGTGTTTTATTATTATTAACTGTCTTTCAAAGTGATTAAAGAGAAAATACTGAAGAATCATCAGTTCTGCTCTACATTTTTCCTTGGAAGAAAGGGGACGGGGGTTGGAAACCTTTCTAATGTCAGCACTTAGGTGAATTATTCATACCGAACCACAAGAAAGAAGCACTAAGTTTAATTGGACATATGTTTCTTACATTTAAGGACAGGGAGTAGATACTGACCTTCCAAAAGAAATATGGGGACCTGATCATTCCACATATAAGTCTTAAAGGAAGAAAATGTAGAGCATGCATTTTTGTAAATCACTCAGTAAGGAAAAAGCCCAGATGAAATGTGGTCTCAATAAAATGTCATTCTGTCACCGAGCTTAATTATGGTCAAATTTCAATATCATATCTTAGAAACCAGAAAATTGTACATCCTTAGCCTCTAGAGATGAGAAGGGCAACCTTACACACAAACTTAAAAAAATGTATTTATTAATTTGAGAGAGAGAGAGAGAAACATCAATTTGTTATTCCTTCCACTCGCCCATGCGTTCATTGGTTGATAGCTGTATGTGCCCTGACCAAGGATCCAACCTTCAACCTTGGTGTATCAGGATGATGCTCTAACCAACTGAGCCACCAGGTCAGGGTGCTTAAGTGACATTTTTATTCTAAAAAGAGAGAACACCATAATCATTTCAGAATCTCCAAGGTCAAAATCTATACTTTAAATGTATCTAATTTAGTTTAAAAATGAGAATTTGGTTAGTTCTATTAGAAAAAAATTTTCATTCAGATTCAAATGTGGTATAAAGAAATAAATGAAAAAGTTTAAAGCCTAGCCAATTATTTATTACAGAAGTGTCAGGACAAATTTTCTGGGTAACTTATCACAAATCTTTAGAATTGTCTGCTGGCAGTCAGGGTACAGCTGACAGATCGTAGTTGCAGGTAGGGTCGAGAAGTTAAATATGTGAAGATGGCGGAAATATGCAGAAGGTAAAATCAATATTAATAATATCACAAGATCACTAAGAGCTCACTTATCCCATTAACTTTTTGAAATTAGAGGCATACTAAGGTAGTTATATAATGTTGATATGAGGCTTTTTGACTGATTTAAAATTTTTCATTCTCATGTATTGTCACATGCACACCCCCTCCAAAAACCCAAAACCAAAACCGAAAAACAATTACACATCGCCTGCAATTCTGTTCCTCTGGTACCCTTATCACCACTGCACAGCGCCGAGTTTGTGAAATGTTTTGTAACCTTTCGGTGTAATAACTGCTCCCAAATCCCTCTCTCTCTCTCTCTAAAAATAAAACGGGGTCCAGAGGGACACATTAAAGTAAATAAATCATCAATAAGGGGAGTAGTGAAGGAAGGAGAGAAGTGGACATACTAATTCCAAAAAGATATTTATATTTCTGATTTTTGTGTGTGTATGTGACAGAGAAAGAGACAGAGAGAGGGACAGGTAGGGACAGCCAGTCAGGAAGAGAGAGAAATGAGATGCATCAATTCTTCATTGCGGCACCTTAGTTGTTCATTGATTGCTTTCTCATATGTGCCTTGACCAGAGGACTACAGTAGAGTAAATGACCCCTTTGCTCAAGCCAGCGACCGTGGGCTCATGTCTATGACCCCATGCTCAAGCTAGAGCCCCCGTGCTCAAGCTGGTGAGCCCGCACTCAAGCCGCAACCTCAGGGTTTTGAACTTGGGTCCTCCACATCCCAGTCCGATGCTCTGTCCACAGCGCCACTACCTGGTCGGTCTATTTCTGAGATTTTTAGAGAAATTGGAACACTGACTAGATAATACAGGGGTCCCCAAACTATGGCCCGTGGGCCGCATAAGGCCCCCTGAGGCCATTTATCCAGCCCCAGCCACACTTCCGGAGGGAGCACCTCTTTCATTGGTGGTCAGTGAGAGGAGCATAGTTCCCATTGAAATACTGGTCAGTTTGTTGATTTAAATTTACTTCTCCTTTATTTTAAATATTGTATTTGTTCCCATTTTGTTTTTTTATTTTAAAATAAGATATGTGCAGTGTGCATAGGGATTTGTTCATAGTTTTTTTTTTAATTTATTCATTTTAGAGAGGAGAGGGAGAGACAGAGAGAGACAGAGAGAGAGAAGGAGGGAGGAGCTGGAAGCATCAACTCCCATATGTGCCTTGACCAGTCAAGCCCAGGGTTTCGAACTGGCGACCTCAGCATTTCCAGGTCGATGCTTTGTTCACTGCACCACCACAGGTCAGGCCCATAGTTTTTTTTATAGTCCAGCCCTTCAACTGTCTGAGGGACAGTGAACTGGGCCCCTGTGTAAAAAGTTTGGGGACCTCTGAGATAATATATGATATTAAGAATTTATTATTAATTGTTCTAGATATAAAAATAATATTGTAGTTGTGATGTTTTAAACGTCCTTAGTTCTTAATAATACATACCATACTTTTTAAAGACAAAATTATGATGTGTGGAACTTGCTTTTTAAAAGGTTTCCTGGTGTCTGGGGAAGAGCCCACAAAGGGGTGGAGATAAAATTTGATTTGCCATATATTGATACTCTTTGATGCCAAGTAAGAAGTACACAGGAAATGTTAGACCATTTTTTCTACTTTTGTGAACGTTTTAAGTTTTCTATAATAAAGAGATATTAAAACAGAAAAGACATGAAGACTCCAAGGATCAAAAGGAAACTGGCACTCACATCTTTGGCATTTATGAGAATTCTGTAACATTTAGTGTTGATAGAAAAGTTAAATGACGTGAAATTACAGTACTCTCATTGCATGGAACTAAAGATCTTTAAAAGGTACTTTCCGTCAGCTTGAGTTGAGAGAGCAGAACGTTTTTAACAATTGCAGTGGGTCTTGGGACAGGATGATTAAAATTTAGCGGATATTGTTCATCACTTGTAGCAGCGACTACGATGGGAGCAATGACAGGCACACATTATATGGGTTATTCTGATAGGTTGATTCTGAGGAAAAATGGGATGAATGAATGAATTAATGAATAAATGAATGAATGAAAAATTGAATGAATTCTTCAACACCTATCATTCCAGGACAATGAGATAAAATCTGAGGCAGAGATCACTGCTATTTCCCTTTTATTCAAAAGTCCATTAACAAATGGCCTCCTACTGTCTGACAAGAACCAAATTCGTTTAAATCCTAAGAGAGGCTCAAGCTAAAACACCCTATCTGACATTTGTATAATGAAAAACATTTACAATACATTGCACCTAATCCATGATTATACATGACCGTTCTGAATATGTATATACAACAAATTACGTTAACTTCCATTCGAATGTAAATTCTTTGGACATTGATTTCATAGGCTGATATTTCTAAGTCATACTCATAGATAAGTACATCTCAAGCCATCTAAATGAGTTTATTTTGGCTCTGAGATAGATAGCCTTCCAACAAGCCTGCCAACAGTGCTTTGCACCTCTTAAAGCACAAGCCAGTCCTCACGTCAAGAGTAGATTCTGTTTCCTCTGTGCAGAATGCATGCTATACATACTGTGATTTGCTTCCAACGACAGAATTCCACGAAGAGACATGTAGGACTTCTGAGTCCAGCCTTTGGGGAACTGGTAGCTTTTATCTTTTCCTCTTGGAGCAAGCTTCTAGTTATAAAGCAGCTCAGGTCAACTGCTGAATAAAGAAAAGTCCCGGGAATGAGTGTCCTTGGTGGAAGCAGCCGCAGTTGAACTTCCGGCAGAGTGCACCAGAAGGAATGCCCCCAGCCCACGCATGTGAGGCAGACACACTGCCCAGCTGAACTCAGTCTACCCGCCGGATCATAAATATATATATATATAAAAATAATAAATCATAAATTGTTTTTGCTTTAGGTCACTAATTTGGGAATTTTTTATTGTTCAGCAACTGATAGAGGATTTAACTTTTGTAAGGTAACCAGTGAAAAATCAACCACTCAACATTATATTTGGATATCTAATATCAAAGCACATGAAGTTTATTTCAGAGGAGGACATTTTTGGAGTACAGCTAGTGCTCAACTTACGACCATGATTGGTTCCGACAGACCAGTCGTAACACAATTTGGTCGTAAGTTGAGTAGGCTATATGTACAGTACTGTGAAATGATGTTATAAAAATCTTTAAGTCATATTTTATCATAATTTTCTTTCATTATTGTTATATATCATAATTTTCTTTGTTCATTTTATGCCATTTGTATCATCTCTACACCATTTTGTTTCTTTCTTTCCTTCTTGGCAGGCTGAGGCATTGACAAAGACAATTTCCTCTTGGTAGATATCTTGGGAGGGGTTTGATGAAAAATATCCAAGACACAAAACACAAATTGCTGTACCGAGTCTGGGCTAACATTGAAATGGTGCACGCAGAGATGATAGTGCTGCCGGAAGCTGGTCTGCACTGTCATATGCCCAGCTGGGTAACGCTTGCACTGCCAGACACGGAGCAGTCGTGGCTAGCGAGTGTCGTCGTAAAGTCGAATGATCGAGAGTTGCATAGGTCGTAAGTCGATCAATACCTGTAATGGTTTTGTTTTGTTCTGTTTTTTGTATTTTTCCAAAGTTAGAAGCAGGTAAGCAGTCAGATAGACTCCTGCATGTGCCTGACCAGGATGCAGCCCGCATGCCCACTAGGGGGCAATGCTCTGCCCATCTGGGGCGTTGCTTCGTTTTGGCCTAAGCCATTCTAGCACCTGAGAGTATGGAGCCATCCTCAGCACCCGGGGCCAACTTTGCTCCAATGGAGCCTTGGCTGCAGGAGGGGAAGAGAGAGACAGAAAGGAAGGAGAGGGTAAAAGGTAGAGAAGCAGATGGTCTCTTCTCCTGTGTGCTCTGGCCAGGAATCGAACCAGGGACTTCCACAAGCTGGGCCAATGTTTTAATACTGAGCCAACCTGCCAAGGCCTGGGAGTAATGAGTTATTTTGATATAATTATTAATTCATCGTAAAGTTGCAAGACAAGGACAGGGAATTCCAATGTACCCTTTACATTTGGTCCCATGTCCTCTGTCGTTCCCTCTCTGTCTCTATCCTTCTCTGTCATTGTTGTCTTACCACCTGAAAACAAGTTAGAAATATTATACCTCTTTATCCCTGTGTATTTCAGTGGGTATTTCTAAGAAGAATAATATTTACTTACACAAACAAATAACAGTTATCAAAAATAAGTTTGATAAATATATTACCTGTAATCTTTTTCAAATTTTGTCCATTTTCTTAGGCACCATGATTCTCTCCCTTGGGCTGAGGATTCAACTCAGAATCATGTATTATATTACATGACAATTGTCATGACCTTTTAGTCTCCTTTAATATAGACAAGTTTCTTAGCCTTTCTTTGTGCTTCTTGACCTTGACATTTTTGAAAAGTACAGGCCACTTATTGTTTTCTTATGATTAAATTCAACTTGTACATTTGTGGCAGAAATATAACCATATGATGGTGTGGTTTTCACTGTGCATTATATCAAGAGGCACAGATTGTTGGTTTGTTCCAAGGCCAAGTTATTTTTGAGCACTTGATTAAGGTAGTGCTCGCTATGTTTCTCAACTGAAAAGTCACTGTGTTTCCTTTGTCATTCATGAGTAATTTGTGGGGAAATACTTGGAGACTGTAGATCTTGCTTCTCAGCAAACTTTCACCCAGTGACTTTAACAAACAGTCATGCCAGAAAGGACATTTCTGTACATATATATAATAACAATGAACTATGAAGATACTTCTTAAAAAAGATTGTAAATAGTATTCTAACTGTAAACAAATCCAAAATGTGTAGCTTTAATTTTCTGAAAAATATGTTTATTTAGAATATCATGGATAATGTACTTCACAAAATGAGCTTTGAGTTTTTATTGAGCGAAATATATTTGCAAAAAACAGTTTGAGAGATTAAAAAATGAAAAGATCAGAGTTATAACACCCTAAAGAAAGAGAATTTAGTTTTCCAGCATATATTCCAATCATTTTAACAACCCTCCCCCAAATAAGAACCAACCATATAAAGAACAAAAAGAATGTTAATACATATACACAGTTTGAACTTACAACAAAATTAATGTTGTTATATTGTGACTTTAATAAAATAGACTTCATATTTGACTAATATTTATTGAATGTCTATTACCTGCTAAGCACTGTGATACATAAGCATAATTATACTCAGCTTCTTATTTTATCACGATTCTTCAGGGTAGTTGTATTACACTATTTTTCATACAGAGAATCTTTTAGAGACTTATTTGTTAACAAATAATGACTACCATGTGCCATGTACTACGCTAAGCACTAGGAATATAATACAGAACTAGATAAATAGTAAATAATCAATTTTAACATTCTGTGCCCAATGTGTAATAAACAGTATGACGAAGTCTGTGCACTGTGCTAAGAGAAGCATGTAAATCAGACTGGGGCAGTTAGGGGAGACTATGGATAACATTAAGGATTAAACTGAGAAATGAAAAATTAGTAGGAGCTAGGTATAGAGGTGCAGGTTAGTAGTAGGACCCACATATTTTTTTTTCTTCTAATCATTTTTTAATTACAGTTGACATAGAATAGTATATTAATTTTAGGAGTACAACCCGGTAATTAGACATTATGTAACTTAGTAAGTGATCATTCAGATAAATTTTGTACTCATTCTGACACCATACATAGTTATTAGAATATTACTGACTATATTCCCTATCCATGTGATTATTCTGTAACAACCCATCTGTACTTCTTAATCCCTTCACCATTTTCACCTATTGCCCCAAATCTTCTCCCATATGGCAACCCTCAGAATGTTCTCTGTATCTATAAGCCTGTTTTTGTTCTGCTTGTTCACTTATTTTGTTTTTTAGACTCAAATGTTGATAGATATGTATTTATTGTCATTTTAATGTTCACATTTTTATCTTCTTTTTCTTTTTCTTAAAGAAAACTCTTTAACCTTTCAAGTAATACTGATTTGTTGGTGATGAATTCCTTCAGCTTTTTCTGGTCTAGGAAGCTCTTTATCTGTCCTTTGATTCTGAATGATAGCTTTGCTGGGTAGAGTAATCTTGGTTGTAGGTCCTCGCTTTTCATCACTTTGACTATTTCTTGCCACTCCCTTCTGGTCTGCAAAGTTTCTGTCAGAAATCAGCTGATAGTCTTATGGGAGCTCCTCTCTAGGTAACTAACTGCTCTTCTCTTGCTGCTTTTAACATTTTCTCTTTGTGTTTACATTTTGCATGTTAATTATGATGCGTCTTGGTGTGGGCCCTTTGGGTTCATCTTGTTTGAGACTGTCTCCATTTCCTGGACTTGTACATCTATTTTCTTCATCGGGTTAGGGATGTTTTCTGGTATTATTTTTTCAAACAGATTTTCAATTTCTTGCTCTCGCTGTTCTCTTTCCATCACCCCAATGATGTGAATGTTGGTACACTTGAAGTTGTCCCAGAGGCTCCTTACACTATCTTCATTTTTCTTTTTTGCATTCTTTTTTCTTTTTGCTGTTCTGATTAGGTGGGAGTTTTTTTTTTTTTTTTTGCTCTCTTATATTCTAAATCACTGATTTGATTCTTTGCTTTACCTACTTTACTGTTGATTCCCTGTAAATTATTCTTTATTTCAGTTAGTGTATCCTTCACTTCTTATTGGTTCTTTTTTTATGGTTTCTATGTCCTCACTAAGATCCTTGAGCATCCTTATAAACATTGTTTTGAACACTGTATCTGATAGTTTGCTTGCCACCATTTCATTTAGTTATTTTACTGGAGATTTACCTTATTCTTTCATTTGGAAATGTTTTTTTTTTGTCTTTACATTTTGGCTTTTTTGGCTTCTTATCTGTGCTATGAGTGTTTCCATGTATTAGGTAAAGCTGGTATGTCCCTCAAACTTGGTAAAGTGGCATTGTGTAGTAGGTGTCTTGTAGGGCTCAGTGGCGTAGCCTCCCCTGTTACTTGAGCTGGATGCTCTAGGTGCCCCGTGTGTGGGCTGTGGGTTGTCTTATTGTAGTTGAGCCTTGATTGCTGTTGGTGTCACCAGAAGGTATTGAGCCCCAGGCTGATTGGCTGTGAGGACTGTCTGTGACTGTAGTGGAGGAGCTGCTGTGCAGGAATCAACCCTACAGAGCAGGACTTACTCTAGTGGGGCTTTGGTATTTGCCAAGCCCACCCTGCAGATGATGTACGGATGGCTGCTACTTGTGCTGGGCTTGAAGGTGCCAGGGAGAAGCCAAATGGTGATCCAAGGCTGGCTGCCTCTAGTGCCAGGCCTGGGGCCACTTAGCAAGAGGTACCAGGTCTACAGAGGCCAAATGTTTCTTGTTTGAGAGATTTTAGGAATGTCTGAAGCATGAGGCAAGAGAGGCCATTGGTACGGAAAAGCCACAGAAAACAGCTTGGGTGGGCCCACATGTTGGGTGAGACAGGGTCTCAGGGAATCACCAAGGTTGAGCGAACAATGTGAACCAGGCGATGAATACTCAGATTTGGCGACTACCAGTTGGCTCTGTTGGGGGAGGGGAGTCTTAGAAAAGGAACAATGGCCTCTGCCAGCCCTTTTAACTGGTACAAAGTTATCCCCACCCAATTCTTACCCTGATGCCAGACAATCTAGTCCTCCCTGTATGTCCCTGATTTCTTTCAAGCTGCTGCCTGAGTGCTGGAGCTCAGAGGAAGTGAGTCAGAGTGAAGTCCATGCATGGGCCCTGTAAGCTGTATTGCTTGGGACCCCATAGCTCTCAGCCAGAAGTTATTGGGATTTCTCTGCCCAGCACTGGAACCCTGAGCTGTGGGGACTGGTGTGGAGTTGACACCCCTCCCTCTTCAGAAGGCACCTCTGCAGCTGAGATATCCCTTCTCATTTTAAACTGTCACACGGGGGTGTGAGACCCGCCCATTCCGCATCTCCATCCCCCCTCCACCCCGCAGTCTTGATTTGTATTTTTCTTTAAATCCCTGGTTGTAGGACTCCCACTCAACCAGATTTTAGGTAGTTCTGAATGATGATTGTTCTATAGTTTAGTTGCAATTTTGATGTAGTTGTGGAAGAAGTTGAGTAGGACATTTGCTTATGCTGTCATTTTGACTGGAAATAGGACCCCAAAATTTTACAGAATATTTTCAAAGGTTTTGAGGCTATGCAGGCATTTTGACTGAAATTGAGACTTTGAGTCAGGGAAGACAGCTGGTGGCCGGCGATGCTGTCGGGCGAGTGCACCGAAGGCTGTATACACTCGTTCTGCCCACAGCTTGATTAACACTGCTCAGAGATTGCTCCTATCACTTTGAGAAGATTTTGACATAGTGTTACATTGATTTTAGTTTGTTCGTTTCTGGAGCAACAGTTACGAAAGCTTTTGTTGCATCCAGGATGGTGGGAATCATTAAAATTCTGAAACCACTTTTGTCAGTTTATTTTGGTCTGGCCGGAAGTCACTAACTTCCGCTGAAATGTCAAATATGATGGTAATTCGGTCTGTGAGTAAATAATAGATTAGGTTAAGACAGAGAGGGATTAGATAATGAGAGACAGGTTTCTTAGTTTTGCAGCATATTGAGTGGCTTATCTCAGAATCAAACTGAAGTCAGAAAATTACTTTAAAAGGAAGACTGATCCTAAAATCACTTTTTTAGTTGTTCTTAAGATTCCATAGATTATAAATTAAGATAAACAAGACAAGAACTTGGTATTACAAAGAGCTTAATTTATTTTATAATTCTGACAACCTGAGTACTATAACTATTTACTTAAGAAAAGCCAGGTGATTGTTCTGACTGCCTACCGTAGAACACACATATTTATAAGTTATATTTACGGAACACTTAACTGTGCAGAATTGTTAAATTCTAAATTTCTTTCTAAAACATTTTTATTCATTGATTTTAGTGAGAGAGAAAGAGAGAGAAGAGAGAGAGACAGGAATATTGATCTGTTCCTGTTATGATCCCTGGCCAGGGATCGAACCAGCAACCTCTGAATTTGGGACAATGCTAACCAATCAAGCTATCCAGCCAGGACATACATTTAAATTTTTTATATCTACACTTATAGTAAGTCAAACATCTTCATGATCCTAGATGCAGATAGCATATTAACCTCTACTTGTGTAGAGAAGGCCACTGAAATAGAGATTGATGTAATAACTCATCCGAGGAAACACAGCTGACAGGCGAGGAACTAGGACTAGAACTTCTCTGACCTCATTTTGTGGCGAATCTCAGGCAAAGATTTCTACAATATTTACTTATTCATTACATGTGAACATTAATACACTTTCCTACAGAAGCTTTTATAATTATAAAATGCTGGGAATATCAAAATAAGATATACATGGAGTCTATCAAATACGACCGAGTTAGCACGTGTTCTGAGAACGGGGCTGCTCCCACTGGGCTCTTCCCGGAGCCCAGGCGGCTCCCTGGCGTGCCGGTGGTTTGCGGACCCTCGGCTAGAGGTTAGTTCACCTGAAATGTGAAACGCTGAACCGAACTTGTCACTGTCGAGGACATGACCCAACCAGCGATCCCGTTTTGGATCTTCTGTTTGCACTTTAGTGAATTATGTGATCCTGAGCCAATTACCAAGCATATCAAGCCTAATTTCTTTTTTTCTGTGATACTGTAATCATAATTGATGACTCCGGGTGAATGTGAAGATGGTATCATAAGATTATGTGGGTCTTTCACCTGGCCCCCTAGCCATTAGACGCCCAGTGCCCTGCCTATTGTGCTGCAGGCCACCTACCCCTAACCCCTTGGTAAGCATGTAGTAGGTGGCACCCATTATTAAACCAGATAATTATACATAGGATAATGCTTTTCTCTCAAAGCAGATAATATGGACTAAATAACTGTCTCAATAAAATCTCAATATGCTCAAATATATAAGAAGCAGGCCTGGCATGACAAGCTCCCTCCACAGCTTTATCAGATAGCAATCCCGCAATTCTGGAGCATCCCTTCCGGAAGGGCAGGAGCTGGGGCATGGCTTTTAAACAGGCAAATTCAAATGAATGTTAGAAGATGATATGTGAAAGGGGGGAAAAAGAAAAAAGTAGCCTGACCAGGCAGTGGCACAGTGGATACAGCTTCAGACAGGGACACAGAGGACCCAGGTTCAAAACCAGAGGTCACTGGCTTGAGCATGGGCTCATCCAGCTTGAGTGCAGGCTCATCAGCTTGAGTGTGAGGTTGCTGGCTTGGGCATGGAATCATTGACATGACCCCATGGTCGCTGGCTTGAGCCCAGAGTTCACTGACTTGAAGCCCACGGTTGCTGGCTTGAGCCCAAGGTCGCTGGCTTGAGCAAGGGGTCATTCACTCTGTTGCAGCCTCCCGATGAAGGCACATATGAGAAAGCAGTCAGTGAACAACTAAGGAGACTAAGGAGCCGCAATGAAGAATTGATACTTCTCATCTCTCTCCTTCCTGTCTGTCAGTCCCTCTCTCTGTCTCTGTCTGTCTCTGTCACACACACACAAAAGAGTAGAACTGGTTTGAAATGGATCATGGAGGAGTGGGCAGGTATGAGGTACACAGGGAAAAGAATGGTAAACACAGGCATCACTAGAAGACAATTGATCGCCTGACCAGGCAGTGGCGCAGTGGATAGAGCATTGAACTGGGATGCAGAGGACTCAGGTTTGAGACCCCGAAGTCGCCAGCTTGAGCGCGGGCTCATCTGGTTTGAGCAAAGCTCGCCAGCTTGGACCCAAGATTGCTGGCTCGAGCAAAGGGTTACAAGGTCTGCTGAAGGCCCACGGTCAAGGCACATATGAGAAAGCAATCAATGAACAACTAAGGTGTTGCAACGAAAAACTGATGATTGATGCTTCTCATCTCTCTCCGTTCCTATCTGTCTGTCCCTATCTATCTCTCTCTCTGACTCTCTCTGTCTCTGTAAGAAAAAAGACAATTGGTCTGAGACCGGAAATTGGTAAGGGCCAAGTGGGTATCTGTAGAAAGCATTCCAGGCAAGGAACATCCAGGGGAAAGGCAGTGCACAAGAGCAGCTCGCTCGTTTGGATAAAATGCCAGGCCTGGAACCCTGAGATGGCAGAGGACTGGGGGTGGGGGTGAGAGGGAGCAGTGTGAAGGATCACAGAGAACCATGTCTGATATTATAAAATGCCAGGCCTGGAGCCCTGAGATGGCAAAGGACTGGGGGTGCGGGTGAGAGGGGGCAGTGTGAAGGATCACAGAGAACCATGTCTGATATTATATGCACTCGGGTGGTCGCTCTGAATTTTTTTTGTGTCTGTTACAGAGACAGAGAGAGACGGAGCGCGGGACAGATAGAGACAGTCAGACAGAAAGAGAGAGAGATGAGAAGCATCACTTATTCGTTGTGGCATCTTAGTTGTTTATGATTGCTTTCTCATATGTGCCTTAACTAGGAGACTACAGCAGAGTGAGTGACTCCTTGCTCAAGGCAGCGACCTTGGGCTTCAAGCCAGCAACTTTTGGGCTCAAGCCAGCAACCATGAGGTTATGTCTATGATCCCCTGTTCAAGCCCGCGACCCACGTTCAAGCCGGATAAGCCTGCACTCAAGGCTGTGACCTTGAGTTTTGAACCTGAGTCCTCCGCATCCCAGTCCAGTGCTCTATTCACTGTACCACCGCCTGGTCAGGCTGTCTCTCTGAATTTTATAAACGTTGTGCTTCCATTTAAAATATTCTGGCCCAGGAGTCAGCAAACTTTTTCTGCAAAGAGTTAAATTGTAAATATTTTAAATTTTATTGTCCAAATGGTCTCTGTCGCAACTACTAAACTCAGCCCCTGAGTTTAGCATGAAAGCCATGGGCTACATATAAACCAATGAGCACCTCTAAACTTTATTAGAAATAGGCAACAGGTGTGTTTTGCTTACTGGCACTAGTTTGTCAGCCCTGCTTTGGTCTGACTTATGAACACAAAGATTTTTTACCTGTGTTTTCTTCTGTAAGTTTTAGAGCTTTATTTTTACATTTAAGTCTATGACCCATGTTGAGATAATTTCTGTTTGTGTTATTAGCTAAGAGTTGAGTTTCTATTTTATTATCTTTAGATATGAAGTTATTCAGCACTTTCTGTTAAAAAGATTAAATATTTTTTTGCTTTACCTTGGCACTTCAGTCAAAAATCGTGTGTGTGTGTGTGCGCGCGCGTGTCTGTCTGTATATCTATTTCTGGAATGTATTCTAGTCCATTGATTTCTATATTATTCTTATAAAAAAAAAACACTGCCTTGAATACTTTAGCTTTATAGTATATCTTAACTTCAGGTAATCTAAGGCCTTCAACTTTGTTCTTATTCACAACTGTTTTTACTCCACTGTGCAAAGCAGTATGGAGTTACCTCAAAAAATTTAAAAACAAAGCTGCCTATGACCCAGGGATTCCACTTCTGGGAATATATTAGAAGAAACCTGATACACTAATTTGAAAGAATATATGTAGCTCTGTGTTTACTGCAACATTATTTACAATTGCCAAGATTTGGAAGTAGCTCAAGTGCCCATCAGTAGAAGAGTGGATAAAAAGCTATGGTACATTTACAAAATGGAATACTACTCAGCTATAAAAAGAAGTAAATGTTACCTTTTGGGACAGCATGATTGAACTGGAGAGCATTATGCTAAATGAAATAGGCCAGTCAGAAAAAGACAAGTAGGATATGATTTCTCTCATATGTGGAATCTAATAAATAAAATATACTAATAAACAAAATAGAAACAGGCTCATAGATACAGAGAACAGACTGACAGCTGTCAGAGGGGATGGGGGTCGGGGGGCTGGGTGAAAAAGATGAAGGGATTTAAGCAAAAGAAAACTCAGACACAGACAACAGTGTGGGGGTTACAAGAGAGAAAGAAAAGTGAAGGGAGGTAGAAGAGGTGAAGGGGGTAAATGGTGATGGAACGAGACTTGACTTGGGGTGGCAAACATACAATATAACATACAGGTGATGTAGTACAGAACTGTATACCTAGAACCTATATAATTTTATTAATTAATGTCATCCTAATAAATTCAATTATAAATTGTTTTGCTATTCTATGTCATTTGCAATTGTATGTATATTTTAGGACCAGCTTTGCAAATTCTACAAAAAAAAAAAAAAAGCCTATTGGAATACTGGTCCAGATATTATTGAATCTACGGATTAATTTAAGGTGTATTCACCTCGTAACAAAAATTTCTTCAATAACATGCCAAACATACAAACCATTAAAAAATAAAAAAAATTACATTTCACCAAAATTCAAAAGGCACAAAATCTAAAAGGACAAGCCACAGACAAGGAGAAAATATATATATGCAGAACATATATGTGATAAAGGACTTGTATCCCAAACACATAAAAACAAGTTTACAATTCAATAATAAAATAATAATCAACCTAATTAAAACTGGGCAAAAGGAAAAAAAAACTGGGCAAAAGATTTGAATAGAGAATGCACCTATAAACAGAACATATAAATGGCAAATAAATACACACAAAAATTTGCAACATCATTAGTCATTGGGAAAATGCAAATTAAAATAATGAGATTTTATTACACATCAATTACAATGACAGAATTTAAAATGACTTTCACAATACCAAACATTGTCAAGAGTGAGAAGCAATCTAAAAATTGCTAAAGGAAATGGAAAATGATGCAGTTTCTTTAAAAAGGTTTACCACCATGCATTCATTTAAGACCCAGCAGACTCGGTAGTAGGTATTTAGCCAACTGAACCATGTTCACACAAAGGTTTGCACTGGAATCTTCATAGCAGCTTTATTCAAAACTGCCCCAAGCTGGAAAGAATCTAAATGTCTATCAACTGGTGAAGAGATGAACAAATGGTGGTATATTTATACAATAGAATATTTCTGAGTAATAAAAATTAATGAGTTACATATAACACAATACATGAATCGCAAAAGCATTTGCCAAGTGAAAGAAGCCATACACCAAAGGGTACATACTGCATGATTCCACTGAAATAAAATGGAGTGTAGAAAAGGCACATCTACAGTGACAGAAAGCACATCAGTGGTGGCCAGACACCCGGCCAGCCGCAGGCAGCGGCGGCAGGAAAGGCGGGTTAACTGAAAAGGAACCGAGAAAAGCCTGGGGTTGATGGAACTGTTCTATCTTGTGATTCTTGTTACGTGACAGTTCACGTTTGTCAATACTCATTGAAACACGATAATCAGGCCAGCTTTGAGGGACGCCTGAGGGAGCCGGCGGTGAGAGTGGTCAGATTATTTACTTTGAAGGATTTCCTACTAGTTTGGATGTGAACTGGGAGGAACAGAAGGAAGGCGGAGGAAGTGTATCTCCAGGGGCAGAGAGCGCTCTCAGTCCCAGTAGGAGACCTCCCTCTCGCTGGAACGCTCACTCAGCAGCAGCGCAGCCCCCGGAGACCCGGGGCCGGGCCTGGGCTCTGCTCTTTCTCTGGCTGGTAGCCAGCCCTCAGCCTCGGAGCCACTCACAGCCTCCCTTTCCCCACTTGGAAAGTGGGGCTCGTCCAGGCCTACCTCATGGGGCTATTGGGAACATGAAGGGAGTTGACACAGACGTGTAGAACAGAAGCTGGTACTCAGTTAAGCCCTCAACCAAAGTCAACTCTTCTCTCAAATTGATATTCAGGAAACACTGACTTGAAGGAGCTCCCAAGTGTTTATTTGCCCTTAAAAGGAATAAAGTTCTTTGTCTTGGGGAAACAGCTCTCTGAGCTTTCCCAACGACGGCATCTTCCCATCTCGAATCAGGGCCGTCTGCGAGCTCGGGCCGCTCCCGATTCAGGGTCTGGCCTGGCTTCAACCCCTGCCCAGGCTTGGCACAAACCAGTGCCAGGTAAATCTTGTTCTTTCTCTGTCTGTCATTACCTGGAGTTGTCCTCAACTGCCCAAACAGACCAGAGCATTTTATTAAAACATTACATTTCACGCCAGAACAGTTTCAGATTTAGAGAAAAGTGAAGAAATAGTAGATAACTCTCTACACTCCGCACCGCCCCCTCACTAACATGTGACATCGGGTGAGCACATTTGTTCCCGTTAATGAATTAAAATCGACACACAATGTAGTCCTTTTTTTTTAGTTTGTTTTTGTTTGTTTGTTTGTTTTTTAGTTTTTACCTAATGTCCTTTCTCCGTTCTGGGAACCTACCCACGATACACTCACTACATTTAGTCCTCAGGTTTTCCTAGATCAGCGGTTCTCAACCTATGGGTCGCGACCCCGGTGGGGGTCGAACGACCAAAACACAGGGGTCGCCTAAAGCCATCGGAAAATACATATTTATTATACAATACATTTTATTTTTAAATAAAATATGTATTTTCTGACCCCTGTGTTTTGGTCGTTCTACCGCCGCCGGGGTCGCGACCCACAGGTTGAGAACCGCTGTCCTAGATGTCTCCTTAGGTTCCCCTTGGTTGCAACAAGTTTCTCCGACTTTCCTTGTTTTCTTCTGATGACTTTGGACTTGGCCAGTTTTTTCTGAGCACTGGTCTTCTATGTTACAGGAGGTCCCTTAATTGGAATTTGTTTGCTGTTTTTCTCATGGTTCGGCTGGGTTAATATGCTCCCTAGGAGAAAGACCACTGAGGTCAAATGCCATTCACTTCGTATCAAGTACCCCTGGTGACTTATCACAATGCGTTCAGGCCTTTGTCACTTGGTCAGGTTTCTTCACATTCGAGTCACCTTTTTCTGTACAGCCCTTTCTGGAGGAAGTCACTATGTGTAGCCCACAGTTAAGAAAGTGGGAGTGGTGCTCATTCTCTAGACGTGGTATTTTTAAAAGGAAAGTTTCGGCATTTGGAAACAACTATTCTGCTGTTACCTATTCTTACTTCATTGGCTCGTCTTGAAGTTAGATGAGGTTAGAAATTCCTGGTCGCAGCCCAGAGATCCTGATTTTATCAACTAGGGGTGGAGCCCAGAATAAATAAAGACCCACCTGTGAGTCAGATGCAAAGAGTCCATGAGCCCATTTGAAAAGGCTCTACTCTAATCACTTACTAATGATAATTAATCTGAACTAAAGACCTTTTTACTTCTTTACTGATGCTGGACTATGTTTCCCTTGGTTAAAGGTTTTTGTCGTTAGTTTCCTGCCAGAGCTGGGGCAACACCTCCTTGCCCTTATCTGCCTGCTTAACATTCAAACTAGTTGAACAAATTTGGAAACCACTAATTATTATTCATAGCCCATGAGGAAATTCAAATGAAGCACACAGCTCTGTGTCTTGCTAGTCCCCACCAAAGAAGTCCCAAAGATACACAAATAAGTGTATATATAAGGTGACCAGTCGTCTTCCTTTAGGGAGGATAGTCCTTCTTTTGTAAGTTCCGTCCTCCCTTGAATAGGTCCTCCTACATGTCCTCCTTTTTGATATTGGAAGACTAATCTGTAAATGTCCGTATCCGATCTATGCAGAGTCGATCCATTGCGTGTGATGTGATGTATTTGTATATAAATGAGTACTTTTTTCTTAAACAGTTATTATTAAAAATTAATAGGCATGTAAGCATAATTACAATATAAAATATTACAAATGTTTTTACTATGCATTTATCATATTTTAGTATATTATTGTTGCAATGAATACTATGTTTCTTTTATTTATGATATTGTTCTCTTCCATTTACTTTTGTCCTCCTTTTCATTGTAAAAAACTCGGTCACTTTAGTATACACACTGTTAAGAATGAGTCCCAAACTCCTAAAAAGAGCCAAATCAAGACTATTGTCACAGATTCTTCTAAAAACGTGCCTTAGAAAATAAAAGGAAATAAAGGAAAAAGAGAAAAGAAAAGAAATCATGGGAGACATTCAACAGAAATAACGGTTTCTTCAGGGAATAAGTCGGAAGCTGGGAGTTCAGAGAACTGAGTTCGGGACCCGCCTCTCCCTCTCCCTCCCCCTAGCTGTGTGACCCGGGGCTGGACACCGAGTTGTTGTGCTTCAACTTCCTCTTAAGTAAAATACAAACATTAACACTTGTCTCATTTTATTGTGTTTGTGTTTAGGATAAAATAGGATACTGTGAGAGGATCTGAGAGCTAAAGGTGCTACTCTGATGAGAAGTTATTTTCTAAAATAGATAAGTTACACATATAGGAACAAAGAACTCAACCTTTGATTCTTAGTATCATAAGTACTGTCTGTCCACATCTGGTTAAAGAAATAAGGTTGAAGAGAAAAGTATCTCTGACTTCCCACTACAAAATGAAATAAAAGTATACACATATAAAACCTAAAATAATTCCCATAAAGTCTATAAGTTTATATGCTATCATATTTAAGTTGTTTTTGCATTAAAAAATTTCTGTAGGCCCTGGCCGGTTGGCTCAGTGGTAGCACATCAGGCTGGCATGCAGGAGTCCTTGGTTCGATTCCCAGTCAGGGCACACAGGAGAAGCGCCCATCTGCTTCTCCACCCCTCCCCTTCTCCTTCCTCTCTGTTTCTCTCTTCCCCTCCCGCAGCCAAGGCTCCATTGGAGCAAAGTTGGCCCGGGCGCTGAGGATGGCTCTGTGGCCTCTGCCTCATGCGCTAGAATGGCTCTGGTTGCAACAGAGCGATGCCCCAGATGGGCAGAGCATCACCCCCTGGTGAGCGTGTGGGGTGGATCCCGGTTGGGCGCATGCAAGAGTCTGTCTGACTGCCTCCCTGTTTCCAACTTCAGAAAAAAAAATTTTCTGTAAACAAGCTGACATTTCTGCAAATTTAACAGTGGCTTTTTCAAAATGGAGGCTCAGTAACCATGTAGCCATTGCATTAGAGAAGTTGGAAAGTCACAAACAGGCTTTCCTTCCACATTATGTTTTTAAATCCTGCTTCTGCCTCTAAATGGCTGGGTGATTTTGGGCAAGGTTCTCTACTATTGGGTTTTCTTTCTTTTTCTTTTTCTTTTTTTTTTTTCGAAGTTGGAAACAGGGAGATAGTCAGACAGACTCCCGCATACGCCTGACCAGGATCCACCCGGCACGCCCACCAGGGGGGTGATGCTCTGCCCATCTGGGGCATCACTCTGTTGCGACCAGAGCCCCTTTAATGCCTGAGGCAGAGGCCACAGAGCCATTCCCAGCACCCGGGCCAACTTTGCTCCAATGGAGCCTTGGTCGGGAGGGGAAGAGAGAGACAGAGAGGAAGGAGAGGGGGAGGGGTGGAGAAGCAGATGGGTGCTTCTCCTGTGTGCCCTGGCCGGAATCGAACCCGGGATTTCCGCACACCAGGCCGATGCTCTACCACTGAGCCAACCGGCCAGGGCCCTATTGGGTTTTCTTATAAGTAAAATGAAGATAATAACAGTTCCTACAACACAGGAAATTTGTGAATGATTAGAGGCAATATGTGTAAATTTTTAAAAACAGTGCTATACGTGTTTATCATTTTTTTTTATTATTTTCAATTTTAGAGGTTAAGAATCTATGGAAAGCAACGAAATTAGCCTGTAAACAGACAAAACAAAACACACACACACTCAAACACTGCAGCAATGTCTGCAGTCAAACAGTTTGTCTACTTTATGTACTAACTGAAAATTATTTGGATCTAATGAAAATGGTAAATTTGAAGTGAAAATACCAAAATATACTCTTAAACCTCTTAGGTTAAATACGAGGTAGAAAATGGATATTTGATAGAAAGGGAATTAATTGAATTACCAAAGGGCCAGCAGGTGACCCCAATTACTTTTGTTTATTAATTATAGGAAAGTCTGAACCATGAAATTAGACTTTCCTGTAATGAAAACTTTAGTTAGACAACTAGCTACACAATCTATACTTTCATTTCAATTAACACATGGGCCTTGCTCTCAAACAATCACAATATAATCTTCTATTGGCTAATATTTACAATTGCAAATTAATTATAAAAATCCATATTTTTAAAGATTAAGTTTAAATTCCGATCTCTTCACAATGATTTTTTGCCTACCCTATGGAGAAGTAAATTCCTCTTGTCCATGTTCAGATGTAGACAGGGTATTTGTAATTCCGATGATAGTGAATTTTATTATAACATTAGCATACTGTCATATGGTACCTACAACGAAGACTTCATCTTGTCTGTTTTTGTGCATCCTCACTCCACCAAGCTCAGAAGGATAAAGGGATTTCTTCATAGGTACACAAATGGATACCAACATGAGAATACAACCTAAATCTCCTGACAGTATTCCAAATATACTTTTCCCCATATTTTTCTTTCAAATCTTATGACACAGATGTTCTGAATTTCATGGTTTGGTGCAAATACCAGTGAAAAACAAATTAGTCTAATAATAATAATAAATAAGAACAGACAAATTCTTTTTTTTTTTTTTTTTGTATTTTTCCAAAGTGAGAAGCAGGGTCAGGCAGAGAGACAGAGACAGACTCCCGCATGTGGACAACCAGGATCCACCCAGAATACCCACCAGGGGGCGATGCTCGGCCCCTCTGGGGAGTTGCTTTGCTGCAATCAGAGCCATTCTCGAGCCTGAGGTGGAGGCCATGGAGCCATCCTCAGTTCCCGGGGCTAACTTTGCTCCAATGGAACCTTGGCTGCGGGAGGGGAAGAGAGAGACAGAGAGGAAGGAGAGGGGGAAGGGTGGAGAAGCGGAAGCAGATGGGCACTTCTCCTCTGTGCCCTAATCAAAAATCAAACCTGGGACTTTCACACATCAGGCTGACACTCTACCACTGAGCCTACTGGCCAGGGCAATTTTTCTTTTTTTTTAAGATTTTATTTATTGATTTTAGAGAGAGGGGAGAGTAAAAGGGGGTGTAGAGCAAGAAACATCAACTCGTAGTAGTTGCTTCCTGTATGTGCATTAACAGGGCAAGCCAGGGTTTCGAACTAGAGACGTCAGTATTCTAGGCCGACAGTCTGTCCAGAACTCCACCACAGATTAGGCAACAATTTTTCATTTATGTTTTCATTGTACATGACTACACTCTTTTAAAAAATAAAATGTTGGACCTGGTTGGTAACTCAGTTGGTTAGAGAATTATCCTTCTATGCCAAAGTTGTGTGTTTGACCCCCAGTCAGGGCACAAACAAGAATCAACCAATGAATGCATAAATAAGTGGAACAACAAATTGATGTTTCTTTCTCTCTGCCTTCTTCTCTCTCTAAAAATAAAATAAAATCTTCATTTAAAAAAATAAGAAAAAAATACAAATTTTTGCTCTTCTTAAATATATCTATAACTTATATGAGAACGCAGGGTGGGGCAAAAGTAGATTTACAATTGTGAGTATTCAAAGCACAGTTATTTTTGTATTATTATTTATTAATTATTGTATTATTTTTCATAAGAACAACTGTAAGCCTACTTTTGCTTCACTCTATAGTTTTGAATGCAGGGATTCTGCTGAGTTTCAGATTTTGTGACACATTTAGAGTAAATTAACTTATTAGTCTTGGTCTCAAAGGTATTCTTTCTTTTACCTTTTATCTTTTTTCTTTTTTACAGGGACAGAGAGAGAGTCAGAGAGAGGGATAGACAGGGATAGACAGACAGGAACGGGGAGAGATGAGAAGCATCAATCATCAGCTTTTCATTGTGGCACTTTAGTTGTTCATTATTGCTTTCTCATATGTGACTTGACCATGGGGCCACAGCAGACCGAGTAACCCCTTACTCAAGCCAGTGACCTTGGGTTCTAGCTAGTGAACCTTTCTCAAACCAGATAAGCCCACGCTCAAGCTGGCGACTTCGGGGTCTCGAACCTGGATCCTCTGCATCCCAGTCCGACAGACACTCTATCCACTGTGCCACTGCCTGGTCAGGCCCTTTTATCTTTTTATCTCATTTCTTCACTGAATAATCTGTGCTCTACAGATCAAGTCTACCTAATATCTGGGGTTTACTAACTCCCCTGCTATCTTTCTTTTATTTAAATATGTGTGTTAGGTTGATTTTGGCACATTTAATTTAAAATGTTTACCATTTTAATGTTTTACTTTAATTATAAGTAGATTGTGATGTAAAAACATGCTTTAGTTAATGGTTTTGTTAAGGTAAGTAATACCTTTGAAAAGTAAAATAATCTTTTATAATATATTTATCTTTTCTAGAAAGTTAATTTTTTTGATTGTCCATTTTTTTATTTATTAAACTTTTTTTTTAAAAAAATGGGTAGATAATTTAGATTTTCTTTACTTTTCCTTCTTTCTTTTTTAAACAGAGGTTCTGAGACCCTGCTTCTTTTTTTTTTTTTTTTAACATATTGATTGACGTTAGAGAGGATGAGAGAGAGAGACAGAAATATTGATCTGCTTCTGTATGTGCCCTGAACAGGGATGGAACCGGGTTTTGCATATGGAGACTACGCTCTAACCAACTGAGCTTTCTGGCCAGGGTGGATTATTTAGATTTTCATACTATGCGTTTATATTTTCAAGTCCCATCATTACTTTAGATCAAGTTCATTTGTTTATACCAACACTGAATGAGACACCAACAATAACAAAAAAGGTTTGTTTCATGATAAAGAGGAAACAAAAAGTCACACATATTCCTTTGTGTTCACTGTGCTAGTTTTGATGCTGTTTCACCGCAAGTATTAATATTACCCTGGCTTTGTTTTGTTTAACAGCTTTGCTTTATCTTAAAGCCAAGGACAAAGCTAAGTAGCTTTTTTATGGGGTAAAGAAAGATAAGTACTTGTTTGTACCATGAGAGTGTTTATTGATCAGAGGAAAGGCAGTTTTAAGAAGAATATTCTATGTGTTGAGAAAACAAAGCAAGTTTGAACCACTTCTGTTTACCACCTAATAAATTAGTTCAGGAACTCTAGATCAGTCTCCTGTATTTATGAAGTATTATCTTCTGTTTGGTTTAAAACTTACATATGTAGAAAAATGTGCATCAATGCTAAATATTGATATAAATGTGATGTCATTAATTTTGATGTTGAAGAAGAGCAAATGATATAAATATATACTGTTGCCTTAGTCTTGTACTTCCATAATTTTTTTTTTCTTTCAGGGACAGAGAGAGAGTCAGAGAGAGGGATAGATAGGGACAGACAGGAATGGAGAGAGATGAGAAGCATCAATCATCAGTTTTTTGTTGCAACACCTTAGTTGTTCATTGATTGCTTTCTCATATATGCCTTGACTGCGGGTCTTCAGCAGACCGAGTAACCCCTTGCTCGAGCCAGCGACCTTGGGTCTAAATTGGTGAGCTTTTTTGCTTAAGCCAGATGAGCCCGTGCTCAAGCTGGTGACCTTGGAGTCTCGAACCTGGGTCCTCTACATCCCAGATCGATGCTCTATCCACTGCACCACCGCCTGGTCAGGTGTACTTTCCACAATTAATAAAATCTTACTATTGCTTCATAATGACTTTTAAACATTTTTTCCCTCTATTACCAAAAAAGCCAAAGAATGGACTTCAGCTATTTAAAAATATAATTATATATTTTTATTATGGACTGAATGTATCTTCCTCCAAATCCATATATTGAAGCTCTCATCTCTATTGTAGCTGCATTTGGATGTGGGGCTTCTGAGAAAGCAAGTAAGAGTAAATGAGGTCATAAAAGTGGGGCCTAGATGGGATAAGATCAGTGTCTTTATAAAAAGAGACACCAAAGAGCTTTTTCTCTTTCACATATGCATCTGGTAAAGGCCATTATAAGACATATCATGGCCTTGGCCAGTTGGTTCAATGGTAAAGCATGGGCCTGGCATGTTAGTGTCCTGGTTTGATTCTTGGTTAGGGCACACAAGAGAAGTGCCCATCTGCTTCTCCACCCCTCTTCCTCTCACTTCTCTCTCTCTCTCTCCTTTCCCCTCCTGCAGCCATGGCTCCATTGGAGCAAGAAGGCTTCAGGCATTGAGAATGGCTCCATGGCCTCTGCCTCAGGCACTAAGAAGAGCTTGGTTGCTGAGCAATGGAGCAATGTCCCAAATAGGCAGAGCAATGCCCCCTAGTGGGATTTCCAGGTGGATCTTGGTCAGAGTGCCTGTGAGAGTCTGTCTCTCTGCCTCCCCTCCTCTCACTGAACAAAATAAATGAATAAATAAATAAATAAATAAATAAAAATGACATACCACAAAGATGCCCGTGTACATGCCAGAAAGAGAGATCTGACCAGAAACAGAATTTGCCAGCACTTTGATCTTGGATTTCCAGGTTCCAGGCTGTGAGAAAATAAGTTTCTGTTGTTTAAGCTATGGCATTTTGTTATGGCAGTAAATGCAGGCAATACAATTTGAAGTCTGTATTTGTTTACTCTCTGTAAATTAATATACAGCTCTTAGAGGAAACAAAGTATATACAAATGCATAAAATTCTTTGAATGCTATTTTATATTTAAAAGATTCAAGAATTTATATTAACATTTTATAAGAGACAGTCTTTGGTGGATAAAATATTTGCGACTTAATAGAACAGTTCACATTGCACTTTTTATAACCAAGGCTATAAAGTGTCCATAGTCTATATTATTTTGTACTATATGCAATGAAAGTGAATCTTCTAAAAGAATAGTGATCTCATGAAAACTTTTCTTTAAGATTGAAGAAAACTGAAGACTAAATATTCAAAGAGATTGAGATAGAACAAAGTTAGTAATTCATGAAAGTTTGGATTATTCATTGCTCTGGGCCCTATGAACATATGGGTATCATCAACTCAGGAAAAAAATGCAAAATTCATGAGAATAAAGCTTTGTTTGCAAAAAAGATAGCAATATGCTAGTTCGCTTTTTCCCCTTTGTTTAGAAGAGATGATGCCATCTTAAGTTAGTATTCTTTTCTTTTCCCTTTTGTTTCACGTATTTATTAAATACTATTGATAATAAACCTAATGTCAAAATATCAGTAAACTTATTGTTAAAAGTTAAAATCATAGCTCTCATAAAAATGTAAGTTGGGCATTCATCAAAAATTTATTTAATTCATTTATGAGGAAATCGGTAAGATCACTAAACTAATTCTAAAAGGATTTAGGAATTTTTGATAATTATAGGCACTTAGAAAAAAAGAAACAGAATAAGATTGGTAGGTTAGTTTTCTATAAAATATGTTTAATGTCTTGCATAGCAATAAATTATAATCTTTAGGTTATCTTTTTTAGTAGACAAAAGTCATCTCTACCACAAACCACTCTTTAAGTTAATATTACATTTCTTTTTTTTTAATTAATTTTACTGGGGTGACATCAATAAATCAGGGTACATATGTTCAAAGAAAACATGTCCAGGTTATCTTGTCAATCAATTATGTTGCATACCCATCACCTAAAGTCAGATTGTCCTCCGTCAGCTTCTATCTAGTTTTCTTTTTGCCCCTCCCCCTCCCCTTCCCTTCTTTCCCCCCTTCCATAACCACCACACTCTTATCAATGTCTCTTAGTCTCGTTTTTATGTCTCACCAATGTATGGAATAATGCAGTTCTTGGTTTATTCTGATTTACTTATTTCACTTTGTATAATGTTATCAAGATCCCACCATTTTGTTGTAAATGATCCGATGTCATCATTTCTTATGGCTGAGTAGTATTCCATAGTGTATATGTGCCACATCTTCTTTATCCAGTCATCTATTGAAGAGCTTTTTGGTTGTTACCATGTTACCATGTCTTGGCCATTGTGAACAATGCTGCAATGAACATGGGGCTGCATGTGTCTTTACATATTAATGTCTCTGAGTTTTGGGGGTATATAACCAGTAGAGGGATTTCTGGGTCATAAGGTAGTTCTATTTTCAGTTTTTTGAGGAACCACCATACTTTCTTCCATAATGGTTGTACTACTTTACATTCCCACCAACAGTGAATGAGGATTCCTTTTTCTCCACAGTCACTCCAACACTTGTTATTACCTGTCTTGTTGATAATAGCTATTCTAACAGGTGTGAGATGGTATCTCGTTGTAGATTTGATTTGCATTTCTCTAATAACTAATGAAGATGAGCATCTTTTCATATATCTGTTGGCCATTTGTATTTCTTCCCGGGAGAAGTGTCTTTTCATGTCCTCTTCCCATTTTTTTTATTGGATTGTTTGTTTGTTTATTATTGAGTTTATGAGTTCTTTATATATTTTGGATATTAGACCCTTATCTGAGCTGTTGTTTGAAAATATCATTTCCCATTTAGTTGGCTATTTTGTTGTCAGTTTCTCTTGCTAAGCAAAAACTTCTTGGTCTGATGTAGTCCCATTCATTTATTTTTGCCTTTACTTCCCTTGCCTTTGGAGTCAAATTCATAAAATGCTCTTTAAAACCAAGGTCCATGAGTTTAGCACCTATGTCTTCTTCTATGTACTTTATTGTTTTAGGTTTTGATCCATTTTAAATTAATTTTAGTACAAGGGGACAAACTGTAGTCGAGTTTCATTCTTTTGCATGTAGCTTTCCAGTTTTCCCAGGACTATTTGTTGAAGAGGCTTTCTTTCTCCATTGTGTGTTGTTGGCCCCTTTATCAAAAATTATTTGACTATATATATGTGGTTTTATTTCTGGACTTTCTATTCAGTTCCATGGGTCTGAGTGTCTATTTTTCTGCCAATACCATGCTGTTTTGATTGTCGTGGCTCTATAATATAGTTTGAAGTCAGGTATTGTAAGGCCCCCAGCTTTGTTCTTTTTCTTTAGGATTGCTTTGACTATTTGGGGCTTTTTAAAGTTCCATATAAATCTGATGATTTTTTGCTCCATTTCTTTAAAAAATGTCATTGGAATTTTGATGGGAATTGCATTAAATTTGTATATTGCTTTGGGTAATATGGCCATTTTGATTATATTTATTCTTCCTATCCAAGAACAAGGAATGTTCTTCCATCTCATTGTATCATATCTTTTTCGATTTCCCTTAACAATGGTTTGTAGTTTTCATTATATAAGTTCTTTACATTCTTTGTTATGTTTATTCCTAGGTATTTTATTTTTTTGTTGCAATCGTGAAGGGGATTATTTTTTTGTTTGTTCTCAAATGTTTCATTGTTGGCATATAGAAAGGTTATGGACTTTTGTATGTTAATTTTGTATCCTGCGACCTTACTGTATTGGTTTATTGTTTCTAGTAGTCTTTCTGTAGATTCTTAACATTACATTTCACAGAAATTAAACCCTTCATAATCAGTAGTAGCAAAGGGACAAAATGGTATATTCCCCTGGAAATTATTATGCTGGCATGATGCTCATTTTATAAATCCATATATTGGCCAACTATGGCAATTTATGTTTCTACCAACATTGAAGAAGATGCCTGTCTCAAATATATTTAATATTAAGTATTGTTTCCTTTGAAAACCTTATTTTACCAACCAAGAAACAGAGAATTGAAAGTTGACCTGTGGTGGCGCAGTGGATAAAGCGTCGACCTGGAAATGCTGAGGTCGCCAGTTCGAAACCCTGGGCTTGCCTGGTCAAGGCACAAATGGGAGTTGATGCTTCCAGCTCCTCCCCCCTTCTCTCTCTCTCTGTCTCTCTCTCTCCCTCTCTCTCTCCTCTCTAAAAATGAATAAATAAAATAAAATTATTTAAAAAAAAAAAAAAGAAAGTTATGAAGCTTTCCAAAGCCATATTTCAAAGCCAAGATTCAAATTCATTCTAGCACTGTGTTTTACTCTAGGCTCTGGATGCCAAATAGGTTGTTGGTCTCCAATATCCTTCATTTATCAGTGATTTTTCAACCTCTGTCACTACCAAAGCCCAACAAATAATTCTGCTGCCTTCTAAGTAGCCAATGTCATACATTGCCATGGCCTGTCTTCTCTGGGTAAAAAAAAAAAATTTAATTAAATTTTAACTTAGCTCATAACTTATTAAACTTCAACTCATTTTGTGAAAATTTTGTAGTTCCTAGCTGACTGACCACTTTCAAACTTTTAAGTCTATAATCTTAAATGAAAGAAAAAAACTCAGTGTGTAGGAGGTTTTTCAGAGGTCGGAGTGTATTGGGGACTAAGGGGTTGGGGACCCAAAGGCAAACTCTTGACATCACATCATATAAAGCAGAAAATTATTCTTTCCACATGCACATGTACTAACAATAACTTTTATTTCCCACTAAAGAAATGCAGACCAATAAGGTACTACCAGTATTACTGCCCTAAATTATGTTTAACATAATTTACAATTTTGGTAGTTTATCATCAGTCGCAAAGCAACTACCTCACAACCGAACACAACAAACCCCTGGATTGACACACTGAATCTGAGAATCGCTGAGAGAATTATCTGGTCTTAAATTATAGGTTACTTGTTCCATAGAATTGTCACCAGCCATCTTCGCCCCGACTCCATTCGTTAGAGGTAGTTTTGGAGAGCACCATTTCCGCATCTCGGGTACCCACCGAGTGGTGGAAAACATGGATCCAGGAGCCTGTGGGCGAAGTGAGGCTGTCAGCCTTGGAAACCACACTTTCTCAGCCCCTTTGATACGGCCTCCTCAACCTGCTCACTAGGACCTAAGTCTGCACAGAGCATTCTCTAAGTGTTTTTCAAAGTCCCCAGCCTAGCAACCAGATAGTTTAAAAAATATGATGCCTTTAAATATTAAAAACTTTAGGCATGATCTAAAATATTTATAGATGGCACTCTGTGTTTTATTATAGAATAAGTTCAAGAGTATATATGATGCCCTATCATAACATAATCAGGATCGCTTAATTTACAAAGTAAAAGAAGTCTATGCCTACTCCTTTTTCACTGAACAGAAAATCCCCATGGAGTATTTCTCCTGTGTTCAAGAGTGAGTCACAAATCCATGCTCTCCGGGCATAGCTGTCTTCCTCCAGACCTCTGGGCCCCCACCTCAGTGGCTCCATCTCGGAGAGAATACCTCTCCACCCAGGCTGAGCCCCTTTCCAGTGCCAAACCCTTGCAATAGTAAAATTGTTTTTGGATCTCTTCAAACCTCAATGGTGAAGCACTGGTTTCTTACAGAAATGAGAGATTATGCGCCCTCTGTAAGAGTTTATTCCCTTCTTTATTGCTCTCAGGACCTGCTTGTGTCTTAGGGGGGAAAAGACAGCTGTGCTAATAAACTCAGGCAAACATTGTGGGTAAAGGTCACCCAGCTCATCTCTATAGCAGACACAGACACAGATGCACAAGTTTGAAAGCCTCCAATACACAGCAAAGGCTCTCTGCCTCCCTGTCCCCACAAAAACGTGAATTCTGACCCCACTATTTGCTCTCTGCAAGTCTGAGAAAATAATTGAACTGTTCTGTACATCAGTTTCATTATCCGGAAATGAGGATGATTGTAGTATCTACTTTGTAAGGTTTTTAGGAAGCTTAAGTGCATCAGTCTTTGTAAAGCACTTATCTTTACCGGTAAACACTCTATAAACACTCTATAAACGTTTGATAAATAATTCATCCCTTTGGAAGTTTTAAGATATTTCTTTTGAGAGGAAAGATATAGAGAAATAAAGTCATATTTTAATCTTCTAGTGAGATTATTCCAATTCATTTTTTTTCTTTTTTAAAGTGAAAATAAAAATATTTTATAAATCTATATGCACATATTCATTTTTAAACAGAAAAGAAATAAACTAAAATATTAAAATGTTACTTCAAAGGTAAAATAACTAGTCAATTAGAAATAAAGGCAAAAATTAACGGAACGCATTGCTGGTTGTGGTTGGAAATGGAAGCTTTGTGGTAAACAGGTTGGAAATACGTGTCACAATGCGCAGTGCCGGTAGGCTTTGTTCCATAAGCCTAGTTGTGGTAATTTTCTCCAAGTTAGTGTTTTCTCACATATGCTCTTCTTCACACCAACTGAGAAACCTTAGGTGGTAATAAAAATGTAGAGTCCTAGGCTATCGCTAAGATGCATGAAATTAAAATATCTAGAGCAGGGGTCCCGGAACTACGGCCTGCGGGCCGCATGCGGCCCCCTGAGGCCATTTATACGGCCCCTGCCACACTTCCGGAAGGGGCACCTCTTTCATTGGTGGTCAGTGAGAGGAGCACATTGACCATCTCATTAGCCAAAAGGAAGCCCATAGTTCCCATTGAAATACTGGTCAGTTTGTTGATTTAAATTTACTTGTTCTTTATTTTAAATATTGTATTTGTTCCCGTTTTGTTTTTTGTTTTTTTACTTTAAAATAAGATATGTGCAGTGTGCATAGGGATTTGTTCATAGTTTTTTTTTATAGTCCGGCCCTCCAACGGTCTGAGGGACAGTAAACTGGCCCCCTGTGTAAAAAATTTGGGGACCCCCTGATCTAGAGTTAGATGCAATTTATGATAATCTTCAATTTCAAGAAGTTTCCCACTTGATACTTACACTCCTTCAAGTTCAGAACTGGTATCCCAAAGACACGATCAAACACGTGTGAACTCTGAGCCACTGGAGCATCGTCGGTAACAGTGCAACACTGGCTACCAGGTGCCTGCCCAACAGAATGGTGTTAGGCTCAATACCACCTAGAAAATAATCTTATCAAAATGTTTGTTATGGATCTAATCCTAAGGAAACAATTAGACAAATGCAGACTCAGGGTGATCCTACAAGACAGTGGCCTCGATTTTTTAAGAAATGGCAATGTCATGAGAGAGAGAATAGCAGTGTAAATTAATCTTGCCTGGAGAAATACAAACTGAATCTGGAGAAATGCCACCGAATACCACTGTTACAGATATTAAGCAATTCTGCTACATCTTGCACTGATTTGCATGTTTTAACAGCATCCTTTATTTGACATATATGTGTGGTACTTTGAATTCTCCTTTGCACTGGTTGTAATATCTCACTGATTTCTTTAATTAATTGGCTAAAAAATCATCATTTTATTTTCTGTTTTTACATTTCATACTTACATTTCTTAGAATGAGCATGCATACCTTTACAAAGATATCTCTCTTTAAAAAATAAATAGTGTTGTATAAAATTTGAAAACATATTCCCATTCTTCTAAAAATAACCTTCCACTGCAACATATATATACACACATATACACTTATTAAAGTAAACATATATAAAACATAAAAGATATGATATAAAATGATAAAACCAGGAGCTTTAAATTATAGAGTAATTTAACAAATTACTTTAACAATTTAACTTTGTTAAACTGCTATAACAAAGCCTGAAGCCAGAAGCCCTTCACAAAAAAAAAAAAAAAAGAAGAAGAAGAAGAAAAAAGATAATTAGGAAAAGGATCAGACATCATTAAAGGCAAAAATTGTCTTAATTATATTGGAGCCCTTACTGCCTCGCACAGTGACAGCCTGAGTTTTGAGGGATGTATTAGTTAACTATATATTGCTATGTAACTGATTGCGCCAAAACTTATTGCCTTAAAATAGTAATAATCAATCATTTATTATCTCAGTTTCTATGGGTCAGGAGTTCAGAGAGGGCCCAGTGGTGGTGGCCTGTCTTTGCACCACAACATCTACGTCCCCAGCTGGAAGACTCGAGACTGGCGAGCTAAAACCACCGGAACGCTGCACTGAGGCTACAGGATGTGCTCCTATGTTGGCGCATTCACAATGCTGGCAAGCAGGTGCTGGCAGGTTGACTCCTTGCCTCACCGGGACCTCTCTACCAGGCGGTCTGATTGATTGTCCTCATGACAACTTGGCTGGGTTCTCTCGCAGCAATCCAAAAGAAAGAGCCAAGTGGGAGCTTTCATTTTATGACCCACTCTTGGAAGTCACACAGCATGACTTCCGCTATATTCCATCAGTTAGACGGGCGCCACTAATAGAGGGAATTTGGCTCCATATTTTGAAGGAAAGAGTGTCAAAGAACTTGAGGACATATTTTAAAATTACTGCAAGGAAATTGAACAAATAGTCAATTCTGCCAACAAGCTCAACTCAGATGGCGAGTGAGGAAAGGAAAAGACTAGGCGTGAGTTCCATAAAAACCATCGGCACTTCCATTTACTTAAACAACTACTGCCTATTGATACATTGATGTTTTACCAGCTCAATCTTTTAAAATAACTGTCATTAAAGTTATTATGAAGGTTTATTGAAAGGTTTAGAGTCAGACATGATGGAAGCAGACTTTCAGAAAGATGAATTTGGTAAGAATGAATTGGATAGAAAGAGGCTAGAGGGAATAAATCAGTTGCGTGCTATTATGGTACAAATGGGAGATGTTTAGGCAGAAAACCAATATGGATTAGTGACTAATTAAAATTTGTAAAATTTTGTCTGACCGGTGGTGGTGCAGCGGATAGTTTCGACCCAGGATGCTGAGGTCCTCGGTTTCAAACCCCGTAGTTACCGGCTTGAGCGTGGGCTCATCCAATGTCACCACAGGATCAACATGATCTCAAGGTCACTGACTGAGCCCCCAAATCAAGGCACATAAGAGAAACAATCAATGGACAACTAAAGTAAGCAATTACAAGTTCATGCTTCTCATCTCTCTCCTCCCTCTCTCCCTTCCTGTCACTATCAAAACAAACAAACAAACAAATACATAAATAAACAAAAACTGTAAAATTTTTAGAATTTGAGTTTTTATGCTGAAGACAGACTGAACATCTTCATTCTTGAGGTTTGCTGAAACAGTTTTTGAAAATGTTATTACTCAGCTAGTTTAGGATTCTTCAGTACAACTCCATTAGCTTAACTCAGCCAAGGGTGAATTGCTGAAGAAAAAAAATAGCTTCTTTTATTTTATTTACTGTGACTAGCAAGAAATAACTAATTACTTTTATTAAGGCAAATTAGAAAAAGGTGAATATCTAGAAGCAAAGTCTAAGGAACAGTATTTGGCAAATATCAAGTGAGTAATTATCTGGGGAATCAAATTCCTTTATGGGGGCGTGAGGGGTGGGGGGAGATAAGCTATGAAAACTTTCTGGTAGAAAATCTATGGCCGCAGAAAGTGTTAAAATAGTCTCAAAATACATGCTGCAACAAGCCTGCTATTATTTCCTTGCCCGAGTTGGACTGAATGAAAATGGACAGGATATGTTTGTACAGATTAAATAATGACTCTTTTCTTAAGAGCCTTTGATTCTAAATTGAATATGCTCATGTCTAATAATCTGGAAAGTCAGAAGGACACTTCAGATGAAAGGACAAGCCTCCTTAGGAAGAGGTGACAAAACAACAGAAAAATTGTACGGATTGAAGCTTCCTGCTTAGTCTCCTCCAGGAAGGACAGGAAGGAGAATTGCTTTGACTTCAAAATTAATGTTAACAGGTGAGTCTCTGTGTCATAAAACCATCGGAAACTTCTTCCCTTTCAAACCCTGCTGGATAATGAGCAAACAGAGTGGAATGGTAAAAAACAGAAGCTGTGAAGAGGTTTGAAAAAGTGCTGACAGGCAAATTGTTTATCTGTGATAAACAAAAATGGAAAAGCATGAGGGGAGAGATGTGACATTGATGTAATAGTGAACGTGAGGGCTCTAAAAGTAGGCATTTCCTGAAGTATTGTTTTAAAACAGGGTTACTAGGGCACTATGAAATGAGTTTCTTTTCGTCTCTCTTGAAGGTTCAATATTAAATTTTTTTATTTCAAAGGTTACTTGCTTATAAAAGAAACTGAATTTAGTAACTTATAGAAATGAGTCCTAGTTTATAAATGTTTCTTCTTATAGTCCCGCATGCACCCAACCGGGATCCACCCAGCATGCCCACCAGGGGGCGATGCTCTGCCCATCTGGGGCGTTGCTCTGTTGCAACCAGGGTCATTATAATATAATGCCTGAGGCAGAGGCTGTGGAGCCATTCTCAGCGCCCGGGCCAACTTTGCTTCAGTGAAGCCCTGACTGCGGGAGGGGAAGAGAGAGACAGAGAGGAAGGAGAGGGGGAGGGGTGGAGAAGCAGATGGGCTCTTCTCTTGTGTGCCCTGGCCGGGAATCAAACCCGGGACTCCTCACTCCAGGCTGATGGTCTACCACTGAGCCAACCGGCCAGGGTCTTATAGTAGTCTTAACACGATTTTTAAAAATGTCTATTTGTTTACAAAACTATATAATAAATTGTAATAATAAGTATAATAATTTACTCACATAACTCAAAAGCCAGAAAAATGATGCTTTTCAATCTTTTTTTTAATGCAAATACAGCATATTATATGTAGTGGCCCTTTGTTATCTTTGTGGGACTGGTTCTGGTACCCCCCAGATACCAATGTATGAGGATTCTCAAGTCTCATATAAAATGGTGTAGTATTTGCATATAACCTACACACATCATCTTGGATACCTAACCATCTCTAGATTACTTATAATACCTAATACAATGTCAATGGTATATAAATAGTCTATACTCTATTGTTTTGCAGATAATAAGAAAAAATAGTCTGTACAAGTTCAGTACAGACACAAACATCATAGTCCTCTAACACACAGTGAACATCAGTAACAACATAATATAATTTAAAAAAGTATTCTTGTCCCTGGCCAGTTGGCTCAGGGTAAAGTGTTGGCCTGGTGTGTGGAAGTCCCAGGTCTGATTCCCAGCCAAGGCACACAGGAGAAGTGCCCATCTGCTTCTCCACCCTTCTCCTTCTCCTTTCTCTCTATTTCTCTCTCTTCCTCTCCTGCAGCCAAGGCTCCATTGGAGCAAAGTTGGCCCAGGTGCTGAGGACAGTTCCATGACCACTACCTCAGGTGCTAGAATGGCTCTATTTGCAACAGAGCAATGCCTCAGATGGGCAGAGCATTGCCACCTAGTGGACTGGCCTCCCCACTTCTCACTTCAGAAAAATACAAAATAATAATAATAATAATAAAACAAGTAAATAAAATATTGTCCATTGCAGTTGGTTGAATGGGAGGATGTGGAACCTGCAGATATGGAGGGCTGACTGCACTCTGTTCAGCACCTTACCTTCCTCACTTAATAATATTTCTTGGAGTTCTTTCCTGTTAGTCCTTGAGAGCATCCTCATTCTTTGTGAAGCTGCCTTCTGCATATTTTTAGGGGCATATTATAATTTCTTAGCAGGTACCTACCATGGACATTTGGGTTAACACTATTTCCCCTAATATTTACAAAAGAGTTACTTGGGAGTTCTCCCATTATTTTTTCAGAGATCACAGGAAAAGGGATTCAAACATTCAAGTTTTTTGGCTAAGGACACCAGATTTGTTTAGTAAAACTGTCATCTTATATTAAAATTTTATTATACATTCAAGATAGATTATCATTTAAAGCCAGTGTGATACAATTAGCCATTTCTTACTAAGATCAAATTAGAAAAAAAACAACAACCATCTTTCTATATATGGACATTTAATATTTTTTTCAGAAAAATAATTGTTGAAAAGCTAATCGGAATCTATAATTAAAATGAAATGTTTTAATTGAAGTTTTGTTTTCCTTTTTCTACAACCATTCTGTTTTTGTTGAAATGCCTATGGATATCATGGCCATGTTATATTGTACAAACTTGGAATTCATTTGTCCCATTTGTTTTTGTGTTGGAAAAGCTCCTCATTTCTTTATTTCATAAAAATAAAATCAAAGTAAAATAAAATTTAAAAAAAATTTTATAACTCACTATATCAAAAAATATGCCAAACATTTGTCAATTAAGTGTGATTATCTACTAAGAATAAACTTTGTATGTATTTCTCTAGGCTTCACAAAATTAAAAAAGAGTTTATTCAAAACACCTGACATCTTTCTTCAGAATTTCAAATGAGATTTATTAAAACATAAACTATGTGTAACTCAATTCCTAAGCTCACTTACATTGTTGAAAGGTTAAAAGTTCACTATATGAACATCAACATACTACCACTAAAATATTATCACAAAAGGAAATTTAAATAAATGGCTATACATTAACATAATTTGAAACAGGCGTGAAAATAGGGACATACACATAATGTATATAATTAATCGATTTTAATATTAATGTTTAAGTCCTCATAAGTACTCAAATATGTAGATATATACACATAAAAATAATTAAAGCTCTCTCCACATTAAAAATTGCAGCAATTTTTGTTAAATAAATATGTTTATATACATATATCTGTATAGAGAGATATATGAAACAGTGATAATAAAAGAGAATATTTATCTCCATCCCTTCCCACTGGTTTAAATAAAATACAAACTTTATTTCTTTGTTCCATGGTCTCAATGTAAGCTGCTCAGATTATTGTGGCAGCTCTGCTCCATGTGGTCATTCAGGGATGCAAGATTCTTCCTTTCTGTAGTTCTTCCATCCCCTGTTTTCATCCACAAGGCCAGGACTGGGTTGCCACAATTTTTCTGCTATTGCCAGTAGGCAGGGTAAATGAATCTGAAAACTCAGTTGCACAAGTGCTGCAAATTAGTTTCTCTCTCATTCCATTTGTAAACACTTAGTGACATGGACATAGCTTACAGAAAGGTAGGGTTTCTACTAAGACAGAAGAAAATCAATTTTGGTCATCAATTAGCAATTTCCACAGTTGCTCTCATGTTTTTATATTTTGTTGTTACTATATACGTATATATACATAAACAGTATGCAAAGAAATAGAGAATTGGCACAGGCCAAGAAAATAATGACAGAGGACAGTCTATTTGTGTTGCTAACTTTAATCTTGCATTTCAGTATCACATTTGCTCCAGGTTATGTTTGTGTTTTAAACAAATGGAAAAGTAGAACAGTAATCTTCCTGATACCCATTATCCAGTTTCATTAATGAGCAACATTTTGCTCTTCTATTTCATCTGTTGCACCCAAAATCTGATTTTGAGTATTTTTTAAATATCATAAATATTTTATAATCTGTAAACATTTTTAGTATGCATCTCTAGGAGATAAGGAAAAATTCTCAATGCAATCATACCATTATCATATCCAGCAAAATTATAGTCATTTATTTCAAATGATCTCTCCTATCATTTTGATAAAAAAAATTTTCTTCTTTGCAGCATTCTCATGTATTTTCGATGAGAGAACAAATTAGTGATTTTCCTGGAGCTAAAAACCTATGGAATAGAGAGGAAGGCACAAAAGATACTTCACCAGGAAGCATTCTTTTCTGCTCCAGCCTTCAATGATTTGAACTACTAGCATTCTTGGCCCCGATAATACACCTTAGCTCTTAGTTATGATTGTCTTAAATACTTTATGTGTATGAATTTGTTTGCCAACTCTGCTATGAACTCCCTGAAGACAGGGTCATTTATGCCTAATATTACATAGCATTAGACTCAAGCTGCCAACCATTTTAACCCTCTCTCCAAAAATCCCTTGAAATCTCCTATCTTATTTATAACTATGTTTTAGGTAGCATTTCAAGTCACATGTAAAATAAAAAAGATGAAACTGGGTCCCCATTTTTAACTGCAAGATTTCTGTGTATTTTTATAAGCAGGAAAAAATATAGCTTTTTTATTTGTGAGAAAAGGTCACCGTGTCTTTTTCAGCCTGAACAACATGGAAACATAAAACCGGCAACATCAGGACCCCTGAATCAAAATGTCAAGTCCTCTCTCCAGGATGCTAGAGTGAGGAATCACTGAGACTGTTGGCTGTATTTCTCTTACTCCAGGATGCTTGAGTTAGGAATCACTGAGACTGTTGGCTGTATTTCTCTTGATGAACAGATGTTCTTTTTAATTTAATTTTTATTTTTTAAAGCGTTTTATTTTTCACTATTCTTTCTTTCTTTCTTTCTTTCTTTCTTTCTTTCTTTCTTTCTTTCTTCTTTCTTTCTTTCTCCTTCCTCTCTTTCTATCTCCCTCCCATTACCCCTCCCTCCTTCTTACTTTCCTTCCTTATTTCCTTCCTTCCTTCCTTCCTTCCTTCCTTCCTTCCTTCCTTTCTTCCTTCCTTCCTTCCTTCCTTCATTCCTTCTTTCCTTCTTTTTTAAATATTTCATTTATTCACTTTAGAGAGAGGAGAGAGAGAAAGGAGGGAGGAGCAGGAAATATCAACTCATAGTTATCCCCTGTATGTGCCTTGACCAGGCAAACCCAGGGTTTCAAATCTGGGACCTCAGAGTTCCAGGTCAACACTTTTATCCACTGCACCACCACAGGTCAGACCTTTTTCATTTTAGATTTATTTTTTAACTTATTGGATTGGTGTGGTTTGCCAAACCATACAGGTTTCAAGTGTACAACTTAATATAACATTATCTACAGGCTGAATCATGCCTCATGTTCTTAAGCCTTTGGAGAATTATTAAAATGCTGAGCACATTGTTTGATATTGTTTGGGCTCTTATTAGAGTTTTTCTCATTTGTCAGCATCCCTAGAATTGGCTATTGATGCTCTCAGCTCTAGTTTATGACTGTTTCCGTGATTTCCACACTTGACTTGCCCATTCAGTGTTGATATAAGTTGGAGACATAAATAAAATCAGCTTGAATCAGAAAATGTCTCAAAATGATATATTTTATTGTGAATTTTCAAATAGGGATACTTTACCGGTAATGGAAACTCATATTTAGGGAGAAATTTGTCATGATATCAAGTATAGGCTCGTCTTACGAGATATTTTTTTAGATAAGCATCTTCTCTTTCACTTGGGACTTAAAATTTCTCCTATGATTTCAGTGTGAGTTGGTTAGTTTTCTGCATAACTCCTCTCTGTGCCAGTATTTTCATGTGAAGGTCCCTATTGAAGATATCAGTGAAGGGTGTATGTGTATTTAACAATAGGGCAACCTGGGAAGAAACTCGGATTTCAGTTCTGCTCACCAAGTAGCTGCTGGACTGATGAGCTCACTTCTGTGACTTTTAGATTTTTGATCTGTAAAATAAAGGGATTTGACTAAATTGTTCCCTATAACCTATTCCCATTCTAAAATTCTAAGTCTTTAGAAACTTTTAGCTTTTAGAGGGTCAGGTTTCTACCAGATTTGCTTAGTTTGCTCATGGGCCAATAGTCATGAGAGATTAGATGTTTCTTTGTTACAACCATCATAAGCACCTAATAAACTATGGCTATACAGTAGCCATATGGATTGCAACTGTTTGAGAATAGAACTGAAGCTCTACATATTAGTAGATTTTCTACAGGATCTTGGAAAACTTTTGTGTAAATAAGATCACACCTGGAGTAATTTGGAAAATCTTCCCATCCATAACTTTCCTTGTTAACTTAGAAGCTAGTGTAAATTGCCAAACCCTATGATTATAAAACACGTAACACATAAAGCCTGAATGTACATTAATTTTCTGTTCAAAGACTACCACCATGACGGTGATATTTTTGGAAAAGTTCTGCCTTAAAATATAAAAATACATTTTCAAAGATGTACTTTATTGCTAAAGAACTATGCTAATACTATCAAGTTGCTTTTTTTCCTGATAATTTTTAATTTTCATAGCAGAAAATTCCCAGACTGAAGATTTTTTTTTTAAACCCTGGTTGTATTATTTGGCATGACTCAAATTTTGAGATAGTGTCAATTTTGAAATTCTGCCAAGTAGTAAAAGGCATTTTGCGCTCTGGCCTAATTTACTTGGCCACCAACTGTATAGCTTATCAGCCTCAATCTTGTCATTCTTGGCTGAGAGAGGCAGATTTTCACCTACATACAGGGTTTTAGCTGTATTTGTTATTTTCAAATAGAGCCAACTGTTAATTAATATTTTTAAGATTGGGTAATACATGTGTGCACATGATACAAATTTTGAAATATATAAAATGACTCTTAGCGAAGAATATGTCTCCTTTTTATTCCAACCCCCAGCCACCCAGGCTCCACCAGGTCACATAACTGTGGCAGACAGAGCTCGGATTATTATTCGTTATTGTTTTGTAACTTCTTAGAAAAGACATAAAATTGAAAAATGTGGTAGCCTTTTAAATTCTGATTTGTTTTCCTAATTATGTCATATTCTCTACCTGTTTCTATGGCTTTTATTAATTTAAAATAGGTTTCTATCTTACTTCGTAAATAAAACTGAAAACACTATATATTCTTGTCATAATCACTACCTTTCTGCATCTTCAGAAAATGAACTATTTTAGAATTTGAAAATAATATATTTTTAATTTTTAAACTGAGATGGTTTTTTAAATTTAAATAAACTTTTATTTTTGACAGTGACAGAGAGAGAGACAGAGAGGGACAAATAGGGACAGACAGGAAGGGAGAGAGATGAGAAGTATCAATTCTTTGATGCAGCACCTTAGGTGTTCATTGACTGCTTTCTCATATGTGCCTTGATGGGGGTTGGGGTGGGGGTTGGGCTACAGCAGAGTGACCCCTTGCTCAAGCTAGAGACCCTGGACTCAAGCCAGTGACCTTGGGATTCAAGCCAGCGACCATGACGTCATGTCTATGATCCTACGCGTAAACCAGTGACCCCTCGCTCAAGCTGATGAGCTGGTGCTCAAGCCAGATGACTACACTCAAGCCAGCAACCTTGCGGTTTTGAACCTGGATCCTCTGCATCCCATTATTCAATGGTCTATCCACTGCGCCACTGCCTGGTCAGGCTAAATAAACTCTTAGAATAGTTTTAGATTTACAGAAACCTCGCATCCCTGAGCTTAATTTTCTCTGTTGCTAACAATTTACATTATGCTAGTACATTTGTTACAAGTAAACTTCAACAGTGATAGTATTAACTACTAACTCAACTCCACAGTTTACCCTGTTTCACTAGCGTCATGGACAAAAGGTGTGCCCCAAATTCACATGGTGAAATCCTAATCCCCAATGTGATTGTATTTGGAAGTGGGTTGTTTACGAGGTAATTAGGTCGTAAAGGCAGAGCCCCATGAATGGGATTAGTGCCCATATGAAAAGATATAAGAGGTGATCTCCCTCTGCACCCTGTGAGAACACAGCAAGAAGGATTTTACCAAAAACCCGACCATGCTGTCCTCCTGCCTGCAGACTCCCAGCCTAAGAACTGTGGGAAACAGATGTTTTTAAAGCACCCAGTTGATGATAATTTGTTACAGCATCCAGAACTGAAGCAGCTAGTTCTTTCCTAGCATCCTTTTACCTTTCCCGAGCCCTCTCAGGGTACACAATGTATTGAGTTGTCAGGCATTCTTAGCCTCTGGGCTGTAACAATTTCTCCAAGTTCCCTTGTTTGTAACGACCTTGAGGTTTATGAGTACTGGCCAGGTATTTTGTAAAAAGTCCTTCAATCTGGTCCCCCCCCCCACCCCTTGTGATTAGATTAGGGCTAAGAGTTTGGAGAGGGCTATTACAAAGATGAAGCACTATTCTTATCATTTCATATCAGAGATATAAGCCATCAGCATGACATTGCTGATGACATGAACCTTCATCACCTGGCTGAGAGGTGTTTGCCTGTTTTCTCCCAAGTAAAATGATTCTTCCTACCTTCTTTCCAAACTCTAGTCTTTGTTTTTTTTTTCTTTCTTAATTTTTATTTTTTTTATTTATCCATTTTAGAGAGAAGAGTAAGAGAGAGAGAGAGAGAGAGAGAGGGAGGAGGAGCAGGAAGCATCAACTCTCATATGTGCCTTGACCAGACAAGTGCAGGGTTTTGAACCAGCGACCTCAGCATTCAAGGTTGATGCTTTATCCACTGTGCCACCACAGGTCAGGCTTCTAGTCTTAGAAAACAAGTTACTAAGCACAGCCCACACTCAGGAGATAGCAGAACTGAGCTCTGCCTCATTGAGGGGGAGCATTCACATAAATTATTTGAAATTCTTCTCTATGGAAATTTTATCTTTTTTACTATTACATTCAAACTAAAACTATGCTAAAACAAAAGTCTGTTTAAAGATCTGAGTTGGCAAATAATCATAGGGCTTTTTGTATATATCTATAAAAATACTGTCTACATTCTACACATTTTTTTTACAGAGACAGATTGAGAGTCAGAGAGAGAGATAGATAGGGACAGACAGACAGGAATGAAGAGAGATGAGAAGCATCAATCATCAGTTTTTTGTTGCAACACCTTAGTTGTTCATTAATTGCTTTCTCATATGTGCCTTGACCGTGGGCCTTCAGCAGACTGAGTAACCCCTTGCTTGAGCCAGAAACCTTGGGTCCAAGCTGGTGAGCTTTGCTCAAACCAGATGAGCCCACGCTCAAGCTGGCAACCTCAGGGTCTTGACCCTGGGTCCTCTGCATCCTAGTTCGACTCTCTATCCACTGTGCCACCGCCTGATCAGGCACACATTCTACACATTTTTATCTGAATTATTTCCATTATAACTTTAAATGAAATAAATAAAGGCTAACAGTTTTTAACTGTTCATTCATTCAACCGGTATTTATTGAACAGCTATAGACAAGTTCACGTTTTAGACACATGACAAACACAGCACGACACAATGCATGCTCACAGTGGAGTTTCAGGTCAGCTAGACAATGACACCATGGTGTGATTGTTGACTGCACTTTGGTGGTATGATGTTTAAAAAATAAAAAGAAGAAGAATCTTTGGAAGCTGAAAAAAATTGTTTGACACCCATGCTACCCCCAAATGTTACTGTCTGATTTTCAATAAATAACTTTAATTCCCTAAGCTTTACTTTTCCTATTTTCTCAGGACTTTTGTGAGCAATCGAGCTAAGTCAGAAAAACAGTGGATATATATTATTGTTATTCTCCATGCATGACTCTTTGTAATGTGAGTTTGCATCTTCTCCCATCAAAATGGGGAGACCACATTCTACCTCTAAATCCAGGCTTGGCCTCTTGTGACTTGCCTTTCTTTTGCTAGTGGGAAATCAGTGAACATGACTCAGAGCCTTTGAAAGAACCTGTGTGTTGGGATTTACTTCCTCATTCCTCCTGGAATTCTACCCGCATGTGAACAAAGTCGGGTTTTCCTGTCCAGAGGATAAAACCAGGGGAGGAGAACTCAGGTAACCTGGTCAGTAGACAGCCCCTTGGGCAGGTGGGTGAGGCCAGGCAAGGCAATCAGCCCTCAGCTAGTCCCCTGACTGCTCACAGAATAAGAAAACGTCCACAGACATGTGAGTGAGCTCTGTGGAGAATGGAAGAAACAGTGTTCTGCTCAGTCCAGCTTAAGTTGATAATCCAAAAAATCAAGAGCTAAATAAATAATTATTTTGTTAGGGCAAAGTTTCAAAATGTCTTATTACAGAAGAAATAAGGACGCAGGGATAGATGCCATCTAGAATGGTGACAGCAATATTGACATGTTCCAAGTTTCAGAGATAATCCCATGGTTTGGTTTTTCTTTTAAAAAATTTAACCTTTTTTTTTATTGGAAAACATGTTGTCGTACCCTGCCTAATGACAGAGATATATTCTGAGAAAGTGTCGTTAGGTGATTGTGTCATCATGTGAACAGCATGGAATGCACTTACACAATATTCAATGGTACAGCCTACTACAGACCTGGGTTATACGATACAGCCTACTTCTTCTAGGAAACAAGCCTGCACAGCAGGTTACTGTACTGAATACTATAGGCAGTTATAACACAATAATAAGTAGTTGTATATCTGAACATATCGAAACATAGAAAAGATACTATAAGAATGTGACATAAAAGATAAACAATAGGCCTGACCAGGTGGTGGCGCAGTGGATAGAGTGTTGGACTGGGACGTGGAGGACTCAGGTTCGAAAACCCGAAGTCGCCAGCTTGAGCCCATGTGGGTTCATCTGGTCTGAGCAAGGCTCACCACCTTGAGCCCAAGGTCCCTGGCTTGAGCAAGGGGTCACTCGGTCTGCTGTATCCCCCTGGTTAAGGCACATATGAAAAAGCAATCAATGAACAACTAAGGTGCCGTAGGAGGAATTGGTGCTTTTTATCTCTCTCTCTTCCTTTCTGTCTGTCCCTATCTGTTCCTTCCTTTGTCTCTCTGTCTCTGTCACATACACACACAAAAAAGGAAAAGAAAATAATGCTACCTCTCCAAATAATTGTTTATGCACCTCCCTTCCCATGTCTGTCCCCACTGTCACAAAAATAAAATTGCCCAACAACTAATCACAAGGTATTATCATTGAATTATTAGTTCATAAATAACATTAAATAGGGTGATAAGATTTAAAACTTCACTTTGTTTCAGAAATCTAGCTATTCAATACTTCCATCCTATTATGTGTCTAAGTTTTCTGTAAGTTTATTAACTAAAATATTTAAACCAAAAGAGAGAGAGTTCCCTCCTATTCCACCTGAGTTTAAACTGATTTGAATTCATTATGTGTCTCTAGAGAATAGGGTAAGTGATAAATGAAAGTTCTGACTAGTTATGGAAGCTAATGAGCTAGAGTAGAAAGGGTCAGAATCCAACAGGCATAGGTTAAAATAGTTACGGATAGCCTGACTAGTGGTGGCACAGTGGATACAGCATCAAACCTGGTCTCAGGTTTGAAATTCTTAGGTTGCCAGCTTGAGCGTGGGCTCATCTGGCTTGAGTGCAGGTTCACTGACTTGAGTGTAAGGTCACTGGTTTGAGCGTGGGCTCATAGACATGACCCCATGGTCACTGGCTTGTGCCCAAAGGTCACAGGCTTAACGGCCAACATTGTTGGCTTGAGAAAGAGGTCACTGGCTCGGCTGGAGGCCGCCATCAAGACATGTATGAGCAGCAGTCAATGAACAAGTAAGGTGATGTGTTGATGCTTCTCATCTCATCTCTCTCTCTGGCTAAAAAAAAAAGTTATGAATATTGACCCGATGCTGCATGGTGACTATATCAACAGATCATAAGGCTGATTGCATTTTTCTATTAAACTCAACTGAATCTACTTTTATTAAAATACAGAACCAAAATACTGGTTAAAGAACCCTAAAAAATAATTTTGAAGTGTTAACTATAGAATTGATATTCACCACACGAAGTAAACATTAGTTTTTTTTTTAAACAGTGTATACTAAAAGCCATTGTCTTGTACACTTTATTTTTATTTATTTTTTTTTTTTTACAGGGACAGAGAGAGAGTCAGAGAGAGGGATAGACAGGGACAGAAAGACAGGAACGGAGAGAAATGAGAAGCATCAATCATCAGTTTTTCGTTGCAAGACCTTAGTAGTTCATTGATTGCTTTCTCATATGTGCCTTGACCACGGGCCTTCAACAGATCGAGTAACCCCTTGCTCAAGCCAGCGACCTTGGGTCCAAGCTGGTGAGCTTTTGCTCAAACCAGACGAGCCTGCACTAAAGCTGGCGACCTCAGGGTCTCGAACCTGGGTCCTCCGCATCCCAGTCCGACGCTCTATCCACTGCGCCACTGCCTGGTCAGGCAAACACATTAGTTTTTTAACGGAATATTGAAACAAGATGTGTCTATGTGTTAGTACACAAGGAAAGCTTCAGTGCATTCTGAGACTTGTTCTCATACAGGTTATGGTGCGCTGTGAAGCAATACATTTTAAATTCATAATAGGTGATTGATTTACAATCAACATTATGTCTGGAATATTAAAAACATACTATTATAAAGCTTCTAAGCAAAATGAGAATAATTTTGAGGAATTTTGATAAACAATAAAAATATTGCATGTTAATGTTTATAAAACAAAGCCAGCTAAAGCAATATCTAGAGGAAAATAGATTTAAATATATTAATCAAGGAATAATAAAGTTTGACAACTATGTCAAGGATAAACTTTTTAGTTATCCTGAATTTTAGTTCATGTAAATAAAAGGGCTGGATAGTACATTGATTCAATTCTAACAATTCTGGTCTCTAAACTATAGGTCAATATTCATTTCATCTTATACTTTATTTCTAAAATTTTTAAGTAAAAAAATGTCTAACTTTATAATCAGAAAAGAATACTTCTCTTCTGAAAAAGCGATCAGGTAATAAAGATATCTTTGCAACTCAGTAAAATTCCCTTCTGCTTTTGAAGTAGTAAAATGTCTGCATGGACATTCAAAAACATGTAAGACTGCTCATGAAATCTGAAACTGGGGTGGTTTCTGGATTTCTTTTATGAAAACGTCTGATACTAAAGTTAAGACCTCTGTTTTATGTCATTTTCAGAAAGAGAGCACCTCTTATGCTGGGGCAATGGTTCAATACTCACTCAGAGGAAGGAAGTGCGCTTCCTGAATCAGCAATGCCTTTTCTACAGAGCTAGGGTGTCCCCAGAGGCTCCCAGCCCCACACGGGCAACACACAATGCTCAGAGGTTCTAAAGCCTGACAAATCACAGCTGGAGGTGAAACAAGCCTCAGCACTGAAAAATATCAAGAAGAATTAGAAACAAAATGTGAATACAATTATATTTCATTATTTTACAGCTCAATTATAATAGGAAAATGGTAATAGGAAAAACTCAAAATTGAAATATTTAAAAAAATCTGAAGACTGTGGTAGTGATGATTTGCAGCATCATAATGTTGACCAGTGTCACATTAAGAATATTCTTGGGTGATGAGATGTTAAATTTAATAAGTTAAAACAAGAAATGAGGCCCTGGACGGTTGGCTCAGTGGTAGAGCGTCGGCCTGGCATCCGGAAGTCCCGGGTTCGATTCCTGGCCAGGGCACACAGGAGAGGCGCCCATCTGCTTCTCCACCCCCTCTCCTTCCTCTCTGTCTCTCTCTTCCCCTCCCGCAGCTGCAGCCGAGGCTCCATTGGAGCAAAAGATGGTCCGGGCGCTGGAGATGGCTCCTTGGCCTCTGCCTCAGGTGCTAGAGTGGCTCTGGTCGCAACAGAGCGACGCTCTGGTTGGGCAGAGCATCGCCCCCTGGTGGGCGTGCCGGGTGGATCCCGGTCGGGCGCATGCGGGAGTCTGTCTGACTGCCTCCCTGTTTCCAGCTTCAGAAAAATACAAAACAAAACAAAACAAAAACAAACAAACAAAAAACAAGAAATGACTGGAAAATGAAGTGGAGGAGTTTATTTTATTTTATTATTATTTTTTAAATTAAGTGGAGGGAGGCAGAGGGACAGATTCCTGCATGCTGCTGACCAGGATCCACCCAGCAAGTTCCCTACTGGGGGATGCTCTGCCCATGTGGGGCCACTGCTCCATTGCTTGGCAACCAAGCTGTTTTAGTACCTAAAGAGAGGCCATGGAGCCATCCTCAGCACCCTGGGGCCAACTTGCTCAAACCATTCGAACCATATCTGTGGGAGTGGAAGAGAGAGACATAGAGAGAAGGGGAAGAGGGAGGGGTGGAGAAGCAGATGGTCCCTTTACCGGTGTGTTTTGAACAGGAATCGAACCTGGGACTTCCACACACGTGGGTGATGCGCTACCTCTGAGCCAACCAGCCAGAGTATTTTATTATTTTCCATTTCAAATCTGTGGTTTACTTTCTAGGATGTTTTTGTTTAGCAGACAGGGTGTAGGAGAATGGTTGGGTTGAGATATTTTTCTTTCCCAGGCTTGGCTTACAAATAGAAATTTACTAACACAATCCAGCTTCTGTTGATTCTTTTCCTTTAAAATATTTTTTTCCCTAAGCATCTTGGAAGGCTTATCTGAGTAATTTAGAGAAGCACATAAAAGATATTCCTTTCATAATAATATTTTTTTTAAATATACAAGAACCAGCTGTTTCTTAATTTTTTCTCCCAACTTAATTTTTAAAATGTTTAAACCTATAAAAAGTTACAAGAACAGCTTGATGAATACCCACTTCTATGGGCTGATTTCTATCCCTCCAAACTTTATATGTTAAAGCCTTAACCCCTAGGACCTCAGAATATGATCGTTTATGGAGACGGGGCCTTTAAATCAGTGATTAAGTTAAAAGGAGTCTGTTAGGATGGGCCCTAATCCATACCAACCGGTGTTCTTCTAAGAATAGAAAATTTGGACACAGAAAGAGACATGGGGGGGGGGGCCTGAATGCCCTGTGAAGAAGCAGTCACAGAACAGTCATCTGTCAGCCACAGAGGCCTTGGAAACCAACCCTGGTGATCCCTGACCTTGGACACTCAGTCTCTAGAATTGTTAGAAAATAAATCTTTGTTGTTGAAGCCATGTAGTCTATGGTATTTTGTTATGGTAGTCACAGCAAATTAATATACCCATAAACCTTTCATATACGTTCAATAGTTGTGAACATTTTGTGACATTGGCATGCTCATTCTTTCATATCCACACAGCACATGTAAAGTACACACACACATACAAACACAAACACACACATACACATTTATCTCCTCACTTTTGGCAGGGAAAAGATGAGCCCTTTGAGTGTTAGCAGCAGGCATCATGACACTTTCCTCTGCGTATTTCAGGGGCCACTTCCCAATGACCAGCACGTTTGCTCATGCAACCACACTACAGATTTCACATTTAGGAAACACAGTGATACACTTTTCAAATATATTATCATATTTAAATTTTCCCATTTGTTTTACTATAGCTAGGGGTTTTTTGTTGTTGTTGTTGTTGTTACCTTTTTCTCTAACCCAAAGTTTAATCAAGGCACATGCACATGCTACACTTAGTTGCCAAGTTTCTTAAATCTAGAATAGTTACATGGACTTTGTTTTTTTAGGCCTTTTATGCAATTAATCATTTTAAAGAACAGCTATTTTGTAGAATGTTCCTCAATTTAAATTTGTCTGATAGTTTCTTCATAATTAGATTCAGGTTAAACATTTCTGGCAGGAATACTGCGCAGGCGATGTGCCCTTCTGGGGGTGTCACGTCAGAAAATTTATGTTAGTTTCTCTCATTATTGAAGAAGTTAAATTGGACTATTTGGCTAAAATGGTCTTTAAGATTTCACTATTGAAAATACCTTTTATCTTTTTAACTAATAAGCTATCTTCTGTCTGATAGTTTAATACTGTGTGAAAACCATAATCCTCAATAATCTTTTATTCAATGGTTTTACTTACTGATGATCATTGTCAGAAATGGTGACAGTTAAAACATGATAATTTGAAAAAATTATTAGTTAGAAAAATTTCTTTAAAAATAAAACTTTTCCTTTCTTCTTCCTTTTTTACATAAATTTCTGCCAGTATAGACTCATAAATTTATTTTATTTACTTTTTCTAATACATTTATGTCATTATTAACTTGAGTGCTCAAATTGTCCCAACTTCCATAAGCAGGAGTGCTTTCCAGTTGACTCCTATGTCCTTGTGACATGTCCCTATCAGTTTTTGAGCATGTCTTTTTCTGCTACAAAAGGATGTTTGTTTAAACCAAAATACAAATGGCAAGCTTTCATATGTCATTGTTATGTCTCTTAAGTATAGGATAATCTAAAACAGTGGTCCCTCTTTATTTTAAAGTCATATTGACAAATAGAAGAGTGGTCAGGTTGCTGTAATGTTCCATTGTTTAGACTTGTCCAATTATTTCCCCATGACACCATTTAACTTTCTCAGCTACTCCTGCAGTGTGGAAGAGAGGTGCAAGGATTTCATAAGCTACAGGGTAACTATTTTTTTGGCAAGTATATTTTATAAGTTGTACTATATTTTATATTGGAGTACATTAGGAGGCATATAATATTTAGTTGCCCTACTATTAAATCAAATAATTAGCTTCCTATTAAGCTGAGATGTAAGTTCATCATCTATGTATACATTAAAATGTTTTACTATATTCAAAAAAATTCATGTTTATTTTTTACTTAAATTGAGATTATTACCTAGTAATCGTAAATGAGATTTTCTTGATGTTAGTGACTATATAGAATAGCTTCCTGAGAATGTACCCTTAAATGTCAGAAAGCTGTAAGTAAGGATAAAATATCAACACCTTTTCAAAATTAGGTTATAAAACTGACTTTTACATCTTTTTCCACTAATTTTATGTTGAGAAATATTCTACAGACACCTGTCACATTTTAAAATATAATCTAGAAAAATATTTAAGACAGGAGTATTTATAGTCACAAAAATGTAGAAACAACCAGGCGTTCATCAAGAGGGGATTTGTTCCATTTAATATGAAATACTTGTAATATAAATGTTCAAAAATGCAGCCATCAAAGGCAATTAAGTGATCCTTTGTCTATGTTGGTCCAGACTTATTTATTGAAAAAGGCAGGTTTCAGAACCCTGTATATAGTGCAATTTCATTTATGTTTAAAAATAAGATAACTCATTGATTATAGAATATCTGAAAACATACTCAAGAGACTTCCTCAAGAAAATGTTAAAGAATAACTGACAAAGTTCAATATGGACTTCCTTTTTAAAAGTAACCATTCTGAATAAAATTTTACTCAGGCTAAGACCTACTTCTGACTCTTCACGTTTGTCTGGATTACTTTTATGTATATATTGTATGAAGTCTAACAATGCTCAAGTTTTTAATAAAAGATTGTCTTTTGCAGACTCCAGTGTTATTTATTCACTATAAGAAAAGCAAACAAGATGCACTTAGTTTATATCTGAGAGGACCAACCTTAAGGCATTCTCTGCCCAATTGACCTAACCACAAATATGACTTGGAAATTGAAGATTGACCAAAAATATTTGATATTGATACAAAAAACTGAAGTACAGAAATCAGAACACTTTGTAGATCAGAAAAATTGGATTCTACAAAGATATAAATCACAGCAATAACAACCAAAACTAATACTGGGAACGAATGGATTGTTATGAAAAATAGAAGAATAAACAAGCCAACCACTGATACAAAATAAATTGCATGTTCCTAGAAGAATATTTTACATGAAATAATCACCATCATTATCAACAGAATTAACTAAATTAGTAGCACACCTCTGGCTAAAATTTCTTTATTTCCTAAAAAAGTCTACGGAGAGCATTCTTGAATATATAGATATACACATAAATTAGGGAATCTTCAAAATAGAATGAACTAGCTATTTTGAGAGAAAGAGAGAGAAAGACACTCTTTCTGGTCTGTACATTCTTGTAAATGACATTTGTGTTAGCCTACAGGAATGGCTAGCTCTCTTTATTTCCAGGGATGGTTTGTCCCCTTCTCTTGGGGAAGCACTTTTTGAGTCACTCCCGGAAGGGAAAGGAGAGAACACGAGGGACTCTGGTCCTGCTGATAGGTTCCATTGCTCCTGATTGTTTTTGGTTTTCATGTTGTATTCATTTCACCTTTAATTAAAGAAATTGATATATATATTTATAATTTATTTATATATATATATATTGTTTCCTATTTTTAAATTTTTTTTACTTTTTCTTCTTTTCCAAGTCAGAGAAGGGGAGATAGAGACAGATTCCCACATCCACCCCGACCAGGATTCACATGGCAACCCCCATCTGGGGCAGATGCTCTTCCCAGCTGGAACCAGGCTTGCAAACGAGTAATTTTTCATGCCTGAGGTGGAGGCTCCACAGAGTCAGCCTCAGCTCCAGGGGCTGGTGTGCTTGAACCAATCAAGCCATAGCTGCAGGAAGAGAAGAGAGGGAGAAAGAGGAAAAGGGGAAAGGGGTAGAGGAGGGGTGGGGAAGCAGATGGCTGCTTCTCCTGTGTGCCCTGACCAGGAATGGAACCTGGGACATCCACATGCCAGGCTGACACCTCACCACTGAGCCAACCAGCCAGGTCCTCTTTGTTACCTTTTGATTTTGGTTATCATCCCCAAATTAATTTAAGGCTCTTAAATCAGCATTCATTCAAATCAGGAACATGGAAGTAAGCTTTTTTTAAAAAGTTATTCTAGAGATATTTGGCAAAACCTGCACCCACATTAAAAATTGCTGATTTGTTCATGTAGTTTAAAAACTAAGTAATTAAGCCATCTTCAGATACAACCAACACAGCCATCTTCTTTGTTTGTAGATATGATTCTTGATTAGCAATCCACAAAACGGTACCCTTTTTATGTTATATTAACTCAAGTGCAGAGGCACCTAGTGCCCCCAGACTTCCCAGGAACCGGAACATTCAAGAACACTGCAGTGACTCAGGCCACCTCACAGCACTTTCTCAAAGAAGTTTTGCTCTGTCTGTCCTCCTGAGCCTTCGGCATCTAATTGAAAAGTCACCTAACGAGCTTTCCCTCCATCCGCATTCATGAAACCTCTCTGTGGTTTAGTTTAATAGAATCCACCTCCCTCTCCAATCTAATTTTAACACAAATACAAATACATTTCTACTTTAACTAAAAGGAGGATGATGTGACTATACTCGGCTCATCTCTGCGGGCTATTTCATTGTGTTCCAGCATAAGAAAATAGTCTTCGGGGAAACACAAGGAAATTATAATGGAGTATTTAGACAACTCAGTAAAATAATAAGGACTTTAATTCAATCAAGTGAAGAAGGAGAATGGGGTTTAGTGCGTGGAATATTATCCCAGCAATTGCAAAGCTCCTGATACACCACAAAGCACATTCAGGTGAAGGTACTTTAATGGAGACAGACATGCCTGGGTCATTTCTATTTTGACTTCATAGTAATCTATATTTCTACTTTACGTTTTTGCTGTCTCTCTTTGGAGCTCAATATTTAACTTCTAACAAAGTACCGTTTAGCCGCAGAACATTTCCAAAACGTGCCTCTCCAGCAAATGCCTCAGAAGTCCCAGCCAGTGACCGATTTTCCCTGTATCTATCCCCTCTGCACCCTGCCCCTTTAACTGCGTTATCTTTATTAAACTCATCTCCCTGGTTGCTCTGTGTGTCGGGTCCTTGTTCTCCCTTTTATCCATGTACTGCCCTTCCTAATGTCATGGCCCCTCTTCTCGGTTTTACCCCAAATGGTGCACCTTCTTTCTGTGGGCCTGATCTTGGTCATCGCATAATTAACTTGCGTGTAATTTCAAACTCCAATCTGTCTGCTTCCCTCTAGCCCTTGGTCCTCATTATCGGCTCTCTCTAATATGTCTTGACATCATCAGGAACGGGGACACATTCTGAGCTCCCCAGTTTCTTCTTCTTTGAATCAATCCACCAGATTTTTTAAAAAATTTATTTATTCAGTTTAGAGAAGAGAGAGAGAGAGAGAGAGAGAAGAGGGGAGGAGCAGGAAGCACTAACTCCCATATGAGCCTTGATCAGGCAAGCCCAGGGTTTTGAACCGGCAACCTCAGCGTTCCAGGTTGACGCTTGATCCACTGCACCACCACAGGTCAGGCCATCCATCAGATTTGAAACTTTCATTCTTCAACTTTTAAATCTAGTATAACTCTACCAACCTTTATCTAATTCCTAACTTTTTAATTTAACTTTCAGGTTTTGGCTGGTTGTTTTTTTTTTCAATATCCAGTAAATATAATTTTAAATAGTTTTACTTGCACTTAAAATTGATGTGAAAAGAACAGTAAATTTTTAATGCTTGTGTTTTATTGTAAAAACAGTTTTAGATTAGAAAGAGAGCAATAGTTAAAACAATTTTATTATTTGTGTATGGAGATAAAATAAAAATATTTAACTGTAATAATCATATTAGCATTATGAGCTTTAATTTTTTTTTTTACAGGGACAGAGAGAGAGAGTCAGAGAGGGATAGATAGGGACAGACAGACAGAAACAAAGAGAGATGAGAAGCATCAGTCATCAGTTGCAACACCTTAGTTGTTCATTGATTGCTTTCTCTTATGTGCCTTGACCACGGGCCTTCAGCAAACTGAGTAACTCCTTGTTTGAGCCAGTGACCTTTGGTCCAAGCTGGTGAGCTTTCTGCTCAAGCAAGATGAATCCGTGCTCAAGCTGGAGACCTCAGGGTCTTGAACCTGGGTCTTCCGCATCCCAGTCCAACGCTCTATCCACTGCACCACTGCCTGGTCAGGCTAAATTTTTGATAATATGTACACATGCAATGTGAATTCCATGAGAGCAGGTGTTTCATCTCTAGCAACTACATAAACAACAGGCGTTTCGTAAGTACCCAACAAATATTTGCTGGCTCACAATTATAAAATTCAACTGCTATACAAGAGTATAAAGTACCAGTAATTATCCTTCTCTCTCTCCAGATATCCTGTTTGTACCCTCAGAGGCAGTCCCTACTCTACCAGTTCCTTTTTGTATGTTTTCAGAGACACCATAAGCCCACCTTAGCATGTCTGCATTTACCGTATGCAGATAAGCAGACATGTGTTTGTGTTTGTCAGTGTGTGTGCGCACGCACCATTGCCATCTTTCTTGCTCCTCTCCAATAGTAGCAATCTGTATATAACTGATGTACCTTACCTTTTGCATCTACTATATCTTAGAGGTTATTTCATATTAATTTTTGGAAAACTCTTCTTTATAAATATGGCACAGTATTCCTTGAATGGGTAGGTCCTCAATTTATTTGGCCAGTCTGTTACTTGAGCTATTTAGGCTACAAGGATTTTATGATTTTAAACAACGTTGTAATAAATGTCTTTGTATGGATATCATTGCTCATATGGTCAGGGATCTGGAGGATAATACCCTAGAAATAGAGCTGCTGGATCAGAGAGCAAATACTTTAAAAATGTTAATGGACACTGGAAAATTTTCTTCTGTAGACACCGTACTGATTTATACATCCATCAAAAATGTATAAGAGCATCATTTCTTTTTCACACTGGCCAGCACAATGCTATCAGATTTTCAGATCATTACAACTTAGAGTTGAAAAGTTATACCACATTGTAACTTTCATGTTCTTTTCTTTTTTATTTTATTTTGTTGATTTGAGAGAGAGGAAGAGAGATACTAGACAGAAACATTGGTATGTGTTAGTATGTGCCCTGACTGGGGATTGAACCAGCAACCCAGCTATCCAGCTGGGACACATATTCTTTTCTTTAAGTATAAATAAAATAAAACATTTTTTAGTCTTACATGTTAAAGACATTTGTATTTTTATTTCTGTTACTTGTCAGAAACTCTATATATTATCAACATATTTTTACAATTTTCTACTCTACTCTCATTACATTTTCCTCATTTTCCCACCTCATTGGCTTTGCATTTGCAATTTTCTCTTCTTGAAATGCCTTTCCCTAGTATTTCTTTAAATCTTAAATTGGAATCTTAACTCCATATGCACAGCATCTCTCCAGGTGGTGATGGAATAAAAAAAGAAATTGGTAACAGGAATCATTTCTAGTTACCCAGGAGAACTGTCACTGCAAATAAGTACCTTTTGTACTTTTAAATTTTATACAAAGCTTATATACCAGCAAACATATACATTAATGCATACATATTAATAATTTATATCTTTATCTTTTAAGGTACATCTTGAATATGATTTTAGGCTGAAAGTTATTTATCTTAACTATTATTAATACTTATGAAAATTAACTATAATTCATATTTACATATAGAGAGAGTATATATTTTAATAGGAAAATAAAAGCATTTCTTCTGTATCTTGTTATCTTCTTTATTGGGAATCAGTGTCTGACTATTCCTTGAATTCTTTCAACATGCTTAGCACATTTCTTAATCATTGTAGGTTCTTAAAAGTTGTTTAATTTATTTAGCAAACATTTATTGAGCTGCTGTTCTGAAAAAGTATCTTGGTAATCAGTGGCAATAGAATTTACAGTCACAATCCTTGCCCTTAGAGATTCCAGTTAATGATGAAGATAAACACGGAGATAAATAACTTTAATAGGTTCAATTGAGACATGCAGAAAAGGAGAACTATAAACACCAAGTGATTATCTCTGTTAGCATTTTCCAAAGATTGAGTCAAGTAGTACATTTTCATGATGATTTTAGTTGATCGCCAGAAACATTTTTCATTAGATAATGATTTATTGCAGGAAATAGATGACTAAAACTAATAATTTCATGGCTATTAATTTAGTATGAGGTTATAGTAGACATTTAATTTTAAGATGTCAATCACTATAAAGAAAAACATTAAGTAAATAAGAGTTTAGCCAGGACACATCTATTGCAACAGTAGTGAAACAGAGAGATAGGGATGGCTGAAGTTTAGCAAATACTGAGTTTTCAGATGCGTTGGCAATAATAATTATAATTAAATATTAGAATAGCTTCCCTTTTTTGAGGGTTTTCCTTGGATCAAACATCATGCTATATGCTTTACGGTGTTCAGCCAGTAGAAGCAATTTCCCAAAGAGATGTTTATTTTCTTGAGGAAACAAAGGCTTAGAGAGGTTAATTAAAAGGCACACACACCTCAAAAGTAAACTTAATTGCAATACAATTGTACTAGTAGGTGCCAAGTATTAAAGGAAATGACAGCTGAGATTTCTGACCTCGTAAATTTCTAATTTGAGGGGTAGTACAAATATTAGATGAATACACACCATTTATGAGAGGTGGACCAAAAGGCTGTGATGAGCACTTATGGGAGAACAATTAGTGGGGCAGGAGAGTCAGAGAAGACTTCCTTCAGGATGTGGTGGTAAATTTTGCTCTAATGACTAGTTAACTGGGCACCATTCAAAGGAAACTTTAAGTGAGGATCCTGAGGAAGGATAAGAAAGGCCAGTGTGGTTGGATATAGAGAACTCAGCCCCACAAACAATGATCATAGAGCGCCTGTGTTCTCACAGTCCCACCAAGAATAGGTTGTCAAAATTTTGGATATTTGTCAAACTCATGAGTTAGACATGGTATCTCAAAGTAGACTTAATTTTCATTTCCCTTTCTCTGAACTTCATTAAATACATTTAAAGTCTATTGGCATTCCTCTTTCTATAAATTACGATATTCTTTGTGTATTTTCCTAATTTTTCCATTCATTTGAAGAAGCTTCTTAAAGATGAACTAAACTGAATTTTGCTTATAATTTGAGATATATATATATATATATATATATATATATATTTCTGATTTTCCACTTGTCTTTCATTTTTATTATTTTAAAATTTTGGTCATGAAGAAAGTTTTAATTTTTTTTAAGACAAAGCAATACATATTTTTTTATGGTTTTGGAGTTTACTATCATACTGAGGAGTCTTATACAGTCCAATCTTCTAAATATATTCTTTTAGTTTATTCCTTTTAGTATTTTTTATATCAGTTGTTAAGTGTAATCATTGGGATTTATTGTAGTATAAAATATGAGGAAAAAATACAAAGATTTTTTTTTTCTTAAAATATTTCTACTTGTTGTAACACCATTTGTTGAATAATCTGTTTTTTTCCCCAATTGATCTGAAACATCACCGTTACCCAATATTAAATTCCCATGTATATTTAAGTCCTTACTGGACTCTTTATTCTGTTCCATTGAGGATTCTACAAATTTTTTCACTAGTTATACCATTTTATCATTATTGTCTATACTGTCATATTATATAGGCAACCACTTGCATATTCTTTTGTTTTAAATGTTTTTAGTTTTTACCTATTTATTTTTTAGTATGCACTCAGAATCAGCTTTCTAATTTAATTTGTTTTTCTATTAAAATTTGTACTGGCAGCTAGATGGAAGGGAGGGACTGAGGTATTTTAGAGGGAGTATTCGGGGTCAAAGAGACAGAATGTGTCAGGGCCTGGAGCGGAAGTGTCTCTCGTGTATTTGAGTAACTAGTATTACTTCAGCAGAGAGAATGAGAAGCTGAGTCAGGGAGACAAGATCAGCGAGGGAAGGTGATACTGGGGGCAGGGTGCAAGAGACCAGACCACATTGATCCTACAGTCATTCAAAAGACTTTAGCTTCTAATCTGAATAAGATAAAATGTCACTGGAAGACATAAGGCATACAGAGCACAGAAGTATAATGTGCAAAAAAACCCAAACCCAAACTAACTTTTGGTGTCAAAGATATGTGGGGGAAAAAAAAAGATATGTGGGGGAGAAAAGAAAAAGCATTGTACAAAATTATCTATTGTGGGTTTGATTCCTGGTCAAGGCACCTGCAAGAAACAACCAATGACTGTATTAATAAGTAGAACAACAAATCAGCATTTCTCTCTCTTTCCATCTTTCCTCTTCCCTTTCTCTCTAAAATCAATCAATAAATTAATTTAAAAAGGTATTTATTACAGCACTATTTGTTTCAGTGGGAAAAAAATGGCAGCAACAGAAACACACAAATATGAAAGCGGTTATTAAAATCTGTGTTCTAGGCATACTATAGAACACTAAGAAGCAATTATATGTATGAAGTAGGTTTGAAGGCACAGAAGAGAAAAACGAATAGAGCTATCTGGAGGGTGAAGTGGCACAAGAAGTGGGGAGCTGGCTTGTCTTCTGGAGCATCCCAAGGAAACGTCTGTGGATGAAGAGACGTGAGCTGAGGGATGGGTGAGAGGAGTCCAGCAGGGCGGGTGTGGGTACCACTGAAACAAGACCAGCAACGAGCTGGTACCGAGGGTAAGTTGCCAAAATATGAGGATACATTTTATTTTTCTCTCCGATTTAGATATGCTTAAACAATTCCATAAAAATAAAAAATTAAAAAGAATATTAATTCATTAAGAATCGAAAAGTCACTGAAGAATAAAGTCAGGGAATTATTCCACAAAAGCCTTTGCGGTTACTTCATTGTTCATGTAAGGCAGGCTTATGAAGAAGTCGTATTTGTAACGTTTTGATACACTAGACAGCCAGTGTTCTGAAGATTAAATAAGATGACCCGTGTAAACTGTTTAGCTCAGAATTCTCAATACATATAATCTTAAATGTCTCCCGGAAAGTTGCTTTCATCACTCAAAGTACAATTCAGAATCTTTTTCCATCTATCCATCCCCTGTTTAACAGTTAATTAAATGTTTTATAATTTATTTAGCTATTTTCCTATTGATATTTTTCCACTACAACAGTGTTAAGAGTGTCTTGTAACTCCTCTTTCTGCAGCTGTCCAATTATTTTCACGAGGTAAGTTGTAAAAGTGGGTTTGATGTATCCCAACCAATTTAAATAGAGTTTTCCAGGTTAAAGAGATCACATTCACATATACTATCTCCAAGCAATTATGAGAGTGTCTGTTTCTCATAATCTTGGCAAAAAAGTGCTATAAATATTTTCATGTGTAAAAAATCATCCTCTTTTTAACACCTCAATTTGTATTCTATGTATTAATTAGTAAAAGAAAATGCATATTTATCACTTACTTTTATCTTTACCATTGTAAATTACCATTTATTGTTCTTTGCTTATTTTTCTATTAGACTTTTTTTTATTGATCTGTTGAAGTTGTTTAGAGCAGGGGTAGGGAACCTATGGCTCGCGAGCCAGATGTGGCTCTTTTGATGGCTGCATCTGGCTCGCAGACAAATCATTAATAAAAAAATAATAACGTTAAAAATATAAAACATTCCCGTGTATTACAATCCATTCATTTCCTACCGCTCATGTACATGGTTGCGGGTGGCTGGAGCCAATCACAGCTGTCTTTTGGGACAACACCAAATTTTTATTGGATAATGCGTAATGTACATGGGTCTTTGTATGGCTCTCATGGAATTACATTTTAAAATATGTGGCATTTGTGGCTCTCTCAGCCAAGTTTCCCGACCCCTGGTCTGGAGTAAGACAATACTTTGTCATATATGTCACAAAACATTTTCCCTAGTTTGCCATTTGTCTTTAGCTTTATGTAGTTTTAAATATTTCAACCTTTATTTTACGGTGTCTAGGATTTATGGCATGCTTAGAAAAACCTTTTCTATTCCAAAATTATAAAACTATTTTTTTCTGTAGTCTCTTTTAAAGCATTAGATTAATTTGTTTGCACTTGTGTCTTAATTTGGAATTTATTATTGAGTTTGAGGATATACATTTTATTCCTAAAACCAGAGCCAACTCTCCCAAATTGTTTATTAAATAATTTGTTGTCTATCTATCATTAGAAAACTCCATTCTATTATTTTTCTTTTGGATTCTTTTTATTGGCTCTTTTCACATATTTATTATTCCATTCACACTTTAGAAACATTTGTCATGTTTCAAGAAATTATTGAAGGGATTTTATATTTGGAATTGCTTTAGAAATCAGGTGAGAATTGACATTTGTATAATATTGTGTTCTATTACAAGCATAATGTGTCTTCCTACTTTTAAGGTCTTTCAATAAACTTTCTTATTAATGTCTTCATAAGTCTTGCACTTCATATTAATTTTTAGATATTTTATAATTGAGGGTTTTTTTCTTTCAATAAATGAGATTTCTGCCATTCCATGATGCATTATTTTATGAAAAAAATGTAGAAAATTATGCTATAATTACTTGTTAAAAATAAATATATACATGTTTGCTAATTTACAAATTCTGTGAAGAGGAACATCTGATTAGATAAAGAGGAGTTTTCAAGGAAGTGTTATTACCAATTCAAAAATAAAATTTTAAAACAAATCTCCACATAGCCTTGGGAATTAAGCATCAAAGCAAATTAAGTGATTTTATAATCATACATAGGATGATTCCTTAGGAAAGGGAAATTGCAAGAAATACCCTATATCAAATTAATTATATCTGTCTTTGTGCAATAGAGTGTGAAGGGGTCAGTTCATATTTTCCCGTTTTCGTAATGACAGCTCACAGACACTTAACAAGACAGACTTTCAGTGGTTTTCATAAGTTCTCATAAGTTGCTCCTGACAAATTTGAAGGAAGACTGCTTTTTCCTCCTGTGTAGGGGAAATCTTCAATTACTTTCTCAGGCCATTCAACAAAAGCCAGACTCCAAGTTCATAGCATATAGCATAGTTGTGAATTAACAAAAAGGCATCTCCTAAGCTTCCTGGAATGGTACAATTCTTCCCAAACCCTCTGGAAGAACAGAGGAGATGTCAACTTCTCCCGTGGATCTTTTCTTTCCTTGGGGGAGAGGGAGGAGGTGAGGAGGAAGAGGGATTCAAACTGGTGTCTTTTTGTTTTGTTTTAAGCGAGATGGTGTCTTCTTCAACACCAGCATCTAGGCTGGTCTATAGAACCTCTGAGAATAGCTTATATGCGGCCCCCCAAGGATGACGCAGAGTTATTTGATTTTTGCCAAATCCAAACCAAAGTCAGAATGTGCACGTGTGTCTGAGTGCAGTGAGAGAAATGGTGGGTGGTAAACCAAAGGGGGCAGAACATGAACGTGTGTGGATGTTGAGATTCATTTTCAACTTTTCTATAGGTGAATTTTTTTTTCAAAATAAAAAGTTGAAAAAGGAAATAGTCAAGAATCATATGATTTCACTCATATGTGGGATATAAAGCTGAAAGCAACAAATGAACAAACAAAATCAAGCAAACAAATAAAAACTCTGACACAGAGAGCAGTACAGTGGTTACCAGAGGAGAAGGGGGAAGGCAGCAGTGGGTCAAGGGGGTCAAATGTGTGGTGATGGAAGCTGATTTGACTTTGTGTGGTGGGCACACAATGCAATATACAGATCATGTGTCATAGAAATGTATACTTGAAACATATAATTTTATTAACCAATGTCTCCCCAATAAATTTAATTTAAAGGAAAATTTAATTCATTTAAGAAAGGAAAATCTGGCTAAGGAGCCTTTTCTAACGTTGCAAACTTAAGAGGTAAAGTTCCCTACCTCAGCCAGTTTCCACCCTCAGAGGCCTAAGAGCAGGGGTCCGGTGGTGTGGATGCGTGGGCAGTGTAAAAGACACTATTGTTCTTTGTTTTCCTCTTTCTCTCAAGGGCCTTGGGTATCAATTCATCAGCCCTCTATTCTTGAGAGTGGAAATGGAACACATGGAAAAGTGGCGTCTAATCCTGCCGATAGCACAGCTTCAGCGGCTCTGGAATGGCCCCTTCTTTAAGTGAGGAGAGTGAAGCTGGGCTGTCTTTGACAGACATTTATATCCATCGCATTGACAAGAATACTCAGATCCTAATTAACATGGGTACAGCAGTTCTTGATTTTAAAGGATTTGCATTCATACCCTTTTTGGGTGCTTTTGCCCCCAGTAATCACCTAGATGAAAAACTATTGGCCAAGGACCTCCCAAAGCCAAATGATGCTGTGGAAAGCTTTGAGAAAACCTCTTACTAAACACTGGGCATACGAAAGGCCCCGCTTTATCTATCTGTAGTCACATGACAAAGTCAGGAGAGTATTCTCTTATCTTTTTTTCCTTTCTTCCTTTCTTCCTCCCTCCCTCCCTTTCTTCCTTCTTTCTTTCTTCCTCCCTCCCTCCCTCCCTCCCTTCTTTTCCTTCCTTCCTTCCTTCCTTCAATTCTAAGTAATGTCCATAGGTCCTCTCCTCACAGAATGAAGATATCACTTCCATCAACTGGAGTTGCTTCAGGATACCAGCTCTGCCTTTTTGGCAGGATGACCTCAGGTGTTCCAAGAGTAAACACAGAAGGTTTTGGGGCCCACAGGTCCTCCTCCTCTCAGCTTCCCAGGTATAAGATTATTTCTCAAGGTGGCCCTTTGGTTGAACTCTGCCTCTAGACCACTTTTCCTAAAAGAATCTCAAAGGTCCCCACAGGGGTCGAAAATGAGCAGATCAACATTTTTGTTTGTTTGTTTTTGGTTAGACTTTTATTTGAATACCTTTAATAAAACTACTGACTGCTAGTGCCCTGACCAGTGGTGCAGTGGATGAAACGCTGCCCACAGCACTGAGGTCACCGGCTCCATCCCAAGGGCTCTGGCTCAACTCCAAGCCGCTGGTTCAAACTCTGGTCACAACTAAAGTGGAACGACGAGTTGAATGTTTTTCTTTCTTTCTCTCTCTCTCTCTCTCTCTCTCTCTCTCTCAAAAAAAATTTTACTGATTTCTAGTTATGTTAGAAAATAACAGGAAGATCTGGCAGTAATGTACCCTTTGTTCTACTTGGCAACGTTTTCACACTGGTCTAAACCTGTGCTACTGAGTGTGGGCTGTATAGATAAGCAGCATCAGACTCACCTGGGACTTTCAGAAATGCAGAATTTCAGGCCCATGTCATATCTGCATAATCAGAGTCTGCATTTTAACAACAGCCCCAGATGACTTGGAGTCTCTGATCACATCCTGTGTCACCTTTACTCACCACCTACTAATGTGCAACTTTATATTCCAGCAACATGAACTCCTTGGCATAGGGTATGTAAATGTACAACACAGAACTCAGAGGATAAGAATGGTTATTGTGTGAATTCCCATTTTAAAAACTTGACCGCAGGTGAATGAAGCTTTTAATGATCAGATGGACAAAATAACCCACAAGTTAGTCAGCTGTTTTCACCAACCAGCCAGCTTGCTCACTTTTAATAAAAACCTTCCACTCAGACCCCATAAGCACATTCTCCAGAGGTTGCCGGCTCTCACTTCTCCAATGCATCCTGTCACTTTAATAAACTATTGTGCTTTGCTAAATCTTTCCGTCACTCTCTTGAATTCCTTCTTGTTTCATGACAAGAACCTAGATCGGGTTGAGGCCTCCCAGGGTGCTACCAGGCATCGGGAAGCAGCAGACATTGGAAGAAGATGAATAATTCTTTCAATCACATTGAACTAAGCACCTTGGCAGGACAAAGGAAAAAGAAAATAGGATCTCTAACATGATCCCATTTTTATGATCCTATATCTTTCCCCACACCCACAGATGACACAGAGAAATAGTTAGTGGCTTTATTTAGTTCTGCACAAGACCCATAAGAGGCGGTCTCCTGGAAACTATGTGGAAAATTTTACTTGCCTAAGAAACCAACATAATGTCCTGCCCCTATGTTAAATAATACAAAGACCAAGGAAAATGATTCAGCGACTGCTTTAGACAATTTACTCCTGAAAGACTGTGAACCACCTAAAAGGGCTCACAACAGCATGCTCATCCGGCCCCGGCCTCACTGTCATCACTGAGCCTCTGCTGTGACGTCATAAGCTTGGCTCAGGCTCTAGCAGTTCTCTGCCTGGCAAAACCACCTTAGAAATGACCTGACCCAGAATACTTCACTCATTTCCCCATTTGTGGCCCTACGTAGAGCCTGTGCAGTGTTTCCCTTCCTGCAGGAAGTCTCATAAGCGTGCGTTTGCTTTGGGGCAGTCTTATCCTGAGAGTAGGCAGCTGTGCCAGACGTGAGCAACTCTCCAAGTCAGAAATCTCCCTCCCGCCTCCGCCCTGGATGTTCTTGCCTGGAAGAGGGTAAAGCCTAGAACTACAGTGACCACCTGTGATCAGTGAAGGTCACTGCTCAGGGCTAGGGGCAACATGTTGAAGAGAAGGACGGATGGAGGGTGGCAAGAGGGAAAGGTTATGGAACAGTATGACCACTCTTTAGATTACTGAGCTGTCCAATCAGCCTCAGGTATATTTTACCTCTAGCCTTCCCGCTCTAATTATGAAAGTTTTAGAGTGTTCAGTGCTGCTTTATCACTAAATGCAGCTATGGCAGGGAGATAGCATTTCCGGTGACCTAGCAATGGCAGGAAGGGCAGGCCTGAAAGGAAGGACAGAGGCATCAACCCTCGACCGCATCAGATGACATCCTCCATTTGTTTTCATAAACAGCAGTAGAGAAACTTCATTCTAGTACGGTGGCCACACAGAGCAAGAACAGGTAGCTGGTGCACCTTCAAGGCACTACTGAGTGTAGTTTTAAACTGAACCATAGACTCTTTCTACGTCATGCTTAACTACTATTCAAAAATACTTATGCACACAATTTATGTTTGTCATGTTTCCGTTACTAGAAATTCTACAGGCATTGCATCTTCCTGGTACAAGAAGTGTTAGCAGAACACAGCCTTACCCTGGGTGGGAAGAAAAACCAATCTGCCCTGAGATTTACTGTTTTTAGTCCTTTGTTATTCTCCTTGCCTGGCCGAACCGACATTGATCAATCAACTTATTTATAATTAGTTGTGGGTGTTAATAACACTTAATGTTAATAATATTCAAAACAATTCCTGTCCCTCCACAATCCAAACCATTGCTCATTCCTCGTTTATAGCTATCAAGCTGGCAAACCATTGGCCCATGGAAGCACACGTTTTTCTGTCAGACACAAGTTTCAGGTAACTTTGTCGTGTTGCCAAGGGACAAAATCGCTGCCAACATAGCCGGTGGCTGCTCGCCAGCCTCTGCTCCAAACCCCGGCGGCAGCATCTCTGTGTGCCTCTGCTCTTCCCTCAGGTGTGTTCTTACAAGAATCATTTTCTGGATCAGACTGTTTTTATTTTATTAAGTTTCCCGTAAGTGCCAACTTCTGCAAGCCTGCAGCCTTGATAGTTTATTTTTAGCAAATTTTCACCTTATTTGCCCAGGATTTAAGCTTGTCTGAGTTGTTCCGTGGGTCTTGCCTCTTATTAGCTTGTTTCTTTATAATTTTTCTGCTTAAATTTGTAAGGTTCCTTCTTTTCTTTTTACCTTTCTTTATAAATATATAGATTCTATCATGGAAACTAAAGAGCTTGGTACTAGTATTTGTTTAAAGACTCCTCATAATTTGCATAGAAATAATTAAATTTTCAAATAACATTTGGCATTAAAACATTCTTGGTTTTTTAAAAAGAAATACAGTTTATTATTTATTAATTTTTCAGAGTTTTAAAGTAATTACTTTATACTTTAGTTCTTAAGATCAAAAAGTACAATAAGGTTTATTTTACTTTTTTTAATCAAACCGAAAGAAAACAGCAGGTGTTCCTCCTCCATTCCTGGTACTTAGATACAATCATGTTCAACTTGGCACCCTTTACAGAATCAACGAATTCCTCAGTGTTGGTCAAATAAGTTTGTAAATATAATATATATGTTTGCTCATTTATAGTTTGCATTGGATGTGGGGGACAGGCTGTAAGCAGGCAGGATCCTTGTAGCCTAAGTTTTAAGACTAAGCCTTTCCCACCTTTTTTGATGTGGGGTGGTGCACTCTCATGAGGAATTCCATTATGCCTCAGATTAAGTGACTTTGTATCAGAGACTTCCTTGTTTGTATATTGGATTAAAGGTTTTGATTTCTACACTATAAAATGGGGGCAGACCGGGAGCTTGCTCTCTCTCAGTTCCTGAGATTAGCATGAGAAAGGAGAGCAGAGAGAGAGCAGAAAAAGGCCACATGGAGGAGAGGAGAGGCAGCCAAGATGGTGGAGGAGAAGCCAGTTTGTGCAGAGAGAAGGGGATGGGGAACAGAGGTGAAAGAGACTGGTGAGGTTAGAAACCTTTGATTCTAGGAAACTTGGATAAAGTCAGTAGCTTTGTGAGCACTGAATGAGTGGGGTTTGGAGCCCAGTGTGTGCTTTAACTTGCCCGCTGGGTGCAAGCTAGGATTAAAGATGATGGCCCACCAGTTCTTGGCTGTTGTTTCACTACCAACTGTCTGAATCAAATGCAAATACCTGCATGGGCCAAGCAGATGTGATGATGGCCGTGGCTACTGGCTTTACACTCAGCTTTTCATTTTTTGACATTATCAGTAGTGCCCTACCAATAAAAGTAAGGATTGACTTTCATTATCTCCTATTACTACAGATAACTTTTCGTCGCCCATCATTCCAATAGTCATGACATTTGACGAAATCCTTTTTCATTGTGTATTTTGTTTGTGACCACAGAAATATTCTTCAGCTTAGCAAACAAAAATATTCTTTAATCAACAACTTTCCTTTAAAAAAAAAGATTTTATATATTGATTTTAGGGAGAAGAGATGGAGGGAAAGGAGCAGGGGGAGCAGAAAGCATCAACTTGTAGTATTTGCTTCTCATTTGTGCCTTGGCTGGGCCAGCCTAGGATTTCAAACCAGCAAACCTCAACATTTCACGTCGACACTTTATCCACTGTGCCACCACAGGACAGGCAACAACTTTCCTTTGCATGGAGTTAACAAGTGTCTCATTTTTCCATATGAATTATCTTCTCTTTAAAAAAAATTTCCTTAATGTACCAATCACTAATTCATTCCTTACTCTTTCCTATGGAGCTATAAAGTTCTTGATATAGTCAAATATCTATCAAATAATCATTTCTACATCATTTTTCTTTCAAGATACCCGAGCTGTTGTCATTAGGGTATTTTCTCCTTCACCATCATTTTGATAACTCTCTTAATTATTTTATCTTTCTTGTGGTGCATATACCATTTCTGGGAATCCTTTTTTTCTTCGTATACTCTCTCAATGTAATGGGGCACATTCTATTAGAGTTAACAAAGGTATTCCTACCCTAAAGTGATAATCTGGCTAGGTCTGGACTGGAAATTAGCAAGCTCTTCTCCCCAGAACTGGAAAAGGAATTACTCCTTTGGCTTCTATATTCTAGTATCAATACTGAGAACCACAAAGTCATTCTGAGGTTAGATTTTACATGTCTGACCTAGTCTCCCCTCTTGGAAGTTGGTAGGATCTTTTCTTCATCCCTGGCATTCTGGGATAACCCTAATAATGTCCTGCCTTGCCATGGATGTCAGTCAAATTGGAGACTTCCTGGATTAGATGGATAGATGGATGGATGGATGGATATTTGCTCACTACTTTTCCTTTTCGGTTTTCATCTTCTTGCTATCCTTTCTAGGTTATTTCAAATTATTTTATTCTAACTGTTTAAAATTTTTGTTTAAGTATACACAACAGCTCTAGATTAACTTTTCACCTCTCCAATGATATCAATGATAGTTTTGAGGTTTTACTACTGTAAAGCCAGTAGGCACGGCCACCATCACAGCCGCCTGGCCCATGCAGGTTCGCATTAGATTCTGACAGTCGGCAAAGAAACAACAGAGCCACAAACTGGTGGGCCATTACATTTAATCCTAGCTTGCACCCAGCGGGCAAGTAAAAACACACATTGGGTTCCAAAATCCACTCATCAGTGCTCATAAAGCTACTGACTTATCCGAGTTTCCTAGGATCAAAGGTGTCTACCTCACCAGTCTCATTCTCCTATGTTCCCCATCTCCTTCCCTCTGCACAAACTGTACTGACTGGCTTCTCTTTCAGCACTCCGCCATCTTGACTGCTTCTCCTGGCCTCCTCCACATGGCCTTTCTCTTCTCTCTTCTCTAATGCTAATCTCAGGAACTGAGAGAGCAAGCTCCCAGTCTGCCCCACTTTATAGTGCAGAAATCAAAACTTTTAATCCAATATACAAAATAGGGAAGTCTCTGATACAAAGTCACAAATCTGAGGCATGATGGGATTGTACCACCCCACATCAAAAAGGGTGGGAAAGGCTTAGTCCTAAAATCAAGCCCTAGGCTACAAGGATCCTGCCTGCCCACAGCCCGCCCCAACACACATTAATATAATCACGGACATCCCAAGCAAGAAGGGCAACCAATACCATCACCTGGGTGACGAGCTTCCACGTGGGCAGCGCCATCTTTAACAAAGTGAGCATAATATATTTTATCTGCCCAACATCTACAAATTCTTCTTTCCTACTGTTGGTCTTTATCTTTCATATTTTTCTTAAATGATTATTTGTTGTCCATTTTTATGCACGAGTGGAGCACTTGGCCAGTGGTTTGAAACTGTGTGAGACACAAATCCCAGGTCTTTTCTCTTAGGCACCTTTGCTCATGGTTTAGGAGTCTGCCTGGAGGCAAGGGATAAACCTGACTGCCAGCATTCCAGAGGCCAAGTGGGGGCAGGAGTCTGAGTCTCACTGCTCAGCAGCAAGCAGGCCCTATCTTATCTCTTTTCAGCAGAGTATCTCACTATCCACCAACGCATTAAGAACAAGCCTATTTCTTTCTAACAAAAAGTCCACTTACAAAATACTTCATGCGTGGCTACTGTGGTACTTCCACAGTGTTTAAGGTGAGAGACAGAGGTAAAATAAGACATCTTTTCCAAAGGGGAAATGCAGGTATCATGTATAGTCTAAGAATGGATGGCTGTACTGTTGTTGGGCAGATAAAATGGATTATGCTCACTTTGTTAAAAATAGGCGCTGCCCACGTGAGGCCGTCACCCAGGTGATATTAATGTGTGTTGAGAATTGTTGTAGCCTGAGGCTTGGTTTTGGGATTAAGCCTGTCCCACCCTTTTTGGTGTGAGGTGGTACAATCCTATCATGCCTCAGAGAAGTGACTTTGTATTAGAGACTTCCCTATTATGTATTTGGATTAAGGGTTTGGATTTCTACACTATAAAATAGGGGCAGAACGGGGGCTTGCCCTCTCTTGGTTCCTGAGATTATCATTAGAAGAGAGAGCAGAGAAAGGCCACGTGGAGGAGGCCAGGAGAAGCAGCCAAGATGGTGGAGTGCTGAGTGAGATGCCAGTTTGTGTAGAGTTTGTATTTGGGATAAGGAAGGAGATGGGGAACAGAGGTGAATAAGTCTGGTGAGCTAGAAACCTTTGATTCTAGGAAACTTGGATAAGTCAGTGGCTTTGTGAGCACTGAATGTGATTGGGTTTTGGAGCCCAGTGTGTATTTTTACTTGCCCGCCGGGTGCAAGCTAGAATTAAAGACTATGGCCCACCAGTTTGTGGCTCTGTCGTTTCTTTACCGACTGTCCGAATCCAATGCGAACCTGCAAGGGCTGGGCTGCTCTGATGGTAGCCCTGGCCTTGGCTTCTGGCTTTACAACTGTCAAACGAATAAGCTACTGACCTTCCACCTGGGGAACAAAGCCCATCATGTGATCCACTAGCCAGTGGTAATGCAGGTATATTTGTATCTGTCTTTCTCTCCAGAAAAAGCAGTCTAACTCCACAATAAATATAAGGACAGTCTTTTCCCAGAGGAAATTCACATTTATAGTCCCTGGACTAAAAATTCACTAGCCTTTGAAGTTCTGAATCAACATCAGTAGCTTTAGCTTCAGAAATTTCACAAGCCAAAGAATGGAAGAGTTAAGAGAACTGACTGCACTCTGGCAGTTTACTCTCAGACCCACCCTCTTTTCTAACAGGAAACCCACTAGTACAGTATCTCTAAGCATCTGGAAGGACCACATAGTTCTCCTATCTGAAATAAGAAGTACAGAGTTATCTGTAGCTGATTAGAAAGGCTCAGTGGTATGAACACAGAGCTGATTAAAAAACTCAGAAGAAAATATTCACATAGGTTTTAAACTATTCTTTTAACTAAGAGTTTTATTATACAAATCCAGACATACATTTCATGAAAATAATGTCACATTAGCCTCCATCAACCTTTTCTTTTGAAACACGTGCATTTTACTTTCTCTTCTGCATGAGGGCCGTAACTTCTCCCATCTGCCCCTCCAGTCAGCCTCAGTTATCTCAATGAATGTATCCCTTTAGGGAGACACAGTCCATGAAATAAATAGCCTGGTTTTACATGAGCTTGTATAATTAACTATCTGGTGATTTTTAGCATATTTCTGTCTTGGGAAAATAAAAATAAAAGGCAAACATCTTTTAGAATGAAAAGAATTATAGTGAGGTAATACATAGGAAGCATTTGGAACCATAAGTACAAGTTAAATTATTTTAACAGGTAGCATTTAATGTTAACACCCTTTTGGTCATTCTACTGCATTCCTCTCTAGCTGTGGGGAATTCCTACTTCTCGGGTGGGGGAAATTCCAGTCTCACATTGGTTCTTTTCAGAGCAGATGTCCCCATTTTTCTGCATGCCTTCCAAATTGGCAAGACAACTGATGCCACCTCTGCATGTCCTCCCAGCCCCACCTGTGCGCTTCCCCAGGTCAGGGCACCCCTGACAGCACCTGTCACATTCCAATCAGGAAACCCAGGAAAGCCAAGCTTCAGATCACTTCCCCCTTCCCTGAGGGTTCTTCCTCTTTAGCTTTTCTTTACCCAACATCAAGAGAATTAACTGCAGTGAGGTCACGTTCCTTTCTCCCCTTTCATCCCAGCTGGGCTATTTCAGGCGGACTGCCCTGATTCTCAACTTAAGATATGAGAAAGTCTGGGTGGGTGTGAGCTTTGAGCCTTCCCTTAATTCTTAACCTAGAAGTGTATCAGCAGTTCAGTTCTAAGGAATTTCACAGCTTGATTTTGCTACACACGTGTACAGCACTATTTTCAAGTTATACCTACAGAATGAAACTGGATTGATTTACTGAAATGTGCCTTGGCCAAAAACTTATCATATGTGGTGTTGTCAGCATAGAGATAGCTCCCCAGGGTGGTGAGATAGTCTTAAATGTTCCAAATCACTGGAGGCTCCCAAGATTTCCTAGGTCTTACTTAACCAGATATTGAAGACTTTGAAACTTTCAATTATACCTTATTCCACTCACCAGCTTCCTAAAAGAGCAGTTTGATTGGCACTCCCAGTCACATGACCCAAGTAGAAGCAGCATGCAAACTCACTCTAACCTGCAAGTGAAGAGTCCACCTCCCAGCACTGTCCTCAAGTCTCTGCATCTTAAGACTTACGCTTGCAAGCCACACAAAAGGCGACCTCCCGCAGACCAAGCCAGCTGTTTTGTGTTTCTTGCTTCTGCTAATTTTCTTGTCTTGGCTGTACACTGTAATCACCCAGGGAATTTTGAAAAAGGGATGCCTGGGTTCCAAAGATTTCTAAGTAATTGGTGTGTGTATGGGGGAGGGGCCAGGATGAAGGTGGGCCTGGATATTGAGGTTTTTAAAAACTCAAGGGATTTTAGCACAGACACTTTGCAAACATGCTGCTGCACATGAAAAACCATTTTTGCACCAACCCGTTTGCTGTAGGATGAATTGTTATTGTCCCCACTAAACACACACACACACACACACACACACACACACACACACACGATATGCCAAAGTCCTAAATGAAAGGTGGGTGTCTAATTCAATATGACTGGTTTATTTTTTTTTTTTTCGTGACAGAGATAGAGAAAGAGAGAGGGACAGTTAGGGACAGACAGACAGGAAGGGAGAGAAATGAGAAGCATCAAGTCTTCGTTTCGGCACCTCGGTTGTTCATTAATTGCTTTCTCATATGTGCCTTGACTGGGGGGCTACAGCAGACTGAGTGACCCCTTGCTCAAGCCAGCGACCTTGAGTTCAAGCTGGTGAGCCTTACTCAAACCAGATGAGCCCGTACTCAAGCTGGCAACCTCGGGGCCTTGAAACTGGATCCTCTACATGCCAGTCTGACACTCTATCTACTGAGCCACCATCTGGTCAGGCCTGGTGACCTTATTTAATCAAAAATTAAAAAGTCATGTAGAAATCGAGGAAGATGGAGAAGGGAGTGATGTATCAATAAGTCAAAGAACACCGACTGTCAGCAAACCCCTGGAAGTTAGATCAACATGGAGTGGTCTTCAGAAAGAACTGGCCCTGCCAGTACCTTGATTTTGTATTTCTAGCCACGAGAAATAGGACATTTTCGTTGCTTAAGCTACCCAGTCTGTGGCACTTTGTTATGGCTCCCTGGCAAACCCAACCAGTGTCACCTGCATATTCTTACTCACATTTTACTTTTGACACAAGCATAGCTCCCCCCCAGGACTTGGATACTCTACCATCACCCACCCAGTCCTACAATTTACCACACGTATTTTCCTCAAATTCTTTTTTTTTTAAACTTTTACTTATTGAATTTTTTTTTCAAGAGAGAGGAAGGGTATAAAGCAAGAGAGGAGAGGGAGAGAGAGGTACATCAATTTCTTATTCCACTTATCTATTCACTGGCTGATTTTTATATGGGCCCTGACTAGAGATAGAGCCCACAACCTTGGCATATTGGGACAATGCTCTAACCAACTGAGCTACCAGGCCAGGGCCCTTGAACTTTTTATTTTATTTTATTGATTGATTTTAGAGAAAGGAGAGAGAGAGAGAAAGCGGGATGGGAGCAGGAAGCATCAATTCATAGTAGTTGCTTTATCATATATGCTGTGACCGGGCAAGCCCAGGGTTTTCAACTGGAAATCTCGGCATTCCAGGTCAACGCCTTATCCACTGCACTACCACAGGTCAGGCAACTAGGGCCCTTGAATTTTTAATGAATACAGCTGAAAGAAAGTGTATGCTAGGGACTATTTAACACCAGATTACAGAAAAAAACAAAACACAACCAAAAACAGGCACAGTCCTTACTCTCATGGAATTTACAGAGCAATCAAATGACCATCCAAATATAATATTGCAACTGTGTTTTCTGTAACAAGAAGCTGTGATTACTACAGTGACCTCCTCAGATTCACTCTTGTTAAGGATGCCAAGGAGGAGTGACATTTAAAGGAAGATACAAAGAATGAGCCAGAATTAGCAAAAGAAGAGAGTGTTGACTGAAGTACAGGGAGTTGCTTGCACAAAGTCTCTGTGACCGGAAGGATGCATTGGATGTCTTCATTCAGAAGGTGAGTAGGCTGTGTTCAATATTATTTTCAAAGGCGTAAAAACAATCCTCATACAAATATAGATGAACATGTGTTAAAGATTTTATTCAACTCATTAACTAATTAAAGATCCAGGCAAAGAGTAAAGTTAATTTCAAGAAGAATGACAGTTAAAATAGATCATCAGGACTATAAAAGAATGTTAAAATAAGATTGCTTAGGTTAAATATAAAACCAGTAAAAGATTCCACAGGGCAAAATAAAAACAAAATTTGGGGGATATTTTTTTCTACCAGACAACTCTTCAAGTTAACATGTAACATTACACTGTGTAGGTTCTCATCAAATGGTAAATACCAAAGTCAGATGCAGGTACAACTTTGTAGAAAGTTTAAGTAATCTTTGTGTGTGTGTTAGACAATGTCCTAGAGTAACAACAGAAGGGCAGGCTACATCCTCTTGATTTCCAAGTTGGGGAAAATAATTCTTAATAGTGAAGTTACAGAGGTTTTGATGTAAAATAATAGCAAAGATTTAGTATCATACGGGCAATTATTATAAAATTCTCACATTTCTCTACATATCAAATCACCTCTTTTCTTCCCTCAGAATATTGGGAAGGAATCTGAGAGCTGCTGCCTGAGTTTCTATTCTGTGTTCCACATAGTTACCTCACTTCAAACTTGCTCACCTAACCCAACCCCCACTTCTCAGATCAAAGTTACTTTTACCCCATGTCTTCTAGTGATTGGGTGTGAAGATGTGCAAAAACTATGTCTTTACACACACACACACACACAAATTATCTACATGTTTAAAAGGAAAATTTTAAGAATTCCAAATGGTCAATTATAAATCTGTGGCCAAAACACAGGTATTGTAAATAAGACTTTAGAGCTTCCCATACCCTGACGGAAGCAATTTTATGCTATTTGCCTTTTGTTCCTTTTATTATACCCATCCTGAAGAACAGAGACTCCAAAATACACACAGAGGTACCTACAGAGGAAGTATAAATAATATGCTTCCTCTACTTCCTGTGTAGATACTGGCTCACATATTTAGGAAATGTGAAAAAAATCTGACCACTGTCCTACCTGGTCATGCTTACACAATTCAAAACAGACCTTGTTTTTTGATAGGATGGTCCAGATTTAATTCCTTATCCTTGTTACTTACTAGATACCTAACAGCTATGTAATTTTGAAAATACAGTCACCTCTGAGTCTCAGTTTCTACATTTGAGTTATAGAATATACATTTATAGTTGTTAAAAATATTAAGGGCTATAAAGTATGATGAGCCTTTCACATAAAACTTCCCCTATAAATTTGTTGTTCTCTTCTCAGAACTGTATGAGCACCCCTGACAAGGCTGTACAAAAAACATTTTTCAGTGTATTGTCAACTAGAGAAAGACAGAACAAATACAAGACAATCTTCCTTACATGTTTTAAAGCATTGAAATATCAGGCTTCTTTTAAGAATTCTAATATTCTCATAAAAAGTAGAATACTTGAAAAAATAATTTTAAGTATTCATATTTTATCAATACTTCCTCTTCCACCAGATAAAATAATCAGGGAAATTAAGCTGTTCTCCACTTGACCCAGTCAGATATTGGATGCCTCAGTGTCAATAGTAGGATGAGTAATAGGATATCTCCATTCCACAAGTAACTATGAAGATACCCTCAAAAATCAAAAGTCCTGATTAAACCTAATTCTGTTTTCAGAAATATCTCTACAGTCTTAAACCTCATTCTAAAAATTCCAGATAATATTTCTTCTCTAATTTTCTAATCTTATGCTGCCTATATATGTGTTGTTTGAATTAGTATGGTGTCCTTCAGTTAAGACTCAGCTTAAACATAGTCTCTTCCACTAAACAGGTATAGAAAGCCACATGAATGCAAAGGCTCTGAGGTACTGAACTGACTTCCAATTCAAGTGCAGAAAATCTTTTCTTGGGTTCCTTACTCTAAATTCTTTTATAACATCACGTCCTTGACCTTCCAGCATCTAAGTTTTAGATTTCACACCTAAGAAGATTGAGAGCTAACAGTAACATTACTAGAAATGTTGGGGAGGCAGATGCTAAGAGTGTCTGAATTTGTGTCTCCATTTGGGAAACAAAGAGAAAATATAGGCCTGAGAGCTCCTTGGAAGACAAGACGAGAGAAATTATAAATGAGGAGTCTCTTTGACACGTCATAGAATGATATCTGCCCACATTTGTAGTCTAGGAAAACTCCAACTTTATGCATCTGCTGCCCCAAGGAGACCCTTTTTAAAGAAGGAAAGACCCAGAAGGTATAGTCAGTTCCCATCATGGATCCCATGAGTAAGACTTTATCTCCAGAAGCTTTGGGCACAATACCCTTCCTGCTGACAAAGTCTCCATATACACCCAGCTGCCATTTTGTTGCATTTTCCACATCTACCTCCCAGTAATGCCTCCCTGAGGTGAAGCTCTCCACCCCCAACACAGAAGCTCTGAAGTCAAACCTGCCTGGGTTGCCAGGTCTCTCCAGCTGGACATTTCTGAGTCTCACACTTCTGAGATCCTCTGATAAGACAAGATAGGGATGAGCTGTTTGGCGATCCAAAGTTATAGGTCCTGCAGGGAGAGAGAAACTTGACTATCTTAGTTTCATCAAAGCCAGTGCCAGAGACTGATTATTTCTAACATGTAGGGGCTTCCCAATAAGGGGGCCCCAGCCTCAGGGACAGATATGGGAGAAGGAATGTAGAAGAGTCCAGGAAAAGGAACCTCTAAGCTTTGATTCAAGAAAGGACATCGTAGAGGAAAAACATCAACAAGATGAAGGAAGGAGATGCAATGTATACGTGCAAAGGAAGAACAATGAAGTAAGAAGAGGTGTGTAGAAGTGACTTTCGAACCACAAAGGAATTTTACCAGGCTGTAAAAATCACCTGCTATCCAGTCCTAGACAGGCATCACCCGGGACCCAAATCTTGTTCCCTAAAGATCTTCTACAAGCCTCAACAGCTGGAAGCATTGGAGTTCCCTAATAAAGCAGTTAATTCATGGCTCTTCCCTGTGACTGAATTGATCTCCTCATCTTACACAGCACGAGTGTGACCTGCTCGCCTAGAAACTGCTGCCAGCAGACCTTTGACAGTGAGTAAATCAAAAGGGAAGGTATTAGCAGAGGATAAAAGCCTGTGAGAATCCTCTAGAAAAAAAAGTCAAGCTAAGAACAAGAAAGCTCAATGTGATTTCTTGTTCTTGAATGAAAGTGACACTTGCCTTCTTCTCTCTCATTGTTTCTTCTCTTATCCTTTTCTGTTCTGAATGAAAATATAGTGATTTCTCATGCCTTGGTCCTGGGTCTCCCTTTTTATTTCTTGTACTCCTTCCCCCTATGTGACTTCATCAAGACTCAGTTTTAAATAGCTTCTATATATTCAAGACTTCCCTAAGTAAGCTGCCAAATTCCAGCTGGACATAACAGGCCTTTCAAACATACTATGCCCAAAATGCCAATCTCAAACCTCTCCCTTCCCATTTCCTACTTTTCAGTTAATAGCAGCCTCAGTACTTTAGTTGATCAAGCCATAAACCTGGAGTAGTTCTTTATTTCTTACTTTATTTAACATCTAATCCAGTAGTGAGTTTTTCGGCCAAATGAATTTAAACCTCTGGATTTTAAACCCAATTTACGTCACCAGTAGGGTGGTATAAAAAGTCACAAAGCCTTAAATTTTAAAGTTTCAAGTTGTCCCATGCTCTTAATATTTCCAGAAGCCTGGCAGAAACAAATGCAAATACTTTCTGGAAGAATGTGCACCTTTGTTCTTGGCTTTAAAGAATTTCTAAAATTAGAATCTAAGGAAAAAAGGAAGGCTTGCCTATTAAAAAGTCATTAAATGCACATTCACAAAGTAAGGGAGCACTGTTGAGTAACAATAGCAGAAATAAATCTGAATAACTTCAATATTGAAATTATTAGATACAGACTTTGAAATAACTTTCGCTTACTAAGTTTAAAGAAAAATAAGCTTAAAAATATCTACAGGATATAGGAAACTGAAAAGTAAGACCCAGTGAACTTGATAAAGAACAAAATAGATTATCTACAAATGAACTACCTAAAGTGTCAATGGATGATAATAAGGTAAAAAAGCTTCACTAAAGAAATATCAATGCTTCACTAAAAAAATATCAAAAATCTTTAAAAATATTAGCATGTTAAATCTAGCATGTTAAATCTATCAATATATAAAATGGGTAAGACATTGGTACCAAGAGTTAAGGCTGGCTCAACATCTGAAAATAATATTAATAGATGAAAAACAACCGTGTAAATATTTTGGCAGATACAGAAAATGCTTCTAATAAATTCAACATTCACTCATGACAAAAAGTTTTCATACCAGTAATAGAGGGCAACTTCCTCACTTTGATGAAAGCCAATTTTGAAAAACATATACCTATCATCAAACTTAAAGGTGAAAGACTTATGCTTTCTTTCTCTCTAAGAGCAAGAACAAGGCAAATGTTTCTCACCACTTCCATTCAACATCATATTGGAGCTCTTAGCCAGTACGTATTTTAAAGTGCGAAAATACAGAAAAGGTGTACAGACTGGACAGAAAGAAATATAACCGTGTGTATGCACAGATTACCAGACTATCTTGCAGAAGATGCCAAATAATCCAGTAGTTCTAATAAATGAGTTTAGCATAGTTATAAAATACAATGTCAATATACACAAATCAATATTACTTCTATAGACTAGTAATAAAAACTAAATGAAATTTAAATCAGAAATTGGTATTTAGTACCATTAATAATAACACTAAAAATAAAATACTTACTGATCCATCTAATTAAATATTTGTTTGCTGAAAAGTACAAAACACTAATAAATCAATAATCACCTAAATAAATGGCTATACCATCTTATCCTCAAATTAATCTATACACTCAATGTAATACCAGTCAAAACCCCAGCAATTTTTCATAGAAGCCAATAGGCTGCTTTTAAACTTTACATAAAAAGAAAGTCTGTAGAGTAGCCAGAATTATTTTTTAAAGAGCAAATTTGGAGAACTCATAATACCTAGTTTTATGATTGCTTATAGAGTAATCAATTAAGTCATTGTGGATTAGCAAAAGGGTAAGATAAACACAATGGCCGATGGTTGTATTGGAGTCCATATATGCTAACTGATTTTGAACAGAGGTGCTAAATAAATTTAATGGAGAAGGGTAGTGTTTTCAACAAAGGATGCTGGAACAATGGATATAAATACACACATGTATATATACAAAAAATGGGGAGTTGTAGCATATTTTGAAACATATACAAACATTAACTCTCTATAGATAATAGACCTAAACATCAAAACTAAAACTGTAAAATTTCTAGGAGAAAATCTTTGTTGGATAAGAAAAGGTTACTTAGGATGCAAAAAGCAGAAGCCATAAAAAAAAAGATAAATGATACTTCAAATGTTAAAATTTCTCTTTGAAAGACTTTATTAGGTAAATAAAAATATAAAACACAGACTAGAAGAAATCTTTGTAAAACACATACCTGAATAAGGCCTAATAATAATCAATATATAAAGAAATCACAAAACTCAGGAAGAAAATATACAACACAATTTTTAAAATGGGAGAAAATATTCATAGATATACTTCAAAAAAGAGCAACAGTATAGGACAAGTAAACACATGAAACTATGCTCAACAGCATTAGTCATTTCAGAAATGCAAATTAAAAACCAAAGTGATATACTCATATATACTTATTAGGTTAGCTCTAATTTAAAAAAAGGCAATACCATATACTAGCAAGGATGTAGAGCAAATGAATCTCTCATACATTACTGGTGGGTATGCAAAATGGTGTGTATATTCAACCAAGAGAAAAGAAGTCATGGCCACACAACAATCTGTAAGCAACTATTTATAGCATAAAGTTGGAAACAGCTTAAGCATCCACAGAATTGCAAAAGAAATAAATAAATTGTGGTATATTCATACAATGGCATAGCACACAGCAACACAAAGGAACTACGGATCACATGCAGCAAGCTAAGATATGCCTCACGTACATTATACTCAGTGAAAAACGCCAGACTCCAAAGCCCGCACGAGTCCACTTACAGGATATTCAGGGAAAAGCAGAACTATGCGGGATAGGAGACACAAATCCTTTGTTACACATATTGACATTTTCCCCCCTAGAAGTTGAACATTTTTAAATAGTGGAATTTGCCTGCAATTCATTTCAAGGTTGGAAAAATGGTAAAGGATTTGCACAGGAGAGCCTTTCAACATAAGATAATGCAATTATTTTGATAGTTATCTAATGTGTGTAAACATATTAAAGTCTCTGATCTTTTCCATCTTTAAGCTATCTGGAATTTACTGTTATTTACGGTAGGATGTAATAACAGATGTGTCAACTTACTTTGAAGCGCTTCCAGCACTTTGCTCATTCCTGGTATTTGGCATAAACTCGGGTCTGTGATTTGCGCAGGCTCTAGACACTGAAGTAGCAGTGGGCCACCAATCCTATAAAGAAAGGACAATCTCAGTTATGTGACCCCGGGACTCTCTACCCAGGGGATGACCTCAAAAATGTTGGGGTAGGAACAGGGAGGTCCTGTAATGTTGGGTCCCTGATTCTGACCCAAATATTCCCCAAATGAAAACTTACCGTTCCAAACAATTGCGTGCATCCTACAGGACAGAAAAGGAGACACGGTTACTAGTGAGTATTTGAGCCAAGTCCTTTGTGGGTTATACCCATGAGAATATCTTCTAATAAATCGATTTCCATGTAATTTTTTCATGATGCTAATTCTGATATCAAATTTTAACAGTGAATAGGAAAAAATCAGAAAAATACTTGAAGTCACTGTTACATTCCCAAAAGAAATACTTTCTATAGCTTCACCTCAGCCATCTCATTCAGAACACTGATCATTCCAACTCAGCCCATCAGTTTGCTCTCTATGCTGGGTGGCAAGGGCTGAGCATGGAAGGGCCGGCTAGGGTGCGGAGGGTGGCTGAAGCCAGGTCAGGAGCCCGGCGGGTCACACCTGCCTGTGTGGGGAACTAGCTTGGTTCCAGAATGGAACCAGAGGATTTCTGAGTAGGAGCTTTTTCTCCAATAAGAGCAGCCACCTTGCAAATATGGGCCTGGCAGAGAGGTATGGAGTCTCCAACAAGATAATAATGTATGTGCTTGTTGAAAGGTAATACAAATTGCTTTATATAGAAATATATAACGCTATACAAATAAATATCACCCTTGTTTCCCAAGGTTACCACTGATTAAAATGTGTTTATTTTGCTAGAGGTGGGCTGAATGTTAATGTTCATATCTGTATGTTATACACACATTCTCTAAAACCAAACAAAAAGTGGTTCTGCATTTTTTTTCACTTCACCAGATTATCTTGAAGATAATGTTTTAGTACCCACAGAGCACAAAATAGCAGAATATTCTATTGTATAGATGCATCATAATTTGACTGATTATTTACATATTGAGGGACATATCAATTTAAACTTACTATTAATAATCTTAAGGTGAGAATTTATATCATGAAGTAGCTCTATACCATATTGTGACTTTTATAATAATTCATTATGCTTTTGGGGATTGGAAATTCGCTAACTAGCCTTCATGAACGGTTGGAAAGCACTGGATACTGAGTTCTGGAAATGACCCCTACTGCACATGGTCCACTTTTCACTTCTCAAATACTATAATCAAGGTTCCTTCTAGAATCCTTTTTATTTTTCTGTTTATTTTTTTAGAGACAGAGACAGAAAGAGAAAGACAGACAGACAGAAAGGGAGAGAGATTAGAAGCATTAACTTGTATTTGCAGCACTTTCGTTGTTCATTGACTTTTTCCCATATGTGCCTTGACAGAAGTGTAAGGATGCTCCCTGCGACCAAGTGTCCCCTTGCTCAAGACAGCGACCTCTGGGCTCAAGCCAGCCATCACAGGATCACATCTATGATCCTGCACTCAAGCTGGTGAGCCTGTGCTTAAGCCAGCGACCTCAGAATTTCACCCTGAGACCTGAGCGTCCCGGGCCAATGCATTATCCCCTGGGCCACCGCCTGGTAAGGCTTTTTCTAGACTCTTACCTTGAGCAACACGGAGGCGGACTCCCCACACTTTTTCTCTAGCTCGGCGGTGGTCTTCTGGAGGCTGCAGATCTGTTCCGAGAGCCTGACTTCACTCGCCTGCAGTTTCCTCATGTTCTCTCTCCCCAGGCTGTCCAATCCCTGCAGAAGCATCTTCTTATTATTTAACAACCAGTGATTTCTCTTATTTGTTAATTCAACCATCTTTTAGAAACCCTTTTTACTGCCTGCTACCCCAGAAATATATTGTACATAATTAGATAAGGCCAAGATAGCTCCTGTTAAACAGGACACCTCAATAGAAAATATCTATGTTGATGTGGATGGTGTCTGTGTAGCCTACTTATTCAGATAACAACTTGGACCAAAACTAGATCATTTTTTTACTGTGCAGTTTTGTTCAGAAAATCCCCCTATTTTATTCACCGAATTAAGATTTGCATCAAAAGTTAAGTATCAATAAAAATAAAAAATGAAGCCATTGATATCAGTTTCTCTTTTATCCTTGCAAAGACGCTCCACCTAGGCGCAAAGCACATGTTCATGTTAGTTTTTCTGAAAGAATACAAATAGTGGCATATTGCACTCTCTTGCTGATCTGACAATCTGCTTTTTCCTTATTAAATAATGTGTTCTTGGACAGCATTCTTTATCTATACACATAGAGCCATGTTATCTTTTCTAAGTGCTAAAGAGCATTGCATTTTATGTACATAAGTTTATTTCATAAGTCAAATACTGATATAGGTTGTATCTAATCTCTTGCTATCAATAAATGATATAGTAGTAATAATACCTAATACTTTCCCAGTGCACAAAATGTACAAACATTATTTTAAAAGGATATGCAGACTGTCACACTCAATCCTCACATCAGTATTATGAACCAAGGGCCATTAAAATTCCCACTTTACATCTAAGAAAACCAAGTCAGAGATTAAATAACAAGCCCAAGGCCTCAGAGAGGCTGGTAAATAGTAGACCCCAGATAGACACTTCATCAGCCTGACTTCAAAGATTACCTCTTAATCAGTCTCTAGACTGAAATAATTTTACAGCGTTCCCTTATCCATGTTTCTTTTCATATGCAGGTAAGTATATTTGTAATAAATCTCAGAAATAGGATTGCTGGGTGAATACATACATTCTTTGCATACACACATTGATGTCACCAGGTGTCTTATTCTGGAATTGGCATGTTCAGCTCTACTTTCTGCCATTTCCCAAACATTGTAAGGATACCATTTTCAACATCTCACCTGTAGTGTTTCCTGCAACTTTTCCTCTAGCTCTGTAGCAAATTCCATCAGTTGACTCAGATTGGCTTCTCTCAAGTTCGGGCTGAATACGCACCCTTGCAGGTTCTGGAACCTTGTCCCCTTTTCTTCAGTCATCAACCGGAACATCATCTCATATTCGGACTCAATCACATCCTTAAAATTCTGCTCCTCTTCCTTCATCACAGAGAGAGACATTAGAAGCTTCAGGTTAAACACCACAGACTGACCATAAATCTTTTCCATCTCTAACTTCAATTAAAGACACAGAAATATAAAACATCAAGGGAAGAAAGAAAAGGACAAAATACAAAGGATCAAGGAAATTTCAGAGTCGAGATCTATCACGATATCAACACCAACCTAGAACATGAAAGCAAGAGGAAAGAATGTTAATTGATTTAGAACTGAGGAATCTATAACCTCAGTTACCCAAGAGAAGGGAAACAGAAAAATGAGAAGGAATTGTGAATGACATTTGCTGATGCTCTAAGGGACATCCAGTAAGAGAAATTAATGAGCTACTCCAAGGTTTTTAGCTTTAAGCAGCTGTAGGAACAGAGTTGCCAAGACATAGAACGGAAAACAATGGAAAGGACAGATCTCAAAGGTGGGGAAGAAGCTCAGTTTTGAATATGCTGATTTTCATCAGTTAATTTGCCATCCAAGGAGAAATGCCAAGTAGAAAGGTGAACAAGAAAGCCTATTACTGTATTTGGAAGGCTGGGTTGAAAATACACATTGGGGGTTGTTAGTTTAGTGATATTTAATCTCCTAACACTTGATGGAATCAATATTTATCAAGAACCTGACCATTTACTCCCTCGACTGCTACCTCACCAGTTCACCATCACCTGGCCCTTACTATTGCAACAGTCCCATTCACATCTGTACTCCTCTTACCGTCTAACCTCCCTTCAGCAGCTTGAGTGCTTCTGTGACATTGAAAGTTAGATCATGTTTTTCTTCTTCAAACCTTTCCACTGGTTTCTTTTTTTTCATTTAAAGTCAACTGCCCAGCTAGATGATTGGATCCCTGCATCTCCTGATCTCATCATCTTCTGGACTCCGCTTCCTTCACATATCCCCATCCAAGTAAACACCAGCTTCAAGACCTTCTGACCTGTCCTTCCCTCTGCCCAGAACATTCTTCCTAAGACTGCCTGGCTCAGTTCCTCGCATCGCTGAGTCTTCCCAAATGCCACTTTCTGAGCGATGGGGTATTGATCACTTTATCTAACACTGTATTCCATCACTCTTGCTTTTCCAAAAAAAAATGATAGCACTTAACATGAAACATTCTCTATTCTTTTTACTTTGCCTCCAGTAAAACATCAGCTACAGAAGGGTAGAATTGTTTGTTTATTTCACTGCTAACACCCCGGTTTTAGTATATTTCCTGGAAAACCCAATATTTGTTGAATGCATGGTGCTTGGCACTAAAAAAACAACATGGATCATTTGAAAAATTTTTGTACAGCCAGGCAATCCTCATCATCTTCAACTAGATGTTTTTTCTTTAAAAATTAAAAGAAGGATGACCCCAAATCTGGGGTATCTGGAACCGAATAGAGTTAAATATCAGAAAAGGGCTGGAAATCTGAAGTGGAAACTTATGCACAACAAATGGCGAATGCTCAATTCCGATGGTTATTCTCAAATTTCCCTTTAACATCATTTCAGTTGGCCCTGGCCAGTTAGTCGATTGGTTAGAACACCGTCCAGATACACAAAGGTTGTGGGTTTGATCCCCAGTCAGGGCACATATCGATGTTTCTATCTCCCTTCCTCTCTCTCTCTCTAAAATTAGTCAATAAAAAAATTTATAAATAAATGAATGAATGAATGAATGAATAAATAAATGGTTTCAGAATTTATATGGCCATCAAAAAAATGGGATGTCATTCTCCTACAGCGTTGTTATAAACTGTTAACAATCTTTTTTATCTTTGCCAAAAGGGTTGTAATGCCATCTCACTAACAAATTCAATACAATACAGTTAATTTGAATTTTTTCTTACAATGAGCAAAGTTCAGGATCTTCTTGTATGTTCAGAAGATATCTACAGTCTCTTTTCTCTGAACTCTATTTCTTTGATCATTTTTCTAAATTTCTAGTCTTTCACTTACTGATTTTTAAGCTGTCTGTTAAGAAATGAACAATTTTTCTACTTAAGGATTTCAAATATTTCTTTTTGTTCTGTCTTTTGTATTTTGACTTTGTATATTTTATTTGCTATCCAGCATTATGGGTAATTTCCTCCTAAAAATCAAGGTGAGCACTGACCTGAACCATCGCCATTCTTTCTTGCTCCTCAGCCAATAGGCTGTTAGCAGCTTCCAGTTTCGCCTTCAATGGGATCAATAGCTCCTGGAATAACTTCTGCAAGGAAATAGATCTCAGAATTCCAGGTACAGCAAATTGCTTTAGAGCAGTCAGGTCCCCAATCTTAGCGGAAAGGTCAATAGGCCTGACCATATGTTTTCTTAGCTTTGACACTGCAGGTCTGCACAGGGCACTCGTCTAGTATTTCCTGGTAAACGTTAACCAGGGGGATGGTCTTAGAGGATCGGATGAGCTGTCCCCCGAATACGTGAGTTAATACATAAGAGGCGGCAGTCTCGGTGCTCTGGGGTCTGGAGGAAGCTTACCCTGTAGTTCTCCGCCACCTCCTGTACTCCACACACCACGTGATTCTGATGCTCCCGGGCCAGGAAACACTTGTCACAAAGCGTGGCTTGGTCATCCTCACAGAACAGCCGTGCTGGTTGCAGGTGCTTCTCACCGCAGGCATCTTCCGGGATGTTCTGTTGCAACGCGGGACTGAGCTTCTGGGACATCTGGCTGGTATTCCGAGGGGAAGCCTGAGCTGTTTCCGAGGTGGAGCACTTCCCTGCACCGAACACAAGACACACAAGACAGTAGGGTGTCGCAGGGCAGACACTCGGGTCAGCCTCAGTGCCCACGGTGCACCGTGTGGACCCCCGGGCGAGATCGCCCTCTCCTGTCCCCTCTTCTGCCGCTGGAGCCCGTGGAGGGGAGGAGCTGGCGGAGTGACACCGTGTTCTAGATCCGACGGGCTCCCTCAGTGTCCTGAGAATTCTGAGCCCTTGGCTAGAAATTAGTTACAGATAAGAACACAGCACACCGTTTCCCTGTAATGCAGGTAAAAAGGAAAAGGAAAGGAAAGAAAGTGCTCGGTGCAGAGGGCACAGGGCCTTAGACTAGCTATTGGAGGAACTTCCGGGGTTAGTGTGGCAGGAGATCCGACCTAACACATTCAGGGCACAAGTTTAAGGAACCACTCCCTTCCCCCGCACTCGCAGGAGTCAGAAAGGGACTTCTTGGAGTGCCTCCTTAAATGAGAGGCGCATGCGTGTTATACTTAGAGCCACTCCTTTCAAGCTCCCCTCGATGCGCATGCTCCCGGGAATGAACCATCTGGAATTTTATGCCTAAAACCGAAGATGTGACTTATTCGAGATCTGGCCTTTAAAGGACATTGGTTTAAAAATATATAAAATGATTTGCCCCTCCAAATAAATTTTTTGCCTAGACCCTGAGGGGAGAGTGCATGTTCTTGCCTTTTTTTTCCTTTTAAGAAAAACAGACCAAGAAATCTATAATGTCCCTCCATCGCCATTTCCAGAGAGCCCTCTGTTTACTATTAAAAAACAAATTCCACATTTTCTCTAGAAATATTTTAAGTATATTTTTAAAGTATATCACCTACTAAATTTGGGGAAACTCTTTCCCAGTAAAATATTCCATCAGTTGACTTGGTTTCCTTGTCTAATCCTAGTCTCCAGCCACTGTACCGTTACACAGTGACGCTGTGACACCAAGCATTAATATCTCCGAAGCCTCTATTGCAGGAGTCCCCAAACTTTTTACACAAGGGGCCAGTTCACTGTCCCTCAGACCGTTGGAGGCCCAGACTATAAAAAAAACTATGAACAAATCCCTATGCACACTGCACATATCTTATTTTAAAGTAAAAAACAAACAAACAAAAAACAAAAACGGGAACAAATACAATATTTAAAATAAAGAACAAGTAAATTTAAATCAACAAACTGACCAGTATTTCAATGGGGAACTATGGGCTTGCTTTTGGTTAATGAGATAGTCAATGTCCAGTTCCATATTTGTCACTGCTATAGCCTTAACAAGTGATATGATGCGCTTCCGGAGCTGTGAGGCTTGCGTCCTGCGTCACCGGAAGTAGTACTGTACGTGAGCGACACTGCGCTTTGCGGCGTTGCCATATACAGTGCTCCTCTCACTGACCACCAATGAAAGAGGTGACCCTTCTGGAAGTGCAGCAGGGGCCGGATAAATGGCCTTAGGGGGCTGCATGTGGCCCGCGGGCCGTAGTTTGGGGACCCCTGCTCTATTGTATTTACATCTGTCCTCATTCCACCTAATAACCATCTCTTTTGCCACTATCTCCTAAACCAAACTGACCTGACACATCTTGGAACTCCCAAACTTCCATTTCTGGATTTACTAAGCTTCTTCCATTTCTCGTTCTCCCTCCGGTCCAAATGTTTTTTTGCCATCAACTTGACCTCCTGTCCTTTCAATCTTTTTTTAAATTTTCTAATTTAATTTTTAAGATAGAAAACATTTTTTATAAGTATGAAGTTGATTACTTCTACATATATGACATATGTTGCTATTTTATAAAGATACATATGAAAATAGCTGTTTTAAAAGTGTGGTTCTGGATCTGGCCAGCTGGCTTGGTTGGTTAGGTAGAGGTTGCCAGTTCGATCTCGGGTTGAGAGAGAGAGACAACCTCTCCCTTCCTCTCTAGCTAAAATCAATTAATAATAATAATAATAAATTAAAAGTGTGGTTGCCAATATTTGATTTGCCTTTTTTTTTTTTTTTTTTTTTTTTTTTACAGAGACAGAGAGAGAGCCATCGAGAGGGATAGATAGGGACAGACAAGAACGGAGAGAGATGAGAAGCATTAATCATCAGTTTTTTGTTAAGACACCTTAGTTGTTCATTGATTGCTTTCTCATATGTGCCTTGACCATGGGCCTTCAGCAGACCGAGTAACCCCTTGTTTGAGCCAGTAACCTTGGGTCCGAGCTGGTGAACTTTGCTCAAACCAGATGAGCCCATGCTCAAGCTGGTGACCTCGAGGTCTCAAACCTGGGTGCTCCGCATCCCAGTCCAACGCTCTATCCACTGCGCCACCGCCTGGTCAGGCTGATTTGCCTTTTTCACTGTGTTGACATTTGAACTGATGATAAATAAAACTGCTGATGTCTTCTATTAGTCAAGGAAGCAGAACTATAAAGTACTGTGTAGTTACTTATTGTATTTTTTAAAATCTCTACATACTTGCATACTCACAGTTAAAAAAGAAAAGGCCTGTTTTACTTAATAATCTTATTTCTTAATAAAACAGAAAAAAGCATTTTTTATGATTGTTTGAGTTGCAAGGCATACTCGCCATGTTTTTTCATAGAACATTTTTAACGGAAGGAGCAAATGAAACAGACTGTGTACATTCAGATGTAATGACTTACAAAACATTTTCTCAAACACCAACAAATGAAATGACCCTGTAATTTCAAGGAAATCAGTTGAGTATTAGTTGCCAATGATAAAATCTGAGCTTTTAAGCAAATATTACTTTTGGTAAAGTTCTATCCACTATTTGAGTTTTGGAAAACTCATATTCTCTCTTTTAAGCTTAATAGCTTCCCAATACTTAGCTTTGTTTTCTCCTGATGAAGTTGGTGGTGATATTAATAAAATATATCAACTTTTAGAAATGCAAATTTAATTGAACCAATATTTTTTAAAAGACCAATACATAATTATGCAAGGGTATGTATATTCAAAGTATAAGGAAGACTGAGGGATTTTAATATAATAGAAGACAAAATGTTCATTGACAGGATTTTGGAATAAAAAAATTAATTATTTATAAAGCTATTAGAGCCCCTGTCTGGGTCGAGCATCATCTTGATTTGCCAAGGTTGCAGGTTTGCTCCCTGGTCAGGACACATCCAAGAATCAACCAATAAAGACACCGGAAGTGGAACAACAGATTGATGGTTTTCTGTCTATCTCTTTCCCTTCCTCTTTCTCTTAAAATATTAATACATTAATTTAATAAAGAAAAAAGCTCTGGCAGGGTGGCTTAGTTGATAGAGTGATAACCCTGGGTGCAGAGGTTGGGTGTCCATTCCCTGATCAGGGAACATATGAGAAGCAACCAATGAGTGCACAACTGAATGGAAAAACTAAGTGAAAGAATGAATCGATGCTTCTCTCTCTCTCAAATCAAAATAAACAAATTTTATTTTAAAGTTAAAATAAACAAATAAAATAAAAAGTTATTAGAATGTTCTCCACTTTTCCAACTATGTCTTTGTATGAGGATGAATTGTTTTTCATGTATTTCAATTAAAATAACATTGAGGAAACAAAATGCTGGAGGAGATATAAAAATAATATCCATGTTCTGAAAAACCAGATATTAAAGAAATTAGCAAAAGTCTGAAATCATGCCATTCTTCTCAACAACTGTTCAGAGAAGATTCTTTATGACAAAGGTGTTAAACATTTTGCCCACTTGGTAGGTAAGAAATGATAACCAGTTTGCATTTATTTATGAATAAAACTATTGTTTTCAAATGTTTAAAAGCCATTTTCATTTCTATTTCTGTGAACCATGTTTTAATTTTTTTAATGACAGAAACAGTGTTAAGCCTAGTCTGGAGGGACTTGAAACATTGAAGACACAAACAAAATTTGTCGATTCCACACCAGAGCTTCTATTGGCCAATCTAGCTTGGCCAAGCGGCAGCAACTCCGACAGAAATCTGAGGGAGAGCGCCAGCCCTTTGTTCTACCTAGTTTTTATAGTTTTGTAAGTGGGAAGTACAGAAGCAAAAATTGCAGTTAGGTGCCTTTTACCACTATTGGTTATAGTCATATGTCCTTTAACATGATAGGACTATGTTTAATTTGCAAGCCATACATCATTTTGGAGAAAACAAAATTTACAAGTCAACACGATGGTAGAAAGATGTCTCTTTACATATTAAAAGACATTCCTATATTCTCTAATGTTTATCCACCATCTCTCTGTCCAGAGTCACACGTGTTAACCACATGCATTCACATGGGAGAGGTAGTTTCCGTGGGGACAAATACCCACAAATGGCTCATTACTATAAGAAAAGGTTTATTTTGGCTTTTCTCTTCCTGCACCTGACTAGCCATTCACCCCTTTCCCCACAGGTGTGGTGGAATGTCTGGGAATCCATGTTTTCCTTCCCTTTGCATTTATAATACAATGCCAAGGGCCATCCTGGTTTTAGGCCAATCACATAGTACAGAGACTATTCTCACAATTTCTCTGCACACCTTAACCCAAATTAATAAAATGTTCTTCAAGCCTCTTAAAATATTAATATTAATTCTTCAGCTTTTGGTACTTTACCTCACCTGCGGCTGAAGTGGCGCAGTGGCTCCTCAACAGAGGGAGGAACAGATAGGGACAGACAGACAGGAAGAGAGAGATGAGAAGCATCAATTCTTACCTAACCAGGTGGTGGTGCAATGGATAGAGCATTGGGCTAGGACCAGTGTACCCAGGTTCGAGACCGCCAGCTTGAGCACAAATTCATCGGTTTTGAGCAAGGCTCACCAGCTCGAGCCCAAGGTCGCTGGCTTGAGCAAGGGGTCACTCGGTCTGCTGTAGCTCCCCCAGTCATGGCACATATGAGAAATCAATCAATGAACAACTAAGGAACTGCAATGAAGAATTGATGTTTCTCATCTCTTGCCCTTCCTGTCTATCTGTCTCTCTCTCTGACTTTCTCTGTCTCTGCCACACACACACACAAAAATAATAAAAATAAAAAAAAATAAAAAAGAAGCATCAATTTTTTGTTGCTTTTTACCCATCAACTTTTTACCCATTTTTTAAACCTGTTTTTTGGTCTTTTTCTTAATTTGCCATTATACAGATTGCAAATATTTTCTATTTGCAATTTCTCTCTGAGTTTGCTCCGATTTTTTTTCACTGCCCATGCCCTTCGGCTCCCTTGTACCTACCCTTGACTTGACTCCTTGAACAGGTGCTAGACTACTGGATTGAAAAAAACTGATCGGTCACAAAAATGGCAAAGTTTACAAATTCTGTCCTCATTGCTGGCTTTATTTCATTTAAGCTCTTAGTAGCGGTTAAAATGGTTTACCAATGGAGCCTCCTTTTGCAGTGTTTTCTTCTCTTTGCTGTAAGGCTCACATATCTACGCCCCTCCCACTTTACTAGTCTGTCTGTTTCTCAGCATCCTTTTTTGGCTTCACATCCTCCTGACCATCTACATTTTGAGGAGCTTAACGGTAAGTTCTACTCCCTTATTCATGATCCTACAGTGTCTCCCTAGGTAATTACATTTCCAAAAATTTAAGAGCTACTCTCCAATTCAATAATCTTCTACCTAAACACAGCACTTCCAAGTCATTTGCAATTAAATGTCTAAGAAGCACCCCAAATTAACACATCTAAAGCACTGTCCTTGGATGTGACCAAGAGCTTTCCTCCCCCAACACACTTTAAAATTAAGTCAATAAGAAGCAGAGTTTAAACCTCCATCACTCCATTATTTCAACAAATTTAGACTCAGCCCTGCTCCATTCTCCTGTCCAACTCCTCACATCTCAATAAACAGAATACTATTTTAAAACCTAAATCAGGTTTCTAATAACTTTCCTTTGCATTTAAGATAAAATCCCAATGGCTAATGGAGTTCTACTATTGAATAGTATGGCCCCCTGCCCCACACCCAACCTCACTCACAGCCCTCCCCCAATGTGTCAGTTCCAATGATGACAAATTCCTGTGTTTTTTCTGCTGTCTCATCTGGCAATGCTGTTCTTTCAGGTTCTTCCATTCTAGTTCCTTTTTTCTTTCCTTAAGGTCTCAGTTCAAATGTCATTCCTCAAGAAGACATTTCTATAATGACCCAGTTTGAAATGCCTTCCTGCTGGCATTTATACTATCTTTATTTTCTTTGACTCTAACTGTATTTATCTATGACAAATTTACTGGTCACTCCATCTGCAAGACACTTAAGTTCTTCAGATGCCCTAGACCTGACATACAGACGTACAATAAATATTTCTAAAGATATCTTTTAAATCCAACCTGTACAAAGAAGAAAACAGAGAAGGATGGAGAAAATAAAGTAAATATTTTTACAGAAACCAGGAGAAAGATAAGTTGGAGAATAGCCTGACCAGGTGGTGGAACAGTGGATAGAGCATCGAACTGGGATGAAGAGGACCCAGGTTCAAAACCCTGAGGTCTCTGGCTTGAGCACTGGCTCGTCAGGCTTAGCACAGGGACACTGGCTTGAACGTGGAATCACTCACTCTGCTGGATCCCTCCCCCCATCAAGGCACATATGAGAAAGCAATGAATGAACAACTGAGATGCCGCAACGAAGAACTGATGCTTCTCATCTCTCTCCCTTTCTGCCTGTCTGTCCCTATCTGTCCCTCTCTCTCTTTCTGTCACACAAAAAAGTTGGAGAATAATTTGTTTTCCTAGTATGTTGTGTATGTGCTAAGCTCACATCTACCCTTATCTTGTTCTTCCTTATTTTATTTTTTTCACTGATTCTTGAATAGTGTTGCATTGCATATGTACATACTTTAAGACTTTCATGAATACTAAGTCCAAGTTTAGGTATTTAATAAAAACCGTGATTAAAAAAATGCGCATCAGAGAAAAACTCACCTTTGTTTGCCATCTTGAGTATTTCCTTTAGGGAACTGTCCACAATGGAGCCCGCAGCCCTTTTATCTTCACAGCTGCTCCCTCATCTCCTTCTCTCGTCATCAGCTAGGAAAGCTGTAAAGTTTCAAATTATATCCATAGGATAAATCCAGCATCGAAGTTATCAAACTTAAGTAAGCATTAGAATCTTCTGAGTTTATTAAACAGATTTCAGGGCCCATCCCAGAGTTTCTGAAATGACGAATCAGGGTGGAGTCCTTTTACATTGTAATGATCTCCTAGCAAATGCTGAATGGCTGACTTTGGTCCAGAGTTCCAGGTTTTTGGACGGGTGAATATTTTGTTGTTCTAACTCCAAGGTCTTATATGGTGCTCACCATACAATAGTTCTTTAATATATATATATTTTTTAACAATGAACTTCGTGTATACACAAACAATTTTACAGGAAGAAATCCTTCTACAAGCCATTGCCCTAGAATCTCATTGTGTTTTTTCCTGAGCCATATCATTTTCTCTTAAGCCATTAAATATTTTCACTAGAGAACAATGCCCAATTTCATTGTTGGTGTCCAGAATGTTTAGGGAAGAGTAGGGAATAACTGCCTCACTAAAGAATGTTTCACAGGTAGGGACAGCAGGGGACAATTTCAGACAGTTCATAGGTGACCTCCGTGGAGAAGAAATCTGCACAGCTTTCCGAATTTTAGAATTCTATCTCTGAAAGTTTTTATTGTTTCAATCATCTACTAATCAAAGCACGGTGATTTATTTATTTATTTATTTATTTATTTACTGTTCACAGGACAATGAGAAAGTTCCTATACTTGCTGTCTGACCTTCTAAATTTAGTCCCGCCCTATGGAATCTTAAGTAAGCTTTCTCTTTACCTGAGACAACACTCCACACCCAGCCACTCCCTCTAAATCCCATCTCCTTCAAATAGACTAAATTCATTTCTGTGCCTTCCTCCCCTCCTCTTCTACTCAACAGTTTTTCCTACTCAATCCTCCTTTCTCTTTTAAGGCTCAACGCAGCTAACTTCCTCCTTTTTTCTTTAAATTTTATTTATTGATTTTAGAGAGAGAAAGAGAAAAATCAATCTGTTTCTGTATGTGCCCTAACAGGGAATTGAACTGGCAGCCTCTGTACATCAGGCTGATGCTGGAGCTGTCTGGCCAGGTCATGATGCAGCTAACTTCTATAAAGACTTTATCAGTTACTCAGTCATCTAATCTTACCATATTGAGTTTTCATAATTTTCATTTTGACCAAAAAACGTCTTAATCGGAATTGAAGAGCAAAGCATCATGCAAAATTCCGATAAAATATCAAGCAAAATTCTCCTCTCTTGAAGTCTCTTAAAACCTATCTTAGACTTTAAGTAAATAATATAGTATTAGTTCTAGAAGATGAAATATTTTTAAGTGTTCTCTACCCTAGAGGTAGGGAATATTTTAAAAGTGTATTTATTGATTATTTAGAGACAGAAACATTGATATGTTTCTGTATATGCCCTGACTGGGGAATCAAACCCACAACTTCTGTGTATCTGGATAATGCTCTAACAAACTGAGCTATCCAGCCAGACTAGAAGACTAAATTCTTAAATGTAAAATAATTCTAGAAATAGTGCTATATAGTATGTTAAACACTTTTTAAAAATATTTTTATGAAGTGAGAAGCAGGGAGGCAGAGAGACAGACTCTGCATGGGCCCGACTAGGATCCACCTGGCAAGCCCACTAGGGGGCGATGTTCTGCCCATCTGGGACATTGCTCAATTGTAAATGGAGCCATTCTAGTGCCAGAGGTGGAGGCCATGGAGCCATCCTCAGCACCCCGGCCAACTTTGTTTCAATGGAGCCTTGGCTGTGGAAGGGAAGAGAGGGACAGAGAGGAAGGAGGGGAGGAAGGATGGAGAAGAAGATGGGCACTTCTCCTGTGTGCCCTGACTGGAATTGAATCTGGGACATCCACACACCAGTCCAACGCTCTACCACTGAACACTTTTTTTTTTAATTTCTCTATATATTTCCCCAAATCCTGTGATGTTTGTGGTATCAGAATACATTTTACAGCTGATAGAGGTGATAATTTAGAGGTTAAGTAGTTGACCCAGAGCACTCAGACCGAAAATTACAGATCTAGGATTTGAATCACAGCCAAATTTTATGACACATCCTTATTTCTATTAGATGTTAACCAAATATTTTGCCAATTTATAAAAGGAAATGCTTCCAGTTTGTGTTATAATTCATCATGAGATATTTTTAAAGGCCTAGAGTAACAGCCTTATCTGGAGCACAGATTATTTTAAAGTATTAGATTTTACATAAGAAGGCTCTTGATTTAAAAATTCCTAATGATCACTTCCAAGCCTTCTGGCTGAGATCAAGTGTAGCTATCTATTCCTATCAGTTTAACATTTGACACATCCTCTATCCGAAGATAACATTGAATGAATTGTTGGAATAGAGAAAAAAAAACCCTGAAGAATTGTGTTTTTTCTTTTTACTGTCAAAGAACAAAATGCTCAATGAGTCAAGGTTCTCACAGCTCATTTCAGGAACTTTTACTAGTCTTATCACATGTGTTAGCCACAGGTCCGCTCACCATGTGCATCATGGTAGCATAAGCCCAGTTTTCTGGTGAAAAGGACGTGGCTGGGGCCACATGTTACTTCTGGACTCACTCTGCTCCAGGAGACCACTACCTCCTCCCACTTCCAGAAGGAGTCATGATGCTGTGTCTCTAACCAGCCATGTTGTAATTATCCTCCAGGAAGGACCAGCTCTTCTTTGGCTCAACTTTCTGCAAGGCCATTCTCTTAAAAGCAGGGGCTTAGTTTTCATTGCCTTACTTCCTACAATGTTAGATATTTATTTATTTAATTATTTATTTTTAAAAGACTTTATTTATTTATTTTTAGAGAGGAGTGAAAGAGAGAGAAGGGGCCAGGGAGGAGCAAGAAGCATCAACTCCCATATGCTTCTTGACTAGACAAGCCCAGGGTTTCAAACCAGTGACCCCAGTTGTCTAGGTTGACGCTTTATCTACTGCACTGCCACAGGTCAGACTTCTTACAATTTTAAGAAAATTAGATGTCTATACATTCAACTGTTTTCTTGCTTAAAGCATTAATATTTAAGAATACCCTGACTAGGCAGTGACACAGTGGATAGAGCATCAAACTGGTATGCAGAGGACCCAGGTTCAAAACCCAGAGGTCGCCGGCTTGAGCTTGAGCTCACCATCTTAATCATGGGGTTGTTGGCTTGAACATGGGGTCACTCTCTTTGCTGTAGCTCCCTGGTCAAGGTACATATGAGAAAGCAATCAATGAACAACTAAGGTGCCACAATAAAGAATTGATGCTTCTCATCTCTTTCCCTTCCTGTCTGTCTGTCTCTCTTTGCCCCCCTCTTTGACTCTCTGTCACAATAAAAAGAAGAAAAATAAATAAACATTTATGGCTGACTTCAATGATGGCACGATTATTTTTTTGTTGTTGCAGTAATAGATCAGTGCTCATTGAAATCCAAAATATTCATTTGTTTTTACTTTTTCTAAGGAAGATAATCTTTCTAAGGAAGAACTAAGGTGACCAACTTTTTTACAATGAAAATATAAAAATAAATTGAAGACAACAATATCGTAAATAAAAGAAACATTTTATTCATTGCAACAATAATACACTATAATATGATAAATATATAATAAAACATGTGAAATATTTTATATTGTAATTATGCTTACATGCCTATTAATTTTTAATAATAATTGTAAGAAAAAAGTACTCATTTAGTAAAACTAAATATCAAACAAAACCACTAATTTGGAGTGACATTCAGGTATATTTATCATTTTCTAATTTAAAAAATGCTATTTTATGCAGCTATTTAATCAAAATACATTATTAATAGGTATGGTTTGAGGTTAGATTTCCACTTTAAAATTCGAATTTCAAGAAAATACTCGTAAATAAAATTATACATATTTGGAAATTATTAAATAGATAATGAATTAATAAAATGTGAATTGGCCTGACCAGGTGGTGGCGCAGTGAATAGAGCATCAGACTGGGATGCAGAGGACCCAGGTTTGAGATCCTGAGGTCGCCAGCTTGAGCATGGGTTCATCTGGTTTGAGCAAAAGCTCACCAGCTTGGACCCAAGGTCGCTGGCTCGAGCAAGGGGTTACTCCATCTGCTGAAGGCCCACAGTCAAGGCACATATGAGAAAGCAATTGATGAACAATTAAAGTCTCGCAATGAAAAACTGATGATTGATGCTTCTCATCTCTCTCCATTCCTGTCTGTCTGTCCCTGACTATCCCTCTCTCTGATTCTCTCTCTGTTCTTGTGTAAAAAAAAAAAAAAGTGAATTGTGCTTACCTGTCTATGATTGAATATTCACTGAGAAAGAAATAACTGTGAGTCTACAATGTCGTATGTGCTATGTCATGTTTCAGTAAGAAGTACACAAAGCCATTTTCATGCTTGGTATATTGTGTGCTCTCTCAAGGTCTTCTATGCGGAGCACATGCATCTCATAATTGTGTCTCGCTGCACTGTACTGATCCTTGACAAATTGTCATGTCAAATACAAATATGTCACATCACAAGCAATGGATCGACTCTGCATTGATTGAATACGGACATTTACAGATCAGTCTTCCAATATTAAAAAGGAGGACATGTAGGAGGACACTTTCTGAGGGAGGATGGAACTTACAAAAGAAGGACAGTCCTCCCTAAAGGAGGATGATTGGTCACCTTAGAACACAACAGAAGAAAAGAGGTCCTTTTTATCTCACTTATTCCAATAGAAACACAAACTCTTTTTGTTTTAACAACAATAGGTTGGCTTTAATTGGGGACAGCGATGACTCTGAGGAAATGAAGTTGAGAGTCATAACTGAACCTGAACTTTGGTGAGAGCACATCGTAGCCAACACCTTAATTTTAGCTTCATGAGACCTCAAGCAGAAAATCCAGCCATGGCATGCTGGAACTTAGACCTACAGAATTGTGAGTTCATAAATGGATGCTGTTTTAAGCTGCTAAGTTTGTAGTAATTTGTTACAAAAATATATATTTATACTAATACAGCCTTGACCATGTAGCTATAGCATTATCCTGATAAGCCAAGGTTGTAGGACAGGACACATATCATACAAGAATCAAACAATGAAAACAAAAATAAGTGGAACAACAAATTGATGTTTCTCTTGCTCTCATATAAATAAAAATTAAAAAATTAATGTAGACCCTTTAGTAAATTGTCATTTGGAAACTGAAGAGAGAAACAAATATGGTTTGAGATGGGCTATTCACGCAACTTCTATATCTTATGTTAGAGGTAGAACACAGGACAAAAATTTTCTGTTCTAACCAGAAAATTTTGTTTAATCTGAATGATAGCCTCAAAAGAAACTTAGAAGTGTTTGACAGAATTGAATCTACAAAACAATTCTCAGTTGGAATTTTTTTTTTTTTGTGACAAAAATAAAAGGATACAATTTATACTTCTCCTAAAAGGTAACAACACTCTGTCCCTGAACCAAAACATCATAAGAGAAAATGATGTGTTTCTGCCCTGGCGAGGTGGCTCAGTTGGTTAGAGTGCCATCCAGATGTGCCACCGTTGTAGGTGCGACCCCTAGTCAGAGTACATAAAAAAATCAACCGATAAATGTGTAACAGAGAAAAACAAACTGATGTTTCTCTCTCTCTCTCTCTCTCTCTCTCTCTCTCTTTCACTCCTTCCTCTCTCTCAAATCAATCAATAAATAAAAATTTAAAAAAGAATATATTTTTTATTTTCTAAAGAGTCACCCTACTTATCTCTTACCTGTTCTCATAAGAGTGATCTGAATGTTTTAACAAGTTCAGTACAATGAGTATGAATTGCTATTAATTTCAGAATCTCTTTCTGACTAGAGTCTGTAAAAAGTATTTCTTACAGAAGTCTACTGTGATATTGAGGGGTTCTTGCATTGTAACTTTTGTTTTTGCTCTAATTTTTAACTCATTTATACAAAATTTTTAATGTTAATAACTAGCTGTGTGATTTCATGCAGGTTGGCATTAGTAGCATGGCCCCTTCTCAATTTTATGAACACTAGTAACAAATATATAGTCTTCCTTTTACATTTTTTTCATTTATTTTTTTGATTTCAGAGAGAGAGGAAGGGAGAGGGAAGATTAGAGAGGGAAAGGAAGGGAAGGGAAATGGAGAGAAGAAGAGAGAAGTGGGGAGGGGAAGAAAGGGACGGAAAGAGAGAGAGAGATCAATTTGTTGTTTAACTTACTTATGCATTCATTGGTTGATTCTTGTGTGTGTCCCCACCCAGGATTGAACCTACAACCTTGGCATATCAGGACAATGCTTTCTAACCAACCTAGCTACCTGAAATACATATTCTTCCCAGTGGATTTTGTTTTAAGAGGTGAAATCTTTCTTCAAAAGGAGTCTGATAAAGAATCACGATGTACATATAAAAGTTGAACTTCTAATCTAGTTGTTTGCTTATCCAACAAATTTGAGATCTGACGATACACATGGAACTGTTAGAATACAATGCATCTAAAAAACATTATTTTTCCTACTGTCATGGGGTAGTTTTTCTTTTTTCTTTTTTTGTTTTTTTATTAATTCTGAAGCTGGAAACGGGGAGAGACAATCAGACAGACTCCCGCATGCGCCCGACCGGGATCCACCCGGCACACTCACCAGGGGCGACGCTCTGCCCACCAGGGGGCGATGCTCTGCCCCTCCGCGACCAGAGCCACTCTAGCGCCTGGGGCAGAGGCCAAGGAGCCATCCCTAGCGCCCGGGCCATCTTTGCTCCAATGGAGCCTCGCTGCGGGAGGGGAAGAGAGAGACAGAGAGGAAGGAGGGGGGCGTGGAGGGTGGAGAAGCAAATGGGCGCTTCTCCTATGTGCCCTGGCCGGGAATCGAACCCGGGTCCCCCCGCACGCCAGGCCGACGCTCTACTGCTGAGCCAACCGGCCAGGGCCGGGGTAGTTTTTCTAACCCGTAGATTGCTATATCAGTTTAATGAATCATTACCAGAGTTAAAAACATACCGTATTTTTTGCCATAAGACTCACCTTTTTCCCCAAAAAAGTGGAGGAGAAAATGCCCGTGCATCTTATGGAGCAAAAAATATGGTGTTTTAATAAATATTTTAACACATCATTTGGTTCAGAATTTTTTTTTTCTTATTTTCCTCCTTAAAACCCTAGGTGTGTCTTGTGGTCAGGTGCGTCTTATGGAGCAAAAAATATGGTACTCAGTACCTTTCTCATGGCAAAGTTAAGTATGTTTCATAAGCTGTGTGTCCCAAATTGTGTCAAAGTCTATTTCTCCCAGTGAGTCATGGTCAAGAATCTGAAACCACCGACAGAAGGAAATTAAAGTCTAATACAAGAGACAGACAATCTAAGAATAGTAGAAATAAACTTCAAAACTAAGGCTTTGAAGGCTGGATAAATACAAAGAGCTATGAGGCTAAAATCTGGGAGGAGGAGTTCAGTTCTCCAGTAACAAACTGGAATTTCTTCCCCGAAGAAGCTGGAGCTAAGTAAGCTGTGGGTGAGGCGGGTGTGGGGTGGGGGGGGAGGAAAAGCAAAGACCCTTCGCCCCTAAGATATCTTTCATTAACCTCATATTCATTCTTAAGGAAATCATTGTGAGACAGTTCAATGAAAGCTTGGTTTCTTCCTTAAAATGACTGGTGGTTTAAAGGCAAAGCTATTATCTAGTACAGAACAATGCATGTTTTGTTTTCTTCCCATCCCTACACGTACTTTGCCTTATTCTTTCACAACCACAAAGGGGTTCGTGTTTCGGATGGAGGTTCCCATGGTTCCAGCAGGGCCTTCCTATAGAGCAGTGGTCCCCAACCCCGAGCCGCGGACCGCTACTGGTCTGTGGGCCATTTGGTACCGGTCCTCAGAGAAAGAATAAATAACTTACATTATTTCTGTTTTATTTATATTTAAGTCTGAACGATGTTTTATTTTTAAAAAATGACCAGATTCCCTCTGTTACATCTGTCTAAGACTTACTCTTGATGCTTGTCTCGTAAGTTCGACAATTATATTTAAAAATACCACAGTTTTTATGCTGGTCGCATAATTTTATTTTGTGCCTTTATCCGTCCCACCGTAAAGGCCGGTTCGTGAAAATATTTTCTGACATTAAACCGGTCTGTGGCCCAAAAAAGGTTGGGGACCACTGCTATAGAGCATATGATCTGGGCAGGCGATGCCTCAAGGGCGCTACCTGATTGTTTTATATTTCTAAAAACAAATTCAAATATAGTCTTTGGACTTTCAAGTTTAGTTTTGTTATATAATTCCAGCACACTTTACCACTCCCAAAATCCTATGTTTGGTCTCATTTAAAAAGCTAAGTCATTTCATGTAGTCAAGCTGGAATTATTATTTTAATATAGTCAATATCTTTGAATACCTCACTTGTTTTATTTTAAAAAATCCCTCTAAGCCTAAAATTCTTGTAAGTGGTAAATTAAGCTTATAAAAATAGGGACCCTCAAGTTCTTAAATAGTGTAATTCCTTTCATATCGTTGGATGTCTACTTATAAGCACAAATCTAAATCAGTGACTTAATCCGCAGGAGATATGAGATGAAAATTATTCCCAGTCAAAATGGAGCTATTGGGACTCCCATGGTTGATAGGTCAGGGATGAAAAAATGATTTAAATATGTGTCACTCTGAAGACCCATGGTATTAAGGAAAGAATGATTGAGAATAAACTCCTGGAATTTTGAAAAAGAACATAATCTTACCTTAAAGATTCCTGTTGCCTTCTCAGTGACAAATATTGTGAGACTCATGTTCTCAAGACAGCAAACATCTCACCAAGGGGCCTCTGATCTATCACACAGAACCTCTTTAGTTTTTCTTGGTGTGTCTCACATGCACTATCTTTAAGTTCATTATGTGAAGATTTTGTTATATGAGCCATCATCCCCAGCTGCAGGTTACACCTTGATGTCCCAATTTATAAATAACCTCTTCATAATGCAGATGCTGCAACTGGGCCTTTCCTTCCGATTCCTTAAGAGGCACTCCTAGCTAGATTTATATTCTCATCCAAATGCAAGTGGATTGTTCAAATAGTGTAAACAAATAGAACAAATCAGCTCTTCCATAAAATCTGGTAGACCTGAGAGGCAGTCATTGTTCTTTTCAGGGTGGCAGAGGATGTCTAAAAAACCTGTTCTTTTCCAAGATCAGAGATTTGTTTTCAGCACCAGTTCACAATCACATTCTTTCACCTTCATTTAAACCCCCCCCTTTTTTTTTTTTAATTACCATTCTTACCCTATCAAGACTTTGTCTGGGATTTTAAGTCCTCTACCTTATACCTCTCTCAGAATGTTATTCATCATGCTGGAGACTCTTGTTTCTCTTCTTTTTTTTCTTTTTTAATTGATTTTAGAGGAAGAGAGAGAAAGAGAGGAGAGAGATGAGAAGCATTAACTCATTGTTTCTTCACTTTAGTTGTTCATTAATTGCTTCTCATATGTGCCTTGACTGGGAGCTCCAGCCAAGCCAGTGACCCCTTGCTCAAGCCAGCAACCTTGAGCTCAAGCCAGTGACCTTTGGGCTCAGGCCAGCAACCTTGGGATCATGTTTATGATCCTGCGCTCAAGCCCGATACCCCACATTCAAGCTGGCAACCTTGGGGTTTGAATAGGGACCTCAAAAGTCTTCCTTTAACTTAGCTTCATTTCAGTCACGATCCCGACGATGAAGCCTGGCCCTCGTGCCAGTGCCACAGCTCCTTAAGGGGATTAACTCTTAGTTCTTACGCTCGCACGGACTTTCCCCAAGGACATTTACACAGTGCCAGGCAATCAGCAGGAGTTCCTGTAATTCCTGAGTTCTCAGCTCTGCCTAGGACCCTCATTCTTTAGGGTTCCTTCCTCTGTATTTGCAGCAACTAGCCAACAACTAGCCCAACAGATACTGTCTTAGGTCTTTGCACCTTAGTATCCAAGGAAAGCCGAGGGGAGTGAAGAGAGCACGAGTTTGTTTTTTTCTTATGAAGTTTCACTGGCTCTTTTGAAAGGTTGCCTCCTAAACTTACCTACAAGGACTCCCTTCTGACCTCAACCTCTGTAGCTGCAAACAACACATAAACAAGGGAGGAGCGCCCCCTGGCAGTCCCTGACACCAATTACCATTGGAGTGTTGGGAGAGGAGGAGAAAGCCCATCAACTTTAGTGCTAACTTGACTGAATCCTTGCACAACCAGCATACCTGTTTTTGGTCACAGTTGTACACTCCTTGAGTTTAACGTTTGTGGCTCATTCAAGCCCTTGGGAATGTCAGCATGGCTGTGTGGGTAATCACACAGCCACCACTGTGGATCTGGGGTACATTTCAGACCAGAGTTTTTCTCATCTGTGAGTGGAGGTAGGACTAGTACCCACTTCGCGGGGCTGTTAGGTAGCTATAAAAGTGTGGCGAAGGGTGCTTGGCACAGAGCCAGTACTCTCTATTTGTACCAGATTGTCTCGTGTTTTCCCCATAAATATACTGTTGTGTGATGACAGTATTGTGAATGTGTTAGGATTTCCTTCAGAAAAGAAAAAAGCGGTCTTCCCCGTAACAAAGAAGAGGCAACAGGTATACACATAAGCATCTGTTTCTTTCCCCACAGAATACTAGTCTAACAAGGGGTGATAATTTGTTTTTCTAGCCTAGTGAATGTACTACTCCACCTAGAATATGAAGATGTTTAATAATTCCTGCAGAATTAAGTGATTGACACCTTGTAAAAGGTGTCATGTGATAGAAGCAAGACACAAAACAGGTAGACTTTGCACTCTTAAGTTTCTTTTTAAAAAAATCTAGCATTGTCCTTACATTCGTTAAATCCTATTGACATGGAAGTAACTCAAATTGGTTTGTTTTTTTTTTTTTGTAACAAACTTGAATTCCATACTCTACATTAGAAAGAGAGGAAAAGGTTAGACCAGGGGTCCCCAAACTTTTTACACAGGGGGCCAGTTCACTGTCCCTCAGACTGCTGGAGGGCCGGACTATAAAAAAAAACTATGAACAAATCCCTACACACACTGCACATATCTTATTTTAAAGTAAAAAACAAACAAACAAACAAACAAAAAAAAAACGGGAACAAATACAGTATTTAAAATAAAGAACAAGTAAATTTAAATCAACAAACTGACCAGTATTTCAATGGGAACTATGGGCCTGCTTTTGGCTAATGAGATGGTCAATGTCTGGTTCCATACTTGTCACTGCTAGCCGTAACAAGTGATATGACGTGCTTCAGGAGCCGTGACGCGTGCGTCCTGCATCACCGGAAGTAGTACTGTACGTGAGCGACGCCGCACTTTGCGGTGCCACCACATACAGTACTCCAGGAGCACAGGGTGCGGGTGCAACCTGTGCTCCTCTCACTGACCACCAATGAAAGAGGTGGGCCCTTCTGGAAGTGTAGCAGGGGTGGATAAATGGCCTCAGGGGGCCGCATGTGGCCCGCGGGCCGTAATTTGGAGACCCCTGGGTTAGACTGTTATGTCGTTTCTCTTAGTAGTTTGTGCTACATTTGGAATATGCTTTTTTATATTTTTAGACCTTATTTAGTGATTTTTAGGAAAAAGGATGAGGGAGAAGGGGGGGAAACACGGGGAGAAGCAGGAAGCATCAACTCATAGTAGTTGCTTCCTGTATGTGCCCTGACCAGAGAAGGCCAGGGGTTCGAACCCGCGACCCCAGCATTCCAGGTTGATGCTTTATCCTCTCTGCTCCACCACAGGCCAGGCTGCTTTCTTATTCTCATTTGTCAACATCTGTTGAAACTGCCTTCACAAAGTTTTCGGTTCAAGTTCCCCAACTCATAGTTTCCTTTGAGTTTTTTCTTTTAATCTAATCATCCAGCATGAAGCCCAGAACGAATACATTTTCAAAAGTGAACTTCTCTTAAAGCAAAGAGACAAAACATAAAGACAAACAGGAGAAACGCCTCACTGTAAAGTCGCCAGTTGTGTTAGTCGCTACAGCTCCCGACCGCAACACAACCACCGACTCTGGTAACTCAGCCAGAGTGGCTAGGTGCGGGGCAGCTGTGTTAGGCTTGCTCCCGGGTTCACCAGGGGTAAGCACTTTGCCTGACGACTGCGTAAGCACGTGGCAGCACCACGTGTGTATGGCCTACTGCAGGGGTCCCCAAACTACAGCCGGCGGGCCACATGCGGCCCCCTGAGGCCATTTATCTGGCCCCCGCGGCACTTCTGGAAGGGGCACCTCTTTCATTGCTGGTCAGTGAGAGGAGCCTAGTTCCCATGGAAATACTGGTCAGTTTGTTGATTTAAATTTACTTGTTCTTTATTTTAAATATTGTATTTGTTCCCGTTTTGTTTTTTTACTTTAAAATAAGATATGTGCAGTGTGCATAGAGATTTGTCCATAGTTTTTTTTTTATAGTCCGGCCCTCCAACGGTCTGAGGGACAGTGAACTGGCCCCCTGTGTAAAAAGTTTGAGGACCCCTGGCCTACTGTATAAGGCTAGCTCAGGGGATGCGCGGATTGCCTGCACGCCACTGTGAGGGGCTGCTCGCCTGAGAGGCGGTTCCCTGCCTTTGTGCTTGTCCGCCCTTGTGAGCCTTTATTAAACAGAATGACCCAACGCTTTCTAGCTCCACAGTTTCTCTACCGTCATCTGCCCAAATCCCATGTGCACCTACTTGCCTGGCCTCAGCCACCGGCATTGCACTAGGCTACAACTTTTGACTGGGTGTCTGGATTTTTAGCGTCTGGACCCTTCCACCCCATCCCACTCTGCCATGGTGTTGCTGGTCTCCAGGTGTTTCTGGTAGGACAAACATGCCATCTATAAAGAACAGTAAGCATGAATATTTCCAAGTTGAATTGGTCTTTTAATATTTCTGAGATAGAAAAGTGATACCATCTAGATTTTTTTGTTACTGTAATGTCTGACGCACTGTCAGATTAAGTATTTTATTCTTCAAAAATTTCAGGAGTTTTCCCTCTTTTAAATACTAGCTGTTCCTTCTATTCCTTCATTTGAACCGTGCCTTAGTTCAGGGGTCTCAAACTCGTGGCCCGTGGGCCGCATACGGCCCGCCGAACAATTTTGTGTGGCCCGCAGACTAATCCACGAAGTTCAAAATATTTTGGATAAAATTAAGTAAGCCTAGGGGTCTACTTGTATTTTTCATTTCTCTAGCATCCTAGCTAGATATTAGCTTAGTTAACAGCAGTGGTGATGCGAACTACAGTTTCTGGTCGTGTTGTGACACTGAGTAAACTGCATATACGATTGTGCTTGTTGTACTGATTTTTTTTGTTTTCAACTGCAGTGAGAAAAGTGTTGCATAACAGTTGCCTTTTGTAGACCTAGTGCGGCCCACCGAACGGCTGTGACCTTGCTCTGTGGCCCACATGCTGAGTTGAGTTTGAGACCCCTGCCTTAGTTGAAAGGTTCAGATCAAATACCACTTTTCCCAAGAAATTCCCCTGAAAGAATTAAATATTCCCTTCATTAAAATGCCAAAACAGTTAATAAATTCAAATGACACCACTCTTTTTTTTTATTTTAAATTTTTAAAAGTTACATTCAATAGCATTTTTGTTTACATTCAATATTATTTAAACTCAACATTCTTTCTGTATTAGTTTCAGGTGTACAACCTAGCGGTTAGACATAAATTCTATCACTCTTACGGTATGCGTCTATTCATGTTCTGTAGCTTTTCTTTCTGCACACACATCTTCTGTTTTCATCACTGAGCTCGAGGCTCTATGGATAAGAAAAACCTTGATAACTATTAAATAAATAACCGCATTAAAATCACAAAACTTAATAAGTTTTATTATATCACAGCTGAAACCAATCATCTGAGATGATTTTTTTTAACCCTCAACTTGAAGAACATGATCTCATTACTTGGTTTACTGCAAGTCACACCTCACATTTCTTTGCTGCTACCTCATTCCTCAATATTTCTTTACTGGAAAATGCTGAAAACACATTAAGAAAGTTTCAAAAAAAATCTATAGTTTTGTACAAAAATTTATATAATAAAGAAGTCAAAGCGATTCCTCTCAATGCTGCAACCCAACCACACTAAACTACCAGTTGGGTTTGTATTTTTAATACTTTTTCTTTTATTCTGTTCTTAAATTTTATTTTACTTAATATGAGATTTACCTCTTAATAAGAAGTTAAGTTTACAATATAATATTGTTAACTATAGGCACAATGTTGTACAGGAGATCTCCCGAACTTACTCATCTTGCATAATTAAAGCATTATGTTTCTTGATTAGAGACTCCCCTTTTCCCACTTCTTTCTTCTTTCTGATTCTATGAGTTTGATTATTTTAGGTAACTCATATAAGTGGAATATACAGTATTTGGCCTGTGACTAGTTTATTTCACTTAGCATAATGTTCCCAAAGTTTATCCATGTTGTCTCATGTGGTGAGATGTCCATCTTTTTAAAGGCCAAGTAACATTTCATTGTGTGAATATACCACATTTTCTTTATCCATCAATGGACAGACACTTAGGTTGTTTTTCTATGTTAGCTAGTTTGAATAGTGCTCAATGAACATTAAAATACAGTATCTTTTCAAGATCCTGATTTCAATTATTTTGGATAAATATCCAGAAGTGGGATTGCTAGATTGTATGGTAGTTCTATTTTTAATTTTTAGAGAACTGTCTATATGTTATCCATGGTGGTTGCATCATTTTCCATTTCTATCAACTGTGTACAAGGGTTCCAATTACTTCACATCTTTACCCAATGCTTGTCTCTTTTTTGATTTGCATTTCCTTGATGATTAGTGACATTGAGCATTTCTTTATGTTACTGCTGGTCTATAATATATACATATATATTAATTTTAATGCAGTGACATTGATAAATCAGGGTATATATGTTCAGAGAAAACATCTCTAGTTTATTTTGACATTAGATTATGTTGCATACCTCTCACCCAAAGTCAAATTGTCTTCCTTCACCTTCTATCTGGTTTTCTTTGTGCCCCTCCCCTCCCCCACCCTCTCTCTTTTCTTCCTTGCCCCCTCCCCACCCTTCCCACCCCTTACCATCACATTCTTGTCCATGTCTCTGAGTCTCATTTTTATGTCCCATCTATGTATAAATTCATATAGTTCTTAGTTTTTTCTGATTTACTTATTTCACTCTGTATAATGTTATCAAGGTCCATCCATGTTATTGTAAATGATTCGATGTCATTATTTCTTATGGCTGAGTAGTATTCCATAGTATATATGTACCAAAGCTTTTTAATCCACTTATCCACTGATGGATACATAGGCTGTTTCCAGATCTTTGCTATTGTGAACAATGCTGCCATAAACATGGGGGTGCATTTCTCCTTTTGGAACGGTTCTATGGTGTTCTTAGGGTATATTCCTAAAAGTGAGATAGCTGAGTCAAAAGGCAGTTCGATTTTTTCATTTTTTGATGAATCTCCATACTGTTTTCCACAGTGACTGCACCAGTCTGCATTCCCACCAGCAGTGCAGGTGGGTTCCCTTTTCTCCACATCCTCGCCAGCATTTATTCTGTGGTTGTTTTGTTGACGAACGCCATTCTGACTATAGATCACATATTCCAAAAATTTATATGGAACCAAAAAAGAACACAAATAGCCTCAGCAATCTTAAGAAGAATAAAGGGGGAGGTATCACACTTCCAAATATCAAGTTATACTACAAGGCCACTGTACTCAGAACAGCCTGATACTGGCATAAGAACAGGCACATAGATCAATGGAACAGAAAAGAGAACCCAGAAATAAACCCACAGCTCTATAGACAACTGATACTTGACAAAGGAGGTAAGGGCATACAATGGAGTAAAGACAGCCTCTTTAATAAATGGTGTTGGGAAAATTGGACAGCTACCTGCAAAAAAATGAAACTAGACCACCAACTTGCACCATTCACAAAAATAAACTCAAAATGAATAAAATACTTAAATGTAAGCTGTGAAACCATAAGCATCTTAGAAGAAAACATAGGTAGTAAGCTCTCCGACATCTCTTCACAGCAATCTAGTTGCTGATTTATCTCCACGAGCAAGTGAAATAAAAGACAGGATAAACAAATGGGACTATATCAAACTAAAAAGTTTTGCACAGCTAAAGACAATAAGAACAGAATAAAAAGACAAACTACACAATGGGAGAACATATTTGACAATACATCTGATAAGGGGTTAATAACCAAAATTTATAAAGAACTTGTAAATTTCAACACCAGGAAGACAAACAATCCAATCAAAAAATGGGCAAGAGAAATGAACAGACACTTCTCCAAAGAAGACATACAGATGGCCAATAGGCATATGAAAAAATGCTCAACATCACTAATCATTAGAGAAATGCAAATTAAAACCACAATGATATATCACCTCACACCAGTCAGTATAGTATATATTTTTAAGACATGTCTAAAGTTTTTAGCTCACATTTTGATTGGATTAGTAAGGTTTTTTGGGGTGTTTTTTTTTTGTTTTTTTTTTTTCATTTTTCTGAAGCTGGAAACAGGAAGAGACAGTCAGACAGACTCCTGCATGCGCCCGACTGGGATCCACCCGACACGCCCACCATGGGGCGACGCTCTGCCCACCAGGGGGCGATGCTCTGCCCATCCTGGGTGTCACCATGTTGCGACCAGAGCCACTCTAGCGCTGGAGGCAGAGGCCACAGAGCCATCCCCAGCGCCCGGGCTATCTTTGCTCCAATGGAGCCTTGGCTGCGGGAGGGGAAGAGAGAGACAGAGAGGAAAGCGCGGTGGAGGGGTGGAGAAGCAAATGGGGGCTTCTCCTGTGTGCCCTGGCCGGAATCGAACCCAGGTCATCCGCATGCTAGGCCGACGTTCTACCGCTGAGCCAACCGGCCAGGTGGGGTGTTTTTTTTTTAGTGTTAAGTTGTAGGAGTCCCCTATATATTTTAAAAATTAACCACTTTGATATAAGATTTGAAAATATTTTCTTCCATTTCATTGGTTGTTTTCTCACTCTGTTGGTTGTTTTCTTTACTGAGCAAAAGCTTTATAGTTTGATGTAGTTCCATTTGTCCATTTTTGCTTTTGTTGCCTATTTTTTTTGGTCCATCTCTATGAAATTCTATACTTTTTATATTTTTTACATATATAAATACATTATCAATATCTATAGCATAAACTCACTTTTGTGAGAAAAAATACATACATATATAACATAATTATTATTATTTAAACCCTTTTAGGGTACATACATATATTTTCCCCTTAACATCAAAAACGGGATGTCATACCACATCAGGATATATATTTATAAATAGATCTATTATCTTAAAGTATAGTACATTCATGTAAAGTCTCTTCATAATTTAAGATTAGGTATTTGACACTTTTGTTCCAAATTCTCTTTCCTAAATTGCCATTTTAAAAATCTTTGGTACATATATACTATGGAATACTACTCAGCCATAAGAAATGATGACATTGGATCATTTACATACATGGATGGACCTTGATAATATTATACAGAGTGAAATAAGTAAACCAGAAAAAACTAAGAACTATATGAATCCATACATAGATGGGTCATAAAAATGAGACTCAGAGACATGAACAAGAATGTGATGGTAACGGGGTTGGGGGGTGGGAGGAGGGGAGGATAGAACAAGGAAGACGAGAGGAGGTGGGGGAGGGGAGGGACACAAAGAAAACCAGATAGAAGGTGACGGGAGACAATTTGACTTTGGGTGAGGGGTATACAGCTAATCAAATGTCAAAATAATCTAGAGATGTTTTCTCTCAACATATATGTACCCTGATTTATCAATGTCACTGCATTAAATTTAGTTTAAAAAACATTATTATTATTATTATTTTTTTAATAATTGTATTTTTTTAATGGGGTGACATCAATAAATCAGGATACATATATTCAAAGATAACAAGTCCAGGTTATCTTGTCGTTCAATTATGTTGCATACCCATCACCCAAAGTCAGATTGTCCTCTGTCACCTTCTATCTTGTTTTCTTTGTGCCCCTCCCCACCCCCTTTCCCTCTCCCTTTTCCCCCTCCCCCCTGTAACCACCACACTCTTATCAATGTCTCTTAGTTTCACTTTTATGTCCCACCTACGTATGGAATAATGCAGTTCCTGGTTTTTTCTGATTTACTTATTTCGCTTCGTATCATGTTATCAAGATCCCACCATTTTGCTGTAAATGTTCCGAAGTCATCATTTCTTATGGCTGAGTAGTATTCCATAGTGTATATGTGCCACATCTTCTTTATCCAGTCATCTATTGATGGGCTTTTTGGTTGTTTCCATGTCCTGGCCACTGTGAACAATGCTGCAATAAACATGGGGCTGCATGTGTCTTTACGTATCAATGTTTCTGAGTTTTGGGGATATATACCCAGTAGAGGGATTGCTGGGTCATAAGGTAGTTCTATTTTCAGTTTTTTGAGGAACCACCATACTTTCTTCCATAATGGTTGTACTACTTTACATTCCCACCAACAGTGTATGAGGGTTCCTTTTTCTCCACAGCCTCTCCAACATTTGCTATTACCTGTCTTGCTAATAATAGCTAATCGAACAGGTGTGAGGTGGTATCTCATTGCCGTTTTGATTTGCATTTCTCTAATAGCTAAAGAAGATGAGCATCTTTTCCTATATCTGTTGGCCATTTGTATTTCTTCCTGGGAGAAGTGTCTGTTCATATCCTCTTCCCATTTTTTTATTGGATTGTTTTTTGTTTGTTGTTGAGTTTTATGAGTTCTTTGTATATTTTGGATATTAGGCCCTTATCTGAGCTGTTGTTTGAAAATATCATTTCCCATTTAGTTGACTTTCTGTTTATTTTGTTATCAGTTTCTCTTGCTGAGCAAAAACTTCTTAGTCTGATGTAGTCCCATTCATTAATTTTTGCCTTCACTTCTCTTGCCTGTGGAGTCAAATTCATAAAATGCTCTTTAAAACCCAGGTCCATGAGTTGAGTACCTATGTCTTCTTCTATGTACTTAATTGTTTCAGGTCTTATGTTTAGATCTTTGATCCATTTTGAGTTAATTTTTGTACAGAGGGAGAGACTGTAGTCCAGTTTCATTCTTTTGCATGTGGCTTTCCAGTTTTCCCAGCACCATTTATTGAAGAGGCTTTATTTTCTCCATTGTGTGTTGTTGGCCCCTTTATCAAAAATTATTTGACTATATATAAAAAAACATTATTATTTCTTTTGCTGAATGAATGTCTTTAATTTTCAGTTATTTAAATTGATCAAATTTTTTTTCAGAGTGCTAAGCTCTGAATCCTGCTTTACAAAGCCTTCCATAAGTAGTCTATTTTAAATTTCTACTATGTCACCAATTATCTCCTCTTTATGATGTGCCTCATTCTTTGCACACAATAATTGGCCACATGTTTAACAATATTGTTAAACTATCTAGGCAGTAGTCTAGAACAAAAACACACACAAAAATATAATAAATCAATAAGGTAAAAAAATAATACAAAGGAAAATAATATGAGTAGAAATTCCTGACTAGAATCAGGAAAGGAAAATACACACACGCACACGCACACGCACACATCTGGAATGCACATTGGTATAAGTGTTAGGTAGAGATCCAACTTTTTCTTTTCCAGATGGTTACCCCCACTTGCCTGAAACCATCTGTTGGATAATCTATCTTTTCCACACCAATATGGAATGACAGACTTACTTTTTAAAACAAGGCTTTCAAGCAAGTTATTTTCTCAAATAAGTCCCCAACTAGACCCTACCTTGCCCAATAAATAAACCCTCACTATATCTTTCAGGTTTTTCTTCTCTTTGTGCCCCGAACATAATTGCATGTGGTTGATAGCTATGACTGTGGACCTCTTGGGGTATCCTTATTATCACCTCCACAGGAGGAGACAGGCAAAAAAAGAAGCTGTTTGATTTGTTGATCTTAGAAATCATCTCTGGAAGTGCAGTGCCCTGAGGATTAATGTGATGTATTTGGAGATATTGGGTCCACTCTATAATTTTCTTCATCCATGAAGTAAGCCTAGTCAATGCTGTCAGAGAGACGATAAAGAAGTCTGCAATCCAAATCGTGAATGTAGCCAGTGATTTTAGATACCTGTCACAACACCACACCAGAATGACAGCTGTCCAATATCCTTCTGAAAGCATGTGATAAACTGGAAATTTTCATCTACTCATAGATGAGTAGGGTGCAGGGTAGTGTGTTGACAAGAGAGAATGACTAGAAGGGCAGAGATCCAGTTTCCAAGTCCTAACCTGACTCTTGTAGTAAGCAAATATTCAGGGGTGGACTCAATTTGTTCAAGTTTCACTTTTCTTCATCATCTAGAGAAGGTATTGGACTATATAATCTTTTGGCTTCCAGCCAGATAAAAGACCATAATTCTATAATAATGTGGTTTTTCTGTTTGTTCATTTAAAACTTATTTACAGTCAAGTTGAGCCCTTGCTCTATGTAGAGAATTCTTCTAGTTACTGATGAGTAAATATGATTATTGTGTTAAGAATTTTATGAAAGGAGCCTGACCAGGCAGTGGTGCAGAGGATAGAGAATTGAACTGAGATGCAGAGGACCTAGATTCAAAACCCCAAGGTCACCAACTTGAACATGGTGTCACTGGTTTGAGCATTTGAGCATGGGATCATAGATATGACCCCTTGGTCGCTGGCTTGAGCCAAAGGTCATTGGCTTGAGCAAGGGGTCACTCTCACTGCTGTAGCCCCCTGGTCAAGGCACATATGAGAAAGCAATCAATGAACAACTAAGGTGCTGCAACAAAGAATTGATGCTTCTCATCTCTCTCTCTTTCTGTCTGTCTGTTCTTATCTGTCCCTCTCTCTGTCTCTCTTTCTCTCTTTCATCATCAAAAGAAAAAAAAGGTAAAAGAAGTCTGTGAAAAGAGTAAATTTGAGCAGGAAGGTGTGATGAAAAAGATCAGTGTGACTTCAATTTAGAACATACTAGTCTCCTCATTCCAAATTGGAGTACAGGTTCTGTGTTGTTCTATAATTCTACTGTAAGACTTATTCTAATGAACCTGGTCAATGTGAAATACTTCTTCTGGGTTTGTGTGGAAATAACACTGAATGTAGATGATATTTCATATTTTCCAATAAAAGCAGTTAGTGTTAATTGTAGATTTTTTTGGGTAAGGTCCTTACTTAAAACTAACTCATAATAATATTTTAAAGCTCTGTTAAAGCTACTAGCCCAGAGGCTATCCAAGCAGTGGTTGTATCATGACTCCAAACAACTTTTCTTCCTCTTTAAACCAGTAAACTCCAGATTGGGTTCTCTTTCTTAGCATAAATTCTTATCCTAGTAATTCACAAATGCTATACAAAGGATGTATAATTAAAACGTTTAGAATTAATGACTTCAGAAAGATGGGTTTTAACTAAGAGGAAGGAAGATAGGAGAAGAACCACTTCAGGCCAGAAACCACTTATTATTTTTTTTTAACAAAAATACTTAAGGAAACACCTAACATCCTGTTAGAGATAAGTGAGAAAGAAGAATCAGTTCGAACCATGAAAGTAGAAAGTAATTAATGGAATACTATGAGTGATGGAGATCCATTGGAGGTTGCCAAGGTAGAGAGTGACAACATAACAATAGAAATAAGGTATGATGAACTTAGTGGGAGGGCAGAACTGGTTAGACTCTGAGAAAGAGCATTTAGGGTCTCCCTTTCTGACACACAGTATGTGGAGGGTAGGCCAAGACAAGAACTAACTCATGAGAACATGGCATAGTGAATTTATAAAAATTAGCATCAATCAATCTCAGTGGTCATTGTACACAGTTTCTGTGCTCTTAAAATGAGAACTCTGTTAGGAGCGAGTATCCTCAGTTCCAGCATGTAGCTTACACAGTGAGAGAGTCCTTAAAAGATTGGGGTTGATGAACCAATGTGCAGGAGTTCCACATTAAGTCACAATTGGCTTTGTGTTGGGAGAGTATGTGTCAACTGGTGAAATCATACCCAGAGAAGAGTAAGAGTTTCTGGACTAACAACATAGCAACTGGTCACTCACTTGTTACTCAAAACTGCAGAACCTCAGACTGGCGTTCACTAATTCCACACTAGAAGCATGAGCTTGCTCTGATGTCCTTCTTAGAGAAAATGTCTACAGTAGACCTGATGGAGAATCTCAGGGAAGAACTGACCTGCTTCATCTGCTTGGATTATTTCACCAGCCCAGTGACCACTGAATGTGGGCACAGCTTCTGTCTGCTGTGTCTCCTGAGGAGCTGGGAGGAACATAACACTCCTCTGTCATGTCCTGAGTGCTGGAGGACCTTGGGGGCCCCTCATTTCCAGGCCAATGAGCGTTTGGGAAGGTTGGCTGGCATCGGCAAGCAACTCAGGTCTCAGGTGCTGCAGAGTGAGGACAAACAAGTCCCCTATGGGAGAATGCTGGCAGCCACTGAGCTGTCCCCTGATAATGAGCAGGATGAAAACGCTTTCTCCAGCCAGAGTCATGGAATAAACAGAGTGTATCTCTCGAGTGAGGCTGAGGAGCACGACAAAGTAAGATCTGCTGCCCTATGGAAATCCCCACAACACAGATCGGGCCCCTCACTCAATGCCCATAATATTGTCTCTCGGGGCCAGCTCTGGTGTCCAGGCACAGGCCACAAACTTAGCTTGGACCCTGCTTTACTCTCTCTCTTATCGTCCCACTCACCCTGTTGGTATTGGTCCTTAAGACCCCTTCACGACCTGCTGCACTGCTCACTTGCCAAGAATGTTTGTTTCTATTGCAGGAGAGACTCCAGGAAGTCCTAAATCTTTTGCGTAAAAAGAAAAAGGAAACTCAGGTTATATTAACCCACGAGAAGGAGAGAGTGATGTTATGTAAGGTCTGTAATGTCTTACTTTTGCATATTGTATATGATTCTATGGTGTGTGTGTGTGGGTAGGAATTTAAAGAGATACTATATAAAATGTTAGGGAAATAAGGCAAAGATTTCCAGTCTCAATCTACAGTATGCAGTATCCTTGCTCGGGACTGCCTACCTTGCTTGTCCATCTGGGAATTCAAGACTCAGCTCAACTTCCCCATCCCCAGGCCAGTGCTTTCTTTGTTCTGTTTTGTATTTTCTCTGTGGTGCCCCTGAATGACTCAGAGGCTACTTCGACTTGAGCTCTTATTATAGTTACTTAAAATACAACTTATATATAGATAACATAAAAATGGAAATCAATGGAAAGAATATCTCAAATTCTTTGGGGCCAAAAAGGAAGTGCAAATAAAAACAAATAAAGAGCAAGAGTGCCCTGGCTGGATAGCTTGGTTGGTTACAGCATCATCTGGAAGTACAGAGGTTGCCAGTTCGATCCCCAGCCGGGGCACATACAGGAATAGCTTGATGTTCCCGTCTCTTTCTCTCCCTTCTTCTTTCACTAAAAACAAACAAACAAACAAACAAAAAAACCCCAAGAGAAATAAAGGTAAAATAGTCGTTAGAAAGAGTATACCTAAAAAAATGCTTGTGGTTAGTCACAGTTAAATTTGAGCTGTCAAGCAAAGTGAAGAACTAAATGTTTAGATATTTTAAAAATCTATGTGTGTTCTATTCTCCTAGTAAACTTCGAATTCTAACATGGGGGTATTTGTAATGTACATTTCTATTTCTAGTATGTGATCCAATGCCTACTCTTTATGGAATAAATATTTGTTGAATAAATTTCACATTTTTAGAATTTTGTCCTTATTTTATATTGTTTTATATTTTATAATGATTCTGATTACAACCTGTTGAATATGTTTTGCTTATTTTGGTTTTGCTTTATTCTCCATTAGAATGACATCCTCTTGGGAATAGAAATTTTGATGATCTTTACTGCTGTATCTGTATTACACACACCTCAAATATCAAATTATTCATCCAGTTAGTTAATAGAATATATGTTACATGTCTAATTTCAAGAATTGTCACAGTGAAACTCTAAGTCTTTTTATGGGTGAAAAATCACATTCTGTTACTAACCTTACTGTATCATTTGTGTGTGTGTGTGTGTGTGTGTGTGTGACAGGAAGAGACAAAGAATTGTAAGCAGGTGGTTGTGTTAGAATACATAAAAATGCACCAGTTCCTGAAGGAGGAGGAGCAGCTGCATCTCCAGTTACTGGAAAAGGAGGAAAGAGAGAACCTGAGGAAACTGAGGGAGAATGAGATCAAGCTCACCCAGCAAGTCAGGGGACTCGGCAAGATGATCGTTCAGATCGAGTCCATGTGTCGGAACTCAATGCTGGAGTCTTTCCAGGTAAGAATATTGGGAAAATTAATGGAAAATTATGTAGTAACACATAATATTTCAAATTATACAAAATAATGTTTTCTTACTTACCTAAAAAAAAAACTAAGTTCTGATCCCAAAATAGTTTCCCTAAAGATTAACATTCTATATAATATAAATAAAGTCTTGAAGAGATAAAAAAACAACAACACAGAAGTCTATTCATCTGAACCAAGCTTGATGAGGACTCTAATTTCGTCCGTGCCTGCACCTCTGCAGCCTCAGCTTTGTCAAATATTTTAAGTTTAGTGAGCACGGACTGCGCGTTGGCCACATTAAATATCTTCACAAAGATGAGGTGAAGTTAAATACATTAGGATATGTACTATAGGAGATTGTTTTCCAAAATGGGTACATAAAGTAGCTTTCGTTTAGAACCTCAAACCTAGAGCAGTTAGGTAATTTTCCTGTCAAATAGCGAGTGGGTGGCAGAACCCTGGTATCTCTGGCCTGAGCCCACATTCCTCGCCATCTGGGTCCTACTGCTGTCCTGGGCTGCTACTGCATTCTCCAGACCTTCTCAAGCACAGGCTATGTGAGCCAACTCCAGTTTCAGCTCTCTTTCCTGAACTGAAGCTTCAAAATGTTACCACGTAATTTCATGCTTTTCCAAGAACTCATTGCAACGGTACATGGGTTCAGTCTCATCCCTCACTGGCTACCTTCCTGTGGTTATTTCTGGCTCCCTGAGATGTTGGATAATGAAGCCAACATTCTGGTTCTTTTGTCAGCCGTACATTCTCTGTACAAAATGATGGTATGAGAAACAGGAAGGGACAAAGTGGTCGCTAGTCATCTGAGAAACAACTCATGTCCACAAGAACTCCCCCCAGAAGATGCAGGGGGTATTTTTCCCCACCACATGTCCTCCCACTCCAGGAGTGCAAGGGCTGTGGAAAGTGGGTGGGGTGAGATTTACAGAGGACTACATCCAAATGTATTCAGTGTTCACTGAGGGTCAAAGCTCACAAATACTAACCTTCTCTTCTTTATCCCCTTAGGAGGTGAAAGAAACATTGGAAAGGTAGGTTTCCATCCGGTGCTCAGTGATGTCAGCTACAGGGATGCCATGCTGATGAAACAAGTTGGGGACAGAGTGGGGATGAGAGTGTCCATGCTGCTGGGGCAAATTTAGCTGAAGCAGGCCATGTGGTCTGTGCGGAGGAGACGGAGTGACTGTCTGCCCTCTTGTAGGAGTGACCCGTTCTTGCTGCAGTGTCCAGAGGCTACCAGCACAGAACTGAGTCTATGCCGCATCACTGGGATGATGGAGATGCTAAGAAAATTCAGCAGTAAGTCAGCCTGGTTTGTCAAACCTCCAGCACTTTCCAGGGTTAACTTCAGTGCATATAAAGGGATGCAGAACTCAGCCCTTAGGCAGCTCCTAACAGAATACCAGCATCTGGGAGCCAGGCCCTCAGGAGGGCTCCTGAGCCAGCAGGACACAGCAGGGACCGCTGGGTCCCAGAGCACCACTGCCGGAGCAGACAGGAGCACTGAGACTGGATTGGTGTCTGCCTGGCTTTGCTTTCTGAGGAGTCCCGGTCCTTCCTTTGTTGGTTGGTTTTCATTGTTCTGTTTGCAGGCTTATCCTCTTGCACATGCTCACACCTCCAAAGGGTTTCTGCACTTCCACCTCTGTCTTCGTTAGGACAAGAGCTAACCAACTGAAGTCCCAGGGAGGGACCATTTAAAGAACTATTTTTTTAGAATATTCCAGATTTTTGGGCTGGCTAAGAATAAGAGAGGTCAGCATTGATTCTCAATTTTTATCTTTTTTTTTTTTTTTTTTAATAAATTTTTATTAATGGTAATGGGATGACATTAATAAATCAGGGTACATATATTCAAAGGAAACATGTCTAGGTTATTTTGTCATCAAATTATGTTGCAAACCCCTCGCCCAAAGTCAGATTGTCCTCCGTCACCCTCTATCTAGTTCTCTGTGCCCCTCCCCCTCCCCCTAACTCTCTCCCTCCCTCCCTCCCATGTCCTCCCTCCCCCCCCACCCTTGGTAACCACCACACTCTTGTCCATGTCTCTTAGTCTCATTTTTATGTTCCACCAATGTATGGAATCATGTAGTTCTTGTTTTTTTCTGATTTACTTATTTCACTCCTTATAATGTTATCAAGATCCCACCATTTTGCTGTAAATGATCTGATGTCATCATTTCTTATGGCTGAGTAGTATTCCATAGTGTATATGTGCCACATCTTCTTTATCCAGTCTTCTATTGAAGGGCTTTTTGGTTGTTTCCATGTCTTGGCCACTGTGAACAGTGCTGCAATGAACATGGGGCTACATGTGTCTTCACGTATCAATGTTTCTGAGGTTTTGGGGTATATACCCAGTAGAGGGATTGCTGGGTCATAAGGTAGTTCTATTTGCAGTTTTTTGAGGAACCACCATACTTTCCTCCATAATGGTTGTACTACTTTACAGTCCCACCAACAGTGAATGAGGGTTCCTTTTTCTCCACAGCCTCTCCAACATTTGCTATTACCCGTCTTGTTGATAATAGCTAATCTAACAGGAGTGAGGTGGTATCTCATTGTAGTTTTGATTTGCATTTCTCTAATAACTAATGAAGCTGAGCATCTTTTCATATATCTGTTGGCCATTTGTATCTCTTCCTGGGAGAAGTGTCTGTTCATGTCCTCTTCCCATTTTTTTATTGGATTGTTTGTTTGTTTGTTGTTGAGTTTTATGAGTTCTTTGTAAATTTTGGATATTAGGCCCTTATCTGAGCTGTCGTTTGAAAATATCCGTTCCCATATAGTTGGTTGTCTGTTTATTTTGATATCAGTTTCTCTTGCTGAGCAAAAACTTTTAATTCTGATGTAGTCCCATTCATTTATCTTTGCCTTCACTTCTCTTGCCATTGGAGTCAAGTTCATAAAATGTTCTTTAAAACCCAGGTCCATGATTTTAGTACCTATGTCTTCTTCTATGTACTTTATTGTTTCAGGTCTTATATTTAGGTCTTTGATCTATTTTGAATTAATTTTAGTACACGGGGACAGGCTGTAGTCGAGTTTCATTCTTTTGCATGTGGCTTTCCAGTTTTCCCAACACCATTTGTTGAAGAGGCTTTCTTTTCTCCATTGTGTGTTGTTGGCCCCTTTATCAAAGATTATTTGACCATATATATGTGGTTTTATTTCTGGGCTTTCTATTCTGTTCCATTGGTCTGAGTGTCTATTTTTTTGCCAATACCATGCTGTTTTGATTATCGTGGCCCTATAATATAGTTTAAAGTCAGGTATTGTAATGCCCCCAGCTTCATTCTTTTTCCTTAGGATTGTTTTGGCTATTCGGGGTTTTTTATAGTTCCATATAAATCTGATGATTTTTTGCTCCATTTCTTTAAAAAATCTCATAGGGATTTTGATGGGAATTGCATTAAATTTGTATATTGCTTTGGGTAATATGGCCATTTTGATTATATTTATTCTTCCTATCCAAGAAGAAGGAATATTTTTCCATCTCATTGTATCTTTTTCGATTTCCCTTAACAATGCTTTGTAATTTTCATTATATAGGTCCTTTACGTTCTTTGTTATGTTTATTCCTAGGTATTTTATTTTTTTTGTTGCAATCGTGAAGGGGATTATTTTTTTGAGTTCGTTTTCTAATATTTCATTGTTGGCATATAGAAAGGCTATGGACTTTTGTATGTTAATTTTGTATCCTGCGACCTTACTGTATTGGTTTATTGTTTCTAATAATCTTTTTGTGGAGTCCTTCGGGTTTTTGATGTATAGGATCATATCATCAGCAAAAAGTGATAGCTTTACTTCTTCTTTTCCGATATGGATGCCTTTTATTTCTTTGTCTTGTCTGATTGCTCTGGCCAGAACTTCTAGCACCACGTTGAATAAGAATGGAGAGAGGGGACAACCCTGTCTTGTTCCTGATTTAAGGTAGAAAGTCCTCAGTTTTATGCCGTTTAATAGGATGTTGGCTGATGGTTTATCATATATGGCCTTTATCATGTTGAGATATTTTCCTTCTATACCCATTTTGTTGAGAGTCTTAAACATAAAATTGTGTTGTATTTTATCAAAAGCCTTTTCTGCATCTATTGATAAGATCATGTGGTTTTTGTTCTTTGTTTTGTTGATATGGTGTATTACGTTAACCGTTTTGCGTATGTTGAACCATTCTTGAGATTCTGGGATGAATCCCACTGATCATGATGTATTATTTTTTTAATATGTTGTTGTATTCGGTTTGCCAGTATTTTGTTTAGTATTTTAGCATCTGTATTCATTAGAGATATTGGTCTGTAGTTTTCTTTCTTTGTGCCATCCTTGCCAGGTTTTGGTATGAGGGTTATGTTGGCCTCATAAAATGTGTTTGGAAGTATTGCTTCTTCTTCAATTTTTTGGAAGACTTTGAGTAGAATAGGAACCAAGTCTTCTTTGAATGTTTGATAGAATTCACTAGTATAACCGTCTGGGCCTGGACTTTTATTTTTGGGGAGATTTTTAATAGTTTTTTCTATTTCCTCCCTGCTGATTGGTCTGTTTAGGCTTTCTGCTTCTTCATGACTCAGTCTAGGAAGGTTGTATTGTTCTAGGAATTTATCCATTTCTTCTAGATTGTTGTATTTGGTGGCATATAATTTTTCATAGTATTCTACAATAATTCTTTGTATTTCTATGATGTCTGTGGTGATCTCTCCTCTTTCATTTTGGATTTTATTTATTTGAGTCCTGTGTCTTTTTTCCTTGGTGAGTCTTGCCAAGGGTTTGTCAATTTTGTTGATCTTTTCAAAGAACCAGCTCCTTGTTTTATTGATTTTTTCTATAGTTTTTCTGTTCTCTATTTCATTTATTTCTGCTCTGATTTTTATTATCTCCTTTCTTCGGCTGGTTTTGGGTTGTCTTTGTTCTTCTTTTTCTAGTTCCTTAAGGTGTGAAGTTAAGTGGTTTACTTCGGCTCTCTCTTGTTTGTTCATATAGGCCTGAAGTGATATGAACTTTCCTCTTATTACTGCTTTTGCTGCATCCCAGAGATTCTGATATGTCGTATTTTCATTTTCATTTGTCTGTATATATCTTTTGATTTCTGCGCTTATTTCTTCTTTGACCCATTCATTTTTTAGAAGTATGTTGTTTAGTTTCCACATTTTTGTGGGTTTTTCCCCCTCTTTTTTGCAGTTGAATTCTAGTTTCAAGGCTTTATGATCAGAAAATATGCTTGGTACAATTTCAATTTTTCTAAATTTGCTGATATTGTCTTTGTGGCCCAACATATGGTCAATTCTTGAGAATGTTCCATGTACACTAGAGAAAAATGTATACTCTGTCGCTTTGGGATGAAGTGTCCTGTAGATGTCTATCATATCCAGGTGTTCTAGTATTTCGTTTAAGGCCACTATATCTTTATTGATTCTCTGTTTGGATGACCGATCTAGAGCCGTCAGCGGTGTATTGAGGTCTCCAAGTATGATTGTATTTTTGTTAGTTTTTGTTTTAAGGTCAATAAGTAGCTGTCTTATATATTTTGGTGCTCCTTGGTTTGGTGCATATATATTAAGGATTGTTATGTCTTCTTGATTCAACTTCCCCTTAATCATTATGAAATGACCATTTTTGTCTCTGAGTACTTTTTCTGTCTTGTAGTCAGCATTATTAGATATGAGTATTGCTACACCTGCTTTTTTTTGGGTGTTGTTTGCTTGGAGTATTGTTTTCCAGCCTTTCACTTTGAATTTGTTTTTATCCTTGTTGCTTAGATGTGTTTCTTGTAGGCAGCATATAGTTGGATTTTCTTTTTTAATCCATTCTGCTACTCTGTGTCTTTTTATTGGTAAGTTTAATCCATTTACATTTAGTGTAATTATTGACACTTGTGGGTTCCCTACTGCCATTTTATAAATTGCTTTCTGTTAGTTTTGTATCTAGTTTCATTCTTCTCTTTTGTTTTTCTATCATTTGTTTTTGTTTGTTTGTGTTCCATACTTCTTTCCTCTGTTGCTACCTTTTTTAAGTCAAGTGTTTTTGTGGTGATTTTTTTAAGGGTGGTTACCATTAAGTAATGAAAAGGGTACCTACCATATTCATTGTAGTACCCTATCTTATAAGTATTTCTGCACTTCATCATCCTTTGCTACTGTTAATCTCCATCCTCTCCCCCCTTTTTTTCCTTTGTTGTCACAGTTTAAGTTTGGTTTTATTGTGTTCTTGGTGGAGCTGTTACTTGTGGTGTTGTTTTCTTTTGTTCTTTGAATCTGGTTGGAAAACCCCCCTTAGTATTTCCTGGAATGGGGGCTTTCTGTTGATAAATTCTCTCATCTTTTCTGTATTTGTGAATGTTTTTATATCTCCTTCATACTTGAAGGATAGCTTTGATGGGTATAGTATTCTTGGCTGAAAGTTCCTCTCTTTCAGGGCTTTAAATATTGGGGTCCACTATCTTCTAGCTTGTAGAGTTTCTGCTGAGAAATCTGATGATAATCTAATAGGCCTTCCTTTATAGTTGTACTCTTCTTTTCCCTGGCTGCCTTGAGAATTTTTTCTTTGTCATTGGTTTGTGTCATCTTTATTATGATGTGCCTTGGAGTGGGTTTGTTGGGGTTAAGAAAACTTGGTGTTCTGTTTGCTTCTTGAATTTGAGGCTTTAGTTCCTTCCACAGGCTTGGGAAGTTCTCGTCTATTATTTGTTTGAGTATATTCTCCATTCCATATTCTTTCTCTTCTCCCTCTGATATACCTATTATTCTTATGTTATTCTTTCTGATGGAGTCAGACAATTCCTGTAGGGCTTTCTCATTTTTTATTATTTTTGAGTCTCTTTCTTCTTCTCTCTGTTGTGCCTCAAGTTGTTTTTCTTCTATTTCACTAATCCTATCTTCAATCTGGGCTGTTCTGTTAGCTAAGCTTGTTACCTCGTTTTTCAGCTCGTGAATTGAGTTTTTCATTTCTGTTTGATTTGTTTTTATAGTTTCAATTTCCTTGGTAATATATTCTTTGTGTTCATTGAGTTGTTTTCTGATCTCCCTATATTGCCTTTCTGTGTTTTCTTGTATATCTCTGAGTATTTTTAAGATTTCTATTTTAAATTCTCTGTCATTTAGCTCCAAGGCTTCCAATATGTTAAGTCTTTTCTCCATAGATTTTTCCACATCTATTTGTGTTACCTCTCTTTCTTTTGTATCCATAATATTCAATTTCCTCTTTCTTATCGGCATCTGAGGGTGGTCTTATTGATAGCACGCAGGCGCACTCCCTCGCGGCTTGAATGAGCGTCGCTGCTGCGGTAGCTTCCTCCACACCCTCGTCTCTCAGATTCAAGTGATAACAGTCCTTTTGCTTTCAGTTTGTGTGGAACTCCGGAATGCTCCGAGGATAAATTTTTCTGTTTCTAGTTGATAAATTTGTTGTGATTTAGGGGAGAGCTGTCGGACGCGCTTCTCACGGCGCCATTTCCGTGACGTCACTAATTTTTATCTTGATAATATGACTTTCAGAGAAAAGCCTAATCAACTGTGGACTTAGCGGATATTTAATAAGTGCCTACTGTGCATCTACTACTATGCTGTTGGGCCCTGAGAATAGTTACAATGGCCAAGAAGACAAACTTGCCTTTGCTTTTGTAGAACTTGCAGTGAAATTGAGGAGGTGGACACTAATCACATTAAGGATGATTGGAATTTGATTTATCAGTGAAGTATAAATTGTGTGGTAAAGGGACCTAATCTTATCTGAAGAGTCAGTGAAAGTTGGAAGGCTCTTCTGTGACATCATTTCAAGAGAGTGAGAAAGGGGTCTTTCCGGTGTCACTGGGGGTTGCACTAACTCCTATGAAGCTGCAGGTAGCATGACGTAATGACAAGTGCTGATTAGGAGTTGCTATCCCAGCACTCAGTAACTTTGTCATCTTGGTCCAACTTTCTTACTTTTAGGAACCTAAGTTTTCTCTTTAATAAGAGTGAAATTTTTTAATTAAAATTTTAATAATTTATATTAAATTATTTTTTTATTAAGTGAGAGGCAGGGAGGCAGACAGACATAATCTGCATGTGCCCCAACCAGGATCCACTGGCAAGCCCTCTACCTGTGATATTCTGCCCATTTGGGGACCACTGCTCTGTTGCTCGGCAACTGACCTATTTTAGCACCTGAGGCAAAGCCATGGAGCCATCCACAGCTCCTAGGGCCAACTTGCTCAAACCATTTGAGCCACGGCTGTGGGAGGGGAAGAGAGAGAGAGAGATGGGAGTAAGGGGAGGGGTGAAGAAACAGATGGTTGCTTCTCCTTAGTGCCTTGACTGGGAATTGAACCTGGGACTTCTACAACCAAGCCAATGCTCTACCACTGAGCCAAAGAACCAGGGCCTTATTAAATTATTTTTAATAAAAACTTAATTACTTTCCATGATTAAACGAGATAATGTACAGAAGATGCTTGGCACCTAAGTAGTTCAGTAAATGACATCTGCCTATATTTCTCTCCCCCGGAGACTGAAGAACCAAAACCAGCCTTGGCTGGAGCGAATACAGATGACGAAGGGTCCTGACTCTCCCCTGGGTAGATCTATGACTCTGAGTGCTAACCCTGTCTTGGGAACGGAACAGCCTCCGTCTCATTGCCAGAAAGCCCTCTCTCCCTCTCAGACAGCTTAAACATCCCTTCCCACACAACTGTCTTCTGTTTCCTTTGAGAAGTTCACTCTCTCTTTTATGAGAAAATGAAAGAAGAGCTCAGAGATTGTTTTCTAAAAACAAAAATCCCCACCATGCTCACTAAATTATATTTCAGAAAGAAGGACTGAGCACTAAGCATTTAACTTAAATTCCACGTATATGGAGGGGGGAGGGATTCAAGAATGCACATGAGGACTCATTCTTTCCTCTTCTTGCAGCGGATATAACTCTGGATCCAGCCACAGCCAACGCCTACCTCGCCTTGTCGGAGGATCTGAAGAGTGTGAGATACGGCGGCATCCGACAGAACTTACCTGACAGCCCCGAGAGATTCGACCAGTCTGCCACCGTGCTGGGTGCTCAGAGCTTCAGCTGCGGGAGGCACTACTGGGAGGTGGAAGTCGGCAACAAGACGGAGTGGGAAGTGGGCCTCTGTAAGGACTCCGTGAGCAGGAAGGGGAACCTGCCGAGGCCACCCGGGGACCTCTTCTCACTCATAGGCTTAAAAATTGGAGATGATTATAGCCTCTGGGTCTCTTCCCCTTTAAAAGGCCAACATGTCAGAGAGCCAGTGCATAAGGTTGGTGTGTTCTTAGACTACGAGTCTGGACACATAGCATTCTACAATGTGACAGATAAGACTCTCATCTACAGCTTCCCTCCAGAGTCTTTCCAAGAAGCACTCAGACCTATATTTTCCCCTTGCCTCCCAAATGAAGGCACGAACACAGGCCCCCTGACCATCTGCTCACTGGAGAGCTATGTCTGAGGGAGACGCGTCCGAGCCTGCGCTGCGGATGAGGTCTAAGACCGACAGGCGACTGCTAATTAAGATGACAAATGAGTTGACAGTATTAACATCAGCTGATCCAAAATTAAAGCCCCACCTCCCAAAGAGTTTCCACTAACTTGAACCCTCAATGAACAGCTAATTTGGACAATTAACTTCTAACACCAATAAGGAGAAAGTCGATCATAGCCCGTGCCTTTTAACTAAATTTATCTTCCAGACCATTCCATGTATGTGTTGATCACTAAAACAGTAGAGTTAAAACCAGCCCCTGTGCCCCTGAATCCCACTGTCCTAGGCCAGTTTTATAAATACATGTCGTGTTTTCAAGTGTATTTATTTATTTGACGCTATAAAGACTGCTGCTGTTTGCACGTCTTTGTTCCACGTGCTGAGTTCTGCTCTGGGAGGCCATCCCAATCCCTCCAGGTCGCTGGAAACGGCCCTCCTCTCGCAGGCTGATGAGAACGGGCTCTTGGAGCAACATTTCCTTTCAAGTCACTTTCCTTTCCATCCCCTGGGTATTTGTACTCAGGGAGGCTTCCGGGTGCTGCAAGTATCTGTAGGACTGTCATTCTATCATTCATCCTTCCATAATCACAGGAGGCTGAGACCTCTGCTAATATATTCAAAGATGACGAAGCAAAGCCTCTATTCAATAGATCTATCGAGGCTGTGGGTGCTGAGTGACCTTGTTAAGTTTTTATATAGGGTGAATTTCTGTACTTTTGCTATTTGCTATGAGCAGAAGCCTTTTAAAATATTTTTTTGTTGAAGTTATTGGGGTGATAGTTGTTAATAAAAATTATATAGGTTTCAAGTGTACATGATACATTCTTTAATTTTTTAAAAAAATTATTTATTGCCTGAGCAGGCAGTGGTGCAGTGGATAGAGTGTCAGACTGGGACCCAGAGGACCCAGGTTCAAAACCTTGAGATCGCTGGCTTGAATGCAGGCTCACCTGGTTTGAGCAAGGCTCACCAGCTTGAGCCCAAGGTCTCTGGCTTGAGCAAGGGGTCACTCACTCTGCTGTAGCCACCCCCCCCCCGGTCAAGGCACATGTGAGAAAGCAATCAATGAACAATTAAGGTGCCGTACGAGGAATTGATTTTTCTCATGTCTCTCCCTTCCTGTCTGTCTGTCCCTATCTGTCCCTCTCTCTGTCTCAGTCACAAAAAAAATATATATATATTTTTTTGCCTAATCCCTTTACCTTTTTCACCAACCCCGCAACCCCGTCCCCTCTGACAGTTGTCAGTCTGTTCTCTGTCAATGAGTCTGTTTCTATTTTGTTTGTTTGTGTGTTTGATTCATAAGATTCCACATATGAATGAAATCATATGGTACTTGTCTCTTTGGCTGGCTTATTATAATGCTCTTCAGGTCCATCCATGCAAAGAGTAAGACTTCCTCCTTTTTTAGGGCCTTGTAGTATGCCATTGTGTACAAGAACCACGGCTTTTTTAACCTACTCATCTACCGATGGGCTCTTCGATTGCTTCTAAAGCTTGGCTATTGTAAACAATGCTGGAATGAACTAGAAATGCATACACTCTTTTGTATTAGTGTTTTGGTTTCTTTGAATATATTCCCAGAGTGGGATCCCTGGGTTATAAGGCAATTTCACTTTTAATTTTTGAGGTAACGCCATACTGCTTTCCACAGTAGCTGCCCCAGTCTGTCTGCATTTTCACCGATAGTGCGCGATGGTTCCCTTTGCTCCACATCCTGATCAATATGTGTTGTCCACTGATTTCTTGATGCTAGCCATTCTGACAGGCGATGTTATGTTTTAGTGTATATCTTTTCAATTATTTTTATGCATATATGTTTTAAAAATGAATTGTGAACTTCCTTCTTACCATTAGATACTTCTTGAAAATATGACTTTTTAAATTTCTAAATATATAAACATGCACTTTCTAAGAATTAGCACATTTTGTTAAAAGTACCTTTATTATATCAAAAATTTATGTTCAATACCTTGTATTATGTAATGATATTTAATAAATAGTTCTGATTAAAATTTTCTCAATTAGGCTTGTAATATTCATTAGTCTTCCAGCATCTAGGAATAGTATAGGATCATGCAGGAAACGTAATTGTCTTGGAAAATATAACTTTTAATGAGTGTAACATTTTATGAGTGCCCCTATTTAATTATTCCCCGACAGTGGAATATTTAAGTTGTGTTCCATTTGTAACTATTACAAAAAACACTGTGATGAACGCACATGAAGATCAACTTTTGGGTGTATTTGTAATTATCCTTAACTCTTTCTCCTGTAGGCAGAGAGGCTACGCTTCTGTGGATCCCACAGGCCTGTGTTTGTAGCTATTGTACAACTGTTTTATGGGCACCACAGGCAGTCCAAAGGGTTTCACTCATGGCCATTTCCACACAGAGATTCAGGAAATGAAAGAGCGTATGTTACTCTGCCCTACAGTCTTGCTAGAAGCACTCAACTTATTCCCCCCCCCAAAAAAAAATCTATCCTGGGAGGAATTGGGGAGCAGTACTTGGGGGCTCTGAACTCAAACCATCCATGGTTTGAGCACTTAACTTCACAAAGTAACTGTTTTAACTTTCGCAAGCTATTTCACCTCTCAGAGCTTTGGTTTCCTCTTCTCAAACACTGGGAAATGTCTGCTTGTGCTGATGACGACAGGAGAGCGCGGAAAACAGTGAAGCCGTGTGCACGAGGGGTTTCGCTCCTTCCTCCGCGCCCCGCCTTCGAGACCGGGTTTTACCATTTATTAGGGGCCAGAAAAGCCATGCAATGCTTGTGAAAAATATAAAACACAAAGGCAACAAAATATCTGAAGTTTTTCCAAAGTGACTGTTATTACTTTAGGGGAAAAGTGTTAACACAATATTTAGTTGGAGAAAAAGCGAATCTCTGTGGATCTCTTCATCTTTCATGGAAGTCCTTTTGGCCTTCCCACCTGTGAGCAGTTCATTACCTAATAAAAATAAACATCATAAGAAGGAGATAAATAAAAACTTCTAAAGTGATAATATAACCAGAGAAAATGGTTCACAGTTTCTGCTGCCTGCCGTGACAGGAAAAGCTAGTATTTGTGAGATAAGTCATGAGCCAGTGCCTGAGAAAATGGAGGTACTCCTGTCTTCTTCAAATCCCCTACCTTTTTTTAAAAAGTTTTTTTTCCATTAATTTGATAAAAGAGGGTGAGAGGAAGGGAGAGAGTGAGAGAAGCATCTACTCAATTTTTCACTTAATTGTTCAATTTAGTTGTGCACTTATTGGTTGCTTCTCCTTCATTTTTTTTTTTTTTTTTTTTTTTTTTTTTTTTTTACAGAGGCAGAGATAGACAGGGACAGACAGACAGGAACAGAGAGAGATGAGAAGCATCAATCAGTTTCTCGTTGCGCGTTGCGACTTCTTAGTTGTTCATTGATTGCTTTCTCACACGTGCCTTGACCGCGGGCCTTCAGCAGACCAAGTAACCCCCTGCTGGAGCCAGGGGCCTTGGGTCCAAGCTGGCGAGCTCTTTGCTCAAGCCAGATGAGCCCGTGCACGACCTCTGGGGTCTCGAACCTGGGTACTTCCGCATCCCAGTCCGACGCTCTATCCACTGCGCCACCGCCTGGTCAGGCTCTCCTTCATTTTTTAACTAGGGGTCAAACCGGTGACCATTGAGCAACCCAACCAGGGTTCAAAAACTCATTTTAAGAGCTTAGATGCCTTGGCCAGATTATATAGGGTATTAGGGGAATTTGGGAGGGAAAGAACTTCTAAGGGGCGGCTAGATGTGCCATTTCTCTAGAGAAAGGGACTTTATTTTATTTTCATGGCTGGCTGAACTCCTTCAGTCCTATTGGCTTTGTAACTCAAAACTCACAAGTAACCTATAAACTAGAGTTATTGTTCTTTTACTCGAAGTCTCAATGTGGTGAGAGAGGGGGGAGGCAGCTGAGGAGGAGTCATGCAGTTCCCACTTATGTTCATTTTTCTCTCCCTGATTTCATCATGTCATCTCTCAACATTTGTCAGCTAGAGAGGGGCAGGCTATTCAACTTGTAATAAGAACTTGGCCAGGGCTGAAAGCATAGGGTTGATTATATATTTTGATTTGTTACAGAATGTGTAACTTTGATTATACCATGGGTAATATTAAATTATTGTTATAGTTAGAGTAACGAGCTGGGTTTAATATTCACTAAGGTTAACATGAGTGGCTTTACAGAAATTCTTTTATAAGCTTATTTTATTAGTATATTCTTATTTCAATTCTATTCTATGGCTAGTGAGACTAATATAAGCAGTATAGTATATTCACTCCTTGTTATAGAATGTCATCCCGCCATGGTGGCAATCTTATACCTTTGTCTGGAGTTCAGGACACTGCTGTCATCAGCTCTGCTAGCACTTGAAGGAGGAATGGCCACATGGCCTTATTTATCCTCTGTGCCTCAGTCGGTGGTGCTCAAGTAGATGGGGGCCTGAGATATTTATCCCATCACCCTTATGGTGGGACTTGGGTGGTCATCACTAAGCTGTGAACCTCTTCTTCCTTTTAGTACCATATAAATTATATTAGAGTCATGCCAGGACACGAGAAAGGTGGGAGCACATTGGCCCTCCCCAACACAGACAATCTATCTATCTATCATGTATCTATCATCTATCTATCTATCATCTCTCTCTCTCTCTCTCTCTCTCTCACCTGGTATGTCCTATTATAACTTTCTTATCAACAGATAGCAAGACAGAATCAAGTTTTGTGAAGCTACAGGCTTATACAAATGAGAAAATCTTCTAAGAAAAATAATAAAAATTTACAAATTTTAACCTTAGGTCAGGAGCTTAGAGGGTCACAAACAAATAAGGGCTCTGAAACTGAAATTGAACTGGTTTTGTGTAACATCTGCTTCTGGGTGAGCCAGATGCTAGAGGAGGTGCCCAGGCAGTAAAGCCAGACCTCTAGTTCCAATCCTGGCTCCACCACTAACTGACCGGACACTACGACAGCGCTGAGCCAGGCGTTTCCTCTCCCCGTGTCTCTGTTCCTTCCTTCGCCAGCAAACTGTGGCTGAAGATAATGCTGTGGATTTACAGGGTTGTTGTAACAATTGACATAACACTTGCACTTAGAACACCACCTCTAAGGCGTAGTTACTCAACAGATGTTAATGATTGGTAGTTCCTTACTAAGCTTTAGCAACGGCATTAGCGGAACTCTGCATTTTTGAATACTGCCTTCTGTGGTTCCACTTTCCTGGTGCTGAATGTGACTTCAGGGATTTCAGAATACTGCTTCTCTTCCTCTTGTTCCTGCCCTCAGCTCCTGCTTTCCATTCTTGGTAGAAACTCGACCTGCAGTTTTGCGGATCTTGAAGCCCATGCTTTCCTTTGAGTTTCTAATTCTAATCCTCACCACTTATCTTTTAGGAAGTTTTCTGAAAAATATTTGAGCATTGTAAACATGGCCTTTTAATTGACTCACTCTTTTTTTTTTAAATAATTTTTTAAAATGTTAATGGGGTGACATCAATAAATCAGGGTACATATATTCAAAGATAACATGTCCAGGTTATCTTGTCATTCAATTATGTTGCATACCCATCACCCAAAGTCAGATTGTCCTCCATCACCCTCTATCTAGTTTTCTTTGTGCCCCTCTCCCTCCCCCTTCCCCTCTCCCTCCTTCCTTCCCGCATCCTCCCTCCCCCCACCCCTGGTAACCACCACACTCTTGTCCATGTCTCTTAGTCTTGTTTTTATGTCCCACCAATGTATGGAATCATGTAGTTCTTGGTTTTTTCTGATTTACTTATTTCACTCCGTATAATGTTATCAAGATCCCACCATTTTGTTGTAAATGATCCGATGTCATCATTTCTTATGGCTGAGTAGTATTCCATAGTGTATATGTACCACATCTTCTTTATCCAGTCTTCTATTGAAGGGCTTTTTGGTTGTTTTCATGTCTTGGCCACTGTGAACAATGCTGCAACGAACATGGGGCTGCATGTGTCTTTACATATCAGTGTTTCTGAGCTTTTGGGGTATATACCCAGTAGAGGGATTGCTGGGTCATAAGGTAGTTCTATTTTCAGTTTTTTGAGGAACCACCATGCTTTCTTCCATAATGGTTGTACTACTTTACAGTCCCACCAACAGGACTCACTGACTCTTTATCTTCCTTTCTTCCTTTTGCATACATCGAAAGAACTGTAACACTCAGTTAAACTTTTATCAGGCATCTCAAAGGGTGACTGTTAAATGTGTTGTCTCTTTTGAGGTATTGGAAGTGTTTGCTAAAGCAGTTATCGAAAAGTCCATCCAACCTTCTCTGCCACTTCTTTCACTTGGCTGCAACCCTGGTCAGCACCCTCCCTCTGTCCCCTTCACAAAGACTGGTGTGCTCCAGCCCAGGGTCTGGGACTGCCTCAGGGGACAGAGTGCATCTCTTCCCAGCTCCAGTTTAGGGATACCACCCGATGGCTTGAAATGAGCTAAGGTGCAAGTACTCACATCAACACATCTACAAACATTATACATCAGATCACTGCCCATGGAGACCTTGTTATTGAACCAGTACCAGGACACCACCACCCACATCAGCATTTCACTTCATACAATTCCTGTATGCTTACCCCTCTCAGGGACTGCTTCTGGGTCTGCCCAGATTAACATCAAGGGGGCGAGGAGAACACATACAATCAGTTTGGGACACGCCGAGACAGTGCGTAGAAATCTTGAGACTCTCCAAAGTCATCAGTAGGGAAATTATCATTAGCCAAGACTAAGTCGTTTCCCTCAGGAACGGAAGCTTCGAATGTTGGCTTTCAACAGAAATAACATTAAAGTTTGAGGTAGCACGCCTTTTCTGGTGGTGTGGCTTCCTAATTCAGTCCAAATCAGACCAAGTTTCCAGGCCCTTGGTCTACACATTTTTCACTGAGATGGAAATTATTTTTTCCCCATAAACTGTATTTCGTACTTTCCCCACTCCATTTATCATCATAGGCCAACCTTTTCTCAATTTTCCCTCTATTTCTGAATTTACCATTTTTTTTTTGCTGCTCTTGAAAATCTCCAGGATTGTTTTTTAAAGCTAACTTGTACAAGGAAATTCATGAAATATGCTTTCTTTCTTTTTTTAATATTTCACAACTTAAAGCAATTTGTCTATATAGACCCTCCAAGTCTTTCCCAGAATGCTTCTGGCCCTTTAACTCTTTCTTAATCCCCACAGCCTGTGCAACATTGGGTAACACACCAGACTGCAGAGCTTGGCTCGTGAGCAATAGCTATAGATTCTCTTCTTCCAGAGCCTCTGCTATCCTTATTTTTAAATAAGGAGAGCCTGGAAATTGATCTACTTGGTCTCCTATCCTTTTTTTTTCTTCCGTTGAGTATTTTCTCAAACCTTGTGACTCATAGACTCAGTCTAACAAATGTGTGTGTGTGTGTGTGTGTGTGTGTGACAGAGACAGAGCGAGAGAGAGATTTAGCTTCTTCCTACAAACTGATGTATATGAACATACTGGGCGTTATGTACACATGGTACAAATCAGAGTCTTATGGCAAGTTATTTGATTCTCCCATTTACTACATCTCGCCTTCTCCAGTTTATTCCACTAATTTTTTTTATTAGCTCTTTAAGACATGAGAATATTGGGGAGTAAGATCACATCACCAACCTATGTGCTGATAAAAGGGCTTGTTGGAGTGGCTGCCTTTTCCCATGTATCTGGTTAGATTGGTGTTTTTTGAGGTTGTATGTTACAGACCGTTAACTCCTCCTCCAAGGATGGAGGACGGAAGGAATGAAAACTCACTCTAGTTCTTGGAAAATAAGTTTAAAAGACCTGCAGTATTTATCTTATGAAACTTAATGAGGCCATGTAAACATGTTTGAAAATGCCTAACGATGCATCTGAATTCACTTTTTGTCAAAAAGTCAACGCAGACACAGATGGATATATTCTCTGTCTAGGCCATATCCCAAAGAAGGCCGCCATTCGGGGTTGTATTGAAGATCTGATGGCAACATTCTCTGGCACCATTTGGCTGTGCCTGTAAAACAGTACATGCATTATGCATATCATGGGAAAATGATAAAAGTTAATTTACCCAAGTCAATGAAATTTTTGTAGTTTTCCAATATTGAAGCAATGTCTAACCTTAGGCCATTCCTTCCACCTCTTTGCAATGAGATTTCTGATTATATGTTGGTAGGGAGAAGTTTTGCTGTGGTTTACATAGTCAACATTATCAATGGATGTTGTTTAAAGTGCTTTATAGCTTATGCTTTGTAAGTTAACTTAGACGAAAAATTGATACAGTGAAATTTGGTTCTGAATGCCACCTTTTGTTGCCCAAAGTTGGCTGCCATTTGGGACTCATCTTCTGTACATATATGTATGTACAGCTGATATACCAATAACTGAAAAGAGCAAGTTCCTTGTCTAGCAAAGAATCCAATCAAGCAGACTGTTATCCTCATAATAATCAAGAAATATATTATAGTTACCATTATTTAAATTTTTTTTATTGATTTCAAAGAAGAAGAGGAAAGGAGAGAGATAAGAAAAAAACATCAATTTCTTATTTCACTAATTTATGCATTCATTGGTTCTTTTATGTGTCCTGACAGGGGATAGAATTCTCAACCTTGGCATGTCAGGACGACACTCCAACCAGCCAAGCTACCCAGCCAGGGTATTATTATTGTCTTCTTTTTTTGGGGTGCGAAAATAAAGTTCAGAGAGGTGGAATAAATTAACCAAGTTCTCAGAGCCAACAAGTAGTACAGATAAGATTTGAACCTAGGTGATTTGGCCTAAGTGTGCAATTTTTAACTATTATTTTGCACAACAAAATGTATCTTTCACATGCTGAATATACAAAGCTGAATTTATTAACTCTTTAGGAGTTGGACAAATAATTAGATTATTATTAGTACTGATAGAGAAGAAGGTAAGAATAAGTCTTCCTGAAGAAGATGCTGTGGAAGACCCAGGATTTATTTACTAGGGTCTGAATAGTCTGCTGTTAGAAATCAGATTTTGTGTTATATACTTATCTCTTCTCATCTCTACCACATCTACCTTTTACTTTGAACAATATCTTGGCTCTGTCTGCATGTGGGGTCATATCCTTATCCTTTCCCTGGAAGCTTGACCCCTGGGGACTGCACTGTGACCTTTTATCCCAGTGGGTGATCATCATGGTTTAATGCTTAGATAAGCGAGGTCACTAAGGTATGCATCATTGCTTTCAATCTTCTTTGATGTGATCATAAGGCCAACGCAAAGCAAACACCTGTGACTTGAAGGATTTTCTATGCATATGTTTTTTTTGTTTTTTTTTACAGAGCCAGAGAGAGAGCCAGAGAGAGGGATAGACAGGGACAGACAGACAGGAACAGAGAGATGAGAAGCATCAATCATTAGTTTTTCGTTGCACGTTGTGACACCTTAGTTGTTCATTGATTGCTTTCTCATATGTGCCTTGACCGCGGGCCTTCAGCAGACCGAGTAGCCCCTTGCTTGAGCCAGCGACCTTGGGTCCAAGCTGGTGAGCTTTTTACTCAAATCAGATGAGGCCACGCTCAAGCTGGTGACCTCGGGGTCTTGGACCTGGGTCTTCTGCATCCCAATCTGACGCTCTATCCACTGCGCCACTGCCTGGTCAGGATGCATATGTATTTTTATTGTAACAAGATTATACTCCTTTGGATAATGTATCCCAGGAGAAAAATAATTTCCCACACTTGTTAAGCATTTATTGTTGGCCAAGTATTGTGCATAATATTTACACTACTATTAAAAGTTAAAGGCACTGCCCAATGCCACACACCTGTCAAGAAGAACTGGATACACACCCAGCTTTTCTAACTCCAGAGCTTATTTTTTAACTACTGGGCTATATTTTTCTACAATAGAGATGAATTAGATGAAAGAGCCAGTTTGTTTAATCGAGCACTTGAGTTTGAGTGACACTGTGGTAGATGAATGTAGAAAGAACAGAGAATCCCTTGGCCATTAAAGACAGAAAATTAGTTCTCCTGACAAGTTGAGGCTGGAGGAAGAATTGTTAGAGCAATTGTCATATACATAATAACTGATGTCGTAAGACAGCATTGTTTTATTCTAGTAAAGACCGGAGATCAGGAACATAGGTCTACTATTGAGCTTCAGAAGAAATACTCAAATTAGCTTAAAGAAACAGCAGACCAGGTGAATAAGTGAGTTTCAAATAAGGGTCTGTTGAAATAGCATTTGAATAAAGACAAGACATTAAAATACTGGGACCACTGTACTATTTTATTGTATTGAATTAATTCAGAAATAAATTCTAAGAGGAAAAAATTACAGGTCAGAAGAAATAAGATGTTATTAAAGACACTTTTTTTTTTCTTGTCATGTTTGAGTCTCTTTCTCTTTCTCCATACTGATTTGGTTGACCAACTCAGGTAAAAAAATATATTTATTTTTTGGGGACAAAAAATGTAAGATCTTAAAATGATAGTAAAATTTAGTCACAAAGCAGTATCATTATAGTAAAATGTCATGTTCTTGGTTATTAAATAATCAGAAGGTACCATTGAAATTTCAACCAAATATCAGATAAAAAAAATAGTTTATGGCTGAGGATTTGCTGATTTACAGATGGAGGTGTCCATCAGAATGTTCCTGACCATCTGGTTTAATTGGATAGTATATTAAATCTTGAGTAACCCATGTTTACCTTTGAAATATTAATAAAAGTTTGTGGATTGAGGCCAAGCTGACTAGGAATCGGGGGCATCATAAGAAATGAATCAGTAAAATAAATAATAATATTCAGCCTAACCTGTGGTGGCGCAGTGGATAGAGCACCAACCTGGAAAGCTCAGGTTGCCGGTTCGAAACCCTGGCTTGCCGGGTCAAGGCACATACTACAAGCAACCAATGAACAGCTAGATTGAAGCAGCTCCTCTCTTTGTAAAGTCAATAAAATCTTAAAAAAATCATCTTCAGAGTTTATAATATACTCAAAACATATTTATCCTTTTAGTAGCCTTTTAAAAGGTCTTTTTAAAAAACGACTCAAGGTTATTTTTGCCTTTTCCTTTTACAGAGATCTGCACAGGTGCATCCTTGATAGCTGCTTCTGCTGTACTTTACCTAGGAGGAAAAAACAGTTTGAGAAAGTTGATAGTTAAGAGACTTATGAATAAATGATTGGACACAAAGGAAATAACAATAATTTTGTCAATTTGGGCCAATGCTGACCAGCTAATTATTTTGCATGCTAATTAAGATTCAATGAGAAGAAAAAAATCAGTGAGCTAAAAAAGGCATCTTACTTGAACTAAAAAACCTATTCAAAAGTTTATGAACAAATTTTCTCTTTTTAACAGAAACAATGAAACCTCATTAAGTCAACACATGCTAATTTCCAGTTGCTGAAATGATGGGCATAGGCCGTTGTAGCAGGTGGAGTGAAGGCTACGTGCTGTAACAAAGAGCACATAATTTTACCTTTACACAGTCAGCTGGGAGCTCTTTCTACATCTATTTTTGTGACAACTATACCTGCAATGATGACAGAATGGCTTAGAAGTCTAGGCATAGATAGCTAAAACAGGTGCCATGCCCAGCAGCGACAGGCTAGGGATGGTGGCATGATGACAAGGAAGCAGAGAGGCTGGGGGACAGGAAGTGGAGCGTGTCTGTGCTCCTTAGACAAAGAGTCTAAAGTGGCTCCTTTAAAAAAAACAAGGAATTTGTTGATGCTGCGGTCATTTAGATGATGAGGAAAGGACATTGGAGGAAGCAGCACGTGTACAAGAGCTGGTACTCAATAAATGGCACTGAAATACCATTGCTCTGTCTTCCAGGACCGACTCCCTCCAGCTTGACCCCCCCCGGATCTCTCCCCGTTAGGCTGGAACCAGACTAGACCTCTGTCCCTCAGCCCTGCCCTGTGCTTTCCTTTTCTCCCTTTGCAAGAGAAACTCCGGCCTGATGCACTACCGTCTGGGGTGGAGAGCATCCCTCCCGCACTCATGCTGGGTGCTCATGGGCTTCTCTGCGGTGGCATTCCGCAGGAAGCATAAACTCTTCTTGTTTGTTTTCCCGAAACAAACTGGTTCAGACACAGGAGCATCATGTACCAGGTGCTTGTGCCTGATCCGTGCAGGAAATGCAAACTTGATACCCCTCCTCTGGATGCGCTCAACTTCTCTCGGGGTACATGACGGAGAAGTGAGGGTTGGAAGGTCTCTACGCAAGAGACGCTGTCAGTTGAGAAAGTCATGAGGCTTTTCTAAGGAGAACACGTAGGCTGAGCCTGCCCTCCATAAATATTTGTATTGTCTCCATTAAAGTTCTTATCAGAGAAAGGCATTAGAAAAATACTTTATAGTTTAGAGGCATTTTATGTTCATAACCAAAGTGGAGGAAAGTACAGAGATATCCCATATATCCTACATATTCTCTGATGTCCACACACACCCAGCCTCACTCCCTATCCACATGTCCCACCAGAATGGGATAATTCTTAGGACTAAAGAAGACCCATTGCACATTTCTTATTATTAACGAACATACATCGAGACGTTATCATCACCCAAAATTCATAGTTTACATTAAGTTTCACTCTCTGTGGTGTATTCAATGCGTTTTGACAAACGTATAGTGACAAGTACCCACCGTTATTGTTTAGTACAGAATAGTTTCCCTGCTTTACAAATTCTCTGTGCTCTGCTCAGTCGTCCCTCTTCCTTCTTTATCCCTGGCAACCACTGATGTTTTTACTGCTTCCACAGTCTTTCCCTTTTCCAGAAAGTCATATATTTGGAGGCATATGGTCTGTAGCTGGAATTTTTTGGGCCCCAAATTTCGTGAAGCTTCCTTTTCTGCTGTGACCAACTACTTCTTTTCCTGCAGTGCACCCTTCGTCTCTCTGCGACAAGGTCACACTCTGGTCTCGGATTTGCCTTTAATGCAGGGGAATGACTTCCGGTTTTCACCACCTGCCCAGTGATACCCAAAGACGCCTGACGTCAGGAAACAACTTATGGTTACTATTTTGAGAGGCCACCATCCTTCAGTGTTCTTCCATCAGGAGCATCTGATCAGAGCACTCATATAAAAATGCAGTCAATTTTGGTATTACACTTGTTTTGAAAACATACATTTGTTCCAACATGAGTATTGTATCAGGGAATCATTTCAGCATAACAGGAACTCAGGTTTGCTTGTGTATGACATCCTGAGAAACACGAGGGGGGCAGAGAAAACTGCATTCGGCTGAGCCTACCCACTCAGGAAGGCACACTTCCCACCCCCCAACCCCCCACCCCCATTGCAAACATCTGCCCCGCTGCTGTTGCTGCGATGCTCTGGGTAGGGGCTACACCCAGTCACATTTGGCATCATAAGCTTCCCTCTGATCTCCCTCCTCTCCTACCCCTCCTGATTACCCTCCCATCTCCTCCTTACAATAACTCACAATTTTCAATTCTTCTGATGCCAATATCCACAAGCAAATTCAGGTCTTTTCACCAGAAAGTGTCCTATTTACTGTAGCATTTATGTAGTTCCTAACCATCTAACAAGTCTAAAACTGCACTCCTGTATTTATTGGGTCCTATTTTGTACTGTGTCACTGAGAAAGTTTTTAAGTGTCAGGTTCATAAACCCGTAAGCCCTGTGGTTTTTATTGCACATTTTTGCATAACATGGTGATTTTTAAGCATACGTATGGAGCATTCTAGCAGAACTGACTGTATGTGACAGGACGTTAAAATCAAACTCCTCTTTAGGATTTCACTGAGGAACAAGATCATCTGTGTGGCAACCTCGTTTTTCATATGTTAAACTTGCAAGGGAGTTGGGGGAAAAAAGCCTTTTCATTTACTCTTGTTTCTGGTGAGCTATCATGAAAGTAAAGCAGCTGAAGGTTTAGTTGTAAATCAAAGGCTGTTTTCAGAGAGAGGAGCCTGTGCCCTGGGGACCCGAGATCCCCTCTCTGAGGGAGAAGGTTAGAGCTTACCTTCCTCTAACCTCGTGCCCCATGAAAGGCCACTGCAACAGCTTAGCGCGTCCAGAGCCTGTGATTGCACAGTGGAGTGATGTGGACCTGAGGTCTGAGAACAAAAAGGCCCACAGCTTGGCTGACGAGGTCTGAAATAAAACGGTCAGCTCTCACTTTTGTGTATCCTGTCACAGTTCTTAAAACGGCTGCTCAATGAGGTGTCACTGGGCATGAGAAGAAATAGAGGCATGGCCCAGAGGAGTGTGGAAGGGACTCAGGATGGGAGCAGAGGTCAGAAGGAAGCAATGATACTACATTCATGGGCCACACAATGATGTTCCCTAAGCAACTACGGGTTGCATAATGGCCCTTGAGATTATGATGGAGGCAGAGAATTCCAGCCACCTGGTGATGTCATGGCCATTATGACATCACAGCAGAGTGCATTACTCATGTGCTCATGGGGATGCTGGTGTAGATGAACTTAACACGGTGCCTGTTCTATGAAAGTGTAGCATGCACAATTATGGACAGTACATGATACTTGATAATAAAGGACTCTGTTATTGATTTAAGCATTCAGTACACTGTATTGTTATTTTAGCATATACTTTCTACTGACGTAAAAAAAGTTTGCTGTAAACAGTTACGTTGGGAGCAGCCTGGTACATTTCATGTTTACAACATCTCTTGATTGCATCTTTTTCTGTTCTGCTTCACTTACTCATGTTGTTCTATACAGGAACATACTGTCCAGACTTGTCCCGAGGAGCAGTAGGCTAGACCAAGCAGCCTAGTTGTGTAGTATGTGATATCATGCAAGTTTGTAAGTATGCTGTATGACGTTCTCACAACAAAATTGCTAACAAATGCATTTCCCAGGACATATTGTAAAGTGTGACATGACTATTTTCCTGGCCTTAAAGGTAGAGGAAGGGGCTACAAGCCAAGGCATGTAGTCAACCTCTGGAGGCTGGAGAAGGCAAGGAATTTCCTCTAGATTCCAGAAGGAACTTAGCTTTCCTTACACCTTCATTTTAACCTAAGAAACATTACTTCAAACTCTTGATTTCCAGAACTGCAAGATAATAAACTCGTGTGGTTTTCTTTTAACCACTTAGTTTGTGTAATTTGTTGGAGCAGTAATAGAAAACAAATACACACTAAAGTTATACACAGAGGAGAAAGGGGAGGAGAGGAAAAGAACTTTAATTCTTACTTGAAAGTAGGATTACAATCTCATCTGTTCACTGAGAGTCAACATAGCTGCAGAGGCTGAGTCAGACTCAGTAGAGAGCAGAGCGAAAGCACTTGGAGTACTGACTCCACAGTGCATGGGTTAGGGCACTCAGTCCTGGCAGACACACCCTCCAGACTTGACTAAAAACACATTCTGATTGCTCTTGGTAAAGTATCTTTTGTCTATGAGAAAAACGATGTTGTTTACAAGCAAAGTTAAAAACCTAAAAGATTTTTACATAACATGGTAATTTTTAAGCATACATATGTAGCATTCTAGCAGATTTTAAGTCTCATTAGAGTTGGGATCAATTTTATGTATTCTGTTGGGATAGCATCCCAAACAGATCAAAGATTGAGTCTCGCTCAGGGTTAATCCATTATGCTAGGAATAAGGAAGAGTGCTGACAGTGTTTTTTTATTTTTTTATTTTTATTAGGAGAGGAACAGACAGATAGGAAGGGAGACAGATGAGAAGCATCAATTCTTCATTGTGACGCCTTAGTTATTCATTGATTGCTTTTTCATATGTGTCTTGACCAGGGAGCTCAGGCCGAGCCAGTGACTCCTTATACAAAGCAGCAACCTTGGGCTCAAGCCAGCGGTCTTCATATTCAAGTTGGAAACCCTGTGCTCAAGGCTGGTGAGCCCTCACTCAAACTGGGGACCTCAGGGTTTTGAACCTGGTCCTCTGCATCCCAGGACAATGCTCTGTCCCCCGAGCCACTGCCTGGTCAGGCACTGTATAAAAGAATTTAAAATCACACAAGTTGAGTGGAAGGACAGGTGGAAAGAGCTCAGTGCGTTCGTTCACCTTTGTGCTGTTATGGAGTCAGTAAGTGAAAAGCGGAGAGTTTTTTTTTCTCCACTGTGTCCTTCTTTTCCTTCTCTTTTTTTCCCCCTGGCTGCATCTGCATTTAGATTGCATTGATTTCAACAGAAATGTGGTTTATCTTCTACTGTATGCTGATTCTTTGCTTCCTACCATTTTACCTTTGTTGTATTTTTCAGCTCCTTATGAGACATAGAATGGCAGTCAGGTAGAGCTGGGCTGGAACTCAGGTCCCTCACCTTGTAGCTGAAAGACCAGGCCCAGGGTCTGGCGCACACTGAATGTAAAACAAACGTTACTTTTGGTACGGTCCTTCTTTCATAATATACATCATAGTGATGGGTACACACCAGAAGCACAGAATACAATGTCAGCAAATCTTGCTGCAGGTTCGGATCAAGAAGACACACAAACAGCAATTAGTCACCCAATGTGAACTACCAATGACACCTGTTGTTTGATGATCTGAGAGAGATTTGGCTCCAGAACAACCTAATGTGGTTCTATTCAATTAGGGAAAGGAAAATAATATTTTCGTATGTCCACTATGTCCTAGGCACTGATTAAAGTGCAGGGTACACACGAATATTTCACTTCTTTATCATGTTTATAGTTTAATGAGGGTATGGGCTTAATTGTCAGACAACACAGCCTTAGTACCTGGTAAACTTAGGCTCTTAATAAATGTTAGGAATTAGGAATCAGACTGGGGTTAGAATCTTTACTCTGCTTCTTAGAGAGTTTTTCACCTCAGACAATTTTCTTAACCTTTTCAAGTCTCGTTTATTCAATTGGCCTTTTATGGAGCTTGCACGGGATCCACCAGTGAGCTGTCCTGGAGAAATAACAGGTAAGGGACGATTCCCAGCCCTGCAGAGAAAACCAAGGCCTTTAGTCCCCTCAGTGTCAAAATCTGGATCCTAACACCCGCCCTGCAGCCTGTTGTGAGGATTAAATGAGATACATTTTTTATGAGAGTGTTTTGCATTTAGTAAAAATTCAGTAAATACCAATTTCTATCTTTCCCTGGTGGCAGCCTAGTGGGAAGAAAATGTTTAAGCTGGAAAATCTTTTATTTGTTTTCCTCAAATAATGCTAACACTGCCCTGAGGGCGACTGGCTTCCAACAGCAACTATGAAAACCATATCAGACGGAAGGTAACTCCAGAGATTTGGTCAACCTCCGACATTTGAAAATAATCCTTCTGTAAGAATGACTAGTGTATACAATTTTATTTATTTATTTATTTATTTATTTATTTATTTATTTATTTATATTTTTCTGAAGCTGGAAACGGGGAGAGACAGTCAGATAGACTCCCGCATGCGCCTGACCAGGATCCTCCCGGCACGCCCACCAGGGGCGACACTCCGCCCACCAGGGGGCGATACTCTGACCCTCCGGGGAGTCTCTCTGTTGCGACCAGAGCCACTCTAGCGCCTGGGGCAGAGGCCAAGGAGCCATCCCCGGCGCCCGGGCCATCCCTGCTCCAATGGATCCTTGGCTGCGGGAGGGGAAGAGAGAGACAGAGAGGAAGGAGAGGGGGAGGGGTGGAGAAGCAGATGAGCGCTTCTCCTGTGTGCCCTGGCCGGGAATCGAACCCGGGACCTCTGCACGCCAGGCCAGCACTCTACCACTGAGCCAACTGGCCAGGGCCTGTATACAATTTTATAATGGGGTTAGAAGTCCTGGAAGAGCACTCTTCACTGGCAAGGACAGGTGGAAAATGGGGGAGGATTTTGAAGCGAAGTAACAGAAGTACATATTAATGCTCCTGCATTTCTAAGAGAGCCTGTTAAAGCCAATGGAGTAGTCATTGTAATGTTAGACAGGCCAGCACAGAGGTAAATGGTCCTTAGTACAGTAATACTGTGACTGTTGACTCACCAATGGCAGGATCAATGTTCTCCTAACAAGAGTATTCTTTCCTGTTCTCTCCAAGCAGGCAGAAGCTCATCGTAAAGGTGGATTTGCCTCTTGGGTGATTTTAGAGGGAAGCTTCACAACCCTCACAGCAAAGAGGGGAGGCTGACTGAGGGGAGGGGCGATGACTGTTGAGGCCACAGCCAGAGGCCATCTGGACCACTCTGTGTCAACAAAGTGGGATTATTGGTACCAGAGGCAAGGAGACCACATGGTGGGGACCCACGGGGTATATCAGGCAGAGAGTGTGAGAAGGGGCTTCCTATGGGATTTGGGCTGTGCTTAGTGACTTGAGGTGGGGAAACAATAAAACATGGTTTTTCTCTGGTGCTGTCAGAAAATTTTATGATAGATTACACTAATTTTTATCTAGGGGGCAGGAGGAATGGAGTAGGATTTCTGCAGGTGTGTGAGGAAGGAGCCATTCGAGCTCGCTGGGTGACGGAGATGTTTAGATATAATTGTGGTTTACTCAGTGTTGTTGTTTCTATTCTGCACTCAGACATGTTTATGGAGAGGTCGTGTTTTTGCTTCCCTCCATCACAGTCACCGCGTGGCCTTGTCTGATGTTGGTGCTCTGTGACATTGTTTGTGTTCAACACAACAGCAGGCTGAGCCGTGAGCGCCGGGCCAGGTGCCGGCGAACAGCTGCCAGGAGCAGCTGTCCCCCTTCCTGCCTCGTCCAAGCCCCCTGGGAGCCCGTTCCCTCCCAGGCCCGTGTGAGTGGGTGGCGACAGCACCAGCAGAAGGAGCCACTAGCTATTGGCATCGGGAACAAGCCTAAGGCTTTTCAGTTGGCAAAACACCAGAAGGAGATAGTCTCAATAGGAAGAAGAGAGGGCTGGGAGGTGGGTTTTGAAATGGGAGATTGTAGAAAAAGAAAGGTGTTGAAGAGAGACAGAGCAGGGAAATAGAAGGGTCCCGGAAATCACTTTTCCTTTCCAAGTCTATAAGGTTCCTTCCCTTGTTTGGTGCAAGAAAATATAGGTTCTACAGGACTGATACATGGAAATGCATTTGGACACCCACTAAGTCTGTCAGTGAGTATCTTGTATACCACCCATAAGTTTAGTTTAGGCTTTGCTTTAGCCAAGCAGGAGGTTCATGGAGAAGGAGCCAGAAGTCTCCTCACCCACGTCAACCTGTTTCATGAATGACATTTGCATCAGCGCTGTATGGACTCCAGTTCCTCACCCAGACTATCCTAACCTTCCACTAACTCTGTGCAGTTAAAGAGCTGGGGGCAGAGGTGTTATTCCAAAAGCAGGAAGAAATGTCCGCTACATATCAGAAAACAAAACAAAACTCAACACAAACGAATGAACGAAAGGCAGTTAAGACTGAGAAGTCGGCATTTCACAATGGGCTCTAGACTGCTCGACTGTATTTCCTTAGAGCCTGCTAATGAAGTTTGTAACAGAAGCCTTCGAGATATAAGGCATGTTTCTTAAATTAAAATGTGTGTATTAATGATGGATTGTCTATATTTAAAATTTAAATATTTTTGATCCTTCACTTTTTTGCCCCCCCATCAAGTTTAGAAAGGTTTTCTGAGATACAGCTGTAATGAAAAACACGTCGAGTGGTACAAAAGACCTCCACCAGGGGGCTCTGCCTTGACGCTGGCATTTCTCACAGGAAGTGACTTTCAGCCAGGGGACATGATGTGTGTCCTCTGCAACCCCTTCCACTGCTATAAGTCTACAAGGAGTCCTGGTAACCCAGGGAGAAAAGAACTGCTAGTGACTCCGCAGACGGGAGAGTTCACATGATGGAGGCCAGGGTGACAACAGCTTTGCCAGGGGCTCACAGAGTATGGGAAAGAAACAGCCTTCTGTGGAAATGACGGATGTGATAACGACGGAAGAGCCGGCTTTGAACAGAGATACTAGCAAATATTAAAGTCCGCGGGATTAGGGACTGTCTTGAAGGAAGGGGTAGTCAATTCTGGCAGGGCACACGATCATGTGGGACACCTAGCTGGATCCAGGCCAGGCAAACTGTCATCATAGTTTTCTCCAAAAATATATATTGGAACTTCCTATATTACCATGTAGGTAAAAAATTATTTTGTAAATAATTTTGACAAGTGAATAGGATATCGTTTTCACTGTGAATTAACAATGACTTCAGTTATTCTCTGGAAATCCTTTGTCAACATCAAAAAGCTGCTAGATTCTGCTCTCTAAATATGAGAGAACAAGGTAAGGACCCTTGCCCCCTACCCTTTGTCAAATGCTATTCTGTTTGGAAAAACTTTGATATGAAATATGAAGCTCTTATTTCTTTAGGTCGAGAAATTTTTTTTTTTTTTGCATTTCTACTGAGAGATCAAGCTGAAGACAAAAATCATATGTTAGATATATCTGAAGACTATTATTAAATCTAGGATCAAAATGACCTTCAGAATATATATATTAAATTTTATTTAAATATATTTATGTGTAGTATATAATGCAGATAAATAATTTAAAATTCAAATACAAAGATATATAATGACAAGTAAATATTTCAGACTTCATGTTTTGAAGGGGGGGTGGGAGTCATTTTGATGAGCCAATGATTCTGAAACCTTGCAACAAAACAAGGAAATCAAATGAGGTCAGGAAGGAAGACAGTTTAAGTCCAGAGCAGTGCCCGTCGGCACATGATACGTGAGGCAGAGCTTGGTCTTGCAAAAGGGACAGAGAGCAGAGTACAAAGTCTCTGCCCTTCACAGATGAGAAGGTGGATTGGAAATCCCTTTCCTAGAGCCAGAGGGGAACAGAAAAGAGCATTCTATATGTCACTGTTGGTTTGAGTGAAACTTAAAAAAAAATCCTGTGCTCATCTGGGTCTAGACTCTGCATTTCTACTGCTTAGACAGAGGCTCTAAAAACTGCAAGCAGAGAATTTGAATTTAAAGTGCACAGACTCCACAGTGCCCAGAGGTAATTCAGACTAGAAGCAAATGTCAATACTCCTTAGTGGAATAAATCCTCAAACCAGAACTCAGTCACCTCACAGAGAGAATGACAACTCTGACTAATTGGAATAAGTCATAAAACACATAAGAAGAAGTTATCACCAGCAGCTGCCAACAGAAACAGACCTGCAAAGACTTTAGATATTGGATTAGTGAGCACAGACTATAAAAGGGATATGCTGACTAGAGTTGAGTCAATAAAAGCAGAAATGAAAACTATGAGTAAGGATGAAGAGATTTCCAAAGATTACCAGACATTCTGGGAATAAATACTAGACATAAAAACTAGAAAACTAAAATAATTAAAGTAAAAAAAATCAATAGATAGATTATAAGAGCAGATTTTATAGTGATGAGGAAGAAGTACCAGGCTGAGTTGCTTATCTGAAAAATCACATAAAATATAACACAAAGAAACTAATATACAGAAAATAAGAAAGTTTAAGAGACAGGGAGAAAATTCTATATACATTTAGCCAGAGTTTGAAAGGGAAATTACAGGAAAAAATGTGAGAGAGAATATATTCAAAGAAAGGAAGGCTGATAATTTTTTTTTAGAATTAATAAAAGACACAAAATCTTCATCTCTGGAATCATAATATATCTTAAGAAGGATAAATAAAAATAAATCATTTTAGAACATGTAATAGTGCAACAACAAAATAGCAAGAATAATATGAAAGAACAGACACTTCATCAAAGAAGACAACAAGTCAGCATATTAAAAGATGATCAACCTCATATATCATCAAGGGATGGCAAATTAAATCAATGAGATACAAGTAGTACCTAATGAAATGGCTAAACTTTAGAATACCAACAACACCAAAATGCTGAAAAGGACGTGGAGCAATAGGAATCTTCATTCAATGATGGTGAGAATGCAAGGTGATGGCATAGCCACTTTGAAAGATAGTTTGGTCAAACAATCCAATAAAAAAATGGGAAGAGAACATGAACAGACACTTCTCCCAGGAAGAAATACAGATGGCCAACAGATATATGAAGAAATGCTCATCTTCATTAGTTATTAGAGAAATGCAAATCAAAACTACAATGAAATACCACCTCACACCTGTTAGATTAGCTATTATCAACAAGACAGGTAATAGCAAATGCTGGAGAGGCTGTGGAGAAAAAGGAACCCTCATTCACTGTTGGTGGGACTGTAAAGTAGTGCAACCATTATGGAAGAAAGTATGGTGGTTCCTCAAAAAACTGAAAATAGAACTACCTTATGACCCAGAAATCCCTCTACTGGGTATATACCCCCAAAACTCAGAAACATTGATACGTAAAGACACATGTAACCCTATGTTTATTGCAGCATTGTTCACAGTGGCCAAAACATGAAAACAACCAGAAAGCCCTTCAATAGAAGACTGGATAAAGAAGATGTGGCACATATACACTATGGAATACTACTCAGCCATAAGAAATGATGACATCGGATCATTTACAACAAAATGGTGGGATCTTGATAACATTATACGGAGTGAAATTAGTAAATCAGAAAAAACCAAGAACTACATGATTCCATACATTGGTGGGACATAAAAATGAGACTAAGAGACATGGACAAGAGTGTGGTGGTTACTGGGGGTGGGGGGATGGGGGGCGTGGGAGGGAAGGAGGAGAGGGCGAGGGGGAGAGGGAGGGGGCACAAAGAAAACTAGATAAAAGGTGACGGAGGACAATCTGACTTTGGGTGATGGGTATGCAACATAAGTGAATGACAAAATAATCTGGACATGTTTTCTTTGGATATATGTACCCTGATTTATTAATGTCACCCCATTAACATTAATAAAAATTTATAAAAAACAAAAAAAGAAAGATAGTTTTGTAGTTTCTTGTAAAACTATACTTATATTTAAATATGTTCAGCAGTTATGCTCCTTGGTGTTTACTTAAACTAGTTGAAAACTTAGTTCACACAAAAACTTGCATAATTATGTTTATAGAAACTTTGTTCACTTATTATTATTATTATTAATTATTATTTTAATGAGAGGAGGGGAGGCAGAAAGACAAACTCTTGCATGTGTGGAGGTCCACCTGGCAAGCCCACAAGGAAGCAATGCTCTACACATCTAGGAACATTGCTCTGTTTGTTCAGCACCTGAGGTGGAGGCCACAGAGCCATTCTCAACACCAGAGGCCAGTTGCAATCAAGCCATGGCTGCAAGAGGCAGGTGGGGGGGATTGAGAGAGAGAAGGGAGAAGGGGAGAGGTGGAAAAGCAGACGGTCATTTCTCCTGTGTACCCTGACCAGAAATTGAACCCAGGACTTCAACACACGGGTCGATGTTCTACCATTGACCCAACTGGCCAGGGCATTGTTTATTATTATTGTAAAAACTTGGAATCAATAGATAAACAAATGATGGTACATTGATACAATGGAATATTATCCAACACTAAAAATAAATGAGATAGCATGCAATGAAAAGACCTGGAAGAAACTTAAGTGCACTACACAAAAGCAGCTGATTTAAAAAGAGTTCATGTTGTATTATTTTAACTATAAGACACTTTAGAAAAGTCAAAAACTATCAAGACAGAAAAAAATATCTGGTTGGGTGCCAGGTGGGTCCTTGAATTAAGGGAGAGAACTCTTTGTAGCCTACATGAATGTGTACTGGCAGTGCTGTACACCTGAACTAATACAAAATAGGGTTGAAGGCAAATCATAATCAAAAAATAAAAATAAAAACTATCTGCAGTTGTCAAGGATTAGGGGGGAAATAAGAAAAGGAGTACAAGGATGCTTAGAGAAATGAAGCTACTGGCCATGATGGACATATATCAGTGTACATTTGTCCAACTGTATAAAATACAGAATGTACAACACAAACAACAACTCCTAATGTGAACTATGGACTTCAGTACATCATCATGTAACTTTATTGCTTTATTTATTTTAACAAGTGCATGATAATACAAGATATTAATAAAGGGGAAACTGAAGTTATTGTTGGTGATGGTGAAGGATAAATGGGAATTCTCTGTAGTTTCTGTTTAATTTTCTTATAAACCTAAAAAGAATATAAAAATAAAGTCTAGTAAAATAATAATAATAAATCATGAAAACAGCCAGTTATAAACAAAGATTACCTACAAAGGAACAACAATTGTACTTTTAGCTGGTTTCAACAGTGACATTGGAGATGGTGAACAGTAGAGTTACATTTTGAAACTGTTTAGAAAATATAACTGTAAGTTAAAAAATTCTGTATATTATGAAACTCTCAAAAACAAGCACTAAAAAAGCTATTTTTTCAAACATGAAAAGCTATGAATGTTTACTAGAAAAAAAAATCTCACTAAATTATTGCCTGATCAGAATATGCTTAAGGGGGAAAAGAAAGTATCTTAGAATCCTAGAATAAAGGTCTGAGATTCTAGAATGAAATGTAAAAGAAATGAAAAACATGTGGATAAATTGTAACAAATATATTTTTATTTTTGGTGACTGAGACACAGAGAGAGGGACAGATAGAAACAGAAAGACAAAAAAGGAGAAAGATGATAAGCATCAATTCTTCATTGTGGCACCTTAGTTGTTCATTGATTGCTTTCTCATATGTGCCTTGACCAGAGGGCTATAGCAGAGTGAGTGATCCCTTGCTCAAGTCAGCAACCTTGAGCTCAAGTCAGCATCCTTGGGCTTTAAGCCAGTGACCTTGGGCTCAAACCAACAACCATGAGATCATGCCTATGATCCTATGTTCAAGCCAGCGACCCTATGCTCAAGTCAGATCAACCCGCACTCAAGCCAGTGACCTTGGAATTTTAAACCTGTGTCCTCTGCATCCCAGTCGAAAGCTCTATCCACTGTGCAACCACCTGGTCAGGCTGTATCAAATATTATTGGATAAAGCACTAATGAAAATGTCTAACAAATAACGTTAAAATATAGAGAAATGTAAAATAGGGTAAGAATAGTTTGTCAATCAGGGCTGTTGAGGCTAAATAAATTTTATTGTTAAAGAGTTAGGATGTAGAGCTGGGCTGCTGCTGTGCTGAGCTCCTAGAGTTGTGTGACAGGGTGACCTGAGGTAGACAAGAATAAAATTTTTATATTAAAAATTTCTGGAGTAACCATGAGAATATCAAGTATATATCTTCTAAACCAGTGGAAGGAAAAAACTGGAATGAGAAAAAACTCAATTATTTCATAAGAAGGAAAGAAGGAAGAAAGAAGACATACAGAAGAAGACAAGTAAAAATGAAAATATAATAGTATAAGTAGATAAAAATAGATTGATACTGTTAATTTATATAAATTAATTAATCTTTTCCAATAAAGAATCAAGTGGTCATACTGAATAATAAAATAAATCCAACTCTGTACATGACACACTTAGAACATAAGGATAATAAAAAATGAAAGTAAAGGAACAGAAAAGAAACATTGTCCAAAAACTAATAAAAATATATATAGCTAGTTATTTTAACAGTGACAAAATGTATTTTATAGAAAAACATTATAGAGGAAAAAGAGAGTCACTTATAGGTTCAACTTACCAGAAAGATGTAATTCTAAATGTGTACTTAACTGACAGAATAGCTTAAAAATACATAAGACAAAAATTGATGTAACTACAGAGATATTGACAAATCTATCTATCTTCAAAGCGAGAGACTTTAGCATACTTATTCAGTAACTGATAGCTTAAACAAATAAAAAAACAGGAAGAACACAGAAACTTTCTTGAATAAAAAACTCAAACATTTATGTAAGGGATATGCATAAGTCCTTCTAATAACTTTTAAAATATAATGATTTATTTCTCCAAAATGCACAGAAATTATTTGTATATATTGACATATAATGTTCATACAGCAAATATCGATATATTAAAAAAATCAGTATTATGGAGGCCCCATTTCTGATAAGGTGCAATTAAGTTAGAAGTCATTAATAAAACATTATGAAAAAATTTCATGTGTTTGGATTATTTTAAAAAACCATACTTATAAGTAACATGTCTATTTAGCACTGAGAGGAAAATTTATAATTTGAATACACATGTTAGAAAACTAAGTTTGAAAATCAACGTGATCAGAATTCCAACTGCAAGCCTACCACAGGATTACCATACATGCTGTGAGTGAGACCTGAGAGGACTCCTCCAAGACAGGCAGCAGTTTGGGCTTCCTGTCCTGTCCCAGGGAGTTTCTCTATTCAGAAACAGCAAGGAAGTGCCCAGCTAATAGTGCCCGTTGCTTTTGGTCACTCGTAGTTCTCCTTCAGTTCTGTTACATGAGAAATAACATTCCAGCTTCCACCCAGCTCCCTTCCCGTCATAAGCACTTGATTGTTTGCATTGGGAAGTTCAAAGACCTAGCCGTGACCACTTCATGAGAACATTTTCGCTGGTCCTCATTGTTTCTCTACTGTTCTTTGGATTTCACATTTGTACATCTAACAGAAATGGTTACATCTAGTTATAAATTAATTAAATTTCATGATGTAGCTGTGATGTAACTTCTGCTGGAGTAAATTTGTTGCCTAAAATAAGAATACCAACAAACAAATGAGTTGGGGAGCATGACCTGTCGTGGCACAAATGATAAAGTCTTGACCTGGAGCACTGAGGTCACCAGTTTGAAACCCCGGGCTTGCCTGATCAAGGCACATATGAAAGTAGATACTTCCTGCTCCTCCCCCCTTCTCTCTCATTTTCTCTCTCTCTCCCATCTCTCTCTAAAAATGAATAAACAAAATCTAAAAAAAAAAAAAAGAAATCCTTAAAGGAAAGAAAAGAAAGACTGACCAGGCTGTGGCACAGTGAATAAAGCATCAGACTGGGACTCAGAGGACTCAGGTTCAAAGCCCCGAGGTCACTGGCTTGAGCAGGGCTCATCTGGTGGAAGCATGGGGTCACTGGCTTGAGTGTGGGATCATAAATATGACCCCATGATCACTGGCTTGAGCTCAAACGTCACTGGTTTGAAGCCAAAGGTCACTGGCTTGAACCCAAGGTTGCTGGCTTGAGTGTAGAATCATAGACATGACCTCATGGTCACCGGCTTGAACCCAAAGTTCACTGGCTTGAAGCCCAAGGTAGCTGGCCTGAGCAAGAGGTCATTTGGTCTGTTGTAGCCCCTCCCCAACCCCCCCAACCCCTGGTCAAGGCACATATGAGAAAGCAACCAATGAACAACTAAGGTGCCACAATGAAGAATCAATGCTTCTCATCTCTCTCCCTTCCTGTCTGTCTCTATCAGTCCTTCTCTCTGTCTGTTTCTCTGTATCTCTTGCTCAGAAAAAAAAAGAACAAAGAACAAATGAGTTGGACAATGTGAACATCACATTCTTGCCAGATTTAACTTACTAGAATTTTCCAAATCTCTGGTGGTGTGATTAGGAAAGCCTAGTTTTGAATTAAGAAGTCTCTTGCACATTGACCCAAATGAAGTCATTCAGCATTTGACAATTCCCCAGTGGACTGGGGTAGAGATGAGATGTCCCACTTAATCTAGGTCTTCTAACACAGGGAGGAACACTGAACAATCTTTTCCGAACTGAGCACCAGATTCCCACCCAATTAAGATAAATCTGAATGCTTCCAAAAAAAGAAAAAACCAAAAACAAACAAAAAAAAACATTGAGAAGGAAAGTCAATACATTATCCTCTGGAGACTTAGCTTCTCATATATATATGGTCACATGCTCACATGCTGGAATGCAGGAATGCATTCTTCATATTCCAGAGAAATATATGGAATAACAAAAAAGTTAATAAACCTGTGGCAAAATTGATTAGAAAAATAAAGATTAAACAGAGATTCAAAAAAAGAAGAGGGTGAAATAAATAACTTGATGCAAATAAATGTTAAAACAGACTAAAGGAGCTAAAAGTGTATAAGTTGTAAAGCTTCCTTAAGAAGAAATAAGAAACTTGAGTTGTCTTATAATCATTAAATACACTTAATCAGCAATGAAAAATGTTTCCACAAAAAAGCATGAAGACCAGAGTATATTTTCTGTCTCTTATAAACTCATCCAGAGAATTAAAAGAGGGAATGCTCTCCAACAAATTCTAAGTACCAAAATCTTAAAAAAAGCAAACTTGTTCAGGAACATACATGTAGATATTCTAAGCACAATATTAGCAAACTCAGCAGAATAGAAAAGAGTTTATTCATCATGACTATTTGGAGTTCATTCCAATAATGCAATGATGTTTTAATACTAGAAAATTGATTAATGCAACGAATCGCTTAAATTAAAGAAGAAAAGCATATGAAAATTTCAGTAAGAACAATAAAAAGCATTTGGTAAAATTCAGTTATTCATTCTAAAACTCTTAGCAAATTCAAATAGAAGAGAACTTCTCTAAACTGAGAAGGCATCTCAGGCCTCCCTTGGGTGATTCACTGTTTTACCTCTACAGAGAAGAAACCTCCAGCCTTCTGCCAGCTAAGGAGGGCAGGTCACTTTTAACTTCTTGGAAATCGCCCCACAGTTTGCTCGACTGGCTGAGGCGTCCAGTGTCCACACTTTCTGAGACATTTAGGATTGCTGCAATGCCAGTTGTTGCACTTCTTGCCTTGCTCTGTCTCTAGCACTGTGTGTATCTTTTCAGATTTTCTCAGGTAGATACCACCTGCACTTCTGCTTCAGAATTTGGGTGTTTTTCATTTTGTCTTTAGATTTTTTTCCTTTTCGACTTTTTTTCTTCTTTTCTAAGTGAGAGGAGGGGAGATGAGACAACCTCTGTCCGGGGCCAATCCACTGCCCATGTGGAGCCATGCTTGCAACCGAGCCAGTTTTTAGTGCCTGGGGCTGAGGCTCCATGGAGCCATGCTCAGTAACCAAGCCAATGAGCTGAAACCAATTGAGCCACTGGCTGTGGGAGAGGAAGAGAGAGTGAGAAAGAGAGAACCAGGAGAGGGAGGGAAAGGGGAGGAGAAGCAGAGGGTTGCTTCTCCTGTGTACCCTGACAGGAAATCAAATCCGGGACATCCACACATCGCCACGCTACCATTGCGCCAACTAGCCAGGGCCCCTTGTCAAATGTAATCTTTTAAAAAAACATTCTTTTGTATCATTTCAGTGACATTTTTCAAGGAATATGGTAGTTAGATTACTATTACATAGGTAGTTTTTAAAGTGTATTGCTAAACATATATCCAGCTGAGAATTAATAAGTAATATTTCAATGTAGTTTCAGTTTGCATTTCTTTTTCTATGAGAAACATTGAGCATATTTTTATTAGTTAAAAGACAACATTTGTTTTTCTTTTACTGTAAATTATCTCAGATTCCTTGCTCATTTTTTTTCTAATTTTTGACATGTTGCTAGTGGCAAATATTTCTATTCCACTATTTTCATTGGTCTCTTGACTTTGCTTATAATATGGCATGTTTGTTCATTTCTCATGCAGAACTTTTAAAAAATATAATTAAACTATTAAAAAATAACATTAGTTGGATAAGAAAATTTAATATCATTTGAAAAATTTATAATATTTTGTCTGATATCATTTTTTCCTCCATATTAATACATTTTAAAAATAAATACCCTCATAAATCTGTTCTAGAATTTTTTCTGAAATAAAAATATGTGCACAAGTAATACATCGCATGTTTTTAAGGATAAATGATATGCTATTCCATTCCCGGTTTTCTGCCTTAGACTCCCCGTGTTGTTTCTCAACCTCTCTACACAGCTCTCAGCATTTCCCTCTTTCTACCTTCACGTTCCCCTGGGCTCTCTCAAATTCTTCCTAAAGTGGAGGTCTAGGTAGGAAAGTCATAAATGCAAGTGGTCAATTTGAAGCTAAACCTGGGAACGGTGGAACATGAATGCCAAGGACAGTCCCTTGGAAATCACCAGTACTCTGGGGCCAAATAGAGAAAGAGCAGCCCATGGGAAAGATCAGAAAAGAATGGTCAGAGAAGTCATAAAAGGCTAGGACAAGAAGAAGTCACAGAATTTAAAAGGAAGAGAGTTTTTAGGAGAGTAGTAAAAAAAAATCTAAAGATTTTAGAGATATTACATAGTAATGCCAACAACAGCAATAAAGACACATATTAGATGAACTCCTGTTGGTCTTCTGCAGAGCAACTTTTATTGGGGTGTTGCAAGGAAATGTAGATTTTTAGCGGCATGACTAAAGAATGGGAGGGGAAGTGAAGTGAATGCAACAAATGAGAATTACTGCTGTGGAAATAAGCTTAGGTGTGAGAGAAGGAAGGAAGACAATAGAGTGGAGAGATTGGTTTTTTTTTTTTTACTTAAAAAAAATATGAGACATAACCATGCTTTATACCAGGGAGATTCAGTAGGTGGGATAAAAAGCAGAAAGGGTTCATGTTCAGGTAGGTTTCCATCGCCATAGGCTCAACTGTCACCCCAATCTGCAATTTTAACAGACCCTCACCGGAAGTGCTGGTTTTGATTTAGAAAGTTCTACTGACTACATCTACTAGAGAGAGACCTCAGTTGCTTCATATGCAATATAACCATGTTTAATTTTTTCACTTTTCCCCTATCAAAACCTCTTCTTACTTTTCCCATACTTATCAGTGGCAAAGAAAATGCCCATATATGTATAATCTAGTTGAAGAATTAACAAACAAATGTGAATAAGCTTACTTTAAAGAATTCTATCTTATTGATTGCACGCACACACCAAAATCTGTGTGCATGTGCGGGTGTGTGTGTGTGTGTGAGAGAGAGAGAGAGAGAGAGAGAGAAGAATTTGAAGGAGCAGATTTTTTTTTCTCCTAATCATATCATTTATATATCATGAAAGCTGTTAGGATAGCTCTCTAGAAGAAGTTTTAAGCAACTACTTTCCCATTAGGCTTTCTGGAGGGAAAGGGGTCTCATGACTCCTGGTAGGTCTTTGCAAAGGCGTGATGCAGGATCTCTGCCATTCCCTGTGTTCTCCTTGTCTTACTCTGAGTCACTCTGGCCCTCTTTCCTACTGGCATTCATTACGGAGAGCACCATTCTGGTTCTCCTCTTGTGTCTAATGAGATTCAGTAACCTAGGGGCCGTCTTAAAACTTCATGTTCTTTTGCATCAGTATGAACAGAATGTATTTTCTGTAAAATGAACACTTGTAAGCTGAGAGCATACAAACGCTCACATGATAAGAAGAAGCCTGAATTCAACTAGCTCGTTGAATGCCTTCCAGATAGATAAAGCACCATACAGGTGGATTAAATAGAATTTTCCAATATCTGAATCTTCTTATTACTTGAAACTAATACTTTTTTACCAGGAAAACAGCTAAATAAAATATTGTTCCATTTGAACACTGATAAATACGCAGCTGTTTTAAAGGATGATACATATTTATATATATTGACACAGACATTTCTCCAATTATCTACTATAATGTGAAAACTATATGAAGCAATATTATATTCCATGCGGATGAAAAATATGTTTATACATGCAAAGAGTGTTTCTGAAAGGACATCCCAGAAACTTGGAGGTAGGGAGGGGACACAGGGGTCTGGGAGACAGGAGAGAAGGAAACTCTCTTCACTATATACGGCTGGGACTTCTCGAATTATGTAGCGCAGATGTGATGTCTACTAAAAAGGAATTAAAAACTTCTGTTTTGAACTTTGTGGAAAAAAATCAAAGAATACAAAGCAGAGACAGGGAGGCAGGAATATAATGTAATCTGGGTAAGGGTAGGATTGTGAAGTAAGGGAGCAGACCTTTATTATCTAAGATGATGGGTGACTAAAGAATGAAACAGACCTGGTCAGGACGCTAAGCTAAAAGTGAAGTAGAATAAGGGAGCCAAATAATTGAAAGGCTATTAAAAATTTCCCCTTCTTTAATGGTAAAACCTGTGAGATATTACTTCTACTTTAGGAATATCATTTCCACCTCATGTCTACACTGACCAAGGCACACATGACTTTCTAAAACAGTCCACAGTCTATAGTTGTCTGAAACCCTGGCTGTGCACCAGATTCTCTTATGAGGTCTTAAAAAATATAGCCCTGTGTGGTCCCTCCCTGGAATTAAAAAGTAGAGTTTCCAGTGTTGAGATCCAAAAAGCCACTGGATTGCAGTTTTTAAAAGGCAGGTAGCAGGCAGCGAGGAGACTGGCCTGGGACCAGGAAAATTTACTGAACACAGGGAGACAGTTATTCTAAAATTAGACCCTTCTTTCCCCATCATCTTTCAGCTGGGGACTGTGAACACAGTCTCTGGAGAGCTCTGTGCGCGTCTTGCCAGAACATTATTCTGAAAAAATACTAATAGCTATCATTTATAGAACACATATTTTACTCTACCACTTTGCTAGGTGCTTCAGGTCTATTTACTTTAATGCTCACAACAGCCCAATGCGGAAGGCACATCTGTTTTCCAGATAGCATCTAACGCGGAGAGTAGTAAGATAAGTGTCCAAAGTCAGGAGGACAGATCCATTTCATTTTTGCTCGACTGCCTCTAACTGCGGACACAGAGTAAATTGAATCTCAGACCCTGGATATTGCTGAGGGGGATTTTGAGGGTTCAGGAGCACATCTTTAGAAAGCCTTCTGGCTGTCTACTTCGGTCTTAGAGACACTTTCTGCCGAAGGCTAACGTCTTGAGTTTCAGCTTATTAGTGTACTGTCTTAGACTCCAGACTTTTAACCTTACTTCTGCAGACTACCTCTATTTTCATATTCATGGTGTTCCCTTTCAGTGGGCTGCTACTAGAGAGATGAGAAAATTTCTTTTGCAGAGAAGCACAAGCTCATAATTAATAAGTCTGAGTTACCACTCTTCGACCCCTGTACTTACTGTAGGAAAGTTCTGTCATTAGTCAATTAAAAGAAATGGGACCATATATACTCACCATCTCTCACTTCCTTGGCTCTTCTTGGTAATCTCTCAAGATATTAGTTCTTCTGACTTTCTACCCACTTTTCTCTTCTCCTTCTGATTAGCTCTGCTCATTTCTCACACAGCATTTTTATATTTTCCAAAAAATTATTACAATCCCAGACAATACATTCTTTGGTCCAAACTTTACCTTAGATTTTAGAAATTTTCACTTAATATTTTTTCTACCTCTTTCCTTGAGCTGGATCTTGAATTTCCACAGAGCAGGGCACTTGCCTACAATTCTTTAGGTAGAGGCAGTTTATCCTAAAAACTGAAAACTTCTGAATGCTCACTTCCACGCAATTATTCTACCATGTGTGGATGCAACCTTGTTCTTTAAAAAGCTCATTACCTACAGCTACACAGCCTCTAGTTGATTTCACTGTTGTCATCACCATGCTGCTGAGCATTCTTCATTATTCACTGGAGATTTAAAAGCCAGGGTCACTTTTCTCCACCCTGAACCCTGTTGCATCATGAAAAATGACTTCAGCATTCATGTGGTTGATACACTCAGCACCCTGATTCCTAAGTTCCCTGGCCTCTTTGTCTGAAAGATCGCGGTTTTCAATGAATTTCAGCCAGTGTTTCCCATTGGACTTTGACATAAGGAATTGTTGTACTATGAAATGTTAAATCTAAATAACTGTCTTCATGATATATCACTTTAAAGACATATCTTATTATGTATTTTATATCTCAAAATTCTGTCACACCTAAATCTTAACCTGTCAACAATTAAAAGTCTACTTTTTCTACCTGCTCAAATGGGCCAATCAGAGCTACTTTAAAAATTCCTTAACATTAGAGATTGGAGCCACTCTAAACACACGGTATCCAACCTTAATAATCAGGAGTCCCTGCCTGATTCCTTAGCTACTTTTATCTGATTCTCATCATATTTCAGACATTTCCACTCTCATGAAACTCTGTCCTTCTACCTCTCAGCCCCTCTCACTTCCTTTAAAAAACCTTGTGGGATCAAAGGAGGATTGCCCACAATGTTCTAAATCCCACAAAAGCAACACTATATAAGTGTCTGTATTCATCTCCACCCTTTCCCTTTTCTTCCCATACAATTAAATAATGCATACAGGTGCACTTTCTCGTTCTGTTTTCCTCATTTATGTTCTGGATCTCATCCCTTTCCACTATCTTAGGAACTGCAGTGTTATTACCCTTCCCTGTTACATTTCAACCTTTATTCTTCACTTCCCATTATCACTTAAACATTTTATTTTCTTTTTCAATTTCAATAAAAATAAATCAAATCAAAAACTTGACTTTTTGTACCTCCTTCATGTTCTATCTAATCTATCCCGAGGTGAACATCATCTTCATTATACCACTAAAACTGGTTTCTCAAAAAGCACACTTCTTTCTGAATACAACCCTAAAAACTTTTATTTTATTTCTAAATCTTAAATTTTTTGAATTCCTAGACAATACTTGCTATTTTTTTCCGTCTGTCAGGCCCTACTTCCCAATGATCTTTCTAAGCACCTTCTTCTATCCTTTAAAAGCTGTTTTTCCAGGTTCTGTTTTAGTCATTATCTCTTCCCTTTACTGATTTAATTCTACAGCATCATGTTCAAGACTTCCAAATCTATAATCTCTAATTCAGCCTCTTTCTTGAACTTTGAACCTATATATGACAGTCCACTGAATTTTCCCCACAGGAACCTTCAACTAAATGTTTCAAAATAGAAACTTTTAGTCTTTCCCACTACACTCTCTAAACATCTGTTTTTCTTGCTCTTTTCCCAATACTAGTGAATGACATCACCAACAACCTCTTTCCAAAGCCAGCAATCCTTCCTCTTTCACTGTATACTCAAATTATTCCCATGATTCAGTCTCTCAAGATACTCCTTTAAGTAATTCTCCCTGTCTCTGTCTGCCCCGCCCCTTCTCTGCTCCCCACTCTCATCCCTCAACTACTACACTGCTTTCCTAATGGTCTTCTCACTTTCTATCTCTCACCAGTTTAACTCCCTAGATTAAAAAGAAATTGTCTTTTGTATAAATTCTTTCCTGATACTTTTCTGTGGCTTCCCAAATAGGTCACATATCTTTCATGTTTTATTAACTTTTATCTTTAAAGACTATATGCCTATTGTCTTACTGCTTTCATTTATACACACACACACACACACACACACACACACAAACACTCATGGTTATTCCATGATTTATCTATATTAAACCACCCACTGATTCATTTATATATATATATGATATATTTAATTGAGTAAAATAATTAAATATATTTAATCATTACTAAGTGAGAGGCAGGGAGGCAGAGAGACAGACTCCTGCATGTGCCCCAACCAGGATCCACATTGCCAGCTCCCTATGGGGTGATGCTCTGCCCATCTGGGGCTACTGCTCCATTGCTCAACAACTGAGTCATTCTAGTGCCTGAGGCAAGGTCATGAAGCCATCCTCAAGGCTCGGGGCCAATTTGTTCAAACCATTTGAACCATAGCTGTGGGAGGGGAAGAAATAGAGAGGAGGTGGGGAGGGGTGGAGAAGCAGATGGTCACTTCTCCTGTGTTCCCTGACAGGGAATTGAACCTGGAACTTCCACATGCCAGGCTGACACTCTACTACTGAGCCAACCAGCCAGGGCCCTTGTTATATTTTGATGTCAGTCTTTTTGCTCATGTATCATTTGTCCAGAAAACTTCCTCATTCATCCTAACACCTGCTCTCTTGCTACACATGCGCTTCTTTGCCTAAAAATTTTGTCACCGCTTGCTTGTTCTTCAATCTCACCCTCTCACCTCAAGCACCACTTTATCTGAAAACTTCCCAGAATTACATCAAAGATTTAACTCCAAATAGAGTTTTTTCTTTCTCATAATCACTACTTGTACAATTACTCTGATCATTCCAAAGACTGCTCTGGTGTCAGTGATAGAATTAGAAATGAATTTAGTATAGAAAGTAAGGGTGTTTGAGATGACCCTGGTTTTATTTAAAAAGAAATGTATAAAGGTGAGTATAAAGACCTGAAGATACAGACTTGAGAATTTTCAGGATATAGATGATAACTGAGTCCACAGAAACAAATTTCCAGAGAGTGGGTTTAGGACAGGAAGGTAAGAGAAGAAAAAAGAAAAAAAGAAGAGAAGGGAAGTGAGAAGAGACCAGGACAGAACACTGAATGTGGTGAAAGTTGGTCAGTAACATAGTTTTGGTTCCTTTGAAAACTAGCATTGAAATTACGTCTTGGAGAATGACTTCTTTCTCCATTGTGTTCATTGCTGATATGCTGAAAATCAATTGCTTTGCTCTGCTTTAGCTAAAGAATGAGATTGAAATCCTAGGTCACTACATCTTGAGTAGAAAGGCACATGAATAAGAAAAGAAAAAAAATTGGGGGGTAGTATTTATTTCAGATCTGGCAATCTTATGAGACTCCCAATTTGTTCTTGCAACTGAGATCTCTGAGACTAATTTGACATCCAATCTTCTTATAGGTAAATCTGGTTATTAAACTCTCACTTTGAGCCAGGGAGTTACAATATGTTTCCAACAAATTCGGTCCTTGCTTAACATAGCCATAGTCAGTTATTTATCTTTTCCTTTTTCTTCTTGTTAATCAAAAAATCAGTTACACAAAGGAGATGTACATTTAAGGCATGTGCATTTTTATGTAGGATACTGAGAAGAAATTCCAAATGAGATATAACATCTAATAGTATCATTCAAGATGTTTTAAAAGTTAATGACTAGTTTTAAAAAAGGAAAAATAGAAAATAGTATTTCTTTTCTTTTTTTTTTGTATTTCAGGAAGAAAGTTATTGTTCAGATAAGTAATTTAATGGTTATTTTGGTTGCATTAATTTAAGAAATAAATGAAAAACTTAAATAAATAATTTTTGAATAAACTTTATTTTTGCTGTATCACTTTTGTGATTTTACTTGTTTACCATTTAAAAAAAATCTTTTATTCTTTCAGGATGATTTATTTTTCCTTTCTAAATTGTGCTTTGAATGCATAACTATTTTATATATCTTTCTTTCTATTCTAATTTTAGTATATGTGTTGTCAAAGCAAGAACTTCTTCCTATTCTAGCAAAGTATTTAAGGTGTATATTTGTTCGTAAGTAAAGATTTGTTTTCCCATAGTTTTAATGTTTTTGTTATTGCTACTTTAAAGATATTCTTCCATTTAAGTTTTGATTTTATTTTGACCCAAAAGAATTTTAAGAGAAAGTTTTAAAAATATTAAAGTATTTGGAAAAATATTAAAGTATTTGTTATGTTTTACTTTACTTATGGAAATAATACATCTAATATTTTCTGTATTATAACTAAAGAATGTGGTATTATTTCTATTTTTGGAAATTATTAGTCATATTTTGTTGTGATATAAAAACATTTTTAAATAATGTTCTACAGTCAGTTGTTTTTAGCTTACAGTTTGATGCATACAAATATGAAGTCTTTTTCATGATAATATTTAGTCAGTTGTATCCATTATTACTGCTCTCTTTTATCTATTATGAAACAGGGTGTGTGAAAATTTCTTATTATGATGACATTTTCAGAGATTTCTGCAATTTAAGTTTAATTTATGATATTAAGCGATAAAGATTCATGAGAGTTATATTCTCCACCGGAAATTATATCCTTTATAATTAATTACAAAGTGCCTCTATCTTTCCCTTTTCATTTGCCTTGAATGCAATGTAGCCTGATATTAATAGCTGAGCTCGTGTTTGTTTCTTGGCTTAATTGTCTGCTCTTTATCATTGTCTATTTGTTTACATGCAATCTTGCTCAGTCAATTTTTTTTGGACATTATATATTTAGAATTTTTTAAAACAATGTGGGTTTAATTTTGCTATATTATATTTTCTCTTATTACTGAGATAATGCTTTAATCTTTCTCACAATCATTAATTACAATCATAACACTGTTTTAAAGAATAAACAACGTGCTCATCAGTATGATATGTGCACATATTTATGTATACAATATGCATATTGATATGCTTAAATATACAATATATGTGTGTGTGTGTGTGTGTTGCGTGTGTCTGTATGTGTATTTCATCTTTACAATAACTCAGCATGGCACAAAACTTTTACTGTGGCACATATTTCAGTATGGTTCTAGAGATGAGAAATCTGAGCTTCCACAAGATAAAACAACCTGCCCAAGTGAACTGGCCAGTTGGTAATCCTGGCATTCTAAGTCATTACACAATATTACCTTTGAGTTCTCCGAGCATTCTTGTACTGCTCTGATATTTCCTTCTTGATTTGTTGTCTGTTTTACCCTTAACCTGTATTCATTCATTCATGAACAAATACATCTTCAGCAATTAATTACAGTCTTTGGCTCTGGGGGACAGGCAGTAAAAAAAATGAATAAAAATGTCTACCCACGGAAATTATAAATAAAGTGAGCATCTTGAGGGTGCTCATTATGTAGAAGCAGGGGAGTACAGTGGAGGAAAATGCTGACTTTAAGGAGAATCTCTGCTCTGCCTGCCTAGAGTTATTTTTAGGATATCTTGTGGTTGAAGGTGGGCCTTGCTCTTATTCAGAAATTTGTCTCTCGTTATTTTTCATAAAATAATATAAATTTAATGCCCATATTAATTGATTATTAAAGCATATATTTTTTGCCATGAACATATAATGTAGTAATAATACTTAACAGTAGGTATGCTTGCTTATACTAGCTTCTAGACTGTATAAAGTGTAATTACTTTTAGCAAGCATATAATGCCTCATTCCTTTATTTTTATGTGCCACGCATCCTGGTTTTTCTTTCTTTTTTTTTTTTTTTTTTTTTTTTTTTTGTATTTTTCTGAAGCTGGAAACGGGGAGAGTCAGACAGACTCCTGCATGCGCCCAATGGGGATCCACCGGCACGCCCACCTGGGGCGATGCTCTGCCCACCAGGGGGCGATGCTCTGCCCCTCTGGGGAATCGCTCTGTTGCGAACAGAACCACTCTAGCGCCTGGGGCAGAGGCCACGGAGCCATCCCCAGCGCCCGGGCCATCCCCACTCCAATGGAGCCTCAGCTGCAGGAGGGGAAGAGAGAGACAGAGAGGAAGGAGAGGGGGAGGGGTGGAGAAGCAGATGGGCGCTTCTCCTGTGTGCCCTGGCCGGAAATCGAACCCGGGACCTCTGCACGCCAGGCCGACACTCTACCACTGAGCCAGCCAGCCAGGGCCACATCCTGGTTTTTCAAGTACACTTCAATGTTCACCTTTTGTTTGAGTGTAATCAATAGTCATTCTTGTGTTTTTATTTAAATAAGAAAGCTTTTAAATTACTCATGAAAAAATCTCTAAGATCTATTGCTAAATAGAAAAAAAAACAAAGTGTGGAATAGCATGTATGATATGCACACATTAATCTAAAAATGAAATAAAAGAAAATACACACATATATTTTCTTGACAGACATAAACTCTCTGTGGCAGACACATAGGAAAGGAATGGCAACTGGGAGCTAAGTTTGAAGGTAAAGGATTTTTCTGTGCATACTTTTTTTTTTTTTTTGTATTTTTCTTAAGTAAGAAGCAGGGAGGCAGAGAGACAGACTCCCACATGTGCCTGACCGGGATCCACTCGGCATGCCCACTAGGAGGTGATGCTCTGTCCATCTGGGGCAGGCGTTCCCAAACTATGGCCTGCAGGGCCATTTATCAGGCCCTCGCTGCACTTTCGGAAGGGGCACCTCTTTCATTGGTGGTCACTGAGAGGAGCACTGTATGTGGTGGCCCTCGAATGGTCTGAGGGACAGTGAACTGGTCCCCTGTGTAAAAAAGTTTGGGGACCCCTGATTCTGGGACATTGCTTCGTTGTAACTGGAGCCATTTTAATGCCTGAGGCAGAGGCCATGGAGCCATCCTCAGCACCTGGGCCAATTTTGCTCCAATGGAGTCTTGGCTGCAGGAGGGGAAGAGAGAGATAGAAAGAAAGGAGAGGGGGAAGGGTGAAGAAGCAGATGGGTAGTTCTCCTGTGTGCCCTGACAGGGAATTGAACCTGGGACTTCCACACATCGGATGGATGCTATACTGTTGAGCCAACCGGCTAGGGTTGTGCATACTTTTCATACTGTTGAATTTTGTCATTGCATCACCTAGATAAATAATAAATATAATTTACATTTAAAAGAAACCAAAGTAATAGTTAGCTAATTGAACACAGGTGAAACTTTATAGAAATCACAAATGATTAAATTCCAATGATGCATATTTGTAAAAGATTATAAATATTGGCTAAGAAAATCATGCTCTTGAAGTCTTTTTGATCTTTTAGTGAAATCTGATTTTGAATGCTTTTCATCATCTTCTTTTTTTTGAGAGGAGTGGAGATATAGAGACAGACTCTTGCATGCACTTGGACCAGGATCCACCTGGCAAACCCTGTCTGGGGCCAATGCTTAAACAGCTGAGCTATCCTCAATACCCAGGGCCATGCATGATCCAATCAAGCCACTGGCTGCAGGAGGGGAAGAGGGAGAGATGGGGGAGAGGAAGGAGAGAGAAGCAGATGGTCGCTTCTTATGTGTGCCCTGACCAGGAATTGAACCAGGGATGTCCACACACTGGTCTGATGCTCTATCCACTGAGCAAACTGGACAGGGCTCATCTTCTTAGATGATTGGATCCTTGCATTTTTCAATAATAAATTTTATTTTCAGAACAGTTTTAGACACACAAAAAATTGAGAATACAGTAGAGAAACTTTTTATATATATACTTCACACCCAGTTTTCCCTATTGTTAGCATCTTGTATTAGTATAGAGCATATGTTACCATCAATGAACCAATTCCGATCCCTTATTATTGACTAAAGTCCATATTTCAGTCAGATTTCCTTAGTTTTACCTAAGGTCTTCTTTCTATTTCAGGATCTCAACTAAGACCTCACACTGCATTTAGTTGTCATGTCTCCTTAGGGTCCTCTTGGTTGGGCAGTTTATAAGATTTTTGTTGATTTTAATGAGCTTGCCAGTTTTTATGGGTATGCTCAATTATTTTGCACAATGTACTACTAATGAAATTTATCTAATGTTTTCCTCATGGTTAAACTAGGGTTATCAATTTTGAGGAGAAAGACCAAAGAAATGTCATTTTCTTCACATTATATCAAGGATACATACTTTTAATATAATTTTTCAGGTAAATTTTGACTTCTATCACCTGGCTGTGTAAGTGATGGTTAGGTTTCTCTATTGAAAAGTTACCCCATCTCCACCTTTTCCATATTGTACTCTTTGGAAGAAAGTCACTACATGTGGCCCACACTTTTGGGACAGTGATCAGTGACCTCTCCCCAAGGTAGAGTATCTCTAAGAATTACTTGAAATTCTTCCGCAGTGAAGATTTGGCTCTTGTCCCCCATTTATTTACTTATACAATCACTTATTTATATTGCTATAGACTCACTGCTCATGTACCATATAAAGTCTCCCCGTTGAGACAATAAATGACATGTTCATTGTCTTTGCCTATGAATCACAACCCCAGCCCAACTGATTTCTTATTTTTGATTTGCATTGGCCTTATATATGCAACTCACTTTGCATTTCAACTGCCTTGCTCTGCTGCACGTTCTGTGTCGCACATGTGTAATTCTGGAATATTGTGGGGAGCAAGTAATTTCACATGCCATGCATAACGTGCAAAAGGGAAACGGATACACAGAAATAACGCTGTTGGTGGACCGCGACTGCTGCAGTATCAGTATCAGGCTTGTGTCTCTCTGTATCACAAAGAAGTCACAGGACATCATGAATTTGAGCCACACAGCAGATTTATTTACACGTCCATGTACTTGCAACTTTGCTGCTATCAGTCATCTCACCCTTGAAAGCACAGAATAAGTTACTCTGGGCAGCTTCAGGGAAGATTTAATTTCAGATTGATGTTTTCTACTCTGATAGTCCATTCTTCCATCCTTTCAGTCAGTCTCACTGACATCATCCCAAACAAACATATATCTGCAACCTAGCTTCTAGGTGAATGCATTCTGGGAAGCACAAAGCCAAGCTTAGGGCACAGGTGTCCACGTGTGCATCATGTTGGGTGTACTTTTATTCACTACGCCTCGGGAGCACCCACACGTATTTGTTTCCCAAATCCCATAACCGTGATATTGCTGTTTCCTAAATTTTAATTGGTGTAGAACTAAACAATGCTTAATGTAGAAAGTTATCACATGGACTTTTCAGGACTCCTCTTTCTTCTCTTCTCTACAAAAAAAGTTGCTAAAATTATGTGTGTAAAAGTTATTTTGTGTGGACATAAGCTTTGACTATTTTTGATAAATACAGGAGACCCTCGGATTACGACAATCTTGACATAGGATGTATCAAGTTTACAATGCTCATTCCCATAAAAACTTAAAAATATTGAGATGTGAGTGTTGAGGCTTATGCTGTTAGTGTCATACTTATGGACTACATGGGCGAACTAGTTTGATTGTGTATGGCAGAAAATAGCAGAAACATGGCATATGAGTGGGGGAGTTGGCATCTCCCAGTATGCTCACCTACAGCATTTTGGATGATAAAAGTGCAAGTGTTCCATTTGTGCTGGGCTAGGGTGTGTTTCGACTTATACCGGAATTCAGGATACATCACTGTCGTAGGAACAGAACTGTGTTGTAACCCGAGGACTCCCTGTATGTCTTTCTGTTTCCAAGTATTTAATTGGAAATAAATGTTGTTGCACTTTAATTAACTATATTTCTAACATTAATTGAAATTATATAAACACAATACTTATATCATATATATAAGTGTATATATAAATTTATATATAAACACCACACACATACACACACACACAATATTTATATAAAACCTTTTTCTTACCTACGGAAATGAAGTCCACGGTCAGCCTACCTACTCTCACTCAGCTGCAGAAACTGAAGAGTTTCAAGGTCTCTACTTGTCCGTGTCTTGATGCCAGCAGCATGTGAGTGCCTTTGGATCACCTCTTATGTCAGGAATTAGGGCGGTCCTCTAAGGCTGGACCTCAGTGTGCCCGCGGTGGGCCGCGAGATGCACGCCTGCTCTCGGCCCCTCTGCTTCTTGCTGACCCTAGTACAGGACTGAATGTAGCTGACTGTCCCTTGCCATGTCCTTTTGGTCCACCGCAGGGCCGCCCTCAGCTTGGGTCATAGTTCCTTCTTCTTCATCTGCCAACTTCTCTTAGGACAAGGGTGTGGTATCTTCTTAAATCTGCCTCCCCAATTTATTTGGAAACAATCAGAATGCACACCATGTCTCAGAGTTAACATTTGAGGAGAGGAACGAAGACACTACTAGGCTACAGTTTGGCTTTTCCAATTACATATTGATTCCTTTTATTTTTTTGAAGTGAGAGGAGGGAAGATAGAGAGACAGACTCCTGTATGTGCCCCGACTGGGATCCCTACTGTAACTCTTGTTTAGGGTCTAATCAATAGAGCTGTCTTCAGTGCCCTGGGCTATCAAACCAATTGAGCTACTGGCTACAAGAGGGGAAGAGGGAGAGAAGGGGAGTAATAGGGGGAGGAAAAGGGGAAGAGAAGCAGATGGTCATTTCTCTTGGGTGCCCTGACTGGGGATTGAACTTGGGACCTCCATATGCCAGGTAGATGCTCTATACACTGTGCCACTGACCATATTGATTCCTATTACAAGTAGCAAGAGTTTCCTGGAATCACATCCATTTAGTTGCAGTTGAAATAACCTTTCTTTTTTCTATTGACCACATTTTGCCAGTGTTACTCTCCTCTTACCAATTCTAGACCCCCACACAAATAATAAATATGCCACAAAGGTGGACCTTATTTGATGAAATCTTGCTCCGTAATAAACAGACAAGATTTTATTCCACACTTTAGTGGCCAAATCATACACCTTTAGATATAAGATAGAGTTAAAATTTGCTACACACGTTTGTAGACTAGTTTGTAATGTTGGATAACCTCTAAGAAGCCTAAACATTTATTTTAAAATTATATTTTTCTTTGTATATGATCTTAGATTTAGGTATCAATTTTTATTAATTTTTCCAGAAATATAGTAAATGCATCTCTCTTCCCCTTCCCCTCCTCCCTTTCTCCTTCCTTCCTATCCTCCTTCCCTCCCTCCTTCCCTCCCTCCTTCCCTCCCTTCCTCCCTTCCTTCCTTCCTTCCTTCCTTCCTTCCTTCCTTCCTTCCTTCCTTCCTCCTGTTCTGTGTTTAAAATATTCTTTAGTTGATAGCTTCCTCAAGTTATTTTTACTTATTATAAGAAATAGCATTTAAATTTAGGACTATAACTGTAAGCACCATTTTGATTAGGTCCCACAAAAATTAATATAAATTGTTTTGATTTTCATAGTTTTTAAACAGTATGTTATGCATTCCATTTTATCTTAAACATATTATTATTTACAAAAGTGCTGGGCACACAGGAGAAGGGCCCATCTGCTTCTCCACCCCTCCTCCTTCCTCTCTGTCTCTCTCTTCCCCTCCCACAGCCAAGGCTCCATTGGAGCAAAGTTGGCCCAGGTGCTGAGGATGGCTCTGTGGCCTCTGCCTCAGGCGCTAGAATGGCTCTGGTTGCAACAGAGCAATGCCCCAAATGGGCGGAGCATCGCCCCCTGGTGGGTATGCCGGGTGGATCCCTGTCGGGTGCATGCGGGAGTCTGTCTGACTGCCTCCCGTTTCCAACTACAGAAAAATTAAAAAAAAAATAAAGAAAAAGAAAAAGAAAAGTGCTTTCAAATTTTCTAGTGTATGGTATTTTCTGTTTATTTAAATTTATATTATTAGTTTTAAAATTTCATAAACCATATTTAATATTTAAAAAGTAGTATAATCATACCAAAAATTGTGCAGAAAGATAAAAGAAGAAACCCATCATGCTCAAATACTTATTTAGGTCTAGATGGTAAATTTCTATGATGTTTTCCCACATGCATACATACTTGTTTTGTGGAATTGTACAAATAAGCACATTTTTAAAAATTATATTATTTTTCTTTATTTTTACCAATTGCTCCAAAAAGATTTATGAGGTTGTTACTTACCATTATGTCATAAGTATTTTTCATTTTGCTGCATAAATATTTATAATTATTAAATATATTAGGATGCATAAATTCTACTGAATGAATGCTATAATTTGATTATTTCTTTATCATTGGACATTTAATTTATTCTTATTTGGATGCTATGATAAATAATATTGAGTTTAATTTATGACTTTTTCAGAGATTTGGATTATTTCTTTAATACACATTTACATAAATGGGGTTCTGGCACAGAGAGTATGAATATTTTTATGGCTCCTAATATAATGCCAAATTGCCTCTTAAAATGTTGGAGCATTTAAAAATGCAATCAGATATGTGTGAGATTATTCGTTTCTTTATTCCCTTGCTAGCATGAGATATTATCATTTAAAACCATTTTTTCTTAATTGAAGAGATTTAAAAAGGAAATAGATTTTCATTTGCATTTCTCTTTAATTTTTCAAAAATGTGTTATGTGTTTATATGTTGCATTTTCTAGTGTTTAAACTATCTCTTCTTGTCATAGGATCATTTTTCATGTTCACCTATGATAACATACCACTCTACCTGACCCTCATAGTTATTTATTCATATATTGTATTTTATTCTCCTCAAGTACAACTGTTAATAAGTTCATCAGCCTGACCAGGCGGTGGTGCAGTGAATAGAGCCTCCGACTGGGATGCCAAGGACCCAGATGTGAGACCCCGAGGTCACCAGCTTGAGCGCGGGCTCATCTGGTTTGAGCAAAAGCTCACCAGCTTGAACCCAAGGTCGCTGGCTTGAGCAAGAGGTTACTTGGTCTGCTGAAGGCCTGCAGTCAAGGCACATATGAGAAAGCAATCAATGAACAACTAAGGTGTTGCAATGCGCAACGAAAAACTAATGATTGATGCTTCTCATCTCTCCATTCCTGTCTATCTGTCCCTGTCTATCCCTCTCTCTGACTCTCTGTCTCTGTAAAAAAAAAAAAAAGTTCATCAATTAAAATGGTGAGAATAATATTTGGTACTTTTACTCAATACAGACTTTAGAAGGTGCATGCAATATGCTTCCCATTCTATTTGATTAAGTGCATTTACACACTACATTTAAGTTCACAACATGTGTTGTAGAAATGATAAGGTTAAATTCCAAAAGACACAAATGTTTCATAAACACCCACCATCTAAATATCACCTCTCAGTATACACATGCATAAATTAATCCATGGTTTCACGTGATTATCAGTTACCTCACTGCATTAAGTATATGAACACCATGCTTATCTGAATCTTGAAAAAATATTATTTATAATTAACAGATAGATAAAGAAGATATCCCACTGTTGGCACCAAGCAATCTCTACCCAGACTTCTTCTTGCGTAGGCAGTCCAGGAGACAGAAGGCCTCCTAGGAGGTGAGGAGAGCTGGGACCAGGGGTGGTTTAGCAAACATGGTCGCTGTGTCCTGCACAATTATTTGCCTATTGGCTATTAGCTGACCCAGGACAATGATGAGACTGCCGGTGAGTCCAGATGAGTCAACTGACATATTCAGGCCTGTGTGCCTTGTCATCCAACGTGAATTGGAGGCTGCCCTTCCCCAGCTGGGGCACTGATGCTGCCCTCGTGTTTTCCTTCTGTGTCTCCGTGTACCCAAGATGAGGTCCTGCTCTTTTTTTTTTATTCTTTTTATTATTTTTTTATAAATAAATTTTTATTAATTATAATGGGGTGACATCAGTAAATCAGGGTACATATATTCAAAGAAAACATGTCCAGGTTATCTTGTCATTCAATTGTGTTGCATACTCATCACACAAAGTCAGATTGTCCTCCGTCACCTTCTATCTAGTTTTCTTTGTGCCCGTCCCCCTCCCCCTCTCCCTCCTTCCTCCCCCCCGCCCCGTTACCACCACACTCTTGTCCATGACTCTTGGTCTCATTTTTATGTCCCACCAATGTATGGAATCCTGCAGTTCTTGTTGTTTTCTGATTTACTTATTTCACTCAGTATAATGTTATCAAGATCCCACCATTTTGCTGTAAATGATCCGATGTCATCATTTCTTATGGCTGAGTAGTATACCATAGTGTATATGTGCCACATCTTCTTTATCCAATCTTCTATTTTTTTTTTACAGTGATTAAGGACTTTAAACAAACTCTTGGCCAATACAGCAAGAATCCATAAAAGAGTAGTGTCCTTAACATGTTCACCAAGTCCAAGTCGGCACCAACACCATTCCAAATCCCTGCAAATGCAACCCAATCACAGTTCAGTCCTTTAGGAGCTATCACAAGGAGCAGGAGTCCAGGAAAAGTCCACATCCAGGAAAAGTCCACATGGCACTGGAATTGTTGTCACAATTCTATACTTTGCAGCTCACGTCCAAGTCCCAATGGAGGTCCTGCTCTTTTGCAGCAAGTAAAATCTTTTTTTTTTTTAAATAAATTTTTATTAATGGTAATGGGATGACATTAATAAATCAGGGTACATATATTCAAAGAAAACATGTCTAGGTTACTTTGTCATCAAATTATGTTGCAAACCCCTCGCCCAAAGTCAGATTGTCCTCCGTCACCCTCTATCTAGTTCTCTGTGCCCCTCCCCCTCCCCCTAACTCTCCCTCCCTCCCTTCCATGTCCTCCCTCCCCCCCCCACCCTTGGTAACCACCACACTCTTGTCCATGTCTCTTAGTCTCATTTTTATGTTCCACCAATGTATGGAATCATGTAGTTCCTGTTTTTTTCTGATTTGCTTATTTCACTCCTTATAATGTTATCAAGATCCCACCATTTTGCTGTAAATGATCTGATGTCATCATTTCTTATGGCTGAGTAGTATTCCATAGTGTATATGTGCCACATCTTCTTTATCCAGTCTTCTATTGAAGGGCTTTTTGGTTGTTTCCATGTCTTGGCCACTGTGAACAGTGCTGCAATGAACATGGGGCTACAAGTGTCTTCACGTATCAATGTTTCTGAGGTTTTGGGGTATATACCCAGTAGAGGGATTGCTGGGTCATCAGGTAGTTCTATTTGCAGTTTTTTGAGGAACCACCATACTTTCCTCCATAATGGTTGTACTACTTTACAGTCCCACCAACAGTGAATGAGGGTTCCTTTTTCTCCACAGCCTCTCCAACATTTGCTATTACCCGTCTTGTTGATAATAGCTAATCTAACAGGGGTGAGGTGGTATCTCATTGTAGTTTTGATTTGCATTTCTCTAATAACTAATGAAGCTGAGCATCTTTTCATATATCTGTTGGCCCTTTGTATCTCTTCCGCAGCAAGTAAAATCTAAGTGTGGACTTTGATCTCCTGCTACCCAGGAGTCCCACCCCCTCCCCTGCCCTCTTGCCATCCCCTCAGCAACCCTTCTCTGTGGCTGTTCTGCTACTCAGAAAAAAGAAATAGGAAAAACAATACAATAGTACTCTGGGAGACAGAATTGGTCTCTGGTTCTTTGCTCCACATTTGGTTTGCCCTGTGGATTGTTGAAGGGAGTGAAGTCAAGGAGACCAATTTCCATCTGGCATGTAACCCAACCTATGAGAGACTTTGTGGAGTTGTGTGAATGAACTGGGTTCACAAAGTGCTTAGAACAGTGCCTGGCACAAGGTCAACTCTTCATAACTGGGAGCTATTATCTTCTGTATATAGGTTTGTTCTGTTGCTCAGGTTCCCCTGGATAAAGTTTACACATGATTACCAATGCTTTCTTGTTAGAAATTGCAGCAGTAAAATAAGAAGCATACAGTGTTGAACTGTGCACTTAATATATACAATGCTTTTTAAAAAAATATTTTTTATGAATTCTTTTGAAAATTTTTGAATTATTTTTCTCTTTTACTAAAAGAAATGGGAAAAGCAACATTTTAATCAACAGTTGTAAATGCTGTAATCAAAAATTAGAATACTACTAGAGTGGAAGTTTATGAATATTTTAACTTTAGATCCTATAAGATTTTTTTAGCATATAATAGGTGCTTCATAAACAATAATATCTAAAACTTATATAGTACTTGTGCCAAGTGCAGTTTCAAGTGCTTTCCCTATATTAACTCATCTGTCTTTTAACCCACTCTGATAAAACTGGCAGCAAGACTTATTTTATAGGTGAGAAACTGACACATAGACACTTACCAAAGGTTATTAAGTACGTCTATAATTCAATTCAAGATAATCTATCTATTTATCTATCTATCATCTATCTATCTATCATCTATCATTTTTCTATAGATCTATCATCTATATATATTTAAGAATTTATTATGTTAATCATTATTTACATTGTATTTTCTCTAAGAAACATATAGTAAAACACAAATACACTTCAAATATAATATTCACGACTAATCCATATCAATGGGCAGCACCATATACTTATAGTGACAGATGGTCCTAGTGATTAATCAATGACTGGAATAAAAGCTTGATATGAAATAAATATATACATATATATTTTTTTCTAAAAATTTAAAACTAAGTATATGAAAGGCAAAATGTAGTGAATATAGCTCCATGCAAACCCTATGAATGTTTTTCTATTATATCACATAGGCTATTCTCACAATGCATTGTTTTTCACCAAGAATGTAATATGTTTTTATTAAATAGTTTAATTTTTTTGTAATGATGAATTGTTTGTAGTGTTTGGTATATATGCTCTTAGGCAATTAAAAAAGATACCACCTATCATTGCTGAAAAGCAAACACTAAATAATTCCTTTATAAACAATGGTGAAATCAATTAATGCCATTTAGATTAATAAAAAGCTGCCTTAAACCTGAAACATTAAAAATAAAAATTTTAATATCTGAAGTCTATGTAAATGCCAAAGCATACAAATATCTCTGTCCTGTCTCATGAAAATAAATGTTACAAAAACTCACAGCAATACTTCAAATAATCCTGAATTAGTTTGCTTTGTTCCATCAGTTAAAAATACCTTAGATATTATCTTTATTATATTGTAGGCTTACTTAACGAACTAATAGGTTAATGGTTTCAGTTTAGCACTAAAGCAACTATTCAGAATGGCCCAAAAGTAATAATGAAATGAGACACAACCATAACTCTAAAGGAAAGCAAAAATGATTTAGGTAGGTGTTACACATGAACTAATGTACAAATTTAATGCCACTGCTCATGCCCTGTACATCTCCCAACATCTGGTCGTTTCTGAGCAAAAGCAGAAAGAAAAAAACAAAAACAAAAAACAAGAAAACAAATGTGGAAAGCCCAGGCCATAAAATCATGTATGTCAAAATAAAACCAAGAAGCTTTGGGATTATTCACAATCTTCCTTCTACACCTGGCCCTCCTTTCCTGCCTTGTTCACTCATTGGGTGGCTTGACTTCGCTGCTGGTTTCCTCTACCCCGTGAACCGCTCTGCCCTGCATCATAGGGTAAGGAAAAGCAGCAGTGCCGCAGCCATAACCAAGATCGGCAAGACGGGATAGAGCTTTAATGCTACCTGGAGGTCTCCCTGGGCTGACTTTGTATCCCGCAGCTTTGGTTGTACCCAAAGGTCTGCCTGGACTTGTCTTAAATCCAGCCGCTTTGGTGGTTCCCAGGGGTCTGCCTGTGCTGGTTCGATATCCTGCTGATTTGGTGGTTCCAGAAGGCCAGCCACGCTTACCAGATCGATTGAGATTTTTCTTTTTCTTTAGTTCATCTTTTATCTCTATGCTTCTGCCACTGGTAATCTGCAAGTGCGTTTCATTTAATGGGTCTTGCCTCTGACAAACCATTGGTTTGTGGCTGACTGTGTGGCTATATTTGCTTTGCTGGGAGGAATATATGTCAAACTGATGAGCAGCTCTCATGGCATCTTCATTGAGGCAGGAAGGCTTACCAGGCCCACAGAAAGCTGGATTACTGCTGGCAACAGGATGCATCATTTTCTTAGCCGCTAGTAGCCTGGCCCCTCAGCGCACGCAGGGGCTGCCCATCCGCTGGGAACCTCACGCTGGCGACGCTCTCTTCCCAGCCCGCTGCCTCTGCACGCACGAAGAGCCCAAGACACAGAACTACGCAGCTGCGGCGGCGGCGATGAGGTGGAGGGTGGCTCCCGACTCCAGCTGCAGCCACCGCTCAGGATCCTGCCCCGGACGCAGGAGGAAGAGGCCGATACAGCCCCGTACTGCGAGGGGGCGAGAGTGGGACGTGCGCGAACTCGCGAGGGCCCCGCCTATACATATATATTTTTAATATATATTATATATATAGCACTTATATGTATGTTAATGCATGTTTATATGTGTGTATAATAAATATATATTTAAGGATATAAAATATTAAGGTTGGGCTGAATTATAAAAGTGTTTTACTTTTATATATGTTCTAATGAGATACCTATTAAGTAGATACTCTTTCACACAAACAGAAGAGAAATTTTTTTTAAAAGACTTTATTTATTCATTTTAGAGAGGAGAGAGAGAGAGAGAGAAAGAGAGAGAGAGAGAGAGAAGGGAGGAGCAGGAAGCATCAACTCCCATATGTGCCTTGACCAGGCAAGCCCAGGGTTTTGAACCAGCGACCTCAGCGTTCCAGGTCAATGCTTTATCCACTGCGCCACCACAGGTCAGGCCAGAAGAGAAATTTTTTGTCGAACTGGGTGATCTTATTTTGAGTTTAAAAAGTATGGGCCTGTATATTACATAAATATGTTTAAATATTTCTGTCCCCTTTGTATTCTACCACTAGAAGGACATTTTAATTATTCAAAAAGACAATTTTGAAAATGAAAGAGGGCACTAAAAATAATTATTTGAAATGTTTATTACATGAAAATTAGTTTTCTTATAGTCATGAATCTATATAATTGTTAACTTTCTGATTTTCTCAACATGGCTTCATTGTTTAAAATTTTTGTAATAATGTGTACTGTATTTTTAAATTGCATTTTGTATGAACTCTTGAGACTTTCAATGAACTCTTTTGTTAACACAAAATATTTTAATTGAGAAAGTATTGTCTCTCTAAATGTTGAGATGTTGATAAAGCAAGCAAATTCTGCCACTGAGGATTTCTAAATTTAAGGTTTAAAATTTTTATTTATTTTTGTTTTAAAATTTTTTTAGTTTCCAAAATTTAAATGTGTGAATATTTTAGGCCAAATATTTTACAAGAAGTATCTTTGTAACCTTGTGGGACTTTGACATGTCTACAATATTTTGTAAAATAAAACTCCTTTGTTAAGCTTTTTATGGTTCTTTAAAATATTTCATAAAATTTAGACTTTTCAAAATCACAAGTCTCACTTCATTTTTGTCAGAGTAAAAATCTATGTAATTAAAGATTTTTTCCACCAATTGAAATATTTTAAAATAAAATTTTAGAGTTTCAGATTTAAATTTTATAAACTGAATTCTCATGTATTAATTTTTCCAGTTCCTCCTTTACTTTGTAAAGATAAATTTCAATCTTTATGATTGCAGACTTTACTATCAATTATAATTTGCTAAAACTTCAAAATTAAAAGTTTGGTTTGCTCACCTGACCAGGTGGTGGCACAGTGGATAGAGTGTGGAGATGGAAGACCCAGGTTTGAAACTCCGAGGTCGAGGGCTTGAGCGCAGTCTCATCTGACTTGAGTGCAGGGTCGCTGGCCTGATTGTGGGATCATAGATATGACCCCATGGTTGCTGCTTGAGCCCAAAGGTTGCTGGTTTGAATCCCAAGGTCACTGACTTGAGCCCAGGGTCGCTGGTTAGAGCAAAGGGTCACTTGCTCTGCTGTAGCCTCCCGGGGAGAAGGCACATATGAGAAAGCAATTAATGAACAACGAAGGTGCCCCAAAGAAAAATGGATGCTTCTCATCTCTCTCTCCCTTCCCATCTGTCTTTCCCTATCTGTCCCTCTCTCTGACTCTCTTTCTGTCTCTGTCCAAAAAATAAAAAAAAAAGTTTGGGTTATTCTATTCAATGAATAATTAAATTGAACATCGTAGGTTTCTTGGTTTAGTAAGGCCATAAAATGTATCTTAGGGTGATTTGATGTATGTCTGCATTGTGAATACAATGTATATATCTGCCCAACTATTTAACTAACTCATAGACCACCTCACATATTTACCTTTTAAAAATAATTTTTGGTGAGAACATTTAAGTTTACTCGTTTAGCAAATTTTAATTATAAAATACAGTGTTATCAACAATTGTCACCATGTTGTACATTAGCTTCTCAGACTTTATCTTCAGTTAAAGGTTCGTACCCTTTTCCCAACCTCCTCCTATCTCCCATTGTCCCCCAGACCCTGCAACCCCATTTTATTATCTATTTTCATGAGTCTGTAACCCCCCCTTTTTTAAAGAGTCTACCTATAAGTGATACCGTGCAGCATTTGTCTTTCTCTGTCTGGTGGATTTCACTTAGCATAATGTCCTCCAGTTCTATCCATGCTGTCTGTCCCAAATGGCAGTTTTCTTTTTGTCATGGCTGAATGATATTCTACTGCACATATATACCACATCTCCTTCATCCCTGCATCTGTTAAAGGACACTTAGGGATCTTGACTATTGTGAATAATGTTACAATGAACATAGAGCTGTTGATATCTTTGAGGTCTTGTTTTCATTTTCTTTGGATCTCTACCAATAATTAGGCAGAGACATTTAATCGGAGAAGCAACAAGCTTTTCTCAAAGGGAAGAAATTCGTTATGGTGCATCTGGAAAAGATTGGGAAAGGGAGGTGGGTTTCTATCTGTTAGATTTAACCACCCATTAAAGGACAACTGTGTTCACTGCACACATGCCTTATATAGTCTAGATGAGACCACATCAGAAGCTGGAAGTACAAAGTAAAATTTCACCAAAAGCACTACAGTTTATTTCATTGCAACTATAAATAATGATTCTTCATTTAAAAAAACCCCGAAATTTTCTAGGACAAATGCTAAACCATGTGGGTCACTGTACAATGTTCCTAAATCAGGGCAAAAAGCATGTATAAGTACCCCAGTTACGACCACTTCTGAGCTTAGCAGTTTTTATATTTGTGTATTTCTACCACTGTACATGTTTTTTAGTTGACTAATTGCATTCTCCTCTCATTTGGCTTCTTGAATTGATTTCTGAAGTTACTGCATATTTTTAATTCCCACCATCTAAATCCCTGATTTTCATTATTTCCTTGAATAGGCCTGTAAGAGCTTTGTCATCCTCAATGCTGTCCTGTTATTGCAACCTCACAGTAATAAACAAACAGCCTGGTTTCTTAGCCAACATATATGCACATATTGAGGGATTTTGAATATTAATATTGTTGAGCACATCCTGAGCTTAATAAGCATGCGTGCAGAAGACACTTCCAGGTTCATTAACACAATCCTGAAGGTCCAAATTTCTTTCATTAACATACTGCAAAACTAGGCCCTGGCTGGTTGGCTGAGGGGTAGAGTGTCGGCCTGGCATGTGCAAGTCCCTGGTTCGATTCCTGGTCAGCGCACACAGGAGAAGCGACCATCTGCTTATCTACCCTCCTTCTCTCTTTCTTTCTCTTCAGTTCCTTCAGCCATGGCTCGAATGGTTCAAGCAAGTTGGCCCCGGGTGGGAGCCTGATGATGGGTCCATGGCCTCGCCTCAGGCTCTAAAATAGCGTGGTTGCCATGCAACAGAGCAGCATCCCTGATGGGCAGAGAGTCCCTGAGTAGGGGGCTTGCTGGGTGGATCCCGATCAGGTTGCATGCGGGAGTCTGTTTCTCTGCCTCTCCGCCTCTCACTTAATTAAAAACAAACAAACAAATACACTGCAAAACTTTCACACTCTCGAGTGAAGGTGAATCTTCATTTATAAAATAAACTTTGAAGTGACAACAGGAAATATGAAGAGCGTATTCTGAGCCAAATATTCAGGATAATTTTTTCTTCGACCTAAGCACACCATGCACATGAGGTTCTGAAGTCTCAGAGACAATACGAGGAATGCATCTGCACACCCATCGTCCCATGAGTGTGGCCAGAAAGCCACCACCTCTGCTCATGGTTTCGGGCTGAGTTTTCTGATGCTAAAATTAAGGATCCAGCACTTGGAGAAAATGGCCATATGGGAGACATAACAAATTCTTCTCTCTTCCATCTCAGATCTGTAACACAGCATAGGTCCATTAACTGTTGAAATATGGTAGAGATAAATGATAGTGTCTCAGTTCATGTTGATACAATTTGTTTTATCTTAATATGTTGGTTTATCTTCCTTGATGCCTCAACTGGCAGGATAAAACCCTCCTTTATTCTCCAGGAGTCCAGAGAAAGGTGATACTTATCCGAGAATTGAATGGGATCCTTACAAGGGACAGTTTCAAAGACTGTACTACAGATTAACTTTAGCTTTTGCTTATTCTTCTGAGTAAATAGTTTTGTTTTTCCTCTAAAATTGTATGATTAGTTTAGTCCAGAACATTTCAGGACTGAGTTTTTCAGCTTTGTGTTCTTTTCTCTCCCTACCTCTAATAACTTTCATGTCCTCTTTTCCTTCCTCCCTCCATCCATCGCTCGTTCTCCTTCCCTCCCTCCCTCCATCCATCCCTCCACCTTTATTCCTCCCTCCCTCCCTCCATCCATCCATCCCTCTTTCTCTTTCCCTCTCTCCCTATCTACTTTCTTTCCTTCCTTTTCTTCCTTTCTTCCTCTCCCTCTACCACCCCTTTCTCTCTCCCTCACTTCCTCCCTCTCATTCTTTTTCACTCTCTTCCACTATTACTTATGGTACAACTTTTCTTTTCCAGGCACAAAAATTAATAAATTAGAATCTCTGATCTGTGATTCATAGTTTTGTGGGGAACTAGGGCAAGGAGGTAAGAACTAGGATTAAGCTAGAATTAGGTAAATATTTTTTTACCATTATCCAGGTCCAAAATCAATTTAGAACACCATAAGGTTTTTGCTTCTAAAATGTGAACATGAAGTTTAATAATAGTACTATCCCTTTTCCTCTTTCAATATTATGAAATTCTGATACACACTTGTTTGAGAATGGAATTTATTAAAAATAATGAGTCCTCAGGTCATCTGCAGATTAAAAAATATATATTTTTTGTAGTGGCAGTTTCACACTTGCTCTTTAAGTGTTGTCTATAATTCTTATTATAACTTGCAGCTACACATTGTTTTGTATTGAACATGTCTCTTTAATGGAAGTCGCACTTCTCTCTTTCAAAAATAATTATTGAATAAAGAAAAGCATGTAGTTGATTCTAAGAAAAAGTTATTTAATGCATAAAGCATATTGTCCAATTTAAGGAAACAGTGTAAGGACTTAATTTTTAGGTATATTAAACATCACCTGGGGAAATTAAAAAATATATATCATAAGAAAAAAATCCTGCTTTGGCAACTTAGTTCTAATTTAAGTCCTCATTTCCTATAGAACTCCTCATAGGACTAAGCTGGAGGAAGTCTTTGATAACCAACCTCATCTCCGGTTGCTAGGTTGCTATTTTTCTAATTTGCAAACCTTCGAAGGAATATCCTTGACACCGTTGCACCCTGTAGCCTGTTCTATGTGGTGATGAGTGAGCTAACATGTTATCTTGGTGTTCTTTCTTGGTTATTTTCACTTATATATGTTCTTTCCCATTAACTACAGTTCAGAAGGCACAGAAAACTTCTGATTATTTTATATGCCACTTAATAAATTCTAAAGAGAACATTAAAAACAATGCAAGGCATTCAATATTCAGACAAACGTGTTTAGATTTAATTTATGCCTTCCTTTCCCTATTTTCAGCTTTACTCATTTTCCCCAAACATGAGGTATTTGTTAAAGTTTATTTTTTTAGAGTTTAAATCTAATTTTACCAGCAGAGATATAAAAAAAACCCCTGAATATCTAACTTAATTAAAAATTTATCACATAGGTAGAATATAAAATGAAACTCATAGACATAGATAAAAGTGAAGAGGTTACTAGGGGTGGAAAGGGGGAGGGTGGGGAATAAAGAAGGATAAATATATATATGGTGATGGAAAATTATTTGACTTTGTGTGATGAGTACATAACACAATAAACAGTTCAAATGTTATGGAAATGTTTACCTGAAACCTATATATTCTTATTGATCAATGTCTTCCCATTAAGTTTAATTTACAAATTAAAAAGAAAATTGAAAAAAGTTTGAATATACTTCAAAAAATCATAAAAGACAACTATTCCAATTTAATAGGGGTTTCTAAAAATCAGTAATAAGATATAGGGCTAGGGAGAGTTTGTATTTTTGATTAATTCTCTTTCTATTTTCTAAAAAGTGGTGTCAGACTTATCACAATGCTTTCAAAAAGTTGACAATGAGTGATATTTGATTTTTGGAGAACCCTGTAAGCAATCTCATTTTACTCAGAAAATAATAATTGTCCTGAAATTTAATTTATTGCTATAATTGTACTCAGTGTGCTTTATTTGAAATCGAAGACACAATAACAATAAAGATTTCACTTTCACACCATCATTATTTCTTAGTTAAAAAAAATAAAATAAAACTCCCCCCAAATATAATGAAGCTATTATAGAAGAAATAGGGTAATCAATTTCTAATATATAACATCATGGCAACGAAATGAGCTATAATTTAAATAAAGTCATCTTCTGTTAGATCAGCAAAATGCAAAAAGCACTTCACTAGCTTTCCATTTCTCTCACAGTCAGAAAGATGAGGCTAATGAAAGGACTCTAAGGTTAATAACGCCTCATTTTGTTCTACCATTCATTCTCTCTAAACACAAAGCTATGTTTCAAAAAGTCTTCTTGCCCCTTGCAAACAATTGCAAAATAACATTTAGAAATGAATCAATTTCCCAAGACAAGAAAGTAGTAAGATTTACTTGAAAAAAAAGGTAACACTCTAAAACTTGGTTCACTGGGTTTGATTTGTATCATTGCATACCATATGTCACTTTAGTACTTAAGTTTCATTATCTCTGAATCTCAGTTTCATAATCTGAAGAAAAAAATTTTGAGTTTCAAATCAATAATACATGTGATAAGAATGTCTTGAAGGGAGTATAATTGTCCAGGGGTTCATGTACAGTACAGTTTGGGACCACTCTTTTGGAGGGAGATGAGTCAAGAATTAACACAATATGTTTTATAAGTATTTTGTGGCTTTTCCAGCACATTTTCTGCATTGATGATTTTCAACTGTCATTTCTTATTAACTTTCAAGTGCATGTTTCTTCCATGTACTTGGAAAATTATTGTTGTTTCTTTATTAGGAAGACTATAAATTTAATACTAAATTAAATTAACTCCATCTTAATACAAACATACTTTTCTTTGACATTTATGTTACTAGTTTTCTTTCTTTAAAACAACTAAAAATTAGAGTGAGGTAATGGCAATATAGAAATTTTAGAGCCTGCTTAACTGGTGTGACTTTGAACCAAGAACATGACCCTATAAGCTTCAGTTTTTTCATCTTTAAAATTGCAATGATAATACCCACTTCACCCAGATTTTTGGGAGATACCGTCTATAGCTGATACGAAATAAGTAGTAGCTCTTATGAAAATAAAATGTTCTTCTCTTTATTTATTTAAATATTTTTATAATAATATGTATATATTTATTATATTTCAACATAAATGAGATCATGTTTTACATACAGTTCTTAAACTTGGAAATTCACTTGTTACATCCTTACCTTTTTTCTTTAAGTGCAAACCTCTCTATTTCTTCTGACGCCTTTCTTTTTTTCTGCATCTAAATCTTTCTCTTGCTCCTGATTTCTTCCTCTGGGTTTTGAGTTACTCACAGGCCATCCTCGTAAATAACTCCTCGTCATTTGATTTTGCTGACTTACACAAAAGCTAGTATCATGTCAACATGATGCCTTCCTTCTCTAGTATGTCAACAGCATCTCTGCATTTCTTCCTTCTTGTTCTCTTTATTAATACCCTGCTGTCTGTTTTCTTTCCACAGAACACCTCAGAAACTGCCATTTCAGTCTAGGGTACAAAGAAAGCAGTATATGGGGATGTATATGGCTAATTCCAACAATTTTGAGAAGATAATTTCAGGACTCTGGGTTACAATTGGTCTACATTGGACCCTTGGACCTAAGCCACGTGAGTGGGTTCTTGCACTAGCCCCACCCCATCCTTGTTTCCCGTGGCCTCCAGTCTAAAGGACCCAAAGGTATGAACCACAGGCACAGAGGATGCTGACCATGTCCACTCCAAGCACTTTACTGAATGCTTAAGTATAATGCTTATTCTTCTCCATCGTCTCATTTTATGATTCTCACAACGCTTTACAAGACAGATGTTTTATGTCCATATTTTAAACTAAAATCTGGTGCTCAAAGAGGTAGAGTGACAGTCTTTTCCAGATTGCCTTTTGTGTTCTATTTGCATATTGTTCCAGAGTTAGTGTCTGATGAAAGATTTTTACATATTGTGGAGGACAGAATTCTAAGATGTCTCTCAAGGTGCAAACACATCTTCCAAGTTAGTTTTTCAAACACCAATGTAGCTTCTACTGTGAAAAAAGTTTGCTGATATAACTAAGGCTCCAAATTAGTTGATCTTAAGGAGATGATCTGACTGGGCTTCATCTAATCATACAAACCCTATAAAAGAAGAGAATTTTCCCTGGCTGGTCAGAGAGAACAAATCAGAGAAATGTACTCCCAATAGCCAGACAGAAAGCAAGTGTTCATAGTGTGAGCTACCTATGGAGCAGGTCATATGACAAGAACAGACAACCTCTAGGATTCAATAGCCACCCTCTGCTGACAGATAGCAGGATAATGGGACTTCTGTTCAACAGTCGTAGGAAAATGAATCCTGTCAATCCCAGTGAACTTGGAAGAGGACCCAAACCTTAGGTGAGTATTCTTTGCCCACATGTTCATTTCAGCCAGAGATCTAGAGCAGAAAAATCTAAATACACTGTGTCCAAACTTAAGGAAACTATAAAGGGGGAAATATAGTATTTTAAGACACTATTTGTGATAATTTTTTAGACTATAATAGAAAACTAATACACATATGTTATTTTAGGGGCTCAAATAAGGCAAAAGGTAGTGTTGTGGTTTTGAAGAGGGGTTTGCTGGCTCAGGAATCAGTGAGACGGCCCAACAGTTACTTAAAACTACAGATAAAATCAATGATGGGATGATCTGTGGACAACACAGGGAGTCCTTTTAGACTCATTCTTTATTTGTTTATTCATTTGTAACCATAGTTATTTAAATTCAAATAAGATCACTACATTTTAGATGACATATTTCCTCCGAATGCTTATTCCCATAACAAATGCCCTTACTATTAGGAATGCACTTGTTATTAAGAACACACGTCTGTGTTCTCAGATTCAAGGCTCTATTTAAAAGTGAGCAAATTAACATTCATGTTCTTCACCAGAATAAAATTTACTGATAAAAGAAAATATGTGTGCAGAAACATAGATTGCTTGGTAAACTGAATGAATTATAAAATAAATCAAGTAAAAATATTAAATAATTCTAAGTAAAGGAGAACCATTAAACACTTTTTACTAATTCTCCGCTTTTTAATTAGCTCTACATAAATAGCACAATATGAAATGCACATCGACAAAGATGCTGTTTATTTGATCAGTGGAAGATACCAGTGTCAGATGGAAAACTAAACAATCAAGTTCATTTATGGCATTATCAGGATTTTGAAATATGAATGGTGTGTCTTACACTAAATTTCTTGTTTGAGGAACTACAGGAAGTTTAATGGTGTCTCCATAGAATATTGAAAATATACAGAGTGTCACTGTCAGGAAATAGTACCTTTTGGAAGGTTTTCCCAGTTGATTTCAGTAGCAGGGACACCTAAGAAAACATTGGCTCTAGTTTTTGCCATCACAATTGGGAAACAGCTTTGGAGATATGAGGAACACCATCTTGGTAACAGTCAGCTGGACCCTGTCCACACAAGGAAAAGAAAACTCACCTTTGCTATTCATCTGGCTAAGTTGACCAAGGAAGCGAGCCAAACCAGAAAACACTGGCTCAGTTGAATAGCTTCCAGAGTGATGTGTACAGCAAGTTATTCAATTCTTGGCCGGAACAGATACATTTATTATAAAATGCAGATTTAAAATATCAATAATAAAATATCTGGAGGGTGATTCTATGATGACACAGTCCAACCTTTATGCTGATGACTATTGAGAACTTCTAGAACCTAATCATGTCCCTCTCATTCTCACAGTTCTTGAATACAATTGCTCCTAGAACACAAAAGGCTAAGTTTACAGCACGACTTAACCCTAAACTTTAGTGCTCTGTATTTGAACCTGTGCATTTTCTTTGATATGTTCACTTTAGTGGTTTGTACTTGGCTGAAAAGTGCCTTGGTGTGTGTTGCGTCAAAGGCGCTTTTGAAGTCTATTTGTATTGTGCTCAGAGTGAATGCACGCTGCCCAGATTACACGCACAATCAGTAAGATGAATGAACTTCTAGAACTCATTTAATGCCTTGTCTATAATAGTCCCCTTGTGACCTGGTACCTTTTTATCAGGCATGGCCTCAGGATTGAATAATCAGGGAGGAAATATAGCCACTTGCTTTGGCATAACCTATGACATCTGATACTCTGGGTGGGCTATAGTTGAGGGTAGGTCTTAACTGCATGCTCCTCTTAAGATACCCTTTTTGAAGCTTTCTGCTCTTTAAAAGCACTTTAATTAAATTTAATTTGCATTTCTTTTGACTACTAGTAGACTCAAGCATTTTAAAAATACATACAGCCCATTTGGAATTGCCTTTTTAGGACTTCTTAATTCATATCCTTTAATCAATTTCCTGTTGGTTTCCTTGTCTTTTGAGTGTTAATTTTAGAGCTCTTTACATAGTGTAGCTTTAGTTGTCATCTTCCAAATGACTTTACATAGTATAAATATTTAGTTGTCATCTGCCAAAAAAAGAGATTGAACTTACTTCCAAATATTTTTTCTTTTTATGGTATCATCACCATAGTTAGAGTCACAGGTCTTATTCTCCTGCCCCAGATGCCTGTGGGTGTTGGCCAGCATCCACAAAGCTGCCTGATGGAGCAAAATCATTGCCACTGCCCCAGATGCCTGTGGGTGTTGGCCAGCGTCCACAAAGCTGCCTGATGGAGCGAAATCATTGCCACTGTCACATTCCATGGGGACACCAAGGCCCTTGCCAAGGTTTCTCTAGAGTCTCCACCTCGCTCTGCTTCTAAAGCTGCTGTCCCTTCCCTGAGGGGTGTGATTGCATTCTTCTTGCATGGTGTAAAACCAGTAGCCACGGCCACCATCACAGCCACCCGGCCCGTGCAGGTTTGCACTGGATTCAGGCAGATGGTAATGAAGCAACAGAACCAAGAACTGGTGAGCCATTTTCCTTTATTCTAGACTTGTACCAGCCAATGAGTAAAACAAACACACAGGAACCAAAACCCATTCTTTCCAGTTTCTTCCTAGAATCAAAGGCCCCCACCTCTGTTTGCCTCCATTGTGGTTGCCTCCTTCCCTCCAACCACAGTGGCCTCTCTCTCCTGGAACAACGTGGTCTCTCTCCTCTCCAAAATGGCCTCCTAACTTCTCCTTTTAATTGTTTGGCAGGACAATCCCTCCCCCAGCACACACTAGCATACCCAAGCCCCTTTCCAAGCATGAAAGCCATCAGCTGTATCACATGAGAGCATCATCACGTTAACAGCGGCCATTTTTAACAATAAGAGTGAGCAAAACCAGAAAATACAGATTTTGCAACTCATTTGCCCAAATCATGGTAAGCAGACTCTTTGCCCTGCTGGGTGCTATGCTACTACCTGGGTGCAGACCCAGCACAACTCATAATCAGAATCTCATAACAGCTTAGATCACGTGCAGTGTCTTTAGTCTAGGATTTCTTATTGTATCAGCTTAAAAAAATCAATTCTTCACTTGAACCATGAATAGTTTTTAAGGGAATAGTGGTCTGAATTTATACTTAACATGCATTTCCCCATAATAATAAGAACAACAGTAGCAACTTGCAGAGATGCAACTCAGCTTATTATATCAATGATTCTCCTCCGTTTTTATGCTGAGCAGTGTTTCCACTTGGAATCTCAGATATCAGCTGCTTTGCATTTGCAAAACTAAATAACTCATTCAAGTGGTTTTCCAGAACAAAGAAACAGTGTGTCTCGAGATTTTTTTTAAACTTTGGCAAACAGAACATTGCTCTCTGTTTTATTCTTCTTCTTTTTTTAACTTCATGCAAGTTTCCAAGAAGTTCCAAGTGCCTCAGACTCTCTCTCCACTTCAAATCTCCCTAAGCGGGAGCTCTCTTAACAACGGTCTACAATCACCCCTGGGAAAGTGGCTGCAGAAGGTCAACATAGCTTTTTAAATAAATTAATACGTCTAAAGCACTTAGATTGGTGCCTAGAAAGAGTCAGTGCTCCACCAATGTTACTTAGCTCTTATTATTCCCCTTGCTCACCTAACTCTATTTTAGAGAGCCCTGCCACATTCTACTACACCCTTGCTATTCTACTTTTTTATATACAAAATCGCCATGGTCTGCTCTGTTTTAGAAGCTATTGGAGAGAGAGACTCAATCATTAGGGAGCTCCTGCAGTTGGGACATTAGCAGGCAATTTATACTCCAGAGGCAGGCTGTTTGTCTAGATCATGTTTATGGGACCAAGATACTGGCTTGGATCAGGACTTCAGGTCTAGACAGTGAGCAGGATGCTAGGGAGAGATAGCATCACAATCCAGCTATAATTTGCACTGGATCAATCCTGAATGGAAAAACAATAGAGAAGAATTCAGAGTCACATCTGCTGGTTCCTTATTCAGTGAGAGGAGGACAGGCAGAGAGACAGACTCTTGCATGTACTGCACTAGGATCCACCTGGAAATCCCACTGGAGGGTGATGTTCTGCCCATCTGAAGCATTGCTCCATTGTTCAGCAACTGAACTCTTCTTAGTGCCTGAGGTGAAGGCCATGGAGCCATCCTCAGTACCCGGGGTCAATTCACTCCATTGAAGCTATGGAGTAAAGAGAGAGGAGAGAGAGAGAGAGAGAGAGAGAGAGAGAGAGAGAGAGAAGGGGAGGGGTGGAGAAGCAGATGGGTGCTTCTCCTGTGTGCCTTGACCAGGAATTGAACCCAGAACATTCACTCAAAAGGCTGACACTCTACTACTGAGCCAACCCGCCAAGGCTGGTTGCTGGCTTTAAGAACAGCTGTGCCTTTTCCTTGATATGTCATCTTTTATGAGGTGTCCCATATCAGTTTCTTCCTCTGTGAAGTGAGGATACAAATAATACTACTTCAGAAGGCTGTTGTAAGGATTAAGTATGTGTTATATATGTAGCATGTGTTAGAACAGTACTCAGAATGTTGTAAGATATTACATTTGTTAAGTATCACAGGTCATTGAGGAGAGCTGGGACACACGGTGACAGCTCTACCAGCACTGGTCACAGGGTAAAGGGCACATGTGGGAGAGCTGGGGGCTCTTGGAGCACAGAGGAGCTGTGCAGGTCAGAGGTCGAGTTCCTGGGGGGTCCAGTTAGTGGTGCTGTCACTGTATGAGTCAGAGTTTTCCAGAAAAACAGACCCAGTAGGATTCATATCTAGCTATTTATATAAATATTATAGGATTGGCCATGAGTCCCTTGATCTGTCCTGGGTAAGCTGGAGAACCAGGAAAGCCAGGCATGTTGTTTAGTCAGCCTTGGTGCAAAGGCCTGAGATTTGAAAGTCTAATGGTATAAGTCCTGATCTGAAACTGAAAGCCACCATGAGCACTTAAATCTGAGGACCAGAGAAGAGATGTTTAGATCAAGTAGAAAGAGAGTCAACTCACCCTTCCTCTACGTTTCTATCCTATTCCTGCACTCAACAGATTGAGTGATGCCCACTCACATTGTGGAGGGTTATTTGCCTTACTCAGCTCACCAACTTAAATGATAATCTCTTCCAGAATCACCCCACAGACATACCAGAAATGTACTAACAGCTATCTGATTCTGTTTTGGCCCAGTTAAATTTACACTAGGGCAACCATCAAAGTCTTCAAGTCTTTACTAATGTGAATGAATCCCTAACACCAAGTAATATCTCTAAAATACTACTGTATATGTCTTGCCTGTTTGACCTGCTTATTCTCTGAATGCAAGCTCTGCAAAGACAGGATTTTCATCTGTTTTATTTACAGTTTTCTCACGGTCACCCTCAGCACCTGTCATAGACTCTGAAACATAGTAGGTTCACGGAATGTACTAGTTGAATAATGACTAAATGATTTACTGAATCATGACAGGGATGAGTCTTCATACAGAGACACAACTATGGACTGAGCTGGGAAGATGAAGGAAGAGGAAGGTAAGATGAGTGCCCCAGGCTAACTGAGAGCAGGGGATATGTCACTTGAAGAGAGAAAGTTTTGACTGTATAAGTACCATATTTCTTTTCAACTTATCCAAAGGTAAACTGTGGTCTTCACAGCCATAAGTCAAGATTTTGAGTATTAACCACTCAATTGCAGGTATAATATCTGCAAAATGTTGAACCTGAAATGTTAAGCCTTCATGTCAATACTTTAAAAGTGATGGTGGACATCACAGGGATTTATATTCTAAATGGAAATGCTATAGAGGAAATTAAGTCTGATTCCCTGCCTAGTGACATAAATGCCACCAACATTTTTTTGTAAAAATGTAAAAGAAATGTTTACTTTTCCTCTTAGACTTTAAGTATAATGAGGGCAAGGGTGATATTGACTCCATTATATCTGCTGCAATTATTTGATTAATATAGAAATTTTAATAAGTAATCCAAATTAGGAGATACATTAAAAAAACAAAAATTGTTTTCTTATAGAAGGTAATATGTTTCCTCAGAGTGGTAACAATGCTACATTAACAACCAGAAAGAAGACTTTGGTTCCAGTTGAACAAATTGTGAGAAGTTGACCAAATTCCTTAATCCCTTCAAAACCTATAAATGTATGTGGTTTAAATGAACCATAAAACTATAGTTTGCAATTTAGAATGGAAAACATCACTGATTTTCATCCCTTAAGTGAGTCAGGGAGTAAATGACCTGACAAATCCAAAATTATTTTGTTACATAATTGGAATTTTAAGGAATCCATTAAATAGTTCATTTTATTTATCTGTAAAGTAGTTATATTTTCTATTTTTCCTACAGAGTGTAAATAAAATGATGTAAATTTTGTAAGCTGGGAAATGCTGTTCAAAAGTAGCCTATTACGTTGTTTTTAAGATTTTTTCCTCAATGATAAGTGCAATTGCAGAAGATTTGGCTCTCAAGTTTTGTTTTGTTTTGTTTTTAATAGTGGAATATACAACTTTCAAGTTACCACTGAGATTTTTTTCTTTTGTAGCATTCATATAAATTTTTTATGAACTCTCTGTGTAAGCTATGTTTTATTGTCTCTTGGGTTCTGATAGTTAAATACTTCAGGTCAAGCATTTTATAGTGTACAGTTATACCAAGTAAATAGCTCAGTAGGAAGCTTATTTCTGCTTATTTCTTTACTGCTTGCTTATCTCCTGTGACAAATGCCCCCTCAAAAGATTAACAGCATTAAGTGCTTAAAATCTTAGATGAGGTGATAGAAAATTAGTCTGAAGCATGGATTTTGAATATTTAATAAAGCATTAGTGAATAAACAAATCAACCAACCAAATGAAAAGCAACTAATTTATAATTTTGACAGATTCTAAACCAAAAAACTCATTTTAAATGGCTACAATCTTTTCATTTGCTCCATTATGGTAAAAAAGGCTGCAAACAATTCCATTATAAACCCTATTTCCAAAGAGATTCTATTTGTCTATAAAATTAATTAGTTTAAGAAATTATTTTATGTTGCTATACCACCAAATTTTGTTCTTAAAATCATGCGACTCTAGAGAATACTGCTAGGATTCCCAGTCCCCTCATCTCTTAAATAGGTTGATAGGTGAGTGAAAAAGGACTTTTTAAAATTTCCTTTCTTTGGGTCTCTACACAATATTTAACAATCAATGATATTGTTAGCTATTCCTGAACATATATAGTATGCTTTCTTAAAAGACAACAACCTGATAATAATTACTTTTCTGAGTAAATCTTATTTATATTTATAATTCACAATAAAAATACATATTTTGAGTAACTGAAAGGTACTATTTTAAGTTTAGATAGTAGTTCTCTGAATTTTTACATAGTTGTGTATATGTATATATAATGGTTAGGGCAATGCTAGCTCCTATAACCAATAAAATAAAATAAAATAAAAATCCCCACATAATAGCAGTTTATTTAATGCTTATTGAAAAGTCCTGGATGGGATGGCAGTCAATTATGTAACTTTTATACAATTGTTTAAAATTCAGTTTGAAAGACAGTGTTATCTTTTTTTTTTTTAAGTTGGAAACGGGAAGGCAGACAGACTCCTGCATGTGCCCGACCAGGATCCACCCGGCACGCCCACCAGGGGGTGATGCTCTGCCCATCGGGAGCATTGCTCTGTTGCAACCAGAGCCATTCTAGTGCCTGAGGCAGAGGCCATGGAGCCATCCTCAGCGCCCGGGCCAACTTTGCTCCAATGGAGCCTTGGCTGCAGGAGGGGAAGAGAGAGACAGAGAGGAAGGAGAGGGGGAGGGGTGGAGAAGCAGATGAGTGCTTCTCCTATGTGCCCTGGCCAGGAATCGAACCCGGGACTCCTGCATGCCAGGCCGATGCTCTACCACTGAGCCAACTAGCCAGGGCAGAAAGTGTTATCTTTAACACATGGTTTCCAAGATTTTCAGTTGCTTTAATTCTTGGTATCTGGAAGTGGAAAAGAACATGAAAGAATATAAATGAGAATTTTATAGATTAAACCTGGAAATGAAACATCACATACTCAAATTTAATCGACCAGAACTCCTATCAGCGAGGCTGGGAAATGTAGTCTAACTTCCTTCATAGGGAGAAACACAGACATGTAAAAATACAGATTTTGAAACCCAGTTATTAACCTTTGCCACAACCTGCAAGATTAATTCACAGCCTTGAGGACAAAGTAATATAACTTCATTTAAACTTTTCATGTAAAATAAAAGCCCTGTTTCCTCTCTATTTTCTATAAATTATTATCTACCTTGGACAAATGGATGCATAGTCCAAACTTAGGTCAGGTTGGATTATAGAAGATGTTTACTTATTTATTTGAAAATATATTTAACATTAATTTTTTTCTAAGAATTTTAATTTTAAAATTAAAGTATCCATGATTGAATGTTTAGCTTTGAGAAAATAGCTTAGAATTCATTTCACCAATTTTTCCAATACTAATTACTCTCTAATTAACTTGAACTATATGACATTAATCGATCACTGGCACACTGGAGCTTGTCATAGTCAACCTCTTGGAGCTCAAAGTCCTTGTTTTACATTAGAGCTTCTTAAACTAGGTAGATTCATGGAGGTTATGTGAAATGCACCATAATCCCCAATTAATAAAATATGAGACCAATCAGGAAACTATTTCTTTTTAAAAAATGTCATAGATGATTATGATATAGCTTTGTCAAATAGATGCTTTCATGAATCATGTCTCCAGTGGTCTTGATAAAGCAAATCCTGCACTTTTAGCAAATGCAGTAAGACCACACATGACTTTGAAAGTCCTGAAAGCTGTTCAGTTTGCTCCCAAACCTAGTCAAGCCTTCAGATGAAACCACAGCCCTTGGGCCCAACTTTTGATTGCAGCCTTGTGAGAGACAGAAGCAGAGACAAAGCTACACAGGAGTAGTGAAATATTAATCTGGTGTTGTTTTAGCTGCCACGTTTGGAAGTAATTTGTTATTTAGAGTTGATAACTAATATATGGTTTGAAGTGTGCTGTTTATATACTTTGCTTACTCAGAAGCAACCTCCTAAAAGTGGAACTGTATCTTTTTAATTTGGGTATAATTAATGTCCAACAAAAAATATTCATCAGGTTTTTTTTTTGCTTTTGTTTTAAAACTGAATTTATTAGGGTGATACTGGTTAACAAAATTTTACAAGTTTCAGGTGCATAATTTTACTACATATTTTCTGTACACTGTATTGTGTGTGTGTTCAACTCCCACTCCCAAAGTCAAGTCTCTGTCCGTCACAAATTTTCACCCCATCCTCCTTCACCTTGTCTCACCCCAGCAATCACCACACTCTAACAATAAATGTTAATTAAGTGAATAAACAACCATATTTGTGTATACGAAGTCTCTAGTGTTCAGTCCTCTGTTCTGTGCAGCTCAAAACAAAAGTACCTACTTGGACTATCCTTTTGCTTGTCAACGCTGGTTTTTGGTAATTCCATGACATTAGTGATGCTTACAGGAGACAACCATGTGACCTAGATGTCTTTGCATCAATTCCTATCAGCAGCCCACCAGATTCCTGCAGAAGTTCTGCAGATTTGTATCATTACAGAGCTTGCCCACACATGGATATTTTTCATTAGTTTTTATAGATTTAACGTGTTTTTTTTTCACATAGCTATAAATTAGATTTCAGAAGCACACCATATGATTGCATACATCGGTGTTTAAATGCTTAATTACATATTAATTATAAAGCTTTATTATTCTATAAATGTATTATGTTTTGCTTTATAGAAAAAGAAGAATTATAATATATGAATGCACTATAAATGTATGTGTACACACTGTGGTGGTATATGTTTGCTTTACTTCATGTTTATTATTAAATCATTAAATTAAAAATACTACCGTGCTGATTTGGATAGAGTGTCCAAATTGATAATAATGACAAAAATCAATTGTAAGGTTTTCTGGCTTGTTAAACAATGAAGCTCTTGATATTTTGAAAGGAGGATGTGCTTGGATATGAAAAATTCATACTATGTTTGCTTTTTAAAAAATTTTTACTTAATTAATTTTAACAGGGCGACATTGATCAATTAGAATACATAGATTCAGAGAAAACATCTCCAGATTATTTTGACATTTGATTATGTTGTATACCCATCACCCAAAGTCAAATTATCTTCCGTCACCTTCTATTTGGTTTTCTTTGTGCCCCTCCCCTCCCTTCACCCCCTCCCTCACTTCCCTTCCTCTCCCTCTGGTAACCACCACACTCTTGTCCATGTCTCTGAGTCTCATTTTTGTGTCCCACCTATGTATGGAATCATACAGTTCTTAGTTTTTCTGATCTACTTATTTCACTCAGTATAACGTTAACAAGGTCCATCCATATTGTTGTAAATGATCCTATGTCATCATTTCTTATGGCTGAATAGTATTCCATAGTATGTATGTACCACATCTTCTTTATCCAATCATCTATTGAAGAGCTTTTTGGTTGTTTCCATGTCTTGGCCACTATGAACAATGCTGCAATGAACATGGTGCTGCATTGTGGACAAGTCCTGCCAGGGGTGAGGACAATGGAGACGCAAAGACCTGATTCCAGGGACCAGGTTCAGTGATGCAGATCCACTTATTCAGGAAGTAAGCAAGCTTATAGAGATAGGTTCAGCCTATAGGGTATTACAGCATGTTCCTCAAAGGCAATGGCGGAAAAGATCAGGGAGCTTCGTGGTTGGCGCTGAGTCACTCATTGCTGGGGACCTTCCTTCCTGGGTATGCCCAGGAGAGTTCTGGGAGCTGGAGTATTTTTACAGCATTGCATCAGCCACAGCTGCTAGGAATGTGCTCTGCACTCCACCCACACTGCATGTGTCTTTACATACCAATGTTTTTGAGTTTTGGGGGTATATACCCAGTAGAGGGATTGCTGGGTCATATGGTACTTTTATTTTTAATATTTTGAGGAACCATCATACTTTCTTCCATAGTGGTTGTACTACTTTACATTCCCACCAACGGTAAATGATGGTTCCTTTTTCTCCACAGCCTCTCCAACACCTGTTGTTACCTGTCTTGTTGATAATAGCTAATATAACAGGTGTAAGGTGGTATCTCATTGTAGTTTTGATTTGCATTTCTCTAATAGCTAGTAAAGATGAGCATCTTTTCATATATCTGTTGGCCATTTGTATTTCTTCCTGAGAGAAGTGTCTGTTCATGCCCTCTTCCCATTTTTTTTATTAGATTGTTTGCTTGTTTGTTGTTGAGTTTTGTGAGTTCTTTGTATACTTTGGATATTAGGCCCTTATCTGTGCTGTTGTTTGAAAATATCATCTCCCATTTAGTAGGCTATCTGTTTGTTTTGTTGTCAGTTTCTTTTGCTGTGCAAAAGCTTCTTATCTAATATAGTTCCATTCATTTATCTTTGCCTTCACTTCCCTTGACTTTGGAGTCGAATTCATAAAATGCTCTTTATGGCCAAGGTCCATGAGTTTAGTTCCTATGTTTTCTTCTACATAATTTATTGTTTCAGGTCTTATATTTAGGTCTTTGATCCATTTTGAATTAATTTTAGTACAAGGGGACAAACCATAGTTGAGTTTCATTCTTTTGCATGTGGCTCTTCAGTTTTCCCAGCACCACTTATTAAAGAAAATCTCTTTTCTCCATTGTGTGTTTATGGCTCCTTCACATATATGTGGTTTTATTTCTGGGCTCTCTGTTCTGTGTTTGCTTTTAGCACAAAGAATATGAATTAGAGAAATGACACTACTGCCTCTGTTTGAGATTGATGATTATTCAGCAACAACCCACTTCATTGTAAACCATATATCTGGGAGAACTTAGAGATTTGCTGATTTTCCATATAGCATCTTGCTATGTGGGCATTGTAAGTTTCTGAGGGCCTCTATTAGTCCGTATCATTTTGCAGTTTCTTTGAAATACTTTATGAAAAAAGAGAGCAAAATAAAAATAAATAGGTAGAACATAGGAGTGAGACATCCAGCACTTATTGGCAATGAAGAAATTGCAATAGATTATAATTTTATATATTTTAAATTATAATTTTAGTTTTTTAAACTTATAATCAATTCACTTATCTCAGGTGTTTGTTGTGAACATAATGGTTTAAAAAAGCTCTTTTCCATGTATCATAGTCAGGATAATATATGGCTCACTACAATTTATTATATATAGTGATTACTAGCACATTATGTGACATGTAACAGAGAACAGGTCTGCATTGTCCCTTTTATTCAACTTTGATATGATAAGCTCTGAAGACACTGAGGTTTGCTAATTATTTTCCTCATCAAAATTACATATTTTAAATTTCTAGTGCTTAATACAATGGAAGTTGCTAAATGGTACAAGAGCTGCATTATTCTTCAGGAATGGTCAGTGGAGCTGAATAATAATATAATAATTATTATTTAAATAGAATTAGTGCAGGTTTTGTCTCTAACTAGAGGATAGACCCTAACTCATTATATAGATAAAGTGCTAGGTGATACTAGATACTAAATAAAATGCCTAAGACAATGCCCAGTCATGGGAAGGGCTCGAAAAGCTGGGGTCTCACTTTGACAGCTGAAGGATCTGCATTCTCCTTATGCTTTACTCGGACACGCAAAGTCACATCTCTGCAACTCATCTGGCTTCCTCATGAGCCCCTGTTCTAGTGTCCCGGGCTTCTGTGTCAAAGTACCACAAATCAAGGACTTAAAACAAGAGAAATTCATTACCTCACAGCTTTGAAGCTCTAAGTCCAAACTTGGAGTGTATTCAGGGCCACTCTGCTTTTGAGGTTATCCCTTGCCTCTTGTAGCTTCTATATAAGGCCACCAGTCAGTCTGAATGAAGGGCCTGCCCTCCTCCAGTATGACAGTATCGTAACTGTCATACAAATTATTGCATAATTACATATGCAATAACCCTATTTCCAAATAAAGTCACATTCTGACATATTATGGCCTTTTATTTTGCTACATTTTAAAACTTTTTCATATGAATTATAAGATTATTTGTGTAATAAGATATGTAACTGTTCTAGGTTTTCATTAGTATCAGGACTTCCTTTTGGAAACCATAGTACTTGGAGTTACCAAAGTAATGACATAAAGATCAAACCAATGTGCTCTGCATTTATATATGATATTTCCTAAGCTCATGATTCCATTATGGGTTCAAAAACAAAGCAAATGACATCTCAACTTATATGAAAAGAGCGGAGAAGGAGAATTATTAGAAAAAAGTAGGAAGAGTGAGTAGGCTGTACAAATGTCTGTGATCTCCATTTGGGGATTCTTCTGTACACAGACTTTTTTTTCTCCTCTTTTTATAACTATTTGGCATTTTGTGGAACTACTTGACACCTGTCCATGCAGACTAAAAATTCTTGGTTTAACAAAGAAGGTTAAATTATTACATGGCTCATATCTCTACTCAAAGAAAGTTGGAGGACATCCTAAGATTATCACTGGGAAGCTCGGCATGATAGATAAGAATTGCAGGCTACAACCAGGCTGGAATAGTAGTACCTTGTCTAGGAGAGTAATGGTTATTATCAACACTAGCCTCATAAACTATAGCTCCAAATCCCTCTGCTTAATTGGGAAATCTAATCCAGTTGGTTGTTACCTCCTTATTAAGTCAATGTAAAAGCATCCTTTCGAACTAGATCACTGAAGAATACCGCAGTATTTAAAGAGAAGTTTGCCTACACTTGTTTTCTTACATTGATTTCCAGGCACACATTGGTAGTCAATATATGTTTGTTGGTTAAATGAGAGATACAATAATGCATGAATCAAACCAAAGAGGTGAATAGGAATAATTAAAAGATTTCTCAATAAGACACCCCTAAAGTATAAGGCAAAAGTTATTCAGATTTCAATTACATTTATTATATTGCTTTTCCAATTGGTTATTTTGTGTGTGAAGACATAGGAAGAAGTTATTTTTAACTAGTTCAACCTCAAGGTGCAAGTCTTTTGTTTATATGTACCTTGTCTTACAGTCACATGCTATTTTATAAGGTTTATGTATTAAATTCACATGAACTGCTATGTGATTCCTATATCTTTCTCATTTCTATGACTACAAACTTCTAACTCCCTATATTTCTGGGAATATATCCATAGTAGTCATATTTAATTATTTTAAAAGAATTGCACAACCCCTCAAAATTTTCAGTCAATATATTTCTAGTTATTAAACTACTGAGAATAAAATCCTTCACTTAACAGATAATGTTTTCAGAATATTTTATCAAGTTCCAAGAACATAAATTTTATGGATGAATCCTAATGATGGAAGGGATCTCAGACAGTATCCAATTCGACTCTTTCATGTTTCAGAGAAAGAAACTAAACTACAGTAATATATAGTATATATCCTTATGTCACATAGTTGGCTGAAAAGCTAAATTTAGAATGATACTTTAGGGGGAGGGCTTATTTATTATTGTTATTTTAAACTATTTTCTCCCTCGGCCCTGGCCGGTTGGCTCAGCGATAAAGCGTCAGCCTGGGTTGTGGGGGACCTGGGTTCGATTCCCGGCCAGGGCACATAGGAGAAGCGCCCATTTGCTTCTCCACCCCTCCCCCTCTCCTTCCTCTCTGTCTCTCTCTTCCCCTCCCGCAGCCAAGGCTCCATTGGAGCAAAGATGGCCTGGGCACTGGGGATGGCTCCTTGGCCTCTGCCTCAGGCGCTAGAGTGACTCTGGTCGCGGCAGAGCGACACCCTGGAGGGGCAGAGCATCGCCCCCTGGTGGGCAGAGCGTAGCCCCTGGTGGGCGTGCCAGGTGGATCCCGGTCGGGCGCATGCGGGAGTCTGTCTGACTGTCTCTCCCCGTTTCCAGCTTCAGAAAAATACAAAAAAACCCAAACAAACAAACAAAAAAAAACTATTTTCTCCCTCATTTTCACAACTGTTTTGTGACAAGAACACATACAAATATTAAATCAAAATATTAAATCAGAAACATAAATAAATTTAAATAAGAATAGAAAACCAAATACACAAAAACAAACAATAAAATGCAGGCTGTGGACGTTTAGCCATCATTTGGGTTTAATGTTTCAATTTACTTCTAATCTCAAAGTCTCAGAGCTTTACCAGCTTGTGAGTGAAAAATAAAGCCACGTTTATGTTTAATATCTAAGTTGTGATAGCATGAGCCCCACTATTTTCCAACTTACATCCTCTCATCGTAACCATCAGCTATTTCTAAGAGATCTCCAGAGTTGGGTGGGATGGCCTCTCCTCTATCCCTAGGAGCTGTGGGCTCTTTGCTATTCCACCTGGACAATGGCATGTTGTTTATCTTAATTGCTCACAGCACAATGGGGACTTGATTAAAATTTCAAATAAAAATTTCTCAAGTTTTTTGATAGCAAAGGAAATGACAGAGAATAACATATAGCCACTAAAAGGGTTCAGAGCAGTCACAGGCCCTCTCCACCCCCATTTTAGGCTAGCTTTCAGCCTTAATCCCGTTGGCCTGATTCCCAATGGGCAGAGCAGCTCTTCTTATTCACCACTGGAAAGGTTTCAAGAACTTCTGTGCCTTGGATTCTAGAATTCAGGTCCAAAGAGATTCATAAGCCTTAAAAGAGAAAGCAGTTTTTCTTACCTTAGTCTAAGGGATGCTTTCCAAGTTCTCCTCTTCTCCTCCAGTGTTGGCACAATTCTGGGGAAGGGTTCCATCTTCACATGCAGGCTGATGTAGTTCCTAATGGCAACATGGCCATTGGACAATAGTCTTCAGTAGGGTGTTTCCCAAGTCTGGCTGATGAAGGCTTAGTACCATGAGGGGTACATTAAATGCCTGGACTGCATAGGAAAATATCAAGTTTAACATAATTCGGTTTCATATTCTCTTTATTAATAATTCAAAGAAATGTTACAATCTAATCAAACCCAAGGTACATTTCTCAGTTTCCTTGCAACAACAGAAAAATTATATTTACATAATTCATGTGACCAGAGAAAAAATATGTTAGTTTTCTTTTTTGAAAAAAGAAATGAATAAAACTACCTCATTAGGTACATGTGTATGACTCTTGGGTTTAAAGATATGAGAATAGAAACTTCTTACCAAAACCAGCTACAAAAAAAAATGAAGATAACAATAGGTATCAGAAAAAGCTTTATTGAGTGAAATTTATAGTCACTTAAGAAAAAATAATTTTTAGTTCAAAGTATCAGAATATTTTTTTAATTTTCTAGACTACTGTTGTCACAACTAGTCGACATACTAGTAGCCAATGCCAAAGCCTGCAGTAAGAATTTCCTGGACTGTATTTTGACTGCATTAGAAAGGCTGAATGGACATACATTTAGGATTCCTTTCTTGTACTGGGGATTGTCACAAGTGCTCTTAAGGTATCTTCTAATATACACAATGCATAATTTGGGGATTTCACAAATCAACTCAATCATAGTAATACATTAGTGACTTTCCACCTAAAAATGTGGACTAGAACCCAATATTTGTTGAACAATATGGGCCAAAGCATCTGACTATAGGATATGACATTTGACAGTTACAATGCTGTCACATTCATGTTAATATCACTACTTAAAAATTTCTCCATAGGTCACTGTCTTCACAAGTATCAGACTAGAAAGCTAGCAATATGTCATCATTACCTGATATTTGTAATTAAGTACAATGTTTTGGCATTGTGACTGTTTTTTCTCTTCTCTTTTCTATTTTTTTTAATGATGCTGACAGCTGACTCAGAATTGGCTTTCCAGTGTTGACAGTCATAAATAAAGCTGAACTGACAAGTGAGAGAGCTCTGGTATTTACAGAAGACAGGGTCAAGGTCTGCTTCTGATGCCTTTCCACTTCCCATACAAATAAAGACACAGAAAATTTTGAGATAATTGAGAATTTATATCTTTTCCATAAACATATATTCCTTCCAAACATTTGTTTTATAGTGCATCAATCCATATGCTTAGGCAACTAGAACAATAACATGCTCATATTAAATTGTGCATTTAATATCTTTAGAAATTATTTCATATCTACATTTATGGATTTTTCCCTATAAAATGAAGGCTGCTGGTTAAAAAAAAACTTTTAGCAAGTTTCTAGGTAATTTAAATTAAATTCAAGCCCCTGAGGAACGATTCTACTTGCGTGATTGTTATATTGTGAGAATCAGTTGTACGTTTAATCAATTTTGTTTATGTGCATACACTATCCATCATTTTCTCTCATGTTATTCTGAGAGAAATTTAATGCAATTACTGAACACTTTTAATGTCTTTTATCAAAGTATAAAATACGCAACAAAATAGACAAGTCAGAAGATTTGCAGTGTGCTGAATGATTGTGAGTTATCACACAGGCTACCATCAAAGATAAAGAAACAGAGCCACAGCTTCTTCAAAGTCACCCTCAGGGCCTGACCTGTGGTGGCGTAGTGGATAAAGCGTCAACCTGGAAATGCTGAGGTCGCCGGTTCGAAACCCTGGGCTTGCCTGGTCAAGGCACATATGGGAGTTGATGCTTCCCGCTCTCCCTCCTTTCTCTCTCTCTCTCTCCTCTCTCTTTCCCTCTCTCTCTCCTTTCTAAAATGAATAAATAAAAAAAAATTAAAAAAAAAAAGTCACCCTCAGGACCTCCTGCCACCTCCACACCTGACGCCTCTCCACGGGTGTGATTTCTTACACCATAAATTAGTTTTGAGTGTTTCATAACTTTATAGCAATAGAACTTAAAGTATGCTTTTTTCTTTGTCTGGCTGCTTTTGCTTAATATTATGTGTTTTTTTTTTAATTCTTAATTGAGTTAATAGGGATGACACTGATTATCATAATATACAGGTTTTGAGGTGCCCAATTCTGCAACACATCTATGTATACCATGTTGTGTGTTCACCTCCCGAATCACGTCTTCGACCGTCACCAGTTATCCCCTCTACCCCCTCCTCTGCCGACCCCTTTGCCCCCCGACAATCACCACACTGTTGGCAGTGTCCGTGTTCTTTCCTCTTCTTCTTCTTTTTTAAGGAACAGAGAGAGAGTCAGAGAGCTACAGATACCTGCTTTCCAGGCCTTAAACTCTTTTTTTCTTTTGTGACAGAGACAGAGAGAGACAGAGAGATGGACAAATAGGGACACACAGATAGGAATGGAGAGAGATGAGAAGCATCTATTCTTCATTGCAGCATCTTAGTTTTTTATTGATTGCTTTCTCATATGTGCCTTGACCACGGGGCTTCAGCAGAGTGAGTGACCCCAGTGATCTTTGGACTCAAGCTAGTGACCATGAAGTCATGTCTAGAATCACGCGTTCAAGCGGGTAACCTCTGTGTTTTGATTCTAGGTCCTCAGTGTCCCAGGCTGACACTCTATCCACTGTGCCACCACCTGGTCAGGTGTGTACCTAAAATATTAGTGACACCATGTTTAAAATCAAGATTTGAGGTAATGAGACCGAATGGATATGCTTTGACAGAAATGCAAGGAACATAGATTAGTGACCATATAGGTCAGGCAACAAGACAGCCCGAATGGGTGCAGCTGCTTAGAGCCTAAAAGGGTGAGTATAAAGATGAAAGGGCCTAATACTAACTGCCTGCTTCAGTATTTTGTACATTTCAGGAAATGTGCCACTATACAGCACCTGAGCGCGGTGTAAGGCAGAGTCCTGTGGAACTAGTATAGTGATAGGATCAAATGGCTATGAAGGGCAAAAGCAAATTCTCAGGACTAAATTGCCTTATGGACACACAGGTCTACATTTCTACATTTTCTTGGTTTGAATCACAGAAAAAACATTATTTCTGGGAAAGATCGAAAATTAAACAACTTCTTCTGTGATTTGTTTATTTTAAGTAAATGAAATTTGACAGGATGCTTTATCACAGAAGATCAGTAACTATCAGACTAGTTAATAAGTCCCATGATCATCATGATGGGAAATTCTAGAGTCCATAAATAAGAAATTGTCATTTTTATGAGAGACATGAATTTTAAAACATTAAATCACTATTTTCTAGTCTATAATCATTAATCAATTGCTTAATTAATAAATAACCTTTTAAATGGTTTGGCCTTTACTAATTAGAACCACTTATGCAAATGGGAGATATTAATGTCAAATTAAAGCTGACATATAAGTAGTTAGGAATAATTTGATGGTTTATAACAGTTCTTTTGTAACATTTTAAAGCACTCTTCTTGCATTGAGCAGACTATTATTGTCAGAGTATTTGCATATTACTTTAGTTAACACATGGGCATTTTAAAAATTAAGTGGTTTTGCTCTTATTTTCCTTGGGATTGATGGGTGACATCTGATATTTTTGCCTTACTGCCCATCATTTCATTGATTTCATCACTTGATCATATACATTGTAAAGAAAAAAATTAAAAAAAACTATTTGGTATAAGAGAAGAAATATACCTAATGCAGTCTGTCTACTTGGAATCTGCTTTTTTAGGAAGCAGTAAATAAGATTGATATAAACTGTTTGCTAGAACTTATAACCTTCTCAGTCGGTACTCAATGGCAGTAAATGTCAAGGTGCCACTCAAAGCAATGAACTTAATAACCACATATCAGGGATGACATTAACTCTGATAATATTACAGATGAAATTCAGGCTATAATGAAACCATTTCTTTTTTTTTTTTTTAGGTAGAAATGGAAGACCTGCTAAAAACCCATTAGCTGACCCCATAGGGCCCCTCTGTAAAAATCCAATTAGGTTGTTATAGAATTTATAACTATATAACATGCAATTGATAGATCCAGTACATTTCAGAAAAAGACAGGAGAAAACTGAATTCATTGTTAGATCTAAGTATTTTTCTCAACAGTTAAATGCTTCTGCAATTATTTCAGGTCTCAGAAAAATTGTAGTGTTAACATTTTTTTTTTAATTTTTAAAATCTTTCTATGACAAATATAATTTAGGCATGCATAAAAATGATAAATGTTGATGGGTATATCAACTCTTCCTAAAGTATCTTCTTATTTACAATCACCTTAAGATAATTGTAATTATCTTTTCTCAAGATTTGATACATTACAACTATTTTTAAAATTATTCAATCATTGTTGCCAGATAATTTTCTTAAAATTGGGTAATGTACAAAATATGGGCACAAAATACTGATCAGAAAAATAAAACTTTTCTAATTTTGGTTACCGAATGTATAATGCGATGTTATGCTATCTCTTTAGTCTTTGCTGAATCTTCCATTTTTTTTGTGTTCTGTGTATAGTATATTTAGAAGTTTGTGTCTCAAATTATATTGATATGTTCCAATACCTTTGTTTCATTTTTGTCTGTCTGGTATATCCTTGAGCATACATTATAAGAAGATTATGTAAAATCTCATGTGTTCTGTATCTTAGAACCTCTGTTTTTCATATCTCTTATAACATATCTTGGGTAATTTCTCTAATTTTTTGAATATATCCTTCAATGTGTGTCATTGTATTGCAAATCTTCTTAAAACTTTGTGTGGTTGAGAATATTTTTATTATAACTTTTAAAATTTAGCCTGACCACTCAGTGGCACAGTGAATAGAGCATTGGATTGGGACACAGAAGACCCAGGTTCAAAACCCTAATGTCACCAGACTGAGTGTAGGCTCATTATTACGGGCTCACCAGCTTGAGCTTGGGTTCGCTGGCTTGAGTATGGGATCATAGACATGACCCTGTGGTCGCTGGCTTGAGCCCAAAGGTCGCTGGCTTGAAGCCAAAGATCTCTAGCTTTAGCCCAAGGTCACTGGCTTGAGCAAGGGGTCAATTGCTCTACCCCCTTCTCCCGGTCAAGGCACATATGAGAAAGCAGTCAATGAACAACTAAGGATACTAAGGATCTGCAATGAAGAATTGATGCTTCTCATCTCTCTCCCTTCCTATCTTTCTGCCCCTATCTATCTCTCTCTGTCTCTGTCGCACACACACAAAAACTATTTATTGAATATCTGGAGAGAAAAGAAGGGAGAGAGAGAGAAGGCAACATCAACCTGTTCCTGCATGTGCCCTGACCAGGGATCAAACTTGCAACCTTTGCACATCCAGTCAACACTCTAACCAACTGAGTTATCCAGCCAGGGCTATTTTTATTACAGTTTTGTGATTAGTGGACTATTTAGATGGATAGAAAATTCTAAGCTAAATAATTTTTTTTAATTTTTTATTTATTCATTGTAGAGAGGAGAGGGAGAGACAGAGAGAGGAGGGGAGAGGAGCTGGAAGCATCAACTCCCATATGTGCCTTGACCAGGCAAGCCCAGGGTTTCGAACCAGCAACCTCAGCATTTCCAGGTCGATGCTTTATCCACTGCGCCACCACAGGTCAGGCAAATAATTTTTTTTGAAACTGTAAAAATGGTTTTTCATTATCTTACTGCATTCAGCATGTTGGTTTGCTCATTTATGGGTGTCTTTTCATTTGAAAGTTTGTCATAAATTATGGTATTCTTAAATTTTCTAATAATTGATCTATGTATCTGTGTTTTCTTTTCATTTTTTGTCCTCTGTGAACTTTTTATTGGAGGTCATCATCTCTCTTTAATTTTGAGAAATTTATTTCTATGATTTCCTATGCATTTTTTAAAGTTTATTTTTCTCTTTGAAACTTTAATAATCTAGATGTTGACATATTTGTTTCTAGTATTTATTTCCTTTATATTTTCCACTGTTGCTCCTCTTTGTCCTTGACTGCTGCTCCCTGGGAAGTTTCTATATTTAGCTTTAACTTGCTATCTTATTTATCAGCTATGTCTATCCTTTTATTTATCTAAACTATTCTTCTTCATTTCAACTGTTACAATTTTCATACTTAATAGTTTCACTAGGTTGTGTGGTGTTTTGCTCTTGTTTTATATTGCTATTATTTTCCCTAACTCTGAAAGGATTTTTATCATGCTTAATTTACATGTTTGGTCCATCTGTTCTCATAATTATGTTTCTGATGCATATATTATCTCAGGGCTTAGCCCTTATACCTCTTTGCTTTCTATATATAATCTTCCTCTGGTTATTTCATACTGTTTTATAGCTTTAAATATAATTTTATAGTGATGACTTCTAAACTAATATATCTAATACCTCTTCACTGAGTTTTACATTTTATATCCACCTACCTGCTTGAAATCTCCATTTGGTTACACAATAGGCATCTTCATCTTCAATCTCCCAGGTTAATATTCACACCCTTTCTAAATACACTAGCTCCTTCTGTAATTCTTTCATTTCAATTAAGTTGTTCCAATCTTTCAGGTGTTTAGACCAAAAATCTTCCTATCTACTATTCTTGATGCCTTTTTGACTCACACAGTTTACATCAAGTTTATCAAAACATCTGTTGAATTTACATTTACAATATATCCATAATGTGACCATGTTGTGCCACCTGTACTGCTGTATCTACGGTCCAAGCCACTATCTTTTGCTTGAATTATTGCGATAGCCTGTTTTCTGGTCTTTTCCTCTTCTACTCAACACAGAAGACAAGGTAATCCTGCTAGAATGTAAGTCAATCTTTTGCTCAAAACATTACAATAGCTTCCCATCTCACTCATAGTCAAGTCAAAGACCTAACTGTGACTTATTGTTTTCTATTTTATGGTTATACCCTTTGCAATTCTGACTCAGCCTTTCAATCTCGTCTTTGACCTCTATCACTATTCACTCTCTTCTAACCACACTGATATTCTTCTTCTTTAGATATACCAAACTTCTTGTAAGAGATGGTTTCAAAATACCTTTGTAGTGAGGCCTTCTCTTTCCTCATTCCAACCTTCACTACAATTTTACAACGTTAACCATTTTATATCTCCCCTTCCTAATTCATTCTTTTTTCGTTTAGCAACCATTAATACATAATATTATACTTATTTATTTTATTTTCCAATTAAGGTATTATTTATATATATAGTAAAATTCTCTCTTCTTAGGGTAAAATTCTCTCTTTTTAGTTCTGTGAGTTGTGACAGATGTTGAGAGTATTGGAAGACCCACCATCACAATAATGATATAAAACAGTTTCATCACCCTCAAATTCCTTCATTCCAGCCATTCATTATACTATTACCATTTCCAGAATGGCATACAACTGGGTCATACGGAATTATTCTTTTTTATTTTTTTATTTTATTTTTTTTTATTTGTGTTGGGAAAGAAATAGACAGGAAGAAGGAGAGGAAGGGAGGAGAGAGATGAGGAACATCAACTTGGAGTTGCTTTACTTTAGTTGTTTACTGATTGCTTCTCATATGTGCCTTGACTGGCAGTCTCAAACTGAGCATAATCCTTGCTGAAACCAGACACTTTGGGGTTTCAAACTGGGGCCCTTAGTGTCCCATGTAGTTGCTCTATCCACTACACCAATCACTAGTCAGCCTGATTTTGGCCTCTTATACTTACCTTGATGCATTTAAGATCTAACGATACTATTGCATGTTTCAGTTTGAGTAGTATTTCAGTGTGTAACAGAGTGAAATTCTTCCTCTCTCTTGTGGCCTTCAGGCTAATAGATATGCTAAGGTTACAGGGATGCTTAAGAAACTAGAGGAATTTTGCCTTACCCTTGAGCAGCTCTTTGTCAGGAAGAGGTCGGGAAATATGCACAAAGCAATGACTTTAGAACTGGACTCAGATGATTGGGGGTAGACCAGGAACAGTGGGATTTATAAAATTTCCACTTTTCCTAGGATCCTTTTTCATCACCTGGCTGCCTATAGTCCTCACCCACCTTCCCTTTGATATGTAGCAGTGGTCCCCAACCATTTTTGAGCCATGGACTGGTTTAATGTCAGAAAATAGTTTCACAGACCGGCCTTTAGGGTGGGACAGGTAAATGTATCACATGATCGAGATAAGCGTCTAGAGTGAGTCTTAGACGGATGTAACAGGGAATCTGGTCATTTTTTAAAAATAAAACATTGTTCAGACCTAAATATAAATAAAACGGAAATAATGTAAGTTATTTATTCTTTCTCTGCGGACTGGTACCAAATGGCCCACGGACTGGTACCGGTCCGTGGCCCTGAGATTTGGGGACCACTGATATATAGAACACCTGAATTTTGAGTTCTTTAAGATGGCTTTGAGAATTAGTTCTTCCATCACTTCAAACTAAGCTTTCTCAATTAATAAACATTTCTTTATTCCAAAACTCTGATCTGTTGAATACTGACCTTTCTTTTGTACCACTAGGCACAAAACTTTGTACTTGCAGCCATTGTATGGCTGTTTCACAATTTATTTAACCATTCCTCATTTGAGAGGCATTTCAGGACTTTCCAATAGTTGGTGAATATTTTTAAAAAGTTACTGTAAATATTTACAGGTTTCTATGTGAACTAGGTGTTAATTACTCTTGAGTAAATATCTAGGTGTAGTATCACTTGATCATGTGGTAGGCATATGTTTAACTTTATAAGAAATTATCAGATTCTTTCTCAAAGTGTTGCCAGAAAATATTGGTCCTTGCAGTGATGTGAGAAAAATTTCAAAGGTACATGAATGAGAGAAGTTTAAACTAAGTGGTAAGATTTAGTGGGAATGAAAGGAAATAATATGCTCTAAGGGATGTAGAGGGCAGCAAGATTTAGTATCAACTGCTCTGAGGTCCTTGTTAATCCTCCATAAAATTCTCTTGGTTTTCAGGAACAAGTAGGCTGTTATTCAAACTATATGACCTACTTCTTGGGTTTTCCTGGGCATGTCCTGGGCCTGCCTCCTAACCAGTCCTTTTCCTGTATTTCCCTAGGTTTTGTATCGTTATCCTATCAGATCCTTTTCCCAGGCTAAACTTCTCTCCTTTATGTCACCATTTTGGCTCCTATTGTACACATCACTAAGTTCTGTTTAGTCATCCGGCTCCTACTATGCATTCTCCTGGTATACCTCCCCCAGTAATCCTGGCTAATGGCAGAATGTCAGATTGTATTTGCCCCTTCCTTTATTAATATTTAACTAGCTACCTATGTTAACAAAAGTGCTGTCCATCTTGCTTGTCCACCAACAATGGAAAGAGTTTATTCTAAAGAGCTTCAGCTCTTCTGCATCTTCAGCACCGGTTGAAATTATAAAGTTTTAGTTTCTTGTCATTCAAATCAGTATTTAGTGGTATCTCATTATTTTAATTTGCATTTCTCTAATCACTGAGCATCTTTTCATGAGCTTGTTTGCCATTCTAATATCTTTCTTAGTAAAGTATTTATTCAAACAGTTCATCCATTTTTTTAATTAGGGTTTTTTTTCTTACTAAATTTGGTAAGTTCTTCATCTATTTTAGAGGCAAATCCTTTATGTAATCAATGATTTGTAAACATAAGCTTTTTTTAGTGAAGAGTTTGTACTTTTATTTTCTTAGCATTTGTCAAGGACACAGGTTCTTAATTTTGGTAGAGTTGATGTATCGATGTTTTCTTTTATGGATTCTTTATGAGTTAAACCCCAGACATCGATATATTTCTTTCTCTCTCAGTTTCTGCCTTTCTCTCCTGTAGAAAAGAGAAATTTTTGCCAGGAATTGACTTACACGGTTGTGGAGACTGGCTAAGCCAGCATAAAATATGCAGGCAGTTATGATGATGAAGATCATGAACAGTTTTGAATTCATGGGCATGTGTAATACATGGGTAATAGCAGGCTTCTAGACAGAATTTTGTTGCCCAGCTGTTCATTGCTAGTATATAGAAATCTGATTGATGTTTGTATTTTGACCTTGTGTTCTGCAACCTTACTAAATCTAAATTTACTTATTTGTTCTGGGAGGTTTTTTATTTTTTTGAAGTTTCTTTGGAATTTTCTACAAAGACAATCATGTTGCCTACAAATATTGACAGTTTTATTTCTTCCTTTCTAATGTAAATGCCTTGTGTTCCTTCTCTTCACTTATTGCACTAGCTAGGGCCTTCATTATGATGTTAATTCAGAGCGGTTTGAATGTGTGTCCTTGTTTATCTTATCTATTGACTTCTCCCTGTCCTTGCCAATGTCAGTTAGGGCATGAAGTTAGAGCTGTGACATCATACAATTCTCTGTGTTATCACCAATGGTAACGACAGTGCCCTAGTAAGCACTCAATAAATATTTGGTGAGCAAATTATTTATTGTTTTATTTGTTTTTTTTCTCTTGAGGTTGTTTTAGTGCCTGTGCACTCATATTCTCATGCAGTGTCAACTACTGAAGGCCAGATCTCAGACTCATGAGTTTAGAAAAAAAAGGGAGGATAAGGTCCAGGATAGAAATTCCAGGCAACCCAGACCTCTGTGGACTATTCTTATTTGCTGGCTCTGCATGAACCATGTCTGTCTTAAAACTCTTAGAAGCAGCACGGAGAGAAGGCAGCCTTCTCAGGTTAAAATACACGTATTCCAGGGCTTGGAGGAAGTGAATGGAAGGTGAAGATTTAAAAGTAGAAGGCCATGCTCATTGACTTTCATTCTAGCAAAGATTTCCTGCAGTCTTCAGTTCCGCCAAGAAAACGGGCATAGGTGGTCTGCTTTGTCCTTTACACAATGAAAGGTCATGGAGGGGAAGTTTAAGAATGTTTTCACAACCTTTTTACTGCTACATTCAGCTTTAGTGCTCAGGCTACGGCCATTCACTTTCTGCTCCTGCCTCTACCCTGCTACATGTTCAGACACTAGATCAAGGCAGGGTCAGTTTTTCCAAGGTATTTATTCTTCCTCTTTCTCTCCCTACGTCTCCCTCCAAATAGAGGTACAGACAACAGTGTAGAGCCCCTCATATACCCTTTACCCAGCATAAACACTGTTAGCTTGTAGACAATATGATTAAATTCATTCCCTCCTCAATGATTTTGAGAGAAATTGCAGACACCGTATTTGTGGTGAATTTGCATTGTGTCAGTTGGATGAAGCTGCTACTCTACGTTCCAGAATTCATTGCCTTGCAAAGTTCAAGGCAGCATGGCCCACAAGAGATGTGTCTGAGTTTTGGAAGGTAAAGGAGAAGCGGCAGCCATGTTATTTTATGCTTGGAGGGTCGGTTCAGGGCATGAGGTGTTATTGTTCCTCAGATACGTTATCACTTTTTTCTGTCATGAGCAGCGGCCAGGCTTATACAACCTGGCACTCTGCCAGATCCTCCTTCTGTTTCTTCCATCTCTGGGCCAGATGAGTGCCCAGCTCCATACGAAGGCATCCCCTTCTCCTCCAGTTTACCCCCTCATTGATGCTGAAGGCTTGAATGTGGGACTGAAGACAAGCATGGTTCCCAGTCTGTCCTTGTGTAGGTTCCTGCTCATTGTCACAAGTTCCAATGTTATCCTTCTTCATCTAGTTTATGTCCATCTTCTGTTCCCTGCCCTGGAAACAGACACAACCCCAGGTACATTGTGTAAGCAGCTTGCATACTTGCATATGTTTAAAGCTCCCTTACTGTCTGTTTGCCCTCATGGTCTATTTCTCTGATTGAACCCTGGCTGAAATAATATCATTTCATCTATACATATCTGTATCTATAAAAATATAAATAACTTTTTAAAACTAAATCTCAATGTCATAGCATTTTTCAAAACACAAACAAAACTAAAAATGGTTTCTCTTATGCCCTTTCACTGTCTCCCTTAGCCCTCCTCCCCATTCCCATTTCTACAGTTTTTCCCAGCGAATTGATTTGGGAGAGGAACTCATGCTACTTCCCTATCTCGTTAGCCTACTGAAAACATAACATCTGGTAATATTTTATTAGCATTTGATTGCTTTAAGTATTATCTTCAATGAAAGTATAATTAAGAGGCTAGGTATGTTATATTATTTGTGAAAAACATAAACTATTTAGAACATTTTTTGATTGGCCACTCTTATGTCACTTTTTAATGTATTTATTTCCTAATGATATCAGAGGTTAATGTATTAATGGGATGATGTAGGATATGCACTTATACTAGTATAGGAATAATTATACTAATGGACCTAACAAAAAGTTTTTTAAAAACCATCTATTATTTAGAACTTTAATGTATTGATATTGCCTAATTTTTCTTGATAAAATCCCCTAGCTATTTCTGTTTGACTATGAATTTATAGACCTCAAGAAAAATAGAAGAATAGAATCTCAACCTTTTTACATAATGATGATGAATCCATTTGACATTGGAAGTTACTTTTGAGCAAATCAAATTATAATTACTAACTTGGTAATAAATTGATTATTGCTCATGGAGATTAGGGTAAAAGCTTCTACCATTATCATAAGCTGAAGTAGGATTTTTTCCTGGTATCCACTTACTTTTTATCAATGCAAGTAATGCAAAACTAATTCTTTCTGACACAAAAGCAACTCAATCAAAAGAGAAGGACAAGGAAGGAAAGGAAACGACAGGAAAAGGGAGAGGGGAGAAGAAATAACAAAAGTTTTGGAATTTGAAGGATTTATAGCCAGTGCCTGTGGTTGAAACAATCACAAAAGAACCATGGATGAGATTAAACAGTGGTTCAGAGATGTCATTAAGATTTTGGTAATTATGAAAAATTATAATTCTTGTCCCATCTGAAACACTCACACACATAGGCAAAAAGACTTCTATTCAAATAACCTATTTGTTATTTTACAAGATACACACACCTGCTAACATGTTACATTTGGTCACCAGCTTACCAGAAATAGTATTCTTCGTTGTATACCCTGAATTAATTTCTTAAGGCAGAAAGAAAGCCTGTTGGTTGTAGATTTTGTGGAAAGATGTTGATGCCAGTCAGTTAAGGCCCTGACTCCCAAATCATCTTAATATTCATATCTGTATGTGATAAAGGTGATTGATTCAAAGACTAAGAGTTTCAGGGTGAAACTACAATATTAGGTATTGTCTGTAAAGAATTATTATTTTTTTTTACTGAAAACAAAAAATGGAAATTTTCTGGGGCGTATTTGCTTGGAAGCTAGAAATTAAAATTAAAATCCCATAGGGCAAAGTAGGATAATTATTTTCCTCCAATATGCATCCATGATTAAATTTCTAGCCCTATTTAAATGTATGAGAAATTAGCCATTTTATTAATGATTATTTTAACTTGTTTCAGTTTTCAATTAAACTGATTATGCATAATAATTGTTTCCATTTTAAATTAGGAAAGTAGCCTCACCACCACAATTAAAGAAGAAACAAAAGTCATTTAATCTTCTTGTGTTCCTGAACAGTTGCAAGCATATATCATTTTTTTTAAAGAGAAAGAGAGAGAGAGAGAAAGAGATAGAGAGAGGGACAGAGAGAGGGACAGACAGGAAGAGAGAGAGATGAGAAGCATCAATTCTTCGTTGCAGCTCCTTAGTTGTTCATTGACTGTTTTCTCAGATGTGCCTTGACCCAGGGACTACAACAGAGCATGTGACCCTTTGCTCAAGCCAGAGACCCTGGTCTCAAGCCAGCGAGCTTGGGCTTCAAGCCAATGACCTTTGGGTTCAAGCTAGCAACTATGGGGTCATGTCTATGATCCCACACTCAAGCTGATGAGCCCATGTTCAAGCCAGAAGTGCCCGTGCTCAAGTCTGCGACCTTGGGGTTTTGAACCTGGGTCCTCAGTGCCCCAGGCTGATGCTCTATCCACTGTATCACTGCCTGGTCAAGATCAAGCATATATCTTTAAAAGTGAAATATATAAATTTTTCCAAAATTTTTTTCTAATTTAATTATTTTATTTTTATTATACATTTTTTTAAAAATTTAGGTAAATATAGGCTTATATCCTATTGTTTGATTACTTATTACAAGAACATGTTGAAGTTGATGTTTCAGTATTATTGGCACATGCTCTTTAATAAATGAATAGATACAAGCTTGATATGGTATGTATACAGACCCATGTCTGTATTTAATTTATAAATTAATTGTTATATGAAAATGGCACTTAAAATGTTACATCAGTGTAAAAATTTTGAATCTATCTGACTAGTCAATTCTTCTAGAAAATTTGAATTATGTTAATTATAACATCCAACACACTTTTGAATTTATACAATTTTACCAATCATAGAGCATCTATATAATTGAATATGGACATTGATAGTGCTTTACAATAAATTAAAAATATATATATTGAGTACCTTTTATGGCTAAATAAAACATAGAACTGGGCTGATGATATTTAGAGAAGCAAGTGAATAAATATAAAGCAGAATTGCATTTCTCTTGTTTTCCTTTTTTTCCCACTCAAGGTTAGAAAATTGCATCAATTTGATTGAGATTTATTTGTAACACACTACTGCAAGGAAAATAAGTTTACTTGAAATGACCTTTCAATTTCACAGTTTAATCTATTTTTTCACAATGGTATGTTTTCTCTAGCTCATAACATGTCCTTCTAGGTCCTAAAATAGGATCCCCAAGGAAAGGCAAAGTTAAAGAAGATGGATATCAATGTTCACATTTGCAAATGGGTTGAATTTACCCATGGAGAGAAGAAGATATATCAATATTCAACAGTCCAGAGCAGTGAGCCAACAATATAGGGCAGTAATTATATTTATACTACAGTTTGAAAGCTAATAATAGCCTATAGCATTTTACTCATTTTCAGTATAAACTTTCTTTCATAATATAACATAATGTAACATATCATAGCATCGCATAGTATAGCATACCGATCAGTGATTTAAGTAATAACCAAAGATACAAAAAGAGTTTTTCTATCTACCTCAGCACACCATTCTGTGATTCAAGATATAGCCAAAGAAACTAAGAGTCTATCTATCTATCATCTATCATCAATCTATCATTTTCTTTTTACAATTTTTCTAGAAATACAAAATAATTCAACATTACTAAAATGTTCAAATAGTTCTTTTTAATTTATAGCAGTATTTTAACTAATGGTCTTAAAAATCTGATTAAAAGGTATATATTATCATCTCCTAATACTGTCAACATGAAAATATTTAAATAAGCTTATCAGGCAATTTCAAAAATATAAATCTTGTGTTTTTGTTATGCATAAAAATCAGTGTATAATGATCATAAATTTTAGTTGGACAATTCACTGACTTTTCTGATCAATGTATATCTCTTCATTATCAAACTCATTCAAAATAGAAGGTAATAAAAATTATATGATTTGTTTATTCTTTTAATTAGTATGTATTAATGTCCACAATTTTCAAATTGCCAAGAAGGTTATTAGGTGCAAATGAACAAACAAAAATTGTAGTTTTTGCTGACAGTGGAGGTTAGCGTCTACTGACGTTTATTCACCTATCATAATTAATTAGTGGTGTGTGTATGGTGTTTCCTTTCTTTTTACAAAGAAGAAAAGGAAAAACATATTACCATGATAAGAGTAAATCTTTTTTCTCTTTTCTTATATCTGAGGATTTCATAAAAGTGATGAGGAACCAATTTAGGCTCCAGCACTGCATGACTTCATTGCAGGAGAAAAGGGCATATGTTCCCATTCTGTGACAAGAGGAAGCATTATATCAGTTACATGGGCGACAGAACTTATAGGGGCATTTCTATGTTGAAAGTCAAAACACAATTTGAAATTTTGAGTATTAAAGTCTCTAAAGAGTTCATCATACTTTGCAGACTAAACCCAGAAATCAAGAGAGATCATTTATTTACAATGAGAAATGTTGACATAAATATAATAACTATGGAAACCCTTTTATTCAACCTTTACTTACCTGACTTGCTGGATCAAATAACGGTTTTGTTTTCTTGAACTTTAAGCCATAATGCTTTCCATATACTGACTGAAGTCTACAGAGTAGTGAATACACATGACTCTTAGACCATCTCCTCTCTAAGACTCCCTTGTAGACCTATCTGATAATCAGTGTGGTGATATGAATCAGTTTGTTCCCAAATGTTTTATGCTGTTAATATTTTATTTTTATAAAATGTTATTAAATATTATGTAGATAATAAAAGGCTTGGAAAAAACATTTCTATACAAATTAAGTAAAATTATAATTCATTGATTTGATAAAGCAAGTAGCTGAAAAAAGCATTAGGAGTGTAAGAAATGAGGCATGTAAAAGATTAGGGAAGAAAATCCAGATAAATTTTGTGCACATTGCTTCTTAAGTGACTGACACCCTGTTGAAGGAAGCTAAACTCAAATTCATATACATAGATAATAACTATGGTTTTGTTTATGCCAGAAAGATAACACCTATGGACAATCAGAAGTCACGTCTACAAAGGCCATCATACTATGTCAAAAATTTGGTTAATGATTATAAATTTGTTTTAAGTTAAAGTAGCATGTTTAAGAAATGTAGGTCCAGAGTACAATTTTTAAATTATCAATTGCTTTCCATAGAATTTCAAATAAAATTGTTTCTAATATATATTATCATGAAGACAGTCTGAATTTCAATGGTAAAAACAGTGATTACTTTGACTAGAAATGTGTAAAAAGATGAGTGACTCTTATAGGTCAATTTTTCGGTTTTAGAATCCAAACTTATGGCTTTATGAATTATTTGAATCAGAAGACATTTCTTGTGTCCAAAGAAGAGCCCAAAACACAGCAAAACAAGCAACAAAAGATATCTTCATAAAAATACATTTTATTCCAACATTTTCATCTCGTGAAAGTTCTAGAAAGTAATTTTTAAAAAAATCTTAGAATAGGGACAGTATGAAAGAAAACTTCTTACTCTGAATTTGGAAAATAGAGAGTTATCAAGGGAAAAATAAATTTTGTAGTGCCTACAGCTATGCAGCTTTGAAGAATCTGTTTAAGAAAATTAATACATAATTATAAATTCTAAACCAGGGGTTGGGAACCTATGGCTCACGAGCCAGATGTGGCTCTTTTGATGGCTGCATGTGGCTCACAGCCAAATCTTTAATAAAAAAAATAATAACAGTAAAAATATAAAACATTCTCATGTATCACAATCCATTCATTTCTTACCACTCATGTTCATGGTTGTGGGTTGCTGGAGCCAATCACAGCTGTCCTCCGGGACAACACCAAATTTTTATTGGATAATGCGTAAAGTACATGGGTCGTTGTATGGCTCTCATGTAATTACATTTTAAAATATGTGGCATTCATGGCTCTCTCAGCCAAAAAGTTTCCCGACCCCTGTTCTAAACTATATATGAAAATAAAAATTTATTTAGAATAAGAAAAGAAATCACTAGATGTACATTTTCAAAGTGACAAGTACCACAAACATCATGTTGTACAGAATAATAACACTTACTTCTTGTCTGATTACCACTTTCTCCAGTATTTGACTGTGTACCTGGTATTTATGTTTTCTAATAAAAATTAAAAAAAATTTTCTATAAGGATAACAGAAAAAATGTCTTAATTCTTGTATGGCTGATCAAAAATTGAGTTTTAGAAAGATTTCTTTCAGTGTTAGAATTTGTTATTTGTAAATTCTACGTGAAAATTTTAAGATTGTTGTCCAGTTCAGGAAAACTTTTATCACGTTGCTTTCATGTGAGAACAATAAGATTCAAAACAATTTTGCTGTGTCAGGAACAATTCTGCGTATCTCTGAGTGTCAGTGAGGCTAATTCTGTGACCTGAAATGCTGAGATCTGGAATTAGTGACCATTCCTACAGTCACACAGATAGGCTTGCTGTTCGTATACTCTCACAGACTTTTGTTTTACAATTGTAACAACTCAGATACAATCTTTACATGTTTCTTACCCAAGAAAAGACATCATGATGATGTGTTTATAATTGGCTTTTGGAAGCATACTACTTAATAAATTAACTTGACACTCAAACTTCATTAGATTCACAGTAAACACAGCTCAAAAAGTCAATCACTTTCAGAGAAGCGAGTGAAAGAAAGAGGTCCGGAGGAACAGCATCCGAAAAGCACCTCATGTTTTAACAGTAAAGTTTTTGTCCATGCTGTTTGGCCAAGAGTATGTCTAATTCTACGTTATGTTTGATTGCAACAAATACAATTCTCTTTTACTCTGTAAGCTCAAGTGATATTGTTTATTGATTGTTCCTTTTTATAACAATTACAAGACTACTTAAAGTCACACAAGTGTTTTTTGATTTTTGAGAAACTTACATAATGTGATATATATGTATATGAATATTTGTTTTGCTTTTTTCCTTCTCCTTCTTTTGCTATATTGCTTAGGGAAGTAGAGTTAAAATTGAGTAACCCAGGGACTTGTGTTTTTAAAGCAAAGTTTCAAACCAAAATTTTGCAATGCAACAAATACAGTATTTGAGTCACTTTCTCTATGATATTTATGACATTATAACATTTGGATGAATTTATGTGTCCTGGTATGTTAGCAAATTAATGCTAACATGATGTCAGGAACAACCTCTACTCTCAGTAATTACAGTTAATGCTTATTTTTTACTCCAATGTTTTAAAGTTGAATAGGGGTTTTTCTAACCCAATGGCAAACACTTACAGAGGGACCCCAGCTCCTTCTGTCTGTGGTGCTGTCACCCTCACTATATGGTCTCTGACTATGCTGAAGAATGGAGGACATAAAGGAAAAGCACACACGCATTTACCCCCATGACACATGTACCTGCTGTCATATGTCATTGTATTTGTAACATGGCCACACCCACATGCAAACTCACATGCAGTGAAGCAGGAACATAGTCTGGCTTAGCAGCAAGTTCCCATCCATGGGATAAATAAGGGAAAAATATAGTTCATTAAAAAAAAATCAGTTATCTTAAGTCAAGTTTTTTCAAAGGTAAATGATAAGAGAAAAAGATGGGGAAGTTATACTTACTTTCTCCTTGGCCATTACTCTAAAACCGTACTTTTAAGCTCAATCTATGAAGATGCTCAGTATATGAAATTAAAGAGATAATCAGAGTTATAGAGTCAAAAAGTATTCTTTGTGTTTATATTTTTCCATACTTAGGCAATGTGTTTATATTTGGATATCTGAAATATAATTTGTTATGAGTTCTACTGTAATAGTTAGTCTCAATTGATAGTAATAGATTATTAAACTTTTTCTTTCATTTTATTTAAGAGGTGTTTGTTGTTTCTGTCAACGATGTCAGAATGCTCTTATGACGTGACTCTCTTTCAAAGAACCTACAGTTCAGTAGGAAGTGAATTTAGTGAACCACACACAAATGCAATGTGTAAAGTGGGAAATAACATGAAAGAAATACACACAGAACACTTTGAAAGTCCGAGCAGAGGTTGGGGGTGGTGCTGAGGAACGTTAGTGATGATGAGATAGGCTTGTCCACTTAAATCAAGCGCACTTTCAACTACTAACAATTAGAAATATATAGAAATGTTGCCAGCAGAGTAATAGCTATTTCTTGATAAAACAAATCACTAATAATTTTATTCTGTTTTATATTTTTACAGAGACAGAGAGAGAGAGAGGGGAACAGATAGGGACAGACAGCTAGGAAAGGAGAGATGAGAAACATAAATTCTTCATTGTGACACCTTAGTTGTTGATCAATTGCTTTTTCATATGTGCTTTGACCGGGTTGGGGGGGCTACAGCACAGCGAGTGACCCCTTGCTCAAGCCAGCGACCTCTGCGTCCTCCTTGTCCCAGTCCTATGCTCTATCCACTGCGCCAGTGCCTGATAAGGCAATAGTTTTTAATCTGTAAAAATCCATTTTATTTGCTCGAGAAAAAAGATTTTATAAGTGATATGCATAGCCAAAAATGTTTTCTGTTGCTAAGTGTAAAGTGTTTGTGTCATGAAGGCTTTAACAACAGTGTTATTTATTTTGTAAACTATTACTGACTAGTTGTTGTTTAATACACAGAAATAGTAAAAAAAATTTTTTAAAGTTAGTATTCAGGAAGATGATAGCTTGGCAAAGCCTGAAACCTGACTACTTTTCTTGACCCTTGAAAGTGTCAGAATTTCTCTCTAATTAAGACTGTGGCACCAGTATTCAGGCTTATCACCTGTTCCTGGTCAAAATAAATAAGCATGCTTAGGAAGGAACATTCTGGTAGATGGGAGAGTTCAATTGGAGTAAGACAAAATGAGAAGGAACAGAGATACATAATTAGGTATGTCGAAACTTCGTGGTTGGCTGCTTAACAAGTTCCATTTTTTTCATCAGTAGCGTTAATAAATTAACTGGATAGAAGAAAACTATACATTTAGCAGCAGCAATCACAACAAAATGTGCACAGCATGCAAAGCCTGCTGTCTCCTGGCATCTGCCTCATCACTCTGATCCGTTCCACCATTCCTGCTGCAGGAAACGGGCTCCCGGGAGCAGCCTGTCCTCGCTCGAATCGGTCCCTCTCTCTGGAACACCCCCACTCACCCTCTGCCTCCTTTGCACCTTGAACTTCCTCTCAAAAACTGGATCTCCTGGTGTTTTCTGTCACAGACTCTACTGCCCTCCTGCTCGTTATTTAAACAATTCCTGAGCACCTGCTAGACTCTGGGCCACGTGCAAGGTGACAGTGGGGCTCCAATCACTGATAAGACAGGTTTGCTCCGCTTCCCAAACGTGGGATTGGTGGCCCACCGGCCGTGGCCGTGAGCTAACTCACCTGTTACTAGGCATTCTTCTAAGAGCTTTGACACAACTTCACTTGTATAATCCTCATAACATAACGCACAGACTGTGGCTCCCGGTCACTGCCAGACGCCTGCGCTTTAAGAAACCATGACTCTGCATTTCTCAGGGACTTGTCTCATATTTGCTGAATATCAGGTCCTTTGGATCCCTCTGGCCATGATGCCAAGCTTGACCCTTTGATGACCGTGAACCTAGCGACATCACTGCTCTACTGTTATAGGAGCCCTTCAACACGGGCTTGGCCACTCTGGCTTCGGGCCTGAGACCTCACTTTCCCTGGTGGAGGGGCCTGGAGGCTCGCTGTTTCTCCGCAGCACGACTGAGACTGTGCAGGGAATTTTCATGTGCTTTTCAGGTATTTATGTGGTCCGTGCTAATGCTCGGCATATTCTAGGTGTCAGAGATAAAGTGACAAAAGAGATACCAAATCTCATTCTCCTGGTTATGTACTGGGAGGGAAGATGAAACCAAACCATTCTGCACCTCATTGCTTCAGGTGAACGGTTTCATTCCTGAGTCAAAAACAGAAGTTCTATGATGGAAATAAAACTAACATTTCTTGGCCACCGTATCCGCCACTGAACCCGCCGCCACGGCCGCTGAGCAGAAGATGGCTGTGCCTCCCCCGTGTATTGATCTTGGCAAACCCGCCAGGGATGTCTTCACCAAGGGCTACGGATTTGGCTTAATAAAACTTGAATTGAAAACAAAGTCTGAGAATGGACTGGAATTGACCAGCTCAGGTTCGGCCAACACTAAAAGCAGCAAAGTGACGGGCAGGCTGGAAACCAAGTGCAGGTGGACAGTCCGGAGACACTTACGGAGAAGGGGCACACTGACAGCACACTGGGCACAGAGGTCGCCGTGGAAGACCAGCTTGCACATGGACTGAAGCTGACCTTTCATTCATCCTTCTCACCAAACAATGGAAGAAAAAACTGCTAAAAATCAAGACAGGGTACAAGCAGGAGCACATCAAGCTGGGCTGCGTCGTGGATTTCACCATCGCCGGGCCTTGGGTCTGGGGCGCCCTGGGCTCGGAGGGCTGGGGGGCGGGCTCCCAGATGAATTTTGAGACCGCAAAGCCTCGCGTGACCCAGAGCAGCTTTGCGGTGGGCTACAAGACGGATGAATTCCAGCCTCACACTAATGTGAACGATGGGACAGAGTTTGGTGGCTCCATTTATCAGCAGGTGAACAAGAAGTTGGAGACTGCTGTTAACCTCGCTTGGACAGCAGGAAACAGTAACACTCGCTTCGGTATAGCAGCCAAGTACCAGATCGACCCTGATGCCTGCTTCTCAGCTCAAGTGAACAACTCCAGCCTAATAGGGTGAGGATACACTCAGACACTAAGGCCAGGCATCAAACTGACACTGTCAGCTCTGCTGGATGGCAAGAATGTCAATGCTGGTGGCCACAAGCTTGGTCTAGGACTGGAATTTCAAGCATAAACGAAGACTGTATGATCGTTTAATTTTCAACTATTTTGCAGCATAGCTAGCTACCTCCAGAATTTAGTGTACCTTTTTAAATGTTGTATGTCTGGGATGCAAGTATTGCTAAATACCATGTTAGACCTCCAGGTTACAGATGATTCAGGTTTAAGGTGTTACCCTTCCAGAGGTACAGAAACAACCCAATTCCAAGAAAGGTCCTTTCAGCTGTAGACTTGGGGGCACTTGGCAGCCCCTCTAGAGATGTCAGGTTTCTTTTTTAACCCAGGCTGCAAGTGGAAGCTGGTGATTTATAAGCACTTTGTAAATTTATATTGCTTAAATGTATGAAATTGTGACTTCCTGAGAATTGAACCTTGATCCCCTGCCCTAACTGAGAGAGGCTCACTGTTTGATGGTGTGTACAGACTCATCTGAAGGGACTGCTTCAGACAGATCTTCATGACCTGTTTCCAACCTGGTTCATCACCTCTCTTACACCAAAAATAGTCTGCAGGGTGTGGTAGTTGATTCTTTTGTGCCATTTTGGGGTGGAAAAGGTAGATGCGATGAATCCAATAATTCAGAACTTAATTCCATCTCATGGTGGGTTTTTTGTTGTTGTTTTTGTTTTTTGCCCTTGCACCAGAGTATGAAATAGCAGCTGGGGAGAGTCTGTGTGACTACAATCACGTGGTGACATCATTCAGAACCTAAATTATTAGATTTCTGTTGTCTTCTTGCCACTCAGTTTATTTTTTAGCAGTTTAATGGGTACATTTTAGTCTTTCATTGTGAGGAATTAGATCTTCCCTTTCAAATGCTGTAATTAACATCACGTAAAATAAAACTTGAATGAAATATTGAAACCTCAAAAAAAAAAAAAACCTAACATTTCTTCTGTGTTTACTATAAAACAGTCTCTGCTAAGGCATTTATACTTATTAATATTTTAATAATTCCACCGGGTAGGTACCATGATTATCCCACTTTGAAGATGAAGAAACAGGTTCTGAGTGGTTTAAGGCCACGTGGCTAGTAGGAAGGGCAGGATGTAGTATTCCCAAGGTATCTTCAAGAGCAACAAGAAGAGAGAAGGTGTGTGCTGTGAAGAAGAAAGGGGGACAGTTAGAATGGGAAGGGGAGATACGTACAGAGGCAGAGGACCCCCCTCATGCTCTCTGGCGGGGCCTCAGGAAATTGACAGGACCTCAGAAAGAACGTATGCCGAGAAAGACTGATTCCTGGGTAGAGCGTCGGCATTGAGTGAAACTCCCGTTTGGCACACTGGCAGAAAGAGGCGTCAGATTAGAAAGGTTCTTGTGACCTTGAAATGCAGGTATCAGCGGTAAACAATGAGGTTTAGGAATAACGGGCTGATGAACACATCTGAGTTTGTGGGCCCCGATCATCACTGCCGCACAACAATGTGGACGGAGGGCCCGTCCTGCGTCAAAGGCTGTGCCCCATACAGGACGCACACAGTAACTGAAAAGGTCTGACTCAGTGAAGGCTACGGTACAGTGGCCAAAACTGAAATTAAATAAATATAAAAATTTAAAAATACATTTTGATAAATGTTCTAAGAATCTAGGATGCCATAAGAGAAGATAACAAAGAGGATCTATCAAGATCAGGGATCAGGGGCAGCCTCTCTCAAGACATTGACACCCGAAGGATGGAGATTAGTTCGTTAGGAGCATGGGAAGGGGAGGAAGTCTCTGAATGGGGAGAAGAGCACAGGTAAAGAGCAGAAAGGAGAATGGGAAAGACACCTGGCTGCCTGAGCATGGCCGAGGAGGAGGAAGGCACCATGGGAGTTTTCTCTGATCAGGTGGGTGGGAGCCAGAAACGGAGGCATCTCATGTGTCACACCAAGATCTGCATTTGACTTGTCTCAGGTGGAAAACGTTGAGGGCTTCACAGAACGGAACACATTTAGATTTTCTTTCAACCAAGGTCAGTGGAGGAGAGAGGGGAAATGACTAGCCCATTTGAGAAGCTATTGCTGTAGTGGTGGGAAAAGGGGCAGATGCCTGACAGCCAAGGTGCTCAAAGCAGGAGGAGAACTGGATGCCTTTGGCATTCACTTTGGAGGAAGAAACGATCAAACCCTGGGAAGTATAGGGTATAGGAGGTAATGGAGAAGAAGGTACCAAGAAGATCCCCAGATATAGAATATAAACTGCTGGCTCGATAGAAATGATTTTTACCAAAGTGGAGTAGTAGGTTTAAGAAAAAGATTAGGAATTCAGACATGAGCCTGTTAAGGGAAGGTATGGGCAAAATCCAAGAAGGGACTTCATCATTCTGTATAGCTGAGTACCTTTCATTTGTCGAGTAAAACCCACAGTTAACTATATAGATAATATAGCTCTTTGGTTCTTTGTCTAAAGCCAGAGGAATTTAAAGGCCAGGTTTATATCTGCTGATTCTTTCTTGAGTCCTTGATGTAAGTAACTGGAATGAATGCAACTCAAACCCACAGAGCATCTGGAAAGTCCTATAAAGGCAGATCTGTCTCAGCAAAGTCAAATTTATATTAGTCAGCAGAGTTATAATTGCCCTACTCATTACCCCAAGATGGATGATAAATCTAAGGCTTAAAATAAGAATAATTTACAGTTGTTTGTCCAGAAAGAAATAAAATCATCCACCATTTAATTGTCTCTCTTTAATCTTACTCACCTTTAAAATCGTAAAGTAAAAGAGAAAGTGTATAAATTAAGATTCTCAGATAAATATCCACAGAATGGTGATGTCTGCATGAATATATCTGAATGGTTAAGCTACAGGCTGGTTCCCTTTAAAATCTTTAAAAACTGATTTTAGGAGCTGAAGGAAGAACAGTTTCTTTGTTGATGACCAATAACTTGTTTTTCTACACTCTATCCTCAGATGCCATCTTCATTTTGGTTGTATTACTGTTATTTTGTTTTATTGTATTTTCTTCTTTTGTTCCAATCTCCTAGATCTTATACTTTATGTTGTGACCAAATGAGGACTCCGGTTCCCCATCTTTCACTGTCCCGCACTATTTCCGTAACCTAATCAAAATGTGGTATTTTTCCCCCAAGGCATTGCCATATTTTTCTCTTATCATGACACTTAATTTGAAGGTGGCAGACTGGAAGATGCACTGTCCTGTGACAAATTTGTAAGCCATGAATTGAGCTCTGGTCCACATACAGCAATATGCACACGTGGTATCTTGCAATTTACCATAAATCATGTCTCACTTCTTTGCTCATAGACTTTCGGAGAGCTGAATGGCATTGTGGAGACGGATGCAGGTCAGTTCCTCACTGCCATCGATAGCTGTAGTAATTTATGGGTAAGATATAACACTTGTGAGTTATGATGTCTTTTTATTTTGCTTGAGTTGTCTTGTGCTGAGGACTGCAATAATGCCATCATAATGTTTCAGTGTTTACTATCATGTACTGCAAAAAAAAATATATGTAAGTCATAGAAGCATAACATTATACCCACAAGCAATACAATTTATCCAATCAAAAAGCCATTTCTCTTGTGGCATGATGCCCTGGGGCTGATGCCCAAGACTGCTGCCCAGTGCATGACTACACAGAAGGCTGATTGATCTAAGTATGTTCTTAATATCATGGCCACAAGGGAACTAAGAGAGACTTCATCACACTCAGTCTTCTATAGATGGAACAGTTCGTCCTCTTTCCCAGCAAAAACCTCTCACAAAATTTAAAAAATATATTGGTAAGACATTTTGTGTCCATGTTGTTTTGAAAATGTCCTTTTAAAAGGTACACATAAACAACTGATTAAGAGGAATAGAAGAAAAAATGTCCTTGGATTTTGAAAAATCTCAAGTGCAGGCTTGTACTCATTAAACCATTTTAATTTGCAGAAGAAAGTACAGTCTTAAGTGCTCTGGCATTATTATCATTAATTAATATTAATTGAACACACGTACTCTCCTAAGTTTTCACGTTACTCCCTGATTGTAAGTTAAGCGTTTCTCCACTTTTTACAACCATTAACAGTAGTATGGCAATGTGTGCCACTGCCCTAAGCAACGGAACATGACTCAGCAACAGTAATTAGAAGATGGAGAGTGTAGTGGTAGAGGAATCCATTATTCACAAATGGTGAACATGAAGGAGCAGTGACGTGCCACAAGCACCCGTCAGCAGTCTTCCCACCCATCTCATCAACTGCTCCCGGCAAACGAGCTACGTCTGCCTTTCTGCTTTCATTGTACCTGGCTCATCCACTCACTTTATCATACCATGAAATAATTGTTCGTTTATACATGAGCTGTTTTTGTTGATATCAGTTCTGAAAGAATTAGTTGTCATAAGAACAATCTATTATTATTATTTTTAAATTTAGCATTTCTTAGAATCTAACCCGAAGGCTTTTCACATAGCAAGCACTCGGTTTTTTAAGCAAATAAATGAACAGATAAATAACTGTGTGTTAATTGTGATGCCTTTGTATGTTCAATGTGACTGTCATTGTAGAAATAGTTATTATATTACATATATATATAGTACATTATTGTTATTATTGTTCATATTCATTACAATGTGCATTACACCTCTACAACTGATGTAATACTCGTTACAAGTTTGTACCCTTAAACACTATCAATCTCCCTTAGTAACCACCATTTTACTAAGTTTTTACAGGTTTGATTATTTTAGGTTCCACATATAAGTGATATCATATAGTATTGTACTTGTCTTTCTCTGTATGACATTTTACTTAGCATAGTTTTCTCATAGTTCATCCTCGATGGCAACATATCCTTCTTTCTCAGGACTGAATGATATTCCATTATGTATAGATACAACATCTTTTTATCCATTTGTCTGTTAATGCGACTGTTGCCATCTGTTGGTTATTGTCAATAATGCCATGATAAACACGGATGTGCATATTTCTCATTAAAGCTTTACTTTCTTTTCCTTTGAGTCTATACCCAGAAGTGGAGTTCCTGGATCATATGGTAGATCTATTTTGAAGTTTTTGAGGAAACTCCATATTATTTTTCATAATGGTTGGACTAATTTACATTTTCTTAACAGTGTATACAGGTCACATTTTCACCACATCCTCAGCAGCACCTCTGATTTCTTCTTGAAGATAAGCATTCTAACAAGTGTGAGATAATATCTCCTTGTGGTTTTGATTTGCATTTCCCTAATGATTAATAGTATTAAACATCTTCTCATGGGCCTGAAAAAGACATTTTTAACTGTGCTCTGGGAAAGATAGTGAAATGTAGACTGAACGATTACCCAAGTGAAGTTGTAACTAAAAGACTATACATTTTACAAAGATAAATAAAAATAAATGAGTTTATTAGACAAACGTGTGAGTAGCCTGCTTCAGACCTGTATATTTAATCTTGCTGTACTTACTATTTCATGTTATGACGATCAAAAGAAGAAGAGATGGAGCTGATCTAATGTGATAAAACTTAATAGGAACTACATAGAAACAGGATTGGGTGGATACAATTTAAAAGTAGTACAGAGTAGAAAATCTACCTTTTATAGCAGCATATATGGACCTGGTGGGTATTATGCTTAATAAAATAAGCCCTATGTGGAATCGAATGAACAAAAATTAATAAACAAACAAAATAGAAACAGACTGATAGGTACAGAGAACAGATTGACAGCTGTCAGAGGGAAGAAAGTTTGTGAGGGTTGGGTAAAAAAAGGTCAAGGGATTAAGCAAAACAAAAACAAAACAAACAAACAAAAACTCATAGACACAGACAACAGTATGGTGATTAGCAGAGGGAAAAAGGGGTCGGGAGAAGTAGAAAAGGGTTAAGGGAGGATAAATGATAACCAAGGGAGACTTGACTGGATGGTGAACACACAACACAATACACAGATGATGTATTATGGGATTGTATACCTGAAAGCCATATAATCTTATTAACCAGTGTCACCTCAACAAATGAAATAAATACAAAATAAATAAATAAATAATAAAAGTAGTATATGATAAAAATAGTTATAGCTTTCATTCTTTTGTAATTGGGATACACACATACACACACACACATAGTATTTTTTTTAAACTTGTTTAAGAATAAGAATCTGTTATTTTGAACTGGCACAGTTGCAGAAAGGTTATAACAAAAAGCAGTCTTCTATTATAGCTGACGTGGCGTTAAATTTTTGCACCATGAGAAGTAGAAGGCCATGTACCAATTGAGAAAAGAGAAAATGTCAAAGTTAGATGTTAAATAATTCTAGAATTATCCAGATTGTGAATTTCTTCTATACGTTGAGATGACTTTTATTTTAATAAATATTTTAACATTCATAGTTTTCATTAAAATAAAATAAAAGCTTTTAAAGTAGAGCTTTTTAAGTCAGATGCATACTTTATGCTAATAGCAACATATTCTTATTCACTGATGAATCCTACACAACTACAATCACTTCATGAAGGAGAAGCAAATAAACTTTGTTCGGAAGAGTCAGAGACATTTCTGAAATTTACTAGAAGGCAAAAGTGGTAAAAAATGTTACCTGCTAGTGAGGCCAAATCTTTTGCAGGAAACGATTTTAAATGAATACACATATTTCATTTAAAAAAAAAAACATTCTACCACATCTTTATATATAGTTATGTTCTAGAACAATTTAATAAAAAAAGTAAGTAATGTTCAATAAACTATAAAACCAGTGATGTATAAAAATCATGGTATATGAAATGCTAACACAGAGTTTTCATTCCATCTGGTGAAATGTGGTTAAACAAAGAACCATCGTATTAAATCAAATTGGCATTCCCTATAGGTTTTTCATTCCTGAGTCAGAGGTTAAAGAAAGCAGTATATGAAAATTTAAACTGGAATCTAAAGACAAAAAACTAGTATTTCCCAGTAGAATTGACACAATTTGGTCATGTGGGTTGGCTATACCTTGATTTGACAAAAAGTAGTTGTGATTGCTCTAAAGTTACATGTTTTATGCACTAAAAGGTAATTCATGGGTTTCCAAACATTTCTGATAAAGTTAGCAATGGACAAACTGTCTCAAGTCTACATTTAAATAAAGAGGAAGTAAATGTTGAATGCCTGTCATGTGTCACTATAGCTGTTACTATGCATGTGAAGTAAAAAGTTATGCTTTTTGAAGGAACTGATAGATTTTTGGCTGACTCTGGAATAGAACCATGGTGACTGACAGAGGCACTTAAATCAAAGTAGATATTAATTGGACAGTTGTTTAAAACCTTCAGAAAAATATCTTAAAGACAAAATGTTAAATGTTTTCATCACACATTCTGTATTGTAAGTGAAATCTCCATGCCAGGTACATTTCATTACCATAATTACCATGGGAATTTGGTTAACTATGGATACAAAAGGACAGTTGTATCTTTAAGTAGGATTAATTTCAGCAGCAATATTTTAGACAAAGAATTGTGTGTCATCAAAATCCAAATCTGTACACACTATGGTTATACTTTTGTTTGCATCCCAGTTTTGTTGCCTTGCCTAGCTTCCAGGAATTTAAACGGCATTTATAATAAGGGCTCATAAGTATGATCATAAATAATTTTCTTTCCTCCAAGACATCATTTGACAATTGATTATTTATAACCTAGCTGTGAAAAATTTTTAGCTGTATTTATAACTACTAATTTGAATGACATCCTTTAACCTCATTTTAGTGAATTTTAACTTGACAATTAAAAAATAAATAAGTAAAATAAAAACTTGGATTAAGATTAGGTGTAGTGAAAAATCTGTGAATTAGTCCATATGTTACTTTATCTTTCATACTTAACTAAGTTCTCTACCACTGAATAATTCAGTAAAGTTGTATAAATTACTTGAGCCACCAATAGCTAACACTCAAGTTAAACACCCACAGACACACACACACACAAACCAACACATCAACACATATTATTGTAAGTAATTTACAGATTCAATGCATTTCTATCAAAACCTCTTTGACATAGTTTAGGGAAATTGACAAAAGAATTACAAAAATTACATAGAATCACAAAAGACCCACAAATAGCAAAGCCAAACTGAAGAATAAAGAACAAACTTTAGAGGCACCACATTCCTGATTTCAAAATATATTACAAAGCTACAATAAATGACCAAAACAATTAAAATGGAAAGACCATGTGATCCAGCAATCCCATGACTCAGAATTTATACAGAAATATTAAGGACAGAATCTTGAAGAGGTATTAGTGCTCTCATATTCACAAATGCCAAGATATGGAAACAACCTAAATGTCTATTTGCTTAAAAAAAAAAGAAAAGAATTCTACAATGTTTGACAACATGGGTGAATCCTGAGGACGCTATGATAAGGGAATAAGCCATCACAGAAAAACAAATACACATGATTCCATTTATATTGCAGGATCTAACATAGTCACTCATGGTAGCAGAGTGGTGTTTTCCAGGGACCGGGGAGAGCAGGAAAATGGGTAGCTGACAATCAGTCATGCAAGTTGAATAAGTTCAAGAGATCTGTCGAATATTGTGCCTTTAGTAAAAATCTGTTAAGAAGGGTTGATTTTATGTTGTGTTCTTGCCACAACAAAGTAAAATTTAAACAAAACCAAAAACAAATGAACACTTTCTCTTTCTTGTCAACTCACCTGTCCCCAGATTGATGAGGGTATTGAGGGACGAATGACCATTGCCAAACTTCTGAGATAGAATGACAGGAGTACAGATTGTTTAAATGGCTCCTCCTTAACAAATAGGACATTTCCACTTTGAATCCTGAGACTGGGTGCATGCTCCTCATAGTCTGATTTTATTCTGTTCCTCCATCATCTGGGTAGGGTTAGCTCCTTGCCTTTCTGGATAGATTCTGTGCACCTTTGAGTGCAAGACCAATGCCTTATAAAGCCTTATTAGACATACAAATTATATATAACCTTATTAATCTTTATCATATAGAGAGATTCTGTATAACCTCTGCGATCACAGTATTCAAGCTACCACTTCATAAATAAGTACTTAGAAAAGATAAATATATTGCAAAATTTTTTTTCTTTAATAAAGTTACAATTTTCTTTCAAAAAAATCAAACTGTTGTGAAAATCGTTCACAATAAGAAGTATCAACATAGACAGGAAAACTGTTTAACTCAATCAGACATGCTAGTGTTTTTGTTTGTGTATTTTTTTTGTTTGTTTGTACTAAAGACGATCATCAAGTACAGAAAAAAAAGAGTGGAACAAATTCTAGGGGCTGAGAACAAAGAGATAAATTATGACTTAACTCATCTGACTTGTCAAACAAAACTGATTCTATGTTGGGTTACTCTTTCCTTTGATAATGGTTTTGAAACTTCTTCCATGTATTTATGTATAGCTGTAAATGAACTCAGAGTGAAAATATTTAGGATGCTGAGATTAATTTTTATAAACAGCAATCAACTTGCTGAAGCCAGGGAAAAGCCATGGCCGGAACCCTTGCTGTGCTAGACAAAAAGGGTCTGCTGGAAATAGCCAGCTCTAAATGAGGTTGGAAATTTGTTCACTGGTTTGTTAGAGTTATTTCTCCTTCATTTCTGAAAGAAGAACCAGATATATATTCTGGCAACTTTCTATTGCTCTCCAGATTTAGCTCACTGATTGCCTGGTGCTCTCAGGGTTCGTCTTTCAGGAGTCTACAGCAAGCAGGTATTCTCTGCTGGTCCACATCAGACGTCAGCGGCTAATGTGGATAGTCACTCCCAAAAGACCAATCAGCTTAATTTAGTTACAGGGGTATGTCAATTGAAAGAAGACAATGGTAATTACAGACAGAAATTGATGTCTGCTCCCCTGCAGTGCTCAGAAAGCACCCAGGAATTCTAAACAGTCATCTGCCTAGTCCTAAGAAAAACTAAACTCTCTAGACTTTCATACCACACTTCAAATGAAACTGTTGAGTTTGCTCAATGGAACACAGCTTAAACATTATTCCTGTTTTAAACTAATATCCTTTCTGGTTTCAACCATGGCATTTAAAAGTTAGTGCTAAAGTGAAATTATGATGATACCTGACCTAAACACGCAAGCGCCAAGCATTTAGAAGTTTCCTCACGTGGACACTGCACTGCTTCTGCCTCCCAAAAAGAGTCATGTTTGCTGGACCCCTAATCTAGAAATGTGATCGGATGCACCATTTGACAACGGATCTAAAACTCTGGAGTTTAATTTTCAACAAGCAATAAACAATGAGTATGTGTCGCACCGATCCAACATATCACATCGAACTCAAGGAGCACACAATCTAATGTTTGAGAGCTTAAAATATTAAACATCCTCTAGTGATCTTCCCAGGAAATCACACAAGTTTAAATGCAGTGGTCAAAATGATAAAATGGCAGCTTTAAAAGTTGTAACACTGGCATCATAAATTTCACTCTATTTTCTCCCTTAAGATTTTTGTTTCCTAGTTGCTAGAATTAGGGGAAATTGGCAGAAGTCAGAGTGGCAAAATTGAATACAAATAGATGATAGTCTATTCATTTACAACAGTCTGCAATTGGGGAAAAAGAAAGGCGATGATTTACATTGGAAATTGCCATCCACTAGGAGGTAGCGACCCTCTGATTTCCTTCCGGGCTCCATCTGAGAGACTGATTTAGAGAGATGCGCATGCAGACCAGGTTTCCCTCTCACCTGTCACCTTCCTTACATTTTGACTGCATTTGTATTTGTTTCTTTCTGCCTATGACCTTTCTCATGCGGTTTTCTGGAGGCCAGGTCCTCCTCCTTCAATCCAGTTTTACACGCCACTGCTAAATACATCTTTCTGGGAGCGCAGCTAGAAGGACGTTTCTATTTTGCTAAAGACACTTGAAACAAAAATGAAACTACTTGCACAACTATGATACCCCTGTGAAAAGAAATGTATCATTATGGGATACTTAAGAAAAATTTTGTCAACTAGCAACTGAGATTAGCTGATGTGACTACGGGACTAGCATTTTTTTTTAGAATTTGCATTTATCAAATTTTAAAATAATAAGCTGTTATTAATTTAGTATTCAGATATAAAATATTGTAAGTAATTTATAATAAAATTATATATTGTCCTTTTGGGGGCTCTCTTTTATTTTGTACAGTGATGGCAGTTAAAGGTACCTGTGGGTTTCCTTCTTGTGCAGGTCTGAGAAAGATTAAACAGGGCTTGGGAGAGAAATCATGGGGGGTAAGAAATCATGGACTGATTAACTTAGTAACTTTGAGTAAATGAGGTGTTTAGGGCTTCTATGTTAGTTATTTCAACTCATGACATAAGCAGCTGCATGACAAATTAGGAGAGAAGGACTAATTAGTAATGACAAGTATTCTTAATACCTGGAGTGTCCTTTGGGAAAAGTTCCTTAGAGAACCATGTGGGAGTGATGGGAGCCGGCCAGGGTTTGAGAGCTTAGCTATTTCTCTATAAGAACCACTATAACCGGAAGCTTTGATCAGCCACAAGAAAGAAAAACCCATTTCAGGGGTAAAGACATGAAAAGAACTAGGAGCAGATGACGGTCCGAAAATAACAGATCAACATTCAAAGAAAGGATTTCAGTCCCTACGGTGGAGTGGATGGAGAACGAGAACAGTGAGCGAGGAAGTCAGCCCTCGACTAAGAAAGGGTCTTTGAAAGATAAGTCCCAGGTCTGCCATGCTGCGGACTCTGAGGGTGCCATTGACATTGTACTTTATGTGACTGGTGTTCTTGAAGTTGTAAAATGCCATGCCCTCCAGAGCATCCTGTCAAGTTTCACAAATGGATTCATGTTTAGAGGGCCGGATTCTGGGATTTAAGGCTACCCGGCCATAGACTTGAGTGAGGCATTGAGGGGAAAGAAGAATTTACCAATAGTTGGTGAAAGATGTGGGAACAAAGGACTTTATGGTGAGAGCAGAGGTACTAGATCCTTGGTTTGGGAAAATGGTGTAATTCGAAGTAAGGAAACAGACTTAGATATAATTTAGATGAAAAGAATGTTGGCTCTGGGCTTACCACGGTTTTCCAGCTATGTAACTTGCCAGACCTTGTGCAATTTACTTAACATCTCTGTGCCTCAGTTTTCTTATAGGTTTGTTCTTCAATGAATAAATCCACATAAAGCACTTGGATCAAAGCCTGGTCCACAGTAAGCCGTCAATAAATGTTGGCTACTGCTATTAGCTCTGCCCACCTCTTTCAGGCTTCTCTTAGAAGCATAGGTATGAGTCTGGGACTGGACAGTCTCAGAGAACACTGTGAAAAGGCTGGGGATAAAAAGCTGAAGAAATTAGGCACGACTGAAAATATGAGCATCCCACTTGAACACTTCCCCAGATTCCTGAAGCAGGTTGCCGTATCCATTTGGAAGTTGAGAAATAAATCTTTTTAAATGGTCTTCCTCTACTACTTCCTCTATATCTGATGCTTAAAACTTGATCCAGTTTCTCTTTTTCAGATCTGTGGGTTGACTTTTCCAATGTATGAGTATGATGAAAGCAAAAAGAAGTATCAAAATCACCTTTTAGTTTATCAAAGATGATTTATAGTTAATCAAAAGAAATGAAGTATTAGGACAACAATCATAATATTAACAAGGCTTTTTTTTTTTTTTTTGTATTTTTCTGAAGCTGGAAACAGGGAGAGACAGTCAGACAGACTCCCGCATGCGCCCGACCGAGATCCACCCGGCACGCCCACCAGGGGCGATGCTCTGCCCCTCTGGGGAGTCGCTCTGCCGCGACCAGAGCCACTCTAGCGCCTGGGGCAGAGGCCAAGGAGCCATCCCCAGCGCCCGGGCCATCTTTGCTCCAATGGAGCCTTGGCTGCGGGAGGGGAAGAGAGAGACAGAGAGGAAGGAGCGGGGGTGGAGAAGCAAATGGGCGCCTCTCCTATGTGCCCTGGCCGGGAATCGAACCTGGGTCCCCCGCACGCCAGGCCGACGCTCTACTGCTGAGCCAACTGGCCAGGGCCAACAAGGCATTTTTGGGGGGACCGTGGGCTCTGCCCTAAGTAGTCCCTCTTCAATCACTACCCTGCTGGCTTTCTGGGTCTGGCACCTGACTTCTCAGTGCAGGTTCCACAAAGATGGGTCCTCTGCTACTGGTGGGTCACCACACATTGTGAGCTAGCATCCCCAAATGGTGACTGCTCTACTGCCAATCAAAGTGGCAGTGGACCCTTAATAACTGGTGTGTTAAAATATGTAAAACCATTAATTCCCCTGTTGTTAGCTTTCAAGAAGGAGGTTACACATTCACTGTTGGATAGATTTTAAGTTCGTAGAAAGCCTGGGATTGATTGTTGTAATTGCAACATTAGGTGGTGTTCAGTTAATAAGAACAAGAAAGACACCACATAGTTAAAATGACATTCATTACCTTAAAAGCACAAGGTCTAGAGAAAGAGTGTATTTCAATGCCTAGTGTGTTGTTGAGACATATTGCCAACAGTTCTTTTGTTTAAGGATCCGTTCATTTTCCTAATTCAATAGGTCAGTATCATGGAAACAAAAACTTATTTTCTGTCAACATGTGGGTGTTACGAGTGTAAAGAAAATTAAAGAGTTGACACCTGCATGTTGCTTAGCTTCCCCTTTCACCTTAATATCTAGAGAAGATAAACCTAAAACTCCATTCCACATCTTTTAGAAAAGTCGATAGCCAGTTCAATAATTCTGTGAACTTGTCATTGTGTGTGTGTGTGTGTGAAGTTGATTATAATTAGAGTAATTTTCTAGATGCTAGTTCTTATCTCAAAGTTTGCTGCTGTTCATTTATATTAACGTTACCATTCACACAAATGCTGAACTCACTCCTAATCTTGGTTTTCCATTAAAGACATAGACACAACAAAGCAAAAAACAAAGAAAAAAAAACCAAAATAAAAACAAAAACCAAATCCTTTCTTTCTATACAACCACAAGCTTTTTTTGAAGTTCTGCTGAAACCGAGGAAGATTTTTATCACTGAAATGTGAATAACTCAAAACTCAGCAGTCGGCATCCCTGTGCTTAGAATAGAAGTTCTATCAATCTTTCTTAATGTGCTGTGCCCTCCATCTGGCCTGCTACAAGTTAGGGCAGTTACATATTGGTTCTTCTGGGAGAGACAAGCTAGCTATTTACCACATCCATTTCTTCTTCTTGGACGTACATTTTCTAGATGACATTTCCCAGTGTTGGCTTTTGAAATTAAATAATTACTTTGAAGTTAAAGCATTACCGTCTTGTGCGATTGTCCAAGGCTTTAAATGACTATGGCTGAAAATATGACTGTGGTCCAATGTCTTAAAATTATTATTTCATATATGTTGGCTAATTTTTCTAGTAACTTAATAAGGAAAAATAAATTCTGTCCCTGTTGTTCTATTTGGGCTGAAAAAAAGCAATTCTATACAATATTTTTCAGATGGACCATCCTAGCTCTTTGACCACCTTTTGGCATCAGGTGAGACAGTTCATTTTCACCCCTTGACCTACGTACTTTCCACACAGATGTTACCGAGGTTACAAATCACTTATGTGCACATCACCATCTTTAGGTCTGTCCACAGGGGATCCAACCTGAAAATAAAAACTTCTCTTAATTGTGCACAATCTTTCCTATTCACTTACTTGCTTTGCATGAAAATTTAGAAGATTGTGTAGAAGACGGTAGAGGCCAAGAAGAAACCTGCACGCCTGAAGGACAGCCACCCCCTTCATCACAGACTGCTCTCTGAACTTGATGTGAATGGGAAATAAAATACTATCGTGTCTGGGTAAATAGGAAATAAGTTAGTTTGAATATATTCAGACATATAGTTTTGATAGAGAAATAACACACACACACACATTGGACACATTGAAATTATTAGAGTAGCTAGCCTTACTTTTATTAATATAGTTCTCAGCTACCTGTCAGGCACTTAATCTAGGTGAGTTAAAAACAGTCTCAGGGACCTCAGTTCTACCACTCACGCAACGGCTGCCAGCAGGGCTGAGCATTCCGGGACCAGTTCCAGCTTTCCGGTCTGTATATGTCGTCCACTTCTGAGCTCCTGCTACCGGACATAATGCAGCCTGAGTGCGAGGCACAAGTCTTGGCTGTGTGTGTGTGTGTGTGTGTCAGAGACAGAGAGAGGGACAGACAGACAGGAAGTGAGAGAGATGAGAAGCATCAATTCCCCTTGGCCTCAAGCTGGTGAGCTGTACTCAAACCAGATGAGCCTGCACTCAAGATGGCACCCTTGGGGTTTCGAACCTGGGTCCTCTGCATCCCAGTCTGACCCTCTATCCGCTGAGCCACTGCCTTGTCAGGCATTTAGGAGAACTGCAATTTGTTTGTCTTCTCACTGCCCACCCCTTTGAGTTGGGCCAGTGCTTTCTGCTTATAAAGCACCAGCCTCCCTGCTCCTCGTAGTGACCAAACAAAGGCTCGATCTGTTTGACCACACTCCTGAAGGAACCCAGGATGACCCTCGCTGATCGGAAACAGTTACAGTTCACTTCAAATCGTGTTGTCATAGAAATTTGCAAAGCCTAATTGTTGATAAAAATTCAAATTCCTTTTTAGATCAATCTCATGGATTTTGTTTTAAACTAATTGATCATTATTCAAGGATTACTGTGGGAACTAAACAAAATATATCTCTTCAGTATGTGTGCAGTGCGCTGCTCTGGCTTAGCTCCTCCACACTGAGCGGATAGCTTGTGAGCCCTGTTTTATGCAAAGTGCTGTTTTATGGGCGAAGGCTATGGCATGTGACAATGCAGATGAAATTCTCCACTTTCACTGAGTTTATATTTCAGACATTATAATTCAATAATTTGAGTGTACTTGGGATACCATGAAAAGATGGTGATGTTGAGTGAATATTTATCTTTTTCATTTTTTCCAGTTTTCTATTCTAGCAGTAATAATGAGAAAAGTATGACTACTACTACAGATGATTCTTAAACGTGGTTCAAAAACACTGGTACAGAGGGAAAATTTTAATATGGCTTGAAAATGTACAGAAAATGGAACTGGTTAGGGGGATAATAGCTTCCAAAAACTAAATATCAGGGTACAATAGTTGCTACATTTCTTGAGCACCAGTCACATGGCAGGGCATCACATATATAATTTCCAAAAATAGTAGCAACACTAAACAATAGGAATTATTATGCCCATTTTCCATATGATAAAACTAAGACTTAGAGTGGCTTGTCCAGGGCTACATAGCAAACAGAGGAAAGATTAAAACTCAAGCTCTAAACCTCAAGTTCTTTTCTAGATATGGCTGCCTCAGGGAAAAAAAACACCTAAAGAATTTTACAAAAATTAAGTCTAAGTTTATGTGCAATAAATTGTTAGAAAAGCCCTCCCACATTTCCATGAAAATGCAGGAATTTCAAAGACATCTTTTCTTCTCATTATCATGAGCCTCATGGACATTGAATAATAAGTCAGAATTTTCTCCCAGTTTTGGTTACATGTTATTTTTCTAGGTCAAGAACTGGCAAATTATGGCCACAACTGAATCTTGTATTTACATTATTTCTTTTTATTTTTCAATTAAATTTGACATAGAATATTATATTAGTTTCAGGTCTATGACACAGTGATTATATATATATATATATATATATATATATATATATATATATACACCTTGCAAAATTATCATGCCAAAAAGCCCACTACCCATATAACACTAAATATGTAGTTATTATGGTATTATTCATTATATTGTCTACACTATAATTTACATCACCACGACTATTTTTAAAACTAGCAATTTGTGCTTCTTGATTGATTTTCATATTTTTCAGTGGTTGAAAAAGTTTTTAAAACGATGAATTTCATGACACATGAAAACTATATGAAGTTTAAGTTTCAGTTTCACATAGTTTTATTGGAACACAGCCATGCTTGTTGGCTTAATCATGGTCTAAAGTTGCTTTCATGCTACAATGACAGAGTTAAACAGTTGTTACAGAGACTCTCTGGCCATTTACAGAAAATGTTTGCTGACCCATGCTTTATGAGAATAGTCTTAAGGATCACTCATCTCTACCAAGAACCTATTCAATCTCTTTGCCTTTAGTTTACTTGATCCTTCATTTACTTATTCTTCTACCAAAAATGTACTGCTCTCCTTTTTAGTATTAACTATTATGCTAAGCACTAGAGTTACAGGGGTAAAAACATAGAATTATCAAGAACACAACAGAAAGAAAAGAGAAGGAGGATATCATATGAAGAAGGAAACGTGTGAAGGCATGCAGTGATGAAATAATGATAATAATAATCACCACTCTTCAAGGAACAACTAATATAATCATTCCTATTTTGTATGAAACACCTGGCAATCATTGTGCTAAGCCTTTTTTTGTGATTATCTCATGAAATGCTCAGACCAACCCTTTCAGGTAGATTAATCACAATTAATCAACATTTGTAGATGAAAACATTGAAAATGGCTACATAATTTATTCAAGACAAATAGCTAGACTACGGTATAGTCAGGATTCAAACTCAGGTCCATCTTACTGCGAAGTCCATCTGGTAATACTGGGTAGGTGCTTTTATACACATTGCAATCTCACAAGTACTTAACAAAATACACATTATTAGGATCACTTTTTAAAATTATTTTATTTATTTAGAAATTAAATTTAATAGGGTGACATTGGTCCTTAGGAACACTCTGTGTAGACAGTCTATAGCATTTGAACTATAGAATCATTTTTTTTAAGTAATGTGCTAGCAGTCAAGTGTGATATCAATAGAATCAATTTTGAACATCTGTAATGTTAAACAAGAAGTAGGATTAATTTGTTGTTGGATTAATGTGTATTGACAATGGCATCAGGGACCTGGAATGTTCTTTCCTTCCTGTACAGCTCCAGAATTATGGTAGAAGAGCTGCCCCATTTTGCTCCACAATTACCTGCCCACGTCCAGTCCTTAAGGTAGGAGAAAGTGAGACAGAGCCAGTGGGAATGGATTTTGGAAGGGTATGGTTTGAATTATATGCTGAATTTTTCATCTAGATGTTGATAATTATTCTTCTTTTTAGTATTTTTAGACTTTATTTTTTAGTATGTTCTAAATAACTAGTTGTTTTTCTAGGATTTCTCTACTGTTACATCTAAGTTAGGTATTATGTAATGCACCTTTACAAGTACACAGGAAAATAAGATTTATAGAATTATAATAATCTGATTTAAAGTCATAGAAGTTGTAAGTGCTAGAAAAGGAGTTTTAACACCAAGTTTGGTGTTACAAATATAAATAAGTAAAAAGCAACAATAAACCAATAAGTTGCTTCCATTAACAAAAGTATTGAATGGTAAGTTTTTAAATTGGCTGAATAAAAGACAAATGAGTAAGAACAGTAGAAAATGAAGCTAGAAAAGTAATTTGAGTAGTCTATCATTTTTTTAAATCTTAGCCTACTTGGGGTTTATATAGGGAAGTTTTTAATTTTTTCTCTCAAAGGAAACTGACCTATTAGTTAGTAGATTTATGTGTATATATCTATTTCTAATATATTTTCTTTTCTCCTTTTTGATAAATGTAAGGGATATTTTCTTTAAATGTATTGCACCTCTTACCCTTATTCTGTCGTTCAGCTTGTGACTCTATTCTGCATACCTCCTCACCCACTGTACCTTTAATAAACTTTCAGACATGTAATTATGCCATTAATTGGAGGAGAAAAGGAAGATTAAGAATTTCTTGGCCCTGGACGGTTGGCTCAGTGGTAGAGCGTCGGCCTGGCGTGCAGAAGTCCCGGGTTCGATTCCCAGCCAGGGCACACAGGAGAAGCGCCCATTTGCTTCTCCACCCCTCCCCTTCTCCTTCCTCTCTGTCTCTCTCTTCCCTTCCCGCAGCCGAGGCTCCACTGGAGCAAAGATGGCCCGGGCGCTGGGGATGGCTCCTCGGCCTCTGCCCCAGGAGCTAGAGTGGCTCTGGTCGCAACAGAGCGATGCCCCGGAGGGGCAGAGCATCGCCCCCTGGTGGGCAGAGCATCGCTCCCTGGTGGGCGTGCTGGATGGATTCCGGTCGGGTGCATGCGGGAGTCTGTCTGACTCTCCCGGTTTCCGGCTTCAGAAAAATACAGAAAAAAAAAAAGATTAAGAATTTCTTTTTTTCCCCCCCATGGCCTGAAAGGGTTCAATATTTAATACTTTTTTTTAGTCATTATAGAAAAATGTGTTAACATGGTTCCAGAATTAAGAATTAAAGTGAAAATAGAAAGAAACTATATGAAATGAATGGGATTAGCTTCTGAATTGTGACTTATTTTAAGAGATTTGTTCATCTTTGACTAATTGGAAATACCTAATTCCAAATAAGTTTTCTACAGCAGTGTGTCATGAAAATATGATCAAAGTCCAAAGGATATTTTGTGATTCCATGAAGTTCATTGTAAACTTGAACAAGAAAAAAAATCTAATAAAAAAGACACAGTCTAAATGGACAAGGAAGATTAAAGTGCAGATTTAGGGAAGATTCATTAATTTCTATTCTGGGTAAGCATAGACATTTTTTTGAAAAGTTGTATTATTTTCAACAAAACTATGTATCTTCAGTTGTGTGATAATTTAATTTAATTTCAAATTTCCCTGTAACATGAACTAAATATTTCTCAAGACTATCTTTTCACATTTGCTCAGGGCTCATGTTGACTGATAAAGACTTCAAAGATTAATTCTATTTCTACAGTCATTGAATACAATGGAGAGTGGACATCAGTGTTCAAGTTACTAAAAATAGGTAGATTTGTATTCCAGTTTAACTCTAGTAAGTAATTATAGTTAGCCTCTCTGACTGAGTTTATTCAATGCTGTGTTCCCTGAGAACATTAGTTTTTGGACCAGTCCATCTCTGTTGAATCAAGATAGGAATATTTAGCTTGTAAGTCTCGATGGTCCAGACTGGGCTGACAATGGGCTTTTCTCCATGATAACTTTATGGCCTAAACAATACACTTTTATAATGTTTTGTTTTCTTGTTCACATAGCTCTTTTGTGAAATGATGTTCAACATTGCCAACACTGCAGACCAATTATTTATTTAAAAGGCCCATATTCTAAAATTTTATTGAAGAATATAAAATATACAGAATGTACAGATCAGTGCTTATTGCACTATTAATGAAAAAAACTAGCAGATAGACAGATCTACCTTCCATTTTAACTCTAGCTTTTGAGATAACAGATTCATATCTTAATAATAAAGATAAAGGTAGAAGAAAAATATTAAAAAATCATCTTTTACATTGCATGTGCTATTGAGGTAAAACTGTTAGAGTAGGAAGCTAGTTAGTTATTAACAAAAGGAAGAGAACAAATGGAATTAGACATTAAGCCTGATTAACTCTTGATTAACTAGGAAGCTTCAGCATTCACAGACTACTCATGGGACAGCCACATCCCCAGCCAAATGTAGGCTGATCCTCAAGGAGGTAGAAACAACCAGCTTTCCAATATCCCTGGGGTGACTAATTCTAGTTAGTCAACATTATGGGTTGGGAGTGGGATAGGAAGAACCAGCAAGGGGGGGAATTTTTTTTGCTGGACACATATGCAGTAAAAGCCAAGATAGTGTGGAGCTTGAGGAGTGTCTAGCTTGGGAAAAAGACCTGATTGGATAACGTCATGAAACTCCAGAAGATCCAGGAAAGGGGTTGGATAAGGGGAGGGCCCAACACAAGCCCTTAAAGAATTAGAAATATGATTGGATACTTTGAAAGAAAGCCTGCTCTCTCTCAAACCCAAGAAATATAATCAAAGCTTGACAAAGGCCCGTGGTTGGCTCTTCCATTTGTGGGATCTCTTTACATAGCAGCCACATGGGTCAAGCAGCGTGGTAGCCTAAACATGGCTTGGGCAACATTGGGCTTTTGTGGCAGACATATAGATTGAGAAATGAGACACAGAGAGGTTTTGTGTCTTTCGGTCTTGGCCATTCTGGACCTAAGTGGTATGATTATAGGTCTGAGACACCAGAGGCGGGACTTCTGCAGCGAGATGGAGCTGAGCCCCCTGGGCATGGATAAGACATTGGACGTCTGAAGACTGTTTTGTTTTTGCTCTAATAAATCTTTCTACAATGACTTAAGAGCTCCTATGTGTGGACCCCAGAATGCATGTCCTGTGAGTTTGTGAAAGAGTCCTATTTCCATAGGCAACAAAACTAGAGGTGAGAAAAGCTTTAGGAGTATTGCTCACATCGCTAGATAAATTAAGCAAAATAGCACCTACCTACATTTGTTTTTTTTTCTTAAGATTTGACATCATCTCAAAGTTTGGTTCCTGAGATCATTCAATTTTGAACTGCCCAGGTAAAGTTGTTTATAATGAGAGATGGCCTCTCAGGTCTATCACACTGGTCTCATAGGATACAACTTGAGTCCAGTTTGAGATGCTCACATCAGTAAGAACTACTTGTGTAGTTCATCAATCTTGTTAATGAGCTGACAGTTGGCCTCTCTCTGGTGTGACATCTCGGCACCCTTGATCTTTTACGGAAAGAAATTAGTGTTGGCATTCAGTAGAAAGCTCCAAATGAGCTTAATTGGAATTTTTCAAGGTAAGATAGAATGTTCAATTTTTAGCTTAATGATGATACTGGGACTATAAACATACCATACTTAAGTTCAGTTAAGGTAATTACGTGGACAAAAATGAAAGTGCTATTAGGCTATTCCAGCCTCTACTAAGTGCAATTACTGAGGACACTAAGCTGGAGACAATAAATTCATTCTTTAGGTTTGTTCTTTAAATTTTACTATGCTTCACAGGTTTGCTTCTTTTATTTTCATGAGTCGGGAGGAGGCAAGTATAGAAAATTATCCAAGACACACTCCAATAAAAAATTTTTAAATATTCTTTCTCTTATAGGAAACAAGGTGTTATAAAGCAGATCTAAAAATACTGTATATGTATCAAAAAATTGCTTTCTTAAGTATTCTCTGTCTTGTAAACAATGAAGTAATAACATAAGAGAAGTATATTTTTGTGTGCAATTAGTTAAACTAAAATAATAATCAGGATGTAGAAAAGAAAAAACATTATTGAAAGTTTTGGCCAGCTTGATAATTCCCAAGTTACTTACTAGTAAATCAATTTCTCTGTCACAAAATTAAAGCATCCCCAGTTTCTAGATCACAAGATTGTTAATCTAATCACTTTGATTCTTAGAATAATTGAATGAGGTTGAGTTTATGACAAGCCCTAGACTGTGGCAAAGACTGTAAGGATTATACTACATGCCTGAAAATGTTCATGTGTCTAGAAAATACAAAATACTATCTATTTCTGCAAAGTCATTTTGACAGAGTTACTGGTTTTGAACAAAAGTACACATTGGCAAGAAAATTTGAATTTGAGTAAAATTTAGTGATTGTAACATCTTTTATGGCAGATAATTAATGTGTGAAGAGGATATATTTCCTTCCAGGGTTTTTTTTTGTTGTTGTACTGATGCACCCACTATAAATATGTTGTACCATTAAGTGTCTTATTGAGAATACTTTTAAACCACTAAGTTAATGATCTTGGTAACAGAAGTATATCACACTTTTTTTTCCAGTGACATATATATGTCTAAGTGTAGAAAATAAGACTGGAAAGCTAAATTATTACTTTTTCTAAACTGCTTTTAGGAACATATACTTTTCTAAAATTTTTCATCCATTTCACTATTTTTCTGATGTGATGAAAGATTTTGTCTACTAAATCAACTGCATTTAAGTAACAACAATATTCACCATGCACCCTCTATATTTAATTTTATATTATTTCATTCAATCCATACAACAAATTTAAAAAGTATGTGTCGCTCCTGTTTTCATTTATATAAGATAAAATTGAGGTTAATTAATTTGCACAACATTGTACAACTATTAACTGTCTAAAGCAATTAGTTTTTTTTTCTTTCTCAATTAGCAGAAGCAAATGTATAGTTAATAGTTTGCCCACTGAAGTTAGATTTAGATTTGAATTCTCATTTCATCACTTGTTAACTATGCAAACTTGGGCAAGATACTTCATTTAATTTTCAAACCCTTGGTGAATTCACCTCTAAGAGGAGATAATAATAGTATCCCCTCCTGGGATACATTCATGAGGTTTAAATAGGATAATGCATGCAATCTTTTTAGTGTCATGCCTGGAAAAGTTTAAATTCTCAAAAAGTAGTTACATCATTACAGGTATAAAGTTAGTAAAAATTTAGCCCAGGGAAAGAACTTGGTATTTTGAGTTAGCTTATGCATTCTTAACATTAATGCATGTATGTGAAGCTAAGCTTTTTGAAATACAAAAAAACCCTCAAAATAAATAAATCTCCGAACCTCTGGAATTTTGAGAATCCAGGCTGGAAACACTTTCCAAAAGCACAGTTTATAAGTTTTTATTTTTTAATTTCTTGGCCTCTTAAATACTACTAATATTTGAACAGAACAGGCAAGAATAGTGAGCTAATGATGGAATGAGGACAGGGCATGCTGATAAGATGCCTACATGTGAAATACTTAAAATAGGACTTTAAAATTTATCATCTTATAAATATTTTCCTATTTCTGAGATGAATTATGGGTAGAAATGCTATGAGATGTTTCAGATTAAATGATATATTTAAAAATATAATTAATGTGTTACAGCTAGTGCTCGACTTACGACCACGATTCCACGATTCGTTCCGACAGACCGGTCGTGACACGATTTGGTCGTAAGTTGAGGAGGCTGTATGTACAGTACTGTGAAATGATGTTATAAAAATCTTTAAGTCATATTTTATCATAACTTTCTTTGTTCATTTTATGCCATTTGTATCATCTCTACACCATTTTGTTTCTTATTTTTACATTTGTCAGGTTTAAGTAAAACACTGTTTTAATATTTGCAAAGACAATTTCCTCTTGGTAGACATCTTGGGAGGGGTTTGATGAAAAATATCCAAGACACAAAACACAAATTGCTGTACCGAGTCAGGGATAACAGTTGAAATGGTGCACGCAGAGATGCCAGTACTGTTTTTGCTGACGGTATGTAGAAAAGTCTGCCTCCTGCCGCTCCCCTGCTGTTTGGTGCTTTGCCGGCCATGTTGGCTATGCTTGGTTAGTGGAAGCATCACTCCAATCTCTGTTTTAATTTTCACATAGGATTTCCCTGTGTCCAAATTTCCCCTTTTTATAAGCACACCAGTCATATTGATTAAGGGCCCACTTCACTCTAGTATGACTTCATTTTAACTTAATTATATCTGTAAAAACTATTTCCAAGTAAGGTCACATTTTAAGGTAGTGACCGAGGACTTCAATTTTAGGGGAATACAAGGCAATCCATAATAATAACCTTGAGGGATGGATTTGCTGAGTAAATCTAAGACAGAAAGTTAACATGCCAAGGTAATCATAGTTTTTTACTTTTTTAAAGTTAAAAATTACTTTCAGAAAAGAAAAGATTAAATGGCAAGAATGCATCTGAAAAGGACCTGAGGGGTTTAATTAACTAAACTTTTTTAAAAAGCTGACAGATTGCTGTGATTACCAAAAAACATTAAAGAAAATAGAGCCTGACTTATACAAATTATAATGTTTAGATCAATGGGAAATGATAATCACCAATAAAATGTGGCCCACAAGAGACAAATAATGCTAATTGATGAAACATAGCTCAAGTGAAATAATATTCTAATTCGTTTTTCTGTTCAATAGAAGAACTGGTACTGAATTCCTTTTCAATGGCAGCATTTAAGCAGAAGTGGGTAATGATTTATCACAGATAGAAGTTTGGAAAAGTTTCCTAAGAGAGCTAACCACCCCCCCTTTGCTGTAACTACACAGGCAGAAGGGGACAAGGAAGTTTTCCCAGACCTCTTTAATAAGGACACTAATCCACTCATGAGGACTCTACTCTCTGAACCTAAGCACCCCTAACGGCCTAATACCATCACATTGTGATGAAAACTTGAAACTGGTTTGTCCGATGACATTCTGCAAGTTGACATGAGAACTAATTGGAAATAAAGGTTGGAGATAAAGTCCTCAAACACCCTGGAGCAAAGATGAATTAATTCCACACTTAAACTTCTGAGGGGAGTCACATCTACGGTGAGCTAAAATGTGGGCAGTGCTTTAGCTGGAATAAAGCAATGTGATGCTTGGTCAACACATGGGATGCCAGAGATGTCTTCAGTCTATTATTAATACCCATGTGCTTCTTAATCCCTCCAGTGGTCTATATTTTCAGAGGAAAATGACTAGAAAAAGTTAATGTTCTACACTTACTTTGTTGTGTAGGTGAAATGACTCAGGCACTAGAGATACTTTGACTTGTTGCTTTGCAAAGCATAACCTTATCAACAGTCTAAGGCAGTGGTCCCCAACTCCAGGGCTGCGGACCAGTCAGTACCAGTCCATGGGCCATTTGGTACCGGTCTGCAGAGAAAGAATAAATAATTTAAATTATCTCTGTTTTATTTATATTTAAGTCTGAACGATGTTTTATTTTTAAAAAATGACCAGATTCCCTCTGTTACAACCGTCTAAGACTCACTCTTGATGCTTATCTCTGTCACGTGATACACTTATCCGTCCCACCCTAAAGGCCGGTCCCTGAAAATATTTCCTGACATTAAACCAGTCCGTGGCCCAAAAAAGGTTGGGGACCACTGGTTTAAGGTATAATATGACTCCAGTGGCCTTCTTCTCGTCTTGTATACAATTCCTGGAGAAATGACATTCACACTGAGAAAATGAAAGAGGAGAAGCAAATAGATAGCAAGGTGAAGAGGGTGTGGGGTGGAGTTGAAAGAAGAATCTCAAACTGACAGAATAAGATTGGCAGAGAATGGATCTAGAGCCTTCCAAACACTTTAGGCTTTTAAGTTTTTGAAGTAAGGAAAAACGGATGCCACTGAAAGTTTTCCTAATGGGCGTGCCATGCAGGGCTGCTGCGTGTTGTACATGTAACTATGCATACGAGGCAACAAACAAGAGGGCCCTTAGGTGAGTGCTATTCACACTGTAGACATCCTACATTTATATATTTATTATAGCGATTTTCTGGTAGATGGTGATAGAATGTCTTATTCTAACAAAGTAAGTATCTTATGACAAATTTTTGACAGATGGTAGTAATTTGTCTTGAGAAAAGTGTCCTTTAACAATTCACAGGAAGGTGATGCATTCTGGCTAGCAGCAGGTTCTGGCTGTGTCAGTTTGCGTTGTAAGATACCCGCCTGTGGTGAACATCCAGAGAACGAATGGGAGGAAGGCGGAAAGGGAGGTGGGGCTGCCATTTAGGGGACTCTTGCTTTGTCTATAAGAGAAACGATGGTGGTTTGGATTAGGATGGTGACATCATAGTTAAAGAAGAGTAGATCTGAGAGATAGTCAGTGAATAGAATCAACAGACTTTGATATTTGAAAAGATGGAAACTGGAGAATCCCAGATTACTAGCACTTAATTTATCAATTTCAGATCTGATTATAATGAAAATTATTTAGCCCTCAGACCTTTAGCTTCTCTTTTTCAGCCTATGGAAACTTTTCTAGTTGGAAGTCAAGGAACTCCTTGACCAAGATTTGATTTTTTATTCAGGGTGTGAACACGCCTCTTGGTATTCTGCTTCAATCAGCTCTAGCTTTTGTTGGCTGCCAAAACAACTGAAAATTGCTATACAGTTGGTGTTTGTTACAATCTAAAAATAATAAGTGGAATATAAAACTGCGACTCATGGACATAGATAAAAGTGAAGTATTTAGCAGGGTAGTGAGGGAGGGGTGAGGGAAAAGGAGTGAAGAGGGACAAATATACAGTGATGGATAATGATTTCACTTTGAGTGATGGGTACACAATGTAATCAACAGTTCAAATGCATGGAAATCTTTACCTGAAAACTATGTACTCTTATTGACCATTAAATTTAATTTTCTAAATAAAATTAAAATAATAAACATCTCCATACATTCAAATGTCAGATATAAATTCCTTTCTTAATTAACTATATAATTGAGCAAAAAGTTACTTTATCTAAAATGTTTAAAGCTACCCTGATCAGTTTGTTCAGTGAATAGAGCACTGGCCCAGCATATAGACATCTCGGGCTCAATTCCTGGTCAGGGCACACAAGAGAAGTGATCATTGACTTTTCTTACCCTTCCCCTCCCCCTTCTTTCCCTCTTCCCTTTTCACAGCCAGTAGCTCAATTGGTTAAGCATCACCTCAGGTGCTAAGGATAGCTCAGGTGATTTGAGCATCGACCCCAGACAGATGTTGCCAGGTGGATACCAGTTGGGGCGCACGCAGAAGTCTGTCTCACTATTTCTCCTCCTTTCACTTAAAAATTTTTTTAAAGCTAAGCCATTTTACTAGGTTTTAAAAATAACTTAAATATATCAATTTCTCTGTATAATAATTTCTAATTAACCTGAAATTATAAAATTGAACTCATTTTGATTTTTATTATTATTCTACTTCAATTCAAAATTAAAAATGATAAAATAAATAAATTCTCACTAGAAAGTTATTAACAAACAGAAACAATCTACAAATTTTATGAAGACATTTGATGAGGGTCATACTTATCAGATGACATGGTGACTCCTGATGGTCAAACGATGACCCCAAGCATATCCCACCAATGCTCATTTTAGATTTAGTGTTTTTTGCCTCATAGATAGCACATTAGTAATAAGAACTACAGGAAATATCTTTTAATAATGAAATTATAAATAAAATATAATGGGGTCTCTGGTTAACAGATAGTTAAATGATTGTTCAAAAAAGAAGAAAAAGAGCACAGCTAAAGTATTCTAAGTAATTGAGCTTTTAAATGCACACAATTCTCCATTGTAAACTCTCCACTAAGAAATATTTTCCCATTACAGATGATCACAGCCTTTTAATATTCTTCTTCCTATTTTCCTTGATGTCTACTTTTCTACATTTAGTCATTAAAGTATGTCAAATAGGAAAAATAAAATAAAATGACACAAAGCAATCTCTTTATTGTATGGCATTCACTAAAAAGAAATGTGGCAGTAGTAGAATTATTGTTTCAAATTATCTAAAGATTATATGTAGATTTCTATTATAAATTGCTGTCTAACTTCCATTTACATGAATTGCTGAACCAATGATATTTTAACCACACAAATGAAAATGCTTCCTAAAAAATTATTTGGCTCTGTCTCTCCTCTTAGCTAAGATATGTGTGTAATGGGGACTTCTGCATATATTGGTATGCAAGAAAAAGTTATCATGCTGGGGCATTGATCTATTTCATTGAGAATTCTGGATCAATGGTTCCCAGAGAGTGAAAACAAGCTTGCTACAGAGAAGCTTCAAGGCTAACCTGAAATCCAGGGCCAGGGTATTCAGGAAGAATATTAGGAAAACTGTGGTTCGGAACCTAGCTGAAGAGACAAAAGGCAGGAAGTGTGAAGGGGCATTTTGAAGATAGAAACATAATGAGGTAGTAAGAATATATCCAGGCCAATAGGTAGATATTTTGGAAGCTCAAAGACAGAGACATGTAACCAAAGAGTGGGTTCAAAGAATGAACATTGTTGAAATGCATTTAAGAAAATATATTTTAAAATGCACTTAAGGAAATTTTTGCTGAATACTTGTGGTTGAGGTAGTCCACCAATAAGAGTCAAGAAACTTTGTAAACCTCTGGAATAGGCATGTAAAATAGTGTGTGTGTATTTCTGCTTGTGTGTGTATGCGTGTATTAGAGAGAGAGAGAGAGAGAGAGAGAGAGAGAGAGAGAGATTGAAAAACACGTTATTTTTCCAGGGAAAACATTTCATAGTTTTCATTAGATTTTCAAGGGGGTTTCCCAAACAACTAAAACCACCAATTTTAAAGGATCTCCTAGGAGCTAAGGAGATGAGTGATCTTTAAATTACGCTATCTGGAAGAGAAATGTGTAAGAAAGGAAGCTTTACTACTCCTCATTGATCAGGAGCAATAGCAACCTCAAATGAGGGAACTCTGACGGCCAGCCAAAGCAAAGGGGTGACACTGTGTATGGTGAAAATGTGTACTCTGCTCACATTTTATCTACACTTCTCAACTCATCTGCACTCTGTATGCGATTCAATTAGAGAGAATTTCCTAAATGTTGGAAGAGAGTTGGCACCATTAAATACTATGATGTGCTAAACAAATACTTCCATAAAAATATGAGAAGGTACTTCAGTCAGCCTACTTAGCAATGAAGTAGGCAAAACTCCAATGCCTTCAGCTGCTATTGGGTGATGAAGTGCATTATAGTGGGGAATACTGTTAAACTTACAAATTTATGTTTATAATTTTAATTTCATTATAAGATGAAATTGGATATTTCTATTTTATAGATTTAGTTCACATACCAGCACCACAAAATGTCCATGTTTTAAAACTTCTGCTAAATTTTCCTCCAAAGTAATAGATCTGACTGGAGATTTCAGCAAAATTGATGTATTTGACATATACATTAAATCTCAGATGTAATTATGTTACTAAACTATTTTTTCACTGGAAAATTGGTCTAATAAATATGTACATTGTTTCTAGCATGTGTATTATACAGGTTAAGTCACTGAATATTGCTCTGAGTTATAGAAGCAGTTACTGATATCAGAAACAAATTTTATAGGTTAAGTTAATTAAAATTGTATTTTCAGAAAAGTAAAAAAGAAAAATGTGCACACGAGACATTTAATTATATCTGTTCAACCATTAATTCACAATAAAAACTCAGATTTGGGTATGCCAAGTTGGGTATGTTTAATTGGCATCTAATATCTTGATGGCACTATAAAGATTTAAAAGTGATTTTTTTAAAAAAGAGTTTACTTCACATCTGTGACATAACTGGCTTGAATTGAAATTAAATAAGAAATATGCAAAATACAAAACAATTAAGGCTCCTTTCTCAATTATTCTGAAGGTCCAGGTGGTTAGATACAATAAACTTTTCTAACTAGAGCACACTGATGCTTTAAGTGTGTTTATTTCTTATTTTTCTCATTATGCCTAACTAAAGTGTATACTTCCCTACTATTTAGAAATAAATGGAAGTAATACTAACTAGATTTTTATTTAAAAGCCAGTAAAAAGTACTTTATTATCATTTTATTCTGGTTTGATCACATTGAAGTTGAAGGGAAAATTTAAAAAGAAATAAAGATAATTGATATAAATAGCAAAGAAGAGCAGAAAACAAGAAGACTGCTTTAGGCTACTAATTAAAAGAGACAAGATAATTTGTAACGGGTGTGGTTTCAAGAATAAAATGAAAAGAATATAGTAAATTATTCTTGGTAGAAATTAAGACTGCTTTTAGTTGTAATTTTTATATTAGAATGTAAGTATGACTCTAATTAAAATAATACCCACAGTTGTCAAGTAGAAATATGCCTGTGAAATTAGAATATTAACAAGACCCGTATTTTTTTTTTCAAAATGTTCTTGTACCATTATTCTTGAAACATTATAACACATTTAATAGTATTTGGATCCTATTAGGAAGGGTGTAAGGATTTCATTCCAGAGAATATTTAAAGCCTTTCTCAAAAGCACATAACAGCTATAAGACTAGATAAAAAATTCCTTTTCCTATTCTTACTGATGCTCTATTCTGAAAACATGCAGTTCACTGTCACATGCAATGTCGTTGCTGGTTTTTTTTTGTTTGTTTGTTTGTTTTCTAATTTAAACCAAGAGGCTGTATTGTAGATAGCTCAAATAAATAATATGATGGTGGTTGGTGCTATTGGATGTTAGAGACTTTTTTTTTTTTGTATTTTTCTGAAGTGAGAAGCAGGGAGGCAGAGATAGACTCCCACATGTGCCCGACTGCGATCCACCCAGCAAGCCCACTAGGGAGTGATGCTTTGCCCATTTTGGGCATTGTTCCATTGCAACTGGTGCCATTCTAGCACCTGAGGCAGGGGCCATGGAACCATCCTCAGTGCCTGGGCCAACTTAGCTCCAGTGGATCCTTGGCTGCAGGAGGGGAAGAGAGAGATAGAGAGAAAAGAGAGGGGGGGGGGTGTGGAGAAGCAGATGGGCACTTCTTCTGTCTGTCCTTGCCGGAAATTGAACCCAGGACTTCCACAGGCCAGGCTGATGTTCTACCACTGAGCCAACCAGCCAGGACCTGGATGTTAGAGACTCTTGAGAAAGAACTTTTTAAGTACCGGCTATCAATATTGCCTTTGTGATCTGCTCTAATACCTCACAAAGCCCCTTGTGAAGTAGTTACTATTGTTCTTCTTATTGTTATTACCATTTTGCACATGAGGAAACTGAAGCTAAGAAAAGCTATATACATATATAACTTTCCCAAGTTGGCATAATTAATACATAACAATAAGAAAAATGCAATTTGAACAGCAAAATTAGCAAACTGAACAAACAACAGCAATGTTCTGGCTTTCTCTCAGGTAGTAGAATAATTGATTGAGCAAAACAGTAAATAGCTAAATATCTAACTATATTAATCACCTCAAGAGACTACAGTAATTAGAGTAAAAAGTTAATAATATTTTTAAAAGTATATCTTCCCATTATATATGTTAGAGATGATTTGAGTTAATTTGGAAGAAAAGAAAGAAGGAAAGAAAACTATAATATTAAAACAAAAACAAATAAACAACAAAAGAAGCCTTCCAATATTTTTATGACATTCCTTTCAGTATTTTCTATACTTCTTTTCATTCTCTTGTTTTTTCTATATTTTGTTTGTTTTGTGTTCTTATTTTACATATTTATGATTGTAATATATGGTTAATATTTTTATTTTTTACTTAGTACATATTTAATCCTGTTTCTAATTATTTTAAGCCCTATATAAGCATGCATTTAATAGGTTATAAAAATATTAAGTAAATTTACAATAATTTATTTAATCAGTGAGGCAGATTTCATTTTTAATGGGCTCTAAAGTTTTGCTATTATAAACAGTAGCCATCTGAATATCTTGAGCATAATTTTTTTATATATTATATTGTTTCTTTAGGATAGATATTTAAGAAATTAAATCACTGGATTAAAATATACCTTTATGGCTATTAATAGATTTAGTCAAATTAGTTTTTAAAAAGCTTAGCTAACTTTCATTAAATAGATATGCATTAAAATGTCTATATTACCTGAGCCTGGGAGTGGTATTCATGTTAAAGTTAATATTTCATTTGTATTTCTTTGATCACTAGTGACACTGGGTATTTGTTTCACATGTTCTTTTGTCTGTCCCAGTTCCTCTTTTGAATTACCTCATGTACTTTTAATTTATATTTCCTAAACATATAGTTTGACAAGTTAGCCTGACAGTTAGATGCGTGGGATTCAACCCAAAGATGTTTGAATTCACCAAGTTCTTAGATGTGACAACATTGAGTTGACGTTTTTTTCCCCCTATATAATATAATTAAATTGTCAAAGTTTGCCTATTTTGTGTCTGGTCCTTTGTTATGTGTAAAACTTTCAAGGTGAATTAAATTTGGTTATTAGCAAACGTATTTTGAACCGACAACAACTGTCATTGGACATAAATGCCTCCTCTGAAGGCTGGTGTGGAACAGTTCATCAGGGAATTCTCACTGAAGTCCTTTCTATATTCTTTTTCTTTTTCTCCCATTAATGCTGTCAGGAGATGATATTGAAAGAAAACATAAGAAAGAACAGAAATTCAGTGAGAGGACTTCTTACACGATATTCAGTACTATAGGCAAATGGGTATTTCACCTACGTCAGCAGGAAGCATTTACAGAAATGAAGAAGAATTGTATTTTTGCATTTGCTTAAACCCATGCAGTTATCAATGAAGAGAACAACAGGCAGGGCTGTTTATCTTATAGTTACAATCATTCTTCCTCCTAAGTCCGAACTTTCAACCACAGACAAAGAGAGTGTGCATTCTGTGGTTGCGGCCTAGGCTCTCTGGCTAGAAGACCAGGGTGTCCACCTCAACAGGTAAGCTTTGGAGCGGAGACCCCCGGGGCCCAGAATAGAAACAAAGGTCACTGCTGAAGGGACTAAGATAGTGGTGGAGGATGACAATTTAGAGTGAACTCTGACAAATAGATATGATAAGTAGCTTATTCTTGCTATGGAGCAGATGGTGGGTAATGCCAGAACAGAAATGGCTTATAATGTCTCACTCTCTCTTTAAAATTAATGCTCTTTCACATTCATATGTATGTACAAAAAAACATAACATTACAAAAGTGATTTAGAAAGAACATATTCAGCATTCAGATATGTTTCATAAAAGTTCCTGAGCAGGGTAAAAACCAAGGGTTAGGAACCTATGGCTCGTGAGCCAGATGTGGCTCTTTTGATGGCTGCATCTGACTTGCAGACAAATCTTTAATAAAAACAAATAATAACATTAAAAATATAATACATTCTCATGTATTACAATCTATTCATTTCCTACCGCTCATGTTCATGGTTGTGGGTAGCTGGAGCCAATCACAGCTGTCCTCTGGGACAACACCAAATTTTTATTGGATAATGTGTAACGTACAGGGGTCATTGTATGGCTCTCACAGAATTACATTTTAAAATATGTGGCTGTCATGGCTCTCTCAGCCAAAAAGATTCCTGATCCCTGGTATACACTAATGATATTTGCTGTAAACTGGGTCCCACAATGTCCATACCAGAATCTTAGAATTGTACATGAATAATGCTCATTCTCTTTATTATTCCTATTTTGTAGTAGTAAAATATATATAGCACAAAATTTACTGCCTTAACCATTTATAGATGTACAATTGAGTGGCATTCATTCTTTTTTTTTTTTTTTTTTTTTTTTTTACAGGGACAGAGAGAGAGTCAGAGAGAGGGATAGATAGGGACAGACAGACAGGAACAAAGAGAGATGAGAAGTATCAATCATCAGTTTTTTGTTGCAACACCTTAGTTGTTCATTGATTGCTTTCTTATATGTGCCTTGACCATGGGCCTTCAGCAGATCGAGTAAGCCCTTGCTCGAGCCAGTGACCTTGGGTCCAAACTGGTGAGCTTTTTGCTCAAGGCAGATGAGCCCGCGCTCAAGCTGGTGACCTGGGGGTCTTGAACCTGGGTCTTCTGCATCTCAATCCGATGCTCTATCTACTGCGCCACCTCCCAGTTAGGCAGCATTATTCATTCTTAACTGTGCTAGATTGACATATAAGTTTTATAAAAGACACCCATTAATTGCTATAAGAATACAGATGAAAACCATTATTTCTGCTTAGGAAGATTAAGGAAAGCTATTGTGTTGATAAAACATTTGGTTTGGGCCTTACAGAATAAGTAGGAGTTTTCTGGACAGACAAGGCAAGAAGAAATGACATTCCAAATAGATGGGAGAGTGTAAACAGGTGCATTTCGTAAAAGTGCGTGACACATTTTCAGGGCAGTGAGTAATTGGTCTGAGCAGACACAAGCTTAGACTATTATTCAATTAATAGGAAAAAATTTTTCACTTTAATTTTTTTTGAGGCCCTTGCCTGTGAAACAAGAGATGTGGAACTTAATTACTTTATTTTCTGAATCTCTCCTGAACTGAATATCCACACATACAGAGTGAAGAGAATTGGACTAAATCAGAGGTTGGCGAACATTTTCTGCGAACCTGGTAGTAAATATTTCCAGTGCTGTGGACCATACAACCTCAGACTTTGTTGCCACTGCTCTGGATTCCGTGCAAAAGGTATCTGGATCCAGCCGCAGATCATCTGCAAACAAACAGGCAAAGCTGGATTTCCCCTGAGGCTGCACTTGGCCACGCCCTGGGCTACATAGCCTCTAGTTAACATCCTGCATGAGCAAGGAAGAGCTCTACCATTCCATCGCCATTTTCTAACTTTTCTTGTGAGATGTTTAATCATAGGGAAGTATGTTTTTGGATCAGGATGTTAAAATAATTGACATAGTTTCTCTTTCTATTGCAAGGGGGGTAACAATATCATTCCTTTAGCTGCAACAAATCAGTGTGAACACTCACCTTTCTACATTGAAGGATGTGAATCTCTTTTCATAGAAGGAACAAAAGCCACAAAGTAGCTAAAGCTAATGCTTATGTAGGAGAATATAATTAACCTTTTTCCAGGTAAATCTAGGAAATATAAAAAATAAATTAATAATAATTTAACCTTGACTATAGCTATAAAACTTATTTTATTTTAGAGAGGAGAGAGAGAGAGAGAGAGAGAGAGAGAGAGAAGGGGAGGCTGGAAGCATCAACTCCCACATGTGCTTTGACCACGAAAGCCAGGGTTTCGAACGAGCAACCTCAATCTCCCTCTCTTTCTCCTTCATTTTTTATTCTATCAATCTCAATGCATCCTGTTGCTAAAGAATGTCTTTGATCCACTTTATTGACTATACCTTCCTCAGTAACCCATAGACCTTTATTAGACCTCTCCCTAAACTTATCCTATGTGGTTTATATTATATTATTGGGATATTGTCTTATCTGTACCCTATATGGTCACTAACTTCCTTGTATGTAGTTATTATTTCTTATTCACTTTACTCTCTGCCTTCTAATATTACTATAATGAGCATAGTCTGTGTCAAATCAATGCATTAAAAATAATGGAGGCCTGACCTGTGTTGGTGCAGTGGATAAAGCGTCAACCTGGAAATGCTGAGGTCGCCGGTTTGAAACCCTGGGTTTGCCTGGTCAAGGCACATATGGGAGTTGATGCTTCCAGCTCCTCCCCCCTTCTCTCTCTCTCTGTCTCTCTCTCCTCTGTCTCTCTCTCTCTCTCTCTCTCTCTCTCTCTCCCCCCCTCTCTCTCCTCTCTAAAAATGAATAAATAAATTTAAAAAATTAAAAAAAATAATGGAAAAATAACTCTCAGTATGTCTTCAGTTTAAAATAAATCTGTATTTGCTCCATGAAAGAATGCTTTGGGGAAAAGAAAAGGCATGCATAAATTTGCATGTCACTCTTTGCTTTTAAATTTCTTTCTAGATAGAAAAAATTTAAAAAAAAAAGAGCAGTGTAAAATTTGGAGGACTCTATAGGGTCACCCAAGGACACAAAAAATGAGGGAAAGTGATTAAAGAGGAAACCTTTAGAGATAGGATGGACCTCGGCAAGGAGTAGTTACAGCGGATAACTAAGACTGCAAGAACAGAGTGGTGAGCAGAAGAAAGAAAGAGCTCGTTGTAGGGGGAAGGGAGGAAGACAGCTTAGAATACAGACAACTCAAGGTTACATGCAGAATATTGAAGGAGAAAAGAAAATAATACTCATATCTTAAAAATACTGTGTGGAATTACAGTATGTGAAGTTAATAAAAGGATTTAATTAACCTTCCTGAATAAAGGAAGTCGTAATTGAGCACCATGATAGCCTGGGCAGATGGTGGAAATCAATGCGACAGCTATCTGGGTGCAAGAAGTGAAGCAGTTTGCTGTGCAAAATTCTGTCCAAGTAGGCTGGCTGTCAGGTTTATATATACCTTTCATGGTTTCTCATTTCCTCACCTGTGGGAGAGCTCATCAGTGAGTAAATTGGTACAAGAAACTAGCACTATTTAAATATTGTATTTCGGGACATTACCTGAGACACTTGGGTGAATTGAAGGAGCTGCTGTGAACATGAAACAGGTCCTCAGAAATCATAATGACTGCTGACGCCATTATCAGAGGGCCATTTCTCGGGCCAAAGGAGAGCCAGGATCTTTGGGAATTTTTATAAGAGTGGAATCCAGCCTCTTCAAAGATATTCTTCATCTGGAAACTACAAACAAAGCCATCAGCAAACTCTATTTGGCCTCCGTCTTCGAAATGAGTTCTCACTCCCCACAGTCCCCGACACACCTTTTCATTCTTGGTGAGTCAGGCCTGCCCCTAAGTTTCTCCACTGGGCTCTTCCTGGGTATTCCATATTTATTTCAAGAGTGACTTAGATAATGAAGGAGAATGTTATTTGCAAAATGTAAATTAAATTTCAAAAGACAAAGTTTTTTAAAAATTCATTTCAGGCTAATGGAATCTAGAATATTTTCACTAAGAAGATCAATAATCAGCTCTTTATCTTTGCCAGAGAAATAGTTTAGACAATTGAAATGATTTTCTTTATCAAACATTCATTTAGCATTGACCTCTTTATTTCAAAGACCTACTGCATCTTTTCAACTCTGAACCTTGTTTGTATAGCACACTGTTCCACTTTCAAATCAGTAATGAATCATTTTCCTCTTTGACCTAATTTTCAGATTTTCCTCCAACTTTACTTTTACTGTTATTGTAGTTTAACTTTACTATAAGTCTGTTCTACTTAACACATACCTTATTATTCCTTTTTTTTCTCTCAATGAGAAAAATGAAGCACAGTGAATTTAAATCTCTTGCAAAAATAATACATTGTTCAGGTGTAAGTCTTATTATATAGCAAACACGCTTTTCTTTACGATGCATTACAAAGAATATAGCTTTCATTCTCTGTGGTGGGAGCACTTCTAAACTGATTAAGGTACATAAGTGAGAACAGTAACAGTAATAATAATAACTGTATCTACCATTTTTTGGAGTACCTATGTTTTGCAAACATTATGCTAGCTTTTTACAAAAAAAACGCATTTTATTCTAAAAATACCTCTGAGATATTGGTATCAGTATTCCCGTTTTCCACAAGGGGACAATGATTCTCAAGTTTAAGTGACTTGCTCAAGTGATAAATAAGAGGCAGAATTAGAGTCTGAAATTGGTTCTGATGATTGCACTCTATGCTTACAATGGTTTTAAAATAATGGTTCTTTAGGGACCATTTTTGGCATTAAGATGGACCAGATGAATATAACCTGTTTGATGACAAGTAGACAGTAGCCTGTAAGAATTTTAAACCATACTGCATTTCAATACTAAAGTCTGAAAAAATTTTTTTTCCAGGTTCCATATGGATTCCTGGGCTTTCAGAGTCTCTAAAGATATGGTTTATATATGTCAGGATAATTCAGACAATATTTCCCACTAATCAAGTGGTGTGGAAAAACCAACTGCTCCCTATGGGGAACTATGCAGCACTGGTTAGAATGAATATTATCAGCAAGGACCTCAAAGGGCCCTCATGTTCCTGTTTCAACCAAAATTCATTCATCCATGGAACAATCTGCTCCTAAATTTGTAAACAGCTGTCCAGTAATAAGCTCACTAAAATGAATAATATTCTCAAGCAGTCACATGCAGTTGCACAAATGCTCTTATTGTCATTCTTCCCATCTCAGTGGTATTTATGAGCTGTTAAGGCAATGAAAGGGGACAAATAACATTTTTTTTTAAATACATGTGAACATGGTGACTTACATTTCAAGGGTCTAATCACCATTTGAGCTCTTAAAACATCTATTTGTCTTTCTAATTTAGATTGTGTGTCTCTTGATCTCTGAGCACATATTCTTTATGCCTGGTACCGTGCCAGAGCCATCAGTGGTAAACAAACAATTAATCTTCATAAGGATAGCTTGTAGAGGTGGTCCTGTGATTACTGAAGGGCACCTTGACATCGCAGGTAAGTCTGCTTTGAAAAATATGTGTGTATGGCAAATAACAACTGTATACTAGGGTAATCATTTCACTTTTTCTGTCCTTAGATTCCTGGTCTAGAAAATAAGTGTTGTTGCACTAGAAATTCATGAAGGTAACTCATATATAGTCTTTTACAAGCTAAATACTCTTAAATTTTCAACAATTCCTCTATTTTTCTGGGTTCCATTTACTTTGCATTCAGGTGTTAGCTATATGCTAGAATATGACTAGATCTTAATATAGAACATGTGATGTGTTTCTATTGTTTATCCCATCTTAGTGGATTAGATATTGAAGAACAAATATACTTTCTCATGAAGTGGTACTACTATTCTAGTATGTAGGCTTGCATGAGTTTCACACAGTTTTGTTCCTAGTTACTAATAGCACACACAGCACAATTTATATATTTAGGAAGATATAGTAGAAGGAAGAGAGGCTTAGGACACCATAACTTATAAGGTACATATAGTGCACTTGTTTAACAAGTTTCTTAAAATGTAGTGTTAAAGTGTACATATAAATGAACTATTTAATGAACATGGGGGGATATATGGCCTCTCTAAACTAATTTATTTTACTTACGTAAGAAAGATGCTAATAATGGCTTCTAGGATTTTATGAGAATTAATATGTATAAGTTGCCTGACATAGAGGAAGTACACAATAAAAGTTCATTTTCTTTCCCTTCCCTTCCCTTCCCTTCCCTTCCCTTCCTTTCCTTTCCCTTCCTTTTCTTTGTATTCTTTCAGATAACAGGCCTTTCTAGTCTGTGGCAGTCCCCATATCATTACCCCCCTCTATAGATGAGGCCTGATCCAGGAGTTCTATTGTCATAAATCTGGAAGTAGGGGGATCAAAGTGGTTATATCTATAGAAAACCCATCTTTGTAGAAATATTTACACCCCAATCTTATACTCTGCAATTAGCCTACCATTCTACCTGAAGACACCTTTGAATGAAGGTGTTAAATATCTCTGGTAAAATGCAAGGATGATACCATGAGTGGGTGAACTAACGAGTCTTAAGAAGTGGGATCACTTTTCTCCTTGGAGAAATATCTAGTTGGGGGAGGGGAGAAATTCTTTTTCAGCTTCATACGTGACCTTGGGATTTTTCCTATAATCCTGGCGAGAGATTCTGCTACTATGTTTTATTGATTAGTAGTATTTGAGAGTGAGGGGCTGTGGAAGAGTAATATGATAGCAAGCCATAATCAAATCGGTGCATATTTTGTTGTCATAATTTCCTTATGAGAGAGCAGAATGTTCCAAGGCAATGGCTTAACTCCAGTCCATTCAACCCCTACATAAGTGTGCCTACTGTGTCTAAGGCACAAAAATTGTTTTCTTACCCAAGACTAATTCAGTCTGCATAGCACTGATGGGGGCAGAATTAAGAGAAATTCTGAGGCATGGATTAGAGAGCATAGGAAAAGCCTTGCAGTGGACAATCATTTCAGCCAGGGCCAACAGGAGGGCAGAATTCTAGGAGGTAGGGGGTAGCATCTGAAAGTGAGGGGGTCTATGCATAAAAATACAGGTGATCTGAAGACAAACATTATTAATTCCATAGCATTCTTCAGTCCAACCTTGGTACAGATTTATGGTACTGACCATGCTTTTCTTCAGAGGTAAGCAACATAATACAATTGAAGAATGACAGGATCAGAAGTAAAGAATTTCTTTGATAAATCCTAACTCAACCTCTTGCAAGATATGCGGCTGTGTGCGATTCTCATAACCTGTCTGAACATTAGTTTTCTTAGCTGTAAAATGGCAGCAATAAGTCTTATTCTGTTTCACAAGAGGAAACTGTGAGAATAAAAACACCACGTAAATTGCAACGCTTTGAAAATGATAGACTATTTAAATACGATCATTGTTGTAGATGTCCTTAGTGTTAACATCAAAGAGATCTTCCTGGAATCCTACAGACAATTAAAGTTGCAATAGTTTTTCTTTTTACCCTCAGATACAAGGGAAATGATAAAGGATTATTTTAGGTTTGCTTTTTTATTCAGGTATTTATGTACAGATATTTGAGCATTGAAGCAAAGGAAAGGTAAAATGCTGTAATAACTTACCTATTATTTCTGTATCACCGAATGCTAAAAATGATTAGTGATAGAGCTTGATAACAATTATTACTTGAACACTCTCTGAGGGACATTAGCAGAAAATTTCTCTGACTTCTTTTTACCAGTAAAGCGGGTAGCCTTACGAACCTGACCTTAATCAATATTTTTCTTATTCAACAAAGATAACATAGACCTTGAAATATAATATTTATGTACTATTCATTGTGACAAACTGTACTGACTTAGTGTATGGAAGAGAGAGAGAGAGAGAGAGAGAGAGAGAGAGAGAGAATGTTGTGGGTAAAAATGACGCTTATGAGATTTCTGGTGCATGCCATATTTCAATTAAGCATGCCATATTCCTAGCGAGACACTGACGACGTCACGCAGATGCTCTGTGAGGTTCTGGAAGTCATTTTCATCCATAGATAGCTGTCATCCTAACTGTGTCAAGAAATCATTCAAATAGCTTCTCTCAGGACTGTTTTTGCCAGGAGCCCAGGTGAGAAATCAAGGACTCCGGGAGGCAAGATGTCAAGGAAGCTGAGGCATCTTTCCTGCTAGCGGAGTAAGAAGAGGATGTACACCACTGCATACCCGGGGACAAATGTTCTCACTGTTTGTTCCCTGTTTTCCATCAATAATAGAACGTTGTGCTGTCTCCTTCCTTTGCCTCTTTTGACTGCATCAGACAGGAGAAGAAAATTAAATAAGAAAGTCATTTAAAGTGGCTAGAGGGGAGAGGAGAAAAGCTGTGTGTTGAGTGTGAGTCTGCTTAAACAGCAATGAGGTATGTTGGGACAGTGCAGAGGGGATGGGAGCACAGGCAGTCAGGAGGAACTTTGAAGATGCCAGCAGAGGACACAGAGGAAGAGAAGGCTCAAATAAGAGTGAAAGTCCAGGGACCAAAATGTTCTAGACCAAACACGGATAACTTTGTTGGCAATTCAGAGCTCTGTAGTGTGTGGAGTCAAATAATTTTATTATTTTCCTACTCATGGTTCACATCTCGGATTAGGATCTCTTCGAAAGAAATTGACGTGATGGGACTCTGGTTCACAGACAAGGTTAGCATAAGGCAGAACTGCCAAGTATTCAGTGTATGTCCTAGGGAATGGGTGTTTTTATTTTCTGCAATCTTTTATGTATTTCAAAAACATCTGTTCTTTCATGTGCTTTCTTAATTCCATCTTTCATAAAAAACCTTTCTAAAGAAATTATTTTTCACCTGAGTTTTTTTTTTCTTTTTTGAGGCCAGAGGTAGGGCAGAAGATAGATGACCATATTTCAGGTTAGAATTCCATGCATCAATTCCATTGGCGAAGTAAATCTGTATCTTCTAAAAGCATATCTGATTGCGAGGAAAAACTGTGTTAGTTAAAAACAGCAATATGATTTCCCTGAGGATGTTATTTTTGTTGTTGTTGTTATCGCAAAAAATAGAACAATCACCTTTTCATAGACAGATTTTAAGATTTACATACAAGAAAATTGTTATACTTGAAATTGCTTAATAGATTATATTACCATCACTATTATCATTCTCTAAATCATTTTTTTGTTATAAGCACTAAAGTATAACCTGGGTATTCACAGTTCTGCAGTTCTTCAGTTTCTGAGCCAATTTAGATTAAGTTTCAGACCTAACAGTGCAGAATATGGAATCACTAAAAGATTTATTCCCATCGTGTCTGAAGGGAGCCCCACTGAATATAGCCATCCCTTAGTGTGTACTGGTTCTACCATTTACAGAATAGGTAAAGGTGGGAGGGGTGTCCCTAAATCCTGACAGTCACTTTTCTTTTCCTCTGAGGTTTTCTATAAAGGGCGTTATTTGTACCATGAGTAATACTACTCAGTGAGATACCAGGTAGCAATTTATTTCTGGCTGAACAAATACTCAGTAGACCTTTTGGAAAACTTCCTGGTAAAAGCAGCATTGGAGACCCTGGTTTTAGCCAGGAGGTCCAAGGGAAGAATCCAGCTTCATCTCTCCCCTCATTACATTTAAAATGCTGGAATGTGGGAGTCAATTCTAGCCTTATTTGCTCTCTAGGCCTTAGGTAGAGAAGCTGCAAAAGAGTGGAACAGAAGAAACATTTCCTAGTCGGTCATTAAAGAGCAGTTCCTACTTGACAATACACCCTCAAATGGCTGGTGTCAGAGATGGGCAGGTCTAATACTCACATAAACTAGTGAACCAGGAAGAGAACAGGTGAGACCTGGTAACTCTAACACCCAGTTATGCCATTTATTGGCAGAAGTGGCCCAATAAATAATCAACTTGAAAATTAATTCTTTCTAGGGGCAGAAGGTTTAGAGGACAGAGAGTACAGAAGCATGTGACAAGAGTTGTCTCCTTTATGAAAACAGTATAAAATTTGAAATATTGTATTCATCTCAAAATCTTTGTGGGTAATTAAAAAAGAATTGAGTCAGGTTCTACATTAAAATTACATTAGATAGTTCTATCACTCTAGGTTGCGTTACCCAAACAAGAATTTCCCTGAGTTTCCAGCAATTTTAACAAAAAGTAAAAATTTTCTTTAAAAATATAGATCTGAACAAAATAAAATTATGAATAGAAACCGCAGGTGTGAGGAGTTATTGGTAATGGGAAATGAATAACAGTGCATTTTTCTGTGTTAGCATCAAGGCACTATTACAAAAATCAATAACAGGATAATAGAAAATAAACAGAAATGCAACAAGTGAAAGCTATTGAGAAAATCTCATTAGGCTGCTATTTCATGTATGTAATACAGCGTTGTTTATAAATAGATAATAGATAACATTCTGCTATCTGTTACACATTTAAAATTATTATTGCATTGATAGAAAGTACTTACAATAATTCCTAGCTTTAAAGTCACTAATATATCCTTTTATTTGTATCTCTTCCTTTAAAAAAATATAGTCAATCTATTAATTTCTTTAAGAAATACCTATGAGATTAGCATTTTGTTTTTGTTTTGTTTTGTTTTGTTTTTCATTTTTCTGAAGCTGGAAACAGGGAGAGACAGTCAGACAGACTCCCGCATGCGCCCGACCGGGATCCACCCGGCACGCCCACCATGGGGCGACGCTCTGCCCACCAGGGGGCGATGCTATGCCCATCCTGGGCATTGCCATGTTGTGAACAGAGCCACTCTAGTGCCTGAGGCAGAGGCCACAGAGCCATCCCCAGCGCCTGGGCCATCTTTGCTCCAATGGAGCCTTGGCTGCGGGAGGGGAAGAGCGAGACAGAGAGGAAAGCGCGGCAGAGGGGTGGAGAAGCAAATGGGCGCTTCTCCTGTGTGCCCTGGCCGGGAATCGAACCCGGGTCCTCCGCACACTAGGCCGACGCTCTACCGCTGAGCCAACCGGCCAGGGCTGAGATTAGCATTTTGATGTTGACTCTGAGCCTAGATCAGGTCATATTCTCATTTTTCAAAGGGAAAAGTATTCCTTCTATGTAGAAAGATATCTGTTGAAAAAATTAAACTCCCATAGTCACAGTTTTAGTTTCAAAATGTTAAATAGGCAGATCATAATCTTAGCTAGTATTAAGAAAAAGTCACATCATACAAGGCATTGGCACTAACAAAGGAATAAGGATTCTGAAGACCATTCTCAACAATGCAGGAGTAGCATTGTTGATGGGTAATCTCAAAGGATAGCTGATTTCAGAGTGCAGTGAAGTCTTTCTGCTTTAAGTGCAAGACAGAGGACAGAGCACAGAGCAAGATTGATTGTCATGTTTTAAGTGTAATCAGGGTGAAAGATAAAGTAAAAGGGTTTTTTAAGAGTGGAAGAAAAAGACCTTAAGACAGAATCAATGGAGATTAGAGCTTTTGTTTCATGGCTGTATCTGCTTTCATTTATACCTAGACTTGATTGATACAAATCACATGGTGACTGAGTGACGTGAGAGTGGTTAATTTTCCTGTTATTAAATAATAATGCTAAGCGTGCAAATATAAAAATAGCCGCTGCTTTATTCTTTTAATTTACTCTGCTGAGATGCCAGGTGTCTGTTTTGTGTGTGTGTGTGTGTGTGTGTGTGTGTTTAATTTTGATATCAGTGTGAGCAACTAGCATCTAGGCACCCAAGTCAGTTCTGCTTAATTATTATTCCAATTGGTTCATTCAATGAATAGTCAGTGAGTGCCCCTCACATATCTTACAAATATTTGTTAATAACACAGCAGTGAATTAACAGATAAAGCCCATGTCCTCCTGATGCTTACATAATAGCAGATAAGATGAAAAACCTCAACTAATTGAGTGATAAGCGGCATTGGCTTATCCGACTGAAGTATGGAGCAGAGATAGGAACCAGGGAGGAAGAGGTAATCTAAATTACTTGGTACTAGACACTGATTTAAACACTACGGTAGACACAGTTCTAAATATTTCTTCACTTACAGAGCTTGCATTTTAGTAATAATGATAATTTGCTGAATGTTCATTATATGCTAGGTCTCACCTTAAGAACTTGCTGGTATTAATTGCTTTAAATCTTAACAGCTTTATGAGGTAGTTACCATTATTGACCTTTTATAGGTGAAGAGGCAAAGGAACAGATGTTAAGTGACTTACACAGATCTCTGGACTACAAAGTGGCAGTCACACACTATGAACATACATTGTCTGGCTGTAAATCCTGTACTTTTAATGAGTACTTTATTCTAAGAAAAAAGAAACACAAGTGAGTGCAAATATGCAAATGACTTTATTTCAAAGAGTGACAAGTATTATGAGAGAATCCTATTTGGGAGCTCAGCAGAACCCTTAGGTAGGGCATGGTGCTGATCACAAACCATTGCCTTGGTTGGTTTTTGTAGGCTCCCTCTCCAGTGCACTGTCTATAAGCACTTACGGTTACATGATGCCCATCCTGCCTTAAAACAAGATATTTCTCCTCATTTAAAAAAAGACCTATGGCCTCTTGATGACTACCACATAGTCTTAAAGAGAATTGTAATGAAGTTAAAAAATTATGTTTCTTCTAGTGGAAGTCCACTCCTCTTTCTACACAAGAGTAGGCTGCCAAGAAAAAAGTCCTGTTCAAATCTGTTCTGAATCTCTGGAAACGCTGGGTCACTACTGGTTGACATCTCGAAGTAAGGCTGCAATGGATCCTATATTGCTAAAATCTAGGCTGGCTTGCATCATAATGACTCAAAAGTTTAACTTTGATTATAAAGGGCAATTTGAGGATCTTCCAATATAATTTTTAATTATTTTAAAATGTTTGACTAATTACTATCTTTAAACACTTGATGCATCTAGAAACACAGGTTTTGGTGAAATCTAATCTCACTGGCTAGCTTTGATGCTCTATACCGAATTAAAACTAATTTAACTATATACCATCTATGCTGCACATTAATATTAAGCAATTACATTAAATGGAAGCACTGCAAATATGTTCATTGCTTTCATTAAAAAAAGCTGAGATTCTTAATTACTTTCTGAGCAACTATTCCTTACTCAGCTATTTAAGTATTTGCAATATTCAAAATCAATAGGGGATGTTAATTTATATTGAATACATATTTTTAAACATCTCTTTGGCATTGCAAGGTTAAAAATGTATTTACAAATCTGGAATTGCATATGATTTTAGGAGACTTTTTTGATTTGACTAATGTTAAAATTTTTCTGGGTAAAATATTTTCTCCCATTTTTCATTCTTTTAACACCTTAGGCTTCTGATGCTCACTTTCCCTATTCCAAAGGGACACTCTCTCTTGTCTCATCATCAGTCCATCAGTATTGACTAATGTTCATATATAATTTCAATCTTGCTAAGCACTAAAGTAACCTTCAAGTTCCTGAGAAAGAAGGCTTAGGAGATACAGAGTTTGTTTGTTTTTTCCCTCTTATCTCCACAGTCTTTCAGTGCTTGTGTGACTCTGACATTTTTTATTTTATTTTATTTATTGATTTTGAGAGAGAGAGAGGAGGGAGAGAGAAAGAGAGAGGGTAGGGAAGAAACAGGAAGCATCAACTAGTAGTTTCCTGTATGTGCCTTGGCAGGGCAAGCCCAGGGATTCAAACTGGTGACTTTAGCATTCTAGGTCAATGCTTTGTCCACTGCGCTACCACAGGTCAGGCATGTGACTCTGACTTTTGTGAAATGTATTGATTTCTTTCAGATACAACAGTTCATGAAATATTATATAACACAAAAACTTTTCCTGAATGATTGTAGGCTTCAACAAAGTGTTAATATTGAATAGTTCAGGAGTTTTAATACAAGGCTTCCAAATTGAATATGTTATCTCAGAACTTTACTAAAGATAAGTCAACCCACAGCTTTCAGTGTTTATATGTCTTTTAGGCAAGGGGGTCAGCTAGCTTCACAGTGACTGTTTGTTGTGCATGTCTTTAATACTACCGAGGACTCAGTTTTACTTTTAGACAGGCATTTTTACACCTCAACACCGTTTTCCCTTTCCTGGGAGAAGCCAAAGCCATTTGCATGGTAAAAATTAAATGTAATTTATAAAATTCAGCCGCTCTCATTTCTCGTATCATGGTTTTTGTTCTCATATATGGTTATTTGTTTAAGGCATCCTTTTCTTCCTCTTTGAAGTCTGATTCAATATCAGTTAGCAATGCTTGGCCAACACTCTTAATTGGTTTTCTACTATATTTGAGCCCTACCTCCCAGATGAGCAAAGTTCTCTCTCATCTCTCTCACTTACAAGATAACAGTTGAATAGCAAATGAGTTTAATGATGTTGATTTAGATTTCTACTGCATCTTAATGTTGCTACCTATAAAACAGAAAAGCAGAGGGGTTTCTGAAAAGGGACTTAACAATTACTTCTTGAAACTATCTGAGCTGCTTATCCCTGAAGCTGACATTGTTTTATTAATTTCACTAAGATCAAATAGAGTGCTGGAATTTGAACCCAGGGCTTTCTTATTCGAGTACATTATATTGATAGTTTAGTATTGTCTGCTGTTATTATCATAGGATGCCGCGGACCAGCGCAGCTTCCAAATAATGGTGCGGAATTAAGGAAACACACTTTGTCAGAACAAAACCGATGGGACTAGGAGGACTCCTCAAACTGCCTGGCAGCATCTGAGTGCCTCACAGCCCCAGTTCGCTTTATTATATGGACCTATGCAAATCAAGGACCCTGATACAAAGTTGCACATCAAAGGCTAAGACAGGAACTCTCCCAAGGCAAAAACAGGATACATTAGTAAAATTTACAAACATCTGAAACAAACAGAGTCAGAGGAAGGGTATATATATTGCTTCCTGCAACCCAAGGAAGGAAGTGGAGTGGGTGCAAACACTTAGCATCAAAGCCAAATATGGAGATGGAGGGGGGAGAACTTAGCCTTTTGCTAAGCCTTGAATCTATAATGGCTTCCTGCCATTAACGGTCCACAACATATCCCCCTTTTCTTTTTAATTTGTGTGCTGAGATTTGCACTCATCTGATTTTCTAATTTGGAGGCAGATGGAAAAAATACAAAACAAACACAAAATTAGTATAGCCAATGCTAACAGATACCCAAAACAAGTATACCAATACATCACAGTGATCAAAGCCTTTAAGCAAACTCTTTAAGCTAATACAACAAGAATCTATAAAAGAGTAATGTCCTTAAAGTGTTCACCAAGTCCAAGTTGGCACCAACACCATTCCAAATCTCTGCAAATGCAACCCAACCCCAGTTCAGTCCATCAAAAACTGTCACAGGAGCAGGAGTCCAGGAAAAGTCCACTTTCAGGAGAAGTCCACATGGCACTGGAACTGCCGTCACACTTCCACACTCTGCAGTTAGCGTCAAAGTCCCAATGACCACTGCTCCCAGCTGGCAATGACCCAGGTAGACTGGAAAAGCCATCTGCAGCACGCATGAAGACGGAGCTTCCGTTTTCTTTAAACTGGAAAGATGAACCCAGGGGTCCTATACTGGAGCTTTACAGCCATGGAGTGGTGAGGAGAACCTTGGGATACACTAAGCTGGGTGGCAGAGGTAAATTTGTTAAGTTGGCAAAAAAGGAAAAAAGGAGCTCTGAATTAGGAGTAGGTCCTAGCCCAAACTATGAGTGGGGCATTGAGGCAGGAGGAATAAAAGAAAGACTATATATTAATCAAAGCAGCAGAAAACAGGACTATCAATACTCACAACAGAGATCTTCGAGGGAAGAATAAAAAACCTGAATATTCAGGCAAGACCTAGTTAAATGATCCTTGTGTAATGAGACCAGTCTACCGGCTACTTGGAAGAAATACCCCAGGCTCGTCCATAGTGTCGAAGATGGGGCCGACGGCTCTGGGCACCTTTTAGCCTTCAGTGGCAAATCCCAGTATTCTGGGCAAGGTTAGGTCACAGGTGGCTGGAGCAGGGCTGGAAGAGACTGAACCCTCCCTTAGAGGAGTGAGGGGGAAGCCTACCTTCCAGTGTGTCCCTTCTTCCTCACAGCAAAGGCATGTAAGCCTGGCAGGGCTTTGGCTTAAATGACCATCCTTTCCACTATTGAATCAGGGCCCTGATGAAGTTCCAGTTGGAGCGTTGGAGCCTCTGAGGGCATATGCCAAGAGCTAGTATTTTACCTGATCTCCTTTGGGGTTTTTTGGCCTCTTGGTACCTTAAAAGCCATGTTCAGAAGATCTCGCTGAGGGGCTTGAGAGTCCCTATCTGCCTATATGTCTGGAGCTATTCAGAAAAGAACAAAACAGTGTCATTAGCTGGAATCAAATAAAAGTAAAAAAAAGGGTAGTAGTTTGCAGGACAAAAATTTGGGCATCTCTTGTACATCAGCATTCAAGATAAACTGTTTGAAGTAAAAAGCGTAACAGGGTAGACCTGCAGGAACTCCAGGACATGACTCCCCCCCCCTTTTCTTTTTATATTATTTACAATTGAATCACACTTTACAATATTTTGACTTCTATTGCAAGAAATTCTTGACTTTGTTAACTTTTAACAAAAATAGAGTAAAAGCACCTCCAAACAACATTCCCACACTTATCAAAACACCCCCTTAACATTAATTAACAGGCACTTTAGAGAGTACATATCAAAACTGAAAAATCCCATTGTGATCTTCATTATTCTTCTACAGCAAAAAAATCTTTACACCTTTATTATGTAAATCTATGCTGCTTCAAGCCTTTCACTTGCGGCCTGGAGCAGCCTGGCCAAACCAGCAAGTCTTTTGGATCCAAAATGAGCATGCTCTACTTATTCCAAACAAAATTATATTTATATAGGGAAATGAAATTATTCCCATTTTGTTTTCAATAAATACTACAGCCGGCACTTCCAAAACTATTATCATCATTACTTTTCATGTAAGGACTTAATTCAGGCCTTATAAACAAAAACACTTAGACATTAAACAAAGACTTTACATACAATCACACAAATCAAGAGTGAAACCCGGGGTTTTAGAGATTGAACTATGGCCTGCTTGATCTTAAGTAGGGCTATCTTAATAGGAACGTAATAAGGATATATACTAAACAGAGATCTCTCTCGAAAAATCTCAAGACGGCCGTATGAGATTTCTATTCAGCAATACCCAAATCAGGCCCCCCTTTCGCCCTCTTTTCAAGCAATGGATCAGGAAAATAAAATGATCTAAAACATTAAAAAAATTAGATAATAATTGAGAAAGAGAAGAGAGCATAGTAAGTCTTATGCAATTGCTCTTGTAAAGTGAGTCTCTCATCTAGAATCATGGTGTCTCACCAGTCATTCAGGGATCCACCGAGGAGCTTCAGCAGACCTAGGAAAAACACACACATATCTTCGGCCCCATAAGAGAACAGGGTCTGGCCCTTGCCAGATTCCTGTGAGTGGGTCCCTCCATCGCACTTCAGGGAAGGCTTTCCTTGCAGGGTTCCAGAGTCTCTCTGCTGCTGAATGACCCTGTACATCAGTATTCAAAAAATTTAAAGTGAAAAGAGCATGACAAAGAAGATTTGCAGGAGTTTGAGGGTATAATTCCCCTTTTTAAATTTTTTCCAATTGGTTTTTAAGTGTTTGATGTGCACGCACTACAATGCCTTGACCCTGGGGATTGTAAGGAATTCCCGTCCTTAGGTCAAGTCCAAAAGTCTGACAAAATGTAGTAAATGCTTTTCCTACATATGCAGGAGCGTTGTCAGTTTTAATCAGTTTAGGAAGTCCAATAATAGAAAATGCATACAAGCAATGAGCTATAACATGTTTAGCAGCCTCTCCTGTTCTGGCAGAGGCTACTATAAATCCAGAATAAGTATCTACTGTAATGTGGACAAAGGATTGTTTGCCAAATGAAGGTATATGAGTAACATCCATTTGCCAAAGTTGTCCCGGTAGGAGTCCTCGAGGGTTAATTCCAAACGAAGGGACAGATTGTAATATAGGGCACCTTGGACAAGATTTAACAATCTGCCGTGCTGCTTCCCGAGAAAGTTGAAACTGTTTACGCAGGGCTGCAGCGTTCTGGTGATGGATAGTATGAGACTGAATTGCTTGATCTGTCATGGTTGCTCCAATAATTTTCTTTTGGGTAGCTTGATCAACAAGGGCATTCCCTTGCGCTAAAGCTCCAGGGAGCATGGAGTGAGCTCGAATATGTCCTATAAAACACGGAGCTGTATGTTGACGTACAAGTCTTTGAAGAAGGAGGAACTGCTGAAATAGTTCCTCATCAGCAGTTGTCCCTAAGATAGCAGTCTCTATAGTGGAAACAACCATAAGTAAATATCTGCTGTCTGTATATAAATTAAAGGAGGAGTATGGCAAATGCTGAAAAGCCATGATAATGGCATGTAATTCTACTCTTTGGGCTGATTTTAAGGTAACTGTTTCAGTATAAAGCTGTCCATTGATTATTAAGCCTGCTATTCCTGAGCTGGATCCGTCAGTAAAGATTGTAGGTGCTTCAGGAATGGGCTCATTAACAATTGTCTTAGGAAATATAAAGGTAGTAATTAATGAAAATTGAACTATTTTATCAGCTGGGTAGTGAGAATCAATTTGGCCTGTAAAATTTGCAAAAGCGATTTGCCATTTTGTGGAAGTTTCCCAGAGCCATTGTTGTTGATCCTTTGAAGAAGGAACAACAACAGTCTGTGGCTCAAAACCTATAAGCTGCAAGAGTCGCCTACGCCCCTTGATAATCAAGGAGGCAACAAGATCAAAATATGGAGATAAAACTTTCTTAGGAGTAACAGCTAAATGAATCCATTCAATAGGACCTGAAGCTTGCCACAATAGTCCTGTTGGAGTGTAACTTGAGGGACATATTAGTAGGGCAATTGATTCCTCAGGATTTATGCGTTTTAGTTGTGCTTGCTGCAAGGCCTTTTCTACAAGCTTTAAAGCTTGTTGTCCCGCAGGTGTAAGTAGCCGAGGAGAAGCTGGTTCAGCTGAGCCTCTAAGAATATCAAAAAGTGGCTTCAGTTCTCCAGTAGTTAATTTCAAGGAAGGTCTAAGCCAATTAATGTCTCCTAACAGTTTCTGGAAATTATTTAAAGTTTGCAAATGATCTGTCCTGATTTCTATTTTCTGTGGGCGAATTTGTTGTCCCTCAATAATTTGTCCTAAATAAGAAAAAGGTAAAGATTGCTGTACCTTTTCAGGAGCTATATAAAGTCCTGATTTTTTCAGAGAATATTCTAGTTGTTGCAAAATGGTCAACACAGTGTCTTTATCTGGATGAGCAATAAGAATATCATCCATATAATGAATTATGTATGCCTTAGGGTGTTGCCTTCGTACTGGAGAGATGGCTTGAGCAACATATTTTTGGCACAAGGTAGGACTATTAGCCATACCTTGAGGCAAAACTCTCCACTGGTATCGCTTCATGGGAGCCTGAAAATTAAGTGAAGGAACACTGAATGCAAAACGCTTGCAATCATGAGGGCTTAAAGGAATAGTAAAAAAGCAATCCTTCAAATCAACAACTACAAGGTGATAGTTCCATGGAATGGCAGTAGGAGAAGGAAGTTCTAGCTGGAGAGGACCCATAATTTCCATAGTCTTATTTATTGCTCTCAAATCTTGTAATAGCCCTGGCCGGTTGGCTCAGCAGTAGAGCGTCGGCCTAGCGTGCGGAGGACCCGGGTTCGATTCCTGGCCAGGGCACACAGGAGAAGCGCCCATTTGCTTCTCCACCCCTCCGCCGCGCTTTCCTCTCTGTCTCTCTCGTCCCCTCCCGCAGCCAAGGCTCCATTGGAGCAAAGATGGCCCGGGCGCTGGGGATGGCTCTGTGGCCTCTGCCCCAGGCGCTAGAGTGGCTCTGGTCGCAACATGGCGATGCCCAGGATGGGCAGAGCATCGCCCCCTGGTGGGCAGAGCGTTGCCCCTGGTGGGCGTGCCGGGTGGATCCCGGTCGGGCGCATGCGGGAGTCTGTCTGACTGTCTCTCCCTGTTTCCAGCTTCAGAAAAATGGAAAGAAAAAAAAAATCTTGTAATAGCCTCCAGTCTCCTGATTTCTTTTTAATAACAAATATAGGCGTATTCCATGGACTATTAGATGGTTCAATGTGCCCAAGCTGTAGCTGTTCCTGTACCAATTGAGCAGCTGCCCGAAGTTTCTCCTGAGAAAGGGGCCATTGGTCTACCCATATAGGATTATCTGATTTCCAAGTAATTGGGTCTGCACAGTGCATTATTGGGGTAGCAGGAGCTACCAAGGCCCCTATGCAAAATTTTGATATCCTAATCCATGCCTTCTGGTATTGGGTGCCACTTCTATGGGGGTGAGAATTCCTCGCTGTTCTTTCCCTAGACCCTTAGTGGGCAAAAATCCCTGATCAAGCATTTGAGTGCTAACTAAACTATTAGGACTGACAAGCAATGTCCCCATATTTTTCAAAACATCTTTACCCCACAAATTAACTGGCAATCCAGGGAGCACATAAGGCTGAAAAAATCCAGAATGACCTTCTTTATCTTCCCATTGTAAAAAACTAGAACTTTGTTGAGGGGATTTACTCTGCCCTATACCTTGTAATTCTGTGGCTGCTGCATGAGTGGACCAGGAAGGAGGCCAATGTAGCTTAGCAATAACAGATACATCAGCCCCAGTATCTAAAAGCCCTTTAAATTTACACCCTTGTATTGTTAGTTCCATTTCAGGGCATTCCTGGCCTATTTTTTGAATCCAATAGGAAGTATCAGTGGAGCCAAATCTTTGATTCTCTCGGGGTCCCTTTAGCAGGGTTTGGCCTTGTCTTAAAAGAGGTAAAAGGATTAGTTAAGCAATTTTCATATCAGGGGAGATAGTGACTATATTCCTCAAAGTGTGAGCCATTACTTTAATTTCCCCTGTATAATCAGAGTCTATCACTCCAGGAAGAACAAAGAATTCCCTCATAGTTAAACTACTTTTGCCTAACAAGATTCCTACTGTGTTACTGGGAAGTGGCCCAAAAATTCCAGTGGGTATGGCTTGAGGTCCCATCTCTGGAGTCAATACGAATTGGGAGGTGGGACTGAGGTCCAGTCCTGTACTGCCTGTTGTTGCCTGGGATAGTTGGGCAATGTTTGACCTGCTGGAATCTGAATTTGCTGAGGAAACACTGACATTGCCCCTATTGTTTGATGGGGCCGGGGAGGGCCCCATTGTCCGTTTCCCTGCCCTCCGGTAGTACATTTAGGCCTCCCCTTATTCTTCCAATGTTTCCCATGTCTACAAAGTGGGCAGAGGTCCAGAGCCTTAAGGGCTGGCTGTCCTTGAGGGAGAGGCCGAGACCAATATCCAGGGAAAGCAGGGCAGTTTTTAGCAAAATGCCCCGAACCCCCGCATTGAAAACAGTTTCCACGGGCAAAAGTACTTCCCTGACCTTCCTTCCTTCGCTTGTTCTGTCCTTTATCAAAGTTTTGTCCTGGAAATCTTGCCTTATTACCTGTGGTAAAGGCAAGACCTTGCATGTATGAAGGCCCAACATCGGCGCAAATTCTAATATAATCCTCTATATCTCCCTTCTTGCGGTGAGGCCGAAGCGCAGCCTGACAAGCAGAATTAGCATTTTCATAGGCTAGTTGTTTTATTAAAACCTTTCCCACATTTTTATCCCCTACTATTCTTTCAACTGCTTGAATTAGCCGTGAGACAAAGTCTTGAAATCGCTCGTCTGCACCCTGCCTAATTTTACCAAATTCTTCTGGTTTGGTCCCTGGAATAGGCAGGCATTTCCATGCCTGTGTGGCTAGCTGATTAATTATATCATAAATAGTTGGTCGATACTCTAATTGAGTTGCCATATGGGCATACTGTCCTTCTCCAGTTAACATATCTACAGTAACAGCAACCTCCTCTTGCTGATTTTTCTCATCCAGCTCTATAGCCTTTTCATGAAAGTTTGACTTCCACAACAAATAATCACCCCCAGAGAGACAAGCATGAGCAATCACCTTCCAGTCATTTGGGGGAAGAGCCTTTGCACTAATGGTATCTAATAAACCAAGTGTAAAAGGAGCAGTAGGCCCATACTGAGCACAAGCAAGTTTAAGCTCTTTCAGAGTTTTAAAAGGTACAGGTTCATGTTCTCGCACTAGTCTCCCTGTATCATCCTGTCTTTCCACAATAGGAAAACAGGCAAAGCCATCTATTGTTTCCTCTATATTTCGAGCCTGGTCTATAGATTGTTGGAGAGGAGATTTCCCAGATTTTGAGCTATAGACTATGGAATCAGCCCGATAAGGGAACGGAGGAGCAGAGGGTTGAATGTAGGAAGGAGCTGAGGGCAGCGGAGGCCCCGCGGCTAAGGCAGCCATAGCCACGGATTTTTCATCCCCCCTGTCATCCTCAGACTTCAAGTTATCCTCATATTCACATCCCTCTGTTTCTGGCTTACCCTGATACTCTTCAGACAATGATTTGTCTTCATATGGAAACATTTTTACAAAAAGGTCCCTTATTTTTGACCCTATCTGTCCCATATTCTTTTACTCCCAACTACACTTTCCCCAAAAACTTTCTTTACTCACTGTGCGCACTTCACTTTGGGGAGTTCCGTCACCTTCCTTCAGTTTTAGTTTCCTCATACTCAAGTCGTCTGTTCGGGCGCCACTTGCCGCGGACCAGCACAGCTTCCAAATAATGGTGCGGAATTAAGGAAACACACTTTGTCAGAACAAAACCGATGGGACTAGGAGGACTCCTCAAACTGCCTGGCAGCATCTGAGTGCCTCACAGCCCCAGTTCGCTTTATTATATGGACCTATGCAAATCAAGGACCCTGATACAAAGTTGCACATCAAAGGCTAAGACAGGAACTCTCCCAAGGCAAAAACAGGATACATTAGTAAAATTTACAAACATCTGAAACAAACAGAGTCAGAGGAAGGGTATATATATTGCTTCCTGCAACCCAAGGAAGGAAGTGGAGTGGGTGCAAACACTTAGCATCAAAGCCAAATATGGAGATGGAGGGGGGAGAACTTAGCCTTTTGCTAAGCCTTGAATCTATAATGGCTTCCTGCCATTAACGGTCCACAACAATAGGATGTCAAGGGCTATATCAATGAGATTTCATAGGTGTAACTGAGGATAAAATAATTTCTTTTTTAATAACTGCATTCATTTGATATAAAAATGATATAGCCTTACAATTTGGCCATTTTCTGAAAAGAAATTATAAGGGATTATCTCAAAAAAAAATTATGTTCAAAACTTTGATTAAAGTAAACATAATAATAAAATAAATTTCATACAAATAAAACTCAGGACTCAAAAAGGATGACATATGATCAATCTATGTATGAAAGTTTCTACTCTTCCTAAAAACCCACACCTTCTTTCCCCCTAATTGGCATCCAGGTGATAAATAAAGCTAACCAGAAGCAACTTAAAAATCCTTCATTCCTATATCAACTGCTTGAATAAAGGGCAAAATCAAGTACAAAATTCAGACTTATTTCACTTTCTTAATTTTTAAATGACAGGTGCTTGGAAAAGTCCAAGTAGACAGGCATTTTTAAGACCTTTAAATAACTTGACAATGATGTTGTCAATACTTTATCAAGAGGAAACATTGTTTTCTTCTAGCCAATAAGTCGATCTGGTATTCTAATCATCTCATTTGAAACAGTGAGACAGTTATAATAGATGTTTTTCTTGGTCGAAGTGTACAGACTTTTAAAAACCTCCAAATTATATTGGTTAAGGCTTTTAAACAAACATGACTTTATTAAACACATTTTTGTAGAGACTTGTGTTTTATAGAACCAGAATAAAAAAGCAATTACCGGTAAGACTGTATTTCAAACTAGTTGCCTTGAGTATCAGTCTATGGCTTTTAAAGCTCTGAACAATTAAAGCTGTAGTACATACCTGTAACTGATGGGCTGTCTGCATGAACTATATAGCTCATTCCAATGATGTTCCTAAATAAACTTCCAGTTATAACAGAAGCACATGCAGTAGAGAAAATTTTCACATTCAGTCAGAGCACAGGAGAAAGCTCTTCTGTATAATGGAAATGATAACCATGAAAGACCCAAATTTTATAATATGATGAGTTCATGAAGCCCAAAATCACAGAGTGGCTTTAATTTCATGGCATCTCTGAGAAGATGATCAAATGGTCACTCCAAACTTTAAGTGGCCTGTTAATCACTCTCATTTTATCTATTAGGCATTGTTACATGAGTGAACTGTAAATATAAGTAATTTGTAGGTGAAATTCTTAACAAAATATTTAAACAAACTTTCTAAAATTATTATCCAAGGTTTTATCCTATTGCACAGTTAGATTCCATTTCAGCTGCAAAATATATGTCAAGTTGAAAGGTGTGAAATGACTTCTTAAGCAAGTGTTATAAATTATATGCCAGAAATATGGAGTCACTTTCTCTAGTCATAGCAATGTTTAGGTACCAAAGTTACTTTTTGAAAGGACATTTTTAGAGGACATATAGAAATCAACTGACACGTGGCAGCAGGACCCACAAAGCTTAAAATCTTGATGCATTTCCAATATTACTCAGTAATTTCCATCTAGGGTAAGGTAGTACAGCAGAAATCAGTCTGCTCATAAAGTCAAAACCTAGCTTTGTTAATGTAATTAAAAAACATATTGGGTGATATTTAGTGTCTAGGAAAGTTATTTTTATATACAAAATAAAGACAATAATAAATAATCATAGAAGGCTATAATGAGAATGCCCTGAGATTACGTACAACGGTAGGGTAGACAAGACTTGCTTCTCTGCTTTACTTACTTCCAGGCAAGAGAAGCTCTCATCAGCATTGGTCAGTCTGAAGACACAGAACAGATCCCATCTGATAGTGAGCAACTCTTGTGTTAAAATGCCAGTACATGGGGATGACTTTCTCCCAGCCTTGCAGTGCAATGACAAAAGCTTGGCCATCTGACGTTTCTATCCAGTGTGGCAGCAGGGAAGACAGGGCTTCCGGCTTTGCTAAGACTCAGGCGGGTTTTCTCCATCATTGGCTCACATGTGTTCCTTTTAGTTAGAAAATCAGACCTCCTCCAGTATGAAGCTTTTGCATATTTGAAGTGTTCTGTTTTAGTTAAAAATAATTTAGACCTAAGGAATTTAAGATAAAGGGTTTATGACCAGCCCCACTTATTAAAGTCCTCCGCAGTGGAGTCCGCCAGCCAAAGCTCAGCTCACAATAACCCGTGTTCCTTGGTTCATTAGGCACTGTCTATGTTTTATTTTTCTTTCTTTCGCACGTAAATGTGCTTTATAAACTTTGTAGAGAGAGGTGATTCAGGTATTCCCAGATCCCTTGGCTAGTACCACATCGTTACTTTGAATAAAGTCTCAATTCCTCCATTAATACCAACACGTGATGGTGGTCTGCTTTATGTATTCTTGTGGGCTCAGTTAAAGGAAAATTATTGTTTTCCTTTGCTGGTGTCGCGTTTCCTTGATTTTTCACAGTCCTTACAGTCTTGCATTGCTGTCTTCGCATTTAAAGTAGTAGTCACCTCCTTCAGTGTTTACTGACTTCAGGGAGACGTTCCAAGGGAGATGTGTTCCAAGACCCCCAATGGAGGCCTGAAACCACGGATAGTTCTGAACTCTATATATACTATGGTTTTCCTGTATATATATATATACCTATGCTGTAATTTAATTTATAAATTAGGCACAGTAAAAGATTAACAACAATTAATGATAAAATAGATGAATGATAACAATATACTGCTCTATACCGTAATAAAAATGTGAACAGCTCTTAAACTATTATACTCATTTTCTTCATCTGATGATGATACAATGACCACACGATGAAGAGTATTTGCAGTTTGAGTGTGACAGCAAAACTAGCCCAGATTTTCTTTTCCTTCGTCACCATGTCATGGATAGAAGTGTCGCTCTACCAGTAAATCTTAGCCACCTGCCTCCTGACTTGAAAAATCAGAACTTTTACTTTCTCACTTTAAGACAGCAATTAAAAAGCTTCTCTTTGGCATGTCTGAACTGCCAGCCTCACTATTCTGGCGCTCTGAGGTCACCGTGAAGTAGATCCGGTCACTTGCACACAAGCAGGAGATGCCAGGACAGTCCTTCTGAGGACAGAGAAAGCTTCCAAGGGACTAAAGGGCTGGGAGCGCCTGCCACGTGAAGATGCTGGACAAGGGCGGATTCACATCACCTGTGGGTGGGGCTGAACACGCGAGATTTCATCGAGAGACTCAGAACAAGGTGCAATCTCAAACTCATGAATTGAGTATTTTTTAAAATCTCCACTTAGTGTTTTCCGATTGGCTGGCCCACGGTTAAATGCAAGGACAGAAAGCACACCCTGCGCGGGGTCCCAGGCCTTCTCAGTCGTCTTGGGGGATGTCAGCTCCACGTGTCCTGCAGTCTTGTGGCAGAGCGCTTAGGCTTGTGTGCCTTCTTTCTATCCTGCAGAGCTGGTCCGGTGCTGACAGCCCCCTTCTGCTTTCCTGCGGGTGGGCTCTCCCAGAACCCCTGAACCCGCCTGGATGGAGCCCTTCTTCTCCAAATGGGTCTCCTAGTTCTTGGACAGCATCCGGTTATCCCAGTGGATATCAAGTTACTGTCATGAAGGGGGAATATCTTTTTCTGTGGTCTTGCTGATGTCACTGCCCCATTTTTATGCACTCTATTTGTAAAATGATTCCTTAGTAAGCATCACTGTTATATTTATGGGTAGCCATGTAGTCCGTTGGTGACAATGACATAAGGTAATATAACCTCAAAACCTGGAGATTTTTAACTCTAACTTTTGATAATTTTTATGAGTAAGTTTACATGTTCGCTCTCTTACTGTGAAAGATTGCTGAATAACATTTAATAGATTTAAATCAGGAAGCCAAAATATTGTGGTAAGTTGGTGTCCTTACAGAATTTTTTCCAAGACTGTTCAATAACACATTGAAATAGAAAGTCGTGTGTGTGTGTGTGTGTGTGTGTATGTGTGTGTATATATATATATATATATATATATATATATATATATGAATAAACCATATGAAAAATAAAGGAATAAATGAATTCTTAGGATCTGTCTTGGGAAGTGAAATACTAAGGCCAACTAAGTTGAATTCTTTTATTTTGGCAAAGACTATCTAAACAACCAGTGTATTGCCTGAAAGTGATTTTTAATCTATGTTTATGCTCTAACAGGCATCTGTTTTTATTTTATTATTTTTCTGCATCTGTTTTTAAATGATGAAAATGTTTTGTTCGATGGCTAAGTGGGATCTTCAATTCAGAGCTGATCAGTCTGGTGAAATACTTCCAATTAATCTAATTGATTTATTAAATCCATGCTTAAGGAGTATTTTTTAACCTAAGCCTCCTAATTGTTTATCAATGGGTGTGATTCACATTCTGCTTTATCTGTGAGCTGCATCTTGAGCTCCTTAAAGATAACCAAAGAGGGGGGAAAATATTTTACAAACACTCACTTTGTATTAAATAGACTTTAGTCAATGCTAAGATAGCAGCTGGTGAGTCACAGCACTTCTTAAAATAGAATGCATATCATCTTGTTCTTTTGCTGCTTTTTTTTTCACCAGGGAACACAGTGCTTTGTTCCTATATCCTTAACGAAGACCCCCTGATCATTCTAGCTGTCCCCGGAGCTCTCCTATGTGTTTACCTTCCTCTCTTGCTATTCATCTCATGTGCTGTCCTTCACATCCTCAGTTATACCCTCTCTTGTGTTCTCATCATATATTTTTCAAATTAACAATTTTTATTTTTTAAATTGAACATGGCAAACAATAGATAAGTTGGTTTTCACCCTAGAACTATTGCATTCAAATATACCACTGGAATGCAGTTATTGAAGTTCTCTTTGCAACTGGAAGTCAAGTTGGTTATAAATATGAAAATCTTTAGTATATCATTATAAGAAATAATTCCAGACTGAGCAGTAGTAAAGCAGTGGATAGAGCGTTGATCTGAGATACTGAGGTCCCTGGTTTGAAACCCTGAGGTTGCCAGCTTGAGAGCAGGCTCGTTGGCTTGGGCATAGGGTGCTGACTTAAGCACAGTATTATCATCCCAAGGTTGCTGGCTTGAGCCCAGAGGTTGCTGGCTTGAGCAAGTGATCACTGGCTCAGCTTGAACCCCTCCCCAGTCTGCCCCCTCTCGTCAAGGCACACATGAGAAGCAATGCACAACTAAAGTGAACCAGCTACGAGTTGATGCCTCTTATCTCTTTCCTCCTTCTCTCTTCTTTCCTGTCTCTCTCTTTAAAATAATAATAATAAGGATTATAATTCCATTGCTTAAAGATAGGCCAACATAGACTTTGGCCCTTTGTACATATAGCATAGCAGATGGTTCTGTCAGTATCCAGTTTGTGAATCAAAGTACCACAGGGCCTCTCATCTTTCACCTCTGAGATATTTTCATTCTCATTTATCTATGTTATTGATCTGATATAAAATAGATAGTATGCCTTGTTTATAAAGCATTCTGACAGAACACTCTTTTTTCTTCCTCTTTTTTTTTTTTTTTTTTTTAGTGAGGAAGAGAGAGAGACAGAGAGGGACTGACAGGCAGGGAGGGAGAGAGATGAGAAGCATCAATTCTTCATTGTGGCATTTCAGTTGTTCATTGATTGGTTTTTTCATATGTGCCTTGACCAGAGGGCTCCAGCAGAGCAAGTGACCCCTTGCTCAAGCCAGTGACCTTGGACTCAAGCCAGTGTCTATCGGATCATGTCAGTGATCCCACACTCAAGCCAGTGAACCTGCATTGAAGCTGGATGAGCCCATGCTCAAGCCGGCCGCCTTGGGGTTTCAAACTTAGATCCTCTGAATCCCAGTCTGATGCTCTATTCACTGCACCACTGCCTGGTTAAGCTCTTTTTTAATTGCTTAATTTCCACTCTATCTATTATATTGCACTCACCATTGTCACTCTTGGGCTGCCCTCTGTTCAGTAGTTAGGAAATGTGAAGATTCCCTGAACCATGAGCAAGCAACATTGAAGTTTTGAATAGCCTCTCTAAATCTGGATGCTACTTTCTTCAACCACATGTGCCTTTCAAAATTTTCCAACTCCCATGTGGAACCAGCTTCTACTGAGCCTATGCTACAAAATGTATTGTTGTAAAGTTAAACATAGAAATGGACTTAAACAGGAGGCGGCAGCCAGCACAGGTTAATATAAGTGGATATTCTATACCATTAAAACTTTTAGTTTTGAATTTCTTCCTTGCTTACACTTCTACAAATAGAAGATTGAAAAAGGGCTGTGAAAAGGTCAAGATCAGCAATTGTCCAAAATTTTAAGTTAAGAGAATATATGGTTTGAAATATCCATATAATTTGAAAGAAAAGTGGTATTTTCGCTTGGATTATCTGTGGAATAGAATCTACTGTCCACTTCATGAAATAAGTGCAGATACAGCTCTATGACATGCAGCATGTGTTGCAACCTTATTTTGACCACTCATCCTTTTTAAAAATAATTTTTAGCACAACACATATACTTTTTCTTTATATCCTCTCATATCCTATTACTGCATAGTTACCATTTTGCTGAAGAAGTAGTTTGAAAAGAACCTTGATTTGTAGAGCACAAATTTTCTTTGTTCAAGGTTGTTCATGTTCTGAAGTAAACATAAAATTCTGTTCAGTGATTGAACTCAGTGGAGCTGAGTTTCTTGTGCAAGGACTATTTCAATAGCCATTTATTCATGGGCAGATACCACTTCTTTCTGATTATATATGATTTGGGAAGAAGGGGAGAAGCTCATGCCTCCTCATCATCCAAAATGAGTTAAAACAAAAACAAATTTAAAAAATAGTGTATTGCTGTTAGAAAATTCTGACTATAAATATTATTTTTGAACTTGTTTATATAAAATTCATTGGAATGAGCATTCCAATATTTCCATATTTACAAAAGTTATCAGTAATATGAGTCACTTATAACAGTCAATTATAATTTAAAATTGATCACCGATTCTTTTCCCAACATGAAGGCTTTGTCAAAGCTAGTAGCATATGTGCAGTACTTGGAGGTACAGTCCCTAAAGGCAGACAGTAAGTTTAAGTACAGCCTCTAAGATTCCCCACTGGGGTGGCCTTAGGTGGTTCATTTACTTACCTTATTTTTAAGCCTGAACTTCCTCCATAGGAAAATAGGGATAATAATTCCACTTATTACAGAGAAAGTACTTTGTACATTTTAACTCTTAGTATTATTTATTGTTAAGAAGGCCTTTCATTTTTGAACAAAATAATGTCCTTCAGCAATCTTTGTGATCCTTTATCTATGTCTGCAGATTTAATGCATCTTTTTGAATCAAAATATAACATATTTTTACCTTGTTAATCTTACAGCTTCATTTAAATACACAACTCGTGTTTCATACTTCCAGAAAATCAGTAAAAAAAAGATGGTTATCCAATAATTAGAAAGCATGATTCATTATCTGACATGAGGTTTGATGTTCAAATGCCAATAACATTTTAAATAGATATTTTAATTCATGTTATTTTTAGAGCAGTTTTTGGTTCACAGTGAAATTGAGTAGAAAGTACAGAGAGGTCCTATAAACCTTCTTCCCACATAAACATAGTCTTCCCCAGCAATAACTTTTTATTGCAAGTGTAATGATAGATTAAAAATTGCTTGTTTTTTTGTAATCTATGTCATTCTTTTTTTTTTTTAATTTTCTAAGTTAGTAAATGTTTGGTATATGTCCTAGTTAGAAAGATAAAAATAATCATATTATTAAATTTGAGGAATAGATTATTGTTTTACAGAACAGTAAGAAGCAGTCATCAGTCATTGGCAGTGACCCCCACTGCTCTGTGCCAGGCCCCAGCCAGGGAGGTCCAGGGAAACACAGACAAAATGGGAAGACAGAGAAGGGCAATCCAAATGAATCAACAAGAGAAAACCCCAGAGAATGAACTGAGTGAGATGGAAATAAGCAAACTATTGGATGCAGAGATTAAAATAATGATTATTAGAATGCTAAAAGATCTTAGAACAACAATGGATGGACACAGTGAGCACATAAATAAAGAGATAACAAGCATCAAAAAGGACATTGAAATAATAAAGAAGAACCAGTCAGAAATGACAAATACAATATCAGAAATGAAGACTACACTAGAAGCAATTAAAAGCAGGCTGGATGAAGCAGAGGATCAAAGCAGCAATTTAGAAGACAAAATAAACAAATCAGCAATTTAGAAGACAAGATAAAAACACAGAAGTAGAGCAGCAAAAAGAAGAGACTGAAAAAATCTGAGAAAACTCTAAGAGAGCTCTGTGACAACCTAAAGAGAAACAACATTGCATCATAGGAGTTCCTGAAGAAGAAGAGAAAGAACAAGGGATAGAGACCTTGTTCAATCAAATCATAGCTAAAAACTTCCCTAAATTGATGCAGGAAAAGGTCACACAAGTTTAAGAAGCACAGAGAATTCTATTAAAGAGAAACCCAAAGAAATCCACACCAAGACACATCATAATTAAAATACCAAAACTGAAAGATAAAGAGAAAATATTAAAAGCTGCTAGAGGAAAAAAAAGCTATCACCTAGAAAGAAGCCCCCATAAAGATGACATCCAATTTCTCAACAGAAACACTTGAGGCCAGAAGGGAATGGCAAGAAATATTCAAAGTAATGCAAAACAAGAGCCTACAACCAAGACTACTTTATCCAGCAAGGCTATTGTTTAAAATTGAAGGAGAAATAAAAAGCTTCTCAGACAAAAAAGAAAAAACAAAACTCAAGGAATTCATTACAACAAAACCAATGCTGCAAGAAATGTTAAGGGGCTTGTTGTAAACAAAACAAAGGGGGAAAAGAATATAGTAAAAGAGGAATATAGCTTTAAAGAATAAATGGCAATAAACAACTAAATGTCAATAATAACCTTAAATGTAAATGACTCAATCAAAAGACATAAGGTAGCTGCATGATTAAGAAAACAGGACCCATACATATGCTGTCTACAAGAGACACACCTCAAAACAAAAGACACACATAGAATAAAGGTAAAAGGATAGAAAAATATATTTCATGCAAAAGGAAATTAAAAAAAAAGCTGGTGTAGCAATACTTATATCAGATAAATTGGACTTTAAAACAAAGGCTATATTAAGAGATAAAGGAAGCCACTACATAATGATAAAGTGAGCAATCCAACAGGAAGATATAACCATTATAAATATCTATGTACCTAATATAGTAGCACCTAAATATATAAAGCAGACTTGGATGGATATAAAGGGTGAGATCAATAGCAATACTATAATAGTAGGGGATTTCAATACCTCACTAACATTATTAGATAGATCCTCAATAAAGAAAATTAACAAAGAAACAGCAGACTTAAAGGATATACTAGATCAACTCGATTTAACAGATATCTTTAGAACCTTTCACCCTAAAGCAGCAGAATATAAATTCTTTTCAAATGCTCATGGATGTTCTCTAGTATAGACCACATGTTAGGGCACAAAAGTGGTCTCAACAAATTTAAGAAGACTGAAATCATATCAAGCATTTTCTCTGATCACAACGGCATGAAACTAGAAATCAACCACACAGAAAAACTGAAAAATACTCAAACACATGGAAACTAAATAGCATGTTATTAAATAATGAATGGGTTAACAATGAGATCAAAGAAGAACTAAAAAAATTCCTAGAAACGAATGATAATGAGCATAAAACAATTCAAAATTTATGGGGCACAGCAAAAGCAGTACTGGGAGGGAAGTTCATAGCATTACAGGCATACCTTAAGAAGCTAGAAAAAGCTCAAATAAACAACCTAACCCTGTATCTAAAAGAACTAGAAGAAGAACAGCTAGTAAAGCCCAGAGGTAGTAGAAGGAAGGAAATAATAAAGATCGGAGCAGAAATAATTGACATAGAGGCTAAATGAAGGATCAATGAAACAAAGAGCTGGTTCTTTGAAAGGATATACAAAATAGATGAACATTTAACCAGACTCACCAAGAAAAAAGAGAGAGGACTCAAATAAGTAAAATTAGAAATGAGAGTAGGGAAATAACAACTGACACAACAGAAATACAAAATATGTTAAGAAAATACTATGAAGAACTGTATGCCAAAAAATTAAACAACCTAGGTGAAATGGACAAATTTGTTAAAACATAAAATGTTTTGAAAATCAATCTAGAAGAATCAGAAAACCTAAATAGACCAATTACAACAAATGAGATCAAAACAGTTATCAAAAAACTCCCAACAAACAAAAACCCTGGACCAGATGGCTTCACTGGTGAATTCTACCAAATATTCAAAGAAGAACTAACTCCTCTCTTTCTCAGCTATTTCAAATAATTTAAGAGGAAGGAAGACTTCCAAGCTCCTTCTATAAGGCAAGCATAATTCTGATTCCAAAACCAGGAAAAAACAACACAAAGAAAAAAAATTATAGGTCAATATCCCTGATGAATTTAGATGCTAAAATCCTCAACAAAATATTAGCAAATCGGATCCAGCAATACATGAAAAAAATCATGCATCATGATCAAGTGGGATTTATTCTAGAGAGGCAAAGATGGTACAATATTCATAAATCCGTAAATATGATTTATCACATAAACAAAAGGAAGGAGAAAAACCACATGATAATTTAATAGATGCAGAAAAAGCATTTGATAAAATCCAGCAACCATTCCTGATCAAAACTGTCAGCAGGCCTGACCTATGGTGGTGCAGTGGATAAAGAGTTGACCTGGAAATGCTGAGGTAGCTGGTTCGAAACCCTGGGCTTGCCTGGTCAAGGCACATATGGGAGTTAATGCTTCCAGCTCCTCCCCCCTTCTTTCTCTCTGTCTCTCTCTCCTCTCTCTCTGTCTCTGTCTCTCTCTCTCCTCTCTAAATAAATAAAAAAACCTCTCAGCAAAGTGGGAATACAGGGAACATACCTCAACATGATAAAGGCTGTCTATGACAAACCCACAGCCAACATCATTATTAATGGGCAAAAATTACAAGCAATCTCCTTAAGATCAGGAACAAGGCAGGGGTGCCCCCTTTCACCAATCTTATTCAACATAGTTCTGGAAGTCTTAGCTACAGCAATCAGACAAGAAGAAGAAATAAAAGGCATCCAAATTGGAAAAGAAGAAGTAAAACTATCATTATTTGCAGATGAAATGATACTGTATATAGAAAACCCTAAAGTCTCAGTCAAAAAACTACTTGACTTGATAAATGATTTCAGAAAAGTGGCAGTGTATAAAATTAATACACAGAAATTAGAAGTATTTTTATATACCAACAATGAACTGTCAGAAAGAGAAATTAAGGAAACAATACTCTTCACTATTGCAACAACAAAAAAATAAAGTACCTGGAAGTAAATTTAACCAAGGAGGTTAAAAACTTGTACCAGGAAATTATAAAACATTCATAAAAGAAATCAAGAAAGATACAAACAAGTGGAAGCATATACTGTGTTCATGGTTAGGAAAAATAAACATCATTAAAATGTCTATATTACCCAAAGCAATTTATAAATTCAATGCAATACCAATTAAAATACCAGTGACATACTTCAAAGATATAGAACACATATTCCAAAAATTTATATGGAATCAAAAAAGAACAGGAATAGCCTCAGAAATCTTGAAAAAGAAGAATAAAGTGGGAGGTATCATACTTCCTGATATCAAGTTATACTACAAGGCCATTGTACTCAGAACAGCTTGGTATTGGCATAAGAACTGGCAAATAGATCAATAGAACAGAACAGAGAACCCAGAAATAAACCCACACCTTTATGGACAATTGATATTTGACAAAGGAGGTAAGAGCACACAATGAAGTAAAGACAGCCACTTTAACAAATTATGTTGAGAAAATTGGACAGCTACCTGCAAAAAAAATAAATAAATAAATAAAAAAGAAAAAAAAGAAACTAGACTACCAACTTACACCATTCACAAAAATAAACTCAAAATGGATAAAAAAAACTTAAATGTAAGTCATGAAACCACAAGCATCTTTGAAGAAAACATAGGCAGTAAGCTCACCGACATCTCCTGCAGCAATATATTTGCTGATTTATCTCCTCGGGCAAGGGAAATAAAAGGCAGGATAAACGAATGGGACTATATCAAACTAAAAAGTTTTGTACAGCTAAACACAAGATGAACAGAATTAAAAGACAAACTACACAATGGGAGAACAGATTCAACAATATGTCTGATAAGGGATTATAAGCAAAATTTATAAAGAACTTGTAAAACTCAACACCAGGAAAACAAACAAGCCAATAAAAAAATGGGCAAAAGAAATGAATAGACACTTCTCCAAAGAGGACATACAGATAGTCAATAGACAGATGAAAAAATGTTCAACATCACTAATCATGAGAAATGCAAATTAAAACCATAATGAGATACCACTCACACCAGTCAGAATGGCACTCATTAACAAAACAACACATGATTGGTGCTGGCGAGGATGTGGAGAAAGGGGAACCCTCCGGCACTGCTGGTTGAATGTACACTGGTGCAGCCACTGTGGAAAACAGTATGGAGATTCCTCAAAAAATTAAAAATGGAATTGCCTTTTTACCCAGCCATTCCACTTTTAGGAATATATTCCAAGAACACCATATCACTGAATCAAAAAAAGAAATGCACCCTCATGTTTATGACAGCATTGTTCACAATAGCAAAGATCTAGAAACAGTCCAAGTGTCCGTCAGTGGATGAGTGGATTAAAAAGCAGTGGTACATATATACAATGAAATACTATGGGGCCATGAAAAAGAAAAAAAATCTTACCTTTTGCTACAACATGGATGGACCTGCAAGCTATTATGTTAAGTGAAATAAGTCAGGCAGAGAAAGAAAAATATCATATGAACTCACTCATTTGAGGAATCCAAGGACCAATGTGAACTGAGGAATGGAACTAAACCTAAAGGGAAGGGGAGAGGGAGCTGTTGGGATTGAGGCAGTGGAGATGTTGAGGGGAATATGGGAGTGGGGTCATTCAATAGAGGAGACACTAGAATCTATGTAAACACAATAAATCAAAAAAAATTAAAAGAAAAAGAAGTAGTCATCAAATCTAAAGAAAATCTGTATCATTAAAAAATTTTTAATTTCTGTATATATTGATGATACATTGGTATCTGGGAACATAACTGAAAATTTTGGATCAGATGACATAGTATCTATTCCTATAGCCTATGACTTATGGGATAAGTTATAATATAGAATGTGACTGATTATTAAACAATGTTTATCTTTCATGGAAAAAGTGAATATTCAGTTCTTATAGAATATATTTGATTAAGCAGAATATACACTTTAAATGAGAAACAAAAACACTATCTGTGCAAAAACACTTAAGTATCAGCACATACACAAATTCTCAGCACACATAGACATCTCTTATGTCCTAATACACGTTCCTCCCAAGGCAAGCCTCTCAGACCATCAGTTACTGCTCCAGCTTTAGTGAAATCAAAAGGGCAAAACTTAAACCCAGCCATCCCCTCTCACTTTGAAAAACACAGATCAACTTCAATTTCTCTGCTCTGTAACAGATGCCACCCACTTGTTCTCTTGGGGTCATACTTCTCAGACTAGTAGGGTTACCTCTCCTCCCCTTCACCTTCTGCCATTAACTTCTCTCTAACAATTTTACTCTCAGCAGCATACGTCTTAGTTGCCAATGTTTTGTGAACTTCAGCACCCAATCCCTCATAAAGTTCCGCCTGAATCTCTCAGTGAACATGAAGATAGATTTCACATTTAAAACCGGTACAACCATTGGTTACAAAAATTTTCTAGGGCGAGGCTTTTTCAAAAGAATGTTTCATAATTTTCAAGAAGAGTTCTTTAATTGTTTTCTTTTCCTTTTGTGGTTTTTGGTAGGGTGGTGTACCTAGTTTTAAATATATATTTAAATATTGTATATATATATTTCTAATTTTATTGTTTTGAGGTTCTTGAATATGATCTATATGACACTAGCTTTTGTGCTTTAATTGTAATTTTTCTTAGGGTGCTAATACATGTTTTTGTGTGTTTGTGCATGTTTGTGTTCATAATGTCCCAGAAAAGAAAAAAACATATTACTTTCACATAGAATATTCATATGTGTGCACATTAACACACATATAATTTATAATTGTGTCATCATTATTGTGAACAAGCATGACTTTAGAGTGAAGGCAGAAAGTAAATTCATTCTTTCCTTTCAATCTGTTATTTCTTTTAATCTCTTCAATCAGCCATTTTTCTTCTGTCCCTTAAGTTTTTATTCACATGACTTTTCCAATTATTCATAGTTACCAAAAATTCCACAGTCATTTTTAGAGAGAAGTCCCATTTCAATAACAATGGGGTTCGTACCAGTGCAAAAACAGTGCTGAAAATTCATCCCAAATGAAGGCTTCGCACCGTACCAGCTTGTCTGCTGGATCCGAAGCCCGTGGCAGGATGAGAAGTAAAGCCCTCTACCCTCTCACTCATGAGATAGAGTTGGACAGAATGGGGAAGGAATAGGAGAGATAAGAAGAAGCAAGAGAGGTCTTACTGCTTTGCATTACCTTTCCAAAGAAATATATAATCCCCAACTCTTAGCCCCTTCAACTTTAACGTATTCTCAAATTTAAGGAAGGGCTACATAACACATTGTCAATGAGGTGTTTTTCAAGCCCTGTCTAGGTATTCTGCACCTTACTTTGGATTATGGAGAATAATTTGTTGCTCTTGTCTTGGGGCTTCAGTGGAAAATAAGACAGCAAGTGTGCCATTTAAATACCCTTTCACGGTGCTGTCATTCACGTCCTTCATTGTTTTTCTTTTCTCTACTGCCTCTGTTAATTTCTGAGAGTCTTTGGCTTTGTTTATAATTTTGTCATTTTGTGTTACTTCTATTAGTTGTGCTGTGTATGTTTAGAAGTCATACTATTGAGTACATATGACTTTAAAATCTTCATATGTACCTGGCACATTTTAATTTTTTCAAAGCCAGTATAAAATAATCCTTTTTGGACACTTCATTTTCACTCCTTTGTTATTTTTTCTGCCTTTATTGAAGTATGATTGACAAATAAAAATTGTATATATTTAAAGTGTACAATATGATGTTTACATAAGTGTGCCTTCTGCAATTATTACCATGATCAGGAAAATTAACATAGTCACCATTTCACATAGTTACTATTTGTGTGTGTGCATGTGTGATGAGAACACTTCAAATCTGCTCCCTTAGCAAATTTTACGTAAACAGTACATTATTATTAATTATAGTTACCGTGCTGTGCTTTAGATCTCTAGAACTTATTCATCTTATAACTGAAAGTTTCTACCTTTTGGCCAACCTCTCTATATTCCCCACCCCCCTCAGCCACTGTCAATCACTTTTCTAATCTATGTGTCTCTAAGTTAGACTTCTTTGAGTTTCCACATGTAAGGTATCATATAATATTTGTCTTATTTAACTTCCATGTTCATCCACATTATTACACGTCAGGATTTTCTCTTTCTTGAAAGCTGGATTATATGTCTCCCTCTATGCTAAGCTCTATATCATTTTCTTCATTTGTTGATAGACATTTGGTTGTTTCCATATCTTGTCTATATGAATAATGCTTCAATAAATATGAGAATACAGATATCTCTTTGAGATACTGATTTTATTTCTTTTGAACATATAGCCAGAAGTGGAATTAATGGATCATATGGTAGTTCTATTTTTAAAAGTATTTTGAGGAAGATCTGCACCATTTTTCATAGCAATTGTACCAATTTATATTCCCACCAACAGTGGTGAAGAATTTCCTATTCTTTGTATTTTCACTGAACACTTGTTATCTCTTATCTTTTTTTATAATAGCCATCTTAACAAGAGTGAAGTGATATGCTGATTGTGGTTTGGATTTGTATTTCCCTGATGATTGTTGATATTTAACACCTTTTATATATCTGTTTGCCATTTGTATGATTTCATTGGAGAAGTAGTTATTTTTTTTTAATTGTATGAGTTCCTTATATAGTTTGACTATTAATCTTTTATTAGGTAGATGATTTACAAGTATTTTCTCTCATTCCATAGGTTGTCTTTTCCTTTTGTTGACTTTCTTGCTGTTCAGGAGCTTTTTGAGTTTGGCACTGTAACACTTGTCTGCTTTTTCTTTCATCACCTGTGACTTTGGTGTCATATCCCCAAAATCAATTTCAAGAAGCTTTTCTCCTGTATTTTATCCTGGGAGTTTTACAGTTTGATATCATTAAGCCTTAATCCATCTTGGGTTGGTTTTTTGTGTACGGTGAGCGTAAGGGTCCAATTTCATGTTTTGCATGTGAAAAAAGTTTTCTCAACACCATTTATTGAAAAAAAACTACCCTTTTTTCATTTTCTTTTTGGCATGGTTGTTGAAGATTAATCGAATGTAGGCATTGATTTATTTCTTCCATTGTATTTCATTGGTCTATGAGTCTGTTTTTATACCAGTGTCATACTCTTTGGATTATAATAACTTTGTAATTTTGTTTGAAATCAAGAAGTATTATGTCTCCAGTTTTCTCCTTTATACTTTATACATAGACTATTTTTATTATATTTACATAACATATCATCATCATCATTAAAATAATAATATCCACAACAAAGAAATACAGTGAGAAAAATCTTTTCCAATTACCACTTTGTCAACTCCAAGTAAGAATGCTATGTTCTTTTCACCTCTCAGCTACATTTATTTTATTCCATTAAAGGAAAAAAGTCACTTGGCATCAAAGGAAACATTAAAAACAATTAGAGGAAGCCTTTCCAGAAGTATGTGATTAAAAAAATTCATTAACATTTTAAGTAAAGGTTTTTAATCATTCCCTTATTTCTGCAAAGTGTCACCAAATCATACAGCAGTGTACTTGAAAGAGGTCTCAACAACCTGATGGTATAAATGTATCTTAATAGGAAGCAGCATAAAAAAATAGTATACTTTTCTTATTTTATGTAATTATGGTAGTAATACTATTGTGACACCTTAATGAGACAGTGCATATTAAGTAGAGCAAGTTTTGACTTTCATACTAAGATTTCTGTTGTGATAGCCTACAAAAATAAAATGTCTTTTGTTTCTGCTCGGTTATTCTCATTACTGTTGATGTAACATACCCTTGTATTTTTTCTGTATTTCAAATACTAAATATATTAATCATATCACCTACATGTGGAAATTTCTGTACATAATCACAATCTATTGCTTTGTTAGTTGTTTCAGTAAATGTGTCTTGTCTTTTTAATTAAACCCCAAGCTCTTTGAAGCAGAAACCCTGTCTTGTGTATAGTTTCTCTATTAAAATTTGCAGGAGAGAATGGAATGATTTTTTTATGAAGCTATTAAGAAATAAAAATAGTATGGCTTAATAAAAACAACATTAACTTGGTCTTTCTATATTGGAGTTCACCCACCAAGTAGTGATATTTGATCAATTTCAATTAAATCTGCGGGTTTAGGCAAAGCACCCATTTCTCTACATCTTAGTATACTCATTTTAAACTGGAGTAAATTGATTGGATTATCTCTAAAGTTTTCTTAATTGAAAATTATATTACTTTTCAAAAATAAAGTTTTTTATATAAAAAAGTAGTTCAAAACCCAAATTTGCTCAAATAAAAAGTAGACTAAGTTAAAGCATCACTTAAAGTTTTATTTATAAAAACTCTAATAAATCTTTTTTCTATGTTTGAGTGTGTTTTCCATATCTTCAAATTTTCTGTGTACATATTAGATTATAAAATGATTCATTTCCAGGACAATTCAGTGCCTTAGGATATTTTCTCAGTAATCTACCTATTAAAATTTGACTCAATAATATATGTCAAGTAGTACTTTCATAATATGATTTTAAAATTTCAAATAATTAATATTAGATGAACATAACAGAAGGCACTTAGAAGTAAATCAGATTATAACCACTTTTAAGAAATATTTTCAAATCACCTTCGGGCAGGAGTCCTTATAACTTAGTCACCAAAATAATGAGCACTTTATCAACTCTCTATCTACATAGTAGGCACTTGTATAAGAATCATTTTTTTTTATAACAACATTCTCAAAGAGCTACCAGGGAGGCTATTAAAATTCAAACTATTGTTAATATACTCAGAATATAAAACAAACACAAAGTGCCACAGTTCATTAATATCCATTTGCTCAATGCCTTTATTTATTTTACAAATAACTGATAGATTAGTGGAAATAATATCCAACCTCTCATGATTTGAAGGAAAGGAAAGTGTAACTTCAATCAGAGGAAAATATTTCCCAGACAGTGTTAATATCTAACATCTTGTGCTAGCTAAAGACCTGTTATTTTATTTTGCCTCTTGTTTGACATTTATTTGGAGTTTATTTGAGGATCCTTTGATGGAAAAACTGCTTGCAAATTTTAACATTTAAGGACATTTAAGCGATGTTTGAGGCGATATCTGTAGAAAACACTTCCTATTTGAGGTAGAGGTGGGGTCTGGCAAGGTCCTCCGGGGGGGGCAGACATGGGAACGGGAATACAAATGAGGGGTCATCCATGTAGATGGGCATCCTGGAGAAGCGCAGTGTTGACCTCTGCATGAAAGACAAGGTGCGAACAGACTCTGAAGTGGGTCTCTGCCTGCCGAAGTAACAGTACAGAGAACGATATTTCAGGGGTGGACAAGCAAGGAAGTTGGAGAGGTAGCCGGAGGCCACAGTTCTAAGATTTTAGAGCCATGATTAGATGTGCTTCTAAGAGCAATGAGAGGCCACTAGAGAGCTTTAAGCAAAGGAGTGACATAGTGCTTTAAAAGACCACTCTTGCTGCTATACGGGATCAAGGGCAAAAAGAGGGAGAAATATGAGCATCAGGTGCTCATGAAACATATTTATGTCCTACTGAGTCTTCTAAGAAGCAAATCCTGGGCAGAATTAGAAGGTGCAATATCTATCTAAATAACTGTGAAGATAAAAGGGCAGGGAGAGCCTTCAGCAGCAGTGCTGATATAACCCCTGTGAGTGGACAGGACAGTCTGACAGCCTCAGATTACTGGGATCCTGTCAGCAGGAATTACCCTGTTCTAGTTACCTTTCCCTCACTACTGAGCCATTGATTTGAAGAGCCTGGTTGGAGGGAGGTGGCTTTGTAGAGAGAAAAATATAGCAGCCGAAGGCTGTCAATCACTATGCTTCTTGAAGGGACATCTAATCAGCACACTTCCATGGTCACTGCAGTATGGATGCCTTGGACTAAGGCTGCAGTTGTAGATGTGGTGAGATTTGGTCAAAGTTCTAACATATTTTGAGGAGTGAAAGAATAATATTTACTAAAGTATAGGATGAGGAAATTTTTTTACTTGAGATCCTGGAAGAAAGGTTATGGCAAGTCCTGAAATGGAGATTTGGAAAATGTGAGTTTCAAAGGCAGGGAAAGGGGATTCTGGGAAAAGTAAACTGTGCTGGATGGGTTAAAGCTGAGATGATTATTATGAATCCAAGTGGATAAGTTAGATACATTTCATTGGGTGAATGTTGGGCTGTGGTTATTAATTTGAATGCCTAGGTGGACAGATGGTTTATAGTATATAAAGGTTATCTAGGAGGTGAGTATAGTTGGAGAAAAAAAAGAAGGTAGTAACTCATGAGTCCTAGGTACTTTACAACGTCTATAAGCTAGAACAAGTAAAAAGGATTTAGCAGCACATTAGACATAGCCAGATTGGAGGAATAAGTGGTGTGTATTAAAACTGAGGCTCTGACTCAGAGACTATGCCATTCAGATGAGAAGGAGGGGCAGAATTGAGAACGATCTATCTAGGATCGTATGGGAAAGAAAGGACTTCCAGAAGGAGGGAATGGTTAATTGTTTTTGAAAATTGCTGAGAGTTTAAAAGGTTTCTGACCTCAAATAAATCAATGAAGTTGGCAGCGTGGAGGTCAGTGGTGACACTGACAAAAGTGGTTTCAGGGAAAGTTTGGAAAAAAAGCCTTATTGGGGAGAATAAAAGAAAGAATGAGAAGAAAGGAGTGGAGGCAGTGAGTATAGAAACTATTTTGAGGAAATCTGCTATAACAGGAAATGGGGATTTGGAATTGTTCTGCTAAGGGAGAGGTTTTTGTTTTAAGACAAGTGATAGTCCAATACATTTCGATGCTATAGGAATCATCTATGAGAGGGAGCAAACTCTGTGGTCCAGGAGTGCACAGACAAAGGTGCCTGAGTCAAATTCTTGAATAGAGGAAAGAGAATGAGATCCAGCACCTACCTGAGGCCAGATAATTCATCTATTTTTTAGCAGATTATACAGGTCAAATGCAGTTACACTGGTTTATCTGATAGTGAAAATTTGTTGAAATTCTTTCCTGATGACTTTAAAATTTTTTCAGTGAAATAAGGATCAAGGTCATTATTAGGGAAAGAGCTGTAGAGCAGGCTTGTTGGAGGTTTGAGGAGTTATGAAAGCCATTTAGGAGAGAGGGATAGTAAACTGAACAAGTAAATGTAATACTAATAGTTGAATAGTCCTGAGTGCCCACTTGAAGTTTATTTGAGACCAGTCAACATGGTTAGTGTTTTTCTCTATTCATTTCCTTTTCCTCGGATGTTGACAAAAACTTGGCATACGTTGTTTTTAATCATTATTGTGGTTTTGCAAAGCAGATATGATATAGGAAAAGGGCAAGGGAATTGACAGTACATGTAAAGGGGTGATTACAATGATGGATGTGAGATGTAGGCTAGGTTGGAAAAGAATTAAGAGCACGAAGCATAAGATAAACGGAATATGGTTATGTGAGTTCAGAGTACTTGGGATGGGTGAACTAAAAAATGAGATAGCAAGAGAATGTTGGAGTGATATTCTTTATAGTAAGATTACAGGGGAGATAGAATGAGTTTGAAACATGCAAAAAAGTCTAGGATGTGAACATAGGAGATAAAGTTGAGGGCTAGAGTAGTGGAATTGAGAAAGATCAAGTCAAGAAAGATCAATTTGTAAAGGAGCAGGAAACTGAATAAATAAATTTAATAATATTATTGAGAGTCTTTGGATATTGGTAAGACTACCTGCATGGATAGAGGGTTCACCGAGTAAAGATGGTGAGGAAAACAGTAAGCCAGAGATTCACAGATGAAGAATACGGTAAATGACTAGGAAGTATGAGAGAAAGCCTAGTTTCATATCATAAACTTTGAAGGAATTGTAAAGATTAGGCAGGAACTAGGGAAAGTGATCTTGTTACTCAGTAGTACATAGGGTATAAGAGGGAAAAACAACTGTGAACTGAGAGACTATTGATTTCCTAGATACTGTAGCAAATGATCACAACCTTGATGATTTAAAACAACAGATATTTGTTTTCTCACAATTCTTGAGGCCAGAAATCAAATCAGTATCAGTGGCCCCAAATCAAGGTGTCAATGGGACTATCCTCTCTCTAGTGGCTCAGGGGACAATCTATTTCTTTTCCTCTTTCATTGTTTGATGACTTCCAGCATTCCTTGGCTTATGGCCACCTCACTCCAAACTTTAAAGCCTTCAAATCTTACTGTGCCCCATGTTTATACTGTTCTCTTCTGTGTGTGGCAAAATCTTCCTTTGTCTTCCTCTTAAAAGCATACATGTGATTGCATTTAGGGCCCATCTGTATATATCCCCATCTCAAAATCTCTAATGTAACATCTGCAAAAACTATTTTCTTTTATTTTACCCCTATAGATTATGGTCACCTTCATAAGGCAGATGGACACCCACCTAAAGTCTGGCTCGAGTTTCAAGACTGATGATGCCACACACAAACCAAGAAGGTATGAAAGTGTTTACTATTTACAGAAACGAAGTTTGGGGACAGCGTGTATCAAATAGCCAGAAAGATAAGCCTGAGTTTTTAACATTGTTAGGGGTTGGGGGAGGAGGTGAGTGAAAGTTCCTGCATTCAAGAAGAGAATTATGTGGTTTAAATCTCTCACCAGCACTAAAGGAGGAGCACTGAGACTCTTATCAGCTTGTCCAGGTGTGGGCACAGTAGAAGGTGTGAGGGTGAGGCTTGAAATGAGTCCTTATAAGGTAATACTCACAGGTTCCAGTGTTTAGAATGTGAATAATACAGGGGAATGGTATGATTTTTCAACCCACCACAGAGAATTCTGAAAATGTCCTCTGGGGCAGTCTACATTTACGTACAATCAGAAATTGAAGAAAATATTAAAGAAGTTAATGCTAAAGGGGATTTTTAAACTAGTGATTCAAAGAACCAAAACCTATTTGCCTATTTTGTTGGTTTTACTCACTGCTTTATTTCCAGTCTCTACAAGTTTCTGTAACCGAGGTGGCATTCAATAAGTATTTTATGAGTGAATGAATGAATGAATGAATGAATGAATAAATAAATGAATGGAAAATGGACATTATTTCTAATAAACAGACTTATTGGAAAATAGTGCTTTTGCTGTTATTTGGACTTAAAATTTAGGTATGTTGGCCAAGTATAGACACCTTACTATTTTTAAATGTTTTATAGTGGAAGAAAGAAGGAAGGATAAATTTGGAGCTGGCAGGACACTTTGTGGAATTGACTCAGTATGCTCACCCATATATGAATGAATAAACAATGCTGAATTCACTCTAATGGCCAGAGAGAGAATTCTGAAACAACAGCCTGCCTCCCACTTGACATAGCTGTTTCTCTTACCACTTTCTGGCCCTCTGTCTCCACACAGATGATCTCCTGGTCACTGCTTTGACTTCCCAAGGACTCGGAACACAGTAAATATGTACTACGAAAAGAAAATTTCCCCCAGGGGTAGTGTGAAAAAAAATTAAAGCTATTTATAAGATATTAACTGAAAGACAGAAAGAGAAGGAGGGAGAGAGAGTAAGAGAGAGAAAGAGAGCAAGAATAGAAATATATAGTACAGTCAAGAGTGTAGCTTTAGGGTATTGGACCTCTGAAAAGGGAGGAGAAAAAGAGAGATGCCTAATCATAGCAATAAAGCAGAGTCAAAGGTACTTCTTGCACATCCTCTTTTTATCCTCTAGAGATTAATTACCACGCAATATAACCCTTATTTCTTTTCACATTTTCTGTTACTGGGCACTGATTTACCAAATGATTCATTTCCAAGGTGTCCCGTTCCCTTCTTTTTGTCAAAAATATTCAGGAAAGGAGGATGCCCTTAGCCAACCTTTTAAACCACTATTGTACCTTGTAAGATAGCTCATCTGGAATTCTTCTTGTTTAGGGACTGTGACAAACAAGCACCCAGCAAATGAACACATCATCTCAGATAGCCCACCCCAAGCTTTCAGGGAAAGAAGCAATTTCTTTCCTCAGAGAGGATGGTTGCATTGTCAGCACCTGTGATTTGTTCTGCTGTCCCGCATTTTGTGATACCACTCTTTGACCCCTCTAAAAGACTCAGGTCAGAGACACCTGGCTGGAGGCCTCCGTTTTATTGTCTGACAGGAAAGGTTCGATGTTTCCAGTTTGTTCTCCTGTCAGTGTGCAACTATTGCATCTTTCTTGGGTGAGTGCTTTAGTCCGTGTGGCAGCCCCTGTGCTCAGCCAGTGACCAGAGGGGAGTCTCCTCTAGAGCTTGCTCACGGGGTCAAGGACTCCTCAGCTCCTTCCAGGTCCCCGTTTTCCATCTCCAGCCGTGCTCTGCCCTCCCTGTCAGTTCACCGTGATTCTGGGTCTTCTTGGCTGGCATCCTTGCCTTTCCCTTGTCATCTTGGCTGCATTCTCTCTGTGACATCTGGGCGTTCTCTGAGCCCCAGCGCTCCCCTTATTTGCCTGGCATGGTGGACACATGGGGTGATTTGGGAGCAGCACAATTCTGGAACTGCGGATTCCAGGACAGCAGTCATGATGTCATGAGGTCAGTGAAGCTGACCCCAAGCTTCTTCAGGGAAGGAATTGACCCGGCTGCGTGCGTCCGAGAAGGGTGATGGTCCCTGCAATGTAATTCTTTGTTGGCGATGCTTACCAATACCTGCCATTATATTATGGTGTCGTAAAACAAAGTCACTACAAATGGCCAGTTCACAGTATAAAATGTCCTGTTTTTCCTGGTTTTCGAGTGTACTTTGGCCATTGGTTATGGACAAGGATTTTGGTTACTCTATTTTTAAACAACAGTGGTCTTTTAGGTCTAACTATCAATTTAATGGTGCCAATGGCCATCAAAACAAAGAAAATTACACAGTAAGCCTGTCTTTCTTTTGTAAAGGGCATCATTTCCATCTTATTGCAGTACTGAGCAGAGACCGCTTCCCAACACCTCCGTGACCGTTGTCCACACACGGGGGTGAACCAACGAGCAAAGGGCACTTTGTTTTCGGTTTCTTCACTTCAACTGGGGAAACAATTTTTATAGCATCACTTTTATGTTTGGAATATTGGTAGTACCGAATAAACCAAGTAGAAAATGATAGCTTTTTAGAAAGAGAAAGAAAGAATAAGACTCGTGATAGTGATGAATGATACACAATTAAAAGATGTCGACACACAAATACCCAGGAGCAGGGACACTTTCATTATACCTCGGATCCACATGAGGTATTCATTTGGTGAATTTTAGAGAGTGCTTTCCAATAATACATTTATGAAATAAAGCGAAAGGGGGCATAAAAGAAAACAGTAATTAAAAAGTAAGGAAATAAAATGTCACTTAATTCAACTAGATATTTTAGAAGAAAATTCTATGATTAAAGTGTACCAAGGGAGATTGGTTTAAAATCCCATTACCTAAGATACATGAACATTTCCAAGGCCCTAAGCCAGGGGTCAGGAATCTATGGCTCATGAGCCAGATGTGGCTCTTTTGATGGCTGCATCTGGCTTGCAGACAATTCTTTAATAAAAAAAAATAATAACATTAAAAATATAAAACATTCTCATGTATTACAATCCACTCATTTCCTGCCACTCGTGTTCATGGTTGTGGGTGGCTGGAGCTGTCTTCTGGGATAACACCAAATTTTTATTGGATAATGCATAACGTACATGGGTCGTTGTATGGCTCTCATGGAATTACATTTTAAAATATGTGTCGTTCATGGCTCTCTCAGCCAAAAAGGTTCCCGACCCCTGCCCTAAGCTATATGGTAGGAAAAAACAACAAACGACAAAAAAAGAAAAAGAGAAACAACTAATTGTTCCAAAAGAAATTAATACAAATGGTTTTCATTAGTTGTTGCGTGGCTTTTAACCTAGAAAGGAACTAAACCTGATTGGAAAAAAATAGCCTTATAATAAAGTGTTAAGAGACTATAAATTTGAAGTTTGAATAGAGAGAATTAAATGATCTCACTGAACCACCTTAATAAGTTGGTATAAATGTGATACAATTTCCTAAAATGAAAGCTCTTACGTAGCACTTTGAATTTTCTGGGTTCTTTCTGCGGTTTGTGGCTTGATTACGTGCCATGGAACTGATTCTATCTATCATCTATCTGTCTAGTTACCTACCTACCTTTCTATTACCCAGGATCCAAAGGGTAACCCCTGTACAACCTTTAAATTAATTTTTTTTTCACTTAAAAATATTTGCTTACTATGAAAATTCTATCTTTTTACCCATCTTAGAGGAAGAGATGTTGATCACATGTTTTAAGAGTAATACTTTTGATCCTTCCCCTTTCACCACTTTAGAAACCTTGTGTGCTTATCTCCTCTCTCTTTTGCACTTTATCCTTTTTTTTTTTCTTTACTGGTTGCTTTCTCTCTTTTCTGCCTCCCCAAACTTTGTAGTAAGGGTGCACTGCTTCTACCTCTCCACTGAGGCCCAGAAAGCCATATTTTGTCTGGTTGCACATCTCTGATCCTGAAATCAATGCCGTATGCTCTCTCCTCATCCTAAAATTGGTGGCTGCTGGAGCCTGATGGATGAGATCCTGGCTCCTACACTTCTAATCCAGCTATCATATATAGTAGGGCAATTTACTTGATTTTGTTATTTATATCTATGCAGATAGCTCCTTTGTCACCACGGCCAGCAGGACCTCAATTCTGTGACCTATCCTAGCATTTCTGGTTGCCTTTTGGATATCATTTTCCTACACATTTGAACTGAGAGTAAACTATTTTCAACAGGACTTTTAACTGATCCTTCCTCCCTAAGGCTTCTAGCCTCCATTCCAACATCAGTTAGGGTGATTTCACCTAAAACACCGCCAGCTCAGATTTTATTCTTGGTTATAGTTGCCTCCAGACATTTTTGATTATACATTAATTTTAAGAAAACTTTTTTGAATCACCTCCAGTGTATCTATATGAATTTATAAATTTTACACATATTATCTTGTCTCTCTGTGTATTGGATATTTGTCATTAATTTTATTTTGTTGGACAGCATAACAATATGTAAAGTTTCTAATATTTTCTTCTATATTCTTGTCTCTTCACTCCCCTGAAGGACATTTTGGTTGTTTACAGGTTATAAAGGAAGGAGTGTGATAATCAGATTTGCCTTTTATTCACTCATTCTATGCACAGTGTGGAGGACAGAGTTGAGGTAAATAGGGCTAATGAAAGGAAGGCTAGTAACTAAAGTATTGCAGTGGACCAAGCAAGAGAAAGTGAAGGTCAAACTCAGAACAGCCAAGGAGATGAAAAGGAAGAGGTATTTTTTTAGAACTATTTTGGAAGGCTGAATTGACAAGACCTGACCATTGGATGGTGGTGGGGAGTGGATCTGAGAGGTGAGGGTAAAGGAGTAGAGAAATAAACTAATGCCAGTTCTGTTTGGGGGAGTAGGAAGGAGGACAGTGTTCATGTTTAATGAGACTGAGGCTTCAGTAGATAAGCTGATTTGGGAGTTAAATTGAATTCAAGTTAATATAGTTTTATTTCCTTTCAAAATTTCTTGTTTTTCTGCTATACAGCTTGTATTATTTTTCTTTTCTAAATCTCCACATTTAGGCTTAATCTATGCTACTCTGTATTCACATTGTCCTCCTAAAATACGAAAACCTTTTTTTCCAGTAAACTCTTTTGATATTTATAATATATCTTTCATTCTAATTTTATGGATGACTTCTTTTTTTTAATATATTATATTTCAGGCAGTACAGGCTGTTACTCTTTAGGAACAAATGACCTCATAGTTTCATAGTGGCTTACTATAAATAAAGTTTATTTCTAGCTCATGTAACTTTACTTTATTTCATGTACTTTCATCCCAATGTACATTTCAGGTTGGGACCCAGACCAAAACTACCATTCCAATGTAAGTAGTTTATTTTATTGGTGAGCCCAAGAGAATAAAAATGTGAGGCAGGGAAGAAAATAAGGCCAAAAGGCTTCATTTTCAAGCAAGTTATCACTATTGACAACTGGGATTTAATTTTCCTGTGGAACTCTAAGAGCCAGGGCAAACTACGCACCTGATTACAGTAATCCCTGCCAAGGCTCAAGGGAGTGGTGATATTTACACAACGATTTCCATCAGCTATTGGCTGAGGCTGCATCTATGGCTCTTTGTTCTCCAGTGTTTCAAGTCCAGAGTGAAGATGACCAACATGGCTCAGAGTGAGAAACAGCTCTCGTGCAAAAAATGTATGCGTTGGCTCTTGCACGCCAGAGAGGTGTGCATGGCTGTAAGGGATATGGAGAGCTACCTGTTAAGTCTGTCAAGGGATAAACAAGTAAATAGGTAAAGCACTACCAAGATAAAATTGAATAATTTTACCACTATTTATTTCAAAATTTAGCTAACTCCTGTGTAATCTACTTGTGATACCTATCGCCATAGCTATTGTCAAAATTTTACAGCGTACATTAATATGAGTCATATATCTGTAGTCACTACACCTGATTATTTATATGTCTATACTTTCATTTTGTCATCTTATATTATATTATAATGTATAATCTGTTTCTTAAAACAATTGTGACTATCCTCAAGATAGAAATTGTATCTTACTCATTTTCAGTTATCTTGCGATTATCACTCAAAAAAAGTTTGCACACATATCAATGAAATACATAAACAGACACACTCCAATTCCTTTGAAATTAAGAAAGTTAATGTTGCTTTAAAAAATAATAAATGCCTCACATCTCTTACTGTACTTTTAGAAATTTCTTAGCTGTGTTTTTATAACGATAGGGCATTATTATTATATATGTCAAAGAATGTATGAGCATTGTTTTAAAGTAATTCTTTAGAAGAAAATTAATTTTAAATTTCTAATAAATATTACATTCTCCTTGGGCAGACACATGATGAAATGAAAGGTGTCATTTATTACTTTAGGGACTGAGAAGGTCTAATAAAGAAATGTAAGGAGTAGCTTCTAGCTTGGGAGCATTCATTTTAAATTCTAGGAAAGAGTTAGCTATGTTACCACTTAACCTTTAATATGAATAGCAAAATAATATAAAAGAGAAACTGGGAATATTTGTGAATAAAATATAAACAAACAGTTCCTATTTGCTATGTGCATTCTGTTAAAAGCTTTGCCTCTGCCCAATATATCTTATGGCAACATTCTTGTAAATTCTGTATAATTTAGAAAGCAAATTCAATGTATGTGCAGGCGCATTCTCCTCTGAGACAATTTGTTATAAGAGGAATTTCGCTGCCAAGTCTCATGGAACACGTAAGTTATGCAGAGCATTCTGAAAAGTTAGCTTTTAATGCAGTCATTGGGGCTACATTGTCATAACAAAGTTCTTAGGCAGTTTTGCAAACATCCAAAAGCAGCTTTGATTTTTCCTTCGTATAGCAGTATTCGTCATTTATAAAAAAGGTGTTTCGACCATTCTTTTCTCTGATACAGTTGGTCAAGGTTCATGGTCAAAATAGATTGCTCCCAGGATTTCTGCAGGTGGTCACTGGGCAGCAGCAGAGCTAAACTGGTAGACCCACTTCTTTATTTTATAGCCCACTTTACCCATCTCGAAGCAGCGCTGCATGCGCCAGGCTCGGTTTTGATGAATGATGTGTGGAGCTCAGACGGAAAAAAGGTGAGTATCTTCCAAAGCCAGGCCTCTGAGATTCATAAATTATTTATAAAACACTGCAACCTGCTGCTGCAGTGGTCAGGGCCAGTTTCTAATATGAGGACGAGAGCTCTTTAATCACACCCTTCCCCTCAGCAGGAAAACGATTGGCATCAAACCCAGCACAGCGAGCCGAGCGGAGGCACGGGAGGAGTGGGGCTGACGGCAAGGCAGGATTGCCTTTTAGAATGCGAGTCTCTTATCATTCACTGGCTTTGAGAGGTGACTGCCAACTTCATGAACCTATGTGGTACTAGAAATGCCATCGTAAATTCATCTAGCATTTTCTTCTGTGTAATGCCCTAAAAGTGTCACCAGCACTTTATGGATCTTTATAACAATAAGTACTATAGAATTGTGGGTACACATTGTCTCTCTACCTTCCATATTCAAATACTATCATCATTTTTCTCAGTCAAAAATATGTACATTTAATAATTCTAGTGCCAAACCAGTAGTCTAAATTTACCAATAACATTTTAAAATTTAGAAATACACTCAGTGTCTCAACCATTGACTAAGAAACTGAGACAGAAAGCATTTTCTAGTATCTGATCTAAATAATCAAATTATTACTTTTACCACTGAATATTTACAAATTTAATTTCTAAATAAAACGAGTTAAATGATCAGTGTGCCCATGCCTTAATTGATATGGCAATAAGACTTTCAAATATCATATGCAGGAAATGAATAAAATAATCATTTGTTGATAGAAATTTCAGTCAATTTTTAAATTGTTGACAACCCAATTCCATCATTGCATTGCTTTACATCTAGATCCTAAAATGTTTATTTGAGTGAAAGAATAGATAGAAAATTAATCAGTAAATATATAGTTTATTGTTTAACGGTTCCTATAACCATTAAGAAGTGGGTTTCATTAGCTGTACAATCAGTGTACACAAGAAGGCTTAAGTTTTTCTGCTAACCCACAGGGAGAAGGAGTTTCTAGAAGTCAATGGCACGAAAGTAGTTTTCTACACCCTAGTGAGTTGTGGATTGGGACAGAGTTAAAACTGCCAACTCTTTGTGGACTTCTCTTGGAAGTTCAAGTACCGGTGTGAGGCGAGGGGCCTGAGGCTGCCTCTCGCAGGAAAATCATCCGCTCTCAGGAGTCCCAGGAACAGTCGCGGTTCCAGGGCTGCTTGGGGCACAGCGCAGCCTGTGGTGTGTTTGGTAATAAAAGATAATTACATCAGCTTCTTGGGAGCAAGGACCTCATATAGCGAGGACACTGTCCTGGCATTCATGTGACTCTGAATAAATACTTGTTAAATGGGTAAAGAAGCAAATGAATACTATCTATCTACATGTTGTTTCTTTCCAAATATGCCCGTATAATGATTTTCTAGTTAATTCTCATTGATGTTCTTGGACTCACAAATATTTTGGTATTATCAGCTTTAAGAATATGTATATATTTGTGTTGTTCTTTCTTTTAATGTTTGACTTAATTGAGTTTTTAAAAAATTTTTTAATTTAAAAACCTCAGGCCATAAATATTTTATTGTTTTCTTTAATGTGTCCATTTGCCTAAAAGTTTACACACCACCAGCCTAGCACAGTGATGGTTCAGAAGGTGTTATTTTGTTACCCAGGGGACATTTAACAACGTCTGGACACATTTCTGGTTGACACAGCTTGGGAAGAGGGTGCTTGCTCCTGGCGTTCAGTGCGTAGAGACCAGGGATGCTGCTATATATCCTACAGTGCTCACAACAGCCCTCCCAACAAAAGCTCATCCAGCACAAGGTGTCAGTAGTGCTCAGGCCTCGCAGAACTGGATGCAGTCCAGGGACGTGAAGGTGAATTTGTCTCCTAGTTCTGCTGTAACTAACTACCGGCACTGGGTGGCTTAACAGCATAAGTTTATTCTCTCTCACTTCTTCAGGCCAAACATCTGAATTAGGGTGTTGGCAGGGCCATCTCCCTCTTGGGAACAATCCTCCCTTACTCGCTCAGCTTCCAGGGCTCCTTGGCTTATGACTGCATTAGCAGAGTGTTCTAGTCTCTGTAGTTGATGCTCTGACATCTGGGGCCTTGCTGACATGGGATAGGGACATTTGCATGTCCTTGAACTCAAACATTCCTCTGGGACTATGCTGTCCAGTAGACGTGACTCATCCCTGTCTCAGGTACATCCCTCCCCTGTCTGGAAATCATGTGAGGCCTGTCGACTTCTTGCACGAAGTTAGTCTACGTGTTCTATTCTGAATGCTTCTACTGCAAGTTATTTTACAATTAATTTTTTCCTTTATGCTTTTACATATTTTCTCTATTTAAAAAAATGTTTGTATAAGTTAATTAAAAGCTTGACTTATTAATTTTCCTCCAAAGAAAGAATTTTTAAATATCTTTAAAAAAATTAACTCCACCATCTTGTTTCAGTCACTCAGTTCTACTTTAATTTTTCTTATGTTTTTAAATTTTCTTCTATATTTTGTTGATATTTTAAACAGTATTTTTGTTTTGTTAATATGATTATTTAAGGCTAGAAAATTTCTTGAGTGCAGCTTTAACTATATCCTATGAATTTAAAAAATATATAGTTATACTGATTATAATGCTTTTTAAGATATTATGCAACTTTTATTGCTTTGGCCCTAAGTGATGTGGGAAAACTTTTAAAATATATATATTTTAGTATTTTTATGAGTTTTACTTTCTTATCTCATTGCATTTAATTAGGTGTTATTTTCCCCCCAAAACAGTACAGAACTAACATTGATATTTCCACTGGTAGATATGAGAGTTTGCTGATGATAGGTTGTAGAACAGACACTTTTAAAGAAAAAAATACTACAAACTTATGAAGTTCAGTTACCTTACACACTTTTCTCCTAACCTACTAATCTCATAGCTTGGCCTCACTGGGATTGTGAGACGTACCCATTGCTAGTGTGTCCTTACCTCCTGAACCCCTTGCTTCCCTGACTTGGTTATCGCTCTCAATGCATGAAATCCAGTTCTCCAGCTACAGGTGTGCACACGCCAGCCACCAGCGCAATCCTCCCTACAGTAACATGCTTTCTGCACAGCGTCCCTTCTTGGAGACGTCCCAAGTTGAAGGCTGTTAACCTTACCTCACGCTTTTCCTTTCCCTCCATTTGTACCCATTTTGTCCAGGGTGTGTAATTCAAATATAAATGGTTTTGGTCACAAAACCCCAACTCCTCCCTCCCCGCATAGCCTTTACTCCACCTTTTGCAGCGGTCAGTCCATCCGGAAGGCACTGCCGCCTCCTCCCGAGTCCGTCTGACTCTCCGCCAATTAGAGCATGCCCTGCAGCCCCTACATCTTCAAGGCGGCTCTCAGAAAGAGAGAGACGTCTTCCTTTCTTTGTTTGATTGCTTCTCTGTCTCTTAATTATTTTAAAAGGAAAAAGGACATGGTAGGTCTAAGAGTACAGAAATTTTTCTCTTGTTTGATTTTAAAGTATTAATTTCAAGTGCTGTAGGAATTTTAGCTGAAAATATTGCCTCTTATAACGTATCTCCACCACCATGAGTATTACTCTCTAGAGAATGTCTTAGGAGATAGTGTGTTGTAGAAAGAGAGTATTTTCTGAAATCAGATTGCTTTTGGATTAAAGATGGGCCCGCCTCTCGACAGCTGTCTAATCTTGGGAAAGTGGGAAGGAGAAAACTTGCTTTACTTCTCTGTTGGAGGAGGGTTCTTTCTCCAAGGGTTTTTGCAAGGATAAAATGAGAACGTCTTTCCAGCTCCTCAGAGACAAGAAGCACTCCATAACTAGTAACCATTTTATCTTCATGTAGATGTTAAAGTTTGCCAGGAATTCTTTGGGTTATATATTCTGTAATTTAGTACGGCTTTCACACACTGACTCTGGAAAACCTTCCCTGGGACACCGAGAAAGGACTTTAGAGCTGCTTGGATATTTTTTCAGCTGTTCTGGCTTTTAAGAGAGAAAAATAAATCAAATTTTTAAGAGGCATTAGGTCATTTATTTTCCTTGTTTACTCTCTATATCTGAGAGGAGACCCCACAAAGCTCTCATCTTCAGCTGCAAATAACTACACGACACATCATGGTATCTGGGAAGGAAGGGAATAGAGACGTGACAGAAATCAGGCATTCCTGTTTGCTTGTTTTCCCATCTTCCCAGCCCCCAATTCTTATGTACGATCTTGAAATAATTCAGCTTGGTGTTGAATACTGGGTTCTGGCCTATGAACGAGATTACACTCCGCTGAATGTTGCATCTCCTGATAGTTAGGACGCTGACATCTATAAATTCCAGTTTGGAATACAACAAACTTGGAAATGGTCCTTTCCTAAATGGATCATCATGATTATTACAACATTTGGAGAAGTCAAAGGGCAGCAGAAAAGCTATTAGTAGAAGGGCATGAGTGTGTGTGTGTCTCTAGTTTTAATTGAACATTAGATATGTCATTTCTTAAAAAAGATTCTCATCTCTATAACAGTTTTCCTGCTTCAGGTTTAAAAGAGGTTTAACTCATTTCCTTTTAGGACGTAACCTGTATTTGGCATTTTTAAATAGAAATACCATTTTTTAAAAACACTCTTATTTTATTTTTAGTTTCTCAAAGAAAATTCTGCTCTTTGGAATCTGATTAACTGATTCTCTCTCTATATATAGATAGATAGATAGATAGATAGATAGATAGATAGATAGATAGATATACACACATACAGTGGTACCTTGAGATACAAATTTAATTCGTTCGGTAACCGAGCTCGTAAGTCAGTCAACTTGTAGTATATCACACTGCCAATACTGGACCCGTGCGCCAATATGCCAACTAGCGGCAGCTTCCTGAATCACGACTCGTATCTCAGAATTTCGTTCGGATCTCGAACAAAAATATGGACCGAGTCGCAGTTTGTATCTTAAAGAAAATTGTATGTTGGTTTGTTCGTATCTCAAAGTACCACTGTATATATATATATACATATATAATTTGTTGTTGTCCTTATATTCATCTTTGGCACACCATGTATTTTTAAATATATTTCAAATTTGAAAAATATTTACTTAAGATAACTAAATTGTCCTTACCAAAATAATTTCTGTGTTCCATGCTCTGATTCAGTGTTTTTGCTAATTTCTTTTAGAAGTTTTAGATATTTTCTATACTTATACTTAGTGTACACAGCCTTGTGTAACTTGTCTGTCCAGACACATATTTTTTCACAGGTGTGGTCACTGGGCCACACATTTACCTACCTATCTTCTTCACAAGAGCTGGTGAGAGCTTGGCTATATTGTAAGATTTATGGTCTTTGAACCGCTGCTGTTTCTCAGCTACTCACCCCCATTAATCAGTCTGACGTATTGACCCTGCTGCTATCTGGAACTGTGAGCTTAGATCAGCTAGGTTGTCATGAGAGTCCATCCATTATATTTCCAGGCTTTAACTTCTCTGTGCAACCCAGTTTAATCGTGCTGGAAAATATCTAGATATCACTTAACACTGAGGGGCTCTAGAAGGGAAAGTTCCAAATGGGTTTGGATAGACAACCAATAATTCTGAGCCAAATCTGTAAAAGGTGCAGATGTCATTTACAATTTGTAGGCACTGTAGACTTTCAATAGAGAAAGATAAGCTTTTTGATGGTACTCTTTAATCATGGAAAGATAAAATTATGAACACGCAAATTCAGTGTCTCTTTGCCTTGGATACAGGGGCAGGCTTGCATGGTTGCAATTTATCTCATTTTCCTGGGATTCATCGATTCTGACATTTAATTAAATTGATTAGCCACAATAATCACTAAAGCAATTATTTGCCAAATAACATTGAAAAATAAACTTAGCTTGAATTTGTGATTTCCTTTATTGTTTCTATCCAGAATTGGAAATAATTAAGGAATAGGAAATTGAATATACTTTGAATTAGGGAACTGAACATAATTGTACATCATAATTTGTCTGTGTATAATAACCACTGTGCACTTGCTTGTTTCTTACTTTGTGAGTATTCATAACATTAATTTCAGGAAGCTCGGCATTTTTATAGCATATTCAATTTTGCCCATGTTTTCTTTCAACACAACCTGCTATTCAATTTTTCTTTAAGAAAAAAACACAAATCGTCACTTTTCAAGTCACATAATGCTTTTGTTACAGTCGATCTTTGTTAAAAACATATATCATTTGAAAATTCAAGCAACTTATAACTTATAACCACTTGGGTAAATAGTCTCCATAATGGATTTTCAGCTTGAGTATTTCAAGCGTCCTCATTGGTCAGTCATGGTGGACTCTTCTGGAGAGGAAAACTAAAGTCATGCTTAGTACCACTCTCTGAACTCAAAAGTTCTTTTTGTGGCTGATCTTCATAAGATCTTCTTTCCTTTGAAGGATTATATTCTTTCCAAAAACAATACTAATGTGTACAAACACACTTCTGTGTACACATGCATATGCACACATGTAAATATGTAAATACATTCAACTCTTCTTTCCAAATTTGGTATTTTTAAAGTAAGTAAAACTCAAATGATGTGCTATGTATCCAATATATACATATATATTTTTTTTTCCTGTGGACTCATCAGTCTTGACTCTTTCAAGCCTTCCTGTCTACCCTTCCTCCAGTGTCAAGCTCTTACATGTAGACGTAGGTTTCAGTCAGCCCGAATGCTTTCGGTTCCTCATCCACAACATGCCATCTCTTGTATCAGGAAGATCTTTTCTTTAAGGTTTCAGCACCCTGTGGGATTGGTTTCATAGTTCAGAGAGAGGGGCTACTCTGCCCTCCGAGTCTCATCACGGATACATGTAGGCACTGCTTTCAGTGCTTTAGATGTAAGTGCTTGTTTAGTCTTTACAACAATATTGTAGGCTGGGGGATGCATATTTTTAAATGAAGAAAACTGCCCCAGGTCACAATACTAAATGAAGGAACATAGATTATACCCAATGCCATTTGGATCTAAAATCTGTGCATTTAATTGCTATACTTTATGGCTGAATACTAAGCTCTTATCTCAAAACCTTAACAAAAGGACTCTAAATTATTGGTTCTCATCTCAGTTTCAACCAGATTAAGCATTTAATCATTTTTTTTCTACTGTTTTATGGATGGGGCCTTATGGGAGGATAAAGCGAATTATAAAACACTAAAATAGAAATTAACTTCCTCTAAATGTATGTTTTCTCTATATAAACAGATATACAGGAGTGGGCAAAAGCAAGTTTACAGTTGTGAGTATGCAAAACAGAGTTTATTCTTGTATTATATATTAATCATTGTATTATTTATTTGTATTATAACCGTAAACCTTCTTTTGTCCACACCTGTGTATATATAAACATATGTGTTTATAAATGCAGAGAATGTATTTGTAGAGGAAATTTATATACATCTGTGTACACACACATTCTCTGAATTTCCCTTACCCACTAGAACATTAATACTTCCTGTTTGTATATTTGTTTGGGAAAAAGATAGTGAGCAAGACTTCCCTAGGGAAAGACAACTGTCTGCTTGGGCATCGGAGTCACCAAATAACTTTATCCAATTAAACTTCCAAGTGAACGTTGAGTTCCCTCTTTTGTATATAATATTCTAGAAGAATTCAACAATGCAATCTTTTCCAAAATATTCATTAAGCACTTATCATAGGATGGTGGATTTCACTTCATAGGATATATAAGTAACATATATACATACCAAATGCAGGGAAAACAGACAATAAACACAATGTAAGATAAATTATAGGGAATTTTAGAAGAGTGATGAGTATTATTGGAAGAGTATAGGCAAAGGTAAGGAGAATAGAAGTCACAGATTTTGGGTTTGCAATTTCAAATAGGGTGGTCACTTTGGAAAAAAGCTTTTCAGTGTTGCAAATGTATTCAATGACATTTTAGAATCTTGGACTACAGCATAAATGTGGAGTTAGAATAAATAGCTGTAAAGAAAGAAAATTTAAATTTAAAATTAATATATTGGGAATGTTTTGAAACTTCAAAATTATGGCCAGGTCACTAGAATACCTTATTTTCATAAAGGGTGCTACTTTATTTAATTTTCAAGGATTAGGCACAGGGATTTGTGAGTTATTCAAAAATACAGCTCCTCTCAGTAGAAATAAGGAAGCTATGCCTCCAACTCTCGTTGGGCAGAGTGCAGCACTGAGGGAACAGGCACAAGAGCCAGGGCTTCCGGCCAGGGATGGAGTAGGTTGACAGCAGCAATGGCTCTAATCTGTTCACATCTCTCGGTATCCACATACTTGGTAGCATCCTCTCATGCAGATTCTAGTATTGGCTATCTGATTGCTTTGAAAATGGGACATTAGCAAATCTGACTCAGGCAGAGACTTGAAGATGCTTATGGATTCAAGCTAGTTTGTTGAGGCTATTAGAGTCTGCTGACTACTAAGCAAATAAGCCCAGACACTCCTCTGGAGGATGACAGACATTTGCCCCCAACTACATGGATAACATTGATTATCCATTAGATATCTGAGAGGCCAGGCTTTTTCAGCTGACCCACAAGCTAATCAAGATTATCACAAATGCTCAGATGAGTCTCCTTGAGACCAGACCTGCCCAGTAGAGCCCAACCCAAATTGTCTACTCAGAGAATAGTGAACTAAATAAACAGCTGTTGTATTAAGAGAGTAAGGTTAATGTAGTGTGTGAGACAGCAAAAAACTGACACAGTGTATTTAACCACTTCAAGACTGGTAGCCCATCATAAAGTATTTTATCCAAATACCACTTAATCTAATTTGTAGGCTTTTATATGTTTCTCTATGGAAATATTTTATAGAGACAAACTAGTTGTTATGTAAATAAAACGATACATCATTATGAATACACTTTGTTACTTTTGTAGACAATGAGCAAATACAATTGTTTTTGAAGCCATAGGGACATCTATAAATTCTGGATAGACATTAACCATATTTTCATTGTTGTGTCTAGGCACATTCTGCCCCCACCACCTCCCAAATAGTGACCTGCTCAGGGCACATCTATGGACAACATTTGTCAACTATAGGAAACAAGGCCAGCAATTAAAGTTGATTATGCAGAAGAAATGCGTAGTATGAAAATTGAAATTAGACATGCTTTATTATAAAATGTGATGATTACTTTTACTCCTGGACCAAATTGAATAAAATGCTCATTGATCTGAATTGAATTTCAATTTGCTAAGGTTGGTGCGAGCCAACTTCTGTCCAGCACCATTTGAATAGAAAGGCTTGCGAGGCCCGTAGCCTATGCCTTGCAGGTGATTAAAAAAAAGTCAATAAATTACTTTTTACTACAGGAGAAATTTCTGCTTTGTATGCCAACAAAGAGTTGAAACGCCAGAAGCGGCCGAGGACTAAATTACTAAACACTTATTTTTATCACATCAGAACTTTAATGCCAATGCTTGATTACAATGGGCAAGCCGATCGCGGGACTTTGGACTGCGAGGCGCCCAGGCTTTTATATTCATTAGGAAAGTTATTGATTCTGGGAAGTTACCACTAATAAAACTACACTACTTTTTCAATCATGTTATATGCACACAGACAGATGATTTGATCAATGATATTGAGCAAAGGAAAAGCACTCATTGCCTCCAATCTATTTCCTTTCCCTCCTAAATTGTACACTGGTCTCAGCAACAGGGTCCAGTACATATATATGGACCCAGGTAAGCCTAATGTGGATTCCTCTGTGTATGACAGAAAATTCTTATGTGGCTTTACAGAGCTATATATTATTTTGATAATGAAATTGTATGGTATTGATAAAACATGAAGCAGAATCTAAAGTAAAAGAATGACAGTAAAATTATGTAAATAAAACTTTTTTAAAATTTAGACTCAAGTATAATTTTTTGTGATCTGGTGTCAGCGAAACCATCAATAAGTTATGCAATTGTCACTTAGCTGCTTGAATTTCTATGAAAGTTAGCGTGTCATCTGTAAAAAAAAAAACAGAACTCCATAGAGTTTTATTAAACAGTTTCTATAATAACTAATTTTGATCAAAGAATATTGTTCCAAAGATTTGCTGAATGAAAATTTCATAAATAAAATTAATTAAAATGAATATCTTAGTTACTTTTTGTACTCTTTAGAAAATTTGATGTTAACTATTCTATGATTATTTATATTTCATTTAAATATTAGAACCCCTTTGCTAATTTTCATGAAAATTCTCTTGGTATTTTGATTAGACTTGCATTACATTTATAGATCAATTTGAGAGAAATTAACTTTTTAAAAATATTGAATTTTCCAATCCCTGATCCAAGGTATACTTACCTCAGCATTGATTTAGAACTTTAATTTCCTCAACAATGTTTATAGTTTCCAGTTTGAGCATTTTTCACAACTTTTGTTGAGTTTATCTGTAAATATATTTTTTTATGTTTAATAGATGGTATCATTAGAAATTGATTGTTACTAGTATATATAAACACAATTGATTTTTGTATATTACTTTTGTATCCTGTTAAATGTATCTGGTTAAATTCACTCGTTACTTTTGGTAAGCTTTTCTAGATTCCTATGTACAAAGAAACCTTTAAAATAAATACTCTTCAGAAAATCAGATAAGAAAATGAAAAGTCAAACCACCAACTGAAAGAAAGTATTTACAATACATATATCTTACAAGGGATTTGTATCCCAAGCTATAGTAGTAGTAGTTATGACAACTAATAATAGAGACAACAATAATAAGAAGAAAAAGAACAGTATCAAATAGGCAAAAGATTGAGACACTTCACAATACAAAATACAAGGACCACCAGCAGATGAAAAGCTCTCAATATTATTATGTAGCAGAAAAATAAAAATTAAAATCACAATGAGACATCAATACCCACACTGAATTGACTAACATTAAAAATGCTAAAGATAAGTTTGGCAAAGATGTGGTACACCCAGAATTTTAATGCATTGCTGATGATTTGTAAAATACCACAAGCACTTTGGAGAACTACTTAGCAGTTTTTTACTCTGAAGTATTTACCCCAAAGAAATGAAAGTATAAATCTAAAAAATTACTTATACAAATGGTCCCTTGACTTATAATTTTTCAATTTTACCATGGTGCAAAAGTGATCTGCATTCAGTAGAACTTGTACTTAGAATTTTCCATTTTGATTTTTCCCACGTTGGCAATATAGCCTACGATACTCTCTTGCCATTCTAGGCAGCGAGGCCCAGGTCCCAGTCAGCCAACAGACCACAAAGGTAAACAACCAGTACTCTACAGTGTAGTAGTAAATGCACTTCCAGCTTACACTCTTTTCCATTAAGGATGGATTTATCAGGAAATAACCTCATTATAAGTCAAGGAGCATCGGTATAGAAATGTTCACAGCAGCATTATTCATAATAGCCCCCAGTGGGAGACAACCCCACGTCCATCAAATCACGGGCATGGAAAAACAACTCATGGTGTGTGCATAGAATGAAATAGAGTAGTCCCCCCTTAGCAGAGGGGAATACGTTCTAAGACAGCCCCTCCCTGTGGGTGCCTGAAGCCATGGCTAGTACAAGCCCCGTGTATACTATATGCTTTTCCTATACAGGCACATCTTGTTATTTAAAGCCAACACTTTCCAGCTTCTCTCTGGCATATCTGAATTGCCAGCATCACTACTCTTATGCTTTGGAGCCATTATTAAGTAAAATAAGGATTACCTGGACACAAGCACTGTGGGCTCTGTGACACCACAACAGTGGGTCTCTTCATCTACATGACTGTTAAGTGACTCATGAGCCATGAGCAGGGCACCTCTTCAGCGTGGAGATGCTGGAGAAAGGAATGAGCCATGTCCTGGGTGGGACGGCAGGAGAGTTCATCACACTGCTCAGGACAGCACACAATTTAAAATAAATTGTTCATTTCTAGAATTTTTCAATTAATATTTTTGGACTGTGGTTGATGGTGGGTCACTGAAACTGCAGATCGGGGGAAACTGCTGTGTTCAGGAATAAACGGGAATCCACTACATGGATCCTATGTGGTTTTAGACAGGTCTCTCCTAAGTAGACAGGTGGTTTTAATGTTTGTTTGTTTGTTTGACTTCTTATTCAGTAAGACAGGCTTTGCTAGAATGTTGGAAAATTTAGTGAGATGTTTATTTACATTTTGAAATAGTAATATATATATATATACAAATATATATATTTGTATTTTTCTGAAGCTGGAAACGGGGAGAGCCAGTCAGACAGACTCCCGCATGCGCCCGACTGGGATCCACCCGGCACGCCCACCAGGGGCGACGCTCTGCCCACCAGGGGGCGATGCTCTGCCCCTCCAGGGTGTCGCTCTGCCGCGACCAGAGCCACTCTAGCGCCTGGGGCAGAGGCCAAGGAGCCATCCCCAGCGCCCGGGCCATCTTTGCTCCAATGGAGCCTTGGCTGCGGGAGGGGAAGAGAGAGACAGAGAGGAAGGAGGGGGTGGGGGTGGAGAAGCAAATGGGCGCTTCTCCTATGTGCCCTGGCCAGGAATAGAACCCGGGTCCCCCACACGCCAGGCCGATGCTCTACCACTGAGCCAACCGGCCAGGGCATAATATATATTTTAAAATCCTATCTTTGGTGGTATTTAAAAGCACTGACTCTTGAAACAAGACTGTCTGGGTTCAAGTCTTGTCTCCTCTTTGGGAAAACTATTTAGTCTCTTTCTGCCTAAGGTTTGTATCTGTAAAATGAGATAATAAAAGTTTCTTGTTAATATCAAATGAATTGGTATATTTAAACATGTGTCAAATGTTGGCAAGTACAGAATACTATATAAGGCTTGGTTACTAATATCAACCCTTCTATGTCTCCTGCTTTTTGTATATTTCTTATCCTTCTACCCCCACTCCTCTGGCTCCATAGGAAGTTATTAAAGTTTTTAATTTTCTTTTCCTTTGCTGTTTGGAAGTCATGTCTTGTATTGTATTATTTTAATAGCTACTCTTACAATTTGAGCTTGTATATATAACTACTAAATTTAATAAAATCTTTGCTTCTTTCCCCCTACATCGAAAGATTTTTTAAATGCTTTATTTTCAGAACCTTTCCCAGAGCCATTTACAATGGCTCTATTTTTCAAATTTTAGGCTCACATTCATACCCCACAAATTAAGCATTCTTTAACATTTTATACAGCCAAAGTGTATTTAGGTGTCTCCATAGACTTCTTCCTCTCCCTTCCTGATAGATTTCAGATCTCCCTTCTGGGACCATTTTCCATCTTTTTGAAACAGAAGTTATTTTATTGAGGGTCATTTAAAGGTAAAATCTTCCAGTTTCTCTTCATTTGTCTTTATTTTGTTCTCATTCTGAGAAATGCATTAGCTGTGCCAAAAATAGCTGTGCTATTAGTTTGTGTCATTTGATGTCAATCCTCTCTGCTGTCACCCTCTGCTCTTTCCTGTTTTACCTTTTTTATTTCCTTTTGTGCCCACTTGTATCTCCTTTCTTCAATGCTCTCACAGGTCTACTTCATTGACATAATTATTGTACATACACTAATTCATCAGTCAACTCATGTATATATTTTTTTTTCGGTAAATCAAGGACACACATTGCACTAGGTGAAGTGTATACTTCTTTACATTTCTATTGTGAACTTACTTCAGAGTGACATGGGGTTGCTTCTCTAATGTAAGATACCTTAGTAGAAAAATCCTTATGACTAGTACTGCCTGATGCATAAGACTGAAGAAAATCTGGTTTCTGGAAAGCCAAATTATTATCGTATTTGGAATGTAGAATTAGATTTAATTTAGATGTATATGGTTTGGATATTTTATTAACATAAAGAAAGATTATATTAAAATCAACATTTGTAATCTAATTACTTTTAAAAAAATAGGAAGTAGAAAGCATCAGTGTAAATACACGTAAATTTGACAATTACCACCCTTTTTTTTCTTTCTATTCAGCTTGCTCAGTCTCCTGTTTACAAATACTAGCAGAAGTCTGAGACTCATTGGAGATTTCATTCTTCCCCTTCCATGCCATGACTGGCACTAGACCCTCAGGCGGTTCATTTTTACATTGACCCTAAGTATGAGAACTGGACTTGATTGGGAACTATATGACCGGATGTTACAGGAAAAAGACTTTTAAGCATCTACATTTTACAAAGGCTTAAGTTCTCTTTTGGAGGAAAAAAATATATATATTTTCACTAGCATATGCTGAATAGACAAATAGTGGGAAAACATAGGAAGTATGCTGACCTCAAATGGTTGATTGAAGAACAGGGAATGTGTGGTTCCGCAGTCAATGTCCGCGCTTACGCAGTCTCTGTGGATCACCTTGAGCTGAGTGCTGGCTCAACAGGGACTGAGCCATGTGTGCTTTTGGATTCTTAAACTGGTGTTGGACAGATAAGTTATTTTATGCTCACTCTGTTAAAGATAGCCACTGCTCTCACATGGTGATGCTCTCATGTGATACAGCCTTTTATGCTTGGGAAGGGGCTTGGTTATGCTAATATGTGTTGGGGGCGGGCTTTCGCACAAAAAAGTTTTAAAAGGAGGAGCTAGGAGGCCGTTTTGGAGAGAGAGAGAGACCACATTCTTGCAGAGAGGGAAGGAGACCACATTGTTCCAGGGGAGAGAGGTCACGTGGTTGGGGGGCAGGAGGCAGCCACAATGGAGGTAAACAGTGGTGGGAGCCTTTGATTCTAGGGAAAAAACTGGGAAGAATGGGTTTTGGTGCCCGTGTGTTTGTTTTTTACTCATTGGCCGGTACGAGTCTAGAATAAAGGAAAATGGCTCACCAGTTTTTGGCTCCACTGTTTCTTTACAATCGATCCGGATTAAATGCAAAACTGCGTTGGCCAGGCGGCTGTGATGGTGGCCGCAGTTAATGGCCCTACAGCTGGCATCGTCCTTCAGGAAGAGAAGGTCTTCAAGAAAATACTTTTAAAAACACTGAAGACATTTTTAGGCATTTTTATTGATTTGTTGGTTAGAGGAAATTTTGAGTTCTTGACTAAATGTGACAAACAGTAACGCTTTTATAGCTTTTTAATAGAATTTGATTTGCAGGTGGAAGATACCACTCAGTAAGGGTAGTTATTTTATTTTTCTAAAGAGAAAGAGCTTTGTTTTCACGAAGGAGCCCTTTAGTTTATAATGCAGTTGATATATGATTGAAGCTCATGTTTTTTTAAACATATTTATTTAAAACCTATCTTAATTTGGCTACGGTTTGTAATTGGAATAATCGTCAACTAATGAAGTATGAATGACCTTATAAAATGTAATTCCATGAAATGAAATATTTGTATTAAAATTCAAAGAAGTAACTGAAATTTGATGTTTTTGTCTTTAAAAGAAAAATATATATTGAAATTCATGGACTTAAAATGTAGTCTCTAAAGTCACTTTTAAAAAAAGCCAATTTTAATATATTTTTGAAATAGTTTGTCCACCTGATATTTATTCTTTTATGAGGATAATTTTGGAGAGAATTATCTTTTATGAAAATAACTCTGCAAAGAGTCTTTTTCTTCTTATCAACATAAAATGATTGGACGCCACATCTTTATTGTGTTATATTCAGCAGATTGTGTTTATAAAGTTAATCTTTAGAGTTATACAAATAAAATTTAAAAGATATTACTAACAAAATCATCAATGAATTTTTAGAAGTTATTAGTATAGAAGAACATTAAGTAGTTTATAATACTTAAAATATTTCCAGGTTGTTATTAGTTAATAAATTTTCCTAAAATTCATTATTGCATCTTTCTTCCTCTCATCTGAGCATAGTTTAGATGTATTAAGATGTTGGGCAAGACAATTCTCAGTTGCTATTTAATTTACATTAATAACTGCCTATATTCTGAATGTGTTCTTTTAATATTCCTAATTCAATTATTTTATTCAACAAATACTTATTGAATATTTATTATATGTCAAGCCCTGTTCTGAATATTAGAAAACAATATAGCAAAAATATTTAAATCCATATGCTCAGGGGGCTTATATTGTAAGGAAGGATATGGACAGTAAATATATATATATATATATATATATATATATATATATATATATATACTGCAACATTGTCAGATTATGATAACTTTTAAAAGAACAATAAAATAATATATGAGGATTGTTAGGGGAAAGTACTTGAATATGGGGTGGCCAGGACAGACCTTTCTAGGGATATGCTAGTTGAGTAGAGAATGAAAGTGAAAGCAAGAGCCCTGCAGATATATGGGGAGAGAAGCTTCCTGCTGGAGGAGCAGCGTGACCTTGGCCAGGTGACCTTGGCCAGTTGACCTGGTTGGAGACTGGGGAGGAGGCCAAGGTGGCCAGTTGAAGGCAGGAGAGTAGCCATGAGATGAGGCTAAAGAGGAGGCCAACCAGATGACATATGACTAAGCCTTTCCAGATTGTGGTCAGCTTGTTGGATTTTATTTTAAATGTGAAGAGTCACTATGGAAGGGTGTGCAGCATGGGAGCAACACAATCTGATTTACATTTTAAAAGGATCCCGTTGGCTGCTTTATGGGGCAAAGAGTAGAATCAAGAGGCCCAGATAAGAAGCTATTAGACTAGCCAGGCAGGAAATGCTGGTGTTACGGGAGGCAGAAGTGCGGAGATGGGATGTACTTTGCAGGATGAAATATGTGAGGAAAGCACAGTCTATTCGGGAAACTGCAGAAATTCCATATGATTGAATATAGTGAAGGGATGGGGCAGAGAGGCAGGGTCAGCATATCACAGGCCTTTAAGGCTTGGGACACAGTTTTGTTTTATTTTAAATACTTTTCATTAGAAGTCACTGAGGGGTTTTAAGTGCAGAATATCATAATCTGACTCACATTACATGAAGCTTATTCAGTCAGGTCTGGGGAGCAGGTCACAGTGGGGGAAGTGTGAACACCTGAGATCAGTTTCGGAGGCTATTGCCAGTGGCTAGATGGAAGCTGATGGCTGTGTTGCCAGGATGGGGAGGAGACAGTGGAGATGGAAAGAGTGAGTCTGACAAGGTAGACTCACAAGGAATAGCGCAGACAGGGTAATTGGATGTGAGGCTGAGCATCGTGGAAAAGGGAAGGATTTCTGGTTTTGGTAACCGGGCTATAATAGGTCAATTAATAACAAAACTAGGTATATAAATGAATGTGTACCGATATACACTTCCAATGTTCCTTTTCGTTGATTTTGGGCTTTGACTAAATGGGATTATATTATACACATTACTCTAAGCATGCTTTTATCACCTAACATTTTAAGGCATTGATGCAAAGCGGGCTTGCATATTTTATTAAACCAAGCTGGAGCTCTTCGTAGATATTGCTCTTACTTCAAGGACATTCATTCTTTGTATGACCCATTCTTTGTATATAGCATGACCTTCCAAAACTTTTAGAGAAATTAAGTCATGCTTTTATTTGAAACCCGCAGGTAAATCGTCACTGCTGTTGGCATAAGACCCCAAGACCACAACGTAGCACAGAAGCCCATTCATCTCAGTGGCTTTATTTTATACCTTTCTGTCTCAACTCCTCCCTTTCTTCTTTCACTCAATATTATATATGTCCTTGGCTGATTATAGCTCTTCAGCCTTTGTGCTATCTTAGTTTGGAAGACCCTATTGCCCCTCCATTGTTATTGTCGCACACTGGTGATTATCTTCCTGAGAGATATTTCCCTAATCTCCCAAATGGAAGTTTGATACCCTCCTACGTGTGCCCTAAACCATGTGCACTCCCCGTCACAGCAGATCACATTGTCCTGTCATTGCTTATTCACTTTTACATTTCCCCTTGAGGACAATACCTTTCTTAAAGCCAGAGATTTTGTTCTCCATACTTCTTTTCTCGGGAATAATAGAGTTCATGGTGCCTGTACCAGAAAATACAACATTACGTGAATAAATGGGAATTATTACACTGTAGAGAATAAAAGTCTTGCAGAAAGAATGCAGAGGAAAAAGAGCTCAAGGCCTGGGAAACATCAATATTTAAGGAATGGGGAGGAACAAAAAAGAAATGAGGAAAGATACAGAAGGAGTGGGCATAAAGAAACAAGAATAATGTGCAGCATACTGTGTTAACAGTGGTCCAGAAAAAATAGGGTTTCAAAAACTGCATGATTGATATTAGCAAATGGATAATGAAGTCAAGAATGATGACTGTAATCTGTTCAATAGATCTGGCCATTGCAATGACATTGATGATGTTCTGAGAACAGTGTCAGAGGACTGGTGGATACAGAAGCCAGATGAGAAACTGCTGCTTGGAAAACAAGACAGAAACGGTTGATGATGGTACAGCTCTGTCGTCAGTGGCGGGAAGCATTCTGTGTTCTGTGTCATCTTCCTGCGCACTGCCCTCTATGGATGTTCCCTCTGTGTCCTGGGAACTCGCACATGGTTCATTTCTTGAGTGCTAACAAAGTCGTGTCTTTTCATATACCTGAAAATAATGATGAATGATGCAAATTTGGATAAGCCTGTAGAAGACACATGAGAAGGGAAGAGAGGTAGAAAAGCTCTGAAGGTGTACATTTCTTAGGTGAGGGAAGTTTGAAAAACTAGATCAAAGTGAGAGTCCTTGGGCAGTGGGTGGAGTGTCACAGTGAATACCGGAGTGGAGAGACTGGGAATGGCCGTGAGACTCTGCCTCCCTGATCTCAACTGCAGAGGATCATTGGCCCAGAGTCTGGCTGATGAGCTCAGAATTTCATCTAGGTCTGTGCTGCAGGTTTACTGCCCGTGGGCTGCTCCCAGCCAATGACTGAGGGAAGCAGGGAAACTGAGCCTGTTCCCGGTAGACAGGAGCCCTTCAGGGCTGGCTTTGGCTCGAGGGCTCCCCAGTGACCTTGCTGAATCTTTCTTAGACTGTACAGCAGTCTAAGAAGCTTCCTCTCAGCCTTCTCTGTCTCCTTCACCATTTTCTCTCACAGAAATTTTCCTAGTAAAATGCTTGCATATTTAATCCTGTGCCAGTGTCTGCTTCTCTGAGGACCGAGACTAGCATAATGTCTAATGCATATATTCATCTGTGGAGGAAGGTGAATTGCTGTGTTGTCTGTGATGTGCCTGTATCCTACTTTTGTTTCTTCAAAAGATATTCAGTAAAATGCCTATTTCTCTCTAATGCTTATTGATGTAGTTTCTTCTTTTGGGGGGTAGATAGAGAGAAATGATGAGAACTATTTAGAAATAGCACAGGTGAAGGGTAAAGGTGCCCACAGCATAGAGGCACATGTAAGCAATGATAAGATAGTAAGTTCCTCACATAAGTCAAACCAAGGGTTTCCAGGTAATGCGTATTAATGCTGAAGATGTGTCACTTTATACCTCAAATGAAATTATGTGTTCCTGATTGTAAACTATCCTGAAAGGTAGAAGGTGGATAATAATCATATAGAAATAAAACACAACAACAGTGTCTAGGATTCAGCTTCAAAGATTCATGGGATCATAAAGCTACAAAGTCCCTTTGTGACCACTTAGTACCATCTCTTAATTATAAATATGAGAAGTGTTTATGACTTGCTCAAGGTGATGCAGTCTGTAGTCATTGGGCCAGAAGTAATAGCCAGTGTTAATCCTATCTTTGACAGACATCTGATGTCTAGTGCTCTTTTGAACATCCCAGTGAAAGAAACTTCATCCCATCAGATGCCACACGGTGAAATGTACAAAAGAAGAAAGATGTGTGGGGCAGGCGTATGGAACTAGACTCTCATATTTTGTCCTTCTCTGACAATAACACCTGTTATTAATGAGGGATGACTGTGCCTTGTCCTTACTTTACAGAGGCTGAGAAACTTCTCATAAGTCTCCTAAGAGGTCAGTAATAAAGCACTATTTTTATAGATGATGAAAATGAAGCATAGAGAGATTAAAATACCCAAGAGTACACAGCTGCTCCCACTTCTCCCGAACCCCAGCACAAGGACTGACTATGGAATCTTCGATATCTTTTGTATCTTCTTCATTTTTCTATCTGAAAGCCCATCTAACTTGGCTTTAGATGCTTACTTACATATATTTATTTTTATATAATTTGTTTATCACAGATTAAAAAAGTAACAGATGCATGCAGTGGCTTTGAAAACATTTAGATACATAGGCCTCAAAATATGTGACGTGAGCATCTTGCTATTGTTTATTATACTTTCCTTCTTTCTATTTTTGCTAAAACTACCCAAGGCCTTTGGACACTTATAAAATAAGCATTTTTTATTGCATTTCTTAATATAAACAGTTCTTTGTATGTGTGTATGTTGTTTTTTGTAGTAACTGAATACTAATTCTAAACAATGAAGGCAGATGTTACAAATCCTTGACAAGATCTGGAATTGTGTTGCACTGTCTTGCAAATAAGCTATTTTTTTTTACAATATGAATAGGAAAATTAGTTTTTAAACTTTCATTTTAACATACATTTTTTATTTGTTTCCAATAAATATTAATACTCTTTTCTAACAATCTTAATGTTTTTCCTCAACTGCCTTTACCAATATATTTTATTGAAGTAGTCACTGCTATCAAGAGCAAAGAGAGTGCAATTTTCCGTGTGTATAGAAGTGGATGGCCACAGGCCAAGAAGTTAAGTAAACCAAATCTGTTTCTTTTTCCTCCTTTCTTGTTCCAGGGCCTTCTTTAATTTTAAAATCCAATTTTTCTTACTTTTACATTTTACAATGTAGTTAACTATAAAGGTGCATTCTGTAGCGAGGAAGATGAGAATTTTCTCATCCTATCCCTCCTCTTCTACCATGACCATGTGTGTGCATGTGTGTGTGTGTGTGTGTGTGTGTGTGTGTGTGTCTTTGGTCATAGATATCTAAGGTCATGAATATGGTGTTTGAAAAATATGAAGAAAGAACTAGAGAGATAAACATGCTCTGACGTTATGTTGTAAGTTATGGTCAATATGATTAAAAGTGTGAAAAGGAAGGGCGAATTACTGCCATATTCTGATGACATTAGATCTGAAAACACATTCTTCTAGGCCTAGCAAAGAAGTCCTCAGAGGAGACTGAATGGCATGCCTTCTGAGAAGGAAAAGAAGAGAAATAAGTGAAACACTATGAGGAGAACAAAGAGGCAAAGATACAGAGGAACTGTGAGGTCTGAGAGAGAGGATGTGAGAGCCAATCCAGTAGACTTGATGTGGAGTGATTGACAGCTTGAGGTCAATCAGTAGAGTACACTTGGTACTATTTTCTGGACTCTATATATTTGGTCTTACAATTTGTATGTGTTTGTCCTTCCTGGAACTCAATCTTCCTTCCTTTACAGATGTTACGGACATACATATGAAAGGTTTTTAAAATTAGGGAGACAGTAGTTACTTTAAACATAACTGAATTTTAGACTTCTTGATCTTACACATGAAGAATCTTGGGCTCAAAGAAGTGAAAAGGCTTTCCCAAGTTCCTAGTATTAATAATCAGGGGGTTAGCACTAGGTCCATGCAGCCTCTGATCCTGTTTTCTTGCTACAGTAAGGGTCTTAGTCATTTTGGGAAGCTCTAACAGAATGCCATAGCCTGGCTGGCTGGTGAACATCAGAAATTTATTTCTTACAATTCTGCAAGCTGGCACACCCATGGTCAATGTGCCAGCATATATGGTACAGGGTAGCACCTGCTTCCCAGTTCACAGGTGGCTGTCTTCTCATTGTGACCTCACAGGGTGGGAAGGGCGGAGGAGTTCTGTGGGCTCCCTTGTATGAAGCACTAATGCCATTCACAAGCACTGCACCCTCATGACCTCACCATCTACCAAAGCCCCACCTCTTAGTACTATCATGTTGGAGGGGGACATAAATATTCAATCTCTTGCACAAGGTGGATTTTTTTGTGAGAAAACCAGATAAAGTGTAAAAACAGAAACAAAAGCAAAAAAAAAAAAACCCTTACAGTTTCTATGGTATTTTGCATTCATCTTGGACGACAGAGTAAGGGAAGCTGAGGCAGGAGCCTTCGGGCCTCCAGCTGCCTTAGAGTGGTTGACATAGCTGGTGGACAGGAGTGGCTCTCCAGGTGGCATGGGAGCAATCGGGACAGAGAAAAGTCACCCAGGGAGAGAAAAGGGAGGGAGGGAGAGGAGTAATGATGGCACAAGCTGGGAAGGCCTCCAGCAGGTAATGAGTAGGAATCTTTGGGAAAGGGAGAAGTGTCTCATCAGGCTTCTGATAGAGCTTTGTACTTACAGGACTTTCTGTACAAAGCACCAGGACCGTTATGTCTCTGCTGATGCTCAGCCCCTGACCTTCCCTTCCAAGCTCCTTTCTGTGTCATTTTCAGGACTCTCCTCTGGGACAAATTTCTAGTAAGTTGCTGACAATGGGAGGCACTGACGAGAGATGCGAAGGTAGGAGGAAGGCAGCCAGTATTTTTAGCCCATGCTTTAACAGCTCCAACAGTATCAGGAGCTTCCTGGGCCCAATCTCGTGGGCCCGCGCCCTGCGGAGTCAGGAGTACAGGCTTCGGCTCCCTGCAGCAATGGCTCTGAACGGAACGCTAGCCTTGCAGCAGCACAACTATTTGGAACTGAGGTCACACCATTTCCCTGGTGTTCCTTTGGCCCATGAGTGGTAGTGCCATCCTGCAACTGCTGAGAGCAGTAAACCCTGCAGTTAACAATCTCTGGAAACTTCATCCCTATTTTGTTTGTGTGTTTGTTTGTTTTTTTGCTACTTATTTTGAATACTTTTATAACCAATTTTCTAATCTGTAAGGCCAGTAGCCGCGGCCATCACAGCCAGTCACATGCAGGTTCAGGTTCCCATTAGATTCGGGCACATGGTAAAGAAACTGTGGAGCCAAAAAATGGTGAGCCATTCCTTTAATCTAGCCTTGCATCTGGCCGGCAAGAAACCCAGAGGGAAAAGTCTTCCCTTTCCATTCAGGGCTCCCAAAGCCACTGACCCATCCAGGTTTTCCTAGAATCAAAGGCCCCCACCAACTCAGTCACCTCTGGTTCCCCATCTGCACACCTTCTCCCTTCTCTCTGCACAAACTGGCTTCTCCTTCAGCACCCTGCCATCTTGGCTATTTTTTCCTCAGCACACTTCCTTCTCTCTGCACAAACTCTACAAAAACATAGCTTCCTTCTTCCTCACAAACTTTTCTCAGCACAGAAAACCCTCCTCCAGCACACCTTAGAATAACAATGGCCTTCCCAAGCAGCAAGGTAATTAGCAATATCACAGATCACATACCTGGGCAGCAGCCATTTTTAACAATAAAAGTGAGCAAACTCGAAAGTCATATTTTACAAACTCATTTGCCAAACATAAGTCAATCTGTTTAAAATATCTAGAGTTGCTTTTGTTTTTCTAAGGACTTCAGTAAATACAGCAATGTGTGATACTCCCATGTCTTGCTCCCCAAAATAATACAGAAAAGTTTTACAATATTCAAGACGTGTTCAACTGCTTCTAGGAAAGTGACAGTATACAAAGACTACTTAATGTATGTGGGACTCTGGAACCTGCCAGCTTATACTTTTATTATGCCTGTTTCCCTAGAGCATAGTGAATAAAAATATGCCTCTTTGATTAAGTAGCGATGCATTTTCATCTTGAAACTCATTGTGTTGCTTTCTTAGTGTTGGTTGCTTCTGTGTAGATTTATAGGGGGTTCCCAAACTTTTTATACAGGGGGCCAGTTCACTGTCCCTCAGACTGTTGGAGGGCCACCACATAGAGTGCTCCTCTCACTGACCACCAATGAAAGAGGTGCCCCTTCCGGAAGTGCGGCGGGGGGCCGGATAAATGGCCTCAGGGGGCCGCATGTGCCCTGGGGGCTGTAGTTTGGAAATGCCTGGAAAAGGCAGGCTGCTACCTATGCAGTATGATTTAAAGGTTTGAACATATTTATCTCCTCCACAAATAGCTGTGTGTTCTCTAGTGAAAGAAATATATATAAACTATAAGTATATTAAATTATATCTATGTATTAGATATGTATATGTTAGTTTAAGGAACTATTATAACATTTTTATTAAACAATATTATAAAAGGTAAGTTTTATCTAATAAATATTATGAGCAAAAGGTTGAGACGACCCCAGGGAAGGAGAACCCTGCCGGCCAAGCTTCAGGGGAGGAGCTGTCCACAGGGGTGGAGGAGGGTCCGAGCCAGGTGGCACCTGTGAGGGGAGTGACGCCTAAGATCCCCACCATTGACCATTGTTTAATTTGTTTTATTATTGTTTCAAGAAAGCCCATGTTAAATAACAGGATTTTATATGGGGGAATGACACATGGTCTTTATAAATTTATATGTAAGAAATGTGCAGGTAAAATGGTATTGAGCAGAATGCAACAGGAACAGGGACAGCTGGGTCTTGAAAAGCGACCTCAGAAAATAAAAGAGGAGGGAAGAGTAGGAAAGGGAGAGCAGGGGAGGGGGCAGAGGGGGCCGGCCACTTGACTCTCAGGGATGCTGCTAGATCACAAAATTGTGACCTGACTTATGGGAGCGTACGTGTCCATATGTAGTTAACACATGCCGTCTCTATAATGTGTCTATATTACCAGTCATTAAAAGTTGACTAGAACTGGGTGTGCTTCCAAGGTGTGTGAGCATGTGTGCATATAGCACACACGGGGGAAGGTACAATATGTATGTATCAGGAGAGCAGATCCCTTCCAGGTGGGCAGGCAGCCATGGACCATGTGAACATAAGGAGTTTGCTAGAACTGTCTGCTTGGGCCATGTGTAGGCTGCAATTGAATAAGGTGGCACATTTATTACAACCTAGGGAGCGCAGAGTGGTTTAGCTCGATCTGTTGAGGGAGATGGTAAGAGGCACACAGAAGCCATCTGGGGCACCGGGAAGCAGCACTGAGCAGAGTGGGGACCTGGGAAGGATGAAGGAATCTGCTGAGAGAAAGAACATTGCAAAAAACTGAAAGGGCCGGTGGGGAAAGCCGGACTGGTGGGGAAAACCAGGCTGGCTCAGCTCATCTGTGTGACCCCTCGCATAGACGAGCAGGTGCAGGAAAGCATGATACGAGTTGTTTTTTGGTGTTGATTCTGATGACATTGATGATGATTTTGAATAAAAACATACCGTGATTATATTTATCTATTCAAAGATTATGTGGGGGAAAAAAACCCTCTGATGTTCTTCATCAATTGAGGTTAAGAAAACTCAGTATACTCCCCAGCTTACGTTTTTGTTGATAGCACGATTGAAGAGCAATCAGTAAGAATCTTGATTTTTAAACCCTTCCCAGTCATGATAATATTTTAATCACACTGGGATAAGATTCTATCCCAAATTGTATTGTATTCTTCATAGTAATGTTGTAAGTTTTTAGATATCCATGAAAATAAAGAAAGATGCGTAACTTGAAATACGCATATGTCTTATAATATTGTGTCTTATTTCTAAAAGCAAAAAAATGATCCTAGGAGAAACATAAACTTGAAAGTGCCTTTTGAGCTGCTCCATGCTCCCGGGCCCCGTAGGAGGTCAGGCGAAGAGAAGGTGGGGGCAGGTGCTACAGCGATAGGACACAGGAACATTCCAGAAGCCCAGAGAACCTTAACTGCCCACACATACTGCTCTCTGCTAAGCCTGCTTTCTCCTGCCAAGTCCCTTCTCCCAGATCCGTATCTCTCTAATTAAAAGGGTAGGAAAGAATTCAGGTTGGTACCAGTCCATACAGGGAGAACTAGCTTGCTTTGTTCCTAAACGTGCTCAGCCTTCATATGTAAGCACAGGTCAATGCGAAAAGCAAAGGACACCTGTGTCTCCCCTCGCCCCACCCCAGCACACACCTAACACCTTCCTGGGTGGGTGCTGGCATGCACTCATCTTGCCATTATCATTTTTATGCAAGCGCTGGGAAGACTTGAATGGGAAATTTCAATGGAGCAACACACCAAACAGGACTGAGTGAGAGGTGGGAAGCAGAGATGGGCAATTTTACAGGTTTTATCCCAGAAGAAGTTAGAGACTTCATTTGATGGGGTCGTTTCAGGCATCAAGACAACTTCCTCTCTCCCCTGGCCATGGTCTCAACTTTGCTCTACATGCCTGTTCTACCACAGTCTATGTGCCCAGAGAATAATCATCATAGTTACCCCCTTGAATAACATTTCTGTCTCTACCTCGTTAAAAGTGAGGTTAAAGGCTACAGAAAGACACTGTGACCCTTCACTCCAGGGTGACTGCATTGAACTCCTAGCTGTGAATGAACACTCCATGCCTCTGTCGTTAGCACGTTTACTTCTGTATTCCACTATTGCCAAGTGTATATTTCTAGGAAGCACAGAAAGGTCTTGTCAACCTCGACTCTGTGTGACATGTGAGATAAAAAGGACGACGGTCTATGTAAAATATTCACATTTATTTTCTGTTCTTTTGGTGCCTAAACCCCAATCTTATTCTCAGAATCAGTAGGCCAACATCTTAAATAGCCCCCTAGCTGTGTTTGCCTGCCAAGGTAACTCGCAGAATATGTCTTCCATTTGTTATGCAGATCGTCAGTTCTATTTGCAATTGCTATTTACTGATTCCCATCTGTTAGAGTTTTCCTTGTACCCAATGGCAGTTGAAGCAGATTGTCAATGTAACAGAAAATGTTTTCTTGGCACAGAAAAGGAGTGTTTGTTTTAATCGACAAGGTGTAACATTTATGAGATAAAAATGAATTTTAGCCATCTCATTTATTTCACTTCAGTCTATTCAAGACAAGTATTGGTGTCTAGGTGCATGTACAGGAACCTCGGGAGATTACAGAAAAGACAGGAAAACAACTCTAGGAGAGTCAATGCAAGCATGCTGACTTGAAAACTTTGGGGGAAATAGCAGATTTGGAGAATGACGATTTGGAACATTAGGATGGCAGTGGAAATTCTTCATTGTTATGTGCTACTATAATTATTTACTTTTAGAACATGAAGGAGTATTACTTTTAAAAAGCAATTTTCCTTGCTCAGCAATGATAATAAATTATTATATTACAAACGAGACTGGAGTCAATGCTTTCAAGTGAGAAAAAAATAATCAATCCCGTTTCTCCTTAAAACTGATCACATATTTGATGAGTATCAGTCATCTGATAATTTTCTTAAAATCTTATTTCTTAGTGCCCTCACGAGTAGTACAATATATTGAACAAAAAATGCTAAACATTTCTTGAGATTAGACACTGTTTCTATTAAACTTATATTTAATAAGTGAACTGAGGGGACCAAATTTATTATGGATTGAACTAGCTTAAAGGGATATTGGAAAGATACTCCAAAAAGTAGCAATAAAAAGCTAACGTTGTACAGTTGAAAAACAGTAAACAAATAATAAAGTTAAAATTAACTAATCTGATCTATGGAAAAACACTATATTTCCCCAAAGGTAATAAACATGATAACAACATTCTCATGAGATCATTTTATCAGAGAGAAAAGGGGCAGTACAAGGAACATGTTCTATTTCATTTGTAACTGAGTGAATCTTTTTGAATCAATATATGTGGCTAAAAAGAGATAACTGTGTCTATAGAATGCATCACACCTTTCAATCTGGAAAATATGAAGCTCAATTTGAAACAACCCAAGGCTAAATGTACTATGGTAAAGTCAAGATGAATTTACCCAATGCTAGTGGTTTTAAGCCCCAAGAGACATATCAAGTGTCTCTTGAGGGTCACAGTAGAGGACAGCACCTTATACAAATGCTATCTTCCTGTAACCGTGTTATCCAGCCATTTCTCTGCCTCCCGGAAATCTTTTCCTTTGCCTGAGAGACCATTCGCCCAGGACTGTTTTTCTACCTTTTTAATTGGTTTAGGAATAAGGGTGAGACAAAGACCAGGAGAAAGAGGGACTCTGGGAAAGCTTCTGTAAGAAGTACCCCCCTCAGAAACCACTACATTTTTTTGACCATGCACAACAATAAATATGTGCTTTCATGCTTTTAAATTTTTCAAAAGCACAACTTCTTATACCAAAGTAATTTTTTTACAAACAGTATATACAAATTCAGGATTCCCTCCTGTCAGTTTGATTAATGCCATTTGGGCTGTTGTAAACCCCCTAATAATTGACTGGGGTCAGAGTGTCTACAGGGACAGCCCTGCACATTCCAAACTTGACTTCACGGGGTGCTGGTATTTAGAGAGCACTCTAAGAGCTGTTTTCTATTGACCTTTTAAGTCCTGTTAATTGCTTGTACAGTAAGCATTAAAAGTCAAGCCTGGCAAAATCAAGGAAACCAAAGGGAAAAGATGAAGTTTTCACTCCAAAGAGCACAGCCAGGATGAAACAAATAGCAGGCACCATGTCAAATGTGGACCAGGTGCAGGACAAGGAACATGTGTTACAAAAGTTCAGTAGAAAGGAGGTGGCCTCTTTCAGCCTGACCTCAAGGGCAACTAGGGAGATAGCGGTCGCCTCCAGGGGCCCTTTCCTGAAATTCCTGGGGCTCTTGACACTTCCAACGTCTAAACACAAAACAAACAATCAGTTCGCTGGATGACTCTTGAGGTGATTCAAATATCAGATCGTGTCGAACTAGGAAACATTTCTAACCTCAAAGTTCTGTTTCTTCTTCTGGAATCTCTATGTGAACTCGTACCCTTCAAAACTCTACTTACAAAAAATCTGAGATGAGGTTGGATTTCAATGTATAAGGAGAAATACAAGCATGAGTGACTTCCTTCAAAAATCATATAGCCCAATCCCTGATATTTGTCACCCAGTGTTTAAAGTGTCCCTTTCCCATCCGAGTACTAACCAAGCCCAAACCTGCTTAGCTTCTAAGATCAGAGGAGATGGGGCGTGTGCAGGCTGGTATGGCCATCGATTAAAATGCCCCTTTCTATAAATGGACCTTGGGCATTCCCTACCATTAAAGGAAGGATTAGTGATTTTGCCATTAAATTATTTGGGGCTTAAAGTCTGTTCTGCCAAATTGGAAAACTCAGGAGAAAGTAACTTGGCCACAGAAAGGAGACAGATATTGATGTTAAGCTATTGAGAAGAAATGGAAAATTTGCCAAGCAGAAAAGCTCTTTCAGGTCTTTCTTAATAGCCATTTCATAAAATTGACTTGGAGCTACCTTTTCCTTTCTTTTGGGCAGGAAAGAAAGGTTTTCATTATTAATAATGCTTCTGTAATTGATATCTGACCCTTAAACTGAATAGTAGAGCTTCCGGGGCAGCAAGATCCTTACGTTTACAAATAATTAGTAATGTATACAAACTCAAAGTTGTTAATAGGGATTTCTTATCTGTATGAATGGAGCAAATAAATCAGATAAGGGAAGCTGGATCACACTCTTCAGAGGAAATAGGGGAAACATTGGGAAAGTATCTATGTCTTATTCTATTAACACTATCCCACATTACGTAGGTAGGCTGAGCACACATTTGCAGAATACATTATTGCAGTCAAATAAATGAACTGTTCATCTGCTGTATGTGTGAGGACACACATTAATCGTGATAACATGACTGAGTGAACGACCTGAACGGTGCTGCAGTTCACACAGATGCTGTCATTACGTTCCTATCCAGCACCCAAACCACAATTCCAGGCTTGTCCTCTTGCTTTGTTATAGTGGCTGAGCTTTAAACAAACAAATCTGCTCTTGTCATTCTCCTGGAGCACCCAGACCGGATTCCCTGTAGAACTGCGGCCCTGTTCTGGTCCTGCCCACTGGTTTGGTCTTATCGTGCTTCTTATTTTCTTCTCCGGTCATCAGGAAATTCTACTGATTGCTCACACTGTGCCTAGTCTTAGGGATTTCAGGTACACTGTAATCCTCTCCTTTAACCCTCCCCATCATGGAGCTAACAGTTACTGATCCCTCAGCTTTTACCTTGAACGTCACTCTTTGGGGAAAGTGTGCCTTCCCAGAGCAGTCCTCTTGGGTCCTCCTGGGAGTGATTGCATAGCAGTCCTTTATTTCTTTGTGGCACGTTATATTTACTTGGTTTATGGCTTTCCTACCTTTAAGCCTCTGAACTGAATGAGGGCAGGTATTCAATACATGCTTGGTGGATGTATTGCTGGCAATAAATGCATGCTGGGTCTATTCTATTTGTAATCGTTAGTCTACTCACAGTCTCCAAATCAATTGGAGATACTAGGTATTATTTAATTTTTTTCTCTATTTCTTTTTTACTTCAAATACACACACACGCACATCCTTATGCATGCACATATCTTGTTTGCAATTTTTGATACTCTGATAAACTCATATGTAAATATCAAAGAACCAGAGTGAAATGTTTTTAAATATTAAGTAGGAAGATGATTTGCCTACTAAGAACAGTACAAAATTGATCTTAGAATGACTTAACATTATGTTAAAAAAAAAAAGGCTGCAAGTTTTTTGTTACTGAAGAACATTTTAAATAAGACAATATTAAAGAGTAGGTCTCCTTAAAGTAAGCAAGAGAAACATGAATCTCTCTCCTCATTAAATGATTGTGCAATTTTATGAGCAAACCAACAAACAAAACAGAAATAAATTCTACTTTTAAATAGAATTGCTGGTAATATGAGAGTGATCTACATAGGGAGGACTTGAAATTAGAAGTATCAATATTCCCAATTCTAAAAAATTCTTCAACTGGTTGTAGATAATAAAATATTTATGTATTTTTAAAAAAGAGATAATTACTGAGTGTTTCAACTATTGTAAAATGAGCCCCAGTGGTGCTCTGGGTGTTCAATTTTCAGGTCCCCCCAGAGACCATTACTCTTCGCAGTGAGGGACATAAGTCTCGCTGGGTACATGCGAGTCTCACTTTGATGTACAGCTTCAGTGTTAATTAAATTATTGCCAACTATGTTAACAGTCTAGAAATCCTTTGACAAATACCAATGGAAATGACAGACTTGGCACAGACACTGATAAATGGAGGCTTGCCTGATTTTTAAAAGGTATTTTACAAATTTGGCTATTTAATACTTAATCTATAGCTGCTCATTTTACCCTGGAATAAGTCCATAAAATCATCAAGAGAAAGTGCCCGGAGAACAAATTGGGATAAATCAATTGCTGCTGAAGAAAGTGGTATTGAAGAACATAGCCCCAGAATGACAGAGCCAAGCTCGGTCCATGGACACCCCGTCTCCCCACCATGTCTGCATTAGTATGCACTTCAGTCTTTGTTTAGGAGCGGCCTCTCTCCGACTTCCTTTCTAACTGTGGTTCCCTCCTCTTTGTAGTACTGGGCCAATGGAATAGAATAGAAAGTTCAGAAAGAAACCTTCCCATATACATCCAAATGATTTTCAGCAAATGTGTCAAGACTTTTCAATGCAGAAAGGACACCACTTTTCAATAAGTGGTGTTGGGAAAACTGGATATTCATATACAAAAAGATGCAGTTGGATCCTTACTTAACAGCATATTAAAAAACTCAACTCAAAATACAGTAAAGACCTAAACATAAGAGTTAAAACTATAAAACTCTTAAATGAAGACATAGAGGTAGAGCTTCATGACATTGGGTTTGGCTGTCATTCTTGGATATGACACTAACAGCACAGACAGCAAAGAAAAATAGATAGATTGTATTACACCAAAATTTAAAACTTCTGTGCATCAAAAGACACAGAGTGAAAAGGCAACCCACAAAATAGAAGAAAATATTTGCAAATCATATATCTGACAGAAGGTTAAAATAACTCTTACAACTCAATAACAAAAAAACAAAACAAAACAACAATTTGACTAAAAAATGAGCCAAAAACTTGGAAAATATATTTATTCAAAAAAGATATACAGATTTTTAATAAGCACAAGAAAAGATGTTTAATATTACTAATCACTTGGCAAATGCAAATCAAAACCATAGTGACATACAACCTCATGCTTATTAGGATGGCTACTACAAAAAAACCCAAAAAAAACCCAGAAAGCAGATGGTGACCAATGTTAGTGAAGATGTAGAGAAATCAGAACCCTAGTGTACTCTTGGCAGGAATGTAAATTTTAGCTGCAATGAAAAAGAGATTGGTGGTTCCTCAAAGTATTAAAAATAGAATCACCATACAATGCGGCAATTCCACTTCTGAATATACACTTAAAAGAATAGAAAGCCGATGCTAAAAGAGATAATTGTACCCCGTGTTCACAGCAACACAATATATTCACAATTGCCAAAAGAGGAAAGAAATTCAAGTATCATGGAGTGATGAATGAATAAGCAAAATGTGGTATATTATTCATTCTTCTAGAATGGAATATTATTATAAAATGGAATATTATTCATTTTTCTAGAAGAAGGAAAGTCTGACACATGCTACAACATATATGAGATTTGAGGACATTGTGTTAAGTGAAATAAAACAATCACAAAAGGACAAGTATTGTATGATTCTACTTATATGGTGTACCTAGCAAATTAACAGAAACAGAAAGTAGAATGGTGGTTTCTAGTGGCAGAGGGAGGGGGAAAGGGAGAGTTTCATGTGTACAGTTTTTGTTTAGCATGATAAAAAATTTCTGGTAATGAGATGTTGGTGACAGTTATCAATAATGTTCATGTTCTTACTGTAACTACACACTTCAAAATGGTTAAGACATTGACTTCTATAACTTTTATGTTTGTTTTACTACAGTTTTAATTTTTTTAAATTATAAACTTTAAGAAATTTAGCCAACACAAGACACAAATTGATGAGGCAGTATAGTGTATGAAAAGAACAAAGCTCATTAAGCTAAGAAGACCTAATGATTGAAATGATTCTGGTACCTTCTAGTGTTATTAATTCAGGGATATCACCTAGTCACTTTGACACTCAGGTTTCTCATATTATACTATGACTGCCTTGAAAGGGTATGATAAGGAGAAATTGAGATTACGTGTTTATAATCATTGGTATAGCACCTGGCTCTTGACAGATGTGCAGTAATGATTACTCCTTTGCATTTGCCCAGGTAATAGCATGGTGTAATAGACTACAAATAGGTCTCTATGATTTAAATGCAAATACCATATAACTTATATGAGCTTATACATTTTTATAGCATATTATGGTTTACACAGGTATATTATATGGTATTTTATTTTCATAAGCTTTCAAGGTAGACATGATCAGTCTTTTTTCAATGGATGAGCTGAAAATGAAAGAGGTTACATGATTTGCTACGATCACACATTGCTATGTTTGAGCTCAGTATTTTCCTATTGTACTTTCAATGTCATTTGCATAATTTTCCTACCCAAGGGTTTTAAAATTAAACTTATTTTCTGTCTGGATGATAAGTAATTTGAAACCAGGAATTATATCTTATCTGTCATTCAGATTTATTCGATAGCCCATATTTCAAAACCTTGGCTATATTGAGTATTCACTAAACATTTGTTAAAATGAAATGATATAATCTATTGATCTGGCACTTGAGGATTGGTTTTTTATGCATTCTTTATTGATGAAGCATCCTATATCATTTATGCAGCAATTTAAATAGTTTAGTTGGAGTCAAGCTTTAATAAAAATTCATTCAAATGCTCAAATTTAGCATTGATAAATTATATCTTGGGGAAAGATCTTAAACTTATATTGGTCTGGTGTAATTAGTACAAGTGCAGAATCTTTGGCAAGATGACAGAGTGGAAAGAACCTTTGGACAGGAATCAGAGCAGGGTTTTCCTTCTTTGTCCCGGGAGTAGCTCTGCCCCTGTCCAGCTGTCCCTGAGCTTCCTGTTCAAATGTCTACATGTGCCCAACGGAGATTTTTTACAGGTAGTGCTAAGTTAGAAGAAATATTTTGTTGTTACCATTATGACAAATATAAATTTACCCCATAAAATTAGTCCAAATTTTCAAGTGTGTTCTAATATTCTAATGAATATTCATAAAATATTTAGATTTCTAATATTATAAGTAGATATTTGATGATTTCAACTAAGGAGACCCAAATAAAGGAACCCTCGCTGTGCAAAAATTCAGAAAAGCAAATGGAGAGTCTGATGAGTTAGTTGTATTAATGGAACAGTAGAAGCTCCCTGTGATAGAATAATGGGCTAGATGGTGAGGCAGCTTGGGAAAGATGAGAAAAGGCTTTTGCTCCAAAGGCCTGTTTAGCAAAGTAAAGAAAAGAAACAATTAAAATATGCAGTTCTAGGAGTTTCAAATGTAAAAAATGCATTCACAGCATATTTCGAGAATAAAGAAACCCTACTGCTAAATTATATGAGTTTATCTGGAAAAGAATTCAACTACTATATTTTTAAGTGATAGTTTTATACTAAATCTTTAAGTGATAGTTTTATATTTGGATCTGCAGTAGTCATGATGCATTTCAACTAATAAAATTATTTAACTCTGAAATAGAGAAGACTATCTGATTATCAAGCAAATATACTCAAATACAAATTAAATGGGCAGGGTCTCCAGGCTGACAGTCATTCAAGTTCAAGGTTTAAAAATTCTCTTTAATGATTCTTCAGTCCTCTAATAAGAGAAGAGATCATTTATACTGAATCACTTTATAGTCATTTCAAGAGATGTATTAACTTTCACTTCAATAAAATGAACTATGGTAATTACTGCTAATACCTAGGAAAGAACAAGTAATTAAAAAAATAAGTCCCTTATATTTTTACATTTTAAGAAAAATACATTTAAATATACTTTTAATCTTGTCTGTATTTGGCATAGTGACATATATAATTATTCACAGTATTTAAAGTATTTGTTGCAGTGAATTAATACATTCTGTGAATTATTATGAAAATGTGTCATAATTTTTAAAGTAATTCTCTGTGCAAGAAAGTCTTCAGGTTGTACTAGGAGTGAAATGATACAACCAAATTGTTAAACAAAGGCACTGTTTCTATTTACATTCCTACATGGTAACGTCAACAGGATAATTGATGTTATCCTGGGCTCATTTTACCACGACCTTCTCAGCATTGTCATATAGCAAAATTCTGACTCTGCCTATCTATTCACTGAAATAAGCTAATCACAACTTAAAATAAATACATTTCAATTTATAAATGGGGATCTTCATTTTTTCATATTCTATTTCATTCATGTCCTGCCTGATTATATCCTTTGGCCGGACTTATAATAAATTCTTTTTTCTTATTGATTTCCACAAAATTGTTATATGTCAAGAAATTAGTCTTGTTTATATGTGTTGCACGTATTTTCTCGAATATATCTTTTTTAAACACTTTAATGCTTTTTAATGTATAGCTATCATAGTGGGAGGTGGACAGAACTTAGGGCCCTTTGGTTTGGGTATGTTTTCTTAAATGACCTCTCACTGCAACGTTCTGAGTGGATGTAGGCATGCTCTCCACGAAGCTCTTGTTTTTCTTCTTCGAAATTTTATTTTTCAATTAGTTTATATTCAATATTATTTTATATTAATATCAAGTATACAGCATAGTAGTTAGACACCTTATATTTTATAAAATGATTCCTCTGATATTTCAAGTACCCACCTGGCACCATACATAGTTATTAAAATACTATGGACTATATTCTCTACACGATACTTTACATTACCATGACTATTTTGTAACTACCACTCAGTACTTCTTAATTTCCTTACATCTTTTTTTTTCTTAAGTGAGAGGAGGAGAGACAGAGAGACAAACTCCCACATGTGCCCCACTGGCATCCACCTGGCAAGCCCCCTACAGAGTGACGCTCTGACCATCTTAGGCTGTTGCTCAGCAACTGAGCTATTTTTAGCCCCTGAAATGAAAGCTTCCAGGAGCCATGCTCAACACCTGGGGTCAACTCGCTCAAACCAATTGAGTTATGACTGTGGGAGGGGATGAGAGAAAGAAAGAGAGCAAATGGGAAGGGTAGGGGTGAAAAAGCAAATGGTTGCTTCTCCTGTGTGCCCTGACCAGGAATCAAACCTGAGACATTCACATGCTGGGCTGACACTCGACCACTGAGCCAACTGACCAGGGCCTCTCTTTACTTTTTTCACCTACTCCCTCAAACCCTTTTCTTTCTGGCAACCATCATTCTATTCTCTGTGTCTATGAGTCTGTTTCAATTTTGTTTATTTTGGTCTTTAGAGTCCATACATAAGTGATATCTTATGGGATTTGTCTTTCTCTAACTTATTTCACTTACATAATACCTTCTAAACCCATTCAAGCTGTTGCAAATGGTAAGATTTTATTCTTTTTTATGGCAAAGTAATATTCCATTATATAAATATACCACAACTTTTTAAATTTCTCAGCTCAATTGTTTCTAGTCTTGCTGAGATGGTTGCAATTTTTTTCTGTGTTTTATTTGTAGGCAATCTTCTTTCCCCTGTTTGACTTCTGGGGTTGAACTGTGTGTTGAAGTCAATAATGGTACTTAATGATACTGATCTATGAAATTTCCCTTTAAATCCTGATTCTCTCTGTCTCCCTCTCAGCTAAATTTTCAAAGAGAACGTTCTCTACTTCTCTCATGGCATTTTAACACCCCCTAGATCTCACTTTTTCAATTAGAGTCTTTTTCTTTAGGCTCTCATCACACTGTAATTCTCAGGAAGTTAGTACTCTGTTCAGGGATGGAAGAAGATGTTTTTGCACTTTATACTTCTTCAATTTGGTGCACCTGTCCCTGTCTTTGAAAGTCATACCTCATAGTTTTTCTAGGTTGTTTTTGAATGTCTTTGTTCTTTTCTACTTACATAGTAGATTTGAGAAAGGGGATATAAATAAAAATATCATTTTCTTCCAATATACTACATATATATTATATTTAGGTCATTAAGGTTTGTGCAGATTTCTAGAAGGAAAATAATCACGTGTTTTATGACTACTTCTAATCACAAATGAATGGTTGATTTTATTTCTAACATTGCTATTAGGAATTTACTTATTTAATTAGAGTATTTTTGGTCATTTTGTGATTAGGAGAGGAAAAGGTAGAACTAGTTAAACAGGAAGCCATATTGGGAGACACACATAGTATGTACAAGGTAACTGGTTACACTCATTTACAAGTTATTATGACATAGCTTCTGCAGCTTCTGCTTGTAAACTTGTGACATGCTGAGCTTCTCCGTAATTAAAGAAGAAAACAGGTGCTGGGTCAAAATGCTGACCCAAGCAGTGCCTGCTTTTTTTATTTTTCCATCTGAAGCCATCATTTAGACTTCTTAACCTTCTCTTGCAATGGTGAAAAGTCCGTAGACCTCTAAAACATGAGTGGAGTTCAAAGATGATCAAATTCCTGAGGGCGAAGCATTATTTTTCCGCCCAGCCCTGTTACATTTGGCCACACACGCTTATATCAATCCGTGCAGCAGAGAATGAGGGCTGCAGTTTTCATTACAGTCACTAATTCCTCAGAAGTGCATTCAGAGGGCCGTTAGCCTTCCTGTGTCATGAATTAAGCGGAGTAACAGAAGGCGGCATGTCAGAAAGCCGTACTGGGGCCCCAGGCGCCTTTTGTAGTTCCAGTTCTGCGCAGTGTTTCCAGTTGGTGTGCAACCACGCATAAACTTAAACTTGAAAGAACAAACATCCAGAACTTTTGGCTATCCTCAAAATTGTACCTGCAGTTTCCGAACTTCTGCCTTTGAAAATGGCATTTTAAGGACCAAAAATGTGTATGATGCGCTGTGTTTTCCACACCCACAAGTAAACCTTATTAATATAAATGCAGGACTCACTGCTGATCTGTACTCATAACTACCATGGATTATATAAATGCTATAAACTATTAGAACAAAATCTAAATCTCAAATGTGATTCCTAATTCCTAATACCACATACACTCAATTGTTTTGATTTAAAAACAATCATTAGTACAGAAAATATATTTCTTAATAAATACAGATTCCTTAACATTTGACACTTTCCTATAGCTCCAAAAGCCACCAGCAGCAGAAGGTTTTATGGTTAGTCTGAGGCTTTGTGGAGAAGCAGGGAGAGACCAGGATGCTTTGAAGGTTGTCCTGATAATCCTTATGAAATAGGTGTCAACATCACTTGCTGTAGCGGCAGAATGCTGACAATAGGTAAAAGACTGATGGAAGAAGAGCTTTGTTACGGCATCTGAAGGTGATCGGAAGTTACAAAACAAATAAACATCCTTTTATGAACAATGTCATGATTGAGTCTCTGAGGGCCATGCATCTGTAGTAGCAATGTTAGCCGTAGCTTGGGGCTTTGCTGCAGGATGTGTTTAGCATCCTGGAAATGAAAACAGGGAAGAGAAAGTGCTAACATTTACTGAGCAGTTGCGATATGTCAGAGACTGTGGGATGTGTACATGATCTCTTCACATCTCTTGCAAATCTGGAAATTATAGTCACAATTCTATGAGGAATCAATTGAGAATAGTGGCAGCAAGATATTTTGCTAAGTATTAGGGCAGGTATAATTCTGTTCTGAATCACATCAGAATTTCTTTGTCTTTAATAATGTTGGCTTCAGAACTGGGAGCTTTCAGGAGAGGTACAGTGAAGGACTAAGGATGAAATAGAATACTTGGGCCATTAGTCCTGGTGGGATAGAGAAACAAGTGAATGCAATAGAGGTTTTACAGCTTGGTATAAAATAGGAGTGAGGCAAGAAGTTGGAGAACTAAGTGAATTCATGGAGAACAAACAGGCATATGGAAAGTGAAGGAGAGTGTAATGATTAAGAGGCAAAACCATGGTAAGTGATAAAATCATTCGAAGTGTGACTGGGTTGGGTCGCTGAGGACGAACAGATATAAAGTTCTTTAAAATCAGTGGAGTTAGTGAAGTACTTGTCCCATGTGACTCATCAGGGAGCTAGCCTGAAAAGGAATTTGTGTCTTTTACATGATATAGTTAATGCTTTGTGCCATAAAATGCTCAGTGTTTCATGATCCATTATGTTCATTAAAATATAATAGTACTTATATCTTGGTATCTGACTATTATCTATGGAGTAAATATGTTATATTCTCACCACTCTTTGGGAAGTGGAGCTTGAGTCGGGTTCTTTAGACTACTTGGACATCCTGACACCTTCTCATCACTTATTAGGGATATGTTGATTTTGTATCCAGATTCCTAAAATGACAGTCTTGACTTCTGCTGGTTAAGTATTTTGAAAAAGATAATGATAAAAAGTTAATGTACCAAAACTATAGTTTCAGAACAAAAGTTCTGTTTTACTTAAAAAATATTTTCAATTTTTAGATTCAGGGTGTTATGAATAACATAACTTTTATAAGCATATATTTTTAATTTTCAGTAAATTCATAGAACATGTTTCTTTTCTAAACTACAATCCATCACATTAAAAATATTAGAGAAATGTGCCTTAAAAGATTCTATTCTCAAAAATAGACCTTGGGACATCTGACTTGCCTTGGAATTTAATGTCATGTTTGAAACTTGGGATTTTTTTTAAGTGCTCAAGGGAACTATGTCAAATTTTAAAAAATTATGACACTAAGGAAATATTTTTATATTAAAATATACTTCCATCTAGCTATCCACATTAATGTTGAAGAATGAAGTTTGCTTACATCTTTTTATGTGTCATACAAACCAGTTAAAAGTAGGTATAATTATTTGAAAAATAAATTATCTCTGCTTGTAAGGGGTAAAGTGTAGAAGTTCTCCCTGCATTAAATATGAAAAATACATCGAATATATTGCTATTGAATGGGAAATCTACATATGATCAAATCTACATATGATTTTATTTTAAAAAAATTATGTTTATCTCTTTTGTCTTAAGTTATATACATTTCCTATTGTTTATTGTGAAGTTACTTTAAAACAAAACAAAATGAAACAAGACAATCAATCGAAATAAAAGAAATACTGGGAGAGTCTCTCCTCCTTTCTTTCTAATTCACCACTCCATCTTGCCTTTACAGTTCTTTTGCCTCCAAAAGTCTCCCAAGTTTGGATATGTGTGGCAAAGCACTTAGATCTGTGACGCTACAGGTCAAGTTTAAATTTTCATTTGGGCAACATAAGTTGTCATTGAAGGAAAAGATCCCTTCTATCCCATGGTTCTGAAAAATTATTTTTCTTTCATGAAAGATGCCATACCTTTCAAAACACACTCAGATCATTGAAATGATCATAAAACATCTTTCCATAGTGAACTCAGTCTTAGAGGGCTGTCTTACCATGGAATGCATAGCATGGTTCTTAGATATTATGTAATTAAACTCTTCAGCCAGGTAAATTTGATAAGTAGTGTGCATCTAGATGCATTGAATGTTTTCCATTAAACTGCTCTGGTCTGAACTACAGTATTCTATTGGCCTTGCACTGTGTATATTAACTTTCAAGAGCTCATGCTCACTATCAACATCCTCAGGACCTCTACATCCATGTTCCTCTTGCACACCATGACTTTGTTTGCACATTTTTGGAGACAGAAGATGACATTGATTTTAAGTGCATTTCTGAAAACAAAAAATTAATCAGGTGATCATGGGGATCACTGATGCGATGGATCCATTTAGTATTTACCAGACATTTGCTGAGACTTTGGTATCATTGTGGCAAGTATTAAGCCAGTTTTCTGCAGGACGTCCCATCCCGAGGGCAGCAGGTTCCTTTGGCACTCCCAGTTCTAGGCGGAGTGGAAATTCGGTGAATCCTTCCCGCCGCCACCCAGAGACATCATTGTGGAGGACTCTGCACCACATTGTCACTCTTCCTGTGGGGCGCCGGCAGCCATGGAAGAAGAAGATTAATTTCTTAACTGTCTTTATATCTTTTTAGCATTACAATTCTATACATATTTAAAAGAATTAGTTTTTAAGACCACCACAAGTTCTTAAATTTTAATGTTTTTTTCCCTTGTAAAATAGTCAAATGCAGCCAATGTGCTGATTAAATAAATCCGTTTTCCCTCTCTACTGAGAGACCCCAAACTTCCAAGTCTTCTGTGTAAATGTGGGCTTCATTCTAAAATTGTCATTTTCCAGTTGGACTAACTGGTTTGTCCATACCCCGTTTAAAAATGTAGGATGCCATGTCAGCCACTTTTGGGACAACATCTCTTGTGCTTTCTTTCTGAATATATGCATATTTTTCACTTATTGCAAAGGAATGTCAGCTTCCAACTGCATGGTTTAATATAAATCTTTAATTTCCAGTGTTCTGCTTTTAGATGTAATTTTATGTAAAGAAATGCATAACTATCTCTGGCTGAAATCACTATTTGGCTTCATCTGTGGGCAGTGTGTTTAAGGAAGTCAATTTATGAAACCTTGCGGGAATCTTTTTTTCAGGTGAATTGTTTGTCAGTCGCTTTGTGGTTTTCGAAGGAATGTTTGGCATTCAGGGCCACTTCTCAGGCTGTGCAATGCAGTCCTTAGTGCTTTCGTGGGAGCAGACTACTTACTATTCATACAGACACATTAGATGTAATATGTGTATTCGGAATAAGCATTGACATATTTCCCTTTCTAATTGGGGTGGTCTATGCTATCTCACGTTGTCAGCTCTTTCCAACCTACCAGTTATTTCTTTGGGGGACGTGGTGAAATCTGCTTCCGTAAATGTTTTCACTTTCTCGATGCAGCTGTTTTTCCATCTTTTCAGCTGTAGGTTAGTGGCAGAGAGAGCAAGAAATACCAGCTGTCTTAAAGCAGGTGTGGCTGGAGGGGGCACAGCCCCAGGAGTGGGGTAATGGCACACCGGTATCTCTTTTACAAAAAAAATTAAAAAATCCTTCCTAATATTGTCCCCAACATTTTCTAAATAATAGAGGCAGGTCGTCTTCTAATGGTCACAAAAATCATACCCAGCCACTTTTCTTGGCAAAGTCTGCTTTGGTGCAATCACACCCTGTTTTGCAATGTGGATGTACGATCTTGAGGTCTCAGCCATAGCTGAGAAAAGGGATACTCCTTTTAAGACACACAACAACTATGAAATCCATTGAAAATACGGTTTCATTCTCTAACATGACCATGCTCTTGTTTCTGAGCCAACATTTCAGCAGATGGCTGAGCAGTTTAGCATCATCAGTTCTCAGTTTTAGTTTCTTTAGATCTCAATTTTTTCCCTTCAGTTTAAATACTGAGTCTACTTTACATACAAGCCCTTATTAAATTTTAAATGATTGCTCTGGGATAACAGGGTGTCTTAGGCACAACCCCTGATACAGTGGTCCCTCGTCTATTGTGAGGGGAGGGTTACGTTCCAGAACCCCGGGTAGGGGAGGTTAGGTTCCAGAACCCTGGTGGGGGGGGTTAGGTTCCAGAACCCCGGGTAGGGGGGGGGTTAGGTTCCAGAACCCCGGGTAGGGGGGGGTTAGGTTCCAGAACCCCGGGTAGGGGGGGGGTTAGGTTCCAGAACCCCGGGTAGGGGGGGGTTAGGTTCCAGAACCCCGGGTAGGGGGGGGTTAGGTTCCAGAACCCCGGGTAGGGGGGGTTATGTTCCAGAACCCCGGGTGGGGGGGTTAGGTTCCAGAACCCCGGGTAGGGGGGGAGAGTTAGGTTCCAGAACCCCGGGTAGGGGGGGTAGGTTCCAGAACCCCGGGTAGGGGGGGGTTAGGTTCTAGAACCCCGGGTGGGGGGGTTAGGTTCCAGAACCCCGGGTAGGGGGGGTTAGGTTCCAGAACCCCGGGTAGGGGGGGTTAGGTTCCAGAACCCTGGGTGGGGGGGTTAGGTTCCAGAACCCCGGGTGGGGGGGTTAGGTTCCAGAACCCTGGGTAGGGGGGGAGAGTTAGGTTCCAGAACCCCGGGTAGGGGGGGTTAGGTTCCAGAACCCCGAGTAGGGGGGGAGAGTTAGGTTCCAGAACCCCGGGTAGGGGGGTTAGGTTCCAGAACCCCGGGTAGGGGGGAGGGTTAGGTTCCAGAACCCCGGGTAGGGGGGGTTAAGTTCCAGAACCCCGGGTGGGGGGGGTTAGGTTCCAGAACCCCGGGTGGGGGGGTTAGGTTCCAGAACCCCGAGTAGGGGGGGTTAGGTTCCAGAATCCCGGGTAGGGGGGGAGGTTAGGTTCCAGAACCCCCGCAGTAGGCGACAATCCGCGAAGTAGCGACCTTATATTTATTTTATTATTTATATATATTTTAAGGCTTTATAAACCCTCCTCACACACTTATAAACCTTTCCCACACTGTTATTAGCCTTTTCCACACTCTTATAAACACTTCCTATGCTTATTTTACAGCAAAAAAGCATTAATTTTAATAAATATATAAAATATCTATATACCACAAAATCCTACGATAAAGCAAAAATCTACGATACACAATTAGATATATTTAAAAATCCACGATACAGTGAGACCACAAAAAGTGAACCATGGAATGGCGAAGGACGGCTTGTATTTCACCTTTCTCTCCCCACCCTCTTTCTTCCCCCAGGTAACCCCCGTGTCTATGAGGAGGACACTATGTTTGCAGAAGAAAATGAGTGGGTGCTGGTTGGGATGGCAGTCACCATGAAGTTGCTACATTGGTACTATTTAACCCAGGGGTCCCCAAACATTTTACACAGGGGGCCAGTTCACTGTCCCTCAGACCGTTGGAGGGCCAGACTATAAAAAAAAACTATAAACAAATCCCTATTCACACTGCACATATCTTATTTTAAAGTAAAAAACAAAACAGGAACAAATACAATATTTAAAATAAAGAATGAGTAAATTTAAATCAACAAACTGACCAATATTTCAATGGGAACTATGGGCTTGCTTTTGGCTAATGAGATGGTCAATGTGCTCCTTTCACTGACCACCAATGAAAGAGGTGCCCTTTCCGGAAGTGCGGTGGGGGCCGGATAAATGGCCTTAGGGGGCCGCATGTGGCCTGCGGGCCGTAGTTTGGGGACCCCTGATTTAACCTTTTGTCAGGCTGTGTAGGCACTTGCCTCTGGATCCTATGGCCTTGCATTTGAAGTCTCTGTCAGTGGTATTTCTTCCTCTTGACACCAGGCCTTTGCTGGCCTGTGTTCCCTCAATAGTTCATCTGGGATTTTCTACTTCAATTGTGGTAAAACAAAACAAAACAAAACATTTAACATAAAATTTACTACCGTAGCCATTTTTAAAAGTATAGTTCAATAGTGTTAATTATATTTACCCTGTTGTGACCAAATCTCCAGAACATTTTCATCTTGTAAAACTCAAACATTAAAATTCAAACAATGAGTCCCCTGCCCAGCCTCTGGCAACCAACATTCAACTTTCTATTTCTGTAAATCCGACTACCTCAGATACCGCAAGTACGAGGAATCGTAGATTATTTGCCTCTTTGTGACTGGCTCATTTCACTTAGCCTCGTGCCCTCAAGGTTCGCTTACGTGTGCCATATGACATGATTTCCTTCGTTATTAGTTTTCCATTGTGTACATATAACCACATATCACTTTATCTATTCATCTGTTGATGGACGTTTAGTTTGATTTCACCTCTTGGCTATTGTGAATAATGCTACAATAACTGTGGGTATGAAATTATCTTTTTGAGACCCTGTTTTTATTTTTTAATAGATGGATATTATTTTTGCAATAATGTTTTGAGGTGGACAGAATCAGAAATTATAATTACAAAATACCTAAGTATATGCCAATAATGGTACCTGGTATTCCCATTTTACATGTAAAAAAAACCACAAACCTTTAACATTATGACTTTTTCTAGATTTCAGATTATATATATAAATGAGCCAGCATCATCACATGACTGTTTTGATTTCTTGTCTGGTGTACCTCACTATTCGCTATGTTGTCTTTCTGTACCTTTATAAGCTTCTATTATTGCTGGGGTTACATGGAATATAAAATTTTGTTTCACCTTACTAAAATATATCTGCATTAAAAATATCCACATTAAAACAATCAATAGCATCTGAATTACTTTTATTGTTTTGCATTTTTTTCTGTTACTAAGTTTTTATTAAGCAGTGAGTGAATGGTAGTCAGAATAATGGTCCCCCCAAAGAAGTCCACATCCTAATCCCTGGAACCTGTAAATATGTTACTCAATATGGTGGAAGGGACTTTCAGATGTAACCAAAGTTAACTAAGGATTTTGAGACAGGGAGGTTACCTGGGATTATTTATGTGAGCCTAATAGAATCATAAGAGTTCTTAAAAGTATAAGAAAGAGGCAGAAGACAGAGGTGGAAGGAGATGTGATTACTTGAGAATGGTCAGAGAAATATAATGTGGCTGACATTGAAGACAGCTGAAAGAGGCCAGGCACCAAGGTGGTGGACTTCTGGAAGCTAGAGAGTGCAAGAGAATAGACTCTCTGCCATTGCTACCTGAAGGGAACGCAGCCCAACCAACAAATCGACATCAGCCCCGTCAGATTCTTGCTGGACTTCTAATTCACAGAACTGCAAGACAACAACATTTTGTTGGTTTGACCCACAAAGTGTGCAGTAACGTGTTATGGTAGCAATAGACAGTCAACACAGGGATTATTTACATCAACCTAATTACACGCAAGGGTAGGCAATACATATAGGAATAATGATGTATTGCTTTTTTTTACTCAAACTTTACTTCTAAACAAAATGTCTTTGATTTTTCAAAGGCTATTCTAATTCCCATTAACGAATTGTTTAGTGTTTGTTTTTATATTACCTCCCTCGGGAATCTATAAAGAGCAGTATGTGATTTGAGACACACATCATAAGTGAACAAGCCACTCATAAGGTAAGTGCTAACTACTTTTTGATAAAGTACGGCTGACGGGGTGACATGTTTTACAGGCACAGTGAGCTAAGTGGAATGTTTTCTGGAACACGCTCTGGAGAGTGGGCACGGGCACCCTCAAGTCAGAAGCAGCGTCTGCTCACTGTAACTTCTGGCCAATGTTTACCCTGCAGTAATGGAAATATTTTCCTGGGGCTGTTTTTTTCAGAATTGTTACTATAGATGTTGTTTGCTAACATTATCTGTTCTCCCTAACTGCTTATAGAAACTGCATGCTGCCATCCATCTGTTCTCTCTTCCAAGTAGTTTTAGGCCAACAGTCATTCTAGACATTTTCATGATTTTAGATGTCTCTGCATATAACTGCACATTGTACTTTAGAATGCAATGCACAGAGCTCCAGTGCAGGTAGAAATGGGCATCTCCAATTTTTCTTCTTTTGGCAACAATATGAGATAAAGTTACTATATCAGATTATTTTAAAAATTAGGTTATAAAACCTAATTGCTCACACTCTACTTTTGCAACATTTGTAAATTTTATTCTTCATTATTAATTCCTCATTAATTTTATAGGTGACTTTTTGACTGGTACATCCAAGTGGCTGCTATAGTGTCCAGTACATGGTAGATGTACTCAATGAATGTTACTTGAATGAATGAATGAATGAATGAATGAGTAAATGTTTTAGTGGTCTGACTCTCATTACTGTCAATTATTTTGATTGGTCATGAGACCAATCAAACATCCATTCCCCTACCCTGTATTACTAAAGAGCTAATCTGTGTCCTGTAACATCTACCTCCATTCTCCCACACATCTGTGTCAAGTTATTTCTTCAGCCTGAGAGAGATTGCCATTCTTCCCTTCATTTTTGGGTCAAACCACCTCCTGAATGTGGATATCCCCTCCTGCATCCTCAGGATATTTGCCTCATTCACTTTCCCCCCTTTCTTCCAAATCTTCAATCTCTTCCTCATTGTTAGATTAATCTACGTAGTATAAAAAAAAAGATAACTTTTTTTAATATAAAAGTTTTTCTTTCAGCCTTTTTACTTTACCAACACAGTGAGGCTAAAGAACAGCCTGTCATTTCTTCTTTCCTCATTTCTCATTTAATCTAACTTCCACTCTGAGTGCATTTATAGAAAATCCTCTCTCCAAAATCACCAATACAATTTCTACCCACCCAGCAAACATTTGGCAGGTTGCATGCTACTTACATGTGATGCTGATTATCACTGTCTCCTTTGAATACTCTCATCTCATTTGACTTCTCAGACCCATCTTTCTCTCCCTTTTCTTTGCCCATGCTTCCAGGGTTTGCCGTCTGCATGTGGAAGTTCTCCTCTGCTTGCTTTATGTGGTTCTTTGGAATGATTTCATCCATTGCTAACAGTTTAAACTACTGCTAATGTGTTTATTAACTCTCAACTCTCTTTCCATCACTTCAGTGAATTAACTGCTATTTGGGGAATTTCCACCAGGTATCCCCAAAATAGCTTCATGGCAATGTACAAAATTGGATGTATTCTTCTTACTTAGGTCATCCTGCCAACTCCTTCTATACATTCTAAATCAGTAAATGATGCCATCCCCTATTCTGTTGTTATAAGCAGTATGATATGGGTAACTCCTTTCTCACGCCTCCTTATCAAAATCATCATCTCTCATTCACCAATCCCTTATTCATATCCAAATCATTACACCATTTTCTGTACTCTTCCTGCCATCACCCATATGGTCACCTATCTAATCTGACACCACATTGAGTATGAAAGGATTACCTGAAGATCACATAGATCTATCTATAAGTCATTCAAAAGACAGTATTTAGGTGGCAAAGCCAAACGGGGAAGCAAGTGCAGACAACTGTCAATCCAAAGAGCTCAGTAGTGATGTACAAACTGCTAGGAGATAATAGAAAGAGATATATCGAGTGGGTTGTGAATGTAGGGAAGAAACACACACATCTGTGGCTCTGGAGAATCCACAAGATCTGTTTTCATGATGGCTTCTGTCTGGCTATTAAAACTATTGAGAGGATGTGGACACAGACATTCATCACCCTCTGCCTAGCTTCTGGACATCTGATGATGTTTACAACCTTTCTCCTGCCCTCTTAACTGGCCTTAGCCTTTTGGCAGATACTCTCTCACTGCTGTAAGCGTGAGGTTTGATCTAAATTTCATTAAACACTGACTATATCATCAAACTTTTTGAAAGCCTTCAATGGCTCCCTAATCAAGTAGAGGTGAAAACCCAAATTCTACACAGGTCTTGCAATGGGATCTAAGGTTTGGTCCCTGCTTTCATTTCCAGAGGCTTTTCCTTTCTCAAATCATTTGTGAAACTATTTTGAGCAATACCAAATTCCTTCCGGTGCCTCTTGTGTACTGTATTTTCTCTGTTTTTGTCATTTTCATCCCCTCTCTCTGCAATGCTGTTATCACCCTGCTGACCTTGCCAGAATCAACTCAGACAAGCTTTCTAAAGAAAGCCACAACTCTACCCATCACCCTCCCCACATTCCCCACCACATCCCAGGGGTTCTTGTCCTTCACTGCGTAGACTGGTTCTCTCTCCAGACACACTGTACATTATTTGAGGAGAAAGATTACACTTTATTTTATCTCTTCATCTACCCGCCTATGAATTTATTTAGCATTTCTAATGCCCCTCACAGTGCCTGGTATACAGTAGAGTCAGTCAATAAGTGTTTACAAAGTGATCTTCACACATCCTTAAATTTTGCATAGAATTCAGTCCACAGAGAATAACAAGCTGAACTCTTGGGAGGCAGGACTAGGTCTTAATTAATTGTCCTCTTCTCATAGAACATAGCAGCATTTCACACATAAAACGTATGAAGTAAACAAACTAAAATTTTAATGTAAGTACAGTACAACTAATAGAGCATAAGCTTCAGTGATGGAAATATGACTGTAAATCCTTGTTTTTGTCATTGGAAGAGTAATTAGAACCATAAACCCTCCACATAATTCTCTCCATCCTTCTCTTCCTGTCACACAGGTTTTATTTTTATCTTTTATTTACTTTAACTCTGCTGAATACTCTTTTCTATTTTATTTTGTATTCAGTGAGAAGAGGAGAGGCAGAGAGACATATTCCTGCACATGACCCAACCAGGATCCACCCGGTAAGCCCACTAGGGGGTGATGCTCTCTCTGCCCATCTGGGGCTTTGCTCCATTGCTCAGCAACTGAGCTCTTCGTAGCATCTGAGATGGAGGCCATGGAGCCATCCTCAGCATTGGGGGCCAACTTGCTCCAATTGAGCTATGGCTGCAGGAGGGGAAGAGAGAGAGAGAGCAAGAAGCAAGAAGGGGAAAGGTAGAGAAGCAGATGGATACTTCTACTGTGTGCCCAGGACATCCACACGCCAGGCTGATGCTCTACCACTGAGCCAACCAGCTAGGGCAATCTTTTCTATTTTGTTTTTTTTTTCATCACTTGTCCTTTCTCTTCCTGTGAGTATGTGTGTAGACATGTATATGTGTCACATCTGTGGGAGTATGTGGGTGTGAGTGGTTAGACCACAAGGACTCTGAGTATAACAGAAAATCTAGAAGCAGAAACTAAGAGTGAATCTAAGTGCAGTGAAAAATGCATACATAAATAAAACAATGCAACTCGTAAGAACAGTTGAACAGGCACTAACATGAGAGTGGTTAAAATTTGACTTTTACTTCTTTTTAAGTTTTGTATGTTTTTAGTCTTGCAGATTTTCCACCATCTTCCCTGCTTTCCTCTACTGTTTTACCCTTTTTTTCTTACACAAATCACCTTTTCAGTGCTACTTTAGTTTGTTGTTAAAGCTTAATTTCCTTTTGCCTTCGAATGGTGGGGGAAATGAAGATTGTTTTCAGGAATGGAAATTAGAACACATGCAAAAAATTCACAAAAAATGTGCCCAGTCAGCTGGGCTGCCTGCCTCTCTGTGGGGACTGCAGCAGTCCAGGACCTAATTGCTTGGGATTCTGTTCTCACGCACGGGGTGGGGAAGGGGAGGTCTGAGGGGCATTGAGGGGAACTCTGCCGACGTTTCCTCACGGTGTCCGGATTTTCCCTGTATTTTCTTATGTCTGTTGACTGCTCTTGAAGGCAGAGCAATTCCGTTGTGCATTTATTTTCCACTTGCTATCTGATGCCACTGAACGGGAAAACCCTGCTATTGATGGATTCCATGGATTACATAAATTCAATTAAGTGTTTCTCAATGCACTCGAGGAGTCTTGAGAAACTCTTGTTTCCATGTCATAAATGACTGGTTAGTTCAACTAATACGATAATAAAGAACACATTGTTTCAGCAGAAAAACAAAGAGATCATGCTCTCCTCTTTTCATTTAATGACACCCCTCACAATGTGAATCCTAGTACACAGCACCTTGGGGTGTCCCTGAAAATCAGAGCCCTGCCTTGGCTTTCTCTGCCATGGTTTCACCCTTTTATAATCATTGATGCCACTTAACGTTGCTTTAGATTTAATTCGTAGGCTAGGATCAGCAACTTATGTTACTTCCTTTCTTAACAAGGGCCAGTACGGTTTGTACCATTTACTGAAGCTTACTTTGCATTTTAATAATCATTAATATTAATATATATCTATATCTATCTATCTATATATATATATATATATATATTAGGCAGGTCATTTCACTTGCAAATAATTTGAAGAGTCTAACAAATACATAGAACTGATGACATAGATGAAAAGGTGCTACTTGGGAGAATCCGAGTGGTCATTGTGGAAATCCACTTTCATGGTGAAACCTGATGTGATAAAAAAAAAAAGTAAAATTACGTACTAAAACATGGAAACAGCTTTAAAATCCTCTCCCTGATAGCACAATACTTCAAAATAAAAGAAAATTTGTAACAATCCTATCCTATTTGACATTGAATAGCATGTTGACTTTTTCGACAAGCATTCTGAGTAGAGCTTGGGTAGTCGTGACATCCTGTGTTCTCGTATTGATAGCTTAAATGTGAATTAAGAAAGAAACGTATTCACTGAATAGTATGCCAACAGTTGAACATGTTCTTAGATGCGTTGGACAGTTTATAAAAAAGCAGTGGTGCCCTGGCCGGTTGGCTCAGCGGTAGAGCGTCGGCCTAGCGGGCGGAGGACCCAGGTTCGATTCCCGGCCAGGGCACACAGGAGAAGCGCCCATTTGCTTCTCCACCCCTCCGCCGCACTTTCCTCTCTGTCTCTCTCTTCCCCTCCCGCAGCCAAGGCTCCATTGGAGCAAAGATGGCCCGGGCGCTGGGGATGGCTCTGTGGCCTCTGCCTCAGGCGCTAGAGTGGCTCTGGTCGCCAACATGGCGACGCCCAGGATGGGCAGAGCATCGCCCCCTGGTGGGCAGAGCGTCGCCCCATGGTGGGCGTGCCGGGTGGATCCTGGTCGGGCGCATGCGGGAGTCTGTCTGACTGTCTCTCCCTGTTTCCAGCTTCAGAAAAATGAAAAAAAAAAGCAGTGGTATTATCTCTACCAATCTCTACCAATACAATAAAAAGCCATGACAGAAGCAAGCGCTTGTACTGACTGGGCAGGTCACTAATGTCTTACACATCCAGCTATTCTGCTGCACGGGAATGAAGGGGGCAGTTAGGTTCTGTGAACTCCTTTATGGATATGTTTAAACTGAAAACCTAACTGGACTCTGTCAGGAAAGTACCTTGTGAAGACGGAAGTCCTTGCACAGTGCTATCCTTCCTTTCAAATAAAAATTCCATTATCTTTTTACTATTCATTAGAAAAGCTGATATGCAAATTGTTTAAATGCCTTTCCTAATTTAAGTTTAAGTGGAAAAGTAGGTTTTCTGGTCACATATGAGATTAGTTTTTATATGTTTAATTTGAAAAAACCTTCACCATTTATTTGCACTAATAGAAATAAAAATGACTATTTCCTTAAATCTGGTGTACTAACTCACTATAAATACTACCATGCAAGACCATAGCACTCTATCCATGCAGTCTTATTTTTTCTCCTTTATGTAAGAAGTAAAAGACTCTTAGATTTCTTTTCTAAGTCACTCAGCTTGAAATGTGTAAGAATGAAACTATACAAGTAAACTTATAATAACATATTCTGAAAAGTTGCTGTAAAAAATAAACAGTTTTAAAACTAAGAATTATTGAGGGAAAGGTTAAATATAGGCAGGCAGGCAGAAAAGGCTTAGATATTGAGATGCTTGTCAAGTGAAACACGGATGGCGAGAAAGAGTCGGACATGAGAACGGGGAAGAGATTAACCAGGTTTAGCCGTGGTGAGTACACAGGCTTGGAAGCAGAAACGACTTTGACATGGCCTAGAGCCCAGTGAAGGTTCACTGCACAGAAGGAGTAAGTGATAAGGAGAGAGAGGCATTATATTAGAATGGAGAGATGGACAGTGGACACTCTTCCGGTAGGAGTCTAACTGAAATAGAAAATTTATGATAAGCTTCGAAGCAAGTGCTTAAAATATTGGGAAGTTTTACAAACTATAAAGAGAAAATAAACCATTTTTGCAATAGCAACAAATTTTTAAAATACAAACAAATCTCACAAGAACTGTGCAAGATCTATACTATAAAGAAAAAGGCTAACTTTTTTAACCCTTTGAGTAATGTGGGTTTTTTTTTTCATGCTTGCTGATCCCCGCGAGTTTTTTTTTTTCAAAAAAATGAAATTAGTTTCAGTTACAGTTTTATTAACTTAAAATCATATTGGTTTGATAACCAATTTGTGGAAATAAGAACATACATTTTTTTTAATGCTGTCTTACACATTTTAAAAATAAATCGATCATACTCTGGATGGTCAGGAGGCACGAGGATGTCCATGCACATTCGTACTACCCAAAGGGTTAACATTTTACTTTTCAGTTACAGCTGACATTCAATATTAGTTTGATTTAGTTTCGAGCGTACAGCACGGTGGTTAGATAATCATACATTTTGTGAAGTGCCCCCCCCCATTATTTCAAGTACCCACCTAGCACCATAGTTATTATAATGTCATTGACTGGATTCCCTCTGCTGTACTTCACATCCCCGTGTCTATTCTATAACTGCCAATTGGTACGTTTTACTCTTTTCACCTTTTCACGTAGCTTTGCAGCTTTCTTCCCCCTTCCCCTCTGCAGCCATCACTCTGTTCTCCATATCTATGGGTCTGTTTCTATTTTGTTTTGTCTGTTTAGTTCAGTCTTTAAATTACACATGTATGTGAAATCATATGGTATTTATCTTTCTGACTTATTTCACGTAGTAGATCAATCCATGCTGTCACAAATGGTAAGATTTCATTCTTCTTTAAGGCAGAGTACTATTTCTTTGTATATATGTATCACAGCTTTTTTCTGCCCTCATTTATTGGTGGGCACTTGGTTTGCTTCCATATCTTAGTTATTGTAAATAACTCCGTGATGAACATGGGGGTGTATATATCCTTTTGAATTAGGGTTTTGGGTTTCTTTAGATATATACCCAGAAGTAGAATTGTTGGGTCAGGAAGAAATTCCAGGACTTGGCTGGTTGGCTCAGTGGTACAGCATCAACTTGGTGTGTGGTTGTCCCAGGTTTGATTCCCAGTCAAGGTACATAAGAGAAGCAATCATCTACTTCTCTCTGTCTTTCCCTCCTGCAGCCATGGCTTGATTGGTTCATTGGCCCAGGTGCTGATGATGGCTCCATGGAGCCTCCTCCTTAGGTGCTAAAAATAGCTCTGTTGTGAGCATGGCCCCAAATGGGCAGAACATTGGCCCTAGATGGAGGTTGCCAGGTGGATCCCAGTCAAGCTGCATGTGGGAGTCTGTCTGTCTCTCTCTCTCCCCTCCTCTCAACTTGAAAAAAGAAGAAAAAAAAAGAAGTTCCATTTTTAATTTTTTGAGGAACTTCCATACTGTTTTCAATAACGGCTACCCCAATCTATATTCCCACTAATAGTACACAAGTTTTCTTTTTCTTCACATCCTCACCAACACTTTTTTCATAATTTAATGATGAAAACCATCATGACAGGTATGAAGTGATATTTTATTGTGGTTTAATTTGCATTTCTCTAATGATTAGTGACAGTGAACATCTTTTCCTATGTCTATTGGATACCTGTGTGTCTTCTTTGAAGAAGTGTCTATTCAGTCCTCTGCCAGTTTTTTAATTGGGTTGTTTGAGAGGTGTTCTTTGGTGTTGAGTGTATGAGTTCTTTATAATAACTTTGTTTCTCACCCTCTCAGCAGATGTTATCTCCGACAAATATCTCCTCCCAGTCTGTAGGTTGCCTTTTCATTTTGTTGATGTTTCCTTTGCTGTGCAAAATGTATTAGTTTGATGTAGTCTTTTTTTTTCACTTATTTTTTATTTTATTTTATTTTTTTTACAGAGACAGAGAGAGAGTCAGAGTGAGGGATAGACAGGGACAGACAGACAGGAACGGAGAGATGAGAAGCATCAATCATCAATTTTTTTGTTGCGCATTGCGACACCTTAGTTGTTCATTGATTGCTTTCTCATATGTGCCTTGACCGCGGGCCTTCAGCAGACCGAGTAACCCCTTGCTGGAGCCAGCGACCTTGGGTCCAAGCTGGTGAATTTTTGTTCAAACCAGATGAGCCCACACTCAAGCTGGAGACCTCGGGGTCTCGAACCTGGGTCTTCCGCATCCCAGTCTGACGCTCTATCCACTGCATCACCGCCTGGTCAGGCTGATGTAGTCTTATTTGCTTATTTTTTCCTTTGTTTTCCTTGCCTGAGGAGATATATCAGAAAAATATATTACTAAGAGAAATGTCAGAGAGTTTACTGCCTATGTTTTCTACTAGGAGTTTTATGATTCTGAGTCTTATACATATTTGTCTTTAATTTATTTGAGTTTATTCCTATATATATGATATAAGAAGGTGGTCTAGTTTTAATTTTTTTATATGTATCTGCCCAATTTTTCCAACACCATTTATTGAATAGACTATCCTTACCCCATTGTATATTTTTGCTTCCTTTGTCAAATATTAATTGGCTGTAAAGGCATGGGTTTCTTTCTAGACTCTCTATTCTTTATCATTGATCTTTCTGTTTTTCTGATAGTGCCATGCTGTTTTGATTATGTACACAAGGTTTGCAGTATAAAAACTGCTAACTTTTAATAACAAATATGAAAACAGAAATTAAACATGAGAGGCACAGCAATGTACTACTAAGTGATATAGTAATAATACGTTAAAGATGTCAAATAGTCCCAAATTAATTAAAAGCTTTTATGTAATTCTAATCAATACTTATAGTAAATATTTATGATGACACAATAATCTAAAAATTATAGAGAGATATGGATAAGAGAGAAATATAATAATAATTAATAAAAAATGTACAACCAGATATTAAAACGTATTTTTAAACTTACAGCATTTAAAATATGGATTAGTGGAACATTAGGAGGATAAATGGAATATAGGATTTATTCTAGAAACATATTTAAATATATGTCTTGTGTGTATAGCATACAATATAGATTTTACTACAGGTAAACTTTTAATTAGGTGGAAAAATTATGGGGACTTTAAATTGTGAGAGGAAATTGGATAAAACAGAAAGAACAGTGAGAGAGAGAAACAGATTAGATTTCCTTCTTTATATCATACACTAAACAAATAAAATCTGAGTGGCTAATACAGCTAAATGTTTTTTAAATAAATTAAAATACCAGAAAATATTCAACTCATCATTAAATGTTAGTCTTTATTAAATACAATAACAATGATAGATTTGACTAAGGGAACATCACCATAAACTAAATTAAGAACTTCAATATTCTTAAGCCTTAAATAGCCCTTATAAATCAATATAAAAATACATTTTTTCTATTGATAAAAAGAATATAATTGCCAGCTCTCAGATTGTGTATAAATGGTCTATAAATGTGGGAGAAAAGCTCAACTGCATAAGTAATGTTAAAAAGTCTATATAAAGTTGTATTATAATTTTTTTACAAATACAGATGGAGGACCTGGTCAGTTGATTCAGTGTTAGAGCCTCGGTCCAGTGTGTGGAAGCCCTGGGTTTGATTCACAGCCACGGCACACAGGAGAAGCGCCCATCTGCTTTTTCACCCTTCCCTCTCTCCTCCTTTCTCTCTCTCTCTCTCTCTCTTTCTCTCTCTCTCTTCCCCTCCCACAGCCAAGGTTTCATTGGAGCAAAGTTGGCCCAAGCGCTGAGGATGGCTCCATGGCCTCGGCCTCAGGTGCTAGAATGGCTCCAGTTGCAATAGAACAACGCTCCAGATGGGCAAAGCATCGCCCCGTAGCAGGCTTGCCGGATGGATCCTGCTCGGGCGCATGCGGGAGTCTGTCTCTCTGCTTTCCTACTTCTCACTTCAGAAAAATACAAAAATAAAAAACAAAACAAATACAAATAGCAATAATCTTAATGAAAATAGTGTACAAGAGAGAATGAGGAAAGAGCAAGCCCCATATACTGCTAGTGAGAGGGTAACTTTGTATTAACTATCTAGAATACAATTTGTGAATATATATTCAATAATTTCACAATGTTCACTGACTTTGTAAACAGAATCTTACTCTGGTAAATAATTATGGACAGACAACTACCTTCATATAGAAATGGTCATTTCAACATTACATATAATAAAATTAGAAATAATTAAATGTTGACCAAATAAATTTTGATAGTTGCATTTAATAGAATACCAGGCGACTATTAGAATCTGTCTTTAGAAAATCTAATTATGGCTTAAGGGATATATTAATAATTTGGGAAGCAATACAATTACAATTTGTGAAAAGAAATGACAGAACAGATTGATACTGACTCAGTTTGGCAGCCTGCTTCATCCGCTTTTGCCCCAGTAGTAAGTCTGGAGGACTGTCTTCTACGTAGAGCAGATCCTCTACATCACCAAAGGTCTTAGACTCCTAGATAAGCCAGAGCAGACCTTCTGATGATGCTGGACCTCCTCCAAAGTCAAGAAAGAAAAAAAAAGAAAAATGTGAAAAGCAACCTTCTGCAAGGATGAAGTACATTAGAGCCTTTAACCTCAGAGGACAATTCTCCTTAAATTAGAAACTCTACGGCCTCCCACGATCCTGGCCATCTCCTTCCCACCCAGTCACCATATAAGCAAGAGTCAGTGGTTACCCTGCGCACTTACAGAGAGCTGCTGCCAAGGCCCTCATTCTAGCAAAGTCTTGTGATGACACCAACCTATACAGTTGCCATGGAAACCAATAGAGATGCTACACATTTTAATTGCTTGGTGGTAAATGTGACCGACCAGTCAGGAAAGATCAAATGCTTAAGGAAAACCAGCCGTATATAAACGAAGCATGAAAACCAAAAAAAATAATAATAACAATAGCCTTACCAGGCAGTGGCACAGTGGATAGAGCATTGATTTGGGACACAGAAGACCCAGGTCCAAAACCCTGAGGTCACCGGCTTCAGTGTGGGCTCACGGGCATGAGCTTGGGCTCAGGTTGAGCACAGGTTGCTGGCTAGAGCGTGGGATCATAGACATGACCCCATGGTGGCTGGTTTGAGCCCAAAGGTTACTGGCTTGAGCTCAACGGCACGGGCTTGAGCAAAAGGTCACTGGCTTGGCTGAAGCCCCCTGATCAAGGCACATATGAGAAAACAATTAATGAACAACTAAGGAGGTGCCGCAAGAAAAAATTGATGCTTCTTATTTCTCTCCTTTTCTGTCTGTCTGTCCCTATCTGTTCTCTCTGTCTCTTTCTCTGTCGCTCACACTAAAAAAAAATTTTTTAAATCTTAATAAATAAATGAAAACAGTACATGCTCGCACTCACCTAGGGTACTTTTTCTTACCTTGAATTGAAACTGAGTAATTTGCTCTAAAAGCAGATTTCATAATCTGGGGAAAGAAATAATAAAACAACCACCCAGTGAACCACTTTACTCTTGAGTCTTCTGGTTATTCTGATTACCAGTTTAATCCTATTACAGCCCCCAAACAAGAAGCCAGCTTCCTGGGGAAGTAATTGGATTTGTCAGAGTTTACATACAGGAGGAATTTTCAGTCTAATGGCAAGTAATTGACAACTACTTTTTTGTTTGTTTGTTTGTTTCAGTCTAAATATTTCTTAACATGGCAAAAATTTAGGATTTGTAGTATTTTCTTAGCTTCTCCCTGTCTCCATTCTTGCCAGACATATAGACCATCTATAAATCTCACTAACATTTATCTTTGTTCTTGTCATCTGGTATCTTCATCAATGTCACAATAAAAGTCTTAAAAAATGAAGCTCTAAAAATTTACTGGCCCAACAACAGAGGTTTCACTGGGTAAACCCTAGCCCTGCATGACAGAGAATGGGCAGCCGAAGCATTTCCGACAGGTGTTGCATGATGGAGTAGGATAAAGGTCACTTCCTGCAAATGTTAGGGTTTTTAAGCATCCCACAGGCACCGGAGGAATAATTGAACTCAACAAGCAATCAATCATATTTGAAGTGTGTGAAGTATATCTAAGGACCAAAGGTCAGGATTTAATGTCCAAATTCACCCAATTATTCAAATGGTCTGGAAATAAAAAAGATTTAACTTCAGAGAATTTTACATGGAGTCATTTACATGGAATTCAGTATAAATTAAAGATGTGTTTTTAGTTTTCTTTTTAAACCTTGGTAGATAAACACTAATGTGATAAATTAGAATCTAAAAGAGATCCCAGAATTTGATGTCTGATTATCCAAGAATTAATATATATTGAAGTTTTAACTAATTTTTTCCAAAGAAGGATGGCTTCTTTAAGAAACTAAAAATAATCAATAATATATTGGTTTTAATCAACATGAATAATTTTAGAAACTAAATTTAAGAAGTAATATAAAAGTGATAATATGACAATTAGTATTTAGCATCCTGCTAAGATATTTAATTGGAAATTTAATTTTAAATCACCTGGTTTCCCTCTAGATTCATATATTATTAAGTGTAATTTTGCTTAAACTACTCTACTAAGTGTGAGGGAAATATGAAAATAAAAAGTATGACCTTGTACTTTAAGACACTTAAATTTTTTTCTGAGTATGTCAGATTTCTCATTCTCCCTAAAAATCCATTGTCCCCTTTTTTTAATTGCAGCTTTCTATTTTGAAATGTTGCCTTCAGAAATTGCAAAATAAGAGAGAGAATTCCAATGTATTTTAACCTAATTTTACCCAATGATCACGTCTTTCATAACCACAGTCCATGGTCAAAACCAAGACTCTGTCATTGGTACAGTACCCCTAACTCACATCCAAACCTTATATAGATTTCAACAGCTTTGAAATGCACTTTTTACTTTCTGTCTTCTGTTGATCTCCGTTGTTCTTTGAAATTTTAGCACAAGTGTAAGTTTGTTAAACCATCACCACAAAGTCCGTATTGCGAGTAGGATAGAAAACTGTCCCATCGGGACAAAGACAGTCTCTTGTTTAATCCTTAACAGTCATACCTTTCTCTCAAACCTAACTTCTAGCAACAACTGATTAGTTTATCCATTACTACAATGTTATTGTTTCAGGAATGTTATGTAAATGAAATAATCTCATATGAAGCATTTGAGACTGGCTTTTTTTTTTCACTGAACATAAAGCCCTTGAAAGACTTCTAAATCATTGTGTGTATCAATAGTTTGTTTCTTTGTATTTATTGCACCACAATTTGTTTCCTTAACCCCCAGCTGAAGGACTTTCAGGTGGTGTCCGGCTTTTAGCTCCTACAAATAAAGCGGCTGAGGACATCTGTGTGCATGTTCCCCAGACACCATGCTTTCACGTCTTCAGGTGAAGTGGATTGTATTACATCTCTTGTTAACTATGCAGGAGGCCACCAAACTGCTTTCCAGAATGGCTGTCATATTTTACATTTCCTTCACAGTGTGAAAACTCAGTTGCTGTGTATCTCTATTAGCACTTGATGCTAGCAGGGTTTTTTAGTTTGAGTCATTTTTGTAAGTGTGAAAAGAGATCTCTTCGGAGCTTGAATTGTATTCCCCTAATGGCTAATGATGGGCCACATCTTTTCTTTCATGTACTTACTAGCCACCTGCATACCTGCCTTGATGAAGGGTCAGTTAAAATGTTTGCCTATTTTCTAATTAAGTTGTTTTGGTTTTCATTGTCGATATTAGAGGATTCTTTAAATATTTTAGATAAAGGTTCTTTCTCAGATATGTGATTGGAAAATATTTCTGCTACTCAATGACTAGCTGTAGGTGGAGCGCAGAGCGCCTTCTTAGCGGCTGCAGCTGATGCAATGCTGTGAGAATACTCCAGCTCCCAGAAGCCTCCTGGGCATATGCAGGAAGGGAGCTCGCCCGCTATAAGAAAGTGACAGCACCAACCACGCAACTCCCTGATCTTTTCAGCCATTGGCTTTGAGGAACACACTGTAACACCCTATAGGCTGAACCTGTGTATATAAGCTAGCTTACTTCCTGAATAAGGTGGATCTGCGTCGCTGAACCTGGTCCCCAGAGTCGGGTCTTTGTGTCTCCGTCATACTCACCCCTGGCAAGACTTGTCCACACACACGTCAGGCAGGGACCTAACTGGCATCCAAGGGCGGGTGAGTGACCCTCTGCAGTGGGAAACCTTCTACCCTACTCTCGAGCCCCACAGGCTCGAGCCCTGCATGCCCTATTGTAGAGTAGGCGAGTTGAAGTTTGTGAAGAGGATCCCTGTACTTACTGAGAGATTCTCTCTAGTCTCAATCCCTGGATTGAGGACGCGCCACTCTGGGACCCAGATACTTGGGCCTGAGCTCTCCGATGTGTTCATTCGGCGGAGGTACATGAGTGATGGGCCTTCCCTCTCGGCCTCACTCCTGCCTTATTGGCAATACACGCTTGCTTGGCTGGTGTTCCTCCTGGGGACCCTCCGCCGGTGCCAAAAATATTACAGGCTACCCTCTCTCCGAGGAGCCCCTACCTCCCTATATGCCTCCCTCCACTGAGAAGGTATAAAGCCAGTATCCAAGGCCTCCATCACAGCCGCCCAGCCCATGCAGGTCCAGGTTTGATTCGGACAGACAGTAATGAAACAATGGAGCCAAAAACTGGTGGGCCATCATCTTTAATCCTAGCTTGCACCCTGCAGGCAAGTAAAAACACACACTGGGCTCCAAAACCCACTCATTCAGTGCTCACGAAGCTACTGACTTATCCAAGTTTCCTAGAATCAAAGATTTCTAGCTCACCAGACTTATTCACCTCTGTTCCCCATCTCCTTCCTTCTCCCTGCACAAACTCTGCACAAACTGGCTTCTCACTCAACACTCCACCATCTTGGCTGCTTCTCCCGGCCTCCTCCACATGGCCTTTCTCTGCTCTCCTCTCTGTTCTCTCCTCTAATATTAATCTCAGGAACCAAGAGAGCAAACTCCTGTTCTGCCTCCATTTTATAGTATAGAAATCAAAACCTTTAATCCAATATACAAAATAGGGAAGTCTCGAATACAAAGTCACTTATCTGAGGCATGATGGGATTGTACCACCCCACATCCAAAAGGGTAGAAAAGGTTTAGTCTTAAAACCAAGCCCCAGGCTACAAGGATCCTGCCTGCCCACAGCCCGCCCCCAACACACATTAATATCACCTGGGCAACGGGCTTCCATGTGGGCAGCGCCATCTTTAACAAAGTGAGCAGAATATATTTTATCTGCCCAACAGGAGGAAAGTAGTTTAGCCTTTGAGTTTGACAAAATCGCGGCTGAGCACGCAGAAAGGAAACCTACTGAATTGCTAACTGTGCCATCAGCTCTGCCCCTGGAAAAAGCAGAAGTCGCTACTTCCGCATTCCCTGCCGGGGCTCAGTGCCCCACCCCAGCCTCTCAGATGCCATTTTCTCCAACACGTGTTCCTGCTGCAGTCCCATGGGCCAGCCTATACGCCCTCATGTGTCTTTTTTCTTTCTGTCTGTCTGTCTTGTCTATTTTTCTGTATCTCTTGCTCTCTCTCTTCCCTGCCTCTCTCTCTAAAATGATGCTGGAAGGACCCAGCCATGGCCCAGTGTCAGGGATCACACCCTCTTTTAACACAAGGGAGAAGTTATGCTTGTGTTTTTCAGCCAATTTAAATCCCAGGAACCCCCCAACCTGCTTGACAGGGTTTCTTGGGCATCCACTAAGTGGTTCAGTCTTCACTCATCCAAAGCCACAGCCCTAGCCTTCTCCACTCCGACTACACCTGAGGAGAAGAGGTCCTCAGCGCTCCAGAAGAAGACCTCGCTGCCGGCATGCACACCCCATCACCTGGGGGGATGTGGAGGCTTTGGGGGTGGGGTGGGCCCAGAGAATTGCCCTGATGGGCCCCTAGGCCCTGGTGCTCTGTTCTTGCTTATGTGTGCTATAGTAACCGCTGACTCCCAGATGCAGGCGGCAGCAGCCCGGGGCTTGATCCCAGCAGTGTGAGCTGGTATTTTCAGTTCATCTTTGGACGATGAGGAGAATTCGGCAGGAGTTGTGATTTACAGACTCCAGAAGGTAAATGGCCGCAGCTGCAGCGGGAGGATGAACAGAAGCCAGGCTTGCATCGCAGAGTGGCTGCTGGAAAGGCAGGGAGTGCCTGCTAAGCCACTGGTGGGTTTGCTGACATTTTGGGATATAGGGGTGGATGCCACCATGCTCTCCAGAGCAGAGGTGGAAATGCTGACTGCCATTTCCATGTGCACCTCTTTGGGACAGTGTGAGACCTGCCAGGATGACAGGGATGGGGGGGGGTGGCTGAGACCTCATGTGCATGGACTGATTTCCTAGACTATGACCTGAGTGAGGACTGGCTCCTTTGTTGCATGGACTTATGGATTTTAGACAATGTGAAATACCCTGATGGGGGGGGGTGGCTTTGCTGGAGGCCCTTCCCCTACCCCGGGAAGCTTTTCCCATGACTAGAAAGAAGGCCAAGGTCATTTTGTGCTTTTGGCAAAGTGCTCAGAGACTGGTGAAATGTACCTTTGTAATTGTTGAAATTGTATGATTTGTCATGTTGCTGTAATTTTTGTAATGTGCCTTGCAACCATATGCAGTACTCAGTCCACGGCAAGCCATCCATTCTGTGTTTGGATGCTGGTACCTTTGTGGGAAGGGGGCGTGCATGGACCTACATCCATTTTTTAAAATCAAAATGGGACTGTGCTTAATGGCACCTAGAAGGTCTCTGTGACACAATGGGAGGAAAATGACATCCCGACCCCTAAGAGGAACCCCCTGTTTAAGACCCCCATTCTATTTCCTAACTAGTCAAAGGTTACAGAAGCTTGCCTCATTGTATAATCCAGCCAGTCTATTAGTATATAGTGTAATAGGTATTATAGTTGTTTTAGTCCTACTAGGGTTCCATTCCATAATGCATAGCATTCAGAAGCTACAACAACAGCAAGCTGTCATTCATCAAATCCAATTGGCCTTAATTAAAAGAGAAGGGGGAGATGTGGGTGGAGTTCAGGGCACATTTCTAGCAGCTGTGGCTGATGCAATGCTGTGAGACTACTCCAGCTCCCAGAAGCCTCCTGGGCATACCCAGGAAGGAAGCTTGCCCACTATAAGGAAGTGACTCAGCGCCAACCACGCAGCTCCCTGACCTTGTCAGCCATTGGCTTTGAGGAACACACTGTAACACCCTATAGGCTGAACCCATGTATATAAGCTAGTTTACTTGCTGAATAAAGTGGATCTGCATCACTAAACCTGGTCCCCAGAGTCGGGTCTTTGCGTCTCCATCATCCTCACCCCCGGCAGGACTTGTCCACAACTAGCTTTTCATCTCTTAACAGATTCAGACATAGGACAAATGTTTGAGATTGATTGTCTATACCAGGAGTCCCCAAACTTTTTACACAGGGTTCAGTTCACTGTCCCTCAGACCACTGGAGGGCTGGACTATAAAAAAAAACTATGAACAAATCCCTATGCACACTGCACATATCATTTTTTTTAAATATTTTATTTATTGATTTTTTAGAGAGAGAGGAGTGAGAGAGAGAGAGAGAGAGAGAAGGGGGAGGAGCAGGAAGCTTCGACTCCCATATGTGCCTTGACCGGGCAAGCCCAAGGTTTTGAACCGGCGACCTCAGTGTTCCAGGTTGACACTTTATCCCACTGCACCACCACAGGTCAGGCCCACATATCTTATTTTAAAGTAAAAAAACAAAATGGGAACAAATACAATATTTAAAATAAAGAACAAGTAAATTTAAATCAACAAACTGACCAGTATTTCAATGGGAACTATGCTCCTCTCACCACCAATGAAAGAGGTGCTCCTTCCGGAAGTGCGGTGGGGGCCGGATAAATGGCCTCAGGGGGCTGCAGTTTGGGGATTCCTGGTCTATACTATAAATATTTTCTTTTATACATTCTGCCTTTGGTGTCATGTCTAAAAGCTCTATGTCAAACATCAGCACAGGAAAATTGTTTTCTGTATTTTCTTCTAGAAGTTTTACAGTTTTACATGTCACATTTATATTTATGATTTATTTTGAGTTAGTTTTTGCAAAAGATGTAAAGTTTAGGTCTGGTTTTGGAGGGCAATGTTTGGCAATTGGTGGGAAAAGTGACTAGATTTTAAGAATATTGGTGAGTGAAAAATGAGGGCAGTGCACAGAGAACATTGTTTCAAGATAGTAACTGTGGGATAAAGCACATTGGATGGTAGTGAAAATAGTAGAGGCACATGAAGAACTGAGCATGTTAGAAGACAGAAGGGAAGAAAGAATGAAGAGAAAGATAGAGACAGAGTATTCTGAAAGAAAATTAAATTATTAAGAGTATGATAAAAATATTGAAAATCTAAGTTTAATTCTTAGACTTGCCCATACTTGGACTGTCTTCTTGGAGAGTTTATAGAGATACTACCATATATATTTTCCATCATGCTTAAATTCTTAAATTAGCATTTTATAGATAGTACCTCCTGTTTGCTCGAAAGAGTCATCACAAAGGTAAAAATTTAAATATGATGAAGAAGTTTACTGTTGCCTCAAAACAATACATGGGCCTGACCTGTGGTGGCGCAGTGGATAAAGCATCAACCTGGAAATGCTGAGGTTGCTGGTTCGAAACCCTGGGCTTGCCTGGTCAAGGCACATATGGAGTTGATGCTTCCTGCTCCTCCCCCCTTCTCTCTCTCTGTCTCTCTCTCTCCTCTCTAAAATTAATAAATAAAATAAAAACAAAACAATACATGGGTGAGAATAATTTGGACCTTAAGGTACATTTTGGTGCTTCTGAAATTCTTTTGTGTGGCTTTTTTTCAAGTAATTCTAACCCAAAAGCAAATGAATGTAACATTTTTAAATGTGCTCTGAAGGTGCTTAATAGCATCGGGAAAGTAGAGAGTAGCTTATAAAACATTGGCAATTCCTAGAATCTAATTAAAAAGTAATCTTCAACAATTCTATTCATAATTTTGGGAGAAATGCAATAACTGAGAATTCCTAATTGTTCTTGAATAAGTATAATTCTTATTGCTAGTGAGAGTCAAGCACAGACACTTTGATCAGGTATCATCTGAAAGTTAGTTCCACATATCAGAAATATATGACATTTAATGAAGAGGTCATGAGAAAGTCACACTTAAAAGGCAGCAAAGTAAAATACCACCATAAAATTTTGCCAAGTTTTTAAAATAACAACAAATAAAAATAAATATTTCATTTACATTTAAGACTTATTTTCCCAAGAACCATGAACAGTATTATAAGCATAAAGTGAGAACTGATTAATTTATAAGAAAAAATAATGACAAAAACAATTCCTTTCCCTCAGTAGAGTTACAATGATGTGTGTTCGTATTTTTCTAAGAGTTGCTTAATCCAGTAAGTCTCTATTGACATCCTATGTCAGACAGAAGCACCACTGTATATTGCTTATTGATTTCACCAGTGTTACTTTACTCCTAGAAACTAAAACTAATAGCTATTACTAAAATTTGCACACACACACACCAAAGTTTATTAAGGATTAACTATTTATCTTTCTAGTTATATGTTTCAGGAGAAAGAAGGAAAAGGGAAGTGTTCATGGACATTGAAATTCTCCTTTATCAGAAAAGCATAGAGAGAATTCTCAACCTGGATATTTCCAATGAATTTTTCGCTGAAAATTACTGATGTGGTTCTACAAAATTTTCTTGTCTTACTTTTGAGGATACATAGAAAGCCTTTTCCACATTTTTTTTCTACCAGTTTTCTCAAGACATAATTGATATACATTACTGTATACATTTGAGTATAGCGTAATGACTTGACTTACACATAGTATGGCATTATTACAATAAGTTTAGTTAACATCCATCAATTCATACAGATACAAAAAAAAATGTTTTCCCTTGTGATGAGAACTTTAAGTATCTACTCTCTTAAAAGCGTCAGATACACCCTGTAGTAGTGTTAACTATAGCCATCATATTGTGCTTGAAATTCCTAGTGTTATTTATCTAATAACTAGAACTTTGTACCTTTTGACCACCTTCATTCAATATAATCTTTTTTTCTATGACCTTTTGTTGCTGTTGTTGTTGTTTGTTTAAATTTCATATATGTGTGAGATCATTCGGTATTTGTCTTTCCTTGTTTGACTTATTTCACTTAGTATACTGCCTTCTAGATTCCTACATCCTGTTTCAAATGGGAGGATTTACTTCTTTTCATGACTGAGTAATGTTTTACTGTGTGCATATACATCACATTTTTTAACCCATGTCTTGGTTGTTAAGAATAATACTGTGGTGATGAATAATGAAATAAACTTTGACATAGTGATTGCATTTCCTTTGGATAAATGCCCCAAAGTGGGATTGCTGGATCATATGGTTGTTCTATTTTTAAGAAACTCACTATTGTTTTCTAGTGGCTGAACCAACTTACAATCTCCCAATGCACAGAGTTGCTTTTTCTCCACCTTCTCAGCAGCGTGTTATCTCTTCTCTTTTGATGGTAGATATTCTTTTCTTTTTGATGCTAGGCATGAGATGATATCTCATTGTGGTTTTAATTTTCATTTTCCTAATGATTAGTGATGTTGAGCATCTTTTCATGTACTGGTTGGCCATTTGTATATTTTTGTTGGAAATAAGTCTATTCAGGTTTTTTGCCCATTTTTAATTAGATTATTATTATTTTCTATTGAGTTGTATGGGTTCTTTTATGTATTTTTATATACTAACTCCTTATTAGATCAGATATACGATTTGTGGATATTTTCTTTCATTCTGTAGGTTGCCTTTTAAATTTTTATTTTTATTTATTTTTTTGGTTTGTGGAAGCTTTTTACTTCAATTTAGTCCCATTTGCTTACTTTTCTTATTTTCTTGCTTGTGCTATTGTTATTACAAAAAAACCACACCATTATTGCCATGAGCTGTGTTAAGCAGTTCTTTTCTTATGTTTTCTTCTAGAAGGTTTATGGTTTCATTTAAGTTAATTTTTGTTTAGTGGTGTCTGCATCTTTTTAATATTTGCAATAACTCTGAATATATTGCATATTATCTAATTTTATTAAAGACGTTACATTTAATAATCAAACCTTGAGCATAGGCTAGTCTGAATGAGCACTTTTCTTAAAACTTTAATATTTGTTCTTCTCATAGATCTTAACTCCTAAATGTGCAAGGTGAAGCATAAATGTTAATACCTTTCAGAGTACTCTCTAAGTAGGTTCCAGACAAGCTACAATGCTCTGAAATGGTCCCTTGGCAGCTGGCCCTGCTCCAGGTTACATGATGCTCTTATTTTGTAAGGCTTCTAGACTGGGTCTCAGTTATTTAAGTACTAGTTAGTATTGATTTTATTACTGTTAGTAATAGTTTTATTACTATTATTGCTATAAAACCAAGAGCATACTTTTAAAGTTGCCAATAGTATGAAAAATAAAATCAGATAACAAAATTTTGTAATGGGTGAATTTCCTACATTAACTCAAATTGCTTTTGTTCTTCCAAATGCTGATAAATATTATTTTGGAGTAGAATAAAATGGAAATTCTGTAAGCATGTTTAGTTGAAAATATCATATATATCTTCTCTAATTCAGTGGAAATTATAAAGGTCGGTCTCAGAAATTCAGACTTTAGGTTCAAAGTTTCTTTGATTATAGGATTACCTTTGTTTCCTAATATAATTAAGATTCTGCCTTGACAATATAATGACTTATGGAAAAGTTATAAAATTAACATACACATTTGAAATATTTTCCTTTTGCTCACTTTCAAAATATTTCAAGTTAATCTTTAAATGAATATCAAATTTGAAAGGCCAGATAATTTAAGGCGGCCGTATCATTACTTTTCCGTATCGTTTATTCAGGCAGGTAAAAAGAACTCAAGACTGAATGTTCTTTACAATAATAGCTTCAGTTTTCATCAGTTAAGACTCAATTTGTGTCAAAGGGTAAGTCTTGTCTGATTAGATCTGTTCAACAAAGCCGTTAAATAACTTTCAATGTTCTTTCTGTCTCACATTGAGGATACTAAACCCGTATAGAGACAGTCTGTGCAAAGGTTTCCTAATTATTTCCATTATTATCCAAGAAGGATTAGGAAGGCTCAGCCTCTATTGTAATTCTCAAAGTTCTGCAGGCAAATTGTATGGTAATTTAAAATGCCTTTCTCTGGCTTTCTGACCTGATTATTATTTAGAATATTTCCAACAGTGAACTTGAAGATCATGCAAATATGTTTTTTGAGAAAGTCATTGTGCTCTGAATAATTTGTTTTGTACAAAGCCAGCCAAATTTATTATTGCTCATGAATTATTTTTCTTTTTTTAGTGAGAGAGAGTGACAAACAGGAAGGAAGATGAGAATCAACTTGTAGTTGCATCACTTTAGTTGTTCATTGATTGCTTCTCAGATATGCTGGATCAGGGAGGGGCGGGGTGCGGTGGTCCAGGCAAACCAGTGTTTACTTATTTAAGACAGCAACCTTGGGCTCAAGCCAGGGACCTTTGGACTCAGCCAAGCGACCATGAAATCATTTTCATGATCCCGCACTCAAGACAGCAACCTTGGGTTTTTGAGCTTGAAATCTCAACCTTCCAGGTGAACACTCTACACAGTGCCACCACTGGTCAGGCTCATGAAAAATTTTATCACTGGTTTTCTATTGTATAAAGTAGGTTTATTATTATACTAGCTCCACTTTAGTTCTGACACAAAGTTGATCAGGAATGCTATTATTAAGCCATAAATGCTTCTTTTAAAATGTATTGCCTTATTATACAGTATTATATTAATAATTCATTTAATATTTTCTTTGGTTTTAGCATTTTCTGAGTCATAATAAAATTTAAATAACTCTGGAAATGTAAAGTGTATGTATATATCTAAATTTGAGAATCAGAATAAAACTACAACTTAATTTGTGTAAATATGTACAAATTTAACTAGAAAGAAATGACCTACAATCACTATATGTAATATCCACAATGCTGAAAAATAATTGTATTTGCCAAGATATTCAGTTAGTAGCATAATGAGATAAAATGCAACTATAGATATCCATTCATTAAGTTAGTATTTATTAAACACTTAATTGTTAGATTATAAGATATATGGATGAATCGATATGAATTGTGTACACACATGGATCCTACAGCTAAGAGGGAACAAAGTTAAGTGAATAATTCCAGTTAGTGAGATAAACTGTCGGAGTTATTCGCTATTCTACTGTCAAACCCTCCCTAGCTTATTTTTCAGGGAAGATGGGGAATGTCAAGTGCTGTCTAAGTAGGAGCTAACTAGGCATAAGGTTTTAGAAGAGAGAGTGTGGCCCCATCAGAGAAGATGGGGAATGTCAAGTGCTGTCTAATCTAAGTAGGAGCTAACTAGGGATAAGGTTTTAGAAGAGAGAGGGTGGCCCCATCAGAAGGTGCTGTAGGTTGAGGATGGCTGCAATATTGTTTTAAAGTCATATCATATCAAATGTAATATAAAGTTTGGCCTTCATCTGATATGGAATTGTATCACTGAAGGTGAGTGATATGATCACATTTCAGCTTCAAATGTCCATCCTGGCTCAAGTACAAAAATATTTTAGAGATAAGTAAAGATAGAATTAATCCAGTTCTAGTAGGAATTGATACAGTCCCATACTGTGCTAATAGAAGAGAGAAAATAACAACAACATAAATACATTTGTGTCTCAACTTATTCAGTTATGACTACTATTTTTTAATAGAATTTACAGACGCTACTTTTATTTTTTTAATTTATTTGTTGATTTAGTGAAAGAGAGAAAGAGAGAGAGACAGACAGACAGAAACATTGATCTGTTCCTGTATGTGCCCTGACCAGGGATCAAACCAACAACCTCCACACTTTGGGACAATGCTCCATCCAACCAAGCTATTCTGCCAGGGCTATAGCTGCTAGTTTTAAAGTAATCTGTGATTATGAGGAACCATTTACTTAAAGGTCTTCTTGTGTTTTATATAACCATGTCACATTTATCTCTTAAGCATACATTCTCTGCCTGTCATCTCAGGTTCCTAGGTTGTTTGATCTGTTAAAAATGTCTCTTTATCTTCCAAAATGTGACAAAATACTATCCTCAGTCAAAGTTGCGTAATATTCTATAATTTAGCAAACATTTATATTTTTGTGTTGAAAAATAATAAAAACAATGACAAAGATTTGATTTCACTGATATTAAAAATGATAAAGCAAAGGGTGAGGTAAACAGAGATGAATAAAATGTAAAATTTGTATAGTTTAAATGAGCATGTTATCTGAAAATGAATTGTTTAAGGACAGGCATGCATGAGAAATGCAAGAATAGAGATGACTAAATTAATACCTAAACTACTTTAACTATTGCTTACTCATAACAATACCATTATTTGAATTATATATATATAAATATATATATTCTCCCAAACTGAAATGTGATCTTATTATATTATCATACATAATGGAATTATTATTCCAGAAAGCAATATAACCTTTTAGAAAATGTATTCAGTTATAAAACAAGAAATTAGATTCTAATACTGAGTTTAGTTCTTTAGGGAAGACACACAACCTCTCAATTTCCATACCTATAAAATGAAAAAACATACTCTACTATGTATCTTGTGTGTAAACATATATAAAAGTGAGATAATAGTTGTAATAGTGGGTTTTTTTTTAACTTTCAAATGCTTCCATAATGCTTCAGTGTAATGAGCTACCTTCCTTGAGGACTCACAGAAAGGCAGGGGGAACAAAATTAATTCTAACTAAATGAAAAATAGATTACTGGACCGGTGGTTTTTATGATTACAGAAAGAACAAATTTTATGTGACTACTTCAGCTGAACCTATGAAGCTTCTGTAGAATACAGAAATCCGTAAAGGTATATATTTGAGAGTTTTGTAGTCAAAATAACTCCATTAATATTTCTCATGCCTTTTGCACACATATATGCATCACATGTGTTCCCTATGTTTCAGACAAGGTCAAAGTTTCACAAAACACATTTACATTGTTATTGTGACAGTTTTCTAGGTCTGTCAATAAAATTTGGCCTTTCACATTGATAATGCATTCTTGTAATTACATTGTAATTTTCACTGGTAATTCTAGATTTTTTTTGAGTATATGAATCACATTTATTATATCATTGCTTTAGGACCATTTGGGCCACAAAAGATTAGCTTTAATATTCTAAGAGCTAAATGTAAATACTTCTGAATCATTTATCCAAATGGAAGGCTCAGATAACTTGTATAGTTTAAGAATGTGAATGTTTTTCTTTACCCTCCTGCTACTGACTGTGTCCATGAGTTGCTGTCAGAAGCAGTGTTTACAGGGCTGTGCTTTCATTCCTATTTATCCCTTGTCAGGATGCTAATTAAAGTCAAAATGACAAAAACTCAGTGGGAACTTGGAGTGATAAACAATGTGCCAGCATAATTCAGAAATTGGAAAATGTATCCTTGAAAACATATTAGTTGTCTTAGCATATAATGTATAATAGGGGTCCCCAAACTACAGCCCACGGCTGCATGTGGCCCCCTGAGGCCATTTATCCAGCCCCCGCTGCACTTCAGAAGGGGCACCTCTCTCATTGGTGGTCAGTGAGAGGAGCACATTGACCATCTCATTAGCCAAAAGCAGGCCCATACTTCCCATTGAAATACTGGTCAGTTTGATGATTTAAATTTACTTGTTCTTTATTTTAAATATTGTATATATTTGTTCCCATTTTGTTTTTTTACTTTAAAATAAGATATGTGCTGTGTGCATAGGGATTTGTTCATAGTTTTTTTGTTTGTTTGTTTGTTTTTATAGTCCAGCCCTCCAACAGTCTGAGGGACAGTGAACTGGCCCCCTGTGTAAAAAGTTTGGGGACCCCTGATAACATCAAATTGGTCTTCTCTATTCACTGCTGGGTCAAGACATTGACAGAAGTGAGAGCCAGGAGGACCAGAAACATCCCCATTTGGGGTCAATACAGTCTGGGAAAGCTCTGCAGAGCCTAGTGAGTGTCTGTCCCCACTGGCTGAAGCTGAAACTCTCAGCTGTTACGCTGCCTACGATTTCACCCAAGACAACAGTCCCTTGGGCTATTGAGTGCAAGTGGTTCTAGGAAGCTTATGCAAGATGTTGTAGCCATTTCTGTTTCAAAAATATTCCTTCATATCTGTGATTAATCAAGAAGAAGGAGGAGGAGGGGGAAGAGAAGGAAGAGGAGGAGAGGAAGAAGGAGGAGGAGGGGGAGGTGGTGATTTTTACGAAAAGCATAGATGAACTTGTAGCCCTGAGGCACTGATGCATTTTTTAGAGTAGAGAGGCCTGGTAGGATTTGGTAACCAAAGGGAAACATGAAACATAGATGTCAGAGAAGAATACATTGATGACACCAGGGACTGCATAAACATGGGGAGGATAGAGGAGTTAAGAAAAAACAAAACAAGTTTCATCTTTTAAATTTTGCCCAGTCAATCTCATATTCTTCATAGATAAATTAACTCTAGAAAGCTCCCCAGTTTCTACATAAGGTCAGCGCTCCCGCTGTGTAATGCCATGATCTTGCCTGGCCCCTGTCCTGAAATACTGGAAGAACCCTAAAAGCCACTCCCTGTTGGAAGGAAGTTGTACTGGCACATCGGATATGCACATCTTTCAAGTCCAGGACCTGGAATTGGTTCCAGAACGTGGATCTCCTTTGCTTCCACATCTCTGTCCAATTATCTAATTCTTTCAGTATTGTTACCAAATATATCCAGAGAGTCAAACCCTCATCTATTCTCTATAGGAAGTAGGTGCATGTGATACAGAAACAGAACTGGCTGTCAGAGTGGACCACATGTATTTTTCTAGCTTGGTGGTTTGTCTCTCATAACAACACACCTTGCGGACTATTGGGGATATCAAAGTAACTGAAGGATTATGATGAGGAAAGAGAATTACACTGTTGGAGATAAAAGCACTTAAAATCACACACAGACCCTGGCCGGTTGGCTCAGTGGTAGAGCGTCGGCCTGGCATGCAGGAGTCCCAGGTTCGATTCCCGGCCAGGGCACATAGGAGAAGCACCCATCTGCTTCTCCACCCCTCCCCCTGTCCTTCCTCTCTGTCTCTCTTCCCCTCCTGCAGCCAAGGCTCCATTGGAGCAAAGTTGGCCTGGGCGCTGAGGATGGCTCTATGGCCTCTTCCTCAGGCGCTAGAATGGCTCTGGTTGCAACACAGCAATGCCCCAGATGGGCAGAGCATCGCCCCCTAGTGGGCATGCTGGGTAGATCCCGGTTGGGCGCATGTGGGAGTCTGTCTGACTGCCTCCCCGTTTCCAACTTCAGAAAAATACAAAAAAAAAAAAATCACACACAGAGTCAGCATTTCCTCCATGCCATAAATAAGTTAGTCATGGGCTGAGACCTCAGGGTAACCAGCAGAGGCTAGTGTTTCTGAGTCTCTGGTCATTGTCACAGGCCATAAACAGCATCTCCTTTTACCCTAATGTGTCCTACACAAATATTCATTTTCTGAGAGTGTCATAGCACCAACAAAAGAAGTTTTTGTTGTTTCTTCTCACATTCTCACATTGTTTGTTTAGAAAAGGTGATAAAAAATTAATTACATAAATTATAGTACATCCATATTATACCATAGAATACAAACAGAAATGGAAACATTATCCAGGCAAATTTCTGTGTAAGGGTATAGAAAGCACGTCAAGATATATTTTTAAATAACTGTAATGGACGTGCATACAATGCCACCATGTTTGTAAAAATAAACATATAATAATACCAAAAGCTAATTTGTGAAATAAAACATAACACACAAAACTATACAGTATATGACTTTTGCCAAAGTACATGGATAAAGCACCTCAAAATGGAAACCTTCTAGATTAGTCCAGGGTATGCATTCAGTTCCTATCTTCAGCCTCCTTTCAGTGTGCCTTTTTCTCTGTGCGGAATCTTCAATCGCCATCAGATCATTTCCACCCACTATCAAGGCTATGCCTATCCTGGCACAAGTCCCTCACATAGTTAGCATATATTATTCAGACTGAGAGATCCTCTAGAAGATGATCCCCCTTGGGGTGACTGTGGGGGAAGCTGGCTTCTCTTTGGGTGTAAGAGTAAGTTGCAGACACTTTTATCTTTTTGGTAACTATTGAATCAGATATACATGCACTCAGATATGAGGGCGATCTGGCTGTGACATCTGTCACCCCATTGATCGCCAGGGTTGATTTGGCTGATCTGGCTGGCTAGGCGGGTGTCCTCTTCCTCCCTCACAGCTCCATGTGCATCCCTCCCGAAGCTGCGTGCTTGGTAGAAGAGGATGACCTTCCCTGCTAGAGGAGAGGACCGTTCTTCCGTCAAGGGTATACAAGTAGCTGCGCTCCCCTGCTAGAACCTCCAAACAAGTCTCAAGATATACATGCACTCACTTATACATGTATATTATATAATGTGTATGTAGATAATAACTACATATCTCAAAGATGAGCACTGGTCCTTCTCTTATCCAAGAATCCCCACATTCAAATGCTTACCAAGGTTAGGCAAATAAAAGAAAAAAGAAAAAAAAATCTCACAGAAGTGATCAAGTAAGAAGTAAGAAGCAAGCTGTGTGGTGGGATGTGAGGAACTGGACATAAAACCCCATTACAAATGAGCAACTCCTCTTTCTTTTCACTGCTCGCTGCCACGTGGGAATGAGAACCAAGGTTTCCAGAGCTCCCATTTCTTTTGGAGAAGCCAGGAATCCTTATGTGAAATTTCTTACACATTGATTCACAAAAGGCAAGTTCTGTGCAGACCTGGACAGTGTAAGCTGTTCTGCTTTTTAACATCACTACTTTTGTCCCCCCCAAATATCATTCTACCCCAACTAAATCCACTCATCAGATAAATGCTACCAATCATAGCAAGTGAAAGTGGAAAACTTGTAAGTATTCCCAGATATTAATGTGCTGAAACAATTCATATTTAATCAGTTCTCAAGTCTATTATTTGTTCTGTCTATCAAAAGAGAGATCTATTGCAGTTATTTCTGTTATAAACTTGCTTCTACTCAAAGTTCTATTATTCTGAGAAAATGCTTGAAAATTGAGTCATGGTGAAGTAGGGAGGGCTTGATAATATTCTCTAAATTTTAAAAAATAATATAACTTTTATTAAAGCTGTCCTAATAGACATTGTCAGATCACTTAGACATAATTTCATTTTAACTGCTTTTGCATGCAAATCAAGTTGCTCTTAAGTCAGCTAATATAATCATGCATCTTCTTTTATTTCTTAATACCATTGTGCCCTAAAATAGCTCCCCTGAAAATCTTACATAGAGCTATAAAATATCTTGTTAAGAGATTTAATCTCACCAACATTAATATGTAAATATGCATTTCCCTTGGGTATAGAAATTAACCTATTATGCTCTTTTAAATATGGAAGAGGTTACTCGAGAGTGATTTGAAAGAAACACAAAGTCACAATTAACTTATTAGCAGAGTTCTCAAGACAGATACAGAGGGAGAAAGAAGCAGGTACAGTGAAGCTTTCATCTGATGCTAAGCTATCATGAAGACATCTGTGCCTCGAGGCAGAAATAAGAAGATAGAAAAATCTATAATAATTCTGCTTATGATCTAACCCAAATACATGCTTTATTAAAGTTGCCATCTAAAAAAAGTTATATTTCCTATAATAATAACTTGCATTTGTACTCTTCTGTAGATTACAGAGCAATTTTACCTATATTATGTCATTGAACTCCTACAATATTATATGTTAGAACAAGTGTTGGCTATTTAACAATGTGGAGATTAAATTGCTTAATATAGTAACATATGTAATAAGTCGAAGAAGGGAGTCATGTACCCTATGTCTTGTATTTTACTGAGTTATTTGGGTATCATGTTATTTTCTTAGAAAAAAGATCTGCTTTATGATCCTATAAAAACATTTGAATACCCTTTGATATTTAAGATTTCTTAGTAAGGGCGTGTTTCAGATTTTCTTTTAGTGTAAAACAAAATAGATTAGAGGAGTAAGAATAATGTAATTCAAATGATTAAAGGCAACAGTAAATATTAAAAAAAATTGGAAATACTATTAAAGTTCACACACACACACACACACACACGTGTGTGCACTTCATTCCACATCAGCAAACAGCTAACTTCCTCATTTTAACAGCTGCTGGGATGTATGTATCACAATTGACTTGACCAGTTGAATGTTAGATTCAAGGAGTACTGACATGCTGGGGCTGCCAAGAGTGTACAAGGTCCCTGTGACACTGAGAACAAAGAGTTCAGCAACATCCTGCATTGAGTCAGAGACCCTTATCAGAAGTTTATGTTTGAAATTCTCCACTGAGTAATACCCCCCCTGTAACTGCGCACGACCTCCCTAGCCAATTGCTAAATGCAAAATTCGCTTCTGTATGAACCGCTTGCTTGCTACGCTATAAAAACCCCTAGACTGTAGGCGCTTGGTGTGACTCTGGTGACTGCCACCTGAGCTCACCCCTGCGCAGGTTTGTTTTTTTTTTTTTCTTTTTCTCTTGGCCATAAAACTTTGTCTAAAACTCTCCAAACGTCTCCAGTGTTTGTTTTACCCGGTGAGTGCAACATTTATGGGGGCTCGTCCGGGATTCCCATTACTGGAAATTTGGCTAGGGACAGGCGGAACAGCTCGAGCTGGTGAGTATTTTGTTGTGGAATTCCTTGTTTCTGTAATCTGTCTCTGGAGCATTTGCAGTCTGTGGTGGCAGACAGGACGCTGTCAGAGACCCGCCCAGACACTCGGGCCAAAGGGCAGGACGCTGCCGGCCGATGTTTCTGTTTCTGTCTGAAATCGATTGATCGTTTTAAAGTAGTGAGCTCACTCACACCGCGCCGCACTGCTGTCTGGTTGTTTGTTTAGCCTGAATGGCTGTGTGGAAAATTTTGTGTATTGCCCTCCTGGGATTTGCTGCACTGTTGTGTTTGGTGTTAATTTGTTTGCCAGTACAGTGTGATCAATGTTCATCTATCTGGATCACCCTGCTTATAGGGTGGGGAATCCTGTGTGTTGTCTTTGTAGGACTAGAAGCATACCTGGCTAAGAAGAACAAGTACCGCGAGATGGGACAGCAAGAATCTATACTTAAATCCCCTCTTGATTAAGGAAGCTTTCTCTTTGAATATTTGGAAACAGAGCTCTGGTTAGAAAAGGGTGTAGTGGAGCAGGCAGGACGCCACCTGATTTCTCCCCACCTGGTCAGTCGGGGAACGCAGGATGCTGCCTTCTTCCTTTGGTTTTGGTTTAGAAGTTTTGTTTGTTTTGTGTGCATATTTGGTTTGTTTGTCTGCTACTGGAATGGCCAACTTAAGAGCAGACTGGCCAAACCAAGGATTGCTAGACCCATAGAAAACATAGAGAGTCTAGCGTACTATCACCAGCATCCACCCGCAGGCAGGTGGCACGGTCAGTATGCAGCCCAGTATAGCAGCAGAGGTAGAGAAAGAAAAGGCAGCCAGGCTGCAGCTGGCTACAGGAGAGGCGGCAGGCTCCCCTCACAGTTTCAGGCACTTGCCCCTCCCCCTTGGGCACCGGCTCAAGGGCTGAGCCACTGCTTGGTCAGGCAAAAGATAACAGTGCAGTAAGCTAGAGGTTATCATCACCTTGCTACAGCCCCCTGCCCTCCTCTGCTTTGGCTCCAGGGAATCCCCACCTCCTATCTGGAGCCAGACCCGAGGAGAAGATTTAGGGAATATGGCCCCTTCTAAACCCACTGCTTTAGCCATAATGGAATTGTATAGCCTGTCAAGTACAAAGACTTCCTTTTTGTACCAAGGATCTGTTGTTGTATTCCCAACTTTGCTCTCTTAGTCAAGCCCCTCAGTGAGATCTTCTGAGCATGGCTTTTAAGGTCTATAATGACCAAGGAAATAACAGAAAAGGCAAAAAAGGCCCAAAAGAAGTCAGGAAGTACCAACTTTTGGCTCCAGCGCCCTAAGGGGCTTTATCAAGGTCCTGCTCCAGAGTGGAAAGAAAGGTCATTGAACTGAAGCCTGCCAGGCTTCCGGGCCCCACCACTTGACACACCTGTGCTGTGGAAAGAGGGACATGAGAAGGTAAGCTGCCCCCTTGCTCCATGGAGGGAGGGTTCAGTCTCTTCTAGCCCTGCTCCAGCTACCTGTGACCTGACCTTGCCCAGCGTGCTGGGAATTGCCACTGAAGGCCTAAGGACATCGTTCAGGAGCCTAAGGCATTTCTTCCAAGTAGCAGATAAGCTAATAACACAAGGGCCATCTACTATGCCTTGCTTGAATATTTAAGTTTTATTTATCCCTCAAAGATCTCTACCGTGGGTATTGACAGTCTGATTTTATTGCTTTATGTTTAGTATCTCCTTTGTTCCTCCTATCTCAATGCCCCATGCCTATTATAGGCTGGGACCTGCTGCTAATTCCAGCTAGAAGCAGTAGTCAATAGGACTTAAACTCTAATTGCAAAGTGTAGAAATGTAACACCCTTTCCCTAAGTACTTACAGGTTTTATAGGTTACTCAGCAAACTGTTCAAAGACTGTCCAAGAGGCACTTCTAGCAGTACACCACCCAAGGACTGACTCCCACGTAGACGGGTCCAGACACCATGATCCTGACAACCCCCACTACTGCCAAGGTAGAAGGCATACCTGCCTGGGTCCAGCACAGCCGGCTGAAGCTTGCAGCCCCAGCAGAGACAACTTTGTGGACAGCGAAGACTGACCCTGCCAACCCTTGTAAGCTGACCCTGAGAAGGACAGCATGCCCTGCTTCAGCCACAAACCAGAAGTTAACTGGTCCACGCATGGAGACTTTGGGGAGGGAGGGAAACTAAGGTAAAGGAAAGCCAAGTAAGTCATCTTAAGGTTTGATGCATGTACTGCTATGAGTCATACAGAAAGGGGGTGTAGGTCCTTTGGCTGACTAACTTAGTCCTCACTGAAGGTTAAGGTTTTTAGGAATTAAGAATTCTGATAAATTAGAAAGGAATTGTATGGTTTTGATAATAGAAGGTATAAGGTGTAGAGGTACTTTTGAAAAGAAAAGGAAAAGCAAGTTGTTATGAAGGCCAGTTATTCCTGGATAAGAAAGTGCATAAAAGTTGAAGGTTTGTGTAAGTTGCAGAAGGTTTGTGTAAGTTGCAGAAGGTTTGTGCAAGTTGTAAGAAGTTAGTACAGAGAAGAAAAATGCAAGGCAGAAAGAAATTAGTCTGTAAAGCTTGTAGTACTAAGGGCACACTATCAGCGTGCCAGCACATACTAGGGAGGACCCCTGACCTAATTAGCTTATAGCTACAGCTAAAGTAGAAAATTCTCATGAGCCCCAGCCTTATACCATTCTCCCCACTAATGAAGGATCAAGGATTTGATTTATGCCCAAAAGAGATGGGGGAATGTTAGATTCAAGGAGTACTGACATGCTGGGGCTGCCAAGAGTGTACAAGGTCCCTGTGATACTGAGAACAAAGAGTTCAGCAACATCCTGCATTGAGTCAGAGACCCTTATCAGAAGTTTATGTTTGAAATTCTCCACTGAGTAATACCCCCCCTGTAACTGCGCACGACCTCCCTAGCCAATTGCTAAACGCAAAATTCGCTTCTGTATGAACCGCTTGCTTGCTACGCTATAAAAACCCCTAGACTGTAGGCGCTTGGTGTGACTCTGGTGACTGCCACCTGAGCTCACCCCTGCGCAGGTTGTTTGTTTTTTTTTCTTTTTCTCTTGGCCATAAAACTTTGTCTAAAACTCTCCAAACGTCTCCAGTGTTTGTTTTACCGGGAGAGTGCAACATTGAACATTTATTTCTAAATGAACTTTCTTGTGCAGATATTATTTAGATAGTATGAGTCCATTGGATAAATTCCTAAATATGGAATAATTATACAAAATAAATTATGCATTTCCAATTTTGGGAGGTATTGTCAAAATACCTCATCGTGGTTATATCAGTCCACATTTCCACCAGCAATGCATGAGAGTGCATGTTCTCATCACAAGTCCACGTACACGTTGTCATTAAATTTTTTATCTGTAGAAATGTGACAGTTTTTCCCTGTATGCATCTAGTCTGGCCAGTTGTTCATTGGACTATTGGTCTTTTCACAGCTGACTCACGTAAATGGTAGACATATTAAGAATGTAAATATCTCTGCTGTTAAAAGAATTATAATTTTTGCCGAGTTTTAATTGATCTTTTTTGTTTTTAGAATTTTTTTATATAGAGATATTTTATTTTTATGTAGGTAAACATATTTTTATGTATTTTTGAGCTTTTTGTCATTTGAAAACCAACCCAACACTGTAAAAAGTTCTATATTACTTTCCATTTTAATATTTGTATTAAATATCTATAATTTATGATGGTATAAAGTGTGTGGTATGTATCTTACTTCAGTTTTTAGATATTTATTGATTCATTATAATCCATTTTATAAAATAAAACAAGTTCCCCTTGGCTTGAAATGCCAACATCATTGTATAATAAATGCCTACATATTAACAACATTTTACTGATAAACAAAATTATATCATAATTTTTCTCTATATTTTATATTTATACATATTATTAATTTAATATTTTAAACTGTTCTTTAAAATATCTCTTACATAAATGAATTATATTTATTTATATATGCATGTTTGTACTTATTCATGGTGTTTATATGAGAAAAGGTCTATAATAAAAATATATCAAAATATTTTAAGATTAAATTATAAAAAATATAATTACATTCTCTCTGCCCACTTCCAACAAATGTTAGGTTAAAATATATATGAAATAATATATACTTTATGAACAAAAATAAGAAAATTTATTTTTAATCAGAAATAAACAGAATGTTTATTATTTTAGATTCAGTTATTAAAGCTTAATGCCTCATTTTACTTCAAGCTTTCTAAGAACTATAAAAGAAATGTTGAAATATATAAACACTATTTTGTTACTAGAACTTTATTTTATAGCAATTAAGTCTACGTGGACTGTGAAACCCATATGATGGATAACAAGTTGCATAAATAAATTAATGATTTCAAAAAATTAAATGTTCAGAAATAACTTTTTTTTTTTGTATTTTTTCTGAAGCTGGAAATGGGGAGAGACAGTCAGACAGACTCCCGCATGCGCCCGACTGGGATCCACCCGGGGGCGACGCTCTGCTCACCAGGGGGCGATACTCTGCCCCTCCGGGGCGTCGCTCTGCCTCGACCAGAGCCACTCTAGCGCCTGGGGCAGAGGCCAAGGAGCCATCCCCAGCACCCGGACCATCTCTGCTCCAATGGAGCCTCGGCTGCGGGAGGGGAAGAGAGGGACAGAGAGGAAGGAGGGGGGAGTGGAGAAGCAGATGGGCGCCTTTCCTATGTGCCCTGGCCAGGAATCAAACCTGAGTCCCCCGCACGCCAGGCCGACGCTCTACCGCTGAGCCAACTGGCCAGGGCCCAGAAATAACTCTTAATAAATACTTTTTATGTTCTCCTATATACAAGTTGAATAATCAACATTGAAGAACACATAAATGACCATATTTCTTCACAGAACAAGAAAACATCATCTAGCTATGTTACTGACAAGAAGATAGTATCTCCTTTAGACTTTCTTCTTCTAAAAAATATGCGAACATATCAAATATGAAATTGTGATAAAGTTCAAAGATCTATCCTGTTTGTTAATGATTTACATTGTAAAACTTCCATATTCTTCTTTGGTCAAAGAAATTCTATTTCTCAAAATGGGCTACAGAATTGCCTTCGAGCATTAACTGGATTTTCTTGAATAAATATTTAATTTGATTACCAGAATGTGAAAGAAATGAGTTTGGTTTGGGAATGTTTGTCCATAGCCATCTTTTACTGGCTAAGTATAATTTTAGTGTAACATCATATACGATATTTTGAGTTGAGATTTAGTAAGTTGACTAATGGTATTGTGCATTAACTGGATCATCAGAAAGATAAATGACTTGTCTTTTGTAAAATTTACTATCTCGTATTTAAATTTTGGAGGTTATTTGAGAAATTCAACATTTTACTTTTTCTATGGTTGATATTCAAATGCACAGGCACTGGAAAATAGGCCTAACTCTTCTAAGGTTACCTCGGTTCTAAATGAAAACAAACAAAAAACAAACATAAACAACAAAACACATGTCTTTGACATAAAGAAAAATACTTTGTTTCATTTCTAGGAGAAAGTGACAGCATTTAAGCCATCTGATAGTTACCCTAAAAAATCTGAGTATAGTTAAGATGTAGATTACAGGCGTCCCCAAACTACAGGCGCGTGGGCTGCATGCGGCCCCCCGAGGCCACTTATCCAGCCCCCGCCGCACTTCCGGAAGGGGCACCTCTTTCACTGGTGGTCAGTGAGAGGATCATAGAGTTTTTTGGTAGATAATTTCTATCAGTAGACTCAAAACCACAATTAAATGACATATATATATATATATATATATATATATATATATATATAAACATGTGTGTGTGTGTGTGTGTGTCTCTGTGTGTGTGTTTTGATGATATTAAACTGTATACGTGAGTGATTAATAAGGGCATCTCTGCACAAAAAGCTGCATGCTCTTTTCATAAGATATTAGTGATATATATATTTAATCTAAAAAGTAATATGAGAAATATCCAACAGTAAGATTTTGAAGAAATATTCTACAGATTCATGGCTTTGTTATTTTGTAACAACAGCTTTTCCTTTTTAGAAAGAACATCAAACTTTTTATATTTCCCTCTAAGGGAACTCTACTGTGCATTTAAGTCAAAGGAAGTACATTGGTAAGGTTTAGAGAACTCTTTTAAGAGAGATCCCAACATATTCTTGCAGTATGGATCTCTTGGTAGATGAGTTTGTAAAAATGAAACAATTATTTAAAGTTCAAGGACATAATTGATTCTCTAGAGCAAGTCAAAAACATATCAATAATTATTGACATGGATAAAAGAAAGAGTGGGATTATACATGAATAAAATAATCAGATTTTACAATTTCAATTAATTGTCTAAATTGTGTGGCTATATCAAATGTATTCAGCTACTTACATTATGTAATTCTACCCAAAAGGTAATTAATTTTTATAAATTACTTCAATGATATACTTTTAATCAAGGTTTCAATTTCACTTAATATCCTTGAAATGATGTAGAAAGTAAAATGAAAAATTTTGAACATTTATTCCACATGGAATGATATAGAAGACACTAAAAAGATTTCAAATGCCCTTTTATATACCTGATTTCTCTTAATAAAACAAATACCAAATGTTAGAGACATATAAATGGAGATGCAGAAAAATTCTTTATTTTTATTTCTGTTTTTAATGTTATAAGTAAAGATAAGATATTACACAACTAAATGAATAAAATTAAATGTTTTAGAAAAAATATGTAGAATACTGAGGAACAGTCACAGATAACATCGCTTATCAATGAAAGTTATTCTTTAGAGCTTTCCCTCTGTGGTGGGGACACCAGGAGGATGGCAGCAAGAATGAGAGAGTGGAGGAGAGTGGGCATGGTTGGCACCTACAATGTTAGCACGTGTGTGACTGCAGGATTAAAGACTGGAAATGTCATGGAGCTCCACTGTCACATTACAGTCTGTAGTGTAGTGTTGACTTCTTTTACTCTATCTTAGAACCACATCAAGGGGGTTAATTACTGGTACAAAAGACCCTTATTAGGTAGCATTTTCTCAGCCAGTGACCATGGAGTAGTTTATCTTCTTAGGCATAGCTGTTTTGTAAGCACAAGGGATCTCAACTCTCTAAAAGTATGTTGCTGGTAACCTGGGCTTTCTTCTACTAAATTTCCCTATTAAGCCTCATCTTTCTTAGGGATCAAAAAAGCGAGCCATTGGTAATAAATATATAAAAATACTGACTAGATACTGGGATGTAAATACAGCATAAGCAATGTAGTCAATAATATTATATAGTATTATGTATTGTGCCAGGTGGGCACTAGATGTATCAGGGGAGTCACTTCATAAGTTACATAAATGTCTAACCACTATGCTGAATACTTAAAACTAATATATCATTGAATGTTAACTATAATTGAAAAAATAAAAATTGAAATAAAAATTAAGAGAAAAGGAAAGGGAGAAAGTATAGTTTGAAAAGAGTACCTGACAGGATATAAGCTTACTCTTTCAGCTAGAATATAAGTTTTGTTTCCTTAACATTCACCCCAAATAATTATAATAGGTAAAATGAAAGTGTGTAACAATGTGGCTATAAGCAGTATATATAGTGTGTTCGTAAAGTCATGGTGCACATTTGACCGGTCACAGGAAAGCAACAAAAGACTATAGAAATGTGAAGTCTGCATCAAATGAAAGGAAAACCCTTCCAGTTTCTGTAGGATGATGTGGCAGCATGTGTGCATGCGCAGATGATGATGTAACACCGTGTATACAGCGGAGCAGCCCATGGCCATGCCTGTTCAGATGTGGACGGTACAGAGGAAAGTTCAGAGTGTTCTGTGGCTCGCTAAATTTGAATCTGTGACCAAAATGCAACGTGAATATCGGCACGTTTATAAGGAAGCACCACCACATAGAATAACATTACTCGGTGGGATAAGCAGTTGAAGGAAACCAGCAGTTTGGTAGAGAAACCCCGTTCTGGTAGGCCATCAGTCAGTGACGAGTCTGTAGACGCTATGTGGGATAGCTACCTTAGGAGCCCTAAACAATCTGTGCATGAGCCCACATCAAACTGCACTGAATAGGTATGAAACTGGGAGAGTTTTCCTTTTATTTGGTGCAGATTTCACATTTCTATTGTCTTTTGTTGCTTTCCTGCGACCACTCAAAAGTGCACCATGACTTTACGGACACACTGTATATTGGTGGATACCAGTGAAGAGAAGAGGTTATCTGGAAGAAATAAAAAGAATATACAAAAGAAGTAGTAAGTATCTTTAATAATTTAATTATGCTTTGAATGTGAATATAACTACTTCTTTTTTAAAAACTATAACTCTGTCTAAAATAAGGGGGATGTTTTTTCTGTGTGACTTTGGGATAATAAATTTTTTTTATACATCACTATCTGCTTTATTTGTTCACAGAAGATGTACTTTATAATTGAAAGTAATAGTAAGGCTATTTGAATGGAAAATATTTTCACAGTTAATAACTACTTTATAAAATTACTAGAGGTTAAAATAAAACAATACAACCCGCAACAATCATTGCAATAGAAATACATCTGCTGAATGACTTTGGCTCATGGCTTCCAGTTTATGACTTCCGATCGCACTTTTGAAATGATCTTTGTGGGGCTGGAGAAGGGAAGATTCAGTCTGAAAGGGGCCACATGTAGTTCTGTGAGGGAAAGTGTAGACTGCAATGTGCCTGAGTCAGAGTGTGCAGTCAGCACATTGCCCAATGGAGAAGGAAGCCAAAAAAAGAACACATTCAGGTTAATGATGATAAAATGGAAAAGTCACTCATTTGCTGTCATGCATACACACACACACAATTATAGGCTATAAGATCAGATCATCCTATATGACTAAATCAGAAATAGTAAATAAAAATAATAGAAAAAATAAAGATAAAAGACAGATACAGCAACTTTTTGATGAGGACAAATAAACTTTGATTTATATCGTAGAGCAAAATTGGATATTAAGCACAGTTTCACATTAAATTGTAGATTTTGTTGAAGTATTGATATTTACTGTGATAAATTTTGCTTAGTCTTAGCACTAGTTATAATTTATGTTTTGGTTAGGTGAATTTCTGAGCTCTCTCTGCCTAAACTCAGTTAATTAATGAAAACAATAAAAATAGTTTAGCTTATGTACTTGCTTGGAGAAATAGATAGATTGAATGTAATATTAGCACATTAGGCATGATAATTATTTAATATCTACTGGTGATTTTATTTTTGGAGAACATGGCAGGTGCCACATAAGAAATGCAAATATAGTTATTGACCTACTGTGTTAGTGACAAAGAAGATTAGTCTTTTCTCTAGGAGGTTGGAATTAGCCCTGCTGAAAATATTCATTGCATATCAAATTAGATTACACATTGTATTTCTGTCACTAAATGTTGTTTTTTTTTTTTTTTTTTTTTTTTCTTTTTTCATTTTTCTGAAGCTGGAAACAGGGAGAGACAGTCAGACAGACTCCCGCATGTGCCCGACCGGGATCCACCCGGCACGCCCACCAGGGGCGACGCTCTGCCCACCAGGGGGCGATGCTCTGCCCATCCTGGGCGTCGCCATGTTGCTACCAGAGCCACTGTAGCGCCTGGGGCAGAGGCCACAGAGCCATCCCCAGCGCCCGGGCCATCTTTGCTCCAATGGAGCCTTGGCTGCGGGAGGGGAAGAGAGAGACAGAGAGGAAAGCACGGCGGAGGGGTGGAGAAGCAAATGGGCGCTTCTCCTGTGTGCCCTGGCCGGGAATCGAACCCGGGTCCTCCGCACGCTAGGCCGACGCTCTACCGCTGAGCCAACCCGGCCAGGGCACTAAATGTTTTTCTTGGTTGTTGTCTGAGTAAAACAAATTGGATGTAGGTTCAAGATATATCACCCAGGAACCTTCTTTTAAAAGTAATCAAAGTCTTACTCACATGAAACCAGATAATTTTGTTTCATGTACTCTTAAAAGAGATTCCCAGGACTGTGTTCCATTGGTAAATACACACATAAGAAGTAGAACAGATAGACTTTTCTGATCACTGAAGTTTAAAAGAACCAGGAACAGAAAAGAATGATGAATCTAAAAGTTAGTATGATAAGACAAATAAAGATGAAATATAATGTTTTTTCATTTATTCTTACACAAGGGATTTTTGTCCAGTGACAGTGGTACATGAAACGATGTTTCACTGAGATCCAGCTGAAGATCTGTGCTAGTCTCTAGCCCCATTGACCCCTTCAGTGACCAGCTCAGCCTGGATCTTTACTAGACCTCCAATCAAATGAGTGCTAGATAACACTCTTCCCCTTGGCTTTAACTTAAGGCTAGCTGGCTTGAAGCCCAAGGTTGCTGGCTTGAGCCCAAGGCTGCTGGTTTGAGCAATGGGTCACTAGCTTGGTTGGAGATCCATGGTCAAGGCACATATGAGAAAGCAATCAATGAACAATTAAGGTACTGCTACTATGAGTTGATGCTTCTCATCTCTCCTCTCTTTTATGTCTGTTCATCTCTCTCTCTCTCTCTCTCTCTCTCTCTCTTTCTCTCTTACTAAAAACAAAACAAAATAAAACAAAAAAACTAGAACAAAAAAGGTCTTGAAGGGTAAGAAAAGAACTTAAAAATTATAAATGGGGAGAAGAAAATATCCAGTAATTTTCAGAAGGAGCAATCTTTCTCTTTTTTCAAATATTTGTAAAAACTAAATCTAGATAAAATTTTGAACATGCTGTATACCATAAAACATAAAAGCATATATTTAATTTTTCTTATGATTTTAGATAAAATAAAATTTATTTTAATTATTTAACTTTTACTTTGCCAATTTCTAGAATGTATTCAGATATTTATAACAATCATTTAAAACAGCTTTTTAATTTTATTTTGTTTATCTATTTTAATTTAATTAACATCTAAAGATGTTGATCTTTGAAGATACATCTGCCAGTGCTCAAATTTCCTTCCTTTTGGCAGGTATTTGAAACACAGTTTTTTGGCACTTAATAGACTTTTTAAGTTTTGAACACATAGACTATTATATTGCGCTTTCAAAACTTGGCATGGTATACAGCCCTTCTTAGCAGAATATTTTTCACACAGTAGCCTGTCACTCATCACACATGTACTGGGACACCCCGTGGATAAACATCATGACACTCTGTGTCTTCCTGACAGCTTTCTCTTCTCTCCTGGGGGAGCCTCTAATGGGATCAGTCCTCCCTCATGCCCTGCATTTTGTTGTTGTTTCAAATCATACACAACATCTTCTTAATCTGCTGGTTGTTGCTGGGGTTTATTTAATCTGATCTAGAATTTGTAAGTGTTTTGAAAGTAGCAAAGATAACTTCTTTGCCAGATTTGCACTTTATTACTAAAGAATGGTTTATTTACTTTTTCTAAAAGGCTTTCTTACTCCCATCAATCTGTTTTGACTCACTATTTTTTTTTTATAGGCATAGGGAGTATTTTCATCTATTTAAGTATGATTGAAAATTTAGCCCCTAACTATGAGGGTGCATGAAACGGGAAATAATTATTTTTCTTAATTTGTAGATGACCTCTGATATCTTCTTAACTTGAATGAGCTTTTGTTTAAAGAAAATACGTATGCATTTATCTGTATATTTACATCGATGATAGTTTCAAGCCCAGGACCATGAAGATATTTTCTTCTGTTTCCTTCCAGATTTTTTATTATTTCAAATTCTGATTTGTCATCCAGCCATCGTGTTGTGATATAGATGAGTCAAGAGTCACTGTTACTTTCATACATAATTGAGCTGGCATAGCTTATTGCAGGGGCTGCTCTTTTCAATGAAAGTGTTACCGGTGCCTTAACTAATGACTGACTATGGTATTGGTCTGGTTTTGGACTTTGTATTCCCTTCTACTGCAAAGTCTTTTTATATACAAGATCCTGAACTGGGCATTTGGGGAATTACAAAGTCTGAAGGTATGGTTGGTCCCTGAGCTTCTGAGTAACTTCATAACCATGCACCACCCATGGGGCGTAATCATCCTCAGAGAAGGCATGCTAGTGGCTGAGGAACAGAGAATACATGTGATTCTCTTAATTGCTTAATAATAAAACTAAAATGGAAAGTCTTCTTATTACCAATTTGACCCATTTTCTCTAAGGAAAAAACCCTTCCTACCAATGATTTGTGTGGGAGAAAATAAAACTGAGATAACTTTGGTATTGATTTAATAATAAATAGATGTTGGAATGATTTGGTTCCAGAAAACTCATGTATGAGGGTTATTTCTGTTCCCCTTATAAAAAAAAAGTCTTGATACTGGTTTTAACTATCTCTGTTAAGAAAACTGTACCAAAACTTTTTGGTTAATATAAAAAGTAAAAAATTACTATCTAAATAAAATTAGGTGCATATGTTTCTATTTTCTTGTGATAGAATATCACAGGATAGAAAATGGTGTGTTATAGTATCATGGCTCTATCTATCTATCTATCTATCTATCTGTAAGTTTTAAGAATATCTTTCAATGAAAAGTCTGAAATATATTACCCTAGTGTAAAGCCAGTTGCTGTGGACACCATCACAGCCACCTGGCCCATGCAGGTTCGCATTAGATTCGGATAGATGGTAAAGAAACAATGGAGCCAAGAACTGGTGGGCCATTACCTTTAATCCTAGCTTGCACTCAGTGGGCAAATAAAAACACACACTGGGCTCCAAAACCCACTCATTCAGTGCTCACAAAGCTATTGACTTATCTGAGTTTCCTAGAATCAAAGGTTTCTAGCTCACCAGCTTTATTCACCTCTGTTCCCCATCTCCGACTCTCTGCACAAACTCTGCACAAACTGGCTTCTCCTTTAATACTCTGCCATCTTGGTTGCTTCTCCTGGCCTCCTCCACGTGGCCTCTCTCTGCTCTCCTCTCTGCTCTCTCCTCTAATGCTAATCTGAGGAACCAAGAGAGCAAGATCCCAGTCTGCCCCACTTTATAGTGCAGAAATCAAAACCTTTAAGCCAATATACAAAATAAGGAAGTCTCTGATACAAAGTCCACCCCACATCAAAAAGAGTGGGAAAGGCTTAGTCCTAAAACCAAGCCCCAGGCTACAAGGATCCTGCCTGCCCACAGCCCGCCCCCAACATACATTAATACAATCATGCCCATCCCAAGGAAAAAGGGCAACCAACATCATCACCTGGGTGATGGGCCTCCACTTGGGCAGCGCCATCTTTAACAAAGTGAGCATAATATATTTCATCTGCTCAACACCTAGTCATTCTAATAAAAAATGAACAAAACAAGACATCTTAGAGAACTAGTTATTCTAGCCATGTGTAGCCACTAGACAAGACAAGGAATAAAAAAATATGATATAATTAACAATGCTTAACTAGTATTTCATGCATTCAGTTTAGAACAAAATTAAATGGCTCAACTAACATAAAAATGTTACCGAAGTAGAGTATCAAAATGTAGAAGTCAGAGCTGGTATGGGTCCTAAGAGTTCAAGTGCAGAGCCATGGTCTGTGCACGGGAGTTTCCCAGTGACATTCCTGTGTGCACTGCTCATGATGGCAAACCTATGACATGCGTGTCAGCAATGACACGCATAGCCATTTTCAATGACACGTGGCCACATGAAGCCGCATACCAGGGAAGTATGAAGCCACATGCTGAGAAGGACATTTCATCCTTGGCTCCTGCATGGCATGGTGCAGTAGCCAAGGATAAAACATTTGCTGTAGGCCCTGGCCTGTTGGCTTAGTGGTAGAGCGTCGGCCTGGCATGTGGGAGTCCCAGGTTCGATTCCTGGCCAGGGCACACAGGAGAAGCACCCATCTGCTTCTCCACCCCTCCCCCTCTCCTTCCTCTCTCTCTCCTCCCTTCCCTCAGCCAAGGCTACATTGGAGCAAAGTTTGCCCAGGCACTAAGGATGGCTCTGCGGCCTCTGGCTCAGGCGCTAGACTGGCTCTGATTGCAGCAGAGCAATGCCCTAGATGGGCAGAGCACCGCCCCCTGGTGGGCATATCAGGTGGATCCTGGTCAGGTGCATGAGGGAGTCTGTCTGACTGCCTCCCCATTTCCAACTTCAGAAAAATACAAAAAATAAAAAAAAAACACATTTGCTGTAGTGTAGATACTCTGTGCTGGAGATCATTAGGCCGAAACAACAGGACTCCGGCACAGAGCATCTAGTTCTGGGACTTGTGGTTAGGCTGTTAGGGGATCTTTGACTTCACTTCTGGCCAGCGGAGCAGGGAGCAGCAGAATGCCCCGGGGGACGCATCTCTGGGGGCCCTGTGATCGCCATTATCAGCAACCACATAACCACAGCAACCATCATCCAGTCTACTTTTCTGGGGTGTCCTGGATTTCTAGTTGACCATCATTACTGAGATAAGTGAGGGGGAGGCTGGGAGAGGTGATGGCCTGTGCTATGGGTGCCTTTTCCCGCCATTAGATATAGAGACAGCCATCTTAATTTACATAAGATGCAACTTGCAGAATTTCAAGACAGCATCTGGGCTCAGGTGTTCGTCGATTTGAGGTCAAAGCTTAAGAATCTGGAAAGGTGCCACTTGGATAAGCAAGAGGAGTTCCACTATGAACAGGAAATTTGGGGTGCCTGGAACCGATTACCAGACACTTTTAGCACCCTGAAAAACATAGCAATGGCTTTACTCACAATTTTTCCCTCTACGTACTTTTGTGAGACCTTATTCTCAGCGTTAAATAATATCAAAAACTGGCCTGACCTGTGGTGGCGCAGTGGATAAAGCATCGATCTGGAAATGCTGAGGTTGCCGGTTCTAAACCCTGGGCTTGCCTGGTCAAGGCACATATGGGAGTTGATGCTTCCTGCTCCTCCCTCTTCTCTCTTTCTGTCTCTCTTTCTCTCTTCTCTCTCTCTCTCTCTCTCTCTCTCTCTCTCTCCCTCTCTCTCTCCTTTCTAAAATGAATAAATAAAATAAAATAAAAATATCCAAACCAACAAAAGAAACAGATTGACAGATGAAGTTAGTAGTGCTTGCTTGGGCTTGAAGTGTATAAAATACCAACCTTCAATTGAAGATTTAGCCAATGAAATTCAGCAACAAAACAGTCATTAAGCCCTGGCTGGTTGGCTCAATGGTAGAGCGTCAGCCTGGCGTGCAGGAGTCCCGGGTTTGGTTCCCGGCCAGGGCACACAGGAGAAGCACCCATCTGCTTCTCCACCCCTCCCCTTCTCCTTCCTCTCTGTCTCACTCTTCCCCTCCCACAGCCAAGGCTCCATTGGAGCAAAGTTGGCCCGGGCACTGAGGATGGCTCTATGGCGGTGTTTCCCAACGTGGGGCCCATGCCCCACAGGGGGGCAATTCGATAGTTAAGGGGGGCAATTTGAAAATGGACTCGACACGACTTTAACTCTTTTGCCCCGGGCCATTTAAATGCAATGCTAGATATTGGTGCCAAATTTAACAAAAAATGCAATTCTTAAATAATTGCGGTAAATAATTATTAAGTATAATTTCGTTTGACGAGACCAAAATATCAACTGGGTGATTGGCGTCGTCAAGTAAACTTCGTCCTGGGTTCACCGCGGAGTGTGCCATCTGCCGCGGGGAACACTGGATGTTTTAAAAACTCGCTAAACAATGCAGTTATTCTCACCTAATTGGCCCATCGTAACTTCTGTAGTGTTTCATATCATTCAGTTGGTGTTAATTTGAAATAAGTGTCAGTCAAAACTGTTGTAAAAGCTCGTTGATTTAATAAATATACATATATATATATTGTATAGATATAATTGGTAAGTATTTGATTTTATTTTTATCAATATTAAACTCTATTAAGTACTTCTTGCATCAGGGCTAGAAAGCACTAATATTTTATAAATATTATTGGGGCTATAATAGTGCATGCACGAAAATTTTAATTTTAGAAGCATAACTTTCCAGAAAATTTTGTCAAGTGGAAAAAATATAGATACCTTTTGATTTGTGGTGGTAGTGTAGTAAATGTGTTATATACATTTAAATAAATATGAATTTTTAGTATACATTTACTCTATGTCACATTGAATATATTTTAACACATATTTTAATATTAGTTTTTAATTGATCTTATTTTTATTTCTTATAGCCCATAGTAAAATGAGTGGTGCAAGCAAACTCATCAATATTCGGAAGAATATTTAAAATTTGGGTTCATACCCGCTGTTCACGATGAGCGGATTCCTTTTTGTCTCTTATGCCAGCAATGCTTGACCAACGAATCAATGAAACGAGGTCGTCTTGAGGCGCATTTGAAGGCGAAACATAGTGCTCATATTAATTCAGATTTGAGTTACTTTAAAACTTTAAAGAAAAATTTTGAAAAAAGAACAACATTAAAGTCTCTATTTACTGCTCATACTTCAACTAATAATCGTGTTCTTGAGGCTAGTTATCAAATTTCTTTATTCATCGCTAAAACTGGAGAAAATCACACTATAGGAGAGAATTTAATAAAACCGTCAATATCAGCATTTCTTAAAACGGTTCTTTAAAAAGATGACAAAGATGTAAAAGCTATGCCACTCAGTGACAATACTGTCAGCAGAAGAATAGACGAAATGAGTGAGGATATTGAAAAACAACTTATTGAAAAGCTGAAAACAAGAAAATTCTCCTTGCAAATGGGTGAATCAACTTTGAGAGACAGTGAGGTAGTATTGATAACTTACGTAAGATATATTGATAAAGGACATTTTGCTGAAGAAATGTTGTTCTGTAAAAGATTAGAAAGCACCACTACCTCCAAAGATATATATAATAAGCTAAAAAACTACTTCGATGTCAATGATATACCAATGAAAAATATAACATCTTGTGCTGCAGATGGTGCTCCCAATATGATGGGCAAGAAAAATGGCTGCTTAAAATTGATGAAAGATGCGAATCCAGAAATGATTCTTGTGCATTGTGTTATTCATAGGGAAAACTTGGTAGCTAAAAACATCTCGCCTGTTCTGAATGAAATATTACATACAGTAATAAAGTGTGTTAATGCTATTAAAGCTAGTGCCAAATGTGAGCATCTTTTCAAGCTATTTTGTGAAGAACAAAATGAAGACCATGTGAGACTTTTACTTCATACTGAAGTCAGATGGCTATCTAAAGGAAACTGTTTGAAAAGATTTATGGAACTGTTTGATACTCTTAGTGATTTTTTAAGCGACAAACCTGAAATGAAGTATCTGTTAACAATAGATGGTAAAGCATTTGTGAGTTATTTAGCCGATATCTTTGAAAAACTAAATATATTAAATAAGCAACTTCAAGGAACAAATAAAACTCTTGTCGATGCAAAAGCAAAGATATTTGGTTTCATTACCAATATTGAGTTATGTCAGAAACATATTAACCACAAAACTTTAAACAGTTTCATTGGCTCCAAAAATGTGAAGTAACTGATAGCGCTTTACTTGTTATTGTCAATCATTTGAATATTCTATCGGCTGATTTAAAAGAAAGATTTTCTGATTTAAAACAAATTGATTTCCCAACATGGATGATGCAGCCAATGTTAGTGGATTTGTCTGATATATCAAATATGCAGTATCAAGAAGAACTTGCAGAATTGCAAAATGATGAGTCAGTTAAAGCTTTATTTAATATCAAAGGAGCAATGGCATGGCTTTGTGAGGAAACAGAAATCAAATACCCAAATTCAACCAAATGTGCAAGAAAGCTATTGCTATTGTTTCCATCTTCATTTTTAGCTGAATGTGGATTTAGTGCTGTAAATGATTTACTGGTTAAAAAAAAGAAATCGGCTGGATATAACACAACGTGGAGACTTGAGACTAAAGCTAAACAAATTGGAACCTAATATAAAATCTCTGTGCAGCAAGCATCAAGCGCAAGGATCACACTAAATTAAAATAATAAATTAATATAGAAAAATCTGTATTAAAATTATTTGGAATTTAAATTTCTGTTTTTCATTATATGTTTTGAAATTTTACTTACTGTGTTTTGTTAACAATTTCATAGTGATTTCTTCCTAGAACCTATCATTTATGTTTATTAAGTGAACAAATCAATTTTTTAATGTTAAAAATTATGTATGTTACATAGGGGGGGACATAAAAATTTTAGAAAGGTTAAGGTGGGGCATGGCACAGAAAAGGTTGGGAAACACTGCTCTATGGCCTCTGCCTCAGGTGCTAGAATGGCTCTGGTTGCAACAGAGCAACGCCCCAGATGGGCAGAGCATCACCCCCTGGTGGGCATATCAGGTGGATCCTGGTTGGGCACATGCGGGAGTCTGTCTGACTGCCTTCCCATTTCCAACATCAAAAAAATAAAAAAAATAAATAAAAAGTTGTTAATAAGCAGGTTAGTTAAAGAATTCCCCCTCCTCCTCACTTATTTCATGGCACCCTACACAAGTTAAATAATATCAAGACCAACAAAAGAAACCGACCGACAGATGAACAAAGAAGTCACTAAGCAGGTAAGTTAAATAATTAGTTTTTGGTTTATTAAATACATTTATATATTACAATTATACATTTTTGTTATTTAAACTATAAATATCACGAAATTATGGGGTTTTTCTCAAAGTGACACACCCAAGGTATGCTAGGTTTTTTGGCAAATTTTGACACACCAAGCTCAAAAGATTGCCCATCACTGCTCTAGATCCTCCTCTTCTCTTTGAACGGGTTATGGCAACAGGAGTCAGCAGCCATGAAATTGCAGGAGGTCCCTTAATAAATCCTACTCTTTATGGAAAGAAAACAGCTGCACACATTTGTACAGATTTGTATAACACCTTGTGTAAAACAAGGCATTATACTGCATCCGCTGAGATTCTTTTTTCTTTTTTTTTTAAATGGAAATTTCTTAATTGGTCTGGGCAAAGGGTGGATATGGTTTCATAAGTGAAAAGCTTGGGTTTGTGTGGAGCCTTCTATCTGCAGAACTGCTGAAAAGATTGGCATGCACACATACACGCCCATTTCTTCTTCCTTGTCGAAAAGTAGTTATAAGTTAACTAATTGGAGAAAAGCGCATGCATGTGTATGTATACACATATACATATATACACGTTTTGCATATTTAATTACTTAACTGACATCTTTTTATTCTTCTAAACTCAAACGTGTCCTAGATATAAAGACTCCAATTTGTGAATAAAGATAAAACATTCCTTTAATATTAATTTTTTTTTAACAAAAGAAGAATTCCAGATAAAATAAAAGGAATGATGGTTCTTGATGATCTTTGGTTGTTTTTTTTATAAGTTTAATTCATATAAATATTCAAAATATGAAAAAATATAGAATATTCTCTAAGTTTCCACTAGCATACATGCGAGTATCAGCAATTGTTTGAGGGAAATATGACAATAAAAGTTATTCTGATGTAAAATAAAATTTAAAAAGTAATGTATAATTGCATTTTAACTTAGTGAATGTTAGAATAACCACAAGCATCCTAAGGGCTTTAAAATGGGTGGGTAGGGGGTTTGCCAGCTGCCACAAATCCTGACAGATGCTTCAGTTTTTTAGGTCCATTCCACAGTTTAGGAATGAAGAAACTTACTGATCAGTAGTGTTGTCTCCTGCATTCTGATGTTTTTCTCCAGCTGTGTGGCATTACCTGCAGCTCATGTCCACAGGATCTCACAGGATTATGGTTTAGCTTGAGTTTTAAAATACTGATCTTTTGACTTTGGGTCAGGGGTATGCAACATAATCAAATGTCAAAGTAATCTGGACATGTTTTCTCTGAACATATGTACCCTGATTTATCAATGTCACCCCATTAAAATTAATGAATTAAAAAAATAATGATCTTAATAACAAAGACTGGAAGAACTACTTTTAGTTAGTTACATGAGTTTAGAGTTGTATAACTCTAATTTTATTTTGAATGTTTATTCAGATCAAACTGGAGAACACAGTAATGATATTTGCAAGGTTAAAAGTTAAAGGCTAAAATAACATTAAAACAAGCTATGAAACATACCGAATAATAAAGTTGTAGGCCAGTTTCCAAAAGTCACTACAGACAACTGATCTCATTAGCCTATAACGAATGCTATGTATATAAAGATATGTATGCATACTGAAAGCTTAGCTATTGCTGTCACAAACATTTGTAATACAAATAACCTTTTCAGCAAGTGTGTGCACAGGGGATATTTAGAAACTCACAACACTTGTCAAGAGAAAATTAATTTCCATTTGAACTAAGCTCATGTAAATGTCAAAAATGCCTTTGGAAGTTTAATCATAAAATAAAAGAGCCTGCCTAAGGAGTAAATTTGCATATATAAAAACAATCTATAATATGGCCTAACTGCTGTCTTATTACAACCCAGTTTAGTAAGGAAGCTAGCTATGTGACCTTGGATAAGTCATTTAGCTTCAGAGTCCCCATATCAGTTACCGATTTGTGAGGGTTTAGGGAGGCATGTATTAAATACTAATAAAAATATTAAATTAAGTCCATGATAGAATATTTTAAACATTATAAGAAATGTTTATAAAGATCATATATATGTGTAAAGATATGAATCATTTGTATAACTGATGATATTTATACTTGCCATCATTATTTCTGTATTAAAAATATGTAAGCATGCACTTAGGAAAAGTTTACTTGTTAGATTTGGTAAAGTTTTATACTTTTAGAAAATACTCCTTAAATAAAAAAAATCAGAATCTTTCTTTTTGGGAAGAACAAGAGAAATATTTGTTCAAAATTTAAAAATGACTTGAAAAATATTGAAAAGTAATGAGACTCTTCAGCATAAACCAAATAAATTAAAATACATGGTTAGAGCTTTGAGATGTGCATACAAAATACTAATCATCTTTTATATTTGGACATCAAGCTGACAACATTCAATAATTATTTCTTTTTTAGTCTTCTAGGAATTCATGGGTTTGGATGAGTGAGATATACATTAGGAATGAGTTTTCATATGTACATACTTACCTTTGGGACACAGACCAAGCAAACAAATATGAAAAGCCAAATAAAATACAAGTTTGCCAAGATTTGGTAAACTGTGAAATGAGATATAGTCCCAATATAAGAGCAGAAGGGAACTTTTATTTTATTTCAGTGTGCCAAAGCAGTTTTTGCAGAACCTCAACACAGAGACGTTCTTGCAGCCAGTAGAATCAGCATGTTGTTCATTTCAATAGAGGGGTAATCAGAAATGAGTTCTTATTCCAACCTCAGGGATCACAGAAAAAAATTTTTAATTAAACTTTAAAGCTAAAACACTCAAGACTAAACTAATACAACATAACATTTAAAAAAATAAAGTAATTCTAAATATTATGGGTATAAGAATATCATTGACTTATCTTGTGTGTGTGTGTGTGTGTGTGTGTGTGTGTGTGTGTGTGTGTGTATGTTTCTGAAGCTGGAAACAGGGAGAGACAGACAGACTCCCGCATGCGCCCGACCGGGATCCACCCGGCACGCCCACCATGGGGCGACGCTCTGCCCACCAGGGGGCGACTCTCTGCCCATCCTGGGCGTCGCCATGTTGCGACCAGAGCCACTCTAGCACCTGGGGCAGAGGCCACAGAGCCATCCCCAGCGCCCGCGCCATCTTTGCTCCAATGGAGCCTTGGCTGCGAGAGGGGAAGAGAGAGACAGAGAGGAAAGCATGGCGGAGGGGTGGAGAAGCAAATGGGCGCTTCTCCTATGTGCCCTGGCCGGGAATCGAACCCGGGTCCTCCGCACGCTAGGCCGACGCTCATTGGCTTATCTTGACTCTAACTTGCATGGTATGATAAAGTAGTATTATCAATGATATTAATTAAAGCTGTCACTAAAAATAATACTGATCGGGTAATTTATGATCTAGTTTGTTTTCTTTTTTATCGGTGTTAACAAGCTTCGGGCTTTGCAATGAATGATAAATGAGTGACTTTTTACATTTTTTGTAAAAAGAAATCGGTGGCTCTTTCCTAGCAAAATTGTGCACTTTTTAGCTTCTTCGCACTTTTAGCATAGCTTTTCTAACTTGCTTTCATCTTCTGATTATGTGCTTTATTTCTCTGTGATTTTTCTGGAATTTAAAGACTATATACTCTATTTGTCTTTTTATTCTCAACACAGACTATGGTATTTAGCAAATTACTGGTATTTAATAGTTGTTTGACAAAAGAATTAATGAGTGGAGCAATAAGTGAATGAATGCATAGGAACACTCAGTTGTTGACAGTATCAATCAGATAAATACAAACTCAAATGTATTGTTTCATTGATTCACAAATATTGATAGAGTGCTCCGTAGCTACTAACCAGTGATTAATTTAAGTTATCAGCCCTGAGAGTAATAATGGGCAGGGAAGGAAGCGATGTTCAGTGGTGCACAAAGCCCCAGTCTAAAGCTTTTCACAGGAGATTTGAGATTATTTGGGGCTCTATAAAAACTGGCCATGGTGTCTTTCGCTGCTTAAACTTTATACTTATTAGTTTCTTCATTTGTAATATGAAGAGATCGCCTTACTAATTTTTAAGTTCTATGTGTGTCTTTTATTGCTATAATTCATAACTATATTGTTCAGGCACGGACTCTGCAGGCTTCTCATCAAACACTGCCTGAGGCACAGGCATGACATTATTATAAAGGATACCAACAGGGGAAACCATAGTTCTAAAATTATATTATTTGCAAAATACAGCAGAGACACAGAAGCCATGAGAGATCTAGTGGTGGTGGTGTGTGTGGTGGGGAAAGTTTAACTGTTCAAGAGCAGTATTACCATAAAGTACTGACCCTGATATTAGGTAATGTATTTAATGTGATGAGTCATTCCAAATGTCAGGAACAGCACGTGCAAAGAATAGAGGTGTGAAACAGTGGGAACATAGAGGAAATTGGAAGTAGTTTGGTTTTGTTGGAGAATTAATTTGTGTGACAGGTTGGAGATTGGAATTGCTGGCAAGAGCCAGACCTAAAGAATCTTGCAGTCCATGCCTAAGGGTGTAGACTTTCTTATTTGTGCAGTAGTAAACCATTAGGGTACTTTAACATAGGAGGGATACGACAGATCATTATTTACAAAGATCCTAACTTCAGGGAATAAAAATAGAAGCAGTGAGGTTTTTTTTTTTTTAACTTTTATTTTTTACAGAGACAGAGAGTGAGTCAGAGAGAGGGATAGATAGGGACAGACAGGAATGGAGAGAGATGAGAAGCCTCAATCTTTAGTTTTTCATTGTGCGTTGGGACACCTTAGTTGTTCATTGATTGCTTTCTCATATGTGCTTTGATCTCGGGCCTTCAGCAGACCGAGTAACCCCTTGCTGGAGCCAGCGACCTTGGGTTCAAGTTGGTGGGCTTTTGCTCAAACCAGATGAGCCTACGCTCAAGCTGGCGACCTCGAGGTCTCGAACCTGGGTCCTCTGCATCCCAGTCCGACGCTCTATCCACTGTGCCACTGCCTGGTCAGGCAAAGCAGTGACTTTTTAAGGGGAAAAATAAGGTGAAACTCCAGTGAAAAATGGTGAGGTGGTAAACTTGAGTAATGGCAGTGATATAAAAGCAATATATGTTGAGAGATATAATGAGGAAGAATCAACCAATAAGATTTGGTAATTGACTAAATTTGGAAGTCAGGGAAAAAAGAATTTTCTTTAGTTTGGACAACTAAGAGATGATTTCATTAAATAGAATGGACAATGTAGAAGCATAAACAACTCTCTCCATACATTTAATACAGATGTTTTATGTTTACTAAGCCTTGGTTATTATGTGTCAGAATATCATCTACTTAGAGCAGGCGTTTCCAAACTATGGCCCGGCCCGCGGGCCGCATGCGGCCCCCTGAGGCCATTTATCCGGCCCCTGCCGCACTTCCGCACTTCCGGAAGGGGCACCTCTTTTATTGGTGGTCAGGGAGAGGAGCACTGTATGTGGTGGCCCTCCAACGGTCTGAGGGACAGTGAACTGGCCCCCTGTGTAAAAAGTTTGGGGACCCCTGACTTAGAGTCACCTTCTAAGATTATCAAGTTACCCATACCTACATGTGCCTATATCTTTTCAAATGGTTGTTTTTGTTTCTTTGGATAAATACTCAGAAGTGAACTTGCTGTGTCGTATAGTTCTCTTTTCAATTTTTCAAAGGAACTTCATACTGTTTTTCATGGTAGTTGCACTAATTTATAATCACACACAACAGTCCATGAGAATTTCTATTCTCTACATTCTTGCCAACAATTGTTATTGGTTGACATTTTGATTACAACCATTCTGACAGGTGTGAGGTGATATATCATTGTGGTTTTGATTTGCATTTCCCTGGTGATTAATGATGCTGATCATCTTTTCATATGTCTGTTGGCCTCCTTGGAGAAATGACTATTTAGGTTTTTTGCCTTTTTTAAAATCAGATTGTTTTTTAATGTTGACTTATATAAATTCTTTATATATTATGAACATTAATCTTTAATCAGATATATCATCTGCAAATACCTTTTTATTTTGTTGATGGTTTCCTTTGCTGTACACAAGCTTTTTAGTTTGACATGGTCTCATTTGTTTATTTTTGCTTTTGTTGTACTTGCCTGGGAAGAAATATCTAAAAAATATTCCTAAAACAGATGTCGAAAAGTTTATGACCCATGCTTTTTTCTAGGAATTTTATGGTTTCTAGTCTTACATTTGTCTTTAATCCATTTTAACTTTATTTTTTTGTGTGTATATGTTATAAGAAAGTGACTCAGTTCCATCTTTTTGCATGTATATATTTAGTTTTCCCAACACTACATGTTGAAGAGACTGTCTCTTCTTTATTGTATATTCTTACCTCCTCTGTCATAGATTAATTCATATATAAGTGTGAGTTTATATCTGAGTTCTCTAGTCAGTTCTATTAATCTATGTGTCTGTCTTTGTGCCAATCTTATACTGGTTTGATTGCTTTAGCTATGTCCATAGTTTGAAATCAAGGAGAATGGTATATCTTTAACTTTGTTCTTCTTTCTCAAGATTGCTTTGCCTATTTGGGGTCTTCTGGGGTTTTGTATAAATTTTAGAAATATTTGTCCTAGTTTTATGAAAAATGCCATTGGTATTTTGATAGGGATTGAATTACATCTATAGATTTCTCTGGGTGATATGGACATTTTAACAATGTTAATCATTCCAATTCATGAGCACAATATCTGTTTTTATTTATTTGTGTCTTCTTCAGATTCTTTCATCAATGTCTTATAGTTTTCTGAGTACAAATTATTTACCTATTTTGTTAAACATTTTCCTAGTTATTTTATTCCTTTGGATGAAATCTTAACAGGATTGTTTTTTTAATTTATTTTTCTGATATAGAAATTTATTGTTTTATATTTCTGAAGGTTATAAGTCAAGATCAAGATGTTGGCAATTTTGGGTTTTTTTAGTGTCATGAGGGAAGGGTCCGTTCCAGCCCTTGTTGTTTGGTTTATGCACAACTGTCTTCTCCTGAATCTCTTAACATTGTCATTCCTCTTTAAATAACTGTCTCTATGTCTAAATTTTTCCTTTTTTTTTTCTTTTTTTTTTAAATTTTTTATTTATTCATTTTTTTTTAGAGAGGAGAGGGAGAGACAGAGAGAGGGAGAAGAGACAGAGAGAGAGAAGGGGGGAGGAGCTGGAAGCATCAACTCCCATATGTGCCTTGACCAGGCAAGCCCAGGGTTTTGAACCGGCGACCTCAGCATTTCCAGGTCCACGCTTTATCCACTGCGTCACCACAGGTCAGGCCAATTTTTCCTTTTTATAAGGACACAAAACCATATTTGATTAAGGCCCATCTTAATGACCTTTTGTTAACTTGATTATTTCTGTAAAAAGCCCATCTCTAAGGAAGGTTATATTCTGAAGCCTATCAACATATCTTCTTGAGGGGAACAAATTCAACCTATACCATATTAAATTAAAATTATGTTTAGTGTTGTCATTAAGTAATGAGTAAACCAATACAATGGTAAGAAAATTTGTTATGATTAACCTGATCAGTTTGTTCTCTATATCCACTGATAGTTGGAATGCAGGTCATTGGAGAGGTGGATAATTTAAAATAAAACATTCACACCAAATAAAATATTCAGAATACACAAAATACCCACACTATATAAAATACATACATGTAATATAAACATAAAATATATATTAACAAAATATTTCCCTATTTTCAAGGATATATAGCTTCTTGAGTATTTGCTACCTTTCTTTTTTTCCTTTTTTTTCATAGTAGTATCTAAAAAACAGAAATATATCTAAAGGAGAAAATATTATCTGTGTTAATGATTGCTTGACTCAATGACAATAAATGATCACGGTGGGAGAGTACATTTGTTTTTAAGGAACTATCAACATCTAGATATCCATTTATGCATATGTATGCATATAATTTACATATGCATGTATGACCATACATATTTATGTGTGTATGCATATACAATATATAAATATATACATATATAAGTATTATATGCATATACACAAAATATACATATACATATATTTGCATATGTATATATAAATATATACACACATACATGTATATACAAATACTGATATGTGTGTGATTGTGTATATATGTAGAGTATTCCTTAATATTTAAAACTCAGGAAAAATCAAGTTTGCATAAAATAAAATATATCAATAAATAAAACAATATAAATAAATCACATATAAATCATACCTCTAATGGATATATACTGTAAGTAATATAAATAATAGAATATATATATAGCATATATATCACTAACTAGGTAAATGAAAGAGTAGAAGCATTTATATTAATAGATTTATTTAAATTAAATTATATGATGAGTTAGAAAAAATAAAATTAGTTTATTATGTATATATTTTTTCAACTAGCTATTCATAGGGACATATTATTTATAATAATGCTGCATATTTAAAGCAATTTTACTTTGTCCTTAGTGTATTTGTTTTACCTTATAACTATTGTTTCTGTAGATTTTCTTCTAATGTTATAATTCTATCACAGGGGCATATTGTAGCAAAAAAAAAAAAAACTAAACTAAAAAATAAACCAGAAAGGGTCACAACCTTCTGTCTAACCTTTACTATTTAGACGAAAGTCTCAAGCCTTTTAGAAATGTAAATTGACCTGGCCTGTTCAATTAGAAGACAAGAACATAGATTGGAAGGATTATATTCTTGTAAAACCTAAATGTTTTGCTTTCCCCTAAGCACTTCTCAAGTGTTAAATTTAAAGACAGTTAATTATCATCTATTCTTTAGGGCCCAGAAAAAACAATTTAGTACTCAGTAAAATGAGCATGCAATCTACCTTATTATTCTTGTGTTTTGATAGGTGAATGTAGAAGATTTACACATTCTTGCAGCAGCGGTAATAATAGTGTTCTCTGGAGAAGACAGAGCTATGGAAAGATGGAGGTTGACACTTGTTCAACTCAGTCACAAAAAGCAGTTGGTAGAAATTTCTAAGCTTCCAAACAGATGAAAAAGTCACTGTATCTAAGTAGCAGAGAACATAAAGAAACAGCCAACAAACAAAAAACTAGCACCAGGCACAACATCAATTCTTAAATGACACATTGAGTTACTAATTCTTGGCGACTTTTACTTCATTTGTGTCTGTCAAAATACTCTTAATAAATCCATTTCTATAGAAATAGAAAAAATATTAATGGTATGCAAATTCATAGCTGCAAAACTCTGAATCTAGATAATCCTCTCTTCCACATATTTCATCTAAGCCCCAGGGGTATAGCTGTTGATGTTTCATGGAATGGTGTGAAATTTCACAAAATGAATTGCTAAAAAGGTAGAAACTTGTGATTTGTAAGATCCACCATTGTCTTTTGTGTGTCTTTGCTTTTGTAAAGTAAACTATTTTTTAGAGCAGGTTTTATTTTTCAGCACTAAATAGTATTCCATTCCCTGAATGTGCCACAGTTTATTTATTGATATTTACCACCTGAAGAACATCTTGGTTGCTGCCAATTCTGGTGATTATGAATAAAGCTACTCTAAATATCCATGTGAAGGTCCTTGTGTGGACATTAGACTTTAGCTTCTTTGGGTAAAATAATACCAAGGAGCACACTTGCTAGATTATATGGTAAGATTATGGTTAGCTTTGCATAAAACCGCCAAACTGTCTTTCAAAGTGGCTGTACCATTTTGCATTTTCCGAGCAACGAACGAGAGTTCCTATTTCTCCGCATCCTTGTCAGCATTTGGTGTTGTCAGTGTTCCAGATTATGGTTCTAATAAGTAGTTAGTAGTATCTTATTATTGTTTTAATTTGCATTTTCCTGATGACTTGGGATGTGAAAATCATTTTCATATGCTTATTTGCAACCCTTTGTATTTTTTGGTGATGTGTTCATTAAGGACATTGGTTTATTTATTTATTTATTTTTAATAATTTTATTTTTTTAATGGGGTAATTGGATTGTTTGGGTTGTTTTCTTACTGTTGAGTTTTAAAAGTTCTTTGAATGTTTTGGATAACTGTCCTTTATCAGATATGTCCTTTGCAAACTTTTTCTCCCAGTTTGTGGTTTGTCTTCTAATTTTCTTGATCCATTTAGAATTAATTTTTGTGAAGTGTTTAAGTTCTAGGTCTACATTCATTTTATGCATGTGTTATTCAATTGTCCAGCTATTTGTTGAAAAAGTAGTTTTGCTCCATTGAATTATCTTTGTTTCTTTGTCAAATATCAGTTGCCTATAATCATGTGGGTTTATATCTGGGCTTTCTATTCTGTTCCATTAATCTATTTATCTATTCTTTGACAATGCCACATTGTCTTGATATCGGTAGCTGTATAGTAAATCTAAAAGTTGGGTATCATCATCCCTCCAACTTTGTTCTTTTCAATATTGTTTTGGCTATTCTGGACTTTTGCTGATCCATATATAACTTTGTAATCAATTTGTCCATATCCACAAAGTGATTTGATGAGATTTGATTAGGATTTCATTGACTCGATAAGACCCAGTGAGGAAAAATGAACACTTTGACAATATCAAGTCTTCTTATCCATGAAAAAGAAATAGCTTTCCATTTATTTAGTTCTATGATTTCATTCACTAGGGTATTCTAGTTTTCCTTAAATATATTGTAAACATATTTTGTGATATATATATATATATATTTAAGTATATCATTTGAGTGTCAGTTATAGCATCGTGTTTCTAATTTTTAATTCCTCTTGCTTATTGTTGATATAGGGGAAATATGTTGTCTTTTGTATATTAACTTTGTATCTTACAACTTTGCTGTAATAGTTTATTAGCTCCAGAAGTTTTTTTTTTCATTTTATATTATATTATTATTTTTTATTATTTTTCTGCCTTTTTCTTTGGATTTGCTCCAAGGACCATCATGTCTTCTGTGAACAAAGATATTTCTTCCTTTCCAAATAATACATCTTTTCTTTCTTTTCTTATTTTATTGCATCAGGTAGGACTTCCAGTGTACTGTTGAAAAGGAGTGGTCAAAGGGGGCATCTTTACTTTGTTTCTGGTCACATATCTGGATGTTATTTTGTTAGGTGCATATATGTTACGATTATTATGTTTTCTTGGAGAATTGACCCCTTTATTGTATGTAATGCCTCCCTTTATCGCTAATACCTTTCATTGCTCTGAAGTCAGCTCAGTTCATATAATTTTTCCCCCTTTTGACTATTGTTAGCATGGTATATCTTTCTCCATTCCTTTCCTTTTCTTTTATATATGTCTTTGTATTTAAAGTAGGTTTCTTGTAGACGGCATATAGTTGAGTCTTATCTTTTGATCTGCTCTGAAAATATCTGGTTTTTTTATTGGTGCATATTCAAAGTGAACATTGAAATAGTTGAATTAATATCTGTCATATTTAATACCTCTTTCTATTTGTTAACCTTGATTTTTGTTCCTGTTTCTGTGTTCCACTCTTTTTTCTGACTTCTGTGATTTGTCTTTGTTTTTTATTGAACCAGATACATGAGGAATTGATGGTTTCTTCTTTTTTTTTCTTTCTTGTTTCTATTTTTTCTTTTAGGTGAGAGGAGGGGAGATAGTGAGGCAGACTTCTACATGCACACCCCAGTGGGATCCACCCAGCAACCCCCATCTAAGGATGATGCTATTTTTAGTGCCTGAGGTTGATGTGCTCAGACTAATCAAGCTCTCCTCAGTGCCAGGGGCCATGCTTGAATCAATCTTGCTACTGGCTGCAAGAGGAGAAGAGAGGGAGAAAGGGGAAGGGGAGAGAAGCAGATGGTCACTTCTTCTGTATGGCCTGACTGGAGACCGATCCCAGGATGTCCATATGCTGGGCCAATGCTCTGCCACTGAGCCATCAGCCAGGGGCAGAAATGATGGTATTTTTCAAAATCAACTTTTATTTTTGTTTACAACTAGAAGAGTACAGTACCAGGAAATGCCTTTTCGTATTTGATGCATGCTATTTAGCACACTTTCTTTAGTCCAAGCATTGCCCTTTACATCCAAGCCAAGGGACTTCCCACTCATGTATTGTACTTCCTATTTTCTAGTTTTGGCTTTTAAAATACAGTGTGTCCGTAAAGTCATGGTGCACTTTTGACCGGTCACAGGAAAGCAACAAAAGACAATAGAAATGTGAAATCTGCACCAAATAAAAGAAAAACTCTCCCAGTTTCATACCTATTCAGTGCAGTTCGATGTGGGCTCACGCACAGATTGTTTAGGGCTCCTAAGGTAGCTATTCCGCACAGCGTCTTCAGACTCATCACTGACTGATGGCCTACCAGAACGGGGTTCCTCCACCAAACTGCCACTTTCCTTCAACTGCTTATCCCATCGAGTAATGTTATTCCTATGTGGTGGCGCTTTGTTATAAACATGCCGATATTCACATTGCACTTTGGTCATGGATTCGAATTTAGCGAGCCACAGAACACACTGAACTTTCCTCTGTACCGTCCACATCTTGACTGGCATGGCTGTGGGCTGCTCCGCTGTATACACGGTGTTACATCATCATCTGAGCATGCACACATGCTGCCACATCATCCTACAGAAACTGGTGGGATTTTCCTTTTATTTGGTGCAGATTTCACATTTCTATCATCTTTTGTTGCTTTCCTGTGACCGGTCAAAAGTGCACCATGACTTTACGGACACACTGTATTTAAAATCTCTGTGGTTATTATTGATATTTTTAACATTTAATGTGAAAAAACTGAGTCCAGTATAACCAGGACATTGCTGATAATAATTTCTTTTTAAGATTTCTAGGTAATATTCTAAAATTAAAAAAGATGCCTCTTCTTACATTTTTCTAAGTGTGAACATTTTTTATGGTTTGATTTTTTTGTGTGTGTCAGACAAACATCTGACACATTTGAACTTTGACACATCTAAGCTTTCATTGAATTTATCTGTACAGTGTTGTGGTTCAAGAGGTCTTGCTATAAAATGTAAAGGCCACCCACATGTCAAAGTGGAGCAGATTGTGTGTGTGTGTGTGTGTGTTACTTGCTACTGGGCTTTTCTGCTTACCAGCTGTGTGTTTTTACATAAGTTAAATAACTTCTTGCCTTTCAGGTTTCTCATCAGTAAATGCAGACGTATGATGCAAACCCACAGTATTTTTATTGGTTTTAGCTGGAATATCTTAATATAAAATACCTATTAAAAATTTTCAAAATATATTAATGCTCCCTAAATGCTACCTTACCTATCATTATTATTTTCTTCCTCACACTGCAAGGTTTATTATTCTTTTTCCCATATAACAACTTCAAATAGAAATTTTTGAATTCTTTAGTACTTTACCTGACTTTTGTTATGAGCTCAATAAATATCTCTGAAAAGAAAGAAATCAATATGTCTGATTTAAGAATGAGTGTAAATATGCTTTTGGCCATGAAGACAATTTAATAATTAGCAATTTATGTAATTGAAAATTTTGAGAGTACATGTAAGCAGTTCTCAAATGTGGGTGGTCAAACTAAGTTATCTGGTCTCTAGACGTATTCCTAATAACTTTTTTTTTGTATGTTGTCCTTGGAAGAGTTTTCTTTCCAGTAAGCCACATTTAAAGGTTGAAGCTACAGTATCCTGAAGTGTGAACCTTTGCTGCAAACTTAGAGTGTTTCTGTTGCAGCAAAGCCTGCTGAGAGTTTATTATTTTAGTAGTGTTCTGTTAGTGCCTGTGAATACTCTGCACATGTGTAAAGGTGTTGCTGTAATCTTTCATGATCTGCGAAAGGAAACACACTGATCTTTCCATGCCATAGAAGAAGTCTTAAAAAGGATGCTCTATATGCACCTTGGTCTCACTTTCGCTTTTAATATAAAACATCAGTAAGGATCTCAGTTACATGTACATGTGTGATGTATGTGTTGAATGTAGATATGAAATCCAATGTACCCACGCCATCTATTCTAGTGGCCATTCATGACAGCAAATGGTTCTAACTACTGTATTAAGCTCGTTCTCCATTTTATAAAGTAGTTAATAAAGGCTTTTGGTTTTTGGTTTTGTGGTGTTTTTTTTTTTTTAGTGCCCCTGGATACTAACTTTCAACTATAAAAATAAATGATTTGCTTTCCCTTGTGATTTAAGACATGGCACAGTGTCAAGAATGTTAGTATTTCTTTCTGGGAAAGCAAATCATAACATAAACATAAACAAACTAAAACATCACCTACATCCATGACCTCAACTGTAACTTCAAGTGGACATCCATGGATTTGAGTTCCACATATTCACGGTCTCCACACTCTACACTTCCCAGTCCATCATGAGGGAGTGAATTCCTTATCAACTGTCTTTATAATTGCCACTTAATGTGCATTTGTCGATGTGGTTGGGGGCCTGCGCACCCTCAGGCCTCTCCCTGCAGGCCGCGTCGTCCATCTAGGTCATCGTCCCCGTTGACTTCAAATCTGTTTTCCACTGGCAGCTGGGAAAGAAAAAAAAGCAATGAGTTCCCCCTTCACTTTTTTTCCTGAAAGAGAGGTTCAGACAGTGGCTACATTTTTCTGTGGTTCCCAATAGAGAGATCGGCTGTGATTTCAGTTTCGACCAGATGATCCTTGTCTCTAGACTTTGGAAAAATGCCTCTTTTATGAGACTCCAGCCTGGGGAAAAGAATGTCTTGCTGATGCTCTTGATCTCCAAGTCTCCTTACGCTCCTTTGATCGGCTTCTCAGGTCATCTAGCAGATCCCTCGCCTCCAGGTCCTGGGACTAAATTCTCCTTGTTTCAAAAACAGTACGGGGTTTCTAATTCTTATTTTTTATTTTTTTATAAGATTGTGACACATATATTCTGCATGATGATATCTTAAGAGTCTCATTCATTGAATATGTTTTTTTCTTGCTCTTTCTAAAAATTGTGTATTATGACTGTTTTAGATTAACGGCACTAAACTTTACAGCTTGCCTGGTTAATTAAGAATCAAATGATTCTTTTTTTCTAAAAACAGTAATATTTGTAATATAAAAAACAACAACAGCATGACTTTGAATTAGTCCTAATATATATTGGGAACACATATATAAGCGGATGAATGGCTTAATTTATGAAATATTACCATGTGATTTCCGATTTCCATATATATCTCATTTATTTTGGTAATAAGCAAATAAGGATATTAAATAACTTAACTTGCTATTATAAAGTTTGTAAAATAGCTCTAAACCAAATTCAGGCTCAGTACGAAAGCTAGAATAGTCTCAATCTGTAAAAATTTTTTCCCTCAAAGAAAATATTTAAACAACAATGACAGAACATGAATATTCAATATATATAATATAAAAATTTGCCTTTTTTTCTTTATTTTCTTTGCTACAATAGAAAAACTCCTTGCAGTGTCTTAAGATTAGTGTTTCCCTTCTCTCAAGGCAAAAGGATATGGCAAAACAAGTTTTTTTTTTATAACAACTTGAACTCTGGATTTGGTAAGTTTCAACATACAATATGAAATTAAGAGAAGAAGAGATAACGTATTTGGGGTTGAAGATGAGTTTAGAGGTAGAAAATCACAAAGACGGTAAAAAGAAGCAAAGGAAGTTTCTTAGGTGAGAAGCAGAAGCTTGGGATGATGACGGGGTAAGTCCCAGGGGACAGGAGGGACACTTTGGTCAAGTGTCAAGAACAGTTCTAATGAAGGAGTAATTCACATCAACAAGACAGTTCAAAGTCAGATTGTCTTCATACGATAAGAACAGAAGTATAAATTCACTGTCTTAATAATGTGAATAATTAAACAGAATAAAAAAATAAAAATTCAAACCATCCTTGTCTAAGTGCTATTTCTTTGCACAGATATTTAGGCTTGTTATTAATATTATTATGATCTTAAATCCTGTTAATAGGATCAATAAATTTCATCCAAGGTCATAAGGTACTAGATGTTGATCCAAAGAAGGGGATTCTTATACCATTGCTACTTCAGATAACAAAGACCATCTTATCTTCAATACCTTGTTCCATCCTAACAAACATCAACCCATGTCTTCTGTTTTGCTGATGAGACTGGTGTTTTGTTCTGAATCCTAGCATCATGTGACTCTGTTAACAGTCAGTTGTTTTCCAAGGAAAACATCCTCATTATCACCTGTGGCCAAAATTCTGTGAATCATCTTTCTTAAACGCACATTTCATCATCATTGGTGTTTTTCTGTTTCTACACTGTTGAAGCCACCGTTCCCTCAGTCCTGGCTGTAGCCAGTGGGTCTGTTTCTTTCTTATTTTCACTCATCTTTAGCCCAGTCTTTCCATATGTCAAGGCACCTTGTGCTGAAGCCCATCCTCTTCTCAAAACCAATTCTCTATGTGTTGCCTGAGATTCACTGATTTTACTGACTTTGCAATATTCCCTGGGGTTAAATTTGTAATAGTTAAAGGTGCTAACAGCTACCCAAGTTATTTAAATTCTGATAGATTGCTCCCAAATATTAAAACTTAGCAAGTTTAGACATTTATCCACTACAGAAATTTTGATATCTTATTGTAATGGGTTAATATTAAGCTCCATATATTGGAATTTTAAAGAGAAAAAAAGATCTCCTAGCCATGAAATAGATTTGTTACACCATAAAATTTCAGTGTTAGATTAGATTTCACATTTTATCTTGTTCAGCCCTATATAATGCTTGAATTTTTTCTGACCACACCTTCTCAGAGGACATCAGCTTCTGCATATATTTTTCCAGTTTCTGTGAAATTATTCCTTTCAGAGTTGTCCATCTCAAAATTCCATAGCTAAGAATTCCCCTCATCCTCTCTCTCTCTCTCAAATTAAAATTAATTCTCATGAGACTTCCTCCTTATGATTTAGAATGCAAATGGTATTATTGCTATTCTACCTACAGAGCTATAAAATGTCTTAAGACAATATTTATTTTGCTCTCTAGTCATTTCTCTTCAGTGTTAAACACTATAAATTCCTCATATGAATATTCCGGGTTCTTTTTTCATCATCAATGCTATCCCTAAATTTTTTAAATTGCTTGATGCTACTCTTCAGGTGTGGTGCTTAGAGTGAGCATTAAATAAATGATATATAGGCATATGTTTTCACCTCTTTTCTTTCTCACTCACAGTATTTTAGGAAAGCCACATAGCAACATTAACTCATATTGAGCTTATATATAGCCGCCACACTTTGTAGAGTGCTTTTTGCTGAGTCTGGATCACTTTATGGTGAACTCTTGATCTTGATGTTTTGGACCCAAGAACAGTGCCAAATATTTCATCTCTGTTATATTTTCCTTATAGTTAGACCTGACATGTTGTTAAGTCTGGAAATCTTTTAAATACTGATTTTATCATCTGTGATATTTCTCAACATTTCTATATTTCTGTCAATGTCCCAACTGCTAATGTCCCAAGCCTGCCATTGCTGTCTTTAACTGAGCCATTAATAAAGACATTCAACCAGACAGGGTCAAGGACAGACACTCTGAGCATATCTTTGTCAGTTAACATTGGTTCTTTGATAAATATTTCTGTGAATTGGAATGTCTAACCAGGTATGATATGTTTAATACAAAAGTATTTATTTAATACAAAAAGAGACTAAGAAAGCCCAAGAAGCCAAAAAAAATTACCACTAATTATATTTAAAGATGTTAATATAGAAAAGAAAAACATTGCTAGCGTATTTTTTAAACAATATATTCAAAAATAGTTGTGGTTTTATTACATGACTAAGTTTTGGACAAAGTGAATAAAAGCAGAACACATACTTAAACATTTATAAGGATAGTCTAACTTAGCTGTAAACCTTTGAAGGATAACACCTGTCCTTGCTGTGTGTTTGTATAGGTGTGTGTGTTTGTGTGATAGGGGCTTATGTACAGAAGGCTAAAAGACACTCAAAAGTGTTTTTATTTTCAACAAGAGTTATGACTGCATGATAAATAAACAGCAAATAATTGCATTTTGATGTATGTGAGCAGATGCTCTGGTGTTGGGAATTATTGTTGAATGTGTATAAAATATGACTTTCAGGAAATTTGTCATCTAGATAATATCTGATTTCATTGTCAAAAAGACTCTTGGTCCCTGTGAAGTCATCATTACCAAATTTTGCGATTTTATTTTTTCAATAAATGCATTGAGATATTTCTTATTTCTTCTTATTTCAGATTCTATTTCCATCTCTTCCTGAAAGTGAAAGTTGACCAGACTATCTGGGATTAAAAATAGCAAAAATTTCCCTTTTACCTGAGGACATTGTAGGTAATCTCTCTCTTTTGGATATTTTCCTGGTGATTGGTTTATTCCTAAACACATGCTTCTAAGCTTGAGTTTCTGTTTTGTGAGTAAACTAACAGTAGAGATTAAATTTGGAATAAATTTGTGCTTACTTGCTTATTACAAAATGCATAACTTGCATATTATCCCTTGTTAATTAGTAAATTTTCTTCTTTAATTCTTTTTTAAAATTACCTAAAATGAGAGTATTTATGGATATTTAAAAATGTAAACTCTAATTCCTTTAATATTTCTCTTTATTCAACTTTAGGAAATAAAAATCTGTGCTATTTTACATAAATTTTGAGACACATAATTATATCAATAGTACTCTGATTTATGATAGAAAAAATATTCATATTTCTTGATCTCTAAAATTCTGATTTCTTAAAAAGAGCTCCAAAGAAAAAACATTTTGAATTTGGCATATGGTTAATCAGAAATGAACTTCTCTTATGCATTTTAATATGGACTTGGGAGAAAGAAGAATATTTGTATTGACAAAAGAATAGAAAGAAATTTCAGATATCCAAGAAATAAGTGAACAAATCCATTGGAAAAATATAAGGAGCATTATTTTACAAAGAAGTCATATTGAGGAGACAAGCAGCAAACAAAATCAGCTGGGGATGAAGGAGTCATAGAAATGTTTCAAAGACCTTAAGTGTACAATGCTAACAAGAAAATAAAAGCTTCAATGAAATCAAACAAAACTCAATAGTTAAGACAGTATTATAAGATAGTATACTACCAAAATGCAGAACCAGTAAGGAATGATAATACCACACCTGACTTCACAGAAATACAAATTGTTTTGTAAAATATAGACTTTAGGCAAGATAGCATTGCAGATAGGAAAAAATTGTTCTTATTTCCAAAAATGTGACAATCTTTCATACTGGTGGGTGCCCCTGTGCTATCACTAAGCTTACTTCATATATATTTATACTTGTCTCCCCATCTTTCTCCTAAAGACGTTAGAGAAGGTTACTGGGAATCAATCTTGGAATAACCTTCGATTTGAAGTGATTATCCTTAATTAAAGGGCCATCAGTTGGCCTGGTTTTCACAGATGTAATTTATCCAAAGCCATGATCGCTTTGTGCTTACAGGATTATATTATTTGCCTATCTGTAACACTTAGGGAGAAAATGCTTCTTCAGGCTTAGTGGTACTAAGTGGAAAATGGTAGCTAAACCCCACAAGTGTTGTAGTATCTGTACTGGGTAGACCATTGATCTCTTGGAAAAACTCAAAACTATAGGAGATCAGGCTATAACTGTAATATTTATGAGTTCTTATGTTGACTCTGAACAGCTTAATTTTTTGTTGAAAACAACTGGTAGATAATGTTTTTAAGTATGTATTTATAGGTTCTCTTGATAATGATTATTTTACAGTGACGACAAATTGGATATGCATTCAAATATAAACGTAAAATATTATTTTTTTCCTGCTACTTTAATCCTATGGTGCTATATTACCATTTTTTATTTAACTCAGAATCCTTCATGTAAATACTAAATACTATGAATCAACTGTTTAATTTCTGATTTTATTTTCATTACTGGAAACTTTAAGTAGGATTAAAATAAAGTATTTGTGTTTACAGTGCAATCAATACTTTTAAATTTTTCTTTATACCTAAAATGTATAAAAGCTTTTAATTATGGTTTTCTCTGTATATAATGAATTCTATTATCATAACAGAAATTACTAAATTTTATCACATCTGAAGAAAAGTCAGAATTTGCAGTTTCCAACTTGTTTTTTTAGAACACAAAAGCAATAAGCTATATTACAAAATAAAATATATTCTTTAAAAACCTGGAGTTCTGCAAATAGGTTACTCATTTGAGAATATCACTAAATTTTTTTAGAAGCACAGAATCAAAATACTGGGGAAGAAGTTAAACCAATTCAATTATTGGATAAACCCTTTTGGAGAGGTCAGAAATTACTATATGCAGGAATTGCTATTGTTGAGTGTCCCCTTGAAAACAAGCTCAACATCAAAAGAGGTGTTTTAGCCAACTAATCATTATAAATTATGGGTGAATACTAAATCATTTCTTTCTGATGCCTGCTAGAAATCACATAGTAAAGCAAAGAAATATAAAATCCTCTTCTTCAAACCCTTCAACTCTTGAAACATTAAGAAGACTGTTTACATGTAGGGACTTGCTGAGTGACAACTCCTCACATACTCAGAGAACAAGAAGGGTGAGCAGCATTGAGATTCAGGTGTCTTCTTCAGCTGGAGAAAATCAGGAACCAAGTTTCAAATTACTGTAATGATCAGAACATGCTGGTTGTGTGACCCCGGCGGAACCATTCACGGCTCACCAACACCCAGCAGCCCCTTCAGACATGGAATGCTCTGTGTATTAGAAAGCTTCATATAGACTGCAAGAAAATTCAAAGAACTCAATATGAATTCTCCTGCCAGTCCAAAGCAATCTGCACCAGGTAATTCAGAAATACCAATTTCTACTATGTATAACTTTATCACTTAAAAATTGTGTCTCTAGTCATTGTCTTTTTTTTTTTAATCCACAAAACGATCCTGAGCATAAAATTTTGGGATTGAGAGAAGTTTAAGTTACCTGATAAATTCATATGGAGGATGGTAGAGAAATATTGTTAACCTGTTGTGTGATTCACTTGAGATTTCTTCATTTGTAAAAATAGTGTCTATCATACTGTCCTTGCTATTTTACAATCATTATTATCATAAAATATGCACAGATATTCCCAGAAGTATTGAGCGCCATAAGATCTTAAGATCAAGTAGTAACTGGGGAAGGTATGAAGCACCTGAGAACTTGCAACTTCTTGAGAAGAGAGGGGAATTGGCATGAACCATTTGGACATACAATTTCAACTAAGAATTCTGGTAGAAACTTGAAGAAATTCTGCCACTTTCTTGAAGGCAGCCTTCCATTTTATTTCAGGCATAGCTTAGTCTGGACTAGGTCCTCTAGACCTCGTTCTAGTGTGTCTCACAGTCTGCTGTGGACCTAGGGCCCCGGGAACCAGCACTGGCCACACTCAGGTAGTGTCATATCACATTGTTTCCTTACAGAGCTTATCACTGCAACTCCCCCAAGGAGAGAAGTGGGAAAGTCAAAGGAACTTTGTGTTCTGGCCTCACTCCCTTCCCACAGGCACAGATTGTTGGCATCCCCTGGCCTCTGCAGACGCATCTGAGGCTTTGTGGTCTGCACAGAACAGCAGAAGTAAAAGGTAAGAATGTAATACCCTGGAAATACCTGTACTGTGTATGTGTTCTGGGGTGATAGGAGAGGGAGATGGAAGTGCAGAGAAAGATAGTGAGTTCAAAAGTACTGTTTTCACAATCAATGTTTGTCATTAGGTATTATGTATTAGTTAAAAACCAAGTCTTTTTCCTTGTAATTTAGATATCAATAGAAAATAGAGCAGGAGACATGATGGCTAAGTTAGCGGTTGCTTAGGCTGGGAGAGGGGGGGACGGATGTGGAGTCACTACTAATGGCTATAATGTTTCTATTTGGAACAATGTAAATATTCTAAAATTAGACTATGGTGATGAATGCACAAATATATACACACACACACACACACACACACACACTAAAACCCATTGAATTGGACATTTTAAATGGGTGAACTTACTTAATGGTATGTAATTCATATCTCAATAAAGGTGTTGGAAAAAAATGAAGAAAGGTGATAGAAAATTTTGACTTTTATTTTGCTAAAACAATGTGGATTAAGGTAGTTATGAATGCATTGTTCTTTTCTCTATCTCTGCAATACCTTTTAAATGTGTTTAATTTTTCCCATTCATTATGTCTCTTAGTTCAACCTTCATTCAGCTATTTGTTCAGTACCCGTATGTAGACACTAACATTTCCTGGATTCACTCTAGTTGATTAGCTGTAAGCTGTCTTACACACACTGCTGCATTTGATTTTGCAATGTTTTTTTTACCCTATTCTCTCTTAGATTTTCCTAAAGTGCACCTCTGATTATGGCCTAGTCTTGCAAAACATTTCACATGCTTTGCCATGGCCTACAGAATGAAATGCAAACTTAGCTTTATCCATTACTCAGGTCTTATTTTTTATTCCATGATCCTACCAAACCATGATTCACTTTTGACGTACGAAACAACTCATCTTTGTCTTAGAACATACTCCATTTATCCAGTTTCTGCTTGTTCCCCTCTCTCCTAAATTTAAACTGTCAACATTTCACCCATTCAGCTCAAATGCTTCCTCCTACATAAAATCTTCAATTGCATACCTCAAAATTGCAGCATTTAAAAAATTGCACCCTTCCTTGTATTTTAATTATTTGTGTGTGTAGTTACCTTTCTACTGTTACTATCTATTCAATAAATCACAGTTAAGTTGAATATTCAAAAATATGGGAAATTATAAACCTTTTTGTCTGTAATAATAAAGAAAATAGATTCCTGTATAAACGATACAGAGCAAACTTCCATCAGAGCCAATATGGACCTTGGCTTGTTACACAATAACATGAGTCTCTAGGCTCCTGCTTCTTTTTCTATTCCCTCCGACCCCAGCCCCATGCATCTCCAGTCCACTCCAAACCCTCTTCCCCAGGATTCCATCACTGAGAAAGCTCTCATTCTATCAACCAGGCTGTTTGGTGTCAGCCTTCATGTATTGAAATGCACTTTTTATTAACTTATACTATACAGAAACAACTTTCAATCTGGGACTAAACTGTACAAATGAAATATGGGAAAGCAAAATGTCTTTTGCCGGAAACGATACAATGTATAAACACTCTCGGGAATTGATTTATGGAAATTAGGTTCTTTCTAATATGCTTCCGAGGTGCATTTTCATCTAGCTCATCTCGGGACCAGGCTCCTGCTTCTGTTGTACAGTGAGAAATGATAATAGTGAATATTTCAGAAATGTCAGTCTGGGAAGTTATTACTAAAAAACAAGTATGAACGACTGGGGGCATGGGAAGGTGAACAGTAGATTGACAATTTTTTTTTTTACATTCTTACATTTGTTGCAACTGATTCCTGTCAAGTTAGAAAATGTAACATGGATTTCACAGCTTAGCAGTGCACAAGAATCATCTTGTATATCTTTTAACTATACAGATTATTGGGCCCTATGCTGGTTATTTTCAGAGTGTGAGGTCCATGAATGTTTTTAAGTCTTCTCAAGTAATATGGAAATAATCATCCCTTAGATGGGTTTTTGGGAAGTACCGAATCTTTGGTATACATTTGGTGATATCTGAGGTTTTCTGATTTATCAGAGTATTGTCCAGACTTTAGAACTTCTTCCTGAATTTTTTGGGAGTGAAACCATTATGCAGAAAGCCTTTTAGGTTCTTTCTATGACAGTCTCAGAGCAGAAAAGGTGGTTTTGTGAATATTCTAAAATGAACTTTAATTCAATTGGTATTTTAAATCTAGCTCAAAGAACCTTAAAAACTTTTCATGTTTTTACACACAAATTTATAGACATTCAAAGAAGTATATTTACAACTCTATCAAAGGAACATAAGTCAATGTCTTTTAATGAAAGCTTAATGCGAGTTTAGAAAATGTTGAAGCAACATTGCAGTAATATCTAGCATAGCCAACTTAAAATACTTGAAAATGGACTAAAAATTGATTTTTATAGTTTCATTTATTCAATAAATCTCTAGTCATACCTACTATATTCCAGCAAGGGGTTAGAAATAGCATGATCAAAAAGATCAAGTTCTTGCTCTTGGGAATCTCACGGACTTGATTTTGTTCTCCAACATCAAGCTAATCTCTATAAAAGAGCTATTTTAAGATATTGCAGTTTTCACAAAGTTAAGCACTCTACAGAACAGCCTTTATAACTGTTCACTCTACCCAATTATTTTTCTTATGTTCATTGAAGTTATTAAGTACCTGATACAAACCACCAAAAGGTACAACATAAGGAATATTTCAACGAAATGTGCAGAATTGGATCAATGAACATGAACTGTCACATTTCTAGCATTATAGAAAGTTCTGGGTTATGTGCAGTTGCCCCTTCAAGAAAACTTGATATTAATATTTTGCTCTCAGCAATAAAATAGCACTTCATGTGTTACTTTTAAAAGAAAATTTATTACCTCTCTATCCTCTTAATAATTTATTTCTTCCTTTCATCAGGTATAATGTCATACTGCAGCTCTTTGGCCTTAAAGAGTAATTTAATCTATTAGCCCAGAAAACCTTTTAAGCCAATCCTTGACACGGAGTAGAAGTAGATCATTTCTTTAAGAGTGTGATGTAGTTGAAGGTCGGCTTCAGTTCATCACATACCTGTAGGTTGGTGCAGGTAGAAACCAAATACTTTGGCTTCCAATCTCCTTGTGAATAGCCTTCCTTGAAATAAAAAAAAAGACAAAAGGTACGGAACTGGGTCTTGAGGCTCAGGAAAATTATTTAATAGGAGATATGTCCTATTAAGACAGTCTTTTTCAAGTGGTAATTTACACTCATCTTGGGACGTAGCATGGCAAAGGGTGTGTGGGCTCATGTAATCCACAAACTGTGTAAGGAGGCTTATTGTTCTGCTGCTAACAGAGATTCATCTTTAGCTATTCATACTTGTATGTTGCCTGAGGAAGAAAATGAAAAGGTTATCTACCTTTTTCTGTATATATTTATTATTTTCTTTAAATCAAGAGTTTTACTACAGAGTTTCTCTTGAATAAAAGGAAAAAATTACATTACAAAGAGAAAAACACATATAAAGCTTCCTGAATTTTTTATGAAAACTCACTGAGAAAGCATTACGTATATTGGAACCAAATAACATGGATGCCTTAGGACACATAAGCAATATAACTGAATTACAGTAATGTCAACAGTCTTACAGCCTTACAAATATTTCTCTTTGGAAAAGAAGCAAACAAAAATTATAAAATTGTGCCTTAATTTAAAAAACATAATGATATGGAAACATGAAACATTTATGTTTATTTTCTTTTGATTTCAGCCTAATTGAGGTATGTCAGAAATGAAATTTATAATATGGAAAGTATATAACATGGTGCTTTGAAATACGTATACATTATGAAAGGATTTCCTCCATCTAGTTAATTAACACATTTATCACCTCATGTATTTATGAGATTTTTGTTTGTTTGTTTTGATGAGATGATTATTCTTGATAAAAAACACCTAAAAAGTAAAACAGAGGAGCATTTGAGTATACTTTAATAAGGTCATTCAAAACAATTTTCAGAAACTTGAAGTATTTTTTTGTATGATTCTTTCAATCTAGATATGTGCACAAGTCAAGATAAAATACTGAAAATGTTTGTATTTTAAGAGCAACAGCGGATACAATGATAAAGAAGCAAGATTTCTACAGAAATAGACCTTAAGCTATAGTAGGCAAGACTTGTACAAATCAAGCATCTTTATAGGTCAGAATATTACAGAAAGTCCAACCTAGATTTACAGAAAGAAGAGATAATTTTTCAATAATAATGGCAAAATAATCTAATTAAAATATGGACAGAGGTACCACATAGTCAATTTTCTAAAGACATTTAAATGACCAGTGGTTACATGGAAAGATGCTCTATCACTATTATCAAATCAAAACCACAATGAGATATCAGCCCACACTTGGTACAATGGCTAGCTAGCATCAAAAAGACAAGTGGTAACTAGTGTTGGTGAAGATGTAATGAAAAGGAAACCCTTGAGTACTGTTAGTAGGAATGTAAATTCAGCCACTATGGAAAAGAAAGTGACAATTTCTTAGAAATTAAAAATGGAGCTACCAATGATCCAGCAATTTTAATTCTGAGTTTACAACTAAAGGAAATGAAAATAAGTTATCAAAGATTCTCTCATTTTATTGCAGCATTATTCACAATAATCAAGTTATGGAAACAGCCTATGTATCCATCAATGAAAGTATGGATATAGAAGATGATATATATATATATATATATATATATATATATATATATATATATATATAAAGTGAAATATCATCAGTCATGAGAAAGAAAGAAGGAAATCCTTCCATTTGCTGATACATGAGTAGACCTTAAGGCATTATCCTAAATGATGTAAGTTAGACAGAGAAAGACAGATACTCTATGATTTTACTGATATATAGAATCTAAAAGAGCTGGACTCATAAAAATAGAGAGTAGAGCAGTGCTTACCAGGGACTGGAGGGGGGAGGTGAGGGAATCAAGGAGAGGTTAAGTGTACAAACTTGCCACTAGTAGATAAATAAGTCCTGGATATCTAATGCACAGTAGAGAGATGATTCCAGTCAATGATGCTGTGTCATAAACTTTAAAGTTGCTAATAGACTAGATCTTAGTTGTTGTCACCACACACACAAAAAAGAAATTATATTTATGTGATATGACAGAGATATTAGCTAATGCTATGATGGTAATCATATTGCAAAACATTAATGTAATGAATTAACATATTGTACAGCTTAAACTTATACAATATTACATGTTAATTATGTCTCAATTTTAAAAAAGGAATGAGAACTTTTGACTACGGTTAAGCATCATTGAAAGGTTAGCATATAAAATTATTTTGAAGGATGCATAGGATTTTGAAAAGATAGATGTTTTGGAAGAAAGCATTTCAGGCAGAAGAAAAAAAATAGCATTAAAAAAACCAGGAACACAAAAACTTATGGGATATGATCGAAGAAAATGTGTAATGGTTAACCTATAGATTTAAAGTATGTTTTATACAAATAACAGGGAAGGAAGTCGAATGATATATTTCTGCCAGATATTAAGAAAATTAAATATATCTTAAAAGTAGCTTGTTTTCTATGGGAAATCTACAGAAAAACCTTTAAGTTACACATAAGGAATAGCTAAATGCATGGACATCAGTTAAGAAATTTGGCCACAGTCCAAGCAAAGGAATGTAAGAATTAAATCTAGGAAAATGGTAGTGGAAATGGCAGAGGGGAAAGCTTAAAAGAAAGACACAAAAAAGAAATAATTATAAACCCAATGTTGGAAAGAAAGAAAAGAGCAGCATTAGATTTCAGTTGTGGTTACATAGAGAATGATTCTACTACAAATAAAAACTAGAAACAGAAGTCAGAAGAAGAACTTATTGGGAAACAAAGACCATAGAAATGATAATGTTTGCTCTGGTTATGCTGGTCATTTTAGAATATTTAATTAAAGGTAATGGGCAAGTAGTAGGTAAATATATGATTTTGGAGGCTAAAACATAAGCCCCTGAGATGAAGAGATAGGAAGCAAACATAGACCCTTGGAGAATGGTTTCTATTGGGAACTAAGTGGGGATAATACTTGTAGAGCACATTAAAATAGCTAAAACAAAATAGCTTGTAAAGTTCGTAAATTGAGTATCACTTACTCTAGTTGTCATTTTCTCTGTAGAAATGATCGGTAGGATGATCAGAGAGTTAAAAATGCGGGGCATAAGCCAGGGTAAGGAGGTTTCGAGAATACAGGGATGCTGCTATAGTCAGATATTAACAGAAGTCGATGAACATGAAGAAGGCTGGGAAAAGACTTATAAGTTGATTATCAAGTATTTGTTGTGAAACTTGCTCTGCAAGAAGTGAAATCATGACCCGATTCTGGGAAAAATACGAGTTACTTTCCCAAAAGCTTTGATAGCAAGAGGACAAGACAAAGTGACGTCTTGAGAGACTGTATGTATGAGAACAGGGCTTTTTCAGAAGAAAAAAATTAAGGACTTTAGTAAGCAGAGCACAAGGTAAGAAAAAAAGGGGAAAACACAGAAAATAGTTTGTTCTTTTACGGAGAGCATTTTCAAGAGAGAAAGAAAAAGTTAATGTCGAGTTCGGATAGATGAGTCAGCACTAAAAAAAATGGAAGCATTATTGTTGTTTTCCTCCTTCCTTTTAAACAGGAATAAAGAGTGAGATGCCAGAAATTAGAAGGGAGGCCCTTCAGTAGAGGACAGTCTACGAGACCATTTGAGATGGCCCTGGAAATATAGTCAGGTGGGAGAGGAGGAAATAGAAGGGAGGCCTTCAGTAGAGGACAGTCCACGAGACCATTTGAGATGGCCCTGGAAACATAGTCAGGTGGGAGGGGAGGATTTTCATCTGGGAGGACGGGAACACGTTAAAATATAAACAGATGGTTGAAGTATCTTTTCGGGGTGATGTAATACAGAATCAGGAAACAAATAGCGTTTCTGAGCAGTAGTGAGAGAAAAGCAGATCTGCAGCGAAATTTGCAACATTTTCCTCCTTTCTGCAGCAACGCTAAAGTGCCTACCATAGTGAAAGAGGGCTGGAAAAGCTACTCAGAACTGGGTTTACCGGAATACAGACAGCACGCATCAAACAGGTGACGTATTGTCCAGTATTGACGAGAATACCGCCAAGGAGGTACCTGTGTGGTCTCACAACCTAAATTGAGAAGGAAAGAGGAAGTCAGGCAGAGGTGAACGAGCCAGAAATATAAGAACAGTGAGTTCAAGGGATTAGACCGCACAATGAGAACAAATTTCAAGCTACTTGTTAATGAATAGGAAGGGTGGAAAGTGAGATAGTTCTGTCAGAGAGGAAAATTTCAAAGTTGTGAATCAATAATATTGATTGAGGACCCATAATGAGCAAAAGTATAAGCTTTTATTGATCTACCATGTTTGAGGAATGAGATATGCAAGTAAATGCACTGACTAGATGTTATTATTATATATATGTAAAAAAATCTATAGAACATATTTATACAAATAATTAAGTACATGGGATTTTGCCAGATGAACTATTATTTTATTCCCAATAGTCATGGAAATATCTGAAATGTTAGACATCCCAGTCCCAAATCAATTAGTGGTGTGTTTAAGTGGCATGAAGTAATGAGAATCTATATTTCTATGCCTTTCTTTCTTTATCTATTTATCCACCTATGTTTGTATATATCTCTTAACATATCTGTATCTGTAAAATCTCCCGGATATATTGCACAGACCTAGGAGTGTAGAAGCTGCTCTCACCCACCCCAGTCTCCCTTAACAGGGATGTTACACTTGGCTGTGAGGTTGTAAAAAGGAGCAATAAATTGCTTCTGTATTCTCTGAGTCATATATACCATATAAATCAATGCAAAGCAAAATGTACCTTTGGAAAACCAAGAGGTAGAAAAAGGTCTTGGAGGGCAACATTAATTGGAAGAAGAAAGAGAAGTAGTTTTCTTCCCATGTTAAGAGCTGAGTTGGTTTGCATGAAAAGTCAGTGAAATTCAATGTTCAGGACTCCTCTCTGCTTGTCTTTCAGCTGTTCCTATGGTATTTTGTACAGAACATTAATTTTCACAAAGTCAATAATATGTATAATTCAAACTTTACTGAATAAAAATACTCTATCTTAACTGATTCAGACAAACCTTCATGAGGAAGGTTACCGTTGGAGATAGGTAGCTTCTGCAATGAGGAATTGAAGTTAGTCTATCACAATCCATGATAACCAATCTGAATCGTGCCATTCAATTTGGCACTCAACATTAGGCGTAAAACGGGCAGGATAGTTAGCCGTGTTTAACAAGGAAAGGAGTGGCATTAACTGCTCGTTGTCTCTTTCAGTGGTTTCAGATACTCAGTTTTATTTTTTCCACATGGGTTGGGGTACCAATACATGTAATATTTATTGTTCCTACTGAACCACAGCGTAGGTGAATTGCCTAGCAGTCCGGGTTGTATTTTATGAGTCAACTTGGTTATAAGAAACTAAGTTGCAGGAAGGAAGCAAGCCTGAAATATAAAGGGAATATATTTCCCTTGTATGAAATTCTTCAGAAAGGAGCAGTCCAGGGCTGCTGAGTGGTTCTACCATTCTCAACACATGACTTCCAAGATTTCTGCAGTCACCGTGAAGGCTTTTAGGCACCATGAAGCGTAGGAGACAGACTAATAATGTAAAAACGGTTGACTTCTATATTATTTACAAGCAGACAATAAATCTATGAAAATTTACTAAAAGTATGTCATAAAGCCAATAGTTTATTAGCAGCTGAGTGTGTGCATATAAGATATTTTTTGTAGATTTGAAGAGTATAAAAGGGATGCATTACTATATGTAGAATCATATAGTCATATACTATTTTTATATTGCTTACAATTATTAAAAATTTTTCTATGTTTTTATCTACCCAAGAAGGTTTTGTGAGCCTAGCAGGGCAAGTATAATTGTTTCTATTTTATAGATGATCCCTAGATCAGAAAGTTTCCATGTCAGATGTTCAATCTTCAAACATACATTGAGAAACCACTAAATGTCAGGTGTGATTCCAGGTGCGCTAAGGATGAAAAGTTAAAAAAAAATGTTTGCTTTTAGGGATTTCCAGAGTAGCACAGAAAAAAAGGAAACATAAACAACTACTGTGATGGTATGGAAACTAAGATAGTAGTAGAATATAAGGTTAGGGCAAGTTGAAATGGTTTTAACACTCAACAGTGAATAAATACCTAGCTTATCTGAATTTTAACCTAATGCCCTTTGTATGAGAAATTGAGTAATTGAAATTCTGATGAATACTGTTATTGACACTTAGATAATGAAAGAACCTTAAGATGTTTTAGAACTATTCCAATAAGTGGGATTCTATTTGGACTTTACAAGACAGGTTAATGGTTAGATAAGTGCACGGGAGGACAAGAACCATTCTAAGAAAGGTGATTATAAAAAATACTTGTAAACCAGAGTTGGCAAGAAGTAGAGTATGTTGGAATAGAAGTGAGTTGACCAGTTAGGCAGAAACAGCATGTGGACTGGGAAACAGTAGAAAATAAAGCTGCAACATTAGAATGGCACAAAATTATGAGTGAACTATAATACCAGATAGGAGAGTTTGGTCTTCATACAGTTGCAGTGGGGTATAGGAATCTCTTGGGCAGAAGAGCGACATACAAATAGTAGTATTTCACAAAGATTATTGCAGTGAGAGGGTGAATTAGAGAAACAATGAATAAAGACAGGCTAATTAAAGAGCTGCTGAAGCATTTCAAGCATGAAGTAAAGAATGACTAGGCTTCAGTCTTAGTAACCAGAGTTGAGAAGACAAGGAGAATCAGAGTCATTGTAGAAAAACAATGACTGAACACAGTGACAGACTGCCTGTGTAGAATTTTGGAATGGAAAGTGTCAAAAATTAATTATCTTTTTGTACTTATTGTACTTTTTATCTCAGTGTTCTTCTTGTTAATTCTTTATAACCTGTCATTTAAGCAACAAGTAAGAATAATTTAAGGAAAAAAATGTGACTATTACTTTCTGAAAAGTATAATGAAATGGAAAATGTTAAAAGTACACTGCATATAGTAAGTGCTCAATAAATGTTCATAAAAATTTAATTTTAATATCACCAAATATATAAAGTAAATCTCTCTTTCAGAAATAAACTTTTAGATCTAGGGTTGTCCTACTTGAGCTACATGAAGGATGATGCCATGAACAAAATCAGCGGAGATTTTAAGTGCTTTAGGCAATGAAATGTCACCGGAGGCTGCTTCCTCAATTTAAGAAAAGAAATTGGCACAATCAGCTTAAGAGATGACATATTGAAATATAAATGAGAAGTTCCCCATTTAATTTATAACAGAGACAAAATACTGACTGAGCAAAGTATCTAAATATAGATTGGTAGTATTAGAGTTCATTTAGGAAAATCCCAAAATGAATCAATATGTTTAGTGACAAGAAAAAACATATTTTTTGTCCATTTTTAAAAATGTATGATAGTAGGTGAATTATTATTATGAATCAAGTATGAGTAAAAATAAAGACACTCCTATGTTATTTCATGGAATTAAAATTTTGAATGACAAGTTACTTTAGGAGCACAAATTTTCTAGTATTTTTCAGTCCAGGTCATTCTTACAGAGAATACAGGTAAATTTGTTGTAAAATGGCTTCAATTACCTCAATGAAGAGTGAAATTATAAAATTATTGCTTAAATTTTATCTATATACCATTTAGCTTACTGAGAACAATGAATAACTCAGTAAAATTTGATGTTTATAAATTTATGAAGGTATTTGTGAACAATTGAAAAAAACAACTAGAAAATCCAAACCAATCAGTGATAAAAAAAGTTTACTAATTTTATAAGGAAATTGGCACCTCTTTCACAGAACTTAGACAAAATTTTATTTACTATATTACATTCTAACCAAAACAATTGAAGTTGTTTTGAAATATATATATATATATAATTGCTTTGAAATGAATCTTTAATAAGCTAGTTAATTTAGAAAATTTCAGTTATATCATACATATAGAACCTGAAATTAACTAAGAAAAAGCATCAACAAAGAATCTATATCCCCAGGAACTCATAATGTTTTTTCATTTACAGGCTCAGTTGAGTAAGATTTTAATGTCACCCAGGTATTTGTTCCTCAATGTGTTCATAAGTCACTCTTTTGAGATTTATACTTGGAATCTACCTGATTTCATTTTCTTACAAGGGTAATTTGTTCATATCTCTTTTATAATACTAACATAGATATTCTGCTATGGATTGCTTTCCCCTGGAATGTATGAGAAACTCACTCAGTATTTGTTGAATAAGTACATTAAAGTTTGAATTGCCCCCTTCCTTTCCTGTCATGTTGACTAGAAAGTGGTCAGAATATCTACTTGAGTCTCTTTATATATTTCAGCCTCTTCACCGATATTAAGTGACATGCCTAAAGTTAGATCCATAATTTAGACTTTAAACTTATTTTTTATACATATGAAAAAGATTTTAAAAGCCAAAATTGATTTGAACCACAATCAGATTTGTCTTTGTTTTACTAAATTTAAAATGTTATTGAATCAAAAATAAAAATGAAAGAATAGTAATAACATATTAAAATTTTTTAATGTCATATATTTCCTAATATTAAATTAGAAAGTTTCACTAATCTATTTTTCTGTCATTTTCTTGGATGACTGTATTACTTAATAAACATATCCTTGTTAAATTGTGTGCTTTTTTATTATTATTTAGATTATTTGCTCATATTTTAAAATATTTTCTTTAAATAAAAATGCATACATGAATCATTTCAAGGTTAAATTTAGATGCATCTTTCAGTGGCTATTAATACTACTCCTTTGTTTTAAGATAAGCTAAATGTTTGCATTTTTTTAAATCTTTTTAAATTTTTTCTGGATTCAGAGTCCAGCATGCTAAAATCTTTAAAAAGTTTTTTTATTACAGTTTACTTTTTGATATTATTTTGTATTAATTTCAGGTATACTGCGTAGTGGTAAGACAATCATACTTTACAAAATGCTCCCCATACTGATCCTTTCAGTATAGATGTTCTGTCTTTATCAAGAATCAATACTTACTATCAGAACGAGAGCTTTTTTTTTTCTAGGTCTCATCTTTTGCCTGCCATTAAAAACAGTAATCTGTGGTCTTGTATATATAATAGATGTATTTTATATAAAGAGGAAATTGAACATTTAATTTCTATACTGAAAAATGGCTTCTTCAATAACATAAAAACACAAAAATATGCAATAAAATAATAAAACAGTCACCCTGAATGCATTCCCGGTGGTAATATCTATTTAAGATGATGTCAGGTGCTTTATTAATTCAGCTTCCTAATTCATAAAGCACTTCCTTTTCTTATAATTTCATTGTCTTCCATGGCCAATATAAGGAAGTGATATCTAACCTGGGTTTTAAGGTACACTCTTTTCTCATTCTGGTTTCCTTATATTTATTCTTGCATTCCGATTAGTATCTAAAACTCAATAAGAAACAAAAGAAATCTGCTGGTGATGAAATAACATTTCAAAAGCTCTAGATGTGAATTCCAGAGACATGTAATTTTAGATATGTGCATGACAATGAACTGTTGAGCTTTTTAATTTTTTTACATTAATTGGAGATAGACTTCTACCAAATTTCCCTACCCAGTTTATTAAAAATTTTATGTATTACAGAACTAAACAATTTATGATCACTTTCACCTTTAATCTTTATTATAATTATGTCAGAATTGCCTTATTATATATCATACGTGAAGAACGTATCATTCTCAGAAGGGTTATAATATGTATGCAAGGTGACAGAATTAGTGTGTCCTAGTTGGAATTTAAACCCAAGTTTTCTGATTAAAGTTATGTGATAGTAACAACACTATGTGCACTACCTGATACAGGTAACAATTTGTAATTTTTCTAAAGACTTTTCTCAAGGAGAAACATTTCACTTTCTAGATGAATAAGAGGTTACATCTTAATAACCTTCAAAACGTATCACTATTCCCTTAAAATAAGCCTGCAATTGTCAGGCTCCTGTTGGTTAATTTCTTTTGCTGGTAAGACTTGATCCCATTTTCATTGCTTTCCTGCTGGCAAAAGTCTGCTCGTGTCAAATCATATATATTATAGCACTTTTGATTTTTTTCTATAATTCATCTGTTTTTTTATAATAACTGTATGTGCCATGATAAAACTGAACTTGCAGAATAGAAAATGGATTTAAGAACAATGCAAGAAGACTCTTTTTCTATAATTAGAGTGGTCACACAGTAAAATAGTTTTTCTCTGAAAAAAAGTATTTATCACTCTACTGTAGCTGGTGTTGTATGACCACGTGTCAGAATGGCAGAGAAGAAATAGCACCCAGGGGCGGTGCGTGGGTTTATATTAGTGCTTCTCAAAAATTTCTAATCAAAAGAATGATCTGAGTTTATTTAAAGTTTTTCTTTTCCTTTGATCTTGGATATCTGCATATTAATTAGACCTCTAGGTAATTTTTATAATCTGGCATTTTTGGAAACACTGTTTTAGGTGGGCACAAATAAATCTTTCAACTCAGAGACAGCGGTCGGTTGCTTTAGGGCTTGGAATGTGTAGAGTGTGAGGTGTAAGTGGTTGTTTAACCTCCAGATCCTCGCCTGAGGGCTGAAAACGGCTAATGAAGTGCTAGAAGATATGTGAGAACATAAAGAAAGGAAGGAAAAGCTGGAGGCTAAAGAAAGAGGGTATTTAAGACCTGTAGGTTAGGTACTAATGTTAGAAAGCTCTGTCTAGGGCAGAGGAAGGATGAAATTAAATATGATTAAAATCCATAGAGAAATACAGACTGGGTTTCTGGGCATTTTTTTCCTTGTGGTTGGAATATTTGATTTTCGTAAATTTCCTAGAGAACTCAAGAGATAGTGGAAAGTGAAATAGGAAAACAAATACTAAATATTCAAATCTTTACAGTGTCTTGGCTAGATCTAAATCTAGTGTCTCTTTTCTTTCTCTTTTTTCATTTGAAAGTTATGCTGATATACATGTGTATTTCTCTTTGATCATAACTTTTTAAATAAAATTATAATATTAACAATTTAAATTATCAAAGAACAGTATTTATGTTAGAGATTCTAAGCAGACTTTAAAAATAACCATACATTCCAAGACTGACAAGATTCTTTTTCATTGTTGTTTTTTTTGGGGGGGGGGTGTTTTTTGTTTTTTGTTTTTTCTTGTGGGAGAGACAGAGAGAGTCAGAGAGAGGGACAGATAGGGACAGACAGTCAGGAAGGGAGAGAGATGAGAAACATCAATTCTTCATTGTGGTTCCTTAGTTGTTCATTGATTGCTTTCTCATATGTGCCTTGACTGCGGGCCTTCAGCAGACTGAGTGACCCCTTGCTCGAGCCAGTGACCTTGGGCTCCAGTTGGTGAGCCTTGCTCAAACCAGATGAGCTCGCACTTAAGCTGACGACCTCGGGGTCTCGAACCTGGGTCTTTCACAACCCAGTCCGATGCTCTATCCACTGTGCCACCGCCTGGTCAGGCCTGACAAGATTCTTTTTTTAAAAAATTTATTTATTAAATGTAATGCAGTGACATTGATAAATCAGGGTACATATGTTGAGAGAAAACATCTCTAGATTATTTTGACATTTGATTGTGCTGTATACCCCTCCCCCAAAGTTAAATTGTCTTCTGTCACCTTCTATCTGGTTTTCTTTGTGCCCCTCCCCTCCCCCAACCCCTCTCTCCTTCTTCACCCCCTCCCCCCTCCCCCCACCCCCCACCCCTGTTGCCATCACGTTCTTGTTCATGTCTCTGAGTCTCATTTTTATGCCTGACAAGATTCTTGATCCAAAATATAACTAGCTTCTTTGAATGGCTCTTAGATGACAACCATATAAAATAATAAGACAGTTGTGTCTTCATACAGCAAAGTATACCTAGATAACATTTCTATAAGACAAAAAAATTAAAATTTTTTTACTTAACTTTATTGTTTATGAACAATGTATCCCAACGCAATTGGTGTAGTGACACTGATACTAACTTTATAGTGAATTTCTCTCCTCAGATGACTCAATTTTATTGACAGATCAGTTATCTATATACTTATACTACCAACATGAACTGCAGTTTGCTCTGCATAAAGATAAAAGTGTTATAATAATTCATTTGTTTAATGTACTCAAAATACAGCTAGATACATTATGGTACATTATTACAAGAGAATAGTTTAGGGTTTTCATGAGAAGACTTTAGATTAATATAATTTTATTACATATATTTTATTATACAGTTTGACAGAATATTTGCTAGCACTCAGTCAAATAACAAAATAAATGCTTTGAAAATAGCATCTAATTCATTTATAATTTAAAGTATTTGAGTAATTTTTATGGAAAAATTATCTCAATCTAGTTTTAGAGTACTTTTAAAGTCTATTCTGTTTCTCCTCAAAAGAAAGATAATCATGTTGGCTCAGATACCACCTGGAAATTTTTCAGTTTTAGGTAACAATGCTGGAGGATTCACAATGAACATCCTGTCTGTAAGTCATCAGCTTCAGTCTCATCACATAGAACAGAGACTTGCTAGCGATTTTTGGTGAAATCTGAGCTGAGACCACATTTCTAAGGTATTCTGTTGTATCTCCACCCATACATATCGCTGCGGAAATTCCAAAGACAACCTTTTGTGTGATTTCTTTTATGCATTTATGTAATAAAAATAATAATGGAGTAGTTATTATGTGCTTTTTATTTTTATGTGTGTGTTTTATTGTGTGCAAGGTAGTAGGAATAAAAGGATAGTAGGAAATGATTATGACATGATTACTCTCTTCTTCTACCCAAGAGTTTTGTTTGTTTGTTTTCTGGGGGTTTTTTGTAACAGAGACAGAGAGAGACAGAGACACGGACAGACAGTCAGGAAGGGAGAGAGATGAGAAGCATCAATTCTTCATTGCGACACCTTAGTTGTTCATTGATTGCTTTCTCATATGTGTCTTGACCGTGGGGCTACAGCAGACTGAGTGACCCCTTGCTCAAGCCAGCAACCCTGGGCTCAAGCTGGTGAGTTTTGCTCAAACCAGATGAGCCTGCGCTCCAGCTGGCAACCTTGGGGTCTCGAACCTGGGTCCTCTGCATCCCAGTCCGACGCTCTATTCATTGTGCCACCGCCTGGTCAGGTTTCTACCCCACGTTTTTACCTCTGCAAATAGCTTTAAAACAGCCTAAAAATATTTCTAGTGGAGCTGGGTGCCTACAAATGTCTGTTCTCATCAGGAATTTTCTCCATTATGTAGAGTTGGCGGCTGGGCAGCAAATCAAAAGGAGGGGAATGTTGTCAACCTCACTTTTATTCTGTGTATATAGCAAACAGCTGCTCCCAGATGTTAAAACTTCCAATATCCCTGCTCCCTGGGCTTACTGAGATATATATTCCCCTTAGCACACATCACTAGCTGGGCAGGATGTGCCCAGGCTAGCAATTCCCTCTGCCCCGAGTGCAGGGCTGGCTCGCTGGCCTGGATTTGTTGAATTCAGTCTGTGTGATGAGCCATTGCTCGTAGGCCTCTTTCACTGAATAACCATCCACAGATGAATTTTATTCCCCAGTGCATGGTAAAGAAAGGCGCTTGGAAAACATGCGAGATAACTGAACTTCCCTTCAGTCTTTTTGCCAGCTCCTTGTACCCAAACCATTTCTGTTTCCACATTGCCCTTTGAAATGCTAACTCCACCGCTTCTTTGTCTTTATGGAGCACTGTGAAGTTTATGAAGGTCATCCAGGTGTTCTTTCATTGAGTAGGAAATAATACTTTGTAGTGTATTAGTTTAAGGCTTTATGTTGACTAGAGACAGGGTACAGATACAGCTAAACAAAAGAGTGAATATTTATGAAAGTAACAATTACTCTACATTTTTAAAGCATTTTAGTCTTGACCAGGTATAGTCATAAACAAGTTGTGAGTTTTATTTCATTTCACCTTTAACCCTAAGGAATAAGTGTCCTCATTATTTATAGGTGCAAATAGTGGGGCAAAATGTAAACTATGAGACTAGTAACCCAAGCACTAGTGCCAGAGATTGTATGATGATATCTTTTTCTCTTACAGGGTCACTCTACATCCCTTGGTAAATTTTCCAGTGTCTAATATTTGTGTGAAAGCAATAATACTGTGCAGAGAAATAGATGCAAAATATACCATGTGGGTGATTGCTTAATTCTAACACTAATGCTACGCTTGGCATTCAGATCTATAACAGTTTCAGTAAAGAAGGCTGACTTATTGAGAGGGGTTCATTGTAATCTACCTAAAACTACAAGAGACAAAATAATATCAAAATTGCTTCAAGGTGTATTACTACTAAAACATGTAGTCATTCAGATCATTTCTCACGGCAAAGATTATAAAACAGTAAAAGGGCATACACAGTTGACTTCTGAAAATATAAGATCGTACCATTTTTCTCCTATAAAATAAAGTAGATATAAACAATGTCCACTTGTTAAAAAAAGTTTTCTTATTATTTATCCTCAAGCTTCTTTGAAAACAATTAGATCCTTAATATTATTTGAAAGACGATCATCCAGCTTCTCAAACACAGGCGGTTGCAAACTAATTAATGCATTCTAGGTCAGTGGGTCTTTCTCTACATGTTTATTGTACATAATAATGTTCCTCTTGGGGAAATGTCATACAACATTCCACTGATTTATTGTTTTTCCATATACTGTTAATGCAAGGACTCTGTTTTTCTCATGGAAATTACGACACTTCAGAGCAGATAGAGTATTCTACTTGCCAGAAAGAAGGTCAGGGAAAAAGAGAGAATGTGAATATAACAGCTTCAAGTCAAGATTACATTCTGATGTATTTCCTTAGTTTGAATCAGAATGAATCAATATGAAGCAATTGTAATTAGTCATTAGAAAGCTAAACCTTAGAAGGCTGAACAGATGGGAAAACTAGAAAAGAAATGAAGTTATCTCCTATGAAAAGGCACACAAAACCATACAACTATTTTCTTCTCATTGATTTTCTTCCTCATTAAGATGTGTTCACTTACTCTATTTTGAAGATTCTGGCTAGAATCTTGAAATTAGAATGGTTTTCAATGATGTATTTTCATCATTAGTCTTATTCTGAGGTGGATTACAAATTGGCTTGGGGAACTCATTGTTCATGCTTTAATTAACCATCTCTGAATATGAATAACTCGTAGATCTCTTTAGCCCATGCTAGTATTAGAGATCCCAAGTTCTTCAGCAAATATTCACTCTGATAACACTATGGAGTATAGAGGGAAAAAATACAGGTTTTGCAAGAAAGAGAATAAGTAAATACTAAAGCAGAGTTTTAGAGGTTGGAATGAGATTAGTGTGTTTGTAGAAAAAACAATGACCTTATCAATCACTCAACTTACTGAAGTTATATTGAAAAGGAGCACCATTTATAAATATAAAGTATACACACATATTATATACATAATCTTTCTATTAAGTTCTCAATGCTTTAAAGATAAATATTGTATCCCTTTTGCATAGTAGATACCCAGTAAAAAATATGGCTGAACAAATGAATAAATACACACACATAATTTGAAAAGTCAAATAGGTCTAAAACAGGCCCAAGGCAGGCAAAGAAACTGGAATTATTATTATTTTTTTGACAAGAGACAGAGATGGACAAATAAGGACAGATTGGAAAGAAGAGAGATCAGAAGCATCAGTTCTTCATTGCGGCACCTTAGTTGTTCATTGAATACTTTCTTATATGTGCCTTGACTGGGAGGCTACAGCAGAGTGAATGATCCCTTGCTCAAGCTAGCGACCTTGGGCTTCAAGCCAGATACCTTTGAGCTCAAGCCAGTGACCATGGAGTCATGTCTATGATCCCACACTCAAGCCAGTGACCCTGTGCTCAAGCTGGTGAACCCGTACTCAAGCTGGATGAGCTCGCATTCAAGCCAGAGACCTTGAGGTTTCAAACCTGGGTCCTTTGCATCCTAGTCCAATGCTCTATCCACTGTACCACTGCCTGGTCACGCAGAAACTAAAATTTTATCTTAAAATAATAGGAATTATTTGAGAATTCATCTTAAAGTTCAACTGAATTCTCTCCATGTAGACATGAAAATAATCATTCATCTATTTAACCAATATTTACTAGACATCTACTCTGCATAAGGCATACATACTTTAAATATAAGGAGCTCAAACAGGGCCCACTAAAAATGTATTTATAACATAAGAGTAATACTAAAGACGTGAATAAGTAGAAAAGAATAACTGGACTTAACTTTTTTGTATTGAGGGTGGAAGAGAATGAAGTGTGATGATATTATTTAGCAAGATGAAAGAAGGATAGGAAGCCCACATAGAAGACACAACATAGAGTTATAGAGGCAAAAATTGGTGTCTTCAAAACTACAAAGAACTAGTTATTGCTTGCCATCAAGCAGACAGAAAGCAGATGAGATGTACCTATCTCATTTTGGGTAAACACAAAGCAGATCATGGAAACCTTTACACATGAGTGGAATTTAACTGCTTCTTGTAGTCTTTGTGAAGTTACTGAAAGGTTTAAAGAGGGGGAGAATCATGACAACTTGACTTGTAAAGAAATAGCTTTCAATTTTTGTAAAAGACAGAACAGAGAGGGACGCAACTAGAGAAGGGACAAGGATGATCTTAACTCAGGCACGATCTTTAGGCTCATTGGTCTTGCTACTCTTCCCACCACCACACACCCTTACTTCCCTGCCATCGCCCTCCACACACACTCCCCCCATACTTTTTTCTTAACTAACTCATACACATTCTTTTTTGTTGCTCAAACATTACTTTATTAATAAGGTCTACCCTGAACTACCCACTAAAAGTTTTAATCCTCTCTACATTTCTGATCTTCATTATCCTAAGCCATTTGTGTTAGTCTGTAGGCACATATCAGCTTCTGATAATTAAGGCATTATATTTATTGTTTGTTTTCTATCTTCTGCAATGAGAATATAAGCTCCATAAGGACAGGGGATAATTACTTTTTATGTTCTGTTGTTGAAAGTAAACCCAACTGTAGAAGAGTGCTTTGCATCTGGTAGGCACTTATTTAAATATTTGCTGAATAATGAAAGAGCTAAGATGGACGGCCAGACTTAAGAATTAGTGAGATCTGATGAATTATTGCAAATGGGGGCTAAGAGAAAGAACCAAGAATCACTCAATTTTCTAGCATGAGTGACTGAGTAGATTGTAATTTCACTAAAAGAGAAAGAATGCTGAAAGAAGAAGAAGTTTAGAAAAAAACAAACAAACAATGGGTTCTGGTTTGAATATATTGAATTTGAGATGCCTGTTTGCTGGTGACATGGCTACCTGGAAGCTCAGAGATGTGGCCTGGATTAGTCAAGGGAAGTTAGGAGTCATGCGCACGTAAGTGATTGCTAAGAAAGCAGATGCATGAAATCACCCTCAGGGAGTGGGCACCAGGGAAGCAATGAGCCAATAACAGACTCTAATAAATAATAACTAATAAAAATGTATGGTATCATAAATAGGAAATGGTGAAATATCATCTCTCTATATTATGATTTGTGAAATAATTAGAGGTGGTACAGTGATGTGGGACAATCCCAAGTGCGGAGGCAATTGTTCAGTTACCATAGTCATCACACAACTTCCCAAAGCATAAATGAGTGGGTCACCAATTATCCTGATGGATCTAAAAGACCACCCCTCTCCCTGGTCATCTTAGGCTGTAATTAGATTAAGCTTTGTAGTTTCTCCTGTTCTTCCAAGGCAGGTTTGGAAACACTATGATTCTTTATATTTGTCAGAAAGAACAGGATCTAAATTCTTAGACTGCATTTCTCATAAAATTATTTTGATTCCTAGTTAATTGGTATTCAATTGGTGGATATCCTTAAAATAACTGGCACTACGAGGCCACAGAGCAGGGTTCTGGAACATTACATACAAAGCTCCATTGTCTTTAAAATTATCTGGATTAATTTTATAAATCTGAAAAGGTTATATATGGGTTAAGATAAAAGTAAAGTGTATTTTTAATTTTACAAAAGACTTAAAAAACAATTTATACTTTATGTCTAATATTATTTTGTAATTGATATATGCTATATATATATGTGTGTGTGTGTGTCATATGAATGTTTTCTGAAAATCAAGAAACATAATAAACAATTTGATTATTTTCTCTTCCGGTTTCTTCTTCACTTTCAAAATATTATTATGGCATTTCACTAGACGTGGTTTTGAGAGGGTGAATCATTGGATTCCAAAATAAAAGATACATGAGAAATATTAGATTTGTGTTTATTTCTAAAGAAAGGACAATAGTCACTCAGAGCTGGAGGAGTACCATTTCAAATGATTAAATTCTGGCAGACTGGAGAGAACAGGTGCATTTTAATTAAATTATTTTCAGTAATCTGCCACAGTTTGTAGGCTCTTTCCTTAGTCTTTTCATGAAGATGAACAAATTTGGGGGGAAAAAAAAGTTCAGTTTGATATTCAATATTTTCTTATTTTAAAAAATAGAGACAGTGTTTTTGGCCCTTGGCTCATGTCAGGTGGTGTCTCTCCACCAAAGATCCCTTTGGATTGCTGGAGTTGAACTTGTAGCTGGAACAGTGAGCTGAATAAGAATCTCACAGAAACAGAATGGCTCCAGTGATAGAGAGCTCCTTCTGAGATGTCATGATGCACAGAGGGACTTGGAAGCTGCTTGGTGTGGAGTTCTCTTGGCTGAATAGTGAATTAATGTTAACTTGAAAGAGATCAAAGTCCAGTTTTACAGCTGTGTAAGCCATCATGTCACTTGGAATGCCTTCAAAGCCATGAGGTGGGGATGTATGATCAGGTAGATTTTATTTATGAGGTTAAAAAAGAAAAACTTCAGCAGCTGACCCGGAAGTTCTACTGGTTATTGGGCCAGTTCAAATGTCTTATTCATCAACTGGAGTGCACTCAAAACAAAGATCTAGCCAATGTGCGTGGAGAGTCTGGGCAGCTTGACCCTCAAACCTGAAGTTTTTACTGTCCTACTCCTTAAAATAGACATAACTGGTCTTCACTTAGGCCATCTCCATGTTTGGGTTCCTCAAGCCTATCCAAATCCCTGAGCACTTGATGGCTAGTTCATCAATATTGGGCCCTTCATAGAGAAAAGAAGCTATATCCCAATGTGGAGCAGAAGTCAGCATCAGCACCACAACTGTCCCCCTCGGTGAATGACTCCTTGGAAGCAAACCCACCAATGGTCATCAGGCTCCTTATACACCCAGCCCCAATCTCCAGGACTGGCTCACCCAATGGAGACCTTGGGAAATAGTCAGACTTCTGCCAGAGCCGGCAATGTTTTTAATAATATCTGGAGCAACCTAAAGGGCTGGGAAAACTGACTCCACAACAGGCAGCAACACATGCATGCCATGTTCATCGCAGCATAATTCACAGCAGCCAAGACATTGAATCAACCAAAATGCCTTTCGATAGAGGATTATATAAAGAAGATGTGGTACATATATACAATGCATTACTACTCAGCCATAAAAAATGATGACATATTGCCATTTTTGACAACAGGGATGGACCTTGAGAACATTATACTGAGTGAAATAAGTAAATCAGAAAAAGTATGATTTCACACATAGGTGAAGTGGTTATCAGGGAGGGTAATGTGAGGGAGGGATGGGGGAAGGAATTTAAAAAGGGACAAATATACAATGAGAGAAAATGAAGAAAATAAAAAAAGAAGTTCCTGAAAACCCAAGGCTAAAAGCTATTCTACCACAAATTTCTCTTCCACTGACGCTGCCAATGTTGAATACGTAGAGCTTCTTGATCAAGATGAGATGGATTTTTCTGATTGGGAGGGGCTTCCCAGGAATCCTCAAAGCTGGAGAAGCCTTGGAATGACACCTGTGAAACCAGTGAGATGTTGCTGTTCTTGTTCCAGGTGTCCCAGTAGTCCCATAGTGTGAAAGACTGGCTTGTCAAGCTTGATTCCTGTTCCGAGAGTTGGGGCAACAAGCCCAAAGGTGTGGAGTTGGAAAACTTGAGCAATCTGAAATGTCTGATTGATCACATGGATGCCCCTGTCCACTTCCAGCATGGTTATTGAGAATTGGCTTGTCCAGAGCCATCAGGACCCGTATAATGTAGAAGAGAGCAGCAAAGCCATTGAGTTCTGTACAAGCTGTACAGGGTGCGCATGTGATGAAGATTGTGAGAGGAAAGCCATGTGTCAATGGCTGCAGGAGGAAGAAGGAAAGAACAAAAATGGTAATAGGTCTGTGACTTCCAAACCTGAATCTCAGAAGCATTTGAATCCCTTGAATGTGTGACTCTGTCCTTCCAGAAAAGAGGCAACAGACCCACTTAAGACCCTAAAGGCATGGTTCCTTCTAGAATAGCTGATTCCTTCAAAGTGATAAGGAACAGCCCCTTGTCAAAGTGGCCCATCACATCCTAGGTCTTGTCAGGAAGGAATACAGGAAACTTCTGCCAGTTATCCTCTTGAGAAGGTAAGTGGCTACTTTGAAAGAAGGCGAAGGAAGTACAGTGTGTCCATAAAGTCATGGTGCACTTTTGACCAGTCACAGGAAAGCAACAAAAGATGATAGAAATGTGAAATCTGCACCAAATAAAAGGAAAACTCTCCCAGTTTCATACCTATTCAGTGCAGTTCGATGTGGGCTCACGCACAGAATTTTTAGGGCTCCTTAGGTAGCTATCCCGTATAGCCTCTACAGACTCGTCACTGACTGATGGCCTACCAGAACGGGGTTTCTCCACCAAACTGCCGGTTTCCTTCAACTGCTTATCCCACCGAGTAATGTTATTCCTATATAGTGGTGCTTTGTTATAAATGTGCTGATATTCACATTACACTTTGGTCACAGATTGGTATTTAGCGAGCCACAGAACACACTGAACTTTCCTCTGTACCGTCCACATCTCAACTGGCATGGCCATGGGCTGCTCCACTGTATACACGGTGTTATGTCATCATCTGCACATGCTGCCACATCATCCTACAGAAACTGGGAGGGTTTTCCTTTTATTTGGTGCAGATTTCACATTTCTATCATCTTTTGTTGCTTTCCTGTGACCGGTCAAAAGTGCACCTTTTAGGACACACTGTATTTCTTAATTCATCCCTAAAGAGAAACACAACTTAACCCCAGACTGTCATGGCCTCCCAGAAGTTTATGATCTCTTTACTTATATGCAGCTTAAAGTTGCTAAAGAGAAGTGGTTGTCTCAGACCTCTCTACAGATGTGAAGGAATGGCGTACTAGAGCCAAGCAACATTGCTGCAAATTATCACAGCATCGTGAGCCCAGTGACTGCAGCCTGCCAAATCATGGTGTTTCTGGGTGTGACCAGAAAGTCAGCTGAGTTTCTTTCCTGTCTAAGTTCGAACTAGTGAGGAAAATATGTCATCAAATTACGAGTTACTGTGTAAAATAAAAAAAGCTGTTTGTTGACACTCAGCTGATTCAGTTCCTTCTTACAAAGTATTAACTTAATTCACACTGACCTTGAAAAACAGCATCTTGGTGGTATTTATTTCATAAGCCTCCTTGACTCCTTAGATTGAGCTGTTCCTGTACATTAAAACTCTGTAGTTTTAGAAATGAAAATAGTTCTATCATCAAGGCATTAATGTATCCTAAAGCTAGTAAACTTCCTTAACTTTTTGATTACTCTTCTTTAAATGCTTTCCTTCTGTGGGTTTTCTTCCATTAGTGGTGGAAGCCATTATTTCTTCTGCTTAATTAATATATAGTATCTTTTACACAAATAATTAACCTTGAGAATATAGTGATTTTTTAAAAACTACAATGCATATCAATATCTTGGTAATTTTTTACATTAATTACAAAATCTTCAGGCCATGGGTCAGATTTCCTACATTATTTTCTTTTGGAAGAAAGTTAGCTACTGCAAATGTTGTCTTTATTTTCTTCTCTAAATATTATTAAAGTATCTAGTGGGATCTTTTAGAAGGGTTCTAAATTGCTTTAAGACGATATCCTGGGTAGTCCTAACATCTTTGAAAATATTCGGAACAAATGCAGGCAACAGAGCCCCAGTGCCAACTAATCAAAGAGGAAAAGGCGAGGCATGTTGGAAGTATAGTACTTGAACTATTCATTAACCTCAAGGCTGGTTACTGGTGCATCCTGTGTAAATGGAAGTTGACCTTGGCACCTGGTGCATTGAACTTGGGATAAATTAAACATCCGCTTACTTCAAGCACAGTGTACCTTTATGCTGAAAGTATAATGCAGTGACATTTTAGTGAACAGGCTGTTTTGGATACTTGTACCTTGTGGTGTTTATTGAAGCTTTGTGAAAACTGATGTTCTCTTAATATACTTAAAATCATGTCCATGCTTTAAAAAGTTTCTTTGCGGGAGAGAAATGGGCTTTATTATAATTTTAAGTTATCTGAGATACCTGCTTTCCAGGCCTTAACTCTTACGCCAATCAGTTTGCCTTGTTATATGGTATTGGCAATACTTTTCCAGTGTGTGATGTTGTCATCTAGAAGGCCCTTCTGGGGAAATTTCACAGTCTGGCAGTGTAATTCACCATTCACTCCATTGAAATTTTAGAACCACAGATGAAACAACCTTCCATTATTTTTAGTCCCCACTGTGACACCACATGGAACATTTTAATAAAGGTGGTGGGTTAAAAACTTAGGGAGCCTTTCATTATCTTAAACTGAAGTGAACTGAAGGTTTTGAGGTTTTACACATTGTATATTCTTAAAGTTACATTATTAACTATGCTAAGGAGTCTCTAAAAACAGTCTTTTGCATTGAGGCATTTTGTATCTTCTCCCACTGAACTCCTAACAGCCATAAAATAATAATAATAATAATAATAATAATAATAATAATAATAAGTGGCAACATACAGGGAAAATGTAAACCTAGACCTATTTGTGTACTAAAAGATGTAAATGAGCCAGAACTACCTTTAGATCTAATAAACTACTAATATCTTTGAGAACCTGTTGTTAAGAGTAGAAAACACTGGATGATTAATGATAAAGGATTATGTTGTAAAGACCACCCTGAGAAATTTTAGTATCTCCAAACTGGAAGACTTGGTTTCAGGCTGTGTGGGTACCAAGCAGCAGAAACAGTAGTTTTGGGGACGCATGGGTATGAATGGCACATGTAGTATAAAAGGTTAAAAAGCCATTTGGCCAAAAGTGGATATTCTGTTCTCTGTAAGTACGAATCTCTATCAGCCCACCAATGATCGCATCTGGAAAAGGAGTGTTGGGAGAGACTGAGCACAGCCAAATATAAGGGGAGGGGAGGAAGTGGGGAGGGTAGACCTGGTCACCCAAACCAACTATTCACCATGATTTAATGTCCTATCTGAAAGTCAAAATTAAGCATGAGCTCAATATTACAGTTTCATGGGGCATTGACAGAACCACCTGGGGGACCATGAGGATTGTGACCACTATGTTGTAACTTACTTTGGCAAGAAGCTCCTATTAAGGCAGGTAGATGCTGGGGAAACTTCTCCCTACCCCACTTCTCAAGAGCATTACCTCATCCAAACTTCAGCTTTCAGAATAGAGGAGGAAGTCCTTTTGTTATGCACATTAAAGCCCGCGTGAGACTGTCCACTGTGCCCATTATTACTAGTAATAAATACCCCTGATTACAAATGAAATGATTAAACTGCCTAAAGTTGTGCATATAAAGATCACAGCCAGATATTACTTTAGTGTGGTTAACTAGGCAATGTGCTACCCTACTTGATGTAAGGAATGAAGAGGCTCAAAGGGGACAAATAGCAAACGTTCATCAAGCATCTCTCTGATATGCATTTTCTGAGACCGTGTTATTGGAAAATATTTGGTCTGTAAAAGAAGTCATTAAAAGTGAAAAAGGACAATGATGGGGAGTTGGTTTAACAGAGCCCTGAGCTCTGCTTGGATGAAGAAAGAAGAGTAAAAATGAAATGGCCACTGTTTTCTCGCTGAGTCAGTGAGAGGAAAAAGAAAATCTACGTTACAGAAAAGTCTGAAAAAGAATCTCGTAAAGTGTCTCTCCAATTCCCAACCAGACTGTGTGTTTCTTAAATTGAAGACAAGTTGAAATATCAGGGAGAGGTTAGAATTCTGCTGAGACACATTACAGTGGTTGAAGTCTGGCTTGTTGGGGTTGCACGAATTCTTGTGCTTAAGAACTTATGAATGCTTATAGAAGATAACAGTCACTCACGAGAGCATAAGCTTGTCAAAGTCTGCCTACTATCAACAAATGCTTTTGGGATCACACTGTTATTTTAGTCACAGTCATTTTGCTGTCTCAGGTAGTGGCTTTCAAATTGACCGCAACCTTCAGTAAGAGATAGATTGTACATCCTGACACATTAAACAGGCATATATAATTTAAATGAAAATATTACAAGACAGTATCACAAGGGGGGGTACTTTGATATTTCCTTTTCGTTGCTATTTTATTCTATTTAATTTTATTATCAGTCACACTTCACTGTTTACTCTCAGTATTACAGGTTGTGTGTGATCTGCAGTGTGAAGTACACTTGTCCAAAGTGTAATACCTTTTTAATTGAAGTGGGTCTGTTTATACACGTATTTCTTACAAACAAATGATAAAAAATACAAATATTTTTAGACACATGAAATAAAACAAACAACAAGAAAAAAAGAAAACAGAAATAGTTTCCTGATAAATTTTATTTAAAGATTAAGATGTACCTTTCATTATTTGTATCAGAGATCAGTTATGTGTGACATTAGACTCATGAGCAAGTGGACTTATCAACCATTTGATGAAGCTGTACCTCTAGATTACTGATAGGAAGTGTCCATCCAGATGGAGAACTTTTATTATTTTGTATTATTTCCATCTGTGTTTATCCCTTGCTGGTGCATTAACATATAAAATTAAAGTTTGGAGCACAATTATCTTTATTTATTCTATTTTTGGAAGCAATCTGTATTTGAAAATAAACAAAGACACTTCTAAATACATAAATATAACAGGTTTATTTACAATTTTAGCTTTAATCTCTGAAGCCACTTTTTATAGAATGCTTATATCTGAGACATGGGAAATGTTGCCAGAGAATTTTATTCATTCTCCTTTTTTTATATCAGATCTATATATTTTATATGTGAAAAACAAGTGAGGAAGATATCAAAACAGTAATTTTCATAATTCAGAATATATATTCAGTCGATAACAACAACTGAGGAAAAAAATTGTGATTTAAGTCAAGTTTTTTATACATGTATTGTTCCTTTTCACTAGGCATAAAAAACATTAATGATTTGATCAAGTTGTTTGAATTTGGTTTATGCTGAAATAACAGTTGCGGTCAAAATAAGGCTTAATCAAATTCCATAGAGTGGGGAAACCCCCTCTGTGTAACTAGCTTTACAATTTACTCTCACATACAAAATAACCATTATGGCTTAGGAGACATAGAAATTATAGGCTAATGAAGATACCAACTTGTGGTATCTTCTCGAGGTATTTATAATTTCTTTTAAAAACTGATTAAGACTGAATCATGATATACTCTTCTAAATTATTTCATTCACATGATTAAAGTGAGCTAGAGTTCAGAGAAAGGGAAGAAATAAGTTATTAAAAGAAAATGGCCAATTTTGGATAAATTAAGGCAGAAAGTTATAAGGGAAAACAAGGATAGGTGATAATACAATGCTAATAGGATGGATGAAAAGAAAAATCAGAGAATGCCTATTCTCAGTCTATGACTAGAACATAACCTTGAGATGAAATAATCCCATAGTTCTGTACTAGTTCAATTTAATAACTGAAGAAAGATAATTATAGGGGATTTGCACGTTATTATTGAGACCTTTTCACAGTTTCCCTCCAAATGTGTTTTATTAACTGAGGAAAATCTCATTTTATGATATTGCTGATTTGACTAGGTTTTTCAAGGTACTGGTTGTCTCTGTTTTCTCTGCACTTGAAATGATGTCCAACTTCAAAAAGAGAAGACTGGGTAAGAATCTGTATCTCACTGTCAAGTAGAAATTCAAGGTGAACCACATATGCTAATGTGGGTTTTCAAATAATCGCATTAAAAAAGTAAAAAGAAAAATGTTAAAAAATTAATTTTAATAATATATTTTACTTAATTCAGTATAACCAAATATTATCACTTCAACAAGCAACCAATATAATTTTTTTTAAAAAAGATGGAATTTTACTAAACTACTCTACATTCCTTGACTATGGCATTCTCTTATTCGTTCGCTCTCTTTTTTCCATGTCTGTTTTCTGTCTTATTTCTGGACTTCTGTACCTAATATTTAATTTCTTTAGGTCATCTGTCCCAAAATTAGATTATGTGTTAATTCTGCCATAAATCTACCTTGAATTCTCACTAGAATTAGTCAAGGGTTCTGCCTATGAACTTGCCTATCAACCTATATGTTTTTCAATTACCAATTTTATAAAGTATAATTATTGACCTATTTGCCCACATCATTTCTGGAGTGTGAACCACTTATTGTGTCTGTCAACATTTATTTCAATTCTTAGAATCCTATTTGAGAGCCCTTTGGTGCTCATTGATTGTGAGGCCTCTCATTCAAGAGCTTTTACTTGGATTGAACAGTGAGCGTTAAAAATTATTCTTTTTTATTAACTCAAAAGATTGAAATCTTACAAGTAGTTATCATTTACTTATTATTTATTGAACATCTAAGTGCAAATTCTGCAAACTCTGAATTTAAGAAAGTTACTCTTCTCAAGGGGAACTGAAGATTAGGAAGGTAGAGCTATACAAAAATAGGACTTGAAAATGGGTAAGAAATGAAGAAGCAGGTATATATAATAAATGTTTCATTAAAAGCATTACATTATAAAATATAAATTTAAAGCAGTGAAATTGAGTAATCGGTTGCTTTAAAAATGGTTAAAGTGAAACATTTGAAATATCTGTATTTAACATTTAGAAATTTGATTTAAATTTTAAACATATAATTATAAACTTATTCTTTGATTTTTACTTTAAGACCAAGAATTTTCTTCTGAGCATAGGTTCTCTGAAAAAGGTACTATGTAATTTCTTTTGCATAAATAAGAGCCACACTGTATCATCCAAAATACTTCATATTTTTTTTAAAAGATAGAAAATTTAAAAGCACAAATTAGACTTAAAAAAAAGATTACCTTTTTGTGATTTCCTTCCATGCTAATTCCTCAATTTGGCCTACAATAATTCAATCAAAAATATGTTTGTTCAAGAAACAATATAGTCTTAAATACAAACATCCTTGTACACACTTATATCTCAATTTATATTAACAATTATTGGTTATTAACATAACCCAATTTATGTTAACAATTCATGGACACATGCTGTTCAATAACTTTTTGTCTTATCAACTTCAATAGGGGAAGGAGAAAAAGAAAGAGAAAAAAACAGTACATATTTTCTGGTAAGCAAAACCACTGTCTCATCATGGTGGTTATCATATCACAACAGCTTTCTTCATTGATTAATATTCAAAAAGATCATTATGCTTCATCAATTACATTCTCATATTCCAGTGTTTTTCCCTTTAGAATTTAAATTTATATATGTTATTTTTGGTTATTATAATGTTAAAAATAATTAGTGACTTACCATGTGTTCTCTAAGAATTTTGAAATAATCACTTTTTCTAAATCAAGCTTATTTAATATGCTTATATATATGCAGAAGTTACATTATTTTATTACTATAATGTTCAAAAGTGTATGAAAAACATGAAACTGGTGAAAATTTTATGTTATAACTAATAACTATTATTTATTATTGATCTCAGATATTCAAAAATATTATTTCTAATCCAAACAGCAAATCTAGAAGAGTAAGAAACAATTTTTAAAATTTAAATAGATTGCTTAAGTAGTTCTTTCCAAATGCTATTTTCAATCTAAATTTTGTTTTCTGCATTTTTTTGCTAAATATTTACACCTTTTGAAAAGATGGTTAATAAGAATTTTAGAGAAAAATAAATCAAGCATGTCAACAAATATCAAGGCAAATAGATTAAATAAGCTAGTATTGTAATCAAATAAACACACCGTGGAGACTTCCACTTCCACACACAGAGGGTTAACAACCACAGTATTGGCTTTCTGAGAGCAAGTGACTAGAAACCTAGAAAAAAGACAAGAAACTGCTTTCACTGCGTTCCACATACTTTGATAAATTGTGTTTTCTTTTTCATTTAGTTCAAACCCTTTTAAATTTCATTGAGACTTCTTCTGTAACCTGTGTGTTATTTGAAGTATGTTATTTAGTCTCTAAGTCTTTTGAAATTTTCCAGCTATCTTTCTGTTACTGATTTCTAGAGCATTTCCATTGTAGCCTGAGAGCAGACATTGTATGATTTCTATTTCTGTTTACTTTTTGAAGTGTATTTTTTGGCCCAGGATGTGGGCTATTTGGGTGAGTGTTCCCTGGGACTTGAGAGGAATGTCCTGGTTTTCTGCCTGCTGGATTAGTCCATCGCTAATAGAGGGGTGTGGAAGTCTCCAACCAGAATAGTGCATTTATCTTTTTCTCCTTACAGTTCTATAACTTTTTGCCTTACATATTTTGCCATTTTGTTAGGTGCTTGAACATTAACGATTGCTTCTGTTCTTGGGAGAATTGACCCCTTTATCATTACATAATGCTCCTGTATAACTTTCCTTGTTTTGAAGTCTAGTCTTTCTAAAATTAATATAGCTGTTTCTGCTTTCTTTTGATTAGTGTTAGAATGGTATTTCTTTCTCCATCCTGTTGTTTTTCATCTATATGTGTCTTATATTTAAAGTGGGTTTCTTATAGACAACACATAGTTGGACCTTGTTTTTTTATACACCCTGTCTGTCTTGTAATTGGTATATTTAGCTTATTAACATTGAATGTGATTATTGATATAACTGGATTAATATATAGCATATTTATTACTTTTTAAAAAAAGTTTGTTGCCCTTATTGTTTGTTTTAATTTTTCTCTTCCATTCTGTTTCTGGCTTTTATGTTTTTGTTTTTTTTTAAATAATTTTATTTTTTTAATGGGGTGACATCAATAAATCAGGATACATATATTCAAAGATAACAAGTCCAGGGTATCTTGTCGTTCAATTATGTTGCATACCCATCACCCAAAGTCAGATTGTCCTCTGTCACCTTCTATCTTGTTTTCTTTGTGCCCCTCCCCCTCCCCCTTTCCCTCTCCCATTGCCCCCTCCCCCCCGTAACCACCACACTCTTATCAATGTCTCTTAGTCTCACTTTTATGTCCCACCTACGTATGGAATAATGCAGTTCCTGGTTTTTTCTGATTTACTTATTTCGCTTTGTATCATGTTATCAAGATCCCACCATTTTGCTGTAAATGTTCCGATGTCATCATTTCTTATGGCTGAGTAGTATTCCATAGTGTATATGTGCCACATCTTCTTTATCCAGTCATCTATTGACAGGCTTTTTGGTTGTTTCCATGTCCTGGCCACTGTGAACAATGCTGCAATAAACATGGGGCTGCATGTGTCTTTACGTATCAATGTTTCTGAGTTTTGGGGATATATACCCAGTAGAGGTATTGCTGGGTCATAAGGTAGTTCTATTTTCAGTTTTTTGAGGAACCACCATACTTTCTTCCATAATGGTTGTACTACTTTACATTCCCACCAACATTGGATGAGGGTTCCTTTTTCTCCACAGCCTCTCCAACATTTGCTATTACCTGTCTTGCTAATAATAGCTAATCGAACAGGTGTGAGGTGGTATCTCATTGCCGTTTTGATTTGCATTTCTCTAATAGCTAAAGAAGATGAGCATCTTTTCATATATCTGTTGGCCATTTGTATTTCTTCCTGGGAGAAGTGTCTGTTCATATCCTCTTCCCATTTTTTTATGGGATTGTTTGTTTGTTTGTTGTTGAGTTTTATGAGTTCTTTGTATATTTTGGATATTAGGCCCTTATCTGAGCTGTTGTTTGAAAATATCATTTCCCATTTAGTTGGCTTTCTGTTTATTTTGTTTTCAGTTTCTCTTGCTGAGCAAAAACTTCTTAGTCTGATGTAGTCCCATTCATTAATTTTTGCCTTCACTTCTCTTGCCTGTGGAGTCAAATTCATAAAATGCTCTTTAAAACCCAGGTCCATGAGTTGAGTACCTATGTCTTCTTCTATGTACTTAATTGTTTCAGGTCTTATGTTTAGATCTTTGATCCATTTTGAGTTAATTTTTGTACAGAGGGAGAGACTGTAGTCCAGTTTCATTCTTTTGCATGTGGCTTTCCAGTTTTCCCAGCACCATTTATTGAAGAGGCTTTCTTTTCTCCATTGTGTGTTGTTGGCCCCTTTATCAAAAATTATTTGACTATATATATGTGGTTTTATTTCTGGACTTTCTAGGCTTTTATGGTTTTAATTAAGCATTTTATATGATTCAATTTTTTTCTCCTTTCTTAATTTTATACAAATTATCTTATTTTTACATTTTTAGGACTTGGTTTAGAGTTTGCAATAAATATTACAACTAATCTAAGTCCACTTTTAATTAATATAGTAATATACCACTTCACATATACTGGTGAATAACTTATAATAACAAAATGTTCCTAATTCTCTCTCCTGTTCCCTATATCATTGCTGTCATTTATTTCACTTATACAGGAGTGAATACGTACGTATGTATATGTATGTATATATGTGTGTATGTATGTATGAATGAATTGTTGCCATTATGTTGAACAAACTGTTATCTGTGAGATCAATTAAGAATAAAAAAAAGCTTTTATTTTACCTTCACTTATTTATTTATGCTCTTCCTTTCTTTATATAGATTTTAGTTTATGACCAATATCATTTTTATTTTCTCTGAAGAACTTCTTTTAACATTTTTTATAAGGTATACCTATTGGCAACAATTTCCTTCAGTTTATGTTTGGCTAAGAAAGTGTTTATTTCTCATTCACCTTTTGATAATTGAATTTATTAAAGTGATACCAGTTAACATAATTATAAGAAGGATAATTTCACAGGGCACAGAATTCTAGGTTGATGATATTTTTGTCCTAACACTTTCTTTTACTCCAGTCTCTTCTTGGTTGCATGGTTTCTGAAAAATCAGATGTGTAATTGTTAAATTTACTCCTCTGTAAGTAAGGTTATTTTTTCCTCTGGCTTTTTTTTTTTCATATTTTTTTTATCTTTGATTTTATATAATTTTGAAAGTTATATGCCTAGATATAGTTGCTTTTGTTTGTTTGTCTAAGTGTATTTTCTTTTTTCTTGTTGTTGTTTTGGCATTTATCTTTCTTGGTATTATCTGAGCTTCCTGAATCTGTGGTTAGCTGTCTGACATTAGTTTTGGGGAAATCCTCAGTCATTATAGTACAAATATGTCTTCTGTCCCCTTTTCTCTCTTTCTGATAGTCTCATTATGCATGTATATATTTATACCTTTCGTAGCTGTCCTACAGTCCTTGGATAGTATGTTCTGTTTCTTTTAGTCTTTGTTTCCTTTTCAGTTTTGCTAGTTTCCATTGAGACATCTTTGGGTTCAGGGATTCTTTCCTCAGCCTCTTCCGTCCATTGTTAAGCCCATCAAAAACATTCTTCATATTCTTTACAGTGTTTTTGATCCCTAGCATTTCTTCTTGGTTCTTCCTTGGGGTTTTCATCTCTCTGCTTACATTGCCTGTCTGTTCTTACCTGTTCTTACAAGCTGTCTATTTTATCTACTAGATCCCTTAATGTAATAATCAAATCCCCAGTTTGATAATTTCAACATTGTTGCCATGCCTGAGTCTGGTTCTGGTGCTTATTCTTTTGATTAAAACTGTTTTATTTTCGATTCCCGGCCAGGGCACACAGGAGAAGCGCCCACTTGCTTCTCCACCCCTCCGCCGCGCTTTCCTCTCTGTCTCTCTCTTCCCCTCCCGCAGCCAAGGCTCCATTGGAGCAAAGATGGCCCGGGCGCTGGGGATGGCTCTGTGGCCTCTGCCCCAGGCGCTACAGTGGCTCTGGTCGCAACATGGCGACGCCCAGGATGGGCAGAGCATCGCCCCCTGGTGGGCAGAGCGTCGTGCCGGGTGGATCCCGGTCGGGCGCATGCGGGAGTCTGACTGTCTCTCCCTGTTTCCAGCTTCAGAAAAATGAAAATAAATAAATAAATAAATAAATAATAAAACTGTTTTATTTTGTTTTTGTCTCTTAGTATATTTTTATCATTTTTAGCTGAAAGAAACTGCTGTAAATATGACTTTGGTGGTTTAAAGCTAACATATGGGGGTAGGAGAAGCATTCTATAGTCCTATGATTAAGGCTTAGAGACTTTCAGTGAGCCTGTTCTTCAGCGTTCCAAGGTACATAAGTGTTTCTCGGCTCTTTCCTTCCTTGAGTGGGACAAGCTAGAGGATGTGGGAGTTGGATATTTCTTTTTACCCCAGGTTGGTTAGGCTTTGATTAAGTAGTGTCTCTGATGCCAAACTTGTTAGGAGTAACAGAATATTACAGTTTATTTCAAAGTGGTTAGTTTTCCTCTCTCCTTGCTTAAAACCTGAGAGATTTTTCTCCCATCTTTGTTGTCAGAACCTGACACAACTCCTAGAGATAAAACTCACAAAAATGCATGGGCCCCATTATGATTGCCTCCTTCCTGAGAGTTAAACTTTCATTCTTGTCCACAATGAGCCTCCAGCAATACTTCAGTTCCAGCTTAGCTTCCCCTACCCTAAGACTGGGTCTTGCAGAAATTTCTTTTTGTGGGTTTCTGCTCAGTATGTTGGGATTCTCTAAATCTGCCTGTTTGTCTCCTAAATTTGGGGCTGGGGACACTGGTTTATCCTGTGGCCTCAATTCTCTGCCAGATAAAAAAGAGTTCTTGATTTTCAGTTTGTTCAATGTTTTACTTGTTAGAATGGAGTGGTGACTTCTAAGCTTCTCACATGCCAAACCAGAGACTGGAAGTTATCCATGTTGTTTAAAGCTGCTAAATTTGTGTTAATGTTATTATGCAGCAATAGGTAATACATGAAATATTAGCAAATTAAAACAAAAACATATGACTAAATATTTACAGAAAAAGGAATGGTATCATTAAATATCATTTTGTGCTAAAAGCTTTCTGTAAATTTAGTAACAGGTATTTTATAAGTGGTAAAAGGAACCTACAAAAATCCCACAGTTCAGAAACAAGGCATGCATGTGTGTTTTTATCATATTTTTCAATATAAAATTGAAAGTTTTAGGCACTTTATTAAAGCACAAAAGAAAACTGAAATGCTTTCATGTCAAATGGAAAAGATAAAAGTCACTTTTATTTGTAGACTATGTGATCAAGTATATAAAAAAAGTAAGTAATCTAAAAAAAAAAAAAAAGGCTACCTAGAACTATAAGTGAGTTTAGCAAGTTATATGATATAAGGTCAATTTATAAAACCAGTTATATTTTTATGAACTAGCAAAATGTTAAAATTGAAATTTCAAAAATAAACCTTTTATCATAGCATCAAAAACATAAATAATTAGAGATAAATGTAAAGCCTTAAATAATTTTGATGATTTTATAATGAAACTTACAAATATAAGGTGGTGGGAAATGATTTCACTTTGGGTGATGGGCACCCAATGAAATCAACTGTTCAAATGCTATAGAGATGTTTACCTGAAACCTATGTACTCTTATTGTTCAATGTCACCCCATTAAATTTAATTTCTAAAAAAAAATTTAAATAAAGAAACCCTAACTTACAAAAAGACAAAAACATATTGTTTTTTAACCTTTGCAAATTTCTAAGTAAATGGGTAAAAACTTTTTATTGGCTTTATCATTTGCAACCTAAGCAGAGGCAAAGATAGATAAACCTAATCTATTTCCAGAGTAAGAAACCAGCAATGAAAGCTCTTATTCCACAAAAAGGCACCAAATCACCAATATGTGTACTCATAGGATAATAGAGAAAATAGACCAAGCTAAGATATGAACAAAGATTCAACTCACTTTCTGAAAACCCAGGGAAGTATATCATAGAAATACTAATGATTCCTTAAATATCTGAACATATATAAAACCTCCTCCCTCCCAACCCTCCTTGAGAACAAACAGAAAATACCAAAACCAATTAAGAATGTCAATGTAGACAAAGCACATTGTGATTTTGTATTCAAAATCAATATAGAAAAAAAAGCTCATTTTACAAAAAAAGTAATGTATAGTGTAGACTTATATTCACAGATGAATTAGAATGCTTTCTTCCCCTTTTTAGTTCTTCTCAAGATATAAAAGGAATGCAAGAATGTAAACCTGGAAGTAAACAAACATGTTCCACTGTACATGACAGCATCCGGTGACTGATAATCCAATTGAGAAGGAGAAGAAGAAAGAAGAAAGAGTGGTGCCTTATACTTACTCTTTATAAAAGCACCAGGAAGCAGATTGGCATCAAGGAAGGTAAGTTTGGACATAACAAACTGAAGCTCACTTCTGTAATTACCTCCTGTGTCTATTTTGGATCCTGCCTACTTTGTGATACTTGATATCATAGTGAATTGTTGATTGTGTTTACGAATATTTGCAAGGTGCTCATTTTCTGCTTCTTTCCAGTTGGAAATGCTGTTTTGTGTACTGAAAATGGCTTGACCAGCTGAAAAATAATTCTCTATCATTTCAATTTTTTACTGATAGACTTTGGCTAAACTCAGTTCTATAGAGATTTGTTGCAACGTGCAAAAACCACATGCTGGAGAGAAGGGGGAAAATGATATTATGTCTATAGGTCCCTTCAAGCACATACTATGCTGATATATTTGTTACCACAACAACTTGATGATCTGTGAATGACAGTTGCATTTTGAAGTAAAATGATTTTTGTATCCCCCCAAAATTATCAATAAATTTTTAACTTAAAAACCATAAAAAGCTTTTCAAATGATATAGCAAACACTGTAATATCTTTTTTAATACACAGATACAGGAAAACTAAAAGTTAATTTGTAATCAACAACTTTTTTATCATTTTCTCTTTTAAGGAAGCTAAGATTGAATAAAATAGGCAAACTCTCATAACTAACTATAATTCAGCAACTATTAGTAAGCAATTATTACCCTAAAGGGACTCTCAATCAACAGCATTTATAAAGCAACAATAGGTTGTACAAGTTGGAGAAATATTAATAGTTGTTTAGTATTATGCATGATTAAGATTAATGGAATTAGCAATGATTAATCATCTGCTAGGCAAATCATTGTTATAAATATCATGTGAATAATTTTTTTTCTCCCTCAATTTTTTTTCCCCAAAGATACAGCAAATAGGCAGTTTTCAGTTTGGCAGCTCAAATTGGCCATTTAAATTAAAGAGAAAGTTCTGGAATGTTTGCTATTACATTTACTTGATGTGCTCAGAAGACCTCCACACTAACAGCCAGGACCTTGTGTTCCGGGTTCAGCTCACTCACCAGCAAGCCCTATGGCACTGAACAGTAAACTCAGCTTTGGACTTTGGTTACATTTTCTTTAAAAATAAAAGCTAAGTTAAATCCTTCTAGGAGCTTTCTGTATTTATCTATAAATCAACTGGAAGATATAAAAAAAATCAGTATTTATCTAAGTCAGATACAATGCCCCTCATAATTTATAATAGTTATGTAGATAGAACTCAGTATCATGGATTATCATAATTTATTTTACCTATACATTTTTTAGACATTTAAATTATATTTTTGCTATTATAAATAACACTGTGAAAATGTTTCTTTGTTTGTATATCTTCGTAAAATTATTCTCTTAGATTATTTGCATTTCTAGAAGTAGGATTACTAAAGAGCATACTTATTTAGAAGTTTTATACAAAATATTTTCTTATAGAATGGTTTAATGAATAAACACATTTTTAAACCCATAATAACACTGAATATTATTATCTTTTTAAATAATTTTCCAAAGTTGTAGATTAAAGTTAGTGTGTAATATATTTAGGTGTCATTTTAATTTTTTTCTATGAATAGCTACTTTTTCACATATTTATTACTCATTTTCCTTTCCCCTGTCAATTTCTGGTTATGATATCAGCTGACATTAATTATTTACTGATATGTAAGATATATATATATATATATATATATATATATATATATATGATGGCTTATAGCAATGATGGGCAAACTTTTGAGCTTGGTGTGTCAAAATTTGCCAAAAAACCAAGCATAACTCGGGTGGTGTGTCACTTCGAGAAAAAAACCATAATTTTATGATATTTACAGTTTAAATAACAAAAATGTATAATTGTAGTATATAACTGTATTTAATAAACCAAAAACTAATTATTTAACTTACCTGCTTAGTGACTTCTTTGTTCATCTGTCAGTCGGTTTCTTTTGTTGGTCTTGATATTATTTAACTTGTGTGGGGTGCCGTGAACTAAGATAAGTGAGGGGGAGGGGGAATTCTTTAACTAACCTGCCTATTAGTGACTTTTTTGTTGCTGAATTTTATTGGCTAAATCTTCAATTGAAGGTTGGTATTTTGTACACTTCAAGCCCAAGCAAGCGCTACTAACTTCATCTGTCAATCTGTTTCTTTTGTTGGTTTTGATATTATTTAACGCTGAGAATAAGGTCTCACAAAAGTACGTAGAGGGAAAAATTGTGAGTAAAGCCGTTGCTATATTTTTCAGGGTGCTAAAAGTGTCTGGTAATCGGTTCCAGGCACTCCAAATTTCCTGTTCGTAGTGGCACTCCTCTTGATTCTCCAAGCGGCACCTTTCCAGATTCTCAAGCTTTGACCTCAAGTCGACAAACACCTGAGCCCAGATGCTGTCTTGAAATTGTGCAAGTTGCATCTTATGTAAATTAAAATGGCTGCCGCTATTTCTAATGGTGGGAAATGGCACCCATAGCACAGGCCCTCACCTCTCCCAGCCTCCCCCTCACTTATCTCATAATGATGGTCAATTAGAAATCCAGGACACCCCAGAACAGTGGATTGGATGATGGTTGCTGTGGTTATGTGGTTGCTGGTAATGGCGATCACAGGGCCCCCACAGATGCATCCCCGTGGCATTCCACTGCTCCCTGCTCCGCCAGCCAAAAGTGAGGTCAAAGATCCCCTAATGGCCTAACCGGAAGTCCCAGAACTAGACTCTCTGTGCTGGAGTTCTGTTGTTTTGGCCTACAGTCCTCTAGCACAAAATGTCTTCAGTACAGCAAATGTTTTATCCTCGGTTACTGCACCTGGCCGTGCAGGAGCTGAGGATGAAACGTCCTTCTCCGCATGTGGCCCATACTTCTTTGGTATGCGGCTGTATGCGGCTATGTGTCATCAAAAATGGCTACGCGTGTCAGTGCGGACACGAGGGTCATAGGTTTGCCATCACGGGCTTATAGTGTAGTTCACAACTATTAGTTACATACTTCCATGATATTAATTATATATGTCTATTAAAAATACTTCAAAACTGAACAAAAAGGAGAAAAAAGAAAAGAAAAAACTCATGAATATGAACAACAGTGTGGTGACTGCCAGGGTGGAAGGGAGGTAGAGAAGGGTGCTCAGGGGCTGGGAAAACCTAGCGGGAGGGAAAATGAAAAAGAAGCCTTTTATGATCTCATTCTTATAGTTGCACACTGTCTTTCCTTTATTGTATTCCTTAGAAGTGACTCACTATGTCCAGCCCGCATTCAAAGAAGGAATTAGGCTCTAACTTTGAAGAAAGTAGTATCAGAGAACTTGTGAACATATTTTTAAATGGTTGCAATAACTTTTTATATACACAGCTGCCCTGGTATAACGCTACACTCAGGTGAAGTTACAGAATTTTTCTAATATGCTAAAAATTAGTTTTGCCTGTTTTATATCAATCTATTATGTATAAAGTATAGAATTTCTGCCTGACTTTTTTTCACTCAATACTATATGTCAGATTCATTCACGTTGCTGCATATAGCAGTAGTTACTCATTCTATTACTGCGTAGTAGTCCACTGTATGAACCTATGACTGCTTATCCACTCTACTCTGATTATGAAATACCTTTGTCTCTATGAAAAAAATTGCCTTGCAGCCTACTCTGAATGATATTAATAAAGTGTTACCTGCTTTCTTTTGGTTAGAACACCTTCTTTCTATATATTTGCTTTCAATCTATTTGTGGCCCTATTTTTATAGTTTGCTTCCTGTAAATGCTACATAGATGTATTTTGTATCCAATCTTATAAGCCGTTGTCTTTCAACTAGCCTGCCTGTCTGACCCCTTCTACTTTATGCAATTGCTGATAGAGTTGGGTTTAGAAGGAAACTTTTTTATTTTTATTTGAGCTATTTTCTTGTTACTTTATTCTACTGTTCTTATTTTTTGAATTAATGAACTTTTTTTTGTGGTTATGGGGGGGAGGGGAAGGGAGGAGGTGGAGGGAGAGGAGGGGCACAAAGAAAACCAGATAGAAGGTGACAGAAGACTATATGACTTTGGGTGATGGGTATGCAACATAATCAAATGTCAAAATAACCTGGAGATGTTTTCTCTGAACCTATGTGCCCTGATTGATCAATGTCACCCTATTAAAATTAATAAAAAAATAATACCAAAAAAATGAACTTCTTAATATTCCATTTTCTCTCTATTGGTTCTTAGTTGTATTTTTTACATTCTAATTTTAGTGCTTGCTCTTTACAATATACATCTTTGATTTATTTCAGTTTACTCTAAAATGCGTACTTTGAACAATTCTAAGAATGTAGAAGTCTTGCAACACTTTAGCTTTATTTATAGTTGATATTCTTTAAAAGTTGTCTACATCTTTGCCCTTTCTGGTGCTCTCCATTCATCTCTGGAGTTCTGACTCTCCATCTGGTATCATTTTTTTTAGCATGGCATACTTCCGACAATATTTCTTGGAAATTTAGATCTAATGCTAAAAATATCTCAACTTTTAATTTCTAAAAGATGACATTATATAGCTTTCAGTTTTGATGAGTATTTTAATACAATATAAACTTCTAATTTGTAGATATATAGTTAGATATAAGGATATAGATAAAATATGCATTGACTAATAACACCTGTACATATTTTTCTTAGCATGTTTTATTGCTTTCTGGTTTATATAATTTATTGAAAATCAGCTGTCAATCTTATTATTTCTCTTTTTTAAATGACATTTATTTTTGTGAATATCTCTAAGATATTTGTCTTTATTTTTTAATTACTGTAATTTTACTATGGTATTCCCATGTGTCCTTTTATTTGTATTTATCATGCTTGCAAGTGCTGAACTGCATAGACTCGTGTGTTGTATCAGTGTCAAGCAAGGCCTTTGTCTCTACAAATACTACTATTTTCTTTCTCTTTCATTCTCTTTCTTTCTCATTCTTAGAACTTTCATTACTCACATATCAGGCATTTCAATCATAATTTCTTCTCTTCACTAACAATTCCCATACCTACATATTACATTTGGTAACTTTAAAGAAGACTCAAGTAATGAATGTCATTTTTTTCCTTGATGCAGACTTTCAAAAGGACATTTTATTAATTAGGTTGCTAATTAAAGAAAGTTTGCTGAGGTTGTTGTTAATTCAATTGGAAGAGCAGGTTTTTCTATCAACTTCTTATTTGGCCTCATACTAAAGTTTTGTTTTGCTTTTGTTTTTGCTGTTTATTTCATCTTAAGAATCAGGTTGCTAATAAAATTTAGACTGATAAAAAAACAACTAATTAGTCACCTGTCTGAACCTTGAGAGGATTTTCATAGACTATGTTGATTTTTTAGTAAGTTTGTGATAAAGCTAATTAGATGTTGTTAAAGAAAAGATTACGTTACTCTGACTCTTGTTGAAGATAGTAAGGAAGACTCCATTCAAAGACCCCATTACTGCAGTGGGGTTTTTCACTAGGAGACAGAGATTGGGCTCAATTCCAAATACGAGGAAAAGTGAGGCTTTTTAACCAAGAAGTGGAGGGAAGAAGGGTAATTGGTAAGTAGAAAATTACTAGGAGGGGAAACAAATAGAACAGGCTAATTTTTGTTAATCCTGGGTACCAGGATTCTTACTGGAGGCAGTCCAGGGTGATCAGACATCACGTGGGAGATGGCATGGAATGACAAATTTAGTCAGGTATTTAAGGAGATCAGATATCAAGGGTAGAGATTCTCTCTAAATAGACTTAACAGGATTCTTACGTGGCATCTTCAAAATATTAGAAATTATCTATTAGCCACTCTTCTACCTTTATAGACATATATAATCATGAGTGTAAAATTTAGTGTTACAAAATTTTGGAAAAAAAATGCTTTTGGTAATACTTTTAAATAACACAAGCATTAGAATCAGGTGCTTGAAGTATGATTTATTAGCTTAAACACTTGATGTTAGTGATAGCATCTCTTTGAACTTTACTTTCTTCATATAAGGATAATAATAGAAACCTATCTTGCAAAAAATTGTGAAGGCTAAGTAACATTTTATATATAATTTCAGAAAACAAGGTCTGACACATCCTAACTGTTTAATACATAATAATTATTATTATATTTTCCAACAATAATAAGAGAGTCGCAGTCTTTGTAATGGACTTAGAAAGCCAGCTACTGCCTCGTGGAAGGTTTAGTCTGCATTGTTCCAACAGAGGAAGCCGCATGTAGAAAGTCAATGCCTACCCTTGGTGTTCTACACTTATTTATTTTGAGTATCCAACAGAGACAATGAGTAAATAAAATGAGAAGACCTTGCCAGGGGAAATAGCCTTCTTTAGAGTGTGTCTTTTTATAAAATGAGAAGGCAGGCACTTTTCAAAACTACCGTAAAACAATTAAATAGCCATCCAGTTATTCCAATTTTTCTTCGTTATTTCCATAGTCCACCCCCATCCCTTTAGGGAAAAGACTAACCAACCATAAATGTATTTCTTACACCTGCGAGGCCACACAGGTATTCACATTTTATAGGGAGTAATATTTTCTTTTGCAGTTTTTCCCCAGAGTACTTTATATCCTTCTAGTCCATAGCAGAAATATTAAAATTTAAAATTCAATAAACCAAAAAAGGTCTATAAGTTTGAGTACTATATAGCTGGAGCTATAAATACACATTACTACACTATTTATAAATGGTTTGGTTCATTAAATGCTATTTTATCATGACTGTACCTGTGTATAGTCATATATACTATGAATATAGTTATATGCATAAAAATATACAGTCTGTTAAGTATCACTTGTTTTTATAAAACCAAATAAGTACAATGTTATGTTTTTCTAGAAAACAAGACAAAAAAGCTTTTAAAAATCAATTTCCAGATGATGATGCATTTTTACATGTGTATTGCCTAACTGAATTTCACAAATTATATTCTTAGTGAAATATGTTTCCAGTAAACAAATCTCATAGCTAATAATTTGCATCAAATTATTACTTTTCTTCTCTATAGTGTTTTTTTTCTTTTTAACCTTTTTATATCCCAGGACATTTTGTTAAATTTTTCAAATAAAGTGATTTATATGCAGAATTTATATGAAAGTATAATTATAGTAAATTTTAATAAAAAATTTAGTTCAAAAATAAATCCCTACTATACTTTACAGAGTTACATATAAAGAATTTCATATTAGATTTATGCTGTTCAGAGATTTTTTTCTATTAATATTACAAAACATTGATCAGTAGTAGCCCGTGCTAATATAGTTTTTATATCTGGCCCATACATTTGAATGTTAAGTCCCCTAAGTGATTTTTTAGTTCGTGCTCAAGCAACACTTTCAGAGAGATGATTTAGAGGACTGATATTTTATTTATTTTTATTTATTGATTTTAGTGAGATAGAAAGAGGGAGATTAAGAGAGAGAGAAAGAGAGGAACATAGATCTGTTATTTTATGTTCCTTGACTGGGATTTAAATGGACAATTTTTGCGCTTCAGGACAATGCTTTAACCAACCGAGCTATCCGGTCAAGGCAAGGGCTGGTATTTTATTCTGCATTTTCTATTCATAAATAAATAAAAATGCACTTCTCAAAAGTGAACTGCCAGGTTGAGGAAGGCCAGGTCTTTAGAAGTTTTGTTTCAGAGGGTGAATGTGCTTCACTGTGGAAAAGTGTAGCCTAATGCATTTAAGGAGAATAGTTGATAATGTTCATGAATGATGGTGTCCAGCCTCCCAGGAAAGAGACTTGATAGATTATGTCATGCTGTACACTGAAGACTTTGGTATAATTTTATGTCATTGAAGGAATAATTGCAAAAAAAATACATAGTTCTTTTATACCTCTTGAAAAGCAATTCTTCTCACATACATTACTGGGAACCTACATTTTAACAAAGTTTGAATAGAATTAGAGGAAGAGAATGCCTAGAAAAATAGCAGAATTAACAATTCTTATTCAATGTGAGATGGCTTTTGAATTTAAGATAAGACTTAAATTTCAAAGTTTGGGAAATACAAAAAGATGTTTACAGGTTTTTTAAAAACAGAAAAATTACCTTTAGAATGAATTTAATCCCACTCATGTTTTAAAAATGAGATACCACCTAAAAATTAAGTGAGTTGGATCTTTTTCCAAGAGTCAGTACAAACTAAAACTCTTAAAAATTTCAACAATTTATGGATGGCAGTTTCAAAATGGAAAGTTAAGGGACAATGAGACATCTATTCATTTATTCAGTAAATATTTATTCTGTAAATAATAGGTCTTAGGGTGTGTGCTAGAGGATCTATTTAAAACACAATTTTTAAATATATTTAAAATAATTTTTAAATGCTTTTATGGAACTTGAGATTCTTGAGCAACTATAGACAAAGTATAGTCTTTAAAAATATTGATGTTAGTGATATGATGAGTAGAGAATCTATGGAAGTATTAGATAGAAAAAGATAATTCAAAAAGAGGTATTAGGAACTTTTTTATTTTGTACAGAGTAATTATCAGATAGAGAACTGAAGCATTAGTGGAAACCAGGTAGATAAAAGAGAGAATGGGAAGAAATATGTTTCTAACAAAAAGCTATAGGTGACAACAGCTTATGATCATATTATTGAAAGACTTTGGCTTGTCAGGAACCCTGTGTTTAAAGTGTGAAAGATGGCAATAGAGACAGGTAAGAAGGGACTAAGTCATGGGGAGTGGAGAGTCTTGTAGGGCATACTAAAGATTGTGAAATTTAAAGTAATGGGCAACCAGTGTGATTTTGAAGCTAAGATGATCATATTTTTGTTTTAGAAATATTCATCTAGCTATAGAATCAAGACTGGAATGCAGAAAGAGGGGACTGGAGATGAGGACAATTGGTGTGCTATGGTGGCCTGGACTCAGAGATTGTGGCTGGGGAGTAAGAAAGCAAATGAGTTCAAGACTCATGTAGGAGATAGAATGTGTAGGCATTTGAGTCATTGGATGGTGTGAGTGAAGATGGAGATGTGATCAATGACAAATAGAGTTTTTAAGGGATTGAATAATGAACTGAACATTAACCTTTCTTAATGTAGAAAACACAAAAGAAAGAATCCAATGGATATCAATATGGATTCAGTTTTGGACATGTTTATGTTTTCTGTGAGATATATACAGGAAACTGATCCATGGGCCACAAATCACAGGATTTCAAGTGAAGAAAGATATGACATACAGTGAACAAACACCAAAATGACAGCCATAAATCCTGCTTTATTAGTAATTGCATAAATACAAAGGGATTATAAACTGCAATCGGCTCTGGCTGGTTTTCTCAGTGGATAGAATGAGCAAGGCAAATGAACCTCCCAGACTCTGTTCCTGGCCAGGGCACAGAAGAGCAGCAACTGCTTCTCTCCTTCTCCCTCACTCTTCTCCCGCAGCCCTGGGCACTGAGGATAGCTTGGTTGGTCCAAGCCTGTCAGCCTCAGGTTCTAAATATAGCTTGGTTAATTTGAGCATCAACCCCAGATGGGGTTGCCTGGTGGATCCTGGTGGGACACATGGAGAGTCTGTCTATCTTCTCTCCTCTCACTGAAAAGAAAAAAAACAAAAACAAAAAATACTGCAATTCAAAGATAGGCATTGCCAGAAAAGACTAAAAAACAGTCCAACTGTAGTTCTACAAGAGACGTATTTTAGATCAAAGACTCAAATAAAAGGCCAATCCATTAGAAAGACAAAAAATGTGAGTACTTATAAACATATAGTCCTCTATCAGAATACATAAATCAAAAACTGACAGAATTATACAGAGGAACAATTGGAGGCTCTAATATCTATTAGATATTAAATAGTAATTATACAACTATTAAGAAAAGGATAAAAAAAAGAAATAGAAGGCTGGAACAACACTGTCAACTAATTAGACCTAACAGATACCCGATGAACACTCCATTCAACAACAGGAGAATTCAAAATTCTTTTCGAGCAAGACCATCTGTTAGGCTATAAAACAGATTTCAGTAATTTTAAAAAGTTTGAAATCATACACTATATGTTCTCCAATAGTAATGTAATACAATTTAATTAGAAATCAATAACAAATAAATTTTATAAATTCACAAATAAGTAGAAGTTAACTAACACCTTCTTAAATAACAATGGGTCAAGGAAAAAAATGGCAACTAAATTTTTTTTTTGAAAATTAAAATACTGTGTACATTAGAACAATGAACACAAATATACAGTTTGCCAAAATTTGAGATATGGCTAAAGCAATGCTCATGGGAAATTTTCTAGCTATCAAAGACTATATGAAAGCTGAGAAAAGAGATCTGAACAGGGCTATAAATATAGATTTTCCTTTCCTCAATATACATGGATCAAGAGTTTATCCTTGTGGTTTTGGGTTTCAGAAAGTCTCTGAACCTTATGATTTTGAGTTCAAAATCGTGTGCCAGTGTGCTTGCCTGTTGAAATAAAGACCCTTAATTTTTATCAGATTCTTAAAAGAATCCTTAAACATCAACTCAATTAAGGACTTTTACTATAAGTAGTAGCTAAAGTTTAGAAATAAACAAAAAATATTCTTTATCTCTACATGTGACCAAAACAGGTGATTAGAAAGTAATACTAAGATAAATTTATGGAACACACTAAGCATGATGGCAAGAGAGAGGAGATGTTACAGTCCCCAAGCAGGAAGCCAGGAGCCCTGAGACTGAGAGAGTGGTCGGCACCACATGCTGCCACAATGGAAGTGTTTAATTAAAGCCCTAAATTAAGTCTAAATCTGGCACATGAAAGCTGGGAACTGTCCACAGTTTAACCAACCAGGGCTCATCTTAGCAACCTGACCTGAGATCCTGACATATGTGACAGTCACTCTAGTCCATGTACTGCGAACAGTGGAATGGGACACAGTTGAATTTTGAGGATTAGTAATTTTGGCTGAGTGTAGATCTCATGTTAAGTGTTCTTACCGTGCGCACATGCACACACACACACACACACACACCAGAAACAAAGCACTACACACAGGAAGCTGGGAGGTCCTGGGGCCAGTGCCCTGACTGCAGTGGTAGGACCATGGGTGTTGGTGTATACGCCTCAAGTTGTACACAGGGAGCATGCATTTCTTTGTGTGTCAATTAACCTCAGTAAACCTGTTTACATTTTTTTGAAGATAAAGTAATAAACCATGAATAAAAATGAAGTGTGGGTGAAAAAAGAACAACAATATTGTAGTTAAAATGAAAATGAAGTTTCACAAGGGTTTCTAGCTTACGTAGTCTGAAATCGTCGTTAAAATAGAGAGCATGGCCTTTAATAACATATCTCTCTCTACTTAGAAACAATGCTAGAAATGCCGTGATTCTGACACATCGCATAAGCCCTCAGGTTTCTGGTCTATACAAAAAAGACTCTAGCATTCCACACTGTCAAGCTTTTACAGAAAGAAGTGTTTTATATTACTTACATCATGAGATACTTATGTAGGGGCGGGGACTTCACTACTTCAAAAATTATGTAGGTTTGTGCTTCTGCTTTTTGTTTGTTTATTTGTTTGTTTTTACTTCATTTTTCACATATAGGCCAAACTTCTGCTTTGTCTTACAAAGTAAACACACAATGAGCTGAAGACCCAGAGACCGCAGCTGAAGAGGCCAGTTCACTCAACACATCAGGCTACGCGGCGCTCTTCCAGAGTACACTGGATAACTTAAAATGCTTTGGTTTAGAAGCTCCTCGTCTCCTCTGAAGGAATCCAGTGGAACTTGGAACTTGCGTTTGTAATTATTTCCCTTGGGCTTGTCATTTCCCTATCCTTATATCCCCTTAGAATGTATGATAAAATTTCCTGAAAGTGCTCTCATGTAACAATGTAATTGGGAAAAGTGGATGAAATCTCTTTCTTGAATGACTACACCAGCACAGCATGAAGACACTCGAGAAGTTTTTCAAAAGTTTTGTGTGTGTTTTTTTTAAAAAATAACTTTAGTTACAGAAATTGCTTTAAACACTTCTTATTTTCATGGTTCATCCTTTACAGCAGGGGTCCCCAAACTTTTTACACAGGGGGCCAGTTCACTGTCCCTCAGACCATTGGAGGGCTGGACTATAAAAAAAAGTATAAAAAAATCCCTATGCACACTGCACATATCTTATTTTAAAGTAAAAAAACAAAACAGTAACAAATACAATATTTAAAATAAAGAACAAGTAAATTTAAATCAACAAACTGGCCAGTATTTCAATGGGAACTATGGGCCTGCTTTTGGCTAATGAGATGGTCAATATGCTCCTCTCACTGACCACCAATAAAAGAGGTGCCCCTTCCGGAAGTGCAGCGGGGGCCGGATGAATGGCCTCAGGGGGCCGCATGTAGCCCGCGGGCTGTAGTTTGGGGACCCCTGCTTTACAGAGAAGGTAAGAAATTTCAAATTCCACCTTCGGCTTATTTAGGGATTCACCATAAGCTACCTTTTTAATTGAGAGGAATGTTTCTTCTGTCTTGCTCAGATTCTTCGAGAAGCAAATGGGTGTTCACTGCCTAAACATAGGTGTCCTGAAAATCAATGCTGGGCTCTTACCTTTGACACCAGACATACTTTGATTTAGGTTTAAGAAAACAGCGACCTGAATTTCCTTGCACGAGTGGTAGGGTTGCTCTTCAATGCTGGGAGAAAGCTTCTACTTTTCACCATGACATTTAACTATTGTTACGTTTCACAAGTAAAGAACAACACATTTTTGGAGTTTCTGTACTTCTTCACAAGTTTTGCTTTTTTAAAAAAAACTGAATGTATAATTTCTTGCTTCTCAATTAAGAAGTTTCTGTACTTTGGATGTCAGTTTGCACTTAGGTTTCAGGTGCACTCAAAAGTTATCCAGAACCAGTAACTGGAAATAGTAGGGCCATGTTTCTTCCCAAGTGCTGTTATCATCATGTGTGGAGCTGTAGGCCCGGTGGTGTAGCAGGCCCGGCTCACACAGTTGCTTTGTGTTCCTGAGGCAGCCCCAGGGGCTGCCCACCTCTTTGTGTCTCTTCCACACCAACCGAGACCCCATGAGAAAAGAAGACTCTTTTCGAAGCCGGCTTCACAGTGTGGGCAATTCCATGTTTCTTATTTGCTGAGTAGAACCGGTCTACTTTCTTAAGTTCCTGAGCCTCAAATGCTTTATTTGCAAAACTGGGGTAATAATAATGCCTACTTCACGTGGCTGCTGTGGAAATTAGTGATGTCAGATTTATAACAACGCCTAGATAAACAGCAGAAACCAATTATAGCTAATATTGTTAAATATCATAATTACTCTTCAGAGTGGCCATCAATTTCTGTATTCTTCTCCACATGTTGGTGGGAGAGGAAGCCACAAAAGCCTACAAGTCACTGGCCTGAAGCCTGGTGGTTGATCCATGACGGAGCAGGAGCTAATCGATTCTCAAGCACTTTCTGCTGAGTCACCCTGCTCCACACATGTGATTCATGGTCCCCTGGCCTCTCCGGCCTCGTCTGTAGTTCTGATTTATGGCATTGTGTTTTATTGTGAGTAAAATGTTGACAGTTAAGTCAGAAAATTATAACATTGAAGAAAAAGATTCCAGAAGTGAGGTAGACAGGTGTGCAAGCATCACACCAAGATTTATGTCAATTTAGCTCCACATTTCTGGTGTGTTCTGCCATCTAGCCAGACTGAAATCTCTCTCAGTTAAAGGCAAAAAAACACAAGTGACTTACACTTCATTCCAGTTTTCTGAGAGAGGGTTTTACTGGACTCACGTAAACACAGATGTGTCAACATATGTTGTTACATAAATAAATACATAAATAAAACAGAAGACATGGTGCAATTTAAAAAAGAATTCTTCTTGAGGTAAACTACATAAAATTCTCATAAAAAACTGTTGTGCCTTGGAAATTTAAATGCACAGTGAGCTTGGCTTGCTAAGATTTTTCACGCGGTGGCTTTCCAGTGTGACGGCACCTTCATTCATTGCGGATAGAACACGGCTAGGAAGCTTTAGAGAGTTAAATGCAGGTGCAAAGCTGTTGATCCCAGCCTAGAAGATACATTTTATTAATCCATGAAGATTGTCCAAAAATCCCTGACTGTGACACCATGTTGTCAGAATAGTTTGAAAAAGAAAAGATTAAGCCAAGGAAAAGAAGTTTCATTTTTTTGTGCTGCCAAAGCTTATGGTGTTTTCACTTGAACACAGCTAACAGAATAAACTGCAAAGTAATTAAGAGGAAGTCTGAACCCAGATTTGTTCAGCTTGCTTCTTAGAGTTGTTATTAACTGACTTTTACATTCAGATTCACTTAACTTGGCAGATGCCATGAAAGCTAAGTCACATAGCTTTGCTAGACTAACAGGCTTTCTAGGATTGGGATAGAAGACTCAGTTTGAAAAATACTTTGTGTAATTTTATGATTTTTACAGATAGTCAGGCTATGAAAAAAGGTAACTTTATAAGCAAGACGCTGGTTAACAAACTTACTGTATACAGGTTTCAGGAGTCCAGGTTTACAACACAGCTCTGTACATCACATGGTGCGTTCACCTCCCTCCAAGTCAAGCCTTCATCTATCATCACTGTGTGTCCCCCACACCCTCCTCCACCTCCCCTTCTTCCCTGGCAATCACTACACTGCTGTATGTGTCAATGAGGTTTTTTCTCTTTTTTTGGTCCTTTTTGCTCAATCCCTCCAGCCCCTTCACCTAGAACCCCTCATACCAGCACTGACAGTTGTCTGCCTGCTTTCTACCTCTGAGTCTGCCTTTATTTTACTTGTTAGTTCCTTTTGTTCATTAAATTTCACACCCTTATGTTCATTTCACCATTATTTACTGTAGCCAAGATCTGGAAGCAACCCAAGTGCCCACGAGTAGATGAGTGGATGGAAAAGCTGCAGTGAACCCTTGCTGGTTGGATCGGCAGCACAGCACCGACTCATCGTGTGGATGTCCCCGGTTCGATTTCCCATCAGGGCTCACAGGGAAGTGATCATCTGCTTTTCCTCCTTCCCTTCCCCCCCCCCCCTCTCTCTCTTCCCCTCCCACAGCCATCACTGTATTGATTTGAGCACATTGTCCCTTGGTGCTGACGATGGCTCCATGGAGCCTCTACCTCAGGCCCTAAGAACAGCTCAGTTGCCACTGGCCCCAGATGGTTGTCAGATGGATCCACATCAGGAAACATGCAGAAGTCTGTCTCTTAATCTCCCCTCCTCTCACTTAAAAAACAAAACAAAAGCTGCAGTATATTTATAGACAGAACACTATGTGGCCATAAAAAGAAGGAAATCTTACTTTTTTGTGACAGCATAAATGGAGAGCATTGTGCTAAGTAAAATAAGCCAGTCAGAGAAAGACAAGTACCATATGAGTTAACTCATATCTGGGTAGTGACTATTTTTAAAGATGCATTCATTGGCTTTGTAAAAATATGACAGTTTAAGAAATATCAAAAGATATTGTTTCAAACAATCTTATTTGAATTCAACTTAGCATTATATACCTGCTTAATGAGTCAGTTTTCTTGTGGTTCTGTTTAAAGACAACTGTGATATATTAAATGTGGTCCTTACTTTTGAAAAGAAATATTTTAATATAATAGTGATCGAATCTAAAGTTATTGGCCAAGAATAAAAGAATAAATATTTGTGTAAATACTTACATTTATAGGCAATTTTCTATCAGAATGCTACATTCTGACAATAATAATTCTCTGACATCAGTTGGGTGCCCTACAACTCAGTTCATCCTGATAGTATCTATGTAGTGGAGAACCACTGATTAAGAACAAAGTCCTTCACAAGACTGGCCACACCTTGGATGCCAGCTTGCATGTCCTCAAACTACCTGTACTTCTGCCCAGACACCTACAAATTTGGGGCTTGCTATTAGTCTGTTGGGTTTAAGAATTTGTTATGTGACTCCATACTCAGGAAAACAATATTCAGTAGTGGGCAAAATAGGTTTACAATTATAATACAAATGAATAATATGGTAATAAATAATAAAAGAATAAACTCAGTGTTTCATGTGCTCACAATTATAAATCTGCTTTTGGCAACCCCTGCACTTATGATTATTATGTTATTATGAAGGACACAAATGAAGAGTTGCATATGGTAAGGTCTGTGCACAGGAGCTTCTGTCCCTGTAGGGTGTGCTATACCACTATCCAGGTTCATTGCTAGGTCTACCAACCAGGAAGCTCTTCTGAGCTTTGAGTTCAGGGTTTTTAATAACGATTTCATTACCCAGGCATGATGGTATTTGCCCAGGTACTTGTTGTACTCAATATTCATCCACCTTCCCCTTTCCCTGAGGGCAGGCTGGTTCAGAGTTACAACCCTCTATACACAAGGTTGGTCTTTCCAGTGTGAAGCCTCTACTCAGAACCTGGGTAGACAATCTACAACCTTGTGTTGCCTCATTAGCATAAAAAAGACACTTCTATCACTCAAGAAATTCCAAGAGTTATTGAAGGTCTGTGCTCACAGATGCCTATTATCTGTTAGTTTTATCTAGTGTCCTAATTGATAGAGAGTTGTTAATGTTTTGTTCTGCTGTATACACTTTAATGCTCTCCCATTTTTTTTCTTTGTTACTGACTGGTGTTGGAGCATGGACCATTTAACAATCAGATGAAAAATGAGCATATTCAGGACTTGAAGAATAGAGTTCCCTAGTCAGCTTTCTGCCAGCCTGAGAAGAAATCAGTTTTCTCAGTCTTAGAACTGTAACCTAGAGAACTGTAAGGCTAGTCAGTGTGTCAGTGCTCTCTACTAAGGCAACTGTTTTATGTCTGGTTTTGCCTAAATGTCTTTTTCTCATTTCAGCTTGTCCCCAGAGTTGCAGACAGGCCTGATCCACATCTTCCCTGAGTTCACCTCCTGATTCATGGTCCTAATCTGTCCATGAGATAAACCACAGTTCCACAATCTTGGCTACACATTAGAATCAATGGGTGGGGCTTTAAAAATGGCCATGTCTAAATTCACTCATTCTAATGAAATTAGAACCCTTGGAAGTGAGGTTTGAGCTTTTGGGTATGTGGTATTTTTAAGGCTCTTTGGTGCTTTAATGTCTATCATTGCACTTAGCTGTTAGAATCAACCTTTGCACGTAGTGGTTACAAAAGCACCATAAATTAAAAGCAACATTGTGGTTAGTTTGTATTTCATTGCAAGGTACCAGACTAAATTTAATCCAGCTGCTAATATCAAGGAATTTGAGATTGAATGACCAGAAATCATTTTTTTAAATGGGGGATACTTTCCTAGAGCAAGGAAACTTTGTCTTTCCTTAAAGTGAAGAAAAGTAACTCAACACCATTCAAATCACTTCTAAACAATCTTTTGCAGACAATATCAACAGAGCATGTTTTCAGATGGCCCCACATTGCATGAATTAATGCAATATCAACTAAGAAGTAAAGAATTAGAGCAATAAAATTATAGTTGTTGAAGTCAGAGAGTCTTTATATTATAATGACTGATCTTTTAACAATGAAGACTAAGAGACATAGAATGTTTTTTCAATTAGTGTATCTCTTCTGGTAAGATATAGGCAGGATTGGCCAATTAGGCTTGAATTAAGGAAGAATGCCACCTGATAAATGTGGTTCAGGCTGATTCATTAATCTTTAGCTCTTTCAAATATTTTTATGAGTGCCTGTCATTCTAGCATGATACCAGCTACCATTCCAGTCAATTAGGATGTAGTGATTAAGATAGGATACAAAGTCCCTGGCCCTGTGGCATCTACCAAAGTCAGGTCAGAAACAAAGAAGGTACACTACAGTGTTAGGAAGTAATAGATGCTATGAAAAACTATAAAGCAGAATAAAGGAGTAAAGCATGATGGAGGGAGAGAATTAAGAAAAAATTGCAAATGAAGATTTGTTGAAATAGATGATGCTTGCCAGAGCTTTCACTAGAAAGAGAGAGTAAACCATACAAACATCTAACAGAAAAGCAGCTGAGGCAGGAAAAACAGAAAGTGTTGAGGCTGTAAGTAGATAATGAACTCATAATGTTAAGGGACAACAAACACCTGTCACTAAACTATAGTGAGTGAGGCAGAAGACAACAGGCGATGCAGTTTGAAGAACAGCAAAGGGCTAGTTCATATAAGACCTATAGACCAAAATAAATCTGAAAAAAATAGAGAAAAACAAAGCCCTTGTTTATAATTACCTCAAATTGATCCATGTTAATATTAATTTTACACCATTTTAATAGATATTATGTGTAAAGAAGAGGTACCTCATCAAAAAGGTTTAAACAATACTGGGTTAAAAATGGTAATCACATTTTTTTACTCTAGAACTTAGAACATTTCATAGTCTGATTATTTTGACCTTAGAACAGTTCATAGTCTGATTATTTTAAACCTAAGAGTTTTTTTGTTTTTTTCAAATTTGTTGGCCATGATCACTTTTTTCTCAAAGATTATTTCTCAGGATTAGAGTTCCTAGCCAAACACCATAAAAATGCTCTTGGGTAGCTGACCCAAAACTAGATCTGTAGTTTGGCTTGTGTAATTTGTCACTTGCTAAAGGAATAGACAGAGATAAGAGCATTTGGAAAATGAATAAACATCCACAGAGAGATGTTTAATAAGGAGACTCAGTTTTTGAAAGGACTGGCTTTTCCAAGTAGAGTTCAACAGATATTTAGTTCTTCAAATATTTCCGTGCCCTATTCCCCCTTCTCCTGTGCTCACAAGCACATAGATGTTCCACTGTTTGCTGTTGTCCACAGCTTTTGGTCACTCTTTCAGATTCAGTCATTTCTACAGATTTTTCAAGTCCGCTAATATTTTCTTCAGCTGTGTGGAGTCTACTAACAATCTCTAGAAGTCAATTTTCATCTCTGTTAATACAGTTTTCATTTCCAGTATTTCTATTTGTCTTTACTTAAAGTTATTCTGTCACTGCCAACACTATCATCTGGTCTTACATGCTGTCTACTTTTTTCCATTAGAGCCTTTAACATATTTATCATGGTTATTAAGTTCTCTGTCAGACATTTCAAGACTTAGGAGCATATAGGAGCCTGGTTTGGATGATTGCCTACTGCTTGTTTTGTCTTGCTTTTGGTATATTTCCTAATTTTTATTGTTGAGAGCTAGACTTCTCCTTTAGAATTACAGAGATTGAGGTAGATATTTTTTACGTATGGCGATGAGCATGCTTTTTCCTTCTGAAGGCCTTCAGTGTGGAGAGTTAGTCTAATTAAGAGTTGTGCTAGCTTTAAAGTTTGTTGTGTTCTGATCGCCCTCAGGGCATCATTAAACTTCCTATAGAAATATATTATATTTGCTGTTTTGCCAAAAGGCTTTTTTTTAGTGTTACTTGCATTTTTTTTTTTTTTTTTTTTTTTGCTTTTGGTCTTCTCTGTAGGCTATCTGTGTCCAAGAGATGTTCTTTCTCCTGCCTACAAGTTACATTTACTAGATGCTTGCTAACCTGGCAGTGTATGTGTGTGTGTGTGTGTGTGTGGTGTGTGTGTGTGGTGTATGGTGTAATCTGTTATTCTGAGTAAGCCTCAGTCACAGGCAGGCACCATACCGCTGCTGCTGGGGATGTGGCCTGCTCTTTCCATAGCTATATGCCTGGTTGCTCATGCATCCTGCTCATCCCCCATCCCCACCCCCCACCCACACATAGCTTAAAGATTTTGTTCCACAAGAAACAGGAGAGAAGAATCTCAATGAAACTGTTCACTTATCTCACTTTAGCCACTGTTCCACTCTCTCAGTTCTACACAAGCGAGACTTTCTCAGGATTGTCCCAATATTTCTCTGACTGCCTAGTAGGATTCCTGTAGAAAATGTCTGTAAGAGGATGCGAGCTCCCCCAGGGTCGTTGCCTGTCTGGAGAGTCTCCATCAGTTTGCCCAGCACCTCAGCTGAGCTTTAATTACAGGCTGCATCTCACCCTCATAAGGTCGTGTGGACAGTTCATCTCTTCCCACCAGCACCTGCATCTCCTGACACTTTGTTGTGCCTTTGGTTGTTCTTCAGTTCTCTGGTGGGTTCTAGAAAAGTTGTGAAATCGCTGTTTAAATAGGATTTTTTGTTGTTGTTGTTGTAGTAAGGTTAGAAGCTTTATTGGTTTCAGCTCTCTATATGCAAATGTAGAAACTAATCAAAGGATTTAAAAAAAACTCTACTAAAGTTATTGAAACTATATCAAGTTTATTTATTTTGAAAAAACAATAGTTTTCATACATTATTATCCTTATCTGCAAGTATCATAACATAACAATACTACAAAAATTGGTGATCGATAAAGCCATTTTAGGGTCAAAAATGTATAGAAATGATGGTTCAAAGCCTCATTGATTTTGTGAATTAGACAGGGTGACTGATTTTGGTTTCTTGCTTATTTTAGGGTGCCTAGCAGGCTTCCACTGTGCCAGCTGTGTGATCTGCCATTCACACTTACCTGTAATTGAGACAAATGGAGGTGTCATATACCTTTCTTGCGTTTCTGTAAGCCTGAACTTACAATTAAGATGATTTTTTAAATCAAACTGCTCCTATTTCATTACAAAGTTTTGCTTCTCTTCTCTATAACACACCTTTTCTTGGGGTTTCTAATGTTGCAAAATATATTTCATTTTGGATTTGAGGGAGGGCACCAGATTCCTCACCAACTATCTTGGGACCTAAAATTGGGAGGAAAAAAAAAGCAACATCAGCCCTTTCACAAAAGCTTCTCAGCTTTTTTGTCTGTAAGATGGACCCTTCCATGCTAGAATTCGACACTCTCCTACCCACTGTTCATTAGAGATATTCTCTGCAATCAGCAGTCTTTTTCATGGCCAGACCCACTTCTTCAGGACTTATGCTCGGTGGCTGTCATTCACAGTGACCAGATTGGCAAGGGCAGCGTCTACTGTTCTGTCCCGCGGGTGTGCTCAGGGCATCCCAGCATCCTCTCTGCCTCCTCTGTGAAAGTGCCCACCTGCTAAATGTATTGTGAGCTCTTTTCTTTCTTTCCAAATCCCTTTTCTCCTTCACGGTGCATTTCCCGCCCCACCTCCTCTTTACTATTATTTCGTTTTTGCCATGTCCAAAATCTGATCTCCACCTTCCTGACCTGTCATGCACTTATTTCCTTTAATACATCCAGTGACATTTGATTACATCCTGTCTTATATCTTTCTTCAAACATTTCATGGACCATGTCATTCCAAAATTACTCGAGTCCCTAAGGAAAGAAGCATGTCAGCCTTATTTTGCATTGTCAGGCTCGTTTGCACGTTGTCAGGCATACAGCAAGCACGTGATAAATACTGAGTTGAGATCAGTTTAAATTTCTCTATTGCAAGAGGGAAAGAGGAATGGGGAGGTGGGGGAGGGGAAAGCGGGGTAGTGGTGATGGAGGGAGACTTCACTCGGCGTGGGGAACACACAATACACTGTACAGATGGTGTGTCATAAACTTGTGCAAACGAAACCTATAGAATTTTATCAATCAATGTCACCACAATAAATTCAATTAAAATTTTAAATTACGAAAGAGAGAGAGAAAGACATAGAGAAAGAGTGTGAGAGGGAATTTGGTGATTGGTATTAATGACTTTACGTATAATGACGGAAAGGATCTGTTGACCACCGTACTCCAGAACTGAGCGAAGGGGCTGAAACTCCTGTAGGGCCTCCACCTCCGGTTCCGGCACACCACGCTCACCTGTCTGCGCTGCTGTTCGCCATTAGCCGAGGTCGGCACTGCGCATGCCTGAGACCGCCGTGTCTTTCCCCTTCTTTTCTCCTTGGGGTCGCGGGGAGGTTCTGCCTCCTCACCGCAGCGCTGCCGGGAACTCTCCTCCTCTCCTCTGCTTCCGTCCTTGGCCAGTTAGTCACCTGCAACAGGCTGTCTTCTCCCCGGCACACAGAGCTGAGCGGGATCAACTCCACCAAGCGTCACCCCGTGGTCGGGGAATTAGCAGGGTTCCAGATCTATTTGGTTGGTGACTGTGTTCTGCTGAGGATGTAAAGGGTGACTCAGAAATGACGTGATGATGTAAATGGTCCGATGTCATCATTTCTTATGGCTGAGTAGTATTCCATAGTGTATATGTGCCACATCTCCTTTATCCAGTCATTTATTGACCAGGCTTTTTGGTTGTTTCCATGTCCTGGCCCCTGTGAACAATGCTGCAATGAACATGGGGCTGGCTGCATGTGTCTTTACGTATCAATGTTTCTGAGTTTTTGGGGTATATACCCAGTAGAGGAATTGCTGGGTCATAAGGTATTTCTATTTTCAGTTTTTTGAGGAACCACAAATGGTGGGATCTTGATAACATTATACGGAGTGAAATTAGTAAATCAGAAAAAACCAAAAACTACAAGATTCCATACATTGGTGGGACATAAAAACGAGACTAAGAGACATGGACAAGAGTGTGGTGGTTACCGGGGATGGGGGGGGGGGGAGGGGAGGTGCGGGAGGGAAGGAAGAGAGGGGGAGGGGAGAGGGAGGGGCACAAAGAAAACTAGATAAAAGGTGACGGAGGACAATTTGACTTTGGGTGATGGGTATGCAACATAAGTGAATGACAAGATAATCTGGACATGTTTTCTTTGAATATATGTACCCTGATTTATTGATGTCACCCCATTAACATTAATAAAAATTTATTTAAAAAAATGACATGATGAGACTGCTCAAAGTGACAAATGTGACATCTGCAACAATAGAACTCAGCACACAGCACAGAATAGAACTCCGTGTCATGTCAGGCCAGGCCCTGCTGTGGCCACCGCGCACCCTGCCTGTCACATCCATCTCGGAAACAGCCCGCTGCCTTTGCTGCATTGCTTCAGGCTCCCATCAGCGCGTTCCCCCCGGATAACAGAAGCTGGTGACAGCTTTGACCACCTTCTGCCAGTGAACATATGTTGGCGTAATGGAGGATTTGCGTATTATAATTTACTACATGACCTCAGGCTTCTGCAGGCTTATGATTGTCCCTAGCATGACATTCTCTGCAAAGTGGTCCAAAACTGCTTGCCGAGAACCCTGAATACACAGTTCTGTCCATCACGACTTTCTGGACAGCTGTGGAAATGCCACTCTATTTCACAGCCTACAACACTGAATCACTTGAGTACAAAGCATTATTCAACACTCACCTTTTTTTTTCTTTTTTGTCAGTGACCTTTCATTGCTTGTCACAAGAAAATAAAGCTAGATCTACTATATATGTGGCTTCGGTTGACTGGCCAGGACATTATCAATTATGTTTTGACCAATAATATCACCAAGTCTTTTCGGAATTTCCCAGGAAAGAAAACTAATGAAACAGAACAACACCAAAACAGCCTACTCTGTAACTGCCAGATTCTAGGCCTGCTGCTTTTTTTATTGAAAGATGAGAAATTGGGCTAACTGAAACTAGATTACATTAAGATGCATCAAAAAAGAGTAAAATGATTATTTCTGGTAAGAAATTTGGATTTGATTACTTTTAAATTGAATCACAAACAAATGTGATATGGCCACTTACATTGAATTTTTAAACAATCTTGTATTATGCTATTTTAAATAAAACTCCAAACAAACACTTGTATTTAAAAATAAGGTATACATTTAAATAAAGCTTTTCCCCTGAAGAAAATGTCAGCAAGCCAATTCCTTGGGATTCATAACATATGGTGCTTTCAAGTAATTCTATTAGTCAGCATGTAAAAATAATTTATGATTTTCATTAAAGAAACTTGAAATGTACTTATTTGACACTAATACCCACATCCAGGAAATGTCAAACCCAGGGAATAAATGATTGTTATTCTACAAACCTTGGACTATTGACAATCTTGCTCTATTGCAATCATTGCTGTCTCTATTCACTCCTGAAAGAAGTTTGTACTTTCTTTGGTTACCTGCCCAAGAAGAATTCTCTCTCTCTCACTCCTCTCTCCCTCTCTACTCCTCCTTTTATATGTATGTACATTTATTTGCACAAATTCATTTACACAGTTGGGTAAATCTATATACACCATTGGGCATCTTATTTCACTAACTCCTAACAATATATTAAGATTATCCTCGGTACATGCTGTGCTATTTCATCCAGTTTATCTACAGGATGCAGGATCGTGTCCTACCAAATGGGTGTACATTATTTTTTTAAAGAAAATACAATAGACATGTTTACATTTTAAAGGCAATGATGCACACGGTAAAAGGGATGTTAGGCTGTACAAAAAAAGAGTAAAATGGAAAGCAGAAAGCAATAATCTTTTACTGCCCATTGTGCTCCTCAGTGACCAGTTTTAACAGTCTTTAAATTTTATGGCCGTTACTACTATAATGGAAACAGTTATACCTTTCCATTTGTTTCTTAATTTGTCAAATCTATGTCGTATATCTCTTCACCTTCAACCCCTCCCCCGCTATGATGATGAGGAAGTTAACACATTTACAAACCTCACAATCCATCTGCTCTGCCTTTCGATTTTGTTGCATTATCATCATCATCATCATCGCCATCACCACTAGCATCACTATTATTATTAGCAGTAGTATTTGTGACTGTAATGTTTGTTTTTAGTAACCTACTTAAATCGCTATTGCTCAACTTATCAAATTTACCTAGTTGATTTTTATGTCAAGATAATACCAGCTATTAATAGAGACAAACCGCAAATCTCGATGTCTTAAGGCAATAAATAATACTCATTCCTTCCCCACATCATTGTCCAGTCTCCACATCAGACGGCTCCCTGGGAGGGAGTTTCTTCCTGGAGCATTTATATCTTTCTGTTTCATATCAGAGAATGGAAAGTCCATGATAATTTTTCCAGAGAACCATTTTGATAGGATTTTCTTTTCCTAATAAAAACTTTCTCTGCTTGGGAATATTTCCATGTCCAATTTTAAATTATTTGTTTCTTCTACTGTTTCCATTTTCTCTTTGACTATTTGTACTTCTCAAACTCTTCATATTTCTATATTTTCCAATTGTTTGTCATCTTGTCTTTCTAGGTATGATTTCTCAAGTTTCATTTTTAAAATTCAGTCCTTAAAATCAGAGTTTTTTTGTAGCTTCAAGAATCATACTTCAAATTTTTAAGATAGATATTTTTTTTAACTTTCTTTATAATAATGCCATTGATATCTCAATAATATAGTTTGAAAAATTACATCTGAATTTAACTTCCCAGTTTCCTCTAAACTGCATTTCCCTAGTGGTTTCTCATAATTGTTTCTTAGAGTTGCTTTTTCCCAAATATATATTGATTTTCATAGGTATACATGCATATTTATGAATGAAAATGGTTAATTAGTGTGATGTGTCTCGTGTTGCTTTACTCTACTGTTGAGATGCCTAGGTTCTCTAATAGGCTTTTCCTTTGCATGTGGAAATTACCAGGAATCCCAGGTAAATTTACCACACTGACAATAATATCTCTTGGAGAACATGTGGATAGAGAGTGGTATAAGTTGGGTGTCTCAGAAAGTTGATCGACATAAATAAGCATGAGTAAGCTTACTGGGGATTGCTTTCAAGAAAACTCCTGTTGAGAAAGGAAAGAAAACAGGTTGGGATAGAAGACGTTGGGCCATGATGCAGTTAATACAAAGCTTCTGCCAATCCAACAAATAGTTCTAAAACTGGGCAAGCCCTTCATGATTGCCTAAGTTGGCTGAACAGGTTGAGTCTTCATACACCAGTCATCAGAGGAGACAGGCTGCTTAAAGAAGGGGACATGGCTTTGGTGATCAGTTTAGCCAAAGATGATTCCTGAAATGTATAGTAAACTGAAGACTATTTTTGGGTAACACTCTCAGCATAGGAAGTGGGGATAATAATATGGACTACACAAAGCAAACGTAAAAATATAGTAAAACAAAACCATTTATCACAATGCTTGGCATATAAGTTGCTTGTAAGAAATGATTTTTCTTTCTCTTTATATCTCTTATAATGATGATCAATGTGCCTTATGAAAAGGTGAGACTTTGATTCTTTAATAAAATTCAAAAGCTATCAGAAAACCAGAGTGCAAGAAACTTTAAAGATTTAGTGAAGTCTGGTGTATTTGTGAAGTGGCTTAGCAAAATGACAACTTAGGTAATGGTGCCTACATTATCACTGCTAAGTACTGCCTTGAGATTTCACAAAATGTCACATGTAATGGTGACAGCACTTTACATTACAGCTTTCCTGCTTAACACCTTTGCTTTTAATAATGTTTTATCTCTTATTCTCTATAAAATGGACTGATTAACATAAAGATAAATTACTTATTACCTAGAAGCAGGAGGTCAATCACAGAATATTATAAGATATATTAAATTCAATTAGAGTTTTTCAGTTGTGAGAGTTGCATAGCATGAAAGAAATATCATCGAACATAGCCTTCTACTGACAGATATTTGACTTGGGTTTAAGGCAGTCACTTTGACTTTTAGTCCCAGGTCTCTCAGCTCTGAACCCAGAATAATATTGTCTCCTGTACTAGTTCCCATCAGCTGTTATGACAGAGTTGTACAAATTGAGTGGCTTAAACTGCAGAGATGTATTCTTTCAGAGTTTGAAGGTCAGATATCCAAAGTCAAGGTGTTGGTGCTGTTGGTTTTTTCTAGAGGCGCTGAGAAGTTTCTCTCCCAGCTCCTGGTAAAGGCCAGAAATGCTTGATATCCTTGGCTTGTTGATGTATCACTCTGACCTCTGCCTCTGTCCTCACATTAATGTCTGCCCTCTGAGACACCCCATGTCTTTATATCACATTCTCTTCCCTGAGTGCCTGTGTCTCAATTTCTCTCATCTTATACTGAAACCAGACACTGGATTAGGGACCAACCTCATCATAATACATTCATTGACCCTATTTCCAAATAAGATCATATTCTCAGGTAGTGGGATTAAGACTTGAATATATCTTTCAGAGGAAAAAAGAAATTAACTCATGCCATCTTCCAAACTTAGACATTTTTAATTTTAATTTTATTCTTTTTTAAATTTTATTTATTCAATTTTAGAGAGGAGAGAGACAGAGAGGGAGAGAGAGGAGAGAGAGACAGAGAGAGAGAGAAGGGGGGAGGAGCTGGAAGCATCAACTCCCATATGTGCCTTGACCAGGCAAGCCCAGGGTTTCGAACCAGCAACCTCAGCATTTCCAGGTCGACGCTTTATCCACTGCACCACCACAGGTCAGGCCTAAATTTAGACATTTTTATAGTGGCTATATTTGTTCAGACATTTTGTGGCAAGTACCAGAAACCCAAGTAAGAAAACGATGAAATATTTAAGGAAGGATTCTAAGATATCCTACGCTTGAGCTGGGCATTATGAATACAAAGCAGCTGAGGACAACGATGTTAGAGGGAAGAGGGTAACTCTTCTCTTCTTACATCTGCTCATCTATTGACTCTGCTTCATTCTTCTCTCCAGTGGTAAAGTAACTCTCAGCCATTTTGTGTAACAGGAAATGGCTAGCAACAGCCTCCCAGAGTTGAAGAGACACCTTGGATAGAAATATACCAATATGAACCCGTCTGCTGATAGGGCGGGAACTTGAAGTAGGGAAACCATAAGAAGCTTCATGGGAAAGAGTCTTGCCCACTGACCTTAGTTTTCTTAGTGGAGAAGAAGACATGCTTATTTTCTGAGAGAAGAGGAGCTTCAATGGTATATAAAAAAATCAGTGTTAAAAATTTTTTGAAAACTGTTCAGAGGACTGAGAGTCAATAACAAAGAGCCATAGGACAGAGCACGTATTCCTGCCCACACTGAGACTGAACACTGTGTGTCTAGCGCTTACCCTACAGTTGTCATCAGTGATGATCAGGAACTCCCATGAATCAGGTGATGACCAGGTGGTCTCAACATGCTTTCATAAACAACACAAGGGGGCATTTCAAGTTCATTTAAACCTGACTGCCCTAGAGTATCTTCATGGTAAAATGGTCCATCACAAAATTGGTTTCATATAAACTTGAACTCATTTTTTTTTCACATTTCTTTAAAATATCGTTAACCCTTAGCCTCTAAGGAAAAACAACATTATTTTTTCATAAGACAAGGTTTCTAATTAGTGGGTTTTGAGTTAGTATTTTTATACCTTGAACTCACAAAAAAAGCACACGTTTCATTTCTAAATCCATATATGAGTGCTGAGTGCATCACTGGAGAAGGTTAGGCAACGAGTCTGCTCTTTCTTTTATAACTGCGTCGACTCTCCAGCAGAGTCAGAGAGAACAGGAGGCAACCCTCTTGCTCTACTAGTTTATTATTTTTAATGAGAAAATTAAAAAAAGAAATACCTTCTAATATTATACAGAGAAACATTTCTTTGCAAAACTTTAGGGTTTTTCTTCCCTTTTGATATTTGTTTGCCATGGACAGTTTAGGTAGACTATGACTTAAAAATCCACCCAACAATAGCAGGACCACAGTAAATTCTTTCCTTCTGACCCTTTCCCCCCTTCATTTTTTTTTCTTCTTATCGTTTAGATAAACTCTCCTCTCAATATATTTTTTATCCCACCCACTCAAAATCTATCTCCCTTTCTGCAGTCTTCCCTCTTTTTCATCCCCCAGACAATTCTTGTCTGAAAAAGATCTTCCTCAAGCTCTTCCACAGGTCTGTGAATAAAATCTAACGAGTCTTTCTTTCTTCTCGGTGGGTAGGGCATTGGTGTGCTCACTGACAGAACATAACGCCGTTCAACGTTCATGGTAGTCTTGTTGATAAAGAAGTAGAGTGATGGAGTCTCTGTGATGAATAGTTTTCATTGTTTTTTATTTATGTTTCCTCAAGCACTGTTCTCCAGGTGGAATATCTGATTGTAAAAACAGAAGACTTTTACTCTCCTCTCAGCTTATCATTGATTTTTTTGTGCTGCTTTGAGGGCTTTGCATCATGAATGTAAAAAAAAAAAGTTTCAAGAAAATCTGTCTTATTTTATACGGATATGTTGGGCCTGCCTCTTGGTAGGGGTGACAGTTTGCTTTTCTCGTAGGATAGGGTGTGGATGGAGGCTTCACACATAATTGGATGTAGTAAGCTGCCTTAAAAGTCATCAGCCTGTGGGTGTTAAGTGGGATTGCAGTTGTGGCAACTAAGGGATCTTATTCCCCAGACATCAGTTCGGGGGAGTCTCCGTGGGTGTTTCAAGCGAGTGTGGTTATCTGTCATGTGAGTGATCACATGATACACAATATTTTTTTCTCCCTGCCAGCCATATGTTGTGTAGCAGACACCACCCCTTCTCTTTACAGCCCTATTGTTCCCTGATTCAGTCATGGTGCAAGCTTCTGAGGCTGCTACATGTCCTTGTGTCCAGGGAGGACACAGGACACTGTAGTTCTTCCACGTGCTCCACTGTCAAAGTGTTCCCAAAGAAGGGTGTTTAGAAAGCCAATGTCTCAGGGAGTTTTCAGGGAAGAGCTGCTTTATAGATTTTTGCTAATAGCGCCTCCTTACCCCATAAGACTTCTAGTATCAGACCCCATGTTATACTCAGAATCTCTGCACATTTCTACTTGCTAAGGTTATGTATTCCTTCAAGATTGTCGTGCCCTTAGGATGTGTTATCTCTTGGCCAGATTAGTCTAACCTAAATCAAAACAGGCATCTCTGTAGTGACTGTAATCTCTACAATGCTGATTCTGTATGAAGGGAAAAATAAATAAAATAGAGCTAAATGTGTGTATATATGTAGTATGTGTGTGTGTGTGTTTCTACCACAATATATGTGGCTCTTTAGCCTATGATAACATTTTACTAGAAAATGATCTCAAACTTGTAGAAAAGTTAAGAAATAAGAAAAAGAATATGTATGGCTTTTCCTCACATTTACCCATTTATGTTTTCCATTTGGTGTCTCTTTCTCTCCAAATATATCCATGTGTCCTCCATAGGCATCAGGGTATTCTCTGACCACAGTACAATTATCAACACTTAGCATTCACAAAATCTTTTTATTTATTCTACCATTTGTATTCTAATTTTTCAAATAACCTATTAATGTACTTTTAAAAGTTTTTCTCTTCTACCACAGAAGCTAATCTAAGATGAGGTATTCACCCTGACCAGATAGCCTGGTTGGTTAAAGCATCATCCCAAAGTGCAGAGGTTGCTGGTTCAATACCCAGTCAGGACACATACAGGAACAGATCAATGTTCCTGTCTTTCTCTCTCTCTTCCTCTCTCTCTCTCTCTCTCTCTCTCTCTCTCTCTCTCTACCACTCTCTCTAAAATGAGTAAAATAAACATTAAAATAAAAAGATCAGGTATTATCCTTGGTTTTCATGTTTCTTTATTCTTCTTTAACCTAAAATAATCTAGAATACTTACGACTTTTTGTCTTTTATAACGTTGTTGTTTTTAATATTATTCCTTTTGGGTTTGTCCAGTGTTTTCTGATAATTAGATTCCAGTTATGAATTTCTGGCCACATCATCTCTGAGAAAGCGCAATATTATTTGTTCCTAATTGGTGACATTAATTTTAATCACTTTGTCAAGATATTTTACATGTAACTCACAAGTGATTCATGTGGAGGCACTTATAAGGCCATGAAGCTATCCCACTTCTCATCACAATGCTGCCCTGGACTTAGCACTCATTGATGATTCTTGCCTGAACTACTGTTACTGTGATGTTTGTGCAATGATTTTCCTGCGCCTGTCCTCCCTACACAATTACTAGCTGGCATTCAATGTTCTCCTGCAAACAGGGTAAGTGTTGGGTCTTAAGTATATTTCTATTATTGGATTTGATTCATATAATAAATGATGAGATCTTCCTATTTGTATTCTTGGTTTAAACTGTGTTTTCATATTGCTTGTTTGAAAAATATCAGACTGTTTTTCCCAGTAGCTTGACCCTAATTGCAGCAAAGATCCAATACTGAAAACTTCAGTAAAGTTCATACTGTTAAAATCTGATTTATTTTATAAAATGCATTTGAAAAAATTTAGTTGTGGCTGTGAGTTGTGAGTTGAGAAAATTGGAACTAAACTGCATTTGTCACCAGAACTAAAGAAAATAGACAAAACTGATTCTCTCTCTGCTCTCCGTCCATAAGAAAAATAAACGTGACTAATATTTAGACCATTTACACAAAAATATAGTTTAATTTAAAAGAATATTAGGCCAAAACTTTTTTTTCCCTAGATTATTACCTAATTTACTCATGTCTACATACACCAATTCAAACACAGATTTTAGTTAAATGTGAGCCAGGAGAAGAAAAAAATACATTGAGAGAAGCAGTTCAAGCACTTGCAAATAGACTAAGCCCTGTGCTCTCAGTTGATGACATGTAGATTTGCTCTTACTTCTTTTACTTGTTCTTTCTTCTGTTTCCTTAGTCATTACAGGAAAATAAAAAGGAGGTGCTTAATTCTACTTACTTCTATTGAATGCTCTGTCATCTAACAGCTAAATGTCTCAGCAGTGTTAGGTCCTTAGTTGCTCTTGACTCTAAAATGCCTTCCAGCTTCCTGCCTACTGGGCTGAGCAGTAGGAAAAAGATAGGCAGAGTAAAGTAAAAGATTGTCCCTGAACAAAATACTTGAGTGTTTTCATTTGAAAGTGCTTAACAGCATGACTAAGGCCAAAGAGAAAGCACAAAGCAATGGGCTATTTAAATTATTTTTGGGAACATTTAGCTCCCTATCTTAGCTGAATCATTGAGAGGTCCCACATGAATGAATGCACAGAATTTTATACTCTACATGTGCCTGTGTTTGAACAAAGGTAATAAACTTCCCTTTGAGCCAGTACATGGATCAAGGTGTTAACTAAACCAAGTGCCGTGGGAATGGGAGGGCTTAGGCCAGAGAGCAGTGACTAATACCAGCTACCAAGAACAAACAACTGCACTCATTTTCTTGGCTCCAAAGAGTATTAAGGAACAGTTAGATCTGCCAGATCCCATGCAACAGCCTGAGAGAAGCTGGTGGAAGAGAGGGGTGCAGAGGTGGTTCTCGAACACAAAGAGGGAAAATGATTGCACATTCTTTAAATCAGGGGTCCCCAAACTGCAGCTCCCTGAGGCCATTTATCCGGCCCCCACCGCACTTCCAGAAGGGGCACCTCTTTCATTGGTGGTCAGTGAGAGGAGCATCCTGTGCTCCTGGAGTCCTGTATGTGACGGCATCGCTCAGGTACAGTACTACTTCCGGTGAGGCGGGATGCATGCGTCTCGGCTCCGGAAGCGCGTCATATCACTTGTTACGGCTAGCAGTGACAAATATGGAACCAGACATTGACCATCTCATTAGCCAAAAGCAGGCCCATAGTTCCCATTGAAATACTGGTCAGTTTGTTGATTTAAATTTACTTGTTCTTTATTTTAAATATTGTATTTATTCCCGTTTTGGTTTTTTTCTTTAAAATAAGAAATGTGCAGTGTGAGTAGGGATTTGTTCACAGTTTTTTTTTATAGTCTGGCCCTCCAACAGTCTGAGGGACAGTGAACTGGCCCCCTGTGTAAAGTTTGGGGACCCCTGCTCTAAATGGCCTCTATTTTTACATTGGTCAAGCTGACTCTGCTCAGCGCTCATCAGCAAACCGTGGCCCACAGTTTGCCCTGTATAATTGTTGGGAAGACACAACAGCATGAAATGTGTCCCTTTAATGCACTGCGCTGCTCTGTTCTCTCACAGCTCCGTCTCCATGTCTGGGCAGCTCGCTTCCTCTTTGCAGATGTTGCCAAAAGCAAAAGGAATTCACTCCTAGTTCTTTGGGCTTGAGTCCTGCCTGAAACTTGGCCTTGTTAAATTAATTAAACAAGGAGGCTATTAGACTGATGCGGTTCTCGTGATGGGGCCTAGGTGAGCAAACCAAAATCTGAGCTTGTAAAAGCCCCAAGAAGATTAAATCCAAACACCAAGGACAGCCAATTACACGCTACAGCCAATCAGTAACTTCCTTACTTTGCCGCTGCCCTTTCTCTATAAAAGTCTCCCCAGAGCGCAGGTCCGCTGCAGTCCTCCTAACTCTTAACGGTCTGGTACTTCTGGATTCAAATTGATTTTTGTTCAGATAAACTATTAAAATGTTAAATATGCTTCAGTTTATCTTTTAACAGCCTTAACGTTTTTATAAGCATTGATATGGGAGATTTTTTTTTAAAAAGCAGCGTCCAGTCTGACCAGAAACAAAAGCATGTTACAGTTGAAAGATTGTCCTTTTTTTCCACTTTATTTTAAAAATATTTTTAGTTAATTTAGTGGGATGATATTGGGTAAAGTTATACAGGTTTCAGATGTGCAATATATAATACATCATCTGTGTATTGCATTGTGTGCTCACCACCCCGAGTCAAGTCTCCCTCCATCACCATCTGTCCCCCTCTAACCTCCCTACCGTCCCCCACCTTTTCCCTCCTGCAATCCTCACACTGCTGTCTGTGTCTGTAAATTTTTCTTTGCTTAATCCCTTCCGCTTTTACACTAAGACCCCAACCCTCATCCCATCTGACAGCTGTCAGTCTGTTTTCTATATTTATGAGTCTGTTTCTTTTTTGTTTGTTAGTTTATTTTGTTCATTAGAGTCCACATATAAATGAAATCATATGGTACTTGTCTTTCTCTGACTGGCTTATTTCACTTAGCATAGTAATCTCCAGGTCCATCCATGTTGTTGTAAAAGCTAAGATTTCCTTCATTTTTACAGCTGAGTAGTAAGTATTCCATTGTGTAAATGTATTACAGTTTTGTTTTTTTTTTATCTATTTATCTACTGGTGGGCCCTTGGCTGTTTCCAAACCTCAGCTATTGTAAATAACACTGCAATGAACATAGGAGTGCATATATCCTTACAAATTAGTTTTTTTGTGTGTTTATTTCAATATATTCTTAGAGGTGAAATCCCTGGGTCGTAAGGCAGTTCCATTTTTAATTTTTTGAGCTAACTTCATACAGATTTTTACAGTGGCTGCCTACATTCCCACTGTGAGAAGGTACCAAAGAACTGTAAAACTTAGTACAGGCAACGCCATTGCAAAGAGGAGAACTCAGGCTTCTTGCCCCCTCCTTTCTTTAGAGAATGGAGGGAGAAGGATGTGGGAGCTTCCTGGCATACAAGGAGGACTGGGCCACTTAGTTTAACTATAGTTCTCTGAAAGAATAAAGGTTATTTGAAGAACTTCCTTTCCCTTCTAATAAGAGACAATATTTACATATCCTATACTGATTTTAACTCTTCTTCCCTCCCTGGAATCCTGAGAGTAACATATACCTCTAGCTAGACAAAAGAATGGGAAGTAAACACTAAAAGATTCGTGAATGTCTTTGATGTGTAAAACTACATAACTATTGTGTTACCTTGTAAGTTTTAATTAGTAGGAATGTTTTTATAGATCCTATAGCTGAATGTTGTAAGCTTATTGTGTCATGCTCCCCCTCTTTTTCCCCCAAACTATATGTGATCAAGTCTATATAAAAAGCTTCAGGGCTACTTTGCACACACACTATTTGGGTTAGCTATACCCCAAGTAAGTCATATGCAGCCGGCTTATTAATAAATCTCCTCCTAAAAATTCTTCTGTATCCTGCCTTCGTGTATCTACGTAAACCCGCAGAATTAAGGTACGCTACTTTATAACACCACCAGCAGTCCACAGGTTCCCTTTTCTCTACATCCTCATCAACACTTATTCTTTCTTGATTTATTGGTGATAGCCATTCTGACAAGTATGAGGTGATATCTTATTGTGGTTTTAATTTGCATTTGCCTGATAATGAATGACAATGAACATTTTTCATATGTCTGTCACTTGTCTTCTCTGGAGAAGTGTCTGCTCCAGTGTTTTGCCCATTTTGTTAATTGGATTGTTTGGGGGTTTTTTGGAGTTGAGTTTTATAAGTTCCGTATAAATTTTGGATATTAAGCCCTTATCAGATGTATTGGCGTATATGTTCTCCCATTCAGTGGGTTGTCTTTTAATTTTGTTGATGGTTTTCTTTGCTGTGCAAAAACTTTTTAGTTTATTGTAGTTCCACTTGTTTATTTTTTATTTTGTTTCCTTTGCCTGAGGAGACATATCAAAATGATATTGATACAAGACATGTCTGAGATTTCACTGCCTACATTTTCTTCTTTGAGGCAGTGGAGGGACCGGCACCCTGGCCAGAGCTCCAGTTATGCAAACACATCATGGAGACCACAGCAAGAAAGGCTTCTCTCCAAAACACTCTGGTCCCTAGGAAGACATTGTTCAACATAAATGATGGAAAATGCTGTCTGGGCAGCATGCTGAGTTACTTTGTGTTTTGTTGGCCCCAAGAGTTTTTATTTTCTGGTAAGGATTGGGATTGCTCTGTGTCTAAAAACTGTTCTTGCTTATAAGATGTGCTTTCTGTCTCTTGTCTTTTTTAGTTCAGTTGTTTTAAAGCAACCAGGAGCTGAAGGCCTAAAGGAGAAGGCTATCTTTTCAGGGGTGACTGTAGGGTGGTTATATATGGTGCTGGGCCAGGCCTGGGGGCGGGGGGAAGGTCCAGAGAGGGGCAGCCTCGTGGCCCCAGGAGCTGGTCCCTCTGGCATCCTGCATCGCTTTATCCTAGGGCCACTGCCTGCTGATGTACCTATCCCTGAGGCTGTGTCTCTGCACTCTTCCACAGGAAGTGGATAGCAAAAAGGGAAAACCAGAGCAGGAGAGTGACATAAGAGACTTCTGCAGGGACAGGTGACACACAGACGACCTGGGCCTCCTCAGGAATTCCAGTGAGGACAGTTGGGAGCTTGCTGGGATGTGTCATAGGACAGACTTTAATATATGTGGAATGTTCTTGCCCTACGCAGTTGAAGGCAGAGTACACACTTTCTTCCTCATTTGGGTAAATGCTTGAAAGGTTTCTTTTAAGTGTGAATGCCATGTCATGGTTAGGCGCAGCGTTAAATTAAAGAGCTGATTTTAAAAATTGACATCATGTCAACGTTAGCCGTTAAAGTATATTGTTTAAAGATATTTAACGGTTTAGCTGAGCTACAGCCAAAGAGGACTCCCAATGAAGGAGATTAGAAAACAAATAGTATTGGAAGTTCAATCGCTTAGGAGAAGAAACAGGACAATGTCAGAGAAAGGAAGTCGGGATAATCCAGTGAGCACTTCACATCACCACTGAGGGTCATTGCTAGAAAAAGGCTGCCTGGTCTGGTCGGGGGGAGGCAGAGGACGGGGACAGAAACTGCACTAAGTATGTCTTTCATGTATTTGATCTCTGGCCAGTCTAGAATTTACAGTCGCTATTAGTTTGTGAGAAAATTTCCCAAATTTCACCCAAAAAAACAAAATCCAGTCAAAATATTGTTTCTAATCCATTGTAAACCTTGTCATATTTCAAAGCTAAAATTTAGCCCCAAGCCAAAGGCCCCCAGGGAGACGGTCCAGCTAAAGAGCAGGGTGCAAAGAAACGCTGATGCTGATGGCCCTTGAGGTGATGCTGATGGGTCGTTCCAGAGAGAGCGCCTGGCTACATCAAACCCTTGCCAGCCATAATTTAAAGGAGCAGAAGTCATTAGTTTGCAGCGTTGCTCTCCCTATACCAATAAAACTTGTATTTGCCTTTCCTTGCAAGCCTCATTGCTCTGCAACTCAATGTCAGCCGGTGAGTGAGAACTGTCTCAGTAACACTGACAACCACACATTTCAGCAACATAAATGTCTGACATGCGTTTCTGGTCTTCTGAAGGTTATCGAGTTGAATTGTATCCCAAGCTGTACCTGTATTCTCAGTCCTGGCTGAGAGGGACAAAACACTGATAACCTTCAGTGGTCCAGACAGCTTATAACATTTGTTTGTAATAAAAGCAATCATGAATTTAACTCAAAAAGGAAATTGAAGGTATAGCCTCTTGGTTAACTGAATCAGTTGTCTGAGATTTGATCACGAATCGATCAAGCAAATCTCCCTCTAATTTGTGTGGATGTAATCTAGCAGTCAGCTGCCAGATCTCTCCCCTTTGGTGAAGAGAGAAATTTCACTTGAGACACTGAATTCCACAGCCTCTGTGAACCCTAGCCCTCATCCTGATTTATGTGAATTATCGTGAATTTATATTTTCATGGACCATTTCACTGAACTCCTGTGTCTGTGGGCAGCTGCTCCTGTTGTGTCCCATCGAACACTAATAAGAATTATGTTTACTGATGAAAAAGATCACTTTAAACAAGCATCCAGTGAAATTAGTGTACTTTTCTAAAAGTACTCTTCAGTGGTTGTAGAAGATATTGCATTGTATACATTATTCAGTCATCCACATCCTCATTTTCCCCTTTTCTCTACTTGATATGTACTGCCTGTTTTTGTTTTTCTTTTCTTTTCCCCTCTTATCTTATAGAGAACAAAATAAACTCCTTTCTTGGTAATAATACAGGGAGTATAGCAATCACCATATTTTAAAATTGAGATCTATGGAATTAGAACATTGTATCAGTTTAAAGTATAAAACATGTTGATTTGATACATTTATGTATTGCAATAGGATTATCACCATAGGGCTAGCTAACAATTCTATCACGTCACATAATTACAATTTCCTTTTTGTAATAAGACCGATTAAGAAACAGTCTCTTAGCAGATTTGAATATTGTAATACGGTATCATTTGCTGTAATCACTATGTTGTGCACTGCATCTGCAGGGCTTATTTATCTACCAGTTGCAAGTTTGTAGCCTTAAACAACTTTTCTGCAATTTCCTTCATCCCCCTGGTAACTGATTCTATTCTCTGTTATTATGAGTTCATCTTATTTTAGATTCCAAATATAAGTGAAATTATGCAGTTTTTGTCTTAGACTTTTCTCTTTTAGTATAATGCAGTAAAGTTTCATCCATGTTGTTACAAATATCAGGATTTTCTTCCTTCTCATGGCTGAATAATATTCCCTCATAGATGGATAGAGATAGATAGATACAGTGATATGTGTGTGTGTGTGTGTATATATATATATATATATATATATATATATATATTTATACATATATTTACCATGTGATATATATCTATAGTTATACATCTATTCATACATATATATAAATATATACATGTATACATAAAATATATACATGCATACATATTTATCACATTTTTAAATTAATTTACCCACTGACAGACTTTAGTTATAATTTTAGGCAGAGTTAGGATTTTATTTGTATTACAAGAATTTGTTCAATCTTATAAAAATTGTTTTTCTTAACATTTTACTAAACCTTACAAGAGTCACTTTACTGGCTGGAATAACACATTTTAAAATATAAAACTCATAAGAAATGAAATTGGAAATTTTACTTTCTAACAAGCTCAGGCATTTGTAATTAATCGCTTGCCATATGACTTTGCAGTCAGTTGGACCTGGGTGCAAATCGTGAGTCTCAACTCACTGGCTTTGTCCCCTTGGCAAATTGATTAACTTCTCTGAGGCTTGATTTCATTTAGTCTTGAATAATTGGCATAGTACCTACCAGGTACAAATACTTATTTCCAATAAATTTCTTCCTTACCTTAAAACACCTCATTATTTAAGTTTTAAGAATAAAGGCTATAAATCAATTTTGGTGGCCAGGATCACATTAGAGAAAATAAATTCTTCCTGACTATCGACACTTTTTCATTAGTTCTTTCACTTTTTCTGAAGTAAATGATTATTCACTTACCATACTAAATATGGAGGTTATACCTTCTGTTTTCTAATTGTTTTACTTCTTGTTTTCTACTTTATTGTTATTTCCAAACCTTTCTTATAATGCAGGTCTTTTAAAGTGAGTTAGTTATAGTGAAGAAAAGAGCTTAGCACCTTTCATAAACAGGAATAGATCATTTGAATTTTAAAAAAGTAGAATCAAAGATAATAGCAATATTTCAAGAGGAAGGCAATATGATGCAATAATGATAAAAACGAGAAAGATATCTAAGGATATCAAAAGACATGTTTTCATCAAACATCAGAATACCCCACCATACCCCAAATGGCTATATATCCTGGGCTGTGATTCTGTCACTCAGCAGTTCCCAAACACAGTTCCCAGCCCAGTGCAACTGGCAAAAACAAACAATCAAACAAACAAACAAACCTCAGAGACAGTCAAGCTCTAACCACAGGGATTCTGATCGTCTAGTCAAGGATGACCTCAGAAACTTGTATTTTAAAAAGCTTTCGAGATAATTTTAGTTCAGCCTAGTTGGAAACCAGTGGTCTAATTGGCAATGGCCAAGCAATATATATATATATATATATATATATATATATATATATATATATATATATATATATATATATATATATATATAGTATTTTTCTTAAGTAAGAAGCAGGGAGGCAGACAGACAGACTCCCTCATGCACCTGATTGGGATCCACCCAGCATGCCCACTAGGGAGCGATGCTCTGTCCATCTGAGATATCCTTCCATTGCAACTGGAGCCATTCTAGTACCTGAGGTGGAGACCACAAAGCCATCCTCTGCACCCGGCCCAACTGTGCTCCAATGGAGCCTTGGCTGCAGGAGGGGAAGAGAGCGATAGAAAGAAAGGAGAGGGAAGGGTGAGAAGCAGATGAGTGCCTCTTCTATGTGCCCTGGGAATTGAACCCAGGATTTCCACATGCCAGGCTGAGGCTCTACCACTGACCCAACCGGCCAGGGTGCAATAGACCATATTTTTAAAATAGGTACTGAAATGTGTTTTACTTTATTTATGTAAAGAAATAACTTATAGATAATTCTGAATATGAAGAAACAGTTTCAATCATATAGATTGAAGGAAAACTATCACAGAGTTATATTTTTGTATTACTTTCTGGTTTGAAACAATCTACATGCAAAGTATCTGAAGGTAATTATTACTTGTACAACACATTTTAGTTTAACAGAGTAACTCTACATTTGTTCTTTCATTTGCTCATCACAATAGCTCTAAGAAATGGCTGAGAATGGAAATGATAGCATCTTGTATTATGAGGCAGCAGGCAATGCCTCGTTAATTGCTTTAACCATTTAAAACTCATATATTGTCATCATTTATTCTCTCACAATTCAAAGTTCATTGCTTCTACTTCTCTAAGTACATGATGTGGAATTAGACTTTCAGACTTTTTCATACGTGGTTACAGCTTCTGAGACTGGCGCTCTTGGCCTTATTATCCTAAGTGATGGAGTCCCCTCTGTTAGCTTTCCAAATTTGATCAATAGGACAACAGAGGGCCACGCCCTGCAGTCTGTCTGATATCCAGGAAGCCCTTTGACAGTACCCAGGTGCACAGAGTCTATACTCTACTCATAACTCCCCTCTTTTCTGTTAAAGGAGCTCATTTTGTTACCTACAGAAACATACAGCAAAGGGAAAAACCCAACTTAAACTTGGCATTGAAGCCAAATTTAAAAAGTATAGAGTTTACTTTCCTCTAGATGAACAGTTCTCAAGGTGTTTGTTTTTTGGTTTTGGGTTTTTTTTTTGTATTTTGTTTTTTGGTTTTTTTTTTTTATCTTGTCACATTTACAATATGGCATTTGCATGTGGGAGACACAGTGTTAATTATTTAACTAATAATTTTTAAAAGCAAAGCATTTGCAGATTTTGGCACTTTAAGTATTACCAGTGACAAATTATTTGTCACTTCATATTGTTGCTCAGGATTAGTCAGGACCCCCGGTGTGCTGCGTCAGCCTCCTTCCCTCTGTAATCCTGGCTTCCAGATGGAGCAGGAAGGCCGCAACCTGGTCGCACCACAGGCGACCAGCTCGGGGTGCTGGTTCCATGACTCAGAAACAGGACTCGTGTGCGTTGGAGCAGTTAGACCCAGAATTCGCGATGGATGCGACAGAGTCGCTTTTCGTCCTTCACTGAGGTGGAGACTTGGAAAGCCATTGAGTAAGAAAAAACAAAACAAAAACAAACCCCAAACATTCCTGTTACTCTCAGAGCACTAACACTGTCTGACTCTCCTGACACCAGAGGTGCGGGTCTTCCACGCATCAAGCAATTCTGCGACGTCACCTGCATGTCTTACGATTCAAGCATGGTTGACAGGACCTACTTGTGTTAGCGTTCGATCCCATAGGTGAAAGTTCAGTCCTACAAGACTGCCCCACGTCAGAAACCAATCACTAGTCCCAGGTAGTCACCTGTATGCCTGACTGACTGACTATACTCAGGGTTCCTACGTGAGCACCTTGAGTTAGATAATTTGCTAGAATAGTTCACATTCTAACCATTCTTTATTATAATGCAATAGGATGCAGGTGAACAGACACATGAAGACCAACACAGGGCAAGGAGTCATGAGGGGAGGAGCTTCTGTCCCATAGACTTAAGTGCCCCTCCCTCCCAGTACATGGATGTGTTCATCAGAATGCACAGGGTGACATTTACAGTAAAGAGGAGAGTCTTCCCGTTCAATGGTGTTTTCTTAAATAAGGTGGCACCCGTACTTTCTTAAAGGCAATTTAAGAAGACCTCCCCTTAGTATGTATGTCCACCAAGAAAGTAGACAAATTGAGATCAATAATTTCTTAGTTTTTTTTTTAATTAAGAGCCCTGTGTCTTATTTTTTCCATTAAGATTTCCCCTATTTTATTATGTCTTTCTCAAGCCTCAAAATTGGATAAAAAAATAAATTGCATAAAGAATCCCTCATAATGTATTTGTGAATTTAGAAACTGCCACACTATTTAGCATTTAGGGCTTCACACTTTCACCCAGTATTTCTCTAAGTATGTCACGAGACTAGACATTTCTGGCATTGATCCAAAGATTGTGCATCAGAGATGGCTTACCATGGCTTCATTTTTCATTACCCCCAAGCTATAAAAAAGAGCAGATATATTTAAATTGCATTATATATTTCTAATTTAATTTTGTTTGGTGAATTTAGTGATATCTGAAAATTAATGAAGCTAAAGAAATGGGGTTTAAAACATTCTTCTTTAAGCCTGACTAGGTAGTAGCACAGTGGATAGTGCCAGACTGGGATGAGAAGGTCACAGGTTTGAGCGCGGGGTCACTGGCTTGAAGCCCTAGGTCACCGGCTTGAGCCCAAGGTCGCTGGCTTGAGCAAGGGTTCACTCACTCTGCTGTAGCCCGCAGTGCAGGCACAATGAGAAAGCAATCAATGAACAACTACGAAGCTGCAACAAAGAATTGATGCTTCTCATCTCTCTCCCTTCCTGTCTGTCGCTATCTGTCCTCTCTAACTTTTTCTATCATAAAAAAACAAAAACTTCCCTGTTTGTAATTTAAACTAATAATTTAAATTCATCTCATCATCTCCAATTTATGGTATAATTATAGATCAAGTCCTTTATTACTTTTTAGTAAGTAAAGAAGTAAAAATAAACAAGTCAATGGTGACATTTTGGTGGCTAGTCTTTCCTAAACTCTTTATTTGATTTTTACTTTTCAAAAATATTCATAAAAATACAAACTTTTAGACACATGAAACTACACTATATATAGTGTTTCCGTGTAGGTCTATTTATTCAATCTTTGTAAACCCTATTATATATACATATATAGCAATATATATTTACATCTCTGCTTAGTTTTAATTTTCTCTCTTTAGGCAGTGAACTTACCAGGTAGCCAGTGCTACCAATTCAGTCTGATCATTTTATATGTTTCTCCATTCCAATATAATCCAATGCAAAACAACCTAAACACACACACATTTCCTGAGTTTTATAAGTTCTCTACTTATTGCTCTTCTCATTCAACAATGCACTATGGAAGTCTTCTTTGCCAGCTAATATAGCTCTAGCTCATTTTTTTGTGGTTGAGTATTTCATGATGTGTACCTATCACAGCTACTCCCCTGCTAAAGGGCATTTACATTGTTTCTAGTTTTTGAACACTACAAATACTGATTCATTAAGCATGTTTGTACATAATTCCTTAAAATATGGAGCTTTACTTCTGTTATGGATTTCTCAAAGTGAAGTGAAGATGTTAAATCAAAAGAAAGAAAGATATATATTTAATTTTAATTCCATTCCAAAAGAGCTGGCTTGGTGCACATTCTTTAGAAAAGAATCTGTTTTCAGCCCTCATTACAAGTAGGTGATGTTTTTCTATTTAATGTTAGCGATTTAATGGATAAGGATGATAGCTATAATTACAGTTGTATATCCTTTCAAAAATTCAATACACGTTTAATTGTTTATATAAAACATTTTTATTCATATGGTTTGCTTCTTTTCTTATAGTATTATAACTTTTTATTACAATTGGTAATATTATTCTTTAGTTTAATATAAATTATTTTAAATAAACATTTTACTCTAACAGCTTATATTTCTTTGTAGATAAACTGATAACACTCAATGAAAGCATATCTAAGGTGATTAAATTACTATTGTTTATCTGAAAACCTTCAGTTTTTTTGGAAAATGGATACTGAAAGGAAGAAACAGTAGAGTTGTTAACAGCACATTATTACTAGTGTACCATGAATAAGTGTAGGAACATCATGTCTTAAAAAGTAATGAAAATATATTGAGATTATCCAAAATAAAACCTTAGAATTGGAGGAAGGGATAAGAAGTTGTCAAATGGTTTGTCCTGTATTCACAGATATAAAAAGAATTAACATTAACTTCTTAATTTGAAAATCTAGAAACATCTTTCGTAATGTTATTTAACAAGAAAAGTTAGATCTTATGTGCAATTCTCTCCAATCCTTTTTTTTTTTTAATCTTTCCCTCCAAAGCCTAGAGCAAAAGCTTGCTGCTTGTTTGAATTCTTGGAGAGAAGTTGTATTAAAATGTAACCTAGGCCCTGGCCGGTTGGCTTAGCAGTAGAGCGTCGGCCTGGCGTGCGGGGGACCCGGGTTCGATTCCCGGCCAGGGCACATAGGAGAAGCGCCCATTTGCTTCTCCACCCCCACCCCCTCCTTCCTCTCTGTCTCTCTCTTCCCCTCCCGCAGCCAAGGCTCCATTGGAGCAAAGATGGCCCGGGCGCTGGGGATGGCTCCTTGGCCTCTGCCCCAGGCGCTTGAGTGGCTCTGGTCGCGGCAGAGCGACGCCCCTGGTGGGCGTGCCAGGTGGATCCCAGTCGGGCGCATGCGGGAGTCTGTCTGACTGTCTCTCCCCATTTCCAGCTTCAGAAAAATACAAACAAACAAACAAACAAACAAACAAAAAAATGTAACCTAGAACACTGAAAAGGAAAATCAGATCAATTTTGCTGCAGACCTTCAGGCCAAATGGCAGGGAAGAGGCCATTTATACATTTGGGAGAATTTGAACCATTAAACACGTCCATTTTGTACTTGTGGAACCATTGACTTGGATAAAGATAGTTTCAGAGACCGTTTTACAGCAGAGATGTGAGAAAGCCACACGAGTCAGAAACAATTTTTGATTAGAGGCAACAAATTCTGCCTCAACAATTTTTAAAGCTAGCTTCTTAAAAGACATTAAAGATCAGTGGCATGAGGCTGTCATTAAAGAGCCCTGATATCTGTAATAATTCCATGACACCTATACACATCTGGAGAAATATACTCTTAAAACTGTAAAAGTAATTCAGCCCAAGTTTTTAAAAAATCCCTGATTAGTGACTGATTAGGGTGGGTATACATTTATGCAAAAAGACACTCTTTGAATCAATTTGGAAATGAGAAAAAGGAACGCACTTTATCTGTGAAGAATGTATGACTTCTTTTTTCTAGCATCTGTCTACTATTCCAGAAAACTATTTCCGCTTTTGAAAAATGTTCTATTTTTTTTTCTGCAAGAATTTTCTTTTAGTTAAAGAGTGTAGAACCTAGAAGCTTCTCAATCAATATTTTTAAAATGAATAAGTAAACAGACTGTCTCATCACATCATTAAATAAGCTAAGAAGTGCAAGTCAGATTAACTTCTTAGGTGCTAGGTGTCATAGACTGAATTATATAGAAGGGAAAGTTGGGAGAGAAGAGGTGTATTAAGCATTAGAATCTCAATGATCACTTTTTGAGAAATCACTCCATTATAGACTAGATTTTCTATTTTTTAAATATTTTTTAAAAACTTTATTGAAGTGACACTGGTTAATGAAATTATGTAAATTTCAGGTGTATAATTCTATAATACATCATATATATTATAGTTTATATAATTGAAGCATCCTTTTTAATTTTTATTGATTCTTAATTTATTGTGTTTACATGGATTCAAGTGTCCCACTGAATATAACTCCCTCACCCCCCACCCCTGTGTCCCTTTTTATACCCCCTTTGCCCCCTTCCCTCCAACTCCCTCCTCCTTCCCTCTAGGGTTTGCTGTCCTGTTATCTGTATCTCTGTGCTGTGTATATATAGTTTCACTAATCCCTTTACCGTCTCTGATCCCATCTCCTGATCCCCCTTCCCTCTGACTGCTGTCCCTCTGGTCCCTGTGACCCCAGCTCTGCCTCTATTTTGTTCCTCAGTTCACTTTGTTCATTAGATTCCACATATATGTGAGATCATATGATATTTTCCTTTCTCTGCCTGGTTTAATTCACTTAGCATAATAATCTCCAGGTCCATCTCACAAAAGGTAAGGTTCCTTCTTTTTCACAGCCGTGTAGTATTCCATTGTGTATATGTACCACAGCTTTTTAATCCACTCATCCAACTGATGGACACTTGGGCTGTTTTCAAATCTCGACTACTGTAAACAATGCTGCAATAAACGTGTGGCTGCATATCTTCTTTTGAATCAGTGATTTGGTATTCTTAGGATATATTCCTAAAAGTGGGATAGCTGGATCAAAAGGCAGTTCCACTGTACAGTGTGCTCATCGCCCCAAGTCAAGCCTCCTTCCGTCACCATTTATTTCTCCTTTAGCCTCTTCTGCCTGATGTAGCCCTCTTTCTCCCTTGTAGTGCCATACTGTTGTCTGTCTCTATGAGTCTCTTTGACTTAAGAGTTCATAGTCTCTGTCTTCACTTCACATCACTGCATATGTAGGATCCTTTCCATCTCTGTGTTTTTCCTAACTATTCAATTTTAGATGTTATATCAGCTATTTTTAGGTTATCTTTTTTTATTTATTCCTCTTTCACTCATAATATATGCCATTTTTGCAACTGACTATCCCAGATTTCACATTTTTATAAAGTTGCAGAATTCATTTTAAAATATTCAACTAATATATGCCTGAGATATGTTAGATATTGAGGACAGAAATATTTGCTAAGATAAAAGGAGGTTTATTTACATTGTTAATCTAACCTTAAGTGGTCATGTTATATATTGTGCACTTTAAAACTTTTTATATGGAAACACTTTCAAAAGGTTTAAGTAAAACATTAAAAACATCATAGATCAGAGCAGAGCTTAATAAGCTTCTTATAGAAATAATAAGTTTGCAATCTCTCTTTTCCAAAAAGTTTCTGAAGAACAGACTAATATTAAATGAATAAAGTGAATGTTCTTTTGAGATGCTACTATTTTTTTAAAATTAACCACATTTAATAATGCAGTATTCAAAATATATCATGGGATGTAGTTTTTAAAGCATGGTCAGCCTTATTTTTTAAATAGGTTTAGTTATCTTAGCCATTTTTTCAAAGCTTAAAAGTACCTATAAAAAAACATAGTTATTGATTACAATTCCTACATCTTAATCTTTCTTATCCACCTGGTCTTTGAAGACCCAAAAGCAATCAATTTTAAACGATTTATAGCCAGATCTTACTGCACTGGATTTGACAATGTTTAGCTTAGTATGTTTCCCAGAGGCATAGAAATAACTGCAGAAACCCCCAAGGAACCGAGGCAGAAGGTCATTTGAACTTGTTCACATAAGTTTTCACTGCTTAAGTAAGACATTCATTGAGCCCATTTCATAAAGTGAACTTGGTGATTGAGACAACCAATGTTAATGCAATTGGATTTTATATGTATAATTATCTTTCACTTTACATTAATTTATTAATTTGGTTTCTTACTGAAAATCCCCTTGTCAGAGACTATGAATTAATGTATTAACAAGTCTAGTGATAATTTTAAGAGATATGTTCACCTCTGTGAAAACATAACATTTTACAGAAGCTTATGTCATTGAGGGTAGAAAGAGACATGCAAAGGATAAAAACAAAAAGTGTCTGATGCAAACTTAGTGGTCAGCAAATGACATACCCCAAAATATTTTAACTGCTAACAGGCTAACATAAAAACATTGAAGAATATTTTTTTATATATACTTGAAGTTACTTAAGTAAATATTCTAGAAATAACTCCAGAGAATCTTCTTGATTAACAGATATAGACACTAATACACAAAAAGTTAAATGATCAGCCTGATGAGCTTCCCTGGTTAAAATCTAAACCTAGCAGAGGTGCCTGACCTGTGGTGGCGCAATGGATAATGCATCGACCTGGGATGTTGAAGTCATCAGTTCAAAATGCTGGGCTTGTCTGGTCAAGGCACATATGGGATTTGATGCTTCCTGCTCCTCCTCCTGTTCTATCTCTTTCCTCTCTGTCTCTCTCTCTCCTCTCTCTCTCTCTCTCTCTCTCTCTAAAAGTAAATAAATAAAATATAAAAATATAAAAAATAAAAATTAAAAAAAACCCAGCAGAGGCAACTTCCTCTATCTGCATGGCCCCGGATTTCTGCTGACTGACAACTGAGTTAGCAAATTAAACAATATATCTTGTGAGACAGCAACACCATGACTGAACTTCGATACAAGAAGAGGCTCTAGAGAATGCTTGATTTTACACTCCATCTCTTCATGTTGTTTATTATATCATATAACTTACAAAAGTCTATAACTTTTCAAGTTTACACTTACTTTTATTTGTAGTTAAATTGATTTTAATAATTACTCTGATGAGTAACTACTGTTTAATCTGAATTCATCATAATCTAAATTAATCAGACTGAATTCCCTGAAAGTACATCCCATTCTTATAATTAACTGTATTGAAAATGAGAACAAAACACTTCAATACTTCTTATATTTTAGGAATAATAATATTGTATTTTCTTAAAGTTTTATAAGTACAAAATTAAAACAATTTCACATGAAAATACTAAAATAAGTAATTACTGATTCTATAATAGTATTATTTGCGTGTGATAATAAACAATTTTAATTAACTTCCAGAAAATGAAGTTTTATTGGTAAAATAATAAGCAAACTTGCAGTAGTAACAAAATAAAGAGAGAGAATTGATGTTGCTTGACATCAAGAACCAATGGGGCTTTCTGATTGGTTCATTCAGTTCTCTTTCTTTTGACTAACTTTCTGTACATAGCCAAAATATCAGTGCCCACAGCCAGTTAGTATTTAATGGTTTTAAAAGATACTACAAGACAGGTATAGAACACTGGAAATCAAGTTCAAGGATCTCAGAGATGCTTTAGGAAGGGACCTTAGAATAAACCATCATGATCAGGGAGCTAAAAATTGAAAGTAGTCATGATATGTGATTTTATCTACTTCAGAACTGAAAGGTGAAAGAATTTTCTTCTAAGATGGGTTATATCTGTACAATGACTTCAGTGAAAACCAAGGCAATCACAATTTAAAAAATATTTTTAGGTAAAAATTCTCAATAACTAACACAGCAATTAATGTCAACAGCATAAATAATAATCAGAATAAAATTTTATAAAAATGAGACTCAGAGACATGAACAAGAGGGTGGTGGTTATGGGGGGGAGGGGAAGGGAGGGGCACAAAGAAAACCAGATAGAAGGTGATAGAAGACAATTTGACCTTGGGTGATGGGTATGCAACATAATCAGATGTCAAGATAACCTGGAGATGTTTTCTCTGAACATATGTGCCCTGATTTATCAATGTCACCCTATTAAAATTAATAATAAATGTATAAAAAATAAAATTTTAACTTCAGAATTGGTAGATTAACTTGAGAAAAATGTATATGAACTTGATTAAAATGTTTTGTGGGTTTTTTTTTTTATCAGAACTTCAAACTACAAATCCCATTTGTTAGAATTACCTTATATTCTTTTTATCTTTCACATTTTAAGTTCTACTTTCTTGGGTCTACTTGCTTCTTTTGGTACAAATGTAAGTCTAGTGCTTAGCTTAGAAAATTGCAGCTGATGAAAAGAATCTCAGAGAGATAAAAAGAGGAAAAACTTCCTGTTTCTCAATAGGTGGTAAAAAAAAAATAGGCACACTTGTCTTTGAAATAAAACTTGTTCGAATAATGTGGCAAACTGAGAACATACCCAAAGCCACCTGTCCTCCTCTTACCTGATGCGGAGACACCTGTGAAATGAGTTCATTTGTTGTTGCTGTCTGTGTTGCTAAAAAATTGTTTTGGAAGCTGTTATTCATACAAAGGAGTCTTCTAAGACCCTTATTTCAGATAATATTTTTTTATTAATTATAAACTGAGGAATAATTTGTAAATTGACATTTCCTATATGGGAATTCCTTGTTAATATTTCTTCTTTGCTATATGCATTAAGATCGATGAACCCCTAGAAATAGTGTTTCAGTCTCATATTTTTTGTCCATTTCTGAAGAGCCATAATCCATATTGGTCTCTTCGTAAATCATTCTCTCTTGATCTTACATATCTAGCAAGTTCAATATATATACACATATAAAAACATACTTATAGTATTGGCACTAACCTTTCTTCTGTAAATGCTCCAAAGTGTGGCCAACCAAGAACTTTTTCTGTGTTTTTTAAATAGCTGTTTTTAGAGAATAGAGCTTAGCTTTGTTTAAAATATATAACTATATAAGTGTTAGATTTTACTGAAATGTGTGAACGGGCAAAAAAAAATATTTATCTGTGAAATAAAAAATACATGAATTGATTTAGAAAAATAAACATTGAGATGACTATTAAAAAAAAAGTGCAGGTTTGAAAATTATTTTACTGTTTATATTACCATTATAACATTGTTTATCATTAACTATCTTTGAGTTTTATTTCTAAAGTAATAATTTTTATGATAAAAATTCTTTTAAAATTAAAAAAAATATTATCTTTGATAAATTTAACTTGACTTACCTATAGCTATGAAGTTGAACAGATGTAGGAAAAACTAGAGGTACATGTACAAAAAGTAACATATCACAGGGTTTTGGAATAGACATTATTTTCAACCATATCAGAAGTGCTTAAAAACATGTCTTTATCAATGTATATGTCTCTGTCTATATCATCTTAATGATCTGATTTTAACACTTTTTTTTTGCTAGTAACCTTTCTGTGTCACTAAGTCACTTCTGAAAAAGTAACAATAATACTAAAACCGGGTGAGAATTAATTTAGTTAACACATCTAAAACATGTAGAGTAGTGCCTGGCATGTAGTAAGCACTCCATAAAGATTTGCTGTTGTGATGTTTGCTTATCAGATGATCGATAATGAGAATAGTTCTCAAACCAACATTCTATCTTGTTGTGTATCAACCTTTCAGCCGTCTTCAATTTGTGCTTTGCATGTGGGTTTCCGTCATCACATTCAGGGACTTTCAGTGGCATAGGAAGCAGTGTGGACAATCACATAGAGAAATGCAGCACACCCTGGTGATTTAACACGCCTTGGTGCATTTTCTCAAGTGCACCTAATGACAGAGAATATGATTATATGAAAGACATTTCATGCCCTGTAAACATCTGAAAGTGGATTTTACAGGAAAGCCTGTATGTTAAATCAAAGATAGTCATTTGAATCAGTAACCACTCAGTGAACCATTGTATGCTGTGAAATGATTTTTGGAGAAGGCTGTGCTATCACTAATGTGGAGTACTAATGTGAGCATGAAATAATCTTTTATCTGCCTTTTAAAAAGGTGATCATATTCTATTGATGCTTTGGATGAATTTTCCCATTTACCTATATCTTCAATACACTTTTAAATTTTATTTATTTTTTCTGTTCAATCCTAGTGAGTTTTTCTTAAATTTATCATCTACATCTATTGATTTTTCTGTTAGCACCCTTTAATTTATAGGGTGGGGCAAAAGTAGATTTATAGTTGTTGGTATAGACAATAACACCATAATTAATAAATAATAATAGAAGAATAAACTGCATTTCAAGTACTCAGAAGTACATGATATTTTTATCCACCTTGTATATGGAAAAAATATAACAAATTATATAAATGTTTTTTTAAATAAAGTATAAATCCTGTTTTAATATTACAGCACAATATATTTTTTCTTTTAGTATTTCTGAATATCTCATTCATTTACTTTTAAAGTTTTTTTTCTCTTTCCTTGAAATATCACAATTTTCACTAAGAACTTTGTGTATTTTAGTTTAAGTTGGTTTAGTCTCTGTTTTTCATATTTGAAACATTCCTCAAAATTTGGCACTTCTAGGTTCTCTTCTTATACTTAGAAATAAGGTAAGAAAAAGGGAATGTGAATTTTTGGATCCATCTAAAGGAGATACTTGAAGAATAATGGAATAATGGTCTTCTCTATGGAGTAGTAGGGCAAAATTTAAACCACTAATTTTGAGGAATCATAGCTGACAGTATCTCCTGGTATTGTCTCTTGGATAGATAAATTTACCAAAGAGAAAGCCTTTATCTCCAGGATGGAGCTATAAGCCTGGATTCTGATAAGCACTGGACAAGGACAATTTAACTAGATCTTCTCCTAATCTCAGATTATCTTAATCTCAAATTACCTGGTCTTTGGTCTTCTGTAAATGTGGTTCATAGACAGATACCTGCATGTGAGGATGGCACAACAATCTAGAAGTCTAACTTCTATGAACTTTCAATGCATTCAACTTTCAAATCTATCGACCATCCTGTGTCCAAGACACCGTTCCGTTTCCTGAAACCTACTTGGTGACTATGACAGACATTGACTGGGCTCCTGGACTTCCCTCTCCCTTTTCCCTTGGTTCACATGCAGGATGTCAGCTTCCAAACTTTTCTGGTGTACCAAATAAGTCATTGTTCACCAGTGTTATTTTTATCTTCTGCATCTTATTTTCTATTTTCTCATTCCCTCTGTTGGGAAGGTTATTTTTTTACATTTTACCTATAATTTCAGTGTTATTTCTTTGAGAGTTCAAAAGTAATGTGTGAGATCATTTTACTGTCTTTACCACAGATTTCTCACGTGACTGTTTTATCAAAGAATATTTTCTGCCTTGCTCTGAACTATATTCTGTGGGTGCTATGATGACTCCAGTGTATGTACAGTCAGCAGAGTCTAAGGAGAATGCATACATGTAACTAAATAACTAAATAATTAGTTAATTGGCTCAAGTGATATTTAAGTATCCCATTTCAGAATCTGTTCAGATGACATAGTGGATAACATCGTATTGACACGACCTAAACTGTGACTATGGTCAGGTTCCTTAATTCCTTTCTACCTTAGTTTGTGCATCTGTAAATTATAGTCAATGAACTTTTCTACGTTATGTTGTTATTACAAGATCTATGTACTTTAATCCTGTGAAGATACTTAGAACAATGCTTCATACAGTCTAAGCATGGAAGTAATAAATATTCACCAAAATAAAATAAAACAAATAAAATAAATAAAATTATACAGTTTCTTAAGTGCCGTTGTCTGGTAATCCTTTTAATCATTAAGTGTGAAAACCTGAGGATAGAAGCTATTTTGCAATATTGTATAAGGCCTTGGCAATCGTGCTATATTCTAATGGAAGAAATACTTTTTATTATGCATCCCAATATTGCAGTTGATTCTGTATTTTAAAGGACTAGAATTCAACCTTTCCTTGTTCTTTCCATTTATTGAGTGTTTACCTCCATGATTACTCAATTATCTTGATTATCTTACTTACCTATTTATTGATAGATAAGTATTATGTTTTTTTTTAACAGAGCAGAACTGAAACTCAGAGAAATTATGCTGCTGACTCAATGTCACAGAGAGCAGAGAGGATGTACACTAATGATATTGAGATAATCAATCAAAGACGCTCTCATAATAAAAACCTGCATTCCTTCTCATAACATTGTTTGGCTTAGTCAGAAGAAATCATATTTGTCACTAGGCACTTACTGATAAAGGTAACAACTAAAATTATTAACATTTGGGTAAAATTAACATTGTAATTAAAAAAACACCTAACTGAGCAAAAGTAAGACTCCAACACAAAAGAAGAAGTGACAAGAAATAAATGAAACTGTGTGTGTAAGTATAATTAGAGCCCATACTAAAATGAAGAAATCTACTTTTAAAAATTAGATTTAAATTGCTATAAAAAAAAGAAAGACCTTTTGGATAATAAAATCATTACTTATAAAATTAAAAACCAAAATTAACAGAACAGAACAAGAGATTAAACACAACTGAAAATCAAATTAATAAGCTATGAAATTGAGTTGAAACATTCTCCTAGAATGAAATATAATAAAAAATGACATGAAAATTATGAGAGAAAGATAAAAAAATATTGAGGGATTGTACTTAACTGATAAAGGTTATCTACTAGAAACCCACAGATTATCACATATAAGGATGCAATATTAAAAACTTTTTCATTAAAGTCTGGAATAGACAAAAGTGCTATTCCTACTATATCACTGAATGAGAGAATTAAGAAAATGCTATCAGACAAAAAATAAAGCAAGGGAGGAAACAAAACCATATTTGTTTGTGCTAATGTTGTCTACCTAAAATTGTTAAGACAACTGAAAAACTTTTAAGATTTCAGTTTTGGAAAGTGGTCAGATATTAGATTAACATGTAAACATTTATAATTTCTTTTATAGAGCAAAACTAATTGAATAATGTGGTAAAATATAGCCCCATTCACTACAGCAAAAACGATTAAAAACAAAAAAAAGGAAGGAGTTACTAAGCCTAACATAAAATACGCTAGACGATTAAAAGACAAGTATAAACATCATGAAAACTATAAAATTATAAAAACTTACAAAATGATATGCCAAAGCGCTTGGTGAAATGAAGAAATAGACCCTTTTTTGGTTGAGAAGAAGCTGTCAAATCTCTGCAAATTAAAATATAAATTCAGTGCAAAACTGAATTGCAGTCCCAACAGGAATTTTTATGGAACTTGACAAGCTGATCCTAACATTTATTCAGAAAAGAAAATATTCAACATGAAGCAATAATTTTTAAAGCAGTCCAGTGAGTGAGTAATGACCCTACATGGTTTTAGATCATACTTCAGTAATTGAAATAGTCAGCTTAGATGCAGGTATACACGAATAGATCAAAGGAATAGAAAAAAGAGAAATAGATAAAACTTACATGAGAAATTTGTACTCAAAACTTCATGAGCATTTTGTAAAGCCTCTGAAATTCTTATGCATTCTTAATGCAAAAGTCAAATAAATGGAATTTTTTATTAATGAAGAAGCATAAAATAAAAATTTAAAGAAAATGGTTTCTATTCTGTCCACTGACAGAATGTTAGTGACCCTGGGTAAGTCATATAACTTCTTATTCTACTAGTGTTACTGAAAAATAAAAATAATTTAAAAGCATTTTTCCCCAATCTTTAATGCTTTAGGGAAGATCAAATCAAACTATCTGTGTAAAAGTTTTCCACAATTTATAAATTAATATATGGATTTCATTTTTTTTAGTAAATTTTTTGTTTCTCTTTATTATACACAATGAAAACTAGATACTACAAAGCAAAATGGTAATTGTTAGTAGAATAGATCCTTGATATTTACAAAGTAAAAGTCATCAGATACTTATAAATTTCAAAATCCATCATAGCACTATGAGATAATCTTTCTCCAGTAACATGCATATTACTGATGCATACAAATTAGAGAAAACAAAGTAAGAGAGTCCAAAGTTAAGCTTTGGGTGTGTTAAGATTTCTTTTGGACAGCCAGTTAAATTTTTGAGTATGTAACTGTATATACAACCATGGAGTTCACAGAAAAAATTCAGTCTAAAGATATAAAATTTGGGATTCATCAATACAGAAGTCACATTAGAAGCCATGAGACCACCTAGAAAGTAAATGTCAACATAGAAGGGGAGACACAGAAGGACAGAAGTAAAACAGAAGTTGGGGGAGAAAAGGTAAAGCTACAGAGGAGACAAAATAAGTAGCAAAAGAGGTAGGAGGAAAACCAAGAGGAAGGAAGGAAGGAAGGAAGGAAGGAAGGAAGGAAGGAAGGAAGGAAGGAAGGAAGGAAGGAAGGAAGGAAGGAAAGAAAGAAAGAAAGAAAGAAAGAAAGAAAGAAAGAAAGAAAGAAAGAAAGAAGGAAAAGAAAATAGGAGAAAGCAATCAACTGTATCAAATGCTGCTGATAGAAAGAGTAAGATGAAGACTGAAAATTGATAACTCACTTCAGCAATGTGAAGGTCATTGTTAATTCTGATGACATTTTCAGTGGAGTGGAGAACATACTCTGCTGATTGTAGAGTCTTCAAAGAGAGCAAGAGTAGATACGTTTGAGGCGGAGGATGTTGCATTATAGCAGTAGGAGTGCTGGGAAAGAGGATGTTAGGAAGGTAAAGGGTGGACTTATTTCTGCTTTTTTTATATATAGATGTTTCCAGGAATCCTGAAAGGATAAACGCTTCCTAAAGACATTTCTGAAATATAATTTGATTTTAAGTAATATAAATTATTGAAATAAAGTATTAAGGTTAATCTAAGCTATATACCTGTCTAAAAACTATAATGATAAATGGATACAAATTTCATTTTTTAAATAGTAAAAAAAAGTGTAAGTACACTATGTCATAGATGTCTAAAAACTATCAAGATAAATGGCTATGAAGCTCTATTAAAGTATCAAGGAATATGAGATTACATGCCATTTTTAATAAACATTTATGGCCACTGGGTACTGTGCTTAATATAATAATTCCTTGCCTGACTTGTGGTGGCACAGTGGATAAAGCATTGACCTGGAAATGCTGAGGTCACCGGTTCAAAACCCTGGGCTTGCCTGGTCAAGGCACATATGGGAGTTGATGCTTCCAGCTCCTCCGCCCTGTCTCTCTCTCCTCTCTTTCTCTGTCTCTCTCTGTCTCTCTCTCTCCCTCTCTGTCTCCTCTCTAAAATGAATAAATAAAATAAAAATTTAAAAAAAAAAAAAAATTCCCCCAGTTATTTAATTTAGTCTTCAAAACTCCCTTAATAGTTGGCTACATTATTTATTTTATAGGTTACATAGCTAAGAAGTATTACTTTTAGAACATAAAATCAGAGTTTTATTGAGAAGTTCCTACTCTTAACCAGTTTCTCTATTGTTTTCCTTTTTACCTTAATGTATCTGAAAACAGTTGTGTAAATCCATGGTCAACAGTCAGTTATTTAATAACAGTTGTTACCTGGTGAATACTGTATTTATGTAATATTATTTCTTTTCATTTCCAATATATTATAATTACTTAAATAGCTTTTAATAATTTATCTATAATAATACTACCAACTATAATATAATTGAATTATCAGGTATTCATAATTTCTTCAAAGTTAGTAAAAAATAAAAATTTCATCTTTTACACTAAAAAAAAGCAAATGTTGTTGAAGTCACATGTCCACTAGTAATGACACAATCACTTTAATTTTTCTTTTTTTCTTTTTTGAAGCTGGAAATGGGGAGAGACAGTCAGACAGACTCCCGCATGCGCACGACCGGGATCCACCCGGCACGCCCACCAGGGGCGACGCTCTGCCCACCAGGGGGCGATGCTCTGCCCCTCCGGGGCATCGCTTTGCTGCGACCAGAGCCACTCTAGTGCCTGGGGCAGAGGCTAAGGAGCCATCCCCAGCGCCCGGGCCATCTTTGCTCCAATGGAGCCTTGGCTGAGGAAGGGGAAGAGAGAGACAGAGAGGAAGGAGGGGGTGGGGGGTGGAGAAGCAAATGGGCGCTTCTCCTATGTGCCCTGGCAGGGAACCGAACCCGGGTCCCCCGCACGCCAGGCCGATGCTCTACCGCTGAGCCAACCGGCCAGGGCCTAATTTTTAAAAGATGATTGAGGGACAAACTAGATTGAAATCTTTTTTTTTTCCAGGACTTGTTCTACATTAGGCATGTAAAATAAGTTAAAACTTTCACTGATATTAAAAAGACACATTTTTGTGTGTGTTTGTGTATGGTACAATATCAAAACATCATTCAAGACACCATCTTGAGCCTGACCAGGTGGTGGCGCAGTGAATAGAGCGTCAGACTAGGATGCAGAGGGCCCAGGTTCTAGACCCCGAGGTCACCAGCTTGAGCGTAGGCTTATCTGGCTTGATCTAAAAGCTCACCAGTTTGGACCCAAGGTCTCTGGCTCGAGCAAGGGGTCACTCAGCTTGCTGAAGGCCCACAGTCAAGGCACATATGAGAAAGCAATCAATGAACAACTAAGGTTTGCAATGAAAAACTGATAATTGATGCTTCTCATCTCTCTCCATTCCTGTCTGTCCTTATCTATCTCTCTCTCTGTCCCTGGGGGGGGGGGGAGAGGAGGAGGAGACACCACCTTGAATAAAATGTTTGGAAATGTAGCAACAGACATCAGAATCTCAAGGATAGGTCACCAGGCACCTGAGGAGTCTTTAACACGAGATTTGTGATTGAGCTCTGGACAACCTGTGTTTATTAAAGAAGCTACTAATCAATGTTACTGTTCATGCTTTTAAACACTTAACAAAACAAAACAAAAAAATCTCACTCAAATAGTAATTTGGAATGTATTGGAATAAGAATCAAATCATTTATCTCCAACTGACATTTCAAAAGCAAAGTTAAAAATTTGTCTAGAAAAGTGACTTTTATGACTAGTAGCTTACTTTGAGTTTTCTTTCCTTCATATATTACTCTATGTTAACATTAAATGAGAAGATATTTGCAGTAAACAATGCACAATGTTCTCTTAAAAGTTATCATATATATGTATATTTCAATGTTGTACAATGATCTGCATTTGGAAAAAAAATTCTTATTTATTCTGTCAGGTCTTGCTTCTTTGTAGAAAGCTTCTCTTTTTCATATGTTTGTTTATTTTTCTAATTTTTTGCCTGATGATTTTATTTTGTTATTTTTTACTGAGTTTATTAGGGTGGCACTGGTTAACATAATACAGGCTTAAGGTGCCTAATTCTACAACACATCTATGTACACCATAGTGTCTGTTCATGCCACCAAGTCGAGCCTTTGTCTGTCATTGGTCCACCCTATACCCTCCTCCAGCACCCCCTTCTGGAAATCACCATGCTGTCAGCCAAGTCCTTGAAGTTTTGTTTCTTGGTTTGTTTTGTTGTTTTTTTGTTTTGTTTTGTCCTCTTTTGATTTTATTTTTAATAAGAGCTTAGAAATGTGAAATTAAAATTACTTGGGCAATTAAAATAATGATATATCAAATAATTTAATTTTAAAGATAATTTTGTTGTAAACACTCAAAATAATTTCAAACAGGAGTTCTTTTGCTTTTATATTATCGAGCTATTGATATGGTAATTATGCTAATTTTATGAAAAATAATGTCTTCAGATCTCATGCTATGTTTACAAAAGCTTAATAAGTACTTCTTAATAATTGTTTCTATAAACTGGACTTTATTTTTTGGCAGTGGCAGAGTATAGAGAACATGATAATGGTAAAGAAAAATCATTCTTTTCCTTTCTGTTAAAAATAATCTGTTTCAGACAAAGAAATAAAAGGCATCCAGATCGGAAAAGAAGAAGTAAAGGTATCACTTTTTGCAGATGATATGATCCTATACATCGAAAACCCCAAAGAATCCACAAAAAGACTACTAGAAACAATAAGCCAATACAGTAAGGTCGCAGGATACAAAATTAACATACAGAAGTCAATAGCCTTTCTATATGCCAACAATGAAACAACTGAGAAGGAACTCAAAAGAATAATCCCCTTCACAATTGCAATAAAAAAAAATAAAATACTTAGGAATAAACATAACAAAGAATGTAAAGAACTTATATAATGAAAACTATAAACCACTGTTAAGGGAAATTGAAAAAGATATAATGAGATGGAAGAATATACCTTGTTCTTGGCTAGGAAGAATAAATATAATCAAGATGGCTATATTACCCAAAGCAATATACAAATTTAATGCAATTCCCATCAAACTTCCAATGATGTTTTTTAAAGAAATAGAGCAAAAAATCATCAGATTTATATGGAACTATAAAAAACCCCGAATAGCCAAAGCAATCCTAAAGAAAAAGAATGAAGCTGGGGGCATTACAATACCTGACTTCACACTATATTATAGGGCCACGACAATCAAAACAGCATGGTATTGGCAGAAAAATAGACACTCAGACCAATGGAACAGAATAGAAAGTCCAGAAATAAAACCACATATATATAGTCAAATAATTTTTGATAAAGGGGTCAACAACACACAATGGAGAAAAGAAAGCCTCTTCAATAAATGGTGCTGGGAAAACTGGAAAGCCACATGCAAAAGAATGAAACTGGACTACAGTCTCTCCCCCTGTACAAAAATTAACTCAAAATGGATCAAAGATCTAAACATAAGACCTGAAACAATAAAGTACATAGAAGAAGACATAGGTACTCAACTCATGGACCTGGGTTTTAAAGAGCATTTTATGAATTTGACTCCAATGGCAAGAGAAGTGAAGGCAAAAATTAATGAATGGGACTACATCAGACTAAGAAGTTTTTGCTCAGCAAGAGAAACTGATAACAAAATAAACAGAAAGCCAACTAAATGGGAAATGATATTTTCAAACAACAGCTCAGATAAGGGCCTAATATCCAAAATATACAAAGAACTCATAAAACTCAACAACAAACAAACAATCCAATAAAAAAATGGGAAGAGTATATGAATAGACACTTCTCCCAGGAAGAAATACAAATGGCCAACAGATATATGAAAAGATGCTCATCTTCTTTAGCTATTAGAGAAATGCAAATCAAAATGGCAATGAGATACCACCTCACACCTGTTCGATTAGCTGTTATTAGCAAGTCAGGTAATAGCAAATGTTGGAGAGGTTGTGGAGAAAAAGGAACCCTCATACACTGTTGGTGGGAATGTAAAGTAGTACAACCATTATGGAAGAAAGTATGGTGGTTCCTCAAAAAACTGAAAATAGAACTACCTTATGACCCAGCAATCCCTCTACTGGGTATATATCCCCAAAACTCAGAAACATTGATACGTAAAGACACATGCAGCCCCATGTTTATTGCAGCATTGTTCACAGTGGCCAGGACATGGAAACAACCAAAAAGCCCATCAATAGATGACTGGATAAAGAAGATGTGGCACATATACACTATGGAATACTACTCAGCCATAAGAAATGATGACATCGGAACATTTACAGCAAAATGGTGGGATCTAGATAACATGATACGAAGCGAAATAAGTAAATCAGAAAAAAACAGGAACTGTATTATTCCATACGTAGGTGGGACATAATAGTGAAACTAAGAGACATTGATAAGAGTGTGGTGGTTACGGGGGGGAGGGGGGAATGGGAGAGGGATAGGGGGTGGGGAGGGGCACAAAGAAAACAAGATAGAAGGTGACAGAGGACAATCTGACTTTGGGTGGTGGGTATGCAACATAATTGAACAAGATAACCTGGACTTGTTATCTTTGAATATATGTATCCTGATTTATTGATGTCACCCCATTAAAAAAATAAAATTATAAAAAAAAAAATAATAATCTGTTTCATAAGTTTAAAGAACAGTGTATTTGGTACCAATCACTTATCTTGAAATTTAAAGTATTAGTGAAGGCCTGAGCCAGTTGGGTCTGTGGTAGAATATCGGCCCAGTGTGTGGAAGTTCCAGGTTCAATTCCCGGCCAGGGCACACAAGAGAGGTGCGCATCTGTTTTTCCACTTTTCCCCCACTCCTTCCTCTCTATCTCTCTCTTCCTCTCCAGCAACCAAGGTTCCATGGGAGCAAAGTTGGCCCGGAGGCTGAGGATGGCCTCATGGCCTCGGCTTCAGGCACTGCAATGGCTCTGGTTGCAACAGAGCAACGCTCCATATGGGCAGAGCATCACCCCCTGGTGGGCATGCCAGGTTGATCCCGGTCAGGCACATGTGGGAGTCTGTCTCTCTGCCTCCCTACTTCTCACTACAGAAAAATAGAAGAATAAAAAAATAAATAAAGTATTGGTCAAAATTTCAAAGAGGATCAAACTGAGAGTTTGAACAGTTTTGAGCAGAACTTAAATATATATATGTATATATATATATAACACCACTATGTAACAGAGATGTATTGATGTTTTATATTTTATTATTTAGACTCATATTTTACAATTATAGTAAAATAAATATAATATGTGCTGTTTTATTTAATTGTCAATAATGTAAGTAAAAAATCAATAAATAATGTTTGTTATGGTATTTATAATAGTCAAGATAGTTATACTATTTATAATTATATTTTAATAGTTTATGATTTTATATTTAAAATAATATTTATAAGAAGTCCTATTAAAAGTGAGCATATTTTGATACCCTTGAAAATACCACTTCTTGCCAAAAAAAAGAGCAAAATCCAATAATAATACAATAATATGCCACATTGACATTTAATGTTGTTATTTTAATTTGTAATTTTAGGCTTAAGAACAAACATTTTTGAGCTACTGAAAATAAATAATTTTTAAACTTTGATAGTGTTTTAGTATTGCAGATACATATATATTTTAGAAAAAAAGTAACAAAATTTAAAGATTAGTTCTTTTAAATCTGTTTTCACTGTGGTAAAATTTATTTACATATCTGTATGCATAGATCTTGAGTGTGCATTTCAATGAGTTTTTATAAATATCAATATATAAACCCATGTAACCACCATCCCAATCAAGACAATTTCATCACATCCCCTTCTCTTCAATTCTCATGGCCCAAAGGCAACTAATGTTTCCATTTCTATGTTTGTTTTGCTTATTTTTACCTTCATTCAATTAGCATCGTGAATTTAACACAATTTTTTGAAAGGCATTCTTGTGTCATTTCTCAGTAGTTTTGAACAGTATCCTATTGTATGAAAATACCATTATTTTTTAGTGATTCTGTTTTTAGATATTTGATCAGTTTCATTTTTTAAAAACTATATAAACAAAGCTGTTATAAACAATGTTAAACAAGTCTTTTTGTGGACTTATGTTTTTATTTATTTTGGGTTAGTATATAGATATATGATTGCAGAATTACAGAGTAGATAAATACTTAACTTTATAAGAAACTGCACATTTTCTGCAGTCATTGAATCATATTAAATGTTCACTAGAATAAATTCTATTGCATTTTCTTTGTATGATCCTCAAAAGTTATACTTAAACACATATAAATATATGGTGTGTGACTTTTATTTTATTTCATAAGTATTTTATAATGTAAACTTTGTTAAGTATTAATTGGGCTGTAAGTATCAATTAGGATGGAATCATTTTCAAATAACATAAAGAATTAACAAGTATATTCTTGGCAGAGATATGGAGGTGGGAATTAGGAAAGAAATGGACAAAGAGAAAACAGGACTGACTAGATGAAAAGGTAGAGGTAGTCAAGCAATAAGGAAAGGACTATGTAGATTAAATGGCCCAGATATTGAGTACTTTGAAACACCAAAGAAGACTTTAAATTGTGTAGCACATATGAAGAGTGATGGTGGGGAAAAAAAGTAGAAGAATAACATTATGACCAAAATGACAACCAAATATTCTGTTGCTCTAATTTAAATGAAAGGAGAAGAATTGGGGAATATTCCTATCTTATAAAATTCTTTTTAAACATTAGTGTATATATGAATATATATAGTTCTCTAAAAACACTGAAAATGCAGTGTATTATATTCTTTCTAAACATTTTACAGCATTTATTGATCTAGATAGTAAATTTTTAAGCTATACGCTGAACATGATGATTAAGTATATAAGCTGAGTTGTAAATTAACCTTTTCCAGGAAAATCAAAACATATACAGTCTCTCTTTTCCTCTGAGATGCTTATAACAACAGCTGTTATAATCGTACAACATAGAGCCTTGCATAACCCTTCTTTTACGGCTTGACACATTATCATAACAGTCATATTTCAATTTAGGAGGCTACTTAAACAATAGCACTTTTCAGCTGTGGCTCAATGCCAATCCTAGAACCTCTGTCAGATGTGCTAAAATGGGGATATCAAAACCCAGCTTGTATTGATTTCTTTTAAAAAAATTATTTATTGATTTAAGAGAGAAAGGAAACAGGATAAAGAGAGAGAGATTGATTTGTTGTTCCACTTGTTTATAAATTCATTGGTTGATTCTTGTATGTACCCTGACTGAGGATCGAACCTGCAACTTTGGCTTTTCAGGACAATGCTTTAACCAACTGAATTACCTGGCCAGGGCATCTGGCTTACATTGATTGTAACAAAATATCTTCCAAACCCAAAATTTATCTAGCATATTTAATTTATGGAATCAATAGTTTTAGAAGAAACCTAGAAATTATATAGCTCCACACTTTCACTAAAATGAGAAAACTGGGGTACAGAGATGATGTGACTTGCTTGAAAGGGCACCTATAAAATGTTTACTTAAAACCTAACTCTGACTTTAAACTCCAAATCAAGCACATTTTCCACTTTACTATTCTGTGCGTTAGATAGTAAATGTGCCCAGTGAAGGGCAGTGAAATAAGAGTCCATACTTCCACTCCAACCTTCTTTGGTAGAAATTTCTTTATGACTTATTTTCATATGTTCTGTATATAATTCCTCTGAGCTGCAGAAAATATGAATTTTGCCTAGAAGTTAAAACCAACTGTGAGTGCTAGAATTCAGCCTGAAAGACTGCATTAGCGCCCAAAAAGACCACACACCATAAGGACTACCAATAGTTCTTCAAACACCAGGTCTCAAGCCTGTAGCATTTCCAAATTTTTCTAAAGAAAATACTATATCAAAATCTAACAAGCCTTGGCACAAATTACTCCCCAAACACTGCCACAGTCATCCGTTAATGATACACCAAGTAGTGAAGAGACAAAATGTCTTTCCACAAACATTTAATTTTAATCTTTATTTAAAAAAATACTCAATAGGTGAATCTGCTGTCCAAGAGACATAGTGTATAAGGGCTTTTTCTAATTCTATTATATTATTTGCATTACTTTAGAAAAATATATACACATGTGATAGAAACTTCTTTTGACCCACAAAATTGAATTTGAAGTAAAATATTTTCAGAAAAACACTATGAGTGCACAGATGGGTGAAAAATACACAAAGAGATAGTGTTTAGCACAATATTTGTGTTTATACCTATAATGTATTGTAGTTGCCTTATAAGACTTTATCATAACAATGAATAAACTAAGAACATACTATTGTCCATTACAGAGGTAAAAGAATCTAAACCTGAAAATAAGAGACTAATTCAGAAAACTGTAAGTAGAAATGGAGGGCACAGCAGAATCCAGCTGTTTTTGACTGAAGCCAGTAATGTTTACCCAGTTAAGTATATCTTAAGTCAGATCAGTCTTTCTGGCTAGATTTAGAGAAAAATACTGGACTGATTTCTTTGTGTAAATTCTTAGTTTACTTGAAACTGCACCTGTGTAATTACACATTTTGGAGAAATTAAATATAAAAGACAAATTTGATAATGTGAAAGAATTAAATATTTAAAAAATTAATCCATGAGACTATTTACCAAGTGATGGTTTGTATTTTTCCTTTCTTAATTAATCTAAACTGATTTTGCATTTTGTTCTCAATTTCTCAGACAGAACTGTTATATTAAGCCAAGAAAAATTAATGATTTCAAATTTCTTAACATAATATTTACTGTCTGATCCAAGAAAACACATATATGAACTGCTTTGCTGGGTCAAAAGCAGAAAATTAAACAAACAAACAAAAATCTAGAAATCTTATATATCTTGAAATATTTTTAAAATGACAATTTATTGAATTTTAATGGTCTAGGGCTAGGCCCACATTTTTATAGTGCTGTGTAAACACCAAGGCATTTCTATAGTCAGTATTTATTGAAAGTAGATTTAAGTTGGATTTATACCTCATATTTCTAAAATATCAAAGTTTCGGTATGTGGAAAGTAGTGGTTAGATGCACATTATATTTACAGTTAATCTTTAAAAAGTGCCAAAAATTGTTTTAAGACACAAAAATATGTCTATGATCAATTTAACAGAAACTCATTATGAACTTTTTAAAATCACATAAAATTTTAAACATAACTAGAAATATATACATAAATTTAAATTTTCTCTTTTTCTAGAATTAACTGTTAGCTGATTCTCCTTTATAGTTTATAGGTATAAACTGTACTGCTCACAAAAATTAGGGAATACTTTATAGCTTCATATTCATTTTGAAAATGAATGTCTGTAGGAATTTTATTTGATATGAATATTATAGTAAAGTTTTAGGTAGCAAGAAATACTTGCCAGATGTAACATAATCTCTAGCTTGTTTCCATTTTTATATTAAATACTTATATGAAAAAAGAAAATAAAAAGTACTGAAAATAAATGCAATAATGATGCTTCACGGTTTTAGTAATATTCATTCTACCTGAATATTGAAACATTTTTGTGAGCTGAACTAATATATATACCTCATTGAGTGACCACTTTAAATTGATTCAGATAAAAAATAAATAAACTACATATTCATTTTAGAAACCTGATACCAAATCTGAACAGTCTGGAGCAAAGTGCCTCATCAAATATTGTGGTTGAAAGCAAATTTATCTTCTGGGAAAATATTCCGGTTCTGTAAACATAGGGAAGACAAGATGACACACAGTGAATCTGGATCTGGGAACTGTAATTCTCCTCCAATTACAAGCTAGACAACATAAGAAAAAATAATGTCTGGCTCAACAAGATTGAGAAATTAAAATATCTCATTGAAAATGTTAAATTGAAGAAGAACCAATTGCTTTTGTGGTATTTCTATTAGTGAGGAAGAATCAAAGTGTTTGAGACATTTTTTCTTTAAAACCTTGTAGGTCTCATCTTCAGGACACTCTCAGAGTAGACAGTATCTTACAGGTCAGGGAGTCCAACCTCCTTCTGACGGCAGGAAATTTCACAATTTACCAGACAAGAATCTCTTCTTCTGTTGTGTTTGACAATGCTATAATTTTCTCCCCATGCCTCTCATTCTTCATACTCCCCCTCATCATTTCCCTCAGAGGTTGGGAGATTTTAGCTACCGTTTTCCAGATAATCTTTATCTATCTAATTTCCCAGAATGTCACATGCAACTGAGGACACCATTCCAAATGTGTTTACACCATTGCATAGGACATTGCTGCCACCCTAAATAAGAACATCATTTGGGGGGCATAGAATTAGAATTGAATTAATTTTTAATAAGTATGCCTTTGGCATCACAATGAGCTTATCTTTTGTTAACCTTCTGCACCTCATACTTGTGTAGTTAAATTTAAATGGAAATGCAGGCTTTCTTATTTATCCTAACTCAAGGTCACCTTGTTTGTATATCAAAAAAGAATTTTATAACCATCCAAACTGTACCAAACAAGGTCAAAAAGAACACTCACACAACTGGCGATTTTGCTGCAGAATAACATTCTTTCCACAGTTAACACTCCTAGTATTATTAATTAACCAGTATGATTGTCTAAGTCACATCTTTGATCACAATGTTATTTATTAATTCATGCAGCAGGGATTTACTGTGGAACTACTCTGCCAACAATGGGCATAGCTTTTATCTGTAGCTCTATAAAAAACAGACCAATTATTTGTGTAATTTTGTAACATCAGCAAATAAAGACTTAACAACTACAACATGCATTGTATATATAGCATTTATCTTATGGACCAGTTTGCTAATCCTACTAAAAAAGAAAGTGGTTAGTTTAATATGGTGTTTTAATCTGCAATTGTTTAACTTCCCTACAATTCTCTGTTCAATTTTATTTTCTCAACTTTTAAAAACAATATAAAAATCAGTATAATTGTCACCAATATATACTTTCTTGTTTGGATATTTGGCTCTCTCTCATTGTCTCCCATCTATAGCAGTGGCCATTGTGCTTTCTCTGGGTATTGCTGAGCAGAAATGACTCATGCAGACCGAGTCTACTAGGGAACCGTGCATTCAGCTGCAGCTTCCACTGAAAACTCCATATTGAGATTTTTCTTATGCTTCCTTAATTCACTCTTATTTTTCACTACCTGGTATTTCAAATGTTCTCCTTTCACCTCAAACTTCATCTATACACTGGCTCCTTTCTCTCTTGGTTCCTATAATATTTTTTGGAAAAAAAAACAGAAGCCATAAACTGAGAACTCTTTGCCAATCAAATCTGTGAAATTTCATGAATTATGTTCTACTTTCCTCTTTGTTTCTTCAATATTTACAACATTCCTCTGCTACCAATTCTTATTTTAAACAAGCTCAAGTCTCTCCAGGTAAAGATTTCTTTTTCGGAAACTGCTACCATCCGCCTCTCCTCTGCTCCTCACACTAAAGCTGTTTTCCTTCTTCCCTCCTCTGGGACCGCGTGTGGTCTGCCTTCTGCCCCTCGACTCCCTGGAGCTGCTGCACTGCGGTTGTTCATGACCTTCCTACCATTGCTTCCAGTAAGCAAGGTTCATTTTCTTTTCTTCAAATAACTAACTTCTTTATCCAACAATGTGATCTTTTTGAAAGATCTTCTTACTCTGTGATACGAGCAACTCTGCATTTTTTGGTTTTTCTCCTAAAAGTTTGACCCTTTTTTTACCCCTGTCTGCTCTGTGGGTGCCTCTTACTGAAACCAAATGGTAATTAATGGTGGCCTTGCGGTCGATTCGCTTCTTGCTTTACATTTCTGTGCACTGTCATCAACATCGATGTATTCCTGAGAAACGTTTAAACTCCTAGCCTATACATCTCTCCAATTATTACAGCTATCTATCTACCTGGTGGGTATTACATTAGTATAATCACGTTCCTCCTCTTACCTTCTATTTCAACAGAAGATGTCACCGTTCAATGGGAAATCTTGGAGCCATTTTGATTTCTGTCATTCCTCACTCTGAGCAAGCATTTCGATTGTGTCAGTTCTGCCTCATAGATATTTATGAATTTTGATATTTGGCAGTTCTAGATAATCGATCTTACATTTTTTGCAGCGACCTCTTTTCTCTACACCGATGCCAGAGTTTTTGGTAAAATATGGATCTGATTCAATCACTTCTCTGCTTAAGCTTAGCATGAATTTCCATTACGAGTAGAATAAAATTCAAATTTCTTGACAAGATGTATAAAAGCAAAAATTGGAGGGGGAAATATTAGAATGGGTTTATACAAGTAGATGGTGAACATAGGGCACTCTAAATTTTAATGAAAGTTTTCCGTTATTTTTTCTTATTCTAATAACTTTACAGCATCTGATCCTACTATTAAAACATTCTCAGCAAATGATCTTTTATTAATTATAGTGTAAAGGGAATTTAAACCAATATTTTATCTTTCCCTCAAATGATTGATTTTTAAGCCATCTCTATGTCAAGCCTAATCCGGAGGGACCTGAAATATTGAAGTCGCAAACGAAGTCCGTCGATTACACACCAAAGCTTTATTGTCTAGCTTGGCCAAGCGGCGGCAACTCCGATAGAAATCTGAGGGAGAGTGCGCTGGCTCTTTGTTCTACCTAGTTTTTATAGTTTTGTAAGTGGGAAGTACAGAAGCAAAAATTGCAATTAGGTGCCTTTTACCACTATTGGTTATAGTCATATGTCCTTTAACATGATAGGACCATGTTCAGTTTGCAAGCCATACATCATTTTGGAGAAAACAAAATTTACAAGTCATCACAATGGTAGAAAGATGTCTCTTTACATATTAAAAGGCATTCCTATATTTTCTAGTGTTTATCTGCCATCTCTCTGTCCAGAGTCACACGTGTTAACCACATGCATTTACATAGGACAGGTAGTTTTCATGGGGACAAATGTCTGCAAATGGCTCATTGCTATAAGAAAAGGTTTACTTTGGCTTTTCTCTTCCTGTACCTGGCTAGCCATTCACCCCTTTCCCCACAGGTGTGGTGGAATGTCTGGGAATCCATGTTTTCCTTCCCTTTGCATTTACAATACAATGCCAAAGGCCATCCTGGTCATGCCAATCACACAGTACCAAGACTATTCTCACAATTTCTCTGCACACCTTAACCCAAATTAATAAAATGTTCTTCAAGCCTCTTAAAATATTAATATTAATTCTGTAGTTTTTGGTACCTTACAACACTTGCAGATGAAGTGGCGCAGTGGCTCCTCACTCTACTCTCACTTGAGGGTAAGGAGTCTTTCCAGGGTTCATGAAGTTACATTACATTCCCTTTGTGTTCCTTCAGAAATAGAAAGTGGAGACCCTGTGGCACCCTACATGACTAACTGGAACCATTACAGGCCTGTCATTCCAATATCTAAAACCTCTGGAACTCATAAATATCTTAATAAATTTCTGGTAAATTATGGCAGCAAAACTTACTTCAATCTAACATTGAGTTATTCTTGGTGTTTATCCCACTTACTGTGAATATTCATACACTTCACTGCATAAATATCAATGTATTAAAATGTAGGGTGTTGCCCTAGACCCTGGAGTATTTACTTAATTTAGGATACACACACAGTATTACTTTCCTAAAATATAAAAACCTCTTAAATTAAAAAAAAAGTTTAAAGGGTATTGGATAAGAATTCTGAGCTTGTTCTAATCTTGAGTAAGCAAACCAGCACCTATCAAACTTCAGACATGCAAGATTTACTTCTCATAGAAAGTAGTACTTTCTTGTAGAAAATAAATCTTGCAGATTTACTTCATATTAAACCAAACAATTGACTTTTTTTTTGGTTTAATATGAGATTCATTTTTTAAAAAATATGTTTAAAAGCAATTTTACTTTTAGAGAATATGTTATATTGTTGCTCACATTTTCAGGATACCTAGTATTGTATAGTTGGGTTGACTAGCGCCTTACATGCCTCAGAGGGTCTAACTCTCTTCCAATTTGGCTTAGTCTGGCAATTGTGATACAGATGATTAATGTTTCAGTCAATAAAAACCTTATAGGTCCTAATACAGTTTAATACCAGGATGGCATAATCCAAGTGCTTTCTGAACAGTGATCTCTCCTAGTTGTTGGATTAAAAAGATCAACTATTTCATAGTTTAGAAATTTCTGACTCAATGAAGTCAATTGATATATGTGGAGGCTGACACACTATTCCTGGTGCACAGCTGGAATAACAAAGCCTTCTGAAAGTTCAGCACCTTGCCATGTGTGTGGTCTGTCAGGCATCAACAGGTTTGCGTTCACAGTTTCTGCATTTCACTTGCTACAGACACATTGTATGTCTTGGCCCAGCCTTACCTAACACACACTTCATTCTGCCTTGATGCTTACACAGCAATTAGAAATTCTCAAGGTAATGCCTTCTGTTTCCCTGCCGTCACTGCCACCCTCAGTTGCATTTTACACTGATTTTTAATCAGGGGCCTCTGAAACATTCATCAGAGTGTCCTGAAGAGATTAGCTGTGTGCTCTAGTTTAAACAAAATAATGGTAAGTAACCAAACATCTTCCAGTGGTTTGTGAATATTGATACAAATTATTGGAGACATCCCTAAGAAGATTTCCCCCCCCAAAAAAAAATATTCTAATTAAGTTATTTATAAGCTTTCATGCTTTAGGGGACTTGTTTTAAATTTCAAAAAAAAATATGAATGTCAGAAATTAAAACAGTCATAATGAAGCAATATTTTGCAAATGCTCTAAAAAGAGAAGTTTTTTATACTGCATATATTTTGTGGCTTTCTTCTAAATGTAAACTAATACTCTTTTTAAAGAAAATAAAGGAATTGACTTATGCAATTGCCTTATTCCTTAAGTTGCAAAAATGAAGTACTTTCAACCTGATGAAATCCTACACATAAAAAAGTTGGACCCTTACCTAAAGAGTCTGAACTTGTTTTTTTATGGCACCAACACAGTGACATAGTTTCTTCTCCCCTGAAGGATTATTAATAATTTGAAACATGTAACCATGAATGTTTGCTGTTTTTGTTGAAACAGTGTTACTAATGTCTCAGCTTTTGATTCTGTTGGGTTTGTTTTATAAGAAAATTAAAAACCTAAGGAAAAAATAAGCTGCTTAATTAAGTGTCATGTTTATGCATCATAAAATCATTCATAGAACATTAAGAAATTTAAGATCTGTATAAGAAACTAACAATTCAAATTATTTAGAATTCTTAATTAGTAAAATGATCTCTGTTGTTACTAATATTAAACATCTTGTTTCAGAGCTAGTCTTTTTTTTTTACCTACAAAAACTTTGTCCAAAAAACTTTTAAGAGACCTAAGCTCAAATAAACTTTTAAATAAAAATCTAAATAGTTTTGCCTTCTGCAAATAAAGTAAACATGGAACAGACGTTCAATATACTTGTGCACTGCTCAAAAAGACATTGAATCAGTTGGGTTGAGACTCATTTATTACATTTGGAGTTAGTCCTTAGCCCATAAAAGAATATTTAAAGTAATTTTTTAAAAAAAGAGTAATTGTGGAAAGAAATATCACATCATTCTCTGAGCTTGGAACAGATAAAAATGCAAATTAATCACTTAAAGTAATATGCAAATATTGCTCTTTGCAGCAATCATATAAATTAACATCACTTAAACTTTCATGACAGCTATCTGTAAGAACCCAACCCACTGATATAATAAAAATCGCTTAGGACACACACATTTTGATATTGGTAAAATTGGATTTTACTTTTCAGTGATATGGATTTGAAGTGACATTAATTGAAGAAATCTTAATCAATGGGACTAAATGGCACAATCAAGTTAACATAATAAAATCTTTGAAGTGCTTTTCATAATCAGTGAATATCACACCAGGCATATCACAGCAGTCATAGTATGGAGATAGTAGACTGGTTATTGAGAAGGTTCCCAAGATCCTTAAATCATGTAATTATGATTTCAGTAAATTCGTAATCAAGTAGGAACAGTTTGTGTTCATGTTTCTCCCCTGGTCAGTACACGCACATAGAGATTTAACAGAAAATACCTTCTCTTTAAGGTCCCTTGCCCCTCGTCTAACACACTGTCAGTGATTATACCAAGTCAAGGAAATAGGTTGTGGCCATTTTGTAAAAATTAAACTTATACTTTGTTTGTCCTGAAGAGCATTGGGGAAAAAAATAATTAAAGTATAATGCTTGAAACTGAGTCAATTCTTGACTGTTTAAGTGTAAGAGATTGGAGAGGGAACAAGCTCCAGATACCCATGTCGTCTTTATTACAGTGGGAAGCTGCACATGAGAAATACTAGCAGAGAAGATTGTTGTAGAAAGACCCTTGCTTATGAGATTCAGCACATAAATATAAAAGCTAGGTGCTGTGGCCTTTAAGCATTTTAGCTTTAAGAATGCTAGTTTTGGCACAGTATAGGGGATGTCAAGAGAAATGATATGCACTAAGAGGCTTTGTAAAAAGAAAGGAAGAAAGAAAGAAAGAAAGAAAGAAAGAAAGAAAGAAAGAAAGAAAGAAAGAAAGAAAGAAAGAAAGAAAGAAAGAAAGAAAGGAAAGAAAACATATATAGGAAGTAAAAGTTACTGAGGGGTGCTAAGCACTGAAGGCCAATTTCAAGAAGTAATTTGGGAAAGCTAAGTTACTTATGGAGCTTCTCCAGAGAACAAGAGGATAAGATGGTGGGGTTTCCTAGTCAGATATTCCAGGGTTGCTTAATTTGTCTGGTGCACAGTTGCAACATCTGCAAGACTAGAGAGCTGTGAAGATGATTAACTGTGAAGAGACTTCCTGTGGAGACATCTTTAGGCCTCTTTCAATTTGAGCGTGTAACATAACAAGGTTCTAGAATCTAAAATGCATGACTTCTGGTAAAGTGATTGAATACTTCTGGTAAGCTACGTGATTATTTCTGATAAAATGGCAATTGATATTAAAAAGGAGCGGGAATTTAGGGAGGCAGCATTTTTAATGAGTTCATCTAAAAGAGAGTTTATTTTGATGAACTTATCAGAAGAATCTACAACCAAGAAAAAAGTGAGGATTGTTGAAATTGATGCTGGTGAGAAGCCCATCAAGCATGATTACGGAAGTCTGAGTTGCAAATTCAAATTTGTACCAACAGTAAAATAAAGTGAATGCATCTTTGGTCTATTAAGATGAATTCAGTTAAGTGGCACATATACACTATGGAATACTACTCAGCCATAAGAAATGATGACATCGGATCATTTACAACAAAATGGTGGGATCTTGATAACATTATACGGAGTGAAATAAGTAAATCAGAAAAAACCAAGAACTGCATTATTCCATACGTAGGTGGGACATAAAAAGAAGACTAAGAGACATGGACAAGAGTGTGATGGTTACAGGGGGAGGGGGGCACAAAGAAAACTAGATAGAAGGTGACAGAGGACAATCTGACTTTGGGTGATGGGTATGCATCATAATTGAATGGCAAGACAACCTGGTCATGTTTTCTTTGAACATATGTACCCTGAGTTATTGATGTCACCCCATTAAAATTCATAAAAATTAAAAAAAAGATGAATTCAGTTAAAATGTAGGAGCATGCCATTATGGAAGAGAGCCACATGCACAGCAGTGTTTATCAGTCCATGCAATACGGACCAGAAACAAGTGAGATGTTCAGCAACAGACAGTCACACATCCCTTCGGGGTTCCTGGGGTTCTATGACCCTGCTCGCATTCTCCTGGGTGCCAGCATTCTCAGCCTCAGGGAACTGACAGTCTAGTCAGGGAGATGTATTTCTTTTGATAATTTAAGGAAATTTATACATATAAGTTATGCTAATTATTTAAACAAATATGAAAAAGCATTTAACAAAAGAACACGGTTTTGCCTAAGCTAAAGTATCGTTTACACTGAAATATAGACTAAAAAATTGTGGGTATGAGATTCATTCCTTGGTGAAGGACTAGCCCACAAGAGAGAGATAAGAGAGGATGATTTCTGAAGAATCTAAAAGATGAACAATTTATAAGAGACAGAGTTAAGGACAAATGTTAATAGATGTTAATAATATTATAGAATAATTATATTGAAAAGTCCATAAAAAATGTGACATAACCCGAAGTGAAAACTTTATACATTTTCTGTCATAGCCTCCTCCAGCTTCCCCATGGCCCCTTGAATGGGGGGGTGTTGGTTGCCTTCTGGGTCGTATGCATTGACAATGGGTTTCTTGGAATGCAATAATCTTCGCATCACTGATGCTTAGTAGCACTGGCAATATGTTTAATGTGGAAGCTATCCATGAGAAATGTCTTAGTCTGCGTATGACTCTGGCCTTCACAGAGATGAATGGCAGAGGCTGTATATGTCCCTAATACACCATTCCCTCATCCTAGACACAGAAGGCTGGATTTCCCAGTCTCGTGGTGGTTCAGTGGAGAACATGTTGGTTCAGTTCTGACTAATAAACCGTGTGCAGAGTAGACGAAGCCCCCTTGCAGGCTTGGCACTGCAGAGCACCCGGAAGAATCCTACAGCTCTCTTTATCTTCAATATGGTGGCCACAGACAGACGCCACATGTCCTTGAAATCATAGCTGCAACCTATAAAGACCACTTAGACTCATGGGAGCAAAAACTTACTTTTATTGCTTTTAGATTTGGGAAGTATTGGTTGTGGCAGCTTAGCATTGCTTACTCTAGTGGAAACGCTTTAATGTCCTTTAATATATACTCTTCTGCTTAAAGTGACTGTAATGAATAGCAGCTGTTCATAACAACACCAATGCATTCTTGTTTCACTTATTTTAATTTTAAACTATTTTATTTTTTTAATTTTCAATTATGGTTGACATTCAATATTATATTAGTTTCAGTTGCTTCACTTACTTTTAAAAATGAACCGTTTTTCATTCTAATTGAAAACTTCAATGATTCAATAATTATGTTAGCAAAATCATTATACTGTTATTTTTAATGGCTAACAATTATTAAATGTTGCCTATGTGTCACACACTGTAGGAAACATGTTACATATATCATCACACCGTTTTAAATTTAGAAAAACTCTGTGAAATGATGTTATAATCTCAAAGTTCAAAAAGTTTAAGTAATTTGCTTAAGGCACGCTGGTTGTGAATTCAGGTCTCTCTGCACCACAAACTCATGCCTTTTGTCTTTATACAGTTAACTTAGTTTTCTTCTTGTGCGTGGATTATGGGTAAGAATCTTGTTTGCCTCTTAGACCCACCATCATCACTCTGTTCATTGAAGTTTTATATAGCCCACAAGAAACTCTGAGACGATGCATGAAGGTGAGGCTGAAGTGACTGCTCAGAGGCTCAGCATCGCGATCCTTTTCCTACTTGTCTTCTCTGACTTTGCAAATGTAATTTCTCAGCAATCGTGGTTACATTGTATCCCATTTTCTTCTTTGCAAAGTGTTTTTGATAACTCATTTTCTCGGAAATAAGATTGGTGCATTTACTTCGATTCTTCACTTATTTTAAGTCTTCTTTCAGAATTCACCGACCCCATATTCTTAACTCATCTGTCACGTTCCTTCTTCCTTCTCCACCTGTACATCCAAAGGCTGGGTACTTGTCCTCCTGAACCCCTGATCGTCTACAATTTTAATAAAAGTATCTGTAACATTGGCTGACACGCCTCCTCGGTCTGAAATACTTTGACAATTGCTAGTCTTGTGGATATCCACTAATTATGCCGTCACTTGAGTAGAAACGGCATCATGGAATTAGACAATTTGTGCTAATGATTCTCAGCCCATCGCTGTCCTTCCTACTCTAAAAGTAATCTCTTCATTTAGCACATTTTATAGATTAATCCTTCTGTGACACATTTTTAACTGCTTGATTTTGAAGTTCTTCTTAAAATGCCATTTTGTGTTTTCTCATCAAATCCATTTTGCTAAGAAATGGTTCACAGAAAAAGATAGCATTTAGAATATTATTTTTCATCATTCTAAATTTCAATACTATTTAGATCTTCCCATCAAACTTTAGCCATAAAAAAATAAAAGCAGCATCTGGTGACATCAAGTCCTATAGGTTCCTTAAAATAAAAATAGTGACCAGGGTATTTTAAACAGGTTAATTATAAATTTGAGTCATTAAGAAAACAATATTTGACGAATAGTTCATCTCAGTTTACATGACTACATTACCAAATCTCCATGAATGAAGATAACAAAGACTACTTTCAAATGAGATTATTATTTGAAAGGAGGTATTAAAAGTCCTATCTGGATTTTTGTCTGATAAATAAACAATGACAAGTATACTCCAAGGTCTATTAAAGATCACCTGCAACACTCAATGCTAGAAGAGCCAGAATTAGAGATTGGTATATACATAGGCTAGTTTCCAACTTTGCATAACAAAAACAATGACAAAGGATGCTATATAATGGCTTTATATAGTGAGTCTTCTTAATGCAGTAAATAACAGAATTGCATCCACTGAAATTACATTTTGGCAAATGCTGAGACATCTTTATGTTCATGTATGTATAAATATCACTGTACACCAGTCTAAGAAGTAATCTTCTTAGCATACTTGAACACTCTAAAAGTTGACCTTCTCTAGAATAACTGAATAAAAATTTAACATCATCTACTTTTAAGTATAAGAAACCCAATTAAAGACTGTTGAAACACAGTTTTTATTTATGAATTATTTAATTGTGATTTTAAACTTTTGTGTTTTGTTAGACAAAGTGCAAGAGATCATTGAACACCAGGGTATTCAAAATATCTCTGAAAATGTTACCTCTTAAAAGGTGATTATAAATACATAGGTATACCTGTGTTTGTGTGTGTGTGTTAGTTAGCAGAAATGCAGAAATTGCCAGCAAAATGCATGAAGGTATTTTCTGGTTAATAAAATGTTCTATATCTTGACAGAGATATGGTATCTACTTGCCAAAAGTCATTGAATTGTGCACTTTGAATTTGTAAATTTTGCTTTTCCTATAGATACATTTATTTAAAAAGAAAAGTAAAAATACCTATAAACAAATGTTAATACTAGTTAGTATGTTTTCTTTTGGTAGTGGTCTTTCTTAACAATTCTGAAATTACTTTCTATGGGTAGAAGCTTACAAAATTCAATAAATTCACTGAAAATAATTTCAAATCAAAATTAATATGTTGTGGAAATGAACAAAATGATGCAAAATTATGTGAAGTAAGGGTCAAAAAGAGCCTTAAAAACTCAAAATTTGAAGAAATTATCATACTCTACCAACTCATAAACCACAGTATCTAATATAATGTTATATTAATGAAAGAAAGAACAAATAAACCAATGGAACAAAATATTAAAGAAACAGAGCCACATATGTGAAGTCATCTGATTGATAAAAAGGCACTATTATAATAGTGAGAAGATACATGATCTTTTGAACAGTGGCATGAATTACTGGGCATTTTAATAAGAGGAAAAGGAACCTTCACTACTTCTTTATAACATACACAGCCATCAACTCTAAGACTGATTTAAGTATCAAAGATAATAAAACTCATGGAAGATAAAATAGAAAAATATTCTCATGATCTTGGAGTGATAAAATTCTCTAAACATCTCACATGCGCACAAACCACAAGATTGAAAAGTTAGACTTAGTTAAAATTAAGAACATAGTTTTATCACAAGTTATCATTAAGAGCATGAAAAGCAAACCACAGAGAGGAAAGAGGTATTTGTAGTTCATATTTCTGACAAAGAACTCATAAATTAATTTAAAGAGAAAACAATACAATAGAAACACACACATACACACAAAAGACCTAAATGGGAACTTCACAAAAATATTCTCTAAAAGCTAATAAAAGTATGAAAAGCTACAGAACAATATCAGTACTCAGAGATAGAGAATTAAATCCAAAGTTAAGATATGATAAACCACAATCAGAACAGGAAAAATCATCTTGGTAATAATATTGAGAAATATTGGCAAGTAGTTGAACCAACAGGGACTTTCATACATTACTGGTGAGGACTTATACTGGTGAAACCACTTTGACACTGGAAAACTGTCAGAATGTAGCAAAACTAAATATATACATAGCCTTTGATCCAAAAGGTTTTCCTTTTAGATATATATTCTACAGAAATGTATTCAAATGTGCACAAAAAACATGTACAAGAATTTTAGCTGCAGCTTTCTTTATAATAGTTTCAAACAGAAATAAATACTACTAGGTATAGGATGAAAAATTAGTGATATGTTGCCATAATAAGATATTGTTCAGCATTAAAAGAGAATGACTTAAATTGATTCCTTACCATGTTTGATGAGTTTTCACTTGAAACAATTTTGAATTTGAAGTATATGATAAAAAAAATTAGTGTTGGGATTAATGTAAAAGTAGATGTAGTTTACTTTGCAAAATTTAATAACACATGTAGGCTATGCTGATTAATGCTGTCAACCACCACTTTATGATGAAACTTATAACTCAATGATGTTTTAATTAAAATGTTACTATACTATTTTTTCCACCAATGACAGTAGTTCTCCTTTTAGTATTATTTTTCAAGGAACTCATTCAATGTCTCTATTTTCTGACTTGAGTTTATACTCCATAGAACAACCAAGATGATTCTGTTAAAATGTAATGTGTTTTGTGTTCAAACTCTTGTAAGTGTTCAGATAATTCTCAGAGAAGGAGTCTGCTCACGATCTTGTCTTTCATGACCTTACCCATTCTGGCTTGCTCCCTCTCTATTCTTAGTACTCTCCCCCTAATTAACTTTGTACCAACCAAACAAGACTTCCTTTCTCGCACTTAAACACAGACAACAAGTTAGGCATCTGCTATGTCCTCTGCTGAGTGTGTGCTTTCTTGACATCTTTCATGTCTTTGCACAGATAATACCTTGCCAGGGAAGGACTTTTCCCTGAACATACCATTTAAACTTTCAAACTACTCCTCACATGCACTTGCCCTACTCTCTGCTTTTTTGTTCTCTGTATTGTGCATTATTTCTCAACAAAGTACCTATGGTTCTGCCTGACCAGGCAGTGTTGAAGTGGATACAGCGTCGGACTGGGATGCAGAGGACCCAGGTTTGAGACCCCGAGGTCTCCAGCTTGAGCGCAAGCTCATCTGATTTGAGCAGGGCTCACCAGCTTGAGCCCAAGGTCACTGGCTTGAGTAAGGGGTCACTCGGTCTGTTGTAGTCCCCCCCCCCCCGGTCAAGGCACATATGAGAAATCAATCAATGAACAACTAAGGAACCGCAATGAAAAAAAAAAAGTACCTATGGTTCTGTTTATTAATTTTTATGTTTGATATTTATATTTCTTAACTGGAGTGAGAGTTTTTGGTGAAGAAGATATTCTTCAGTATTGTTCCATGTTGTATTTGCAGTGCTTCTAAGAATTTCTAGGAAAAGTAGGTTATGATAAAATATTTGTTGAATGAATGAGAGCAAGACTTACACAGCAAAAAAAAAATGCTTGGACACACGGAGGATAACTGGAGTCATGATGTCTTATAGAACACGAAGCAATGGAAAGAAGAGGGGAGACACTACTTTCTGATACTGGCATTTTTTATTACATAAAAGGAAAAGCTGGAGATCTGATTTCAAATATAAGTAAATTTTTCAAGTAGAAAAATGAGAGAGTATTTTTCTGCTGCTATTTCTTAGGGAAGTATATGGCAAGATCGTTCAGCTGAAGAGTTGTTTATGAAGTTTTTGAAATCATACCTTGCTATTTCAGAACCAAGAGACACATAATAAGAAATGGGAGAAATTAAAATCAGGGGAAAAGTTATTTCAAGTGATGAAATGAAATTATGTAATGATAGCAGGAAGGAGAGAAAAGTATTTCAGATTGCAGTAGAGCAAATTTATAACTACATTGCACAGAAACTTGCCTCAGACTATCATAGTAGAATTTACAGGAGAGAAGGGAGGAAATTTTCTAGAAATGTATTATACAGAAAGAACTTATTAACTGTGTGATTAATTTTATTGGATGGTATGTTACATATTTCTTTAGAAGTATTGGGACATCTTGTGCACATTGAATACTGAAAAAAAAATAATTAGGAAAACAAATGAACAAAAAAGAACAAAGCAAAGAAATGACTATTCCCAGGAATTCTGCCTTGAGGTGCTGACACTAAGATGTCATTTTCTTGGAACCTACACACAAGGAAAAGTAAAGCTGAGTTACGAAAATGAAGAGAAGGGGGACATATATAAATTTATTTCAAGAAACAAATAATTTATCCTACCATTGCATTTAAAGAGAAATTATAGGAAAGAAGGAACATACATTTGATGTATCAGGAAAGAATAGACAATCTTGAAAAATTGTGGATATACAAGTAAAAGGTTCAAAAGAACATTTCTACCTGCACCCATATTTATGTGTTGGGTATTACATTAAATTTTAACTCAATGAAGTTATTATTTTTTGAACACCTCAGAGAATGTGTTCCAAATATTTTGGTTCATGATGTCTTAATATAAGAATAGGCCTCAGGGAATCTGAAGAAAATGTTAATTAAAATGTTTATTTGACAGATTCTCAAATGTCACATGTTTCTAATGGGCTTTGGCAGAATTTCTCATTATGTTGTAAGAATTTTAGATCTAAACTTGTGGAATTTTTTGTGTCAGTCCACTTCTTCCTAGATGTAGCAAAAAAACAGATAAAAATTTATCCTCAGAAGGAAATATGAAAACATGGTCAAACAATTGAGGCAAGAATTTGCCTGCAATTATGGAAAACATTTAATATAAAATTGACAAATTTAGTCTAAAATATGTTAAAATTTAATTTAAAAAATCACATGACTCCATAATTTTCATTTAAGATGAACTTTTCATCAGATCAATTGTGAATTAAATGAGAATAAGGGCTATTTACTGAGTATCTCTTACATATCAAAATCTTTCTTCATATCATCTCATCTTATTACTGTAGGCACAGAAGGCTAACATGTCTTTAGCACTTATATTTTTCAGTTAAGGAAAATGAGAAAAATAAAGAAAGTAGCTTAAGTAAAGTCACATAGTTAATAAAAAGGCCAGCTATGGAACATGGGCCTGTTTTTAATACTACAATATGGCCTCAATTTGTTGAATAGAAAAACTTTTGAAAATGATTACTCAGTATTACACATATTACTCTGGAAGCACATGTACAAACTGTAATTATTTTAGTTTAGTGTCAATAAATTGTTTTTGACAGTAATTACCCAACTATTTCAAAGATTTTCTTCATTGTGTTCCCATTTAAAAACCATAAAACAATGTCAACAACATGGAAAAAGATGGTTTTTTTTCTTATTTGATATATCTGGGAGACATGCATTTAATTAGTGGCTGTTTTAAGTTGTTTCAAATGTAGTTTCTGAAAGACTGAGCTAGAACATAGTCCTTTTAGATATATCACTTAAAGTATGATCTAATGAAATTTTTGTCAACTTGAATGTTAGTGGATCAGGGTTGAAGAAGTATTAATATCACAGGACCTGGATCTAGAATCTAAGTTTCTGTTCTTAGATAAGTGGTAATGGGAAATGAATGCTATAAAATTCTTCTTTTGATCTAACGAGAGAATGGTCTTAAGTATTTATCTTTGAAAATTAGTTCGTCTTAAAACAAATTTAACTTTTGAAATAAACTCTACCTGGGACTATTGAGTCAGTTAGATAAAGAATCATGATTCAGTCAAAAGGTAGTCCATTTCGAATGAGCTACAGAAATTCAATTTTAAGAGATTAGATATTCTTGAAGGATTAAATTACTAGATCTCATTTAAAGGATCCAAGGTCCTAGAAGTCTGGTCATATCTTTTTAGAACTGCATTTTTGAGTAAGAGATCTCTAGTTTTTAATGGCATATCAGTTGTAATTAGGTTCCTCTTTCAAAAGCAATATTCTAGAAGAAATAAAATCTGGGACAGCTAAACACAAATTCTCCTGTTGAGATTTATTATAATCATAATCATGGCCTTGTTTTTTAAACTCAGTATATGTTACTCTATTTTATTAAGTCTTTGGTTGCCTACAAGAAATTTTGATTTGAAGTGTTGTCCCAATAACTGTTCTAAGGCCATATTCATTATACCCAATCATAGAATGTCAGGTCTTCTGGGAACAGTTAAGGCTGATTTCAGGTTATCTAAAGGGAAACCTGTCCAGAGAAACTTAAAGTAAAACATGTTTTCTCCAGAGGGAGAATGAGTAGTATTGTACATTCTTTTGTCCTCAGGAGGTTAGTATTGAAACTGGTCAATTATTTTCTCCGTATAAAACTATTTTCCCTCTAATTAAATTATAGTAGTTAGATGTGTATGAAACACTTAGTGATAATAATGTTGAGAATCAGATTGATATTTTTATTTTTTTGAGATTTTAAAATAAAATATTTAAGCGGAAAAGTGAAGAAAACAGGACACACGCACCAAGTAATGTTAACAAATGTGCACATTTACACACGTGCTCCAGTCATTTTGTAATAAACAACTCAAATGCTGTTCACCTCCCCTTTTACGTCTCCCTGATTACATTCACATTTTTTAACGCTCTCTCACATTGTTTTAATAATGTGGCTTTCTTATGTGGCTTTTTAAATTATAGTCTTAAATTTTTCTGGGTTTTTTGTTGTAGCAATTTCATGAGCCTAAGCGGTCAAATTATTATACACAATTGATGTTTTTGCCTTTTCTGGCATCCCTGGGAGTTCTACAAGAGTAAGATTTTGATTCATTTGGGTCACCTCTTAATTTCTGTGATTTCTGCCCTATGTCACATCCTTGGAGAGCAGGCACAATTCTCGTTGCTTCCCAAATCTATTGGGCAAATTTCCTCTTCCATCTTCGTGGCCTGTGAAGTTGTTTGAAGACTTCTGGTCAGGCCACACGCAGGGATTCACGAACCTGCTCTGCAGGAAACCAGCTATGACTTTTCAAACTTATTAGAAAAAAAATCAACAATTTACAGCCTTTAAAAATTGTACCATATAATTGTACTTATAAAAATATGAAAACATTAATTCATAAGTATCTACTCCATCTCAGGAAGAACAGCTAGTTTGCTGTGGTTGAGCAGTGTGATCTGCTTTCTCCTGGCAGCCTTTCATCCTCATCCCCAAATCAGGATGATGGAAGGTGCACTCTGGGATGGTGTGGCCAGGAAGCGGTGGCTCCCTCTCCCCTCAGCTCTAAGATGTGGTTTTGGTGTCTTCCCAGGGGAAGTAGCCCACCCGCATTTCTATCTTGACTTCCCACCCAGCTCTGTGTGACAGAAACTCAATTCTGGTAGAATGCAGCCAAAATGTCAGTGAGTCGTTTCCTCCTCCTAGCCTCCATTCATAGGATGTGAAGTCTACGCCAGAATTGGCATACCGGAAATCTTAGGACCCCAATTGCTCTAGCCCCTGATCCTTTTTATAGGGAAGAATTTTAATTTCGGGAGGAGGCAAGTTTAAGAGAGCAGAGGATACTGTGCCCACTCAAAAGGCCAGAGTGTTACTGCGTGAAACTGATCACTGTCCCCATCCTAGCTTCAGAAGCGTGACTCAGAGAGTTTGCCTAAAAAACAAGGCAGCCTCTAAGAACAAGGAGATCGCGAGCTTTTCTTTTAAGAAGCAAATTTTATTTGGAACTGAGTTGACTAAATTCAAGTCTAAGGATGCGGTAGAGAGCGATGGAGATTTTAGCAGTAAAAATTCAATAGAAGGCTTTTATCTTCGTGAAAGCAAAAAGCTAAATCACAGGCCGGCTAGGTTCCTGGCAAGTACCACAGAGAGAGACTGCTAAAAACGAGTACTGCTGGGGTCAGAACTAACCCCAAATGGGCTTTAAGAAGGAAGCTAGCAGAGAGGCTCAATTTTTTTTTGAATAGATGGTGAAACCATTGACACTCCGAGGCTTTACTGAAAACAACAGAGCGATCAGCCACAAATTAGTGGAACGTAAGGGCGAGGTGTAAGAGTCACACAGGCAGAGAGCTAAGCAGAGAGATCGAGGAAAGAGAGTGAGAAGGAGCCCTGCTAAAATCACTATAATCCTAGGGTGACTGCGCACAGCGCATAGGACCACGATTCTGCTCTCTGTGGATTAACACCAGAGGGTTGACACCGCCAGCGAAAGAGATGGCACTAAAGTGTTCCAGCCAAGTAGCTAAACAAATAAACAAGCAAATAGCAGCAGCATAAAAATGCCTCAGTGGTGAGGATCAAATATCCAGAACTATTAAAATACAGTAACTAAAACGTCGCGATATCTTATGCTTCCCATAACTTGCCATTGATGCTGTTTCCAGCAATTACAATCCGATTCCCTTCAAGAAAACCTGCTGGAGGGCGCACAACTGACTGAGAGCCCCAGGGCTTCCTCTCTGGGTCCATCCTGCCTTCCTGCAGAGGCCAGCTGCCCTGGGTCGCTCCAGTCGGCAGCTGAAACGGTGAGAGCCCTACTGCAGACCGGTCTATAATGGCTTTCCAATGGGCAGCGTTTCTCGGGGGAACCTTACTGGTCTGGTTAGGACTTTTTAAGACGTGCTCTGCAGCGGAGGCTATTCCTAACTAGTCATTCCCTCCCTGTCCCCTTTCATCAGTACCAGCCCTACTGCTTGGCCCCATGGCTCCCTCTGTCTGCCCTTGCCCCCTCTGCCTTTGTCTTTCATAGCTTTCTCCCCATAAACCACAAGTTCATCCTGCCTGGTGTTGGCTTCTGAGAAGAGGGAACGAATAATACTCCACGTTCTTATGTCCCCATAACATGGTTTTAAGGTAAGAGAATAAGACCCACTGTCTTTATCAAGATAACTGGAAGATACAGGCTTAATAAAATAAAAGCCCATTCTGACATTTAAATCTCTTAATATAGTTAACAAACATTTTGGAAATATATTGCTTGGTGAATTGTAAAGTGCACAGAATATCTGGGAAGTCAATAGCCTTATTTTCATGCAAATAAAGTTATTTGTAAAATGAACAAATAAACAAACAAAAAACTGATTAGATATGTGTAATATGAAATTTTACTCTTTTGGGGACATTAGTTTTCAGTGAGGCTTGGTGAAAAAGAAAATTATCCTTAAATGTAAAGTACTTTTTAATGCTGCTTAGTCAAGAAAGACTTGAAGATTTTCTTTTGTTGAGAATGTGTTTTCTAAAAGCACAGATTGTGGTCCTGGCTGGTTAGCTCAGTTGTTTAGAGGGTCTTCCTGAAACACCAAGTTTGCAGGTTTGGTCCCTGCTCAAGACGCAAATGGGAAGCGAGCAATGAATGCATAAAGTGTTAAAACAAATGAATGCTTCTCTCTCTCTCTTCTTCTCTCTGTCTCTCTAAAATCAATCGATCAATAATAATAAATAAAAACAAAGATTGTTTCTCTGTACCTCGAAAGCACATGAAGATCAAATGTAATAATGTGAGGCTGAGCTCAGGTGAAGGTGTCAGGAGATTGCTGCCTTGGGAAGAACACCCTTCTGTGCCATCAACAGTACAAATAGCATACGGCCAACCTACTGAGGGTGGCAGCTCAGAAGTCATCATCATTGCCTAGTGTGTCCGAGCATTAGGAATCAATATGTGTTCAGATGCTGAACATGTGTATCCCTGTATCATGTAACCATTCCAGGCCAGGCAGACCTGTAATACACAATGATAAAGGAGATTCATGTAAGATTTTTTTTTTCAGAGACAGAGAGAGAGTCAGAGAGGGGGATAGACAGGGACAGACAGACAGGAACAGAGAGATGAGAAGCATCAATTATTAGTTTTTCGTTGTGACACCTTAGTTGTTCATTGATTGCTTTCTCATATGTGCCTTGACCATGGGGCTACAGCAGACCGAGTAACCCCTTGCTCAAGTCAGTGACCTTGGGCTCAAGGTGGTGAGCTTTTGCTCAAACTAAATGAGCCCGCGCTCAAGCTGGCGACCTCAGGGTCTCGAACCTGGGTCCTTCTGCATCCCAGTCCGACACTCTAATCACTGCGCCACCGCCTGCTCAGGCTTTTTTTTTTAAGAAGAGATAATATCAAAATTTGTTCTATGAATGCAGACAATTAATTTTCCCATTTGGTGAACTATTTCTTTTTTTTAACCATATACTGTATGTATGTAAAATAGGGGGAAAACTGTTTGCTATATAATGTCACTTCACCTTGCTTCTCTTTGTTCCTAAGTCAATTTTTGGTGGTAAATTACTTCTTTGAAAGTTATTATATACTTCCTTATACATCTAAATTATTAATATTGGACACTAAGCAGAAGTGGCTTGATTTTTTTATAAGGCAGCCATATATAATATCAATTTAATCAAGTTGATTAAACAGGGTTACAAATGAAGATGTAAAATAAAACCTTGAATGCTATGTCTGCAGTTGAGAATGTGCTGTCAGCTTCTCCAAATATCATAGCAACTGAATTGTGAAAAAAAATAGATTTTAAAAAATATTAAGTGGCACATTTGTCATCTAAATTAAATATACGTACTCCAAAAGATTTCATGCAACTTTTTAAGCTTATTCTGTACGCATATATTCATTTTGGATGACAGACATCTAGTTGTTTTGATATATCATTATAATTTATTTTTTTTCTCTCTCTCTCTTTTTTTTTTTCTTTCTGAAGCTGGAAACGGGGAGAGACAGTCAGACAGACTCCCGCATGCGCCCGACCGGGATCCACCCGGCACGCTCACCAGGGGCGACGTTCTGCCCACCAGGGGGCGATGCTCTGCCCCGACCAGAGCCACTCTAGCGCCTGGGGCAGAGGCCAAGGAGCCATCTCCAGCGCCCAGGCCATCTTTGCTCCAATGGAGCCTTGGCTGCGGGAGGGGAAGAGAGAGACAGAGAGGAAGGAGGGGGTGGGGGGTGGAGAAGCAAATGGGTGCTTCTCCTATGTGTCCTGGCCGGGAATCAAACCCGGGTCCCCCTCACGCCAGGCCGAAGCTCTACCGCTGAGCCAACCGGCCAGGGCTATCATTATAATTTAAAAGCACAAAAGTTAATATTAAAGTACAGGGCAATAAATTTTGAAAAACACAAATAAAAATATTATATTATAGAAAGAGAGCTAATGAGAATCCAGGGTTGATATCATAATCTCATAGGTGACATTCATTTTGAATCATTAAAACTCACATAAGAATGGTAGTAACAAACAGAAAAAACATTTTTGCTTTCTCAAATATTAATTATTATAATAGATATTTTAATTACCTGCTTTTCTTTGAAATGTAAATAATTGTGAAAAATTATCTACTCTGTAAAGAAATTTTAAGAAATATTTTAAAATTAATTATTTATACAAGTAATTTTCTGTCTCTAAATATATCCTAAATGTTTTTGTAGCTGAAAAATAAGATTAAAATCTCTTGTACAGCTTATTTTATATGTACATGTGTAATTAATAGTAATTCATAAATTATAATATGCAAATATTCATGACAAGAAACTAATTTTGGAAAACAGTATTTTAATTCTATATCAAAATTTTATTAATAATATTAACCTAAAAGTTTTTTCTGTTTTGCCTCAGGCTCAAAATTCTTTTTAAACTTCATTAACTATTAAATTTCTGCAATTGCAATGAACAAAATTAATTTAAATAGAAAGCTGTTTATCTCTATCTGGAATAATGGTAAATGTCCAAGTGTATGAACTATAAGATTATATATAATTTTTTTCTAAAAACAGATTTTTTAAAAACATTTTTAATGACTGTTGAAATATGATATTAGTTTAAGGGTACAAGAGTACAACAGAAATTAGACATTTATATATAGAATGATCACACCAATAAGTCTAGTACTCATATGACACCATCAATAGCATTGTTTTAAAAAATTTAAACGTGGTTTCAAACATTATAATTTATTTTTCATGCATCTATCAAAAGTATAATTATAAAAAGTATGCATCTAGGCCCTGGCTTGTTGGCTCAGTGGTAGAGCATCAGCCCAGTGTGTAGAAGTCACAGGTTCGATTCCCAGTCAGTGCACACAGGAGAGGTGCCCATCAGCTTCTCCACCCTTCTCCCTCTCCTTCCTCTCTGTCTCTCTCTTCCCCTCCCGCAGCCAAGGCCCCATTGGAGCAAAGTTGGCCCAGACGCTGAGGATGGCTTCATGACCTGTGCCACAGGTGGTAAAATGGCTCTGGTTGCAACGGAGCAATGACCCAGATGGGCAGAGCATTGCCCCCTGGTGGGCATGCCAGGTGGATCTTGGTCCCGTATATTCCAGAGTCTGTCTCTCTGCCTCCCTGTTTCTCACTTCAGAAAAATACCAAAAAAAAAAAAAAAAAGAAAAAGGAAAAGAAATAGAAACAACCCCCCCAAACAAAGTATATATCCAGCATTAATTAATAACAAGTGATTCGAATTTTGAAAGACTAAAATGTTTGTCTTTCATTTTTATATTGAACTAAACAGATCAATGTTATTTGAACCAAATAAAAATGCCTGAAAATAAATGTATACTAAACTTGGGTTTGTTAAGTTCATAGAAAAATAATATATTGACAAACTTTATAATCTGTATACAAATTTGACACATTTAACTAGAGTAGTTTTTCTAATCACATAAAGATGGATACATTTATAAAGTTTATTTTATTGACCCTCTAGGATTATAGCATTATTTACATATTACTATATCTACCATATATGCCATATATTTATAACTCTCAAGTCCCACTATAATTAATATTATCAACTGGTGTCTTAATGAAAATCAAATTAAAGTTTATTAAAAATTTCAAGGTAGTCAAATACAGGCAAATAACATGCTATATATATGTCTTCTGAAAGAAATGTAGATATTTTTAAATAAATTGACCTTTGACTTAAGTATAGTAGAATAAAAGTAAATACTTATATGTAATTTGACTTTTGAGAAGATAATAATTTCAAATTTTATACTCAGCAATGCCTGGATTATGAACTACTGCTCTTTAAAGTACTTGAACAGTTGCTGGTACATAATAGGTATATAATAAAACAATATATGAATCACCAAAACACTTGAGAAATTATGGTATCTTTAGTGTATTTTTTAAATTATTAAGTATATCCCTTTGATGTAAAAATCATATTGAAAATTCATTCTAATTACATTGTAAAATTTGCCTTATATGAGGTGGTGTGTGTTAGAGAGAGATAGAAAGAGAGAAAAAGAACTGTTAGGCAAAATTCATTTTAGAAATTGCTTGCATTGACACATAAGCATTTCACTTATTAAAAAGTACAATTTTGCCTGACCAGGCGGTGGCACAGTGGATGGAGTGTCAGACTGGGATGTGGAAGGACCCAGGTTCAAGACCCCGAGGTCGCCAGCTTGAGTGTGGGCTCATCTGGCTTGAGCAAAAAAAAAAAAAAATCTCACCAGCTTGGATCCAAGGTCGCTGGCCTAGCAAGGGGTTACTCGGTCTGCTGAAGGCCTGTGGTCAAGGCATATGTGAGAAAGCAATCAATGAACGACTAAGGTGTTGCAACAAAAAACTGATGATTGATGCTTCTCATCTCTCTGTTCCTGTCTATCTATCCCTCTCTCTGACTTTCTCTCTGTCCCTGTAAAAAAAAAAAAGTACATTTTGTTTCCATTTAGATCTTATTTATTATTTTTAGATCATTTCAAATAGGCATGTTAAAAATGTTGCCCAACCTGCATTGAATTTAGATGTCCACTTCAGAAGAAAACTATGTAAACTATATTTATTTATAAGCAATCTGAAAAGTTACAGCTATTTCAAAAATGAAAGATGTTTAAAGAAATAAAAAATATTTAGATTTATTTAGTATCAATTCAATAATATCAGTGATAATTTAATACTGTATAAAAATAATATTAACATAATGGGTGTGAAACAACATACATTTAGTATAATGAATTGTAATAATCCAGAGAGCTTTCCTCCACTGTAAATAACACTTTTCTGGCTAAAGATATTAAGTATGTATATTTGAAGATCTCTTGTTGAGCGAGAAATTAGATTGACCTTGAAAAAAGTGATCCAGAGTAAAAAAAATGACAAGGGTTATGAAAAATGACCCTGTCTTTTACACTTTGTCAAACTTACCTGGTTGGAACTGGTGACAGCTTTGCCAATTGTCAGATGTGGTATTGTCAATGAACTGTTGCTATGATCTGAATGTTTAGTTCCCATTCCTCCCCCCAAAGTGTGATATATTGAAATCCTACCTCCCAAGGTGATGGTGTTAGGAGGTGGCGGAATTAGAAGGGTCGTTCCACTCTCATGAATGAGATTAAAACTCTTTTGAAAGAGGCTCCAGGGAGATTGCTAGCTCCTTTTGCCTTGAGGACACATGGAGAAGTTTTCCCCCTAGAAGAGGGCCCTGCCCAGTCATGCTTACACCCTGATCTCAAAATGCCAGACTCCAGACTCCAGACTCCAGATGCCAGATCTGTAAGCATTAAATTGCACTGTTTCTAGACCACTCAGTCCAAGTCTTCCAGTCTAGTAGTCTGAATAGGTTAAGACAGTTGTACCTCTTGCTGTAGCAGTTTTTCCTTTGCTCGTGAAAGCAGGGGATGGGGTCTCCTCAGTCTGGAGCCCAACTCCATTTATTTATTTTTGGGGGGATGATGTTAGTTAATGAAATTATATAGGTTGCAAGCGTGCAAGTCTATGATATATCACCTGTATGTTGCATCGTGTGCTCACCCCCCAAGGTCACATCTCCCTCTGTTGCTGTATATTTGACTGCCTTTACCTTTTACTCCATCCACCCCTTTCCCCTCTGGTCACCACCTTCCTGTTGTCTGTGTCTATAAGTTTTTGTTTGTTTATCTGAGTTGATCTTTTCTTGTTTCCAGTTTTATATATCATACGTGAGTGAAACTATGGTTCTTGACATTTTCCATACGACGTATTTCATTCAGCACGATATTCTCAAGTTTCATCCAGGTTGTTGCAAATGGCGGTACTGTCTCTCTTCTGATGGTTGAGTAGGTTCCACTGTGTATAGGGGCCACATCTTCTTGATCCAGTCTTCTGTCAAAGATCACTTCAGTTGTTTTCATGTCTTGACCACTGTGAAAAATGTTACAGTGAACACAGTGGTGCAAATATCTGTGCAAAGAAATGTTTGAAATGTTTTAGTTTTTATCATATAACCCAGCCACCCCAGAAACCTATTCTGGGCTTGCTGGGTTGTATGATAATCCTATTCTTAACTTTTTGAAAAACATCCATACTGCTTTCCATAGTACGGCCCCATGAATACAACTCTATTGAGCACTTGCAGAAAATCATGGCCAGTCTAACATTTAAGCCAATTTTCTCAAAAATCTGCAGCCAGTTCAGTTCCTCTTTACTTCATTTGACTCTATGCAGTGTCACAATCAAAACTGATTCTCCTTTTCATAAATAATGAATAACAAACCACAATTATCCTAACCAAATCTTTCTTTCCTCCAAGGAGGTAGCACAGATTTTTTTTTCAATATTTTAGCCTTATACTTTAGGCAGATATCCACGATCCCCAAAGTCCTTTTTATAAATTCTCCAAGCAGACTTATGGGTCCTCATGCAAAGAATCTTTTGTACCCTATTTTCCCACAAAAGAACTTTAAGCCTCAGAGAGTCCAAAGTGAGCTGCCTGATACTCTCTCTTAGTCACTATCAATAAGACATGTGTTTATTTGTTTTTTTTAATGTTGTAGCACTGCATTCCAATTACTTTGCTAGCCATTAAAAATTCCCATTTCCTTTCCTCATGCTTTTTAAGGAGGATGAATTCTGAGAATAACCATTTGGCTGAGTGAGGTGATGGGTGCACAGGAAAACCAGAGTACTAAAAGATGACTGATCGTTTCCACCTTAAAGAGAGAGAGAAATTAAAGGATTAGGGAAGTCTGACAGTAAGAATTTGAGGTAGAGTAAGATTATAAGAGAATTAGAGTGAGAGTCAAAGGAAAAAAAGAAGAGAGGACAGAAAAACTTGGGGCAGCTTTAAAACTGGGAGGACTTCCCTCAATAAGAGCAAAGGCTAACAGGCATGTGGGAGGTGTTCTGAGGCTTGATGTGTGATATGCTTCCTTCCTTTTTGTCACTGTGAAGACCTTGGAAAAAATATGCCTTTTTTATCAGTACTTTGGGTGTTGAACTTATATTTTGTTCTTTGTAGAATTTCTCCATATGTAAAGGCAATTACATTGTCATCCCTAAAAAAAACAACAACAGGATACTGGTTTTACAATACACACCTAATAGAAATAAAATTCCCTTTCTTCTCTGAGTGGTCTCAACTTCTTTGTGGTATTAAACGCGTTTCCGTAGAAACCCTAGTTTCATTGGCAAATTGTGTCATTCCATGGCTTCTTCGATGTTTTGTCTTCCAACAATGAGATGCCCCATCTTCTCTATCTCTGTATTACAAAATCTATGCCCTCTGGCTTCCTCCTATTGAACATATCCTGTCCCACTATTCAGAATCCAAAAGCAATATATTCACATTTTCTCCTTGATATGACACTATATGCAACCCGGCTGCTCCCTGTGCCCAGTGAATGACACATTCATTTAGTCATTCTTTCACGAGATTGTGATTGATCCCCTTCTATGTGCCAGGAATTTTCCAGTGGTGGACATAAAAACTAAATAAAATAGACACAGTTTCTATCCTACCAGAGTTCATATTCTACTGAAAGCCCATAAAGTAAACAAACAGGAAAATATATACACACAAATGCTAAATGTACTACAAAAAAGAGAAAGATTAACATGACAAAAAAGTGAGTTTTATTCAGGGAAGACATTTAGAGGAGATGACCCTTTCTTCATGCCTAGTTTAGTCATATAAAAATTTTCATGTTAATAATTACACTTTGAAATTGTATGTGTACTTGCTTATATGATTATTTAAATAAACCTGGCAAGGTGCAAAAACTACAAGAATTTTATAAGCTACCATGCATGCTTTGCAAGTTCAGTTGTTTACTTTTGAAAAAAAAAATCATACCATCAATCTTGATTGAAGAATTTGCTTCTACCTCTTTTAGATTCTCTAGGAAACATTTAACGTTTTTCTTGTTCTAGTTTTTGAATAAATTGATATCACTCTCTCTTATTAATGTCAGCATGTTATAAAGTTTCATTTTTGCTGGGGAGAGTGTCTTACTTTGCCGGCGGCTTATTTGGCCACTTGTATCAGCAGCGGTTGCATTACCTGGGATTAGGTTTCACCTGCACCAATTCATCTCTCTCAGCAGTCACAGCTCAGAAGGTAAATAAACTTAAAACCAGCAGCAGAGACAACTGAGGGCAGAGAGGGCAAAATAAATCCAGCATCTAACTAAGTAATAACCAGCAGCAAATAAAATATGATTTGGTATTTTAGTACTTTAAGTAGAAAATATAAGTACGTATGCAACCATATATTTTGGGAAAAACTAGCAGGTTCGAAACTTAACAGCACGTAAAGCAAACACAGCCTTCACATGTGGAGTAATTAGCGTTATGCAAAGAGAATGTGACCTGAAGAAAGAATTCTCAACTTAGGGTCTCCCCTACTCCATTCTAAGTTGAATTTTTAAATTCCTTTAGAAGCAGTGCCATACAGGATGTCTTCATGTATATGTCGTTTAACCCAAAGAAGCCATTTTCATCTAATATATGACCTCTTTTAGGATAACGTGTACAAGAGCGCTCTATCTGGATAAGGCTTATGGAAAAGATGCTTGTTTCAGATAAGTTCATTAAAAATGAATGTAACATGAGCAACTGATATCTTATGCCAGAGGTAAATGGCCAGAAAATTAAAACAAAGAAAAAACTGAAACAGAAAAAAAAAATTCGCCCCAAACAAAGAGGAATGGTAGTATATCTAAGAACATGAAGTAATACCAGTCTGGAGTTAATGATAACAAAATGTTACTTTAGGAGTCACCTCCTCCCGGAAGTCTCTCCTCCCTTGTCTGCCCTTCTCCTTAGCAGACGCCAGGGGCATTCAGCAGGCTGACATTTTCATCTCACACCTACGCCTAATTCTGCAGTCAGGTTCATGTTGTCGTACTTGTGTGTTTCTCTCATTATATTATGACCTAATTGAAAAACAGGGACCAGATTTTCCTAATTTATACCAGATAGCAAATGCTCAAAACATCTTGAGTAATGGAGCCTTTCTTATGTTCTAAAATAGCAGTTTTATGGATGGTTACAATTCCTAAGATTCCTGGTTTCTATTTTTATATTTAACGATTTGCTGAGTTTATTTTAGGACCATAGTTATTAACATATGTGAGTGTCCCATGTCGTTTCTCTCATACTCCCAACACAATCATACACACAGGACACACGCACACACACACGCACATACACGCACATGCACACACACACACACACACACAAACACACACACACTGAGGGAATTGTTGAGGAAATCTGGTGCCTTAGCCAAAGAAACTAACTCAAGCCACGTTATGAAGGAGCTGGGAAGTGAAGAGCAGAGGAGGTTCAGATGGGAAAGAATAAGTACAAAGAGAAATACTTTGAGAAATATTGTTGTGGATTTTGACTTAGAGTCTTATTGACATTTTCCTAGAAGCACAATGGAAGTATTGGATGCCGGCTCAAGCCCAGTTTTGCTGACTGGGCTGTGCCACTTTATGAACTCAGCAATGTTTGGTCCATCTGAGATGCGGGTTTTATTAAGGTCACATTAAGGGGAGCAAGTATCTAGGATTTGAGACCTCATGTCTCAAAGCTTTACCTTAGACTGAACCAAAAACATGCCTCAACCATGACAATCTCATCCTTGGAAATAGGCTAGAAATAATAAATAATAAAATGAGAACCGATTGGGGCTTTTTTGGGTCTGAGAATATAACCACAAAATCAATGCTAAAATCAGCATTTCAATTTCTTTTGTGAATGTGTGGTTTGGGCATTAGCATGCACTCAAATAAAGATGCTTAAATGAAACTTCATGGACTGTGAAATGACAGTTACTTTACCATTAATAATGAATATGATGATGATGATGATGATAATAATATAAATAGCAACAATAGCATCTAACATTTGTTGAGTGCTTTCTCTGTGCCAAGCACTGTTCTGAGCATATTATATACATAATTTTTACAATATTTCTTTGCTTAGGCAACAGTACAAGCTCCACTTTACAGATAAAAATAACTAAGGCACAGAGAGGTAAAATAATAGGTCCATAATTAAGCATGAAAGAAGTACATAAAGGAATCACATCTGAGTACCTGGTTCCACAATCTTTACTTTTACCCCCCATATTATATTGTAATACTTCTTAGGAAACCAGCATCTGTTTTAGGTAGCTAAGTCAATGTCACACTTGACTCGATTAATAAAAAAAAAATTTTTTTTTTTGCTGCACCTGCAATAAAAACAATAGATTCTTCAAAGGGTATAAATGCTACCCGGGGCTTGCAGATAAACATTCTTTAGAGCCACTGATAGAGGCTAATTCTAACTGGAAAACAAATACATTTAAGCAGTTGTATGTTTTGTGTTTGTCACATGTCAGTGGCTCAGATACACTGGGGTTCAAGTTCTCAGGGTACAAATAGTGTGTTATCCATGTATATTCATCACCCATGACTTCATTTCTGTAGAGGATAGCTACACTACTACTGAGTGGGTGAACTGCAGTATGTGTGATTCCCGAGACTTACATCAAATGCTGTAATAACATGTCAGAAGAAAAAGATAATGAATGTCCTTTTACATTCCAAGTGACATAGCTACGAGAGAAGGCCATTTGCTAAAGGACATTAAACTAAGCATGGGAGCAGTAGAAACTACTCCACCAGATTCATTTGATGTAGATTATGGTCAAAGTCGCTTCAACCGGGACTTCTCAAATTCTATTGGTGAAATTAATCGGGACCCAATTGGTGTCCCCATGCTGTAACCACTCTCATGAGAGTGAAGTCTTAGAATTATTTTTTAACAATTGGTTAAAGCTCTTCAAATACAAATTTTAAAAGAATATGTTGAATTATGTCATCACTTATTTTCTTTAAAAATCACAAGTAGCATCTTATTTGTCTAACACAAGTAATCCACATAAAGAAATATAGATTTGAAGCATCAATGAGTAAACCTTTTGTTTTTCACTTCAAACTCGTCATTACACAGCTTAGTTCAAACAAATTTTTGGAATTAGAGTAAGATGTGCCATGCCTTTGTGGGTGCCAGCTCTCATATCTTATCATGTGCAAAGCTCTTCAATCCCAAGTCAAGTCTTTGATCAATGTAATTTTAGATGATAGGTAGCCTTGTGAATTCAGATAAAACAAAAATATGTAATAAAAAGAAAAGATGAAAGAATAATATATAATAGTCTTATGTACAAAAAAAAGCTGATTTTAAAAGGATTGCTATTCAAAACATTAGGAACAGTTTTAAAGAAGAATTTGCTATGACAGTTCAATAAAGAACAGCACTGGCCCCGCCCTCCTTTCTGAGACCTACCCACACATGGTAGGGGGTGTGTTGGCCGAACCAGGAGACTAATGAAGGGAGAACAATTCTCTCATTTTGAGAGGATGGATGAAAACATACCCATTTTGGAAAACTAAAAAAAATAATAATAATATTATCTTTGCCAAAGAATACCTGTGTTGGAAAAACAGAGCTAACAAAGATAGGAGTTAAAGAACGAGAGTTAGAAATACAAGTTGGGGAGATGGCTGAAAAGGTTAAGAAATTAAGCAAAGGAAAAACCTCATAGACACAGACAAAAGCATGGAGATTACCAAAGGGAAAGGAGAGTACCAGTGGGGAGAAGAGCTAGAGGGGGGAAGGGAGAGGAGAGTACCCGGAGGGAGAAGAGCATAGAGGGGGGAATGGAGAGGAGAGCACGGGAGGGAGAAGAGGTAGAAGGGGGAAGGGAGAGGAGAGCAGGAGGAGGGAGAAGAGTGTAGAGGGGGGGAAGGGAGAGGAGAGCAGGGGGAGGGAGAAGAGGTAGAAGGGGAAGGGAGAGGAGAGCACGGGAGGGAGAAGAGGTAGAAGGGGGAGGGAGAGGAGAGCAGGGGGAGGGAGAAGAGGTAGAAGGGGGAAGGGAGAGGAGAGCAGGGGGAGGGAGAAGAGGTAGAAGGGGGAAGGGAGAGGAGAGCAGGGGGAGGGAGAAGAGGTAGAAGGGGGAAGGGAGAGGAGAGCAGGGGGAGGGAGAAGAGGTAGAAGGGGGAAGGGAGAGGAGAGCACGGGGAGGGAGAAGAGGTAGAAGGGGAAGGGAGATGAGAGCAGGGGGAGGGAGAAGAGGTAGAAGGGGAAGGGAGAGGAGAGCACGGGAGGGAGAAGAGGTAGAAGGGGGAGGGAGAAGAGAGCACGGGGAGGGAGAAAAGGTAGAAGGGGAGGGAGAGGAGAGCACGGGGAGGGAGAAGAGGTAGAACGGGAGGGAGAGGAGAGTACCGGGAGGGAGAAGAGGTAGAAGGGGGAGGGAGAGGAGAGCATGGGAGGGAGAAGAGGTAGAAGGGGGAGGGAGAGGAGAGCACGGGGAGGGAGAAGAGGTAGAAGGGGGAGGAAGAGGAGAGCATGGGGAGGGAGAAGAGGTAGAAGGGGGAGGGAGAGGAGAGCACTGGAGGGAGAAGAAGGTAGAAGGGGAGGGAGAAGAGAGCACAGGGAGGGAGAAGAGGTAGAAGGGGAGGGAGAGGAGAGCACGGGGAGGGAGAAGAGGTAGAAGGGGAGGGAGAGGAGAGTACCGGGAGGGAGAGGAGGTAGAAGGGGGAAGGGAGAGGAGAGCAGGGGGAGGGAGAAGAGGTAGAAGGGGGAAGGGAGAGGAGAGCAGGGGGAGGGAGAAGAGGTAGAAGGGGGAAGGGAGAGGAGAGCACGGGGAGGGAGAAGAGGTAGAAGGGAGAGGGAGAAGAGAGCATGGGGAGGGAGAAGAGGTAGAAGGGGGAAGGGAGAGGAGAGCAGGGGGAGGGAGAAGAGGTAGAAGGGGGAAGGGAGAGGAGAGCACGGGGAGGGAGAAGAGGTAGAAGGGGAGGGAGAGGAGAGTACCGGGAGGGAGAAGAGGTAGAAGGGGGAAGGGAGAGGAGAGCAGGGGGAGGGAGAAGAGGTAGAAGGGGGAAGGGAGAGGAGAGCACGGGGAGGGAGAAGAGGTAGAAGGGGAAGGGAGAGGAGAGCACGGGGAGGGAGAAGAGATAGAAGGGGAAGGGAAAGGAGAGCATGGGAGGGAGAAGAGGTTGACGGGGGAGGGAGAAGAGAGCACGGGGAGGGAGAAGAGGTAGAAGGGGAGGGAGAGGAGAGTACCGGGAGAAAGAAGAGGTAGAAGGGGGAAGGGAGAGGAGAGCACGGGGAGGGAGAAGAGGTAGAAGGGGGAGGGAGAGGAGAGCACGGGGAGGGAGAAGAGGTAGAAGGGGGAAGGGAGAGGAGAGCAGGGGGAGGGTGAAGAGGTAGAAGGGGAGGGAGAGGAGAGCACGGGAGGGAGAAGAGGTAGAAGAGGGAAGGGAGAGGAGAGCAGGGGGAGGGAGAAGAGGTAGAAGGGGGAAGGGAGAGGGAGCACGGGGAGGGAGAAGAGGTAGAAGGGGGAAGAGATGAGAGCACGGGGAGGGAGAAGAGGTTAAAGGGGGAGGGAGAGGAGAGCACGGGGAGGGAGAAGAGGTAGAAGGGGAGGGAGAGGAGAGTACCGGGAGAAAGAAGAGGTAGAAGGGGGAAGGGAGAGGAGAGCACGGAGAGGGAGAAGAGGTAGAAGGGGGAGGGAGAGGAGAGCATGGGGAGGGAGAAGAGGTAGAAGGGGGAAGGGAGAGGAGAGCAGGGGGAGGGTGAAGAGGTAGAAGGGGAGGGAGAGGAGAGCACGGGAGGGAGAAGAGGTAGAAGAGGGAAGGGAGAGGAGAGCAGCGGGAGGGAGAAGAGGTAGAAGGGGGAAGGGAGAGGAGAGCACGGGGAGGGAGAAGAGGTAGAAGGGGAAGGGAGATGAGAGCAGGGGGAGGGAGAAGAGGTAGAAGGGGAAGGGAGAGGAGAGCACGGGAGGGAGAAGAGGTAGAAGCGGGAGGGAGAAGAGACCACGGGGAGGGAGAAGAGGTAGAAGGGGAGGGAGAGGAGAGCAAGGGGAGGGAGATGAGGTAGAAGGGGGAAGAGATGGGAGCACGGGGAGGGAGAAGAGGTAGAAGGGGGAGGGAGAGGAAAGCACGGGGAGGGAGAAGAGCGTAGAAGGGGGAGGGAGAGGAGAGCAGGGGGAGGGAGAAGAGCGTAGAAGGGGGAGGGAGAGGAGGGCACGGGAGGGAGAAGAGGTAGAAGGGGAGGGGAGAGGAGAGCACGGGGAGGGAGTAGAGCATAGAAGGGGATAGATCGTGATGGAAGGAGACTGGACTCGGGGAAGTGAACACACATTACAATATACAGGTGATGTAGTACAGAATTGTGCTGTTCAAACCTATATAATTTTATTAATGTCACCCCACTAAATTAAGGAAAATATAAAATACATTAAAAAGAAGCTCCATATCCACGCATGCTGCAAATGGCTTTTCCAGTCTTCCTGAATCATTAACAGCTAGAAGCAGCAGTCATTGGGACTTGGACATCAGCTTCAAAGTATAGAATTGTGACAACAATTCCAGTGCCATGAGGACTTTTCCTGGATCCGGACTTTTCCTGGACTCCTGCTCCTTGTGACAGCTCCTAACAGACTGAACTGTGGTTGGGTTGCATTTTTCAGGAATTTGGCATGGTGATGGGGCCAACTTGGACTTGGTGAACATGTTAAGGACACTACTCTTTTATGGAATCTTGCTGTATTGGCCAAGAGTTTGCTTAAAGGCTTTTAATCACTGTAAAAAAAAATAGAAGACTGGATAAAGAAGATGGGGCACATATACACCATGGTATACTATTCAGCTAGAAGAAATGATGACATCGGATCACTTACAGCAAAATGGTGGAATCTTCATAACATTATGCGGAATGAAATAAGTGAATCAGAAAAAAACAAGAACTGCAGGATTCCATACATTGGTGGGACATAAAAATGAGACTAAGAGACATGGACAGGCGTGGGGTGGTTACAGGGGGGGGGAGGGGAGGAGGGAAGGGGGAGGGGGAGGGGTACAAAGAAAACTGGATAGAGGGTGACGGAGGACGATCTCTCTTTGAGTGATGGGTATGCAACAGAACTAAATGACAAGATAACCTGGAAATGTTTTCTTTGAATATATGTACCCTGATTTATTGATGTCACCCCATTAAAATAAAAATTTATTTATAAAAAAATAAAAATAATTTAAAAAATTTAAGAAACAGAATAAAAAGAATGCCAGTTTGGCAATACCTGTGGCATTCATACCAGCTCCTGGTTAATTTACTGAAACACGCACCCCCTAGGCAATGTAAAGAAACCAGAACAGTGTGCGTTCTCCTGTACTCCTTGGCCTGAGGAAATACAGCTTGACTTATTTAGAGATCAACCCAGCACTTCGTACTGCAGACCACAAATAGCCAGATTTGCCTCACAGCTTGAACCAAATCACATCCTATAGTATCAGATGCACAGAGAGGTTTCTTTAAACAGTACCTGTTTCATTTAAGGGGCGTGCACACCGTGCTTCACAAATGTTTGGTCCATCTGTGAGCTGGGTGGACCCTTTCACTCAGCATGTGAAATAGTCCATTCAGAGGAAGCACATTAGCTCTGGTTACGAAACTTTAATAATGACAAAATTCAATCTATCTTTTACATTTGAGATCTGTGCGCATATTTTTATTTCAAAAGGTCTATTTTTTTTTTCAGGTTAAAGGTGAGACTCTATTCAATCTATGATGTTTTTATTTCTCTAGCAGTGGAAAATACTTAAAAGCGTATCTCTCCACATTCACAGACATCTTCAGCTGAAAGAAGTTTTTAGCCTGACCTGCTGCAGCACAGTCGATAAAGCACGGAACTAGAATGCTGAGGTTGCTGGTTCAAAATCCAGGCTTGCCTGGTCAAGGCACATATGAGAAGAACATCCTATGAGTTGATGCTTCTTGCTCCTTCTCTCACCTTTCTCTTTTTTTATGCTTTTTCTAAATATAAAAAAAAAGAGAGAAAAAGAAATATTTAAAAGTAATGCTCATGTTTGATATATAGCTCCCTGGGGAAAAAAAAAAGTTCTTAAGAATGACCTTGCTTATTCTTCTGAACACCAGTTATCACTATACAGGAGAGATCATAGTATTGTGGCAAGCCAACAGGCCAAAAGCCATGTCTGCTACCGTGTGCTTCTGGAAAAGAGATGGCTACGTTTCATGCTTGTGTTTGCAGGGTTCCGCCTCTCAAGCGAAGGCATCAATTCTGTGAGCAACGTGTCTACTACTGTAGATAAGAGCTGTGAGTCCGTGCCTGACTCCAAGGTGAGGGGAAGTCTGGGAAGCAGTTGGCACTAATGAAGAATTTTCACCTCCATTTCAAAGTGTTCCCTTCCTCCTCTGCCTCCCTTCCTGCTCCGTCCTCAGACTTCTCCCAACAATGGAAGGAAATCACAGTAACTGCGTATCTACTAGATGCTACATACCAGGCTAGGCGTTTCACTTACAATAGTTCTGAAACTGTTTCAGCATTTCATGGCTCACAAAACAGCAAGTGATGTTTAAAAAGAAAAAGAAAAAAAAAATAGCGCAAGATGAGATGTGAGATGCAGACAAAGCTTTTCTTTTAAATACGTCTTTTACTAATTGATTTGAATGACAACATATAATCTCCCAGTCTTGAAGTACGTTGTTTGCTTTGATTGATTGTCTGAAAGAAAAAAAATATATGTATTTTATATTTCTTTTTTAAATTAAATACACAATATAAGGAATAATTTCCTATTAAGATCTATTTGGGCTTATCCCAAATACATCATTAAGCTCCTTATTGTTTATATTTTTTTCGGTGATCAGGGAAAGGGAGCTGGTGAAGCGATAGGGCCTGCTCCCCAGGGTCAGAGAGGCAGGGACTCCCTTCCACTTCCGGTTCCGGCTCCCCTGGTGTGCTCTTCCTAGAGGGAGGGTCCTTCCCTCTCTCGCTGGTTTTCTTTCCCTCCGAGAGGAATCCCAAGGCAGGCTCTGCATCTCGCTCCTCTTTGCAGCTCCTGCCTGTACTCTGGACAGTGTCTGCACTAAAGCTTTTCTCGGTTGTTTAGTCTGTTATACAGGTTGCAAGTTCCCCCATTTCCTGAGGAGCACCCAGCGCTAAAACATATTATCATAAAAACCACAAAATAAATTTCTGACTCCGTTTTTGTAAAGAAAAAAAAAGCAAATCTCAATTTTCAACACTCTTCATTCTGAAGGGAGGTGGAGAATGAGTCTGATACAAAGCAGCTGCACTTTTTCTCTTTTACAGGGAGTTAGTGGTAAATACAAAGTCCTTGATTTTAAAGCACTGTCATGATGGGAAATACACTGGGTTTTGTTGTTTTTTTTTTCTTTTCTTAGGCTAGGTCAAAATGAGTTATAGTACTGATTCCTTTTGGTGCTTTACTGAAACTAGTTCTTGGTAAATTAAATCATGTTACTTTTTTTTTTTTTTTGTATTTTTTCGAAGTTGGAAACGGGGAGGCAGTCAGACAGACTCCTGCATGCGCCTGACTGGGATCCACCGGCATGCCCACCAGGGGGCAATGTTCTGCCCCTCTGGGGCGTTGCTCTGTTGCAACCAGAGCCATTCCAGTGCCTGAGGCATAGGCCACAAAGCCATCCTCAGCGCCCTCGGCCAACTTTGCTCCAATGGAGCCTTGGCTGCAGGAGGGGAAGAGAGAGATAGAGAGGAAGGAGAGGGGGAGGGGTGGAGAAGCAGATGGGCGCTTCTCCTGTGTGCCCTGGCCTGGGAATCGAACCTGGCACCCCTGCATGCCAGGCCAATGCTCTACCACTGAGCCAACTGGCCAGGGCCAAATCATGTGACTTTTAAGTAAACTTATGTTTTGGTATAACCTGTATTTGGGACTCTCCCTGAGACAACTGTTTATACAACTCTTCTCTATCTTTGTGTTGAACTATTTGAAAAGTAAAATACCGTATAAATTAGACATCATGATTTTAAAATCCGGGATGCCTTCTTGGTATGGACTGAATTGTGTCACCCCAAAATTAATTTGTTTAAACCCAAATTTTCAAAATAATGATATTAAAGATATGGTCTGTGGGAGATAACTGGGGTTAGGAAAGGTCACGAGGGTGGGGCCTTTGTGATGTAATTAGTGCCCTCATATAAAGAGATATGAGAAAGCTTGCTTTCATTCTTTCTGCCATGTGAGGGCACAGTAAAAGGGTGGCCATCAGCAAGTCAGGAAGAGAGCCCTCATCAGGCACTGAACTTGACAGCCCCTTGACCTGGAACTTCCCAGCCTCCATACGCGCCAAATAAATGTCCGGTGTTTGAGCCATCCAGTCTATGGCGTTTTGCTTCATAGAGCAGGCTGAGCTGACCTAGCTAGACCCCTTCCATTTGTAAGCCTAGGATCTGAGGAAGCAGTGGAGTTACAAATGGTGCCGGAACTACGTTTGAGCTGAGTTTTTGTGTCGGTTCAGCTCTAGCCTCATCGCACATAGCAGTCTCAGGTTCTGTGTCTTCAAGGCTTGCACAGCCTGTTCCCCACACACACTGCCTTCCATCTAACTCTACAGAGTTCACTCTACTTCTGGGTCCCAGAAAGCCTCTGAGGACCATCCGGAGGTAAAAAAAAGGTAACTATTCTTTCAACTGAGACCTCCCCATCATTATCTAAGTCAGGGAAGAATCAAAATCTAAGTTGAAAGATCCTGAGTCAGGGCCCCGCTAATGCCCCAGAGTCTGGGCTGCATCAGTGCTAAAAGATCTGACATCAGAGCAACGCTTTGCAGGATGTTTAAGTCAAGATCGGAGGCTGTGCCTTGGTTTAGCATCCACCAGCCCCTGTCTTTTAGTTCACCTTTTAGTATTTTTCCTCTGGGATGGAGATGGGACAAACAGTCGGGCAGCTATTGGAAGGACTCAAATTCAGGCAAATGACTAGAGGAAATACCTTTCCTCTGAATACTAAGAATGGGGGTTGAGAAATCATAATTCCTTTATATGTCAGTGTAATTCTTTAATATATTGGTATAAAAATGTTGAAGAAAAAAATTTTTCAACTTAAAGCTGCAGCAATAAAACAACAACAAATATAGTCTCTGTTTGGTCAGAAACCACACAGTCCTGCCGACAACATCAACATCATTAGATCAAGTTCCTTGGATAAATCAGCAGCTTTTATAGGTCTAGTTTGAATGGGCTCAATTATAGGTATGGTGGAATTGGGGTCAAATAAGTGGCAGAGATTCAGCTCTGGTTCTGATTAGCAAGATCTGTAAAATAAAATGTTTTTAAGTCGAACTCTGACTGTAACATTGCCAGTGAGTGTTTGCCTAACCTCTGCCTCAGGAACATCACGTTTCAATTTGCTAACATACTTCTATGCTTTTAATTTGTATCTTCCTGCTCCTGGCCAGAGAGCCCCGCAGTTTCTTCACGCAGTCCCTAAGGCAGTGTGACTGAAGGGCTGGCTTCCATATGGAGGCTTCTATCACATACTGCATCCAGGCGGGAAGCCTTTGGATCGTCCCAATTAGAGCAAAATCTCCAGTGTTTAATGTCTGAACTACGCTAAAAGTAACAGTGACTCGTAATTAGTAACAAACCTCAAGATAACCTTGAGACCAGCGTGATCCATACTATTCATTTTTCCAAACTACAATTACTTTCCAATAGCTTTTAATTAAAACTACTTATAAGAAATTTTGTATTTTAGGACAGGAATAGCTATCTTTACAAATAAGTTCTTTTCTCTAAGAGAGAACTCTCACAATTTCCACCAAAAGTACATTTTTAAGTTGATATATTGTCCAGAGAAAATTCGATGAAATAATTTCCTGTGGAATGAATGGTGTTTTAAGAATAGAACTTAATTGTTTATTATAGCTTTCTATATTCAGATCTTCTTCTACAGCAGGATATTTAAAAATACAAGTATTGAAAAAGAGACAAAGCCTTAAGTGAAGAAAATTGCTGGTTGCTGGCTTTGGAAAATATATATAAAGACGTAGAACTCAACCAAATGACAGCTTCATAAAAATTACATTTGGGGGGAAATTTTCAAGTATGATAAAAATGTTTTTGAAAAGATAATATTAACACAAGAGCTTGTTAAAAAAAATAAGACAATCACCTTTTTAGGAAATGAAAAGCTAATTATTATGTGTCCTGGGGAATGAATGCTATGGCGGTCAGACAACTTACAGGGAGCTGTCCCTTTGCGAAAGGTACTGGCATGTTATCTCTGTGAAAAACAACTCTTTCTGTTTTTATACTTGAAGATACTCTTTATATACGTTTATTCTTTAATATGAGTTAAGAGACTTTTTCAGCAATGGTCATAAGAGGCAAAAGTGGAAATTCTGTCTCTCTCTGCTTCTAGCTTGAGACCCATGGGGCAATTTCTCCTAGTGTCCACTATGGCCAACCTCAGAGAGACTAACTCGTCCTAATTCAAGAAACCAAAGCAAATCTTCGATTCATGCACACTGAGAACTACGGAGAGTGGATTAATGTGTAGTGAGGGTTGTCATTCTCGCACTGATAAAATTCTCACCCCAGGCATGTACATCTTATCTTAGCTTTCGCCTTGTCATTAGCAAATGAAATAATTTGAATCTCGGTACCTAGAACACCCACTGTCAGGCCAGTATTTGGATAATTATTGCCCATGTTTGTATACGTTAAACTCAAAGCATGTAGAGCCTCCCACGTCCTCCTACTTAAGTTGATGTTTTGTTAGTTACTAATCGGGACAGGGGATGTTATTGGAGAAATAAGCTCGAAGGTGTCAGGTGAACACACCCTGAATCCACAAGAGCAGCCCGAGAGTCTGGAGGCAGGTGATGGCTAACTGGGGCAGGACCTAGAGTCAGTGGTTTCTTACAATATCCCCATCATGGATATTGGGATGGAGAGAACTTGAGAATACTTCTGGTAAAATAGGGAATTGAAACTAAAATCCCTCCTACAGCATTCATCTGTCTGAAACATTTTATTTGCTCTCTCCTTCTTGTTCATCCTGTCACCATCTCAGGCCTGAGGGTCTCTGTCCTTCTCACTCTTTGTGACAATTTATGTTGCACTGATGGAAGCCATTTTGGGGGGAGACTAAAACCCACAAGTTCCAGATGCTTTCACATTTTGATTGTGTGATCGGGGAGGGAGCTAGGGAGGAAATAAAAGGGAATGTTAATGATTATTTAGTGATGTATATATAACTTGTGTTTGAGCATCTATTTTATTTAGTTAGGATTCATATGGTGTAAATATATGAAAAATACAACAGGATCTCAAATATAACTCTTAGCTTTTTATCATTATTTCATAAAGAAACACTTTATCTTCTTCTCATAAAATAATAAATAAAAACTTTTTTTTGGTTACTCTAGGGGTGCTGAAGAGAAGCAACTATATGTCCTTAGTCTTAGAGAAACAAGAAAGGACATATATATAGTTCAGAGCCACATAAAACAGCTAAGAATGTCAAAAGAAAAGACAAAAAAAAAAAACCAAACCAATTCTGTTAACATGAGGAAGCAGAAAGCCTTCAGAGATGGAAGGCTATTTGAGGCTTGGAGGGGAATATAATGCACAATTAGCATATAGTAATGCCTATTACATACTCTTGAGATCTGACTTACTTGACAGTAATTTACAAAATTTTTTTGGTCATTTGCTCTCTTTATGATTCACTTAATTAAAAAGTGATCTCATACTTTTAAAATAACATGATGATTTACAAACTTCAAGTAGAATTATTGTTGCCCATTATTAAATAAAAAAACAGTATTCTATTTCAAATTTAGGGCCATTATTTAAAAATAAAATATGTATAATTGCAAGTGCCATAGATATATTATAAATCTTGCTGTGTTTGTTGGAGTTGGTATAACATGAAGGATGATGACAAAAAAGGGAAAGGGTGGCTTAATCCCTGGGTTTTGTGTGTGTGTGTGGGTGGCATTTCAGCCACATGGATGCTCTGCCTCAGGTCATAAATAGAAGGGATTGGGGGACAGGGGAGAGAGGAGGATGATACAGTCCTTCTTAGTGTTGTTCTTTTTATGATTTCTTATGATAATAAAGTAATCATTCTGATGATCTAGCTAATATAAATGGTTTATTACAATATCATAAGGAATCCATATGACAGTAAAGTAATCATTCAGATCATCTAGGTAATATAAATTGTTTCTTATAATACCATAAGAAATCCATGGAGCTGGCATTTCTGTCTAATGCTTTGAACTTTGCCACCAATTCCACAATTGTGCTCCTTCCTGTTGTACTTTAAATGATTACTTTCCAATATACTTTAAATGGGAAATAAAGTCATGAAAGGGGGCCTCTGGAAACAGATACACATCTTTTAAATCCTTATTTAGAAAGTATAATTTAAACATTTTATGCATCAACTGTTACTTAACCTGCTGTGATTTAATGAGACATTTCTCCCAGAACTATCATTGATGTAATCAGAAATTTTTCAGGAGTCCCATAATAGCAAATCTGTTTTTCTTTCCTTCCAGCCAGGTTCTTTAGAGGATTACTAGGCAGTACAAATACGTTAGCCTAAGATAAAGAAGCAAATTTATGCTTGAATTTCTCAGCATAAGTACTTGGAAATTATTATTAATCTTTAAAATAGATTTTTAAATTTTTTGGAGGGTGTTCTTTTTATTTGCTGTGTTAAACATTAACATCTTGCAAATATCTTGTTCATGGAATCTATTATAGACCTATAAAGATGTTATTATTTTTGTATCCAACATTAGTTAGTGAATTCCATAAGGGCAGAAAACATGTCTTATTCATCCATTTCCCCAAAAAATTCATTTGGTATTTGGTATAAAGTAGATGTTTGATACAAGTTTCCTGAATAAATAAACTATTGCCAGAAAAAGCAGTTCTATAATTAAAGAAATAGTGTAGCTATGTAAATAGAAATTAATGAGTTTTATAAGCCATAAAAGACTAATTTTCTCACTCTGTATAATACTAAAACATTTATTTAGGCACATACATACATGAATTAATAAATAAAAATAGAAGAACGGTTATGGTTAAGGCTCTAACTTGTGAAGGCTCACAGTATAAATTCAGCAGAATACCTTAAAATTTTACAGACATGACTGGTGACTTTCTTGGGTCTCCAATTGACATAGTTAAAACAGGCAGAAGGGGGAGGGTGGAAACATAGCTATTCGATGTTAAAGACATAGCTGGAAAGATCTTAATTTAAATCTTCAAAGGAATATGCATAAAGCCTATAAATATAGAATGATTCTCAGTCGGGACTACTTTGCCCCTCCTCCTCACTTGGGTAGATTTGTCAATGTTGTAAATATTTTTGGCTATAAAAAGTTGGGAGGGCTGTCTCTGGAATCTAGTGGGTAGATGATAAGGATAATGTTGAACATTCTAAATACACAGGTCAGCTCTTCATAACAAAGGATTATATGGTCCAAAATTTTAATAGTCCTGAGGTTGAAAAATCCTGAGCTAGAGGCTTTTAGTCTGTAGAAAATAAAATTCTCTCCATCTTTTTTTATAAACAGGAAGAGAGTGTCTTAGGGGGCAGGGGGAACATATAAGTTTAAACATATTTTTAAACTCTGCATGAATGTATTCTTCCATAAAAGTTATAAATGATCTTGAGATATGATTGGCTGTTTAATTATAAAACAAAAGCTAGATCCTTGTGGGTTTGCACTTATTAAAAGTGAATAATCACTGTTTCTCTGATCGGCTCTACATACTTTATATATGTTCTATTGTATAATTATTGTGCAGTTAAGTTGGATGTTATTAGAAGGAAGGGCTTCTTTATTAATTTTTTACTAGATTTTGTACATTATCTAACACAAAAAGGAAACAACAAAATAAAGTTTATTTTCTTTTCCAAATGAAAGTGAAATTTCATACTGGTTTCTACTTTAAAAAAGCATTAATTTTTTATTGCAATGTAAGCATAGTCCAGAAGTAGAGTATTTTATAAGAAAAAATGATGTCCTTACATTATGTTTATGAACAAATCTAGAATTTAACTTTTATTAATGAGCTGGATATGTTGTTTAGAATTCAATGCAGTAAAAATAGCATTTGAGGCATAAGATACTTACGCCCAAACTAAAAGCAAAGGGTTCAAGTCTTCAGTCAAAGATATTTAAAATTCTAAAAAAATAAACAAGAATTGAATTAAGCTTGGAATATTGAGAGTAAACTGAGGGCAGAAAGAAATCAAAACAGAATCCAGGAGTTGCATTTTGGGCCACAAAATCAACCTAATATGGAGGATAGTCTTGATATGCTTTCTCCAAATAATGAAAAGCAAAATCCTTCCACTTTACATGTGGCTCCAACTTTTTTTGGAGGGCCAAGTCTGAGTTCTGTGGGTAACTATCGTCAGGCTCAAATGAGGACCTGCCATTTCTTTTGGGAAGAGAGGGTCTGATCATCTCAAGGGCTGATGTGAAAAAACCCATGTGCAACATGGAGACGATTTTAGTTTCAGTGAGCTGCAAAACCTGGTAGTGAACCCTAGGGATCAGTTTGTGCTCATTTATTCATCCTAAATTGGGAGCAGAATTTTTCTAGGTCCTGGACTACGAATGAAAAGTATACACTAGGCTCACTCACCTCGACTAGCCTGCAGCAATCACTGCTGTCCTAAGGGAGAATATTAGTAAAGAAACATTAAATACTAAATCCATGAAATATTAAATATTGAAGGAAGGCAACATCTCATTTCTATCAAATGGGAGACCTTAGTAGTTCCTTCTTTATAAAAATAATGAAGAGTATGATATATATAACTTTAAATTTTATCAAATTTTAGTCTCTATTGACAATTTCCTGATTATTGATAGAAAAAAATGTTTTTTATAAGATTTTTGGGGGAAAAATTTGTGTGTAATTCTCTCTGGAGAATTTACAGTGTGGAATCTCATAGAGCAAAGGATCGCTCCAAAAAATATTTTATTCACTTTTAGTTTCTGCATCTGGTTTAATATACATGTTGAGTATTTGCACATTTTTAATAAATTTGCCTTTGCTTAAAGTGACTAATTAAAATTATATATAGACAATTATTCATGCATTACATTTACCAGTAGAGAGAACTGAACACTGTTTTAAAATAATAACATGAGTTGCAGGCTGGAACAACCCACAGAATATTCCAATATCCAATAGGCACTTCATTTAATCTTTTCACAATTACTTAGAATTTATTGGATGAAACATTTGCTACAAATCACTGCTAATGTATCATCTTAAATAACTTCAAAAATGAGCTGGTACATTTTTATTAAGCAGATTTAATGAACAATTTAAGAAGCAAATACTTTAGTGTTTTATATGGCTTTTTTTCTTCCCTCTTCATATTTTATGTTGTTGATTATTTTTTTAAATACTAACTTTTACAAGATAGGGAATTTCTGATCATAGGATAATTTTTTAAGATGGCCCACAGGCCACTTTCTGAGGAAGGTAGCCTTTCCAATGGTGGATTTTCACAAACAAATTCCTATAAAAAAAACTTACCTTTTACAAATTACTTCAGAACTTTGTTTGGTCACCTAGTGATGTTGAAATATATCACAGATTTTATTCCATTCACAATGCTCATTCACCTAAAGAAGGTGAAAAAATAAGTGAAACAAATCTATTTTAATCTTTGAAAAATTTTGGAATACCTATTTTACTGAACTTTGCATACATATATAAAACTGCTACCCTAATGTGTCCTCAGAACTAAGTCACTAGTCTTTACGTAGGATGAATGAAATTTCATTACTTTGGTTTTATCTGTTTGGTTTCCCGGTAATCCACAGTCTTGCATGAGGAGCAACAGAAAACACAGTGGTATTGGGGGGTTCTGTTGGTTTTTGTTTGCTTCCCCACTTGTGACTGAAATGCAATATTCATCCTAATTATAGAAAATAGAAGACAGAGTGCCCTACAGGAAGTGTGTTAACAGAATTTTCCAAGATGTTAGCAACAACATATCTATATATAGTCATGCTGCCTAAGAGTTCTTGGGGAGAGGTAAACCAGTTGGCATAAGGAACCCAGGAAACTTCCGGTGGAGCACTGGCGCTGTGTTGCCTAGCGTGCAAACATGAGACTTTTACTAGCAACTGATCAAATGGACCTGTCCTCTCATTGCAGAAGGAAGAGGCAAAGAAAACCCTCAAATTAATCTGCAATGATTTGAAAGAGACAAGACCAGTGGGTCAACTCTGAGATGCTGTGGAAAGGGTTGTTTATAAGGGTGGGGTGGGGGAGGATACAGATAAATGAGTCAAGATCCAGCAACCGTCCATGCCATACTGTTGCTGCTCAACCCTCAGGGACAGAATTGTCCCCGGGAAAAATGTTTCAGTGAATCAAAAGACTGAGAACCTCGATTCTTTCCTATTCAGCGTGGCATTTTCTTTTGTTTGGATGAATTTTATTTCCCTATCTTATTTTCAGTTCTTTCCTTGATGCTGCAGTTGATCATGGAACTTTTAGCAGGAACCTCACTCAGGATGTCCTTTGTGGAGTGCCAAGCATTACCTCTAAATTTCTAATTGTGGGTCAGCCAGAGAGTGGCTGGGCACCAAAGTGGCTCATCTTATGCCCAACGTCTCCCAAGTTTTCGTGAAAGGAGTTATGTTCATGTCTGTGCCTCACATTAACCTCAGAATGCACCTCTGAGTGCTTGAGAAGAGTCCTTTTAACGTCCTGCCCGCATGCCTCCACATGGATGACCAAATCAGCAGACTGGTCATCTTTTTGTTTCCCTTATCGTTTACACAAACATTTTGATCTCCCTCAAAAGACACTCTTCTTCTTTTTTAAAATAAAGCTGTTAAGAGCAATAATTTTCTAATAATTTTTTTTATATTTTACTTAATGTCTGTATATCTAAAACTGCAATCAAATGGTTTTACTTGTAAACAATCTGTTCTATAGTTAAATTTTACTAACTAGGAAGTAATTTTAGAATTTAAATGATTGGGTTTATTTGGTAGAATTATTTTTGTTGTACTCTTTCACTATCTGGTTTATTTTGAGTTGAGTGAAAGCACTCTGGTAGATTCGCTATTTGAGAAGTTTTGGGAGGAAGAAATTTAAATACTTTTCTAATGAACATAGCAACGATTTAAGTTTGAACGGATCTGACGTGGAGAGTTAAGAGTCTGGAGTAGTCCATGAGAAGGAAATAAATCTCACAATTATATCTTTGGATATTGTATAGAAGTTTAAAATTGTGGTCTGGATTCTAAAAAATAAAAATAAGTAGCTTTTCCAAATTAACCAAGACAGAATACTAAATTATTATCATATTTTTTTCAGATAAATTTTCTACATATTTTAAAATATGTTTCAATCATACTTTCATCCAAGAGGTTTGATTTTGTTTACAACCTTTGGTGCTCAGAGGTAAATCAAAGTTCAGACTATACAAGATATTTCATTTTCCACCACAGAGTGACTATTAGTTGATTTTTTTAATTGTTTTAAAAAATATAACAGTGAAGAAGGATAAACACATGTTGAAAATCTTGAACAACTATTTCAATTCAAAACTGAGGCATGGAAAGAAAATATATATTTATTAGTTACCATTTCATATAGGGGAACCACTCTGAAAGTACTCAGTCTCGTCCAAATTGGCAGATTCCATGAATTACTCACTTTGGGGCATCATTAAACTGATGACTAGCACCATGTCTTTCAAATTATTTTGATCCTGATATTTCCTGGCCCCTTCCTTTTTCACTGGCCTTCTCAAGTCTTTCTTTAAATATCAGTGTTCATCATAGCTCTGTTCTTATCCTCCTGATGCTTTCTCTTTGCCTCAACTACCACCTAGTTGCATAGGATTTCCAAATTTATACCTTCAGCCTACTTTGTTCTTCAGAACTCTAGACCTTCCCTTACCCAACTGTCCCCCGGTCATCTTCATTTGCATACTCCACAGATGTCTCAGATTTGGTATGTCAAATCCTGTCTAGACTCCATCATTTTATATTCAGTTCCAGACATCCCATCTATATTAGCAACTTTTCTCACATCCATTTCTTTAACCAATCATCTAAGCCAGATGTCTACAACATCAGGGTGGTTAACTTTTCGACAAGCACAGAACTTCAGGCGGGTCGGCACCGTCTGCAGACTGGCAGCTGAAAATCTCTGTACAGATTGAAAATGCACTCACAGGTAATCTTGCTTTCTTTACTTGAGACATCAGCATCCAGCACTGTTATGAAACTATTTATTCTTTTTTTTTTTAATTTTTTTAAAGATTTTATTTATTCATTATAGAGAGGAGAGAGAGAGAGAGAGAGAGAGAGAGAGGAGAGACAGAGAGAGAGAAGGGGGGGAGGAGCAGGAAGCATCAACTCCCATATGTGCCTTGACCAGGCAAGCCCAGGGTTTTGAACCAGCAACCTCAGCATTTCCAGGTTGATGCTTTATCCACTGCACCACCACAGGTCAGGCAAAACTATTTATTCTTGGTCTTCATTTTTTGTTGCATGTGTGGTAAGAAACAAATCTTTATATAATATGCCATCTACATATGAATACTTACACAATTTTCAACATTTATTATTGCATATTTTTATTTATTCCTCTTTCGATATTAAGAATGGTAGGAATGGATAACTTCTCAAAATATATAATTCAAGTATTTGTAACAGAAACATTTGGGAAGGTGTGAAAAACTAGATTATGGATTCTAAAAGTGTCTTAATTTATGACATCATATTTATATATATACAGACATATGCAAAATTATTAAGTAATCCAAGCAAGTAAAGTGTAAAGAAAAATATTAATTTAGATTTATAATTCTTTAGTAGGATAAATGTACAATAAAAGTATAATAAAATGAAAAAATAATATAAACAATAGTGTGCATTTTAAAAATATTTTCTACAATGAATACTTCAATGATACATTGTGTATAAAATGTTTTTTCTACAATTTGATTTTAGAACAAGCCCAAAGTTTGTTATCAAAGAGCCAAAGTGTAAAATCAGAATGTTATTTTTTTTAAGATTTTATTTATTCATTATAGAGAGGGAAGAGAGAGAGAGAGAGAGAAGGGGGGAGGAGCAGGAAGCATCAACTCCCATATGTGCCTTAACCAGGCAAGCCCAGGGTTTTGAACCAGCAACCTCAGCGTTTCCAGGTTGATGCATTATCCACTGTGCCACCACAGGTCAGGCCAGAATGTTATTTAATGTAAGTGAAACTTCTCAATAGTACAGCAATAAATTATAGCTTTGTCATAGTTGTTTACATTATAAATTTTAGACTATAGAATACTGCGTGCATCTCCTGATTAATTAGAACATTTTAAAATCAGAGTTTTATTAAATTTTAAACACAGAGTATCATAATATCATACGATTCAATATTTTCTTCTGACAGAAAGATGGTAATGAGGATATGTCCCCATAATGGTCAGGACTGGAACTTTCTTCCCACCATAAAAAAATGTAGCTAATTTTTAATTTTTTTATTTAATTTTTTTTGCATACCTATAAATCACTACACATTTTGCTAAGATTTTCTTTGGAAATATTTTTATTTCAACAACTTTATGTAAGAGATACTATTATTATCTTCAGGATGGGAAAACCAAAGCTTAGAGAGTTTAAATAATGTGTTTTAAGTCAGTAGTCCCCAACCTTTTTTGGGCCACGGACCAGTTTAATGTCAGAAAATATTTTCATGGACCAGCCTTTAGGATGGGATGGATAAATGTATCACATGACCGAGACAAGCATCAAGCGTGAGTCTTAGATGGATGTAACAGAGAGAATCTGGTCATTTTTAAAAAATAAAACATCATTCAGACTTAAATATAAATAAAATGGGAATAATGTAAGTTATTTATTCTTTCTCTATGAACCAGTATCAAATGGCCCACGACCCGGTACCGGTCTGCGGCCCAGGGGTTGGGGACCACTGTTTTAGGTCATAGAATAAGACATAGAATGGAACTAACATTTGAATCATTGATTTAAGTCTATTTTATTAAAAATTCTTTTACCCTATTGTACTATACTTATGCTGAGTTCTATACAATCAGGACATGACAAAGCATCCAGTCCAAAGAATTAGAGTTTATCATGGAAAACATCAATGTTCCAATCTGGAGGATTGTCAGTTGTCAAATAATATTTAAGGTATATCTCCACTTGGAATTGTAGGTAGTGTATTTAATAAGAGTGGGATAATTTAGTTCTTTACATCAAGTCTGCTGTCCCTGCACACTTCTCTCCCTCTCGCATAGTGCAATACACACAGTCTCTTCATGCTGTTGTAAATGTCACCTCTTGTCTTTCTTGGACTTCTCATTCCCAGGTCATACTTTTCTATCAGATTCAACCAATGTGAGAAATTTGAAATAATTGTTTTTTCTCTTGTCTATTAGTTCCACAACACAGACCAAAAACCCATCAAGATCACATTTGGTCTTTAGAAGTTGCTCAGTGAGCTTTTAATAAATATTTATGGGTGGGAGTCTGTCCACACCCGTATCTCAAGGTACCGCTCTCTTTGAGGTATGACTCTATGTAAAATATTTTTACTGACCTCTGGAAGATATTCTTTCTTATTCTTTGAATCATAGAACTTTATAAAATTTATCTCTAAAACTTAAATACCACTTACAGACATTTGCGAGAGCATACTTGCATATCCTCCTCACGTGCTCATTTCACTAACATCTCTTACCCTACACAGAGCTGTGCAAATGCATACAGACAGGGCACTTATCTGAGGTTAATTAAGATTATCTGAGACAGATAATCTCAATAATTTAAACAATGATCTTTGAAGAACTCCAAACAGAGGACAGAACCGTTAGCAATTAGTAATTCATTCCAATGCCAAAAATTAGTTTAACTCAAATATTCATAAATCAGAGTGCAGTATTCAGGTTGCAGCATAAGGATCAGAGTGATGTATGAAGTCTAACCCAATCATGACCGGGTTCATTTCTTCTAGCTACTACTAAGTAACATTTACTATCATCCTAGGGAAATAGGTTTATAGAATATGCTAGTTTTATTGCTTTTATATATGTTGGGCAGATAAAATATATTATGCTCACTTTGTTAAAGATGGCACTGCCCATGTGGAGGCCGTTGCCCAGGTGATGTTAATGTGTGTTGGGGCGGGTGTGGGCTGGCAGGATCCTTGTAGCCTGGGGCTTGGTTTTAGGACTAAGCCTTTCCCACCTTTTTTGATGTGGGGAGGTGCAATCCAATCATGTCTCTGATAAGTGACTTTGTATTAGAGACTTACCAATTTTGTATATTGGATTAAAGGTTTTGATTTCTACACTATAAAATGGGGACAGAACGAGAGCTTGCTCTCTTGGTTCCTGGAATTATTAGCATTAGAGGAGAGGAGAGAGAGGCCACATGGAGGAGGCCAGGAGAAGCAGCCAAGATGGCGGAGCGTTGAGTGAGAAGCCAGTTTGTGCAGAGTTTGTGCAGGGAGAAGGAAGGAGATGGGGAACAGAGGTGAATATGTCTGGTTAGCTAGAAACCTTTGATTCTAGGAAACTCGGATTAGTCAGTAGCTTTGTGAGCACTGAATGTGAGTGGGTTTTGAAGCCCAGTGTGTGTCTGTACTTGCCCGCTGGGTGCAAGCTAGGATTAAAGATGATGGCCCATACTGAAGGCTGAAGGTGCCCAGGGCCATCGGCCCCATCTACAACACTGTGGACGAGCCTAGGGTATTTCTTCCAAGAAGCAGGTAAACTGATCTCATTTGAACAAGGGCCACTTAACTATGTCTTGCCTGAATAGTCAGGTTTTTTATTCTTCCCTCGAAGATCTCTGTTGTGGGTGTTGATAGTCCTATTTTCTGCTGCTTTGTTTAATATATAGTGTTTCCTTTATTCCTCCTACCTCAATGCCCCACTCATATTTCAGGCTGGGACCTACTCCTAATTTAGAGCTCTCTTTCCCCCTTTTGCCAACTTCTATTATGAATCTACCTTTGCCACCCAGCTTAGTGTATCCCAAGGTTTTCTTTACCAAGCCACAGTTGCAGAGCTCCAGGGAAAAGCAACCTGGTTCATCTCTCCAGGCAGAGGAGAACAGAAGCTCCATCTCCACACATACTGCAGATGGCTTTTCCAGTTTACCTGAATCATTACCAGCTAGAAGCAGCAGTCATTGGGACTTGGGCATGAGCTGCAAAGTATAAAATTGTGACAACAATTCCAGTGCCATGCAGACTTTTCCTGGATGTGGACTTGTCCTGGACTCCTCTTCCTAGTGACAGCTCCTGACAGACTGAACTGGGGTTGGGTTGCATTTTTCAGGGATTTGGCATGGTGTTGGGGTCAACTTGGACTTAGAGAACATATTAGGGACACTGCTCTTTTGTGGATTCTTGCTGTATTGGCCAAGAGTTTGCTTGAAGGCTTTAATCACTGTAAAAAAAATAGAAGACTGGATAAAGAAGATGTGGCACATATACACCATGGTATACTATTCGGGCATAAGAAACGATGACATCAGATCACTTACAACAAAATGGTGGGATCTTGATAATATTATATGGAGTGATATAAGTAAATCAGAAAAAAAAACAAGAACTGCAGGATTTCATACATAGGTGGGACATAAAAACGAGACTAAGAGACATGGACAAGAGAGTGGTGGTTACGGGGGGCAGAGGGAAGGAAGGAGGGAGAGGGGCGGGGGAAGGGGAGGGGCACAAAGAAAACTAGATAGAAGGTGATGGAGGACAATCTGACTTTGGGTGATGAGTATGCAACATAATTGAATGACAAGATAACCTGGACATGTTTTCTTTGAATATATGTACCATGATTTATTGATGTCACCCTATTAAAATTAGTAAAAATTTATTTATAAAAATAAAAAAGATGATGGCCCATCAATTTTTGGCTCCATTGTTTCTTTACCAACTGTCTGAATCCAATGAGAACTTGCATGGGCCAGGTGGCTGCTGTGATGGTGGCCGTGGAGACTGGCTTTACAATATATAATTAAAAATGTGTATGTAACTTATGATTTTTATAAGTATGATTGTACTTATTTTGTAAGTATGAGTATATTTGTTTTTAGTTTGTCTTTTAATTATATTTTTTAAGTTTGGATAAAAAAATAAACCTAAAATTTGTTACAGTGAGGTGATAAATCTGTGGAAACTAATCAATGATTTTAATATGCATCTGGAGTTGTCCAGGTAAGGGCCAATGTTTGCACATTTGTGGGTTTGTTGAGAAATTCCAACTGAAAAGTGCTGTGGTGTTCAGCAATAAATCATATTTGTTTTAATCAACTCTAGAGACAAAATGTACCTAAGGACAGGCACAGTATGGCAGCTTTTTTGTGTGGACAAGTCCTGCAGGGGGTGAGGACGGCGGAGATGTAAAGACCTGACTCTGGGGACCAGGTTCAGTGACGCAGATCCACTTTATTCAAGAAGTAAGCAAGCTTATATACACAGGTTCAGCCCGTCAGGTGTTACAGCATGTTCTGCAAAGCCAATGGCTGAAAAGATCAGGGAGCTGTGTGGTTGGTGCTAAGTCACTTCCTTATTGTGGGCAAGCTCCCTTCCTGGGTATGCCCAGGAGGGTTCTGGGAGCTGGAGTATTCTCACAGCATTGCATCAGCCACAGCTGCTAGGAATGTGCTCTGCACTCCACCCACATTCTTGTGCTACTGGTGTTTTCATGACAATGACCACTAGAATTGTTCTAAACAAACTATAATGAATCCCTCTTGATAAGATACAGATATAAATGTGCCATTCATATTCAGTCAGAAGGAATATAATTCCCAAAGAAAGGTTTAACGTGTAAAAAAAATAAATAAAAGAAAAAAGAAAGAAAGGATGGAAGGAAGGAAAGAAGGAAGGAAGGAAGGAAGGAAGGAAGGAAGGAAGGAAGGAAGAATGGAAGAATGGAAGGAAGGAAAGATAAAAAAAAACTAGACAACAGCAATCAAAACATTTATTGGGAAGAAAAAAAATCCTATGTATTCATTAACAGATGGTATTTATTAAATGTTCACATATATATGGTGTTGTGAAAAGTTGTAATCAGTACATTTTAGCTTTCATTAAAATATTGCAACCAAAAATAATATTTTGTGGGATTGGGAAAAACAGAATTAAAGTGCATATCAACAATAGCATATTAGTTAGGAAGAGGTTGAATAAATCTGAAACATTAAAAACTTTTTTACAGTTTAGGACAACAGTACAAATGTTGCTTACATTTACATTTTGTTAAGTGGACAAATGATAATTATTAGTATGACACTCAGAGTCTGAAGAATAGAGCAATTAACTCCTAACCTTGTAGATGAAAAAACTGGAATGAGAAATAAAAATACTCAATGCTAACCCTTAGTGATAAAGATAAGAAAACAGTCGTGTTTGTATCAGACACTGCTCTAAGTGCTTTATATACATTAGCTAATGTAAGACCTTACTCCAAAACTTAAAGAAAAAGGATTTTAACCAAACAAAAAAGAAAAGTAAGGAAGAAAAAATAGGAGGCAAAGATCAGGTCAATGAAATGTACAGAGCTATGTGGTAGCTTGTGGAAAATCTCTTACAAAATCGCCATGAAGTGTTCACTCTTTGTACATCTGATCTAAGTCATAGATTTAATTGCTGGAACTGCTAACTTGACCCAAGACCATGAGAATAATATGTGAGGATAGCAGAGTAGTCAGTTGAAAAAAGTTTAATTCTCTAGAAAATCCTTAAAGCTGCCATGACCTAGAGACTTGTGTCTGTACTTTGTGTAAGAGATAAATACATTTCTATAACAATGATGCCACTAATATTTTTGGTTTTCCGTAAAGATAATCAAACTTAATGGAAATGTCATGCTCTTTATTTTCCATATATCATTGTATTTGATCCATATACAATCTCATCAGATAGGAATTGTTATACTTAGTTTACAAATTAGAAAACTGAGTTTTCAGTTTTGTCTAATTTCTCAGTAAGTGAAAGAGCTGAGTTCTGAACCTAGGTTTTTCTGGCCCCAACATCCTATGTTGTGCACTTATCGCTGCCATATCATATTATGATGACTCTTTTTTTTTTTTGTATTTTTCTGAAGCTGGAAACGGGGAGGCAGTCAGACAGACTCCCACATGCACCCGACCGGGATCCACCTGGCATGCTCACCAGGGGGCGATGCTCTGCCCATCCAGGGTGTTGCTTTGTTGCAACCAGAGCCATTCTAGCACCTGAGGCAGAGGCCATAGAGCCGTCCTCAGCACCTGGGCCAACTTTGCTCCAATGGAGCCTTGGCTGCAGGAGGGGAAGAGAGAGACAGAGAGGAAGGAGAGGGGGAGGGGTGGAGAAGCAGATGGGCGCTTCTTCTGTGTGCCCTGGCCGGGAATTGAACCCGGGACTCCTGCACGCCAGGCCGATGCTCTACCGCTGAGCCAACCAGCCAGGGCCTAAGATGACGCTTGAGAGCTCTAACAGTGCTTAAAACATTGACTAGATTTTTGTATATCATCTTACATATGGGTGGTTAATAGATGTTTGTTATTCAAGTCATCTACAACCATGGGCTTAAAGGCTAACATAAAGTTAGAGGAATAACTGTAGGTAAAGGAGTAGGTAAAAAAAAAAAAAAAAGGAAGATATTGTGCTCATCGTGATCAAAGAAGTCCTTAAACTTTTTATGTGAATTTATACATATACAAAACTGTATATGTATAAATTCATATACATATCATAAGGCAAAATCATAAGGATAGTTGCTGGATAAAAAGTTGTATCAAGAAATGACAATACAGGAGAGAGAGAAGATGGCAGCGGAGTAGGCGGATGCACAGACACCCAGCTCTCAACACCAAACTGGAATACAAATCAATTTAGAAAAAATCAGCATGAAAAACCAACACTGAACTGCAAGAACAGCTCTCAAAAACCAAGGAGCAAAGAGGAAGCCACAATAATCCTGGTAAGGAGTGCCTGAATCTCCTCTGCTTACAGGAAGGGAAGGAGGGGGGTGAGGCTGAGAGCCCAGAGAGGATTTCACAGAGGAAAAAGAGCAGAAACTACTGCTCACAGCCACTTACCTGGCGACCAGGGAGCAAGGTGGGTTGAAAAGACCAGCTTATCTCCCAAGTGGAAAAGACAGGGAGAGGGACAGACTGTGAGGGGCTAAGGTATGCAAGAAACAAAATAAAAAAGCTGACTCATTCGTGCTGGAGGCGGCCATAGCTGGGGGAGGGACTGAACCTTTCACAAAACAGAGCTGAAGTGCTTCCGGATCAGAGATCTCCGGACATCTATCCAGCTCCAATCAGCACAACAAGACACAGCTGAAAACAAGAAGTGGGGAGGAGGGGCAGTAACTCAGGTCTCCATGGAGATCTGAGATACACCTCCCCCTACTGAAGCTGAGAGAAAAAACCCTGCCCCCAGTGAGATTAGTTGGAGGAAGAGACCTTCAGCGTCTCAGGTTACACCCACAGCATTCCTGGATACAGTTTCAAGGAAGCCCCCTGCTGAGATCAGTTAACAAGACTATCACCTGTTAAGAAAACAAACAAATCAAGACTTCAAAGCTGCCCAAATCCGAAAGTGGACTACAAATAATAGCTGATACCAACCCACGAAGACCTAAAAATAACACAACTGAAAACTGGAGGCAGACAACACCAAGCCTAGACTCAATCAACTCTACAAATAAAAAAAAAAGAAGAAGAAGATGAGAAAACAAAGGAGTGCAATCCAAATGAAACCACAAGAGACACTTTCGAGAGATGAACTGAGTGATATGGAAATAATCAAACTTCCAGATGCGGAGTTCAAAATAATGATTGTAAGGATGCTTAGGGATCTTAGAACAACAATGGAGGGGGAGTTTGAAAACCTAAATAAAGAAATAGCAAGTATAAAAAAGAATCAGTTGGAGACTACAAATACAATATCAGAAATAAAGACCACAATGGAAGGAATTAAAAACAGGATAGAGCAGAGGATCGAATCAGCGAGTTAGAAGACAACTGGAATGAAGGCATGAAAGCAGAGAAGAAAAGAGAAAAAAGACTCAAAAAGTCAGAGGAAACTCTTAGAGAGCTCTGTGACAACATGAAGAGAAATAACATCCGCATCATAGGGGTTCCTGAAGAAGAAGAAAAAGAACAAAGGATAGAGACTTTGTTCAATCATATCATAGCTGAAAACTTCCCTAAATTAATGCAAGAGAAACTCTCACAAATCCAAGAAGCACAGAGGACTCCATTAAAAAGAAACCCAAAGAAACCTACACCAAGACACATCATAATTAAAATACCAAAGCTAAGCGATAAAGAGAAAATATTAAAAGCTGCAAGAGAAAAAAAAGTTATCACCTACAAAGGAGCCCCCATAAGGATGACATCTGACTTCTCAACAGAAACACTTGAGGCCAGAAGGGAATGGCAAGAAATATTCAAAGTAATGCAGAACAAGAACCTACAACCAAGACTACTTTATCCAGCAAGGCTATCGTTTAAAATTGAAGGAGAAATAAAAAGCTTCCCAGACAAAAAACAACTCAAGGAATTCACTACAACCAAACCAATGCTGCAGGAAATATTAAGGGGCCTGGTGTAAACAGATAAAGTGGGAAAAGAATACAGAAAAAAAAAAAAAGAAAAAGGAATACACCTTTAAAGAAGAAAATGGCAATAAACAACTACATATCAATAATAACCTTAAATGGAAATGGATTAAATGATCCAATCAAAAGACATAGGGTAGCTGCATGGATAAGAAAACAGGACCCATACATATGTTGTCTACAAGAGACACACCTTAGAACAAAAGACACACACAGATTGAAGGTAAAAGGATGGAAAAAAATGTTTCATGCAAACGGAAATGAAAAAAAAAGCTGGGGTAGCAATACTTATATCAGACAAATTGGACTTTAAAACAAAGGATATAGTAAGAGATAAAGAAGGCCACTACATAATGATAAAGGGAGTAATCCAACAGGAAGATATAACTATTATAAATATCTATGCACCTAATATAGGAGCACCCAAATATATAAAACAGACTTTGATGGATTTAAAGGGCGAGATCAACAGCAATACTATAATAGTAGAGGATTTCAATACCCCACTAACATCACTAGATAGATCCTCAAGAAAGAAAATTAACAAAGAAACAGCAGACTTATTGGAAACACTAGATCAACTCGATTTAATAGATATCTTCAGAACCTTTCACCCTAAAGCAGCAGAATATACATTCTTTTCAAGTGCTCATGGTACATTCTCTAGGATAGACCACATGTTAGGGCACAAAAGTGCTCTCAACAAATTTAAGAAGACTGAAATCATATCAAGCACTTTCTCCGATCACAACGGCATGAAACTAGAAATGAATCACAGCAGAAAAGCTCAAAAATTCTCAAACACATGGAAACTAAATAGCAGGGTGTTAAATAATGAATGGATTAAGAATGAGATCAAAGAAGAAATAAAGAAATTCCTAGAAACGAATGACAATGAGCATACAACAACTCAAAATTTATGGGACACAGCGAAAGCAGTGCTGAGAGGGAAGTTCATAGCACTACAGGCACACTTTCAGAAGCTAGAAAAAGCTCAAATAAACAACTTAACCCTGCATCTAAAAGAATTAGAAAAAGAACAGCAAGTAAAGCCCAAATGTAGTAGAAGGAAGGAAATAATAAAGATCAGAGCAGAAATAAATGACATAGAGGCTAAAGAAACAATACAGAGGATCAATGAAACTAGGAGCTGGTTCTTTGAAAAGGTAAACAAGATTGATGCACCTTTAAGTAGACTCACCAAGAAAAAGAGAGAGAGGACTCAAATAAATAAAATTAGAAATGAGAGAGGAGAAATAACAACTGACACAACAGAAATACAAAATATTGTAAGAAAATACTATGAAGAACTGTATGCCAAAAAACTAGACAACCTAGATGAAATGGACAAATTCCTTGAAACGTACAATCTTCCAAAAATCAATCTGGAAGAATCAGAAAACTTAAACAGACCAATTACACCAAAGGAGATCGAAACAGTTATCAAAAAACTCCCAACAAAGAAAAGTCCGGGGCCCGATGGCTTCACAACGGAATTCTACCAAATATTCAAAGAAGAACTAACTCCTATCCTTCTCAAACTATTTCAAAAAATTCAAGAGGAAGGAAGACTTCCAAACTCCTTTTATGAGGCGAGCATAATTCTGATTCCAAAACCAGGCAAAGACCACACAAAGAAAGAAAATTATAGGCCAATATCTCTGATGAATATAGATGCTAAAATCCTCAACAAAATATTAGCAAACCGGATCCAACAATATATGGAAAAAATCATACACCATGATCAAGTGGGATTTATTCTGGGGAGGCAAGGCTGGTACAATATTCGTAAATCAATCAATGTGATTCATCACATAAACAAAAAGAAGGAGAAAAACCATATGATAATTTCAATAGATGCAGAAAAAGCATTTGATAAAATCCAGCACCCATTCATGATCAAAACTCTCAGCAAAGTGGGAATACAGGGAACATACCTCAACATGATAAAAGCCATCTATGAGAAACCCACAGCCAACATCATACTCAATGGGAAAAAATTAAAAGCAATACCCTTAAGATCAGGAACAAGGCAGGGGTGCCCCCTTTCACCACTCTTATTTAACATAGTCCTGGAAGTCCTAGCCACAGCAATCAGACACGAAGAAGAAATAAAAGGCATTCAAGTTGGAAAAGAAGAAGTAAAACTATCATTATTTGCAGATGATATGATATTGTATATAGAAAACCCTAAAGTCTCAGTCAAAAAACTACTGGACCTGATAAATAAATTCAGCAAAGTGGCAGGATATAAAATCAATACTCAGAAATCAGAAGCATTTTTATACACCAACAATGAACAGTCAGAAAGAGAAATTAAGGAAACAATCCCCTTCACAATTACAACCAAAAAAATAAAGTACCTAGGAGTAAACTTAACCAAGGAGACTAAAGACTTGTACTCGGAAAATTACAAAACATTGATAAAAGAAATCAAGGAAGATACTAACAAGTGGAAGCATATACCATGCTCATGGTTAGGAAGAATAAACATCATTAAAATGTCTATATTACCCAAAGCAATTTATAAATTCAATGCAATACCAATTAAAATACCAATGACATACTTCAAAGATATAGAACACATATTCCAAAAATTTATGTGGAACCAAAAAAGGACACGAATAGCCTCAGCAATCTTAAAAAAGAAGAATAAAGTGGGAGGTATCACACTTCCTGATATCAAGTTATACTACAAGGCCATTGTACTCAAAACAGCCTGGTACTGGCATAAGAACAGGCATATAGATCAATGGAATAGAACAGACAACCCAGAAATAAACCCACAGTTCTATGGACAACTGATATTTGACAAAGGAGGTAAGGAAATACAATGGAGTAAAGACAGCCTCTTTAACAAATGGTGTTGGGAAAATTGGACAGCTACCTGCAAAAAAATGAAACTAGATCACCAGCTTACACCACTCACAAAAATAAACTCAAAATGGATAAAAGACTTGAATGTAGGCCGTGAAACCATAAGCATCTTAGAAGAAAACATAGGCAGTAAGCTCTCCGACATCTCTCGGAGCAATATATTTGCTGATTTATCTCCACGGGGAAGTGAAATAAAAGACAGGATAAACAAATGGGACTATATCAAACTAAAAAGCTTTTGCACAGCTAAAGACAACAAGAACAGAATAAAAAGACAAACTACACAATGGGAGAACATATTTGACAATACGTCTGATAAGGGGTTAATAACCAAAATTTATAATGAACTTGTAAAACTCAACACCAGGAAGACAAACAACCCAATCCAAAAATGGGCAAAAGAGATGAATAGACACTTCTCCAAAGAGGACATACAGATGGCCAATAGGCATATGAAAAAATGCTCAACATCACTAATCATTAGAGAAATGCAAATTAAAACCACAATGAGATATCACCTTACACCAGTCAGAATGGCGCTTATCAACAAAACAACACAGAATAAGTGCTGGCGAGGATGTGGAGAAAAGGGGACCCTCCTGCACTGCTGGTGGGAATACAGACTGGTGCAGCCACTGTGGAAAACAGTATGGAGATTCCTCAAAAAACTGAAAATCGAACCGCCTTTTGACCCAGCTATCCCACTTTTAGGAATATACCCCAAGGACACCATAGAATGGCTCGAAAAGGAGAAATGCACCCGCATGTTTGTGGCAGCATTGTTCACAATAGCGAAGATCTGGAAACAGCCCAAGTGTCCGTCAGAGGACGAGTGGATTAAAAAACTTGGTACATATATACTATGGAATACTACTCAGCCATAAGAAATGATGACATCGGATCATTTACAATAGCATGGATGGACCTTGATAACATTATACGGAGTGAAATAAGTAAATCAGAAAAAAAACTGAGATGAATCCATACATAGAAAGGACATAAAAATGAGACTCAGAGACATGAACAAGAATGTGATGGCAACAGGGGCGGGGGGGTTGGGGGAGGGGGGAGGTGGTGAAAAAGGAGAGAGGGCTTAGGGGAGGGGAGGGGCACAAAGAAAACCAGATAGAAGGTGACAGAAGACAATTTAACTTTGCGGGAGGGGTATACAGCACAATCAAATGTCAAAATAATCTAGAGATATTTTCTCTCAACATATGTACCCTGATTTATCAATGTCACTGCATTAAATTTAATAAAAAATATTAATATTAAAAAAAAAAGAAATGACAATACAATAAAGTGAAGAATGTCCTGAAAAATAAATATTTTTAAATGCTAAGTTGAATTTGGGCAGTTGGCACACAATATAGATCATGTATCATAAAGATGAACACTTGAAATCTATGTGATCCTATTAACCAATGTCACCCCAATAAATTTAATAAGTACATAAATACATAAATGCATAAATAAATATAATGCCAGGTTATTTTTGTTTCCTTAGCATATTTGTCTTCTTAGGACATTTTTAACTTAATTTATTATCATCTTCCAAAAACTTAAATTTAGATATTTTTTCATAGATTTATGTTGTAAACTCAACTTTGAGAAGGAACGTCTAAATAAATTTGATTTTATAGACTCTAGAGAAAGAAGAAAAGAGAAAAACAAAGTCATTCACCTATACAATGTGAATATGAGAAGGGATGATAGCCAAAAAATTATTTCAGTAAAACTTCAGAATATGGAAACCAGAACGGAAAATGGTTCCTTCTTTGGCAGAGAAGCAAATGTCACAGCTTTTTATGGGGTCGGAGGGATGACTGAGCTATACTACTCTGCAGAACCCCATAATGCTCGGACTGGTGGGCACCAGGACAATGCAAAGTGTAAACACAGACACAAAGGAAACTAGAGAGAAAATGAAAAAAGCATCTAAATAAAAGAGAATAAAAAAGGACAGAGAACAAAAGAATGTTTTAAAATAAAGATATGAATAATTTTTGTTTTAAAAAAATTAATATCCAAGTGTTGCAATATCTGACATGTACTACAAGAAAAAGTAGAGAAAAAGAATGGTATGTAGAACTTATCAAAGAAATTATATAAATTTTCCATTAATTGGAAGTCTCCAAATTGAAAGGGTCAAAGAGCATCCATGACAATAAAAGGAAAGAACTGACTCTTGAGTTGCCGAGACCAACTCAGCAATGGGTGTGCATGAAAGGAAAGGCTGCAGGACTTTAGAAAAAACACAGAAGTCACAACATAGAGAAAAGATGGGTACAGGGGACTCCCAGCCTCTAGGACTGAGAGCCCCGATCTCTGCTGCCTCATCGTATTTATTCATCTCTTTGCTCATCAAGCAAATTAGCCTAGAATGGATTCAGGTGCAGAGAAGGATGATTAATACCTTTCCAGTATGTAGGGGAAAGACCATAGGGATAAGCTATTTCCCAGTGGTAGTCAACCTGGTCCCTACCACCCACTAGAGGGTGTTCCAGCTTTCATGGTGGGCAGTAGAGGAGCAACCAAAGTATAAATAAAAAGATAGATTTAACTATAGTAAGTTGTTTTATAAAGATTTATTCTGCCAAACTTAGCAAAAATCTGACATAAAGTACTTGGTAAGTAATTATTATTATATGCTTTAACTTGTAACTCTGCTTTATAAATTTTATAAAGTTACTTCCCTACTTTATAAATCATCATTACTGTGGAACCGGTGGGCGGTTAGAAAATTTTACTACTAACAAAGATAGAAAAGTGGGCGGTAGGTATAAAAAGGTTGACTACCCCTGCTTAAACAATCTTTTTTTTAAAAAAAAAAATTTATTTATTTATTCATTTTAGAAAGAGACAGACAGACAGACAGACAGACAGAAAGGAGGAGCAGGAAGCATCAACTCCCATATGTGCCTTAACCAGGCAAGCCCAGGGTTTCGAACTGGCGACCTCAGTGTTTCCAGGTCGACACTTTATCCACTGAGCCACCACAGGTCAGGCTGCTTAAACAATCTTATCTTTACAGTCCCACCAACAGTGGATGAGAGTTCCCTTTTCTCCGCAGCCTCTCCAACATTTGCTATTACCCGTCTTGTTGATAACAGCTAATCTAACAGGGGTGAGGTGGTATCTCATTGTAGTTTTGATTTGCATTTCTCTAATAACTAATGAAGATGAACATCTTTTCATATATCTGTTGGCCATTTGTATTTCTTCCTGGGAGAAGTGTCTGTTCATGTCCTCTTCCCATTTTTTTATTGGATTGTTTGTTTGTTGTTGAGTTTTATGAGTTCTTTGTAAATTTTGGATATTAGGCCCTTATCTGAGCTGTTGTTTGAAAATAACATTTCCCATTTAGTTGTCTGTCTGTTTATTTTGATGTCAGTTTCTCTTGCTGAGCAAAAACTTCTTATTCTGATGTAATCCCATTTATTTATCTTTGCCTTCACTTCTCTTGCCTGTGGAGTCAAGTTCATAACATGTTCTTTAAAACCCAGGATATGAGTTTAGTACCTATGTCTTCTTCTATGTACTTTATTGTTTCAGGTCTTATATTTAGGTCTTTGATCCATTTTGAATTAATTTTAGTACACGGGGACAAGCTGTAGTTGAGTTTCATTCTTTTGCATGTGGCTTTCCAGTTTTCCCAACACCATTTGTTGAAGAGGCTTTCTTTTCTCCATTGTGTGTTGTTGGCCCCCTTATCAAAAATTATTTTACCATATATATGTGGTTTTATTTCTGGGCTTTCTATTCTGTTCCATTGGTCTGATCAGTGCTTGCGGGCAGCGTTCTGCCCCCGCTGGACTTGGCGTTCCAAAGACTTGTTTCAGGGCAGCATCTGATCTCTGGCCATTTTCCTACACTGAACAAATCACAAAATTTCTAAACACTTCAGATACGTATATAATCCTATAAGCTTGCAAAGTGTGGGTAGGTGGGGAGTACATTAAATGAATGGGCTGCAAAGAGACATCAGAATTCTAACCAGCATAATTAGAATCTAGAAAATGGTAGAGGCAAGATTTAATTTTCCAGGGGAAAGTATTTTTTAAAGTAAAATCCCACACCCATCCTATCTGTCATTTAAATGGGACGATAGAGTAAAAATCTTTTCACATATCCTAGGGCTGAAATACATACTGTGTTGTTATAGACTGTGCTTCACAATGATGAAGGGAAGTAGGCTACAGGAAACAGAATTCCCGCAGAGAAACATGCCTAATCCTGGAATAGTAAACTAGTCTAGATTGGAGCAGGGGGTACAGGAGGTAGATCTCCAGGAAATAAAAAATAGATAAATAAATTAGTGATATGGAAATAAAAAATTGAGTAGTTTGATGTGAAAGTAGATCTGAGGTGAATAGTGATAAGTACATATAAAACTAAACCAATAAAAAGTTAAAAAATTAACTCTAAGGAAAAATAAAATTGTAGTCTGCATAAATATTATAGATCATAATAATTGATTTAACCAAAAAATATGTTTTAACAATATTGAAATGTGGGAAGAAGTTGAAAGACAGAATTAAAAAGAGACAAATTCTCAAAAATAAGTTAATAGGTAATGTTGAAATTGACAATTAGTTCCATATGCATATAATTTAAAAATACGGAGTTACCATGTCTTTAATATTTAAAGTATTTAAATTACTTTTTTAGAATTTATGACTTCACTAAAGCTCAGAATGGTGAATGGCTTTGCAAAATGAATACATTCTGACTCATTTTTTCATTTATATGAGAGTCAACAGATTTTCTTTCACCTCTTGAATCACTGCTCAATGATATAGCTAGCTGACTTTCACAGAAAATCATTTCATAAAATTTCTCATCTGGTCAACTTTTTGCTAATGATGATAGAACATATGGTCATAAACCAGATGCTCAAGTTCATGCTTTGCCAAAATACTTTGCTCCATCACATAGGTTCTAGTTATCAAGGACATAAAAATAAATTCTTTCTATCTATTATAGTCTAAAAATTTCATTCTACTGATACATTTCAACTCTTAATAATCAAAGAGGATAGTTCCAGAATGGCAGCAGAAGACAACAGTTACCCACTGAGATAATTTTCCTGAGTTTTTGGATAATGAATGTAAATGTGATATAATTTTTCTTGTCTATAATAATTTATACACATAATGTATGAAGACTACTGATTTAGTAAAGTATTAATTTAATGATATTTGAAAATGTATTATGATAAGAATAAGCTTTACATGTATATATGTATCAAACCAGAAAGAAAATATTTCTAAAATTATCAGTTGGTATATTTTACCAATACATCTTAATTGGAAAGAAAGGTCAGAATTTGAAGATATATGATTTAAAAATTATGCTGCCTTCAGTATTTTTTTAGTGCTGACATGATTTAATTTTTAGTTTATATTTGGAGAACTGTGCTTTGAAGAACTGATGCATTTTGTACTCCTTTTCTGTATTATTTACTATTATTTTGTTTTAAAATGATGTAATCTCAAAAGTAACATGCTCCTCTGTCTCTTGTCTTTTAAGGAGCCAAATTTTGAAGAAAACTTTGTGTTTATAACTTACCTTGAATTTGTTTTCATTTAAACACATTTATGTTTCTTGTATCCTACAGAGCATAAAAATCTCCTTTGGGAAGCTTTTCCTTAAGGTGGTAAAAAAAAATCTCTCCATAAAAGTTCCTGCTGCACAGCTGCGTGGCTGGGTTGAAATGGACAGGTTCATTGCTGGTGGGAGGGGGGGTGTCAGGAAAGTCAAAGAAATGCCAATTAACTTATTCTGTATTCGGATTGTTTTGTAAGAATGAAATGGTTTTACCTTGTTTTATCTATTGATTAGAGTTTTTCCTCTTGAAAATGATGATCTATACAGCCAATAAACAAAGAATAAATTGTTAATTCAGAAATATTTGAGAAGAGTTAATATAGCTTTATTTAATAATGACCACTCGTGACCTATAATGCCAGTGGTCAAGGTCAGGCAGAGTCACATTGGATTTGGGCAGACCACAGAACCACGGAGCCGCGAGACGATGGGCCATTTTCATTTATTGGATTGTTCCAACAGCGGGCGAGTGAACAGGAGGGGAAAACTGCCTCTCTTGGGAGCAGGGAAGCAAAAGGGAAATATTGCCCCTCTTGGTGGTGGGTGAGTGTCAGGAAAACTGCCCCTAAGGAAAAGTACTGGTAGCCTTACAAAGGCCACACACGTGGATTTCTGCCATATGCTAACGCACTAATCATGCAAAGTGCTTGCAGCTGGAAAACAAGTGCGCAAGCCTAACCATAGCTATTTGACCTATGTAGGTGAGAAAAAACATTTTCTAGACCAGGGGTCAGGAACCTATGGCTCGCGATGCAGATGTGGCTCTTTTGATGGCTGCATCTGGCTCGCAGACAAATCTTTAATAAAAAATAATAATAATAATAATGTTAAAAATATAAAACATTCTCATGTATTACAATCCATTCATTTCCTACCACTCATGTTCATGGTTGCAGGTGGCTGGAGCCAATCACAGCTGTCCTCCAGGACAACATCAAATTTTTATTGGATAATGCCTAACGTACACAGGTTGTTGTATGGCTCTCATGAAATTACATTTGAAAATATGTGGCATTCATGGCTCTCTCAGTCAAAAAGATTCCCGACCCCTGTTCTAGACCCTTTCAGTATCCCTAACTGGGTCTAAAAATTCAAATGACAAAGACAAATTAACAGGAGAAAAGCCTACACAAGTTATTGAATGTTTACATGTACGTGGGGTGGGAGCTTCCACAAGAGAATGAAAACACAAAGAAAAAGTGACCAGAGCAAGAAGCTTTTTTTTTTTTTTTTTTGTATTTTTCTGAAGCTGGAAATAGGGAGAGACAGTCAGACTCCCGCATGTACTCGACCGAGATCCACCCAGCACGCCCACCAGGGGCGACGCTCTTGCCCACCAGGGGGCGATGCTCTGCCCATCCTGGGCATCGCCATATTGCTACCAGAGCCACTCTAGCGCCTGAGGCAGAGGCCACAGAGCCATCCCCAGCGCCCGGGCCATCTTTGCTCCAATGGAGCCTTGGCTGTGGGAGGGGAAGAGAGAGACAGAGAGGAAGGAGGGGGGAGCAGGGGTGGAGAAGTAAATGGGCGCTTCTCCTATGTGCCCTGGCCGGGAATCGAACCCGGGTCCCCCGCACGCCAGGCCGACGCTCTACCGCTGAGCCAACCGGCCAGGGCTGCAAGAAGCTTTTATAAACAAAGAAACAATAAATTTGTGAAGCATTAACCAGATGAAGAGGTTCAAACTAATGGTCATAAATGGTAAAGAAGCAAGTAGGAAGACAAGGGTTGGTTTAAGGACCCAAATGCTGCATCTCTGGTGATAAAAATGTATCCCTTTCTCCTGGTTGAAGAGAGGGTACCTTTTATGTGAGAAATTTATCTCCTGTTTTCAGGGAAGAAGAGTGAGGTGGGAGTCACACTGACCTTCTTGCTTCTGCTACTTTCTCAGATGTCTTCAGTTTATGGTTGTAAATATGCCAAGGTACCTTATTTTGGGGTAGCATGTCCTGAACCACTTCACATAACAAATGTGAAATTGCATATTTAAATAAATAAGCATCATTTACGCAGACTGTGGATTATTTTGTGCTTATATATTTCATAAAAATGTTTTGTATATTTTATTAGGATTCTAGCTAATGTGTTGAGAATGAATCATCAGAGTCAAAGACCTTAGAACACTATTATTTGGAGCCGAGGTGTTTGAGAGCTGCTAACTGCATGTTGCTACTGAACACATGAAATGTGACAAGTCTGAACTGAGGCGGTCTCTAAATACAAAATACACACCAGATTTCAAACCCTTAATATGAAAAAAAAAAGCAACTCATTTATAGTTTTTCAACTGATTACACGTTGAAATGACATTTTGGATACTTTGAGTTAAGTATATTATAAAAAATAATTTAGCCTCTTTCTTTTTTCTTTTTAATGGTGCTACTATAAAATTTTAAATTCTATATATGGCTTGCTTTTTATTTTTAGTGGACAATTTTGGTCTATGGAGAAGTTATCAGACTCAATGTTTAGAATATACATCCAACAGAATGTGTGGTACGCCATCAGCCAGACAGGAGCAGAGCAAGGGCCATAGGCCAGGCACAGAAGGTCACCCGAGCAGAAAGCCCCAGGCACATAGCAACAGGGGCAACAGGGAAAGCAAGGATCTTGCCACCAGGGGGGCATTTCTCCCTTAGTTGGCCATGTGGTGTGAACTCCCCGACTAGAATGCCGATTCCATACTGTTCTAACGGAATCCTGCCCACTATGCCAGGTGGAATGCCGGTGGCTGAGGCCAGGCAGGTTCACGCGGGATTCAGGGAGACCGCAGAAGAAGCGCTGAACCGGAAGGTGTCAGGCCATCCCGACTTATTGAATTCTCACAACAGCGGGTGGCCAGCAAGCCAACAGGCAGGGAAAACTTCCCGCACGGTAGGCGAGGACATAGGAAAACCACCTCTCGTGGTGGCAGGCAAGTGGTCTGTGCCAAAGGAAAATGCACATAGCCTTCTATGGACTGCACACACACGCGTCTTTGTGCGCATGCCCGAGCACTAATCACGCAAAGTGCTTGCAGCTGGAAGACAAGCAGCAACCTGACCACAAATGTTTTCCCTACGCTGACCTTTCTCATCACGGGTCATGCGGGTCCAACCCTCCCCTGACCTTTCCTCCCCTGGTATCTCACTAGGCATGTGGTTTTAGACCCTCTGCCCCTTAAAGAAGAAACAAGGGGCAGGACAAGAGCCTCATTGGACCTCCATTCAAGCCTTTACATGCCCGCTCCCTTGAGCGTTAAGCCCTGGGGATAACATCTCTAGGCCTCAGTTGTGTTCCAGCTCCGGGCCCAGAAAAGCAGCAAAAACGGACTAAGTGAAGCCACGGCTGAACTCAGGACCCGCTGCATGGATTAATGACCCCCTGACGTGGCGTTGACCAATCAGTGGAGACCACAGCCCTAAAAGAACACACCTGGAGAGCTGATGCATAGACTATTGAGATCGTGCCCTGGACCCTCCCCTAAAATCCCACCACTAGAAGACCTTAGAGAGGAGGCCCAGCGTCCTCTCCCTTCTGGGCACATGCCCTCGCTCTTCTCTCTTTCCTCCTTCTCCTCTTCTTTCCCCCAGCGTGTATTCATTGCCTCTCTCTTTCCCCCAAGGACTCAAGGACCCCACGAGACTTGCAAGCAGGGGAGCAGTGGGCTGCGGCAGCTCGTCCCGGGCTAGCCCCCCCGGAACTTTTCCCCGGAGCCCCTTGCTCTGACTTTCTTCCTGCACAGCCAATAAATGCTTCCTGTACTTGCTGCACTTTGTCTCCTGATTGAATACTTTCTTTCAAGAAGACAAGAATCAGGTCTCCTTGTTCTCCCGGTAACAGATGGATTAGATAACAGAGTTTAAAAGTATGGAGTCAAGGGTGACTATAGGTTTTTTGTCTGAACAACTTGGAAGCTGGAGTTGAGTTGAAATCTGGCAGGAAAAGTGAAAGGCACAGGTTTGGAGAGAAAGATCGTAGTCAGTTTTGGATGGCTGGAGTTCAGAAACATCATGAATGGAAAATCTGAAAAGATAAGACTGTATTTTATGCTCATCTCTAGTTCCACTAGGATTTGCCAGTTAGAGAAGGGCAAGTTGAATGTTCTGCATTTTCACCAGTGTGGATATAAGGGAGACCATATTAAGACAGTTTTTCTTGGCGTTTACTTTTATGATGGATAAACTTTACATTAAAGTCCTCAATTATTTGTGGCTGCTCACGCTTCTCTGTAAAGAGCCCGTTCAGCAGCCAGGTAAAAATGCTATCCTGCTGTCTGAATCGAAGATGGCACCAACGCCTAAGGCATCATGGTCTGCGGAGAAAGGAGACAAACAAACGCACAGGGTTATATGTGTCAGATTCTCAAAATGGCTCTCATGAAAACTGTTCTGTAAGATGCAGTTCTAAATCTTCTCTTTACTGGAGCTCCAAGTTTTATTAGGACAGTCAGGGAAACAGGTCTGTCAGCATCTTCATATTTACTTTGTCCATGCCTTCAAGACTTCCTGAACTGGCCTGACCAGGTGGTGGTGCAGTGGATGGAGCATTGGACTGGGATGCGGAGGACCCAAGTTCAAGACCCCAAGTTCGAGACCCTGAGATCGCCAGCTTAAGCGTGGGCTCATCTGCCTTGAGCAAAAGCTCACCAGCTTGGTTACTCGGTCTGCTGAAGGCCCACGGTCGAGGCACATATGAGAAAGCAATCAATGAACAACTAAGGTGTCGCAACAAAAAACTAATGATTGATGCTTCTCATCTCTCTTCGTTCCTGTCTGTCTGTCCCTATCTATCCCTCTCTCTGACTCTCTCTCTGTCTCTGTAAAAAAAAAGAAAAAAAAGAAAAAGAGAGAGCGTTCCTGAACGGAATTTCTCCCTCTTCTCCAATCCCACACCACCCCTAAGTATATCAACACAAAGAAGTGCACGCAGCATTGGTGACTGGCCACCAGCTCAGCAAACAGCCAGACTTCAAATGCTTCTGTAAAGCTCAACAAAAACACTTTGTTATGATTAGTGAAGAAATTTTTTCCTTGTTTCTCATCCTCAGCCTCAAGAAGTTTTTTCTTCCCTCCTCTATTATTCTGTATTCTAATTGCACAAAAGATGGACTGTGCATTAGACAGAACTGGGCTTGTAGAAGCTAAGAGTTTGGGAAGCCATTCTGGATGGCCCAGAAACCAATCCAAGCAACAAAAATGTAGACTCTCTTCCTAAAGAGAAATAGATAACTCTCTTTTGGGACTGAATTACTCTTTTTGTTAACAAGACCAAAAAATATTTTTGACTCTTAAGGATGGCTTATATTATAAAACTTTAGCATTCAAAATGTATGTGCTCCTTTTTGATTCATGTGTGTCAGACTTTCACTGTAGTAAAATGTGTTATAATTGAAGCTCTGATTTTGTTTCCTTGTCAACTCTGATTGAACAGTAAAGGGGCCTGCCAACTCAGGGTTAGCATGGAAATTAACTTCCCTTGCAGCGATTTTCCAGTGAAAGGGTTAGAATGCAAATAGCAGGCGGAATGTTTAGTTCATCAGCAGCGATATTGTTTGAAATACTCACTCTGGTTTTCATGATGCCGTGGCTTATTGAAAATATAGTTTAAGGGAAATTGGCAAAAACATGTTAATTTTTTCAGTTCACTGAACTCATATTACTTTCAACACAAAACTTGATTTCTGAGGCCATTATTTGTTCATTACAAATACTGGAACAGGTGTTAGTTTATAGTGGAGGTTTAATTTTTCTTATTAAAATTTCTCTCTAAATTATAAATTTCACAATGAAATGAATTTAGAATCTGTCTTGATTCGTAGGTATTTTAAAGTTCTCATTAATAGCAAAATCAACAATAAGCTAGTTAAAAAGGCTTTAATTAGTAAAGCGTGACTCCTAAATCTTGAATAGAGAGCAATCAGTACTTCCTTTGTTCCACAAAGGTTTTGAAGCAATTAATAAAAATGTATAACATTTAAACTAATTAACATGAAAAATTATGAAATATAAATTTTAAGAGAGAAACACGACCAGTGAAAATGTAAACCAAGTTAGAAAAGGCAGACCAAGGAAGTACAACATAAAGGATTACACACTGCTATAGTTGAGCCTCCAATTTAGCCTGGAAAGTGACTAAGTCCAAAAGATTCAGGAGCCTGACTAGGTGGTGGCACAGTGAATAACAGAGCATCAGCCTAGGATGCTGAGGACCCAGGTTCAAAACCCCGAGGTTGCTGGCTTGGTTTCTCTGGAGCCACCCACACCCTCAATCTTGCTAAAAAAAAAAAAAAAAAGACACAGGAAATGTATTCAATTCTAGAATCCTTTGCTGAGAGAGAATGACTGGACTATTTTTATAGCAATACAAATGCTTTTCCTAGATATAAGTTCTAAAACATATTTTTAATCTGAGGCATTAAAGCAAGAGCACTGAGCAAAGAACAGTCAATATTCTTAATCATTGCTCCAGTAAATATGGTTGTAGAAAGCATAGACTATATCTTCTATTTCCAAGGAAGGCAAGTGCTTCATATGAAAAACAACTCATTACTCATTACTAAAAACTCCATATGTATGGAGTTCAAACAATATGCCATACATATGTGCGTTTCTTATGATCTTGCTTGACTCAAAATACCAAGGATAATGGAGAGAATGCATATATTTCCAATGAATTTCTCATAAATATTACTTCTCTCAAACCAGTGTAAGACTGATTTAAATTCTGGTGAGGTTCTATAGCGTGAGTGCTTGAGTTGTGTGAGTTCTTCTGCGTATCTTAAAAAAAATCTATTCAGTATTTCAATATCTGGAAAAAAAACCTAACTAAATTCATAGTTATAATTTTATAATATAAGGGATGCCTCACTTCATTTAAAGCAAAAAACATGTGGTAGCTGCCTATGGAAAGCATGTAAACCTTAAGTAAAAACTAGTGATCAGATCATCTTTTTCCAAACATAAAGATCTATGGAACAAGATAGAGAATCCAAATATAGACAGGCAAATATACTTGAAAGATGTTTAATTGTGATAATAATATACATGTAACAGAAACTTTATGTGGAAGTGTGAAGTTTTGTTGTATTCAGGACATTCATGATGCTATGCAATCCACCACTATTTTTATGGAACTCACCACTGTTGAGTTTCATAACATTATTATCACCCCAAAAAAAGAAACCCCACACTCCTTAAGCAGTGACTCCCCATTCTTCCCTCCCCCAGTCCCTGGCAACATGAATCTTTCTTTGTTTTTCATTGTGCCCCCTCTGAATATTTCATGAAAATGAATCCTGAAGTGCTGAATTTTGTGTTTGGCTTCTTCATTTAGCATATGTTTTCAAGGTTCATTCAATGGTGTGGCAGGTATCAACACTTTATTTCTTTTAATTGTTGAATAATATTTCATTGTATAGGTTAGATCACATTTTATTTATTCATCTATTGATGGACATTTAGAAAATTCCCACTTTGAAGATGTTCTTAATAATGGTGCAAAGAATACTCCCGTACAAAATTTTGTTTGACCATCTGTTTTCACTTCTTAAAAACATATACCTAAGAGTGGAATTGTTAGGTCAGGTGGTATTTTCTATGTTGAACTTAGTGAGAAAGTATCAATCTATTTTCCATAGTGTATGCACCATTTTATATTTCCACCAGAAGTACATGAGGATGCCTATTTTTTTATATCCTCACCAATATTTGTTATTTTCCATTTTTATTTTTTATTTAGCTATCTCAGTTAGTGAGAATGAAGTAGTATCTCCTTGTGCTTTTGAATTGCATTTTCCTAATCTCTACCCTTTGACATCTTTCACCTGCTTGATGACCATTTCTATATTTTCTTCAGAGAAATAACTATTCAATCCTTCAGACATTTTAAATTAAAAAAAAATTTTTTTTTTGTATTTTTCTGAAGCTGGAAACGGGGAGAGACAGTCAGACAGACTCCTGCATGCACCTGACTGGGATCCACCCGGCACGCCCACCAGGGGCGATGCTCTGCCCACCAGGGGGCGATGCTCTGCCCCTCCGGGGTGTCGCTCTGCCGCGACCAGAGCCACTCTAGCGCCTGGGGCAGAGGCCAAGGAGCCATCCCCAGCGCCCGGGCCATCTTTGCTCCAATGGAGCCTCGGCTGCGGGAGGGGAAGAGAGAGACAGAGAGGAAGGAGGGGAGGTGGAGAAGCAAATGGGTGCGTATCCTATGTGCCCTGCCCGGGAATCGAACCCAGGTCCCCCGCACGCCAGGCCGACGCTCTACTGCTGAGCCAACTGGCCAGGTCCAATCCTTCAGACATTTAAAAAAGGGATTCTTTGCATTTTTTGTTGTTGATTTTAAGACTTTATATATATATAATATATATATAATATATATATTATATATATATAAATTCTGGGTACTAGAGTCATCAGATATATAATTTGTAAATATTTCTTTCCCATTCTGTGGATTATCTTTTTTCACTTTCTTTATCTTTTTTTTTTTCTTTTTTGAGAGTGAGAGAGGCAGAGAGAGAGAGTCCGGAACATCAAGCTGGTCTTGTACATGCCCTGACCAGAGACTCTAACTGGCAACCTCTGTGCTCTGAGATGACACTCTAACCAACTGAGCTATATAATGTGGTCAGGGCTTAATTTTTATTGATTTTTAGAGTCAGAGAGAGGAAGGGAGAGCCAGGGGAGGGGAAGGAAAGCATTCATTTGTAGTTCCTTTCAGTCGTGCATTCTTTGGCTGCTTCCTGTTTGTGCCCCGACTGGGGGTCAAACCCACAAACGTATGTGTCGTTTCCAGACAACGCACTTCACCGACTGAACGACCCAGCCAGGGCCTCTTTTCACCTTTTTGATATTATTCTTACATGCACATAAAGTTTTAATGTTAAAATCCAAGGTATATATTTTTTCTTTTGTGTTTAGTGTCATATAAAAAATTACTAGCAAATACAACACCGTGAAACTTCATTTTTGTTTGTGTAAGAGTTTCAAGGTGTTTCTTATTTTCAATGCTATTATAAAGAGAATTGTTTTCTTAATATTCTGTTTGGATTGTTACCTGTTAGTGTCTAAAAATACAACTAATTTTTACATGTTCATTTCATATCCTGCAATTCTGCTGAATTGATTTAAAAGTGCTAATATGAAGGGAGTTGATACGGGAAGGAAGAGGGTGTGAAGGGCAATGTATGAAAGAGCTTTTTGGAGTGGTGATGAAGTTGTTCTTTATCAATACTGTACTGATGTCTGTATTCTGCTCTTGTAATATGTTATCATTGGTGAAAACTAGGTATAGGGTATGCTGAATCTTCATATTATTTCTTACAACCTCATGTGAATTTATATTAAGAAATTTGTATTAAGAAAATTAAGTTTGAGCAGAGAAAATGCAAAACTTCATGAGAATACATTTTTAATTTACATATCCTCAGTGCCTCACACTCATAGTAATTGCTATATAAATGAAAATATAAGTGATAAAATTATTTTTATACCTGTTGAATATGGTAGCTTTTTAAAAAATGTTTCTAAATGCCAATAAAGATATATTGTCAAAGTATAATTTAATGTTGCCGCCAATGCAAATTTGTAGAGTCCTAGTCATATTTTATTTGGCATTTAGGGAAATAAGATGGGTGGTAATTTTTTGTCTACATTTTGTCAATTTTATTTAATACTCTAAATTTCTTTTATAATTATTTATATTTAAAAATTTATTTTAAAAATATTCAGCACATTTCAATTTGAATAAAACTTCCCATTCTACCCTTATTTTAATGAAATGAATTGTACAGCACATTGAAACAATTAGGTGCTCTTTGTTATGAACTATTAAGTACTCTTGGTTGCATGCTAATTTATTGGTTAAATAAATATATTAGGGGGTATATTCTATAAATAATTATCCCAACTCTTATGAAAATTTAAATAAGTGAGAAAAACACCTTTTAATTATTTATTTTATGAGACATTTTCCTTGTAGAGAAAACTTTTGGAATCTCAAAAGAAAACCACCATTTTCCTCTAGAAAATGGCCATATATTTTTTTAAACTTAAAATTAGAAAAAGTAAATTTCATAAGCCTATATTTTCAACTCTAATGATTGGCATTTAGCAATTCATAAAACAAATATTTTTAATAGTACTATATTATATAGATTATACAGTTGGTGCTTCAACTACATTAAAAACCAGGGCAGGCAGATTTCAAAGTTACATTAAAATTTTTTAATGGATGTGCATTGCCAACCCTAGAGGCTATATAGGAAGTTTCTGAATTAACAATGGATTAAAACTCTGCTCAACAGAATATAACTTCCACCTCAGAATAGATGGTTTTAAATATATACCTCATCATCAAAGCTGTGTTACCACCATTGGAAAGATACTATGGGTTATTCATCAAATGTGTGCCTGGTAATGTTACCAACAGGAAAAAGGACTGATCTCAGAAGTGAAAACCTTGAGACAAGGGATGAGTTTCTTTAAGATTTTTTTTAAAAACAATCATAAGCACCACTTTATATCATAGTATAATTTTTTTCAAAATTATGCAATTCCTCTCTCTTAATATATATAAAATGAAGTTGAATAACTGCACATACTCAGAATGTTGGTTAAGACTGGACAAACCAGAAGGAATTCAATTTACAATGCATTCGATTTAAGTATTAATTGAAAAATGACTAAATGCAATACATGGCTTGAGAACATAACCATTTAACCAATTGTAATTAATTATATAGAATTATCTGTATTTCAAATTTCACCAATATGCACTTGCAGTATTATTTTTTCTTAACGATGACTGCATTTTGACCCTCATGAACTTGAACACAACATCTGTTTTTGACTGCATACATTTACTTTAGAAAAATAGGCAATTATCTAAAAACTTCAAGCAAAAATACATTTGTGAATTATTTACTCAACTATTTACATTCAACAGTGCATTTTATAAACCGTAGCTGTATTTTTCCTAGGATAAAAATAGATAATTTTGTGAATTAAAACTGGAAAGTCAGCTACCTTATATATTTTTTCTGAGCATTTACTTTTTTTTAATTGAATTTTTAAAGATTATACTGGTTAACAAAATTATACTGCTTTCAGGTGGCATTATATTTTAGTTGTTAAAAATAAAAATGATAAAAAGTGTTTAGATGTAGTATAATAACATTAAAATCTAAGATACGATCATCAAGTAATATGGAGAAAAACACATGAATAAAATATGCAAAAAAAGGAGAAATTCTAATTTTTTTCAATCAAAAGAATTAGTCACAGGAGTCCTGAGACTATGACATACCAGGAAGGCATAGAAGTATTTTTTGCCCCACAGAGTTGGTTTCCTTGTAAAAACTAAAAGCAGTTTTCTTTCAGCCTGTAACTCAGTTCAAAAGTGAAGTGTGGGGATGAAAATTGTAAGATACATCTGCCTGTCCTTTTTTGCGATAAGGAAGAAATGTACAACTCCTTATGACTAACTCCTTAAACTTTTTCTACTGCTTCTCACCTTGGTGCCATTTTTAAATGTCAAAATGTTTTAACCATACTGATCATTAGGATTACTCAGGGAAAATATAATTTTTCCATCCGATGTCTTCATAGTAGCTGACATGTCATATGGGTCCTGGACAGCCTTTCTGAAAGTGATCATAGTATCTGTCTACAACATTTAATGTGTCTTGAAAATAATGAGGCACCTACCTGATCTTCAGTAAATTTATTTTAATAAATACCAAAATGAGCCGACTGAGCCATCTGTGTTCTTGCCGCTTGCAATAAAAAAGGCATTTGTCGGATGATGACACATTTCTCAGAGCGCACCAAGTGCTTTATTTTATGATGGTATTTATATGACTTCCACTAAATGATATAATGCAAGATGTTTATTATTTCGGCATCTGTTCCTATATTTTCTCAGTCACTTGAACAGTGATGCACATTTCTTTGAAAAAAGAAAATCACTTTTTGTTTCATCTTATGGTTAAACAGATAGTCCTGTATTCTTTTTAGCACATTGTTCACTTGCAATCCAGCAAGTGCTATAAAGGCGAAAGATATATTTTATAAATTAAGGGAAAGAGGAAAAAATGTAGTAATAAAAAGTATTTATTAACTAGTTTTTTTGCTATTTTTCTTATTGATGTTGATATATTTACTGATTATCTACTTTGTTTGAAAGGCTTTAATGTGGCTACCTTGTATTACATTACACAGTTTTCATTTCTTCTCATGCAACCAAGAATGGAATATAAAAATATTGTTATCATTGTTGTTATTATTTTACTCTATCACTCAATCTAAAATGCTTTCCTGAGATTTATGTAATAGAGAAATAGATAGTGGCAAATATAGCGAGTATTTCCTTGAAGACCCAACTTCAGAATATCTCCTTCGTGGATCTATTGTCATACTGAATTCTGACAGTTAACGCACCACTCTTAAACACAGTTTCTAACAGTTACACTCATGTGTACATACATATTGTAATGTTGGTGGGCAATGGAGGAAGGTCACGTGGGTTCCCTAGCTGGGAATTTTGGCTAGGACCGCGCACAACCAAACGCGCCAAAAGAAGCTTCCCAGGAACCCTTTGGAAAAGACGACAAATCTGTCAACCAGTGAAATTTCACCATGTCATATTAGCTCGACCACCCTAGGGACCCTTTAAATATCACTCACACGGGTCACTCCTTGCTACTTCTCTGAGCCCTGCCCCCTGGGGAGCAGAGAACCTCGTCAGGGGGGATGTGCTCTGTACTCAATAAAGCCTTTTATTATTCCACTCTTCGTAGTTCCAGCCCCTTCCTCCCTTCTCGGTGGGGAAAAATACCTTACACATATATCTATAAGATTTCAGCCAAGTCACCTCTATTGTCTGTAGTCATATAATGTATACTGAATATGAGATTGTGGAAGAATAAATAATTTAATTAAACCAACTGCAATCAACCGGAGTAGAAAAGATGTTTATGTTTAGCTGCCAACTTAAAAATAAAACAAAACAATAAATACCTCATTAGAAGTATGAAATATCACATAATTCATAAGTAGGAGGATACTAATATTGGACAATTCATTCTGATTTCTCAGGGTTGTTGTACCAGCTCGTTGGTAAAATTTTGGCTATCTTATGACTTATAAGGGTTTCACGTTCTGAGAAAAAATGTAAACCTTAACAAATTAATCAAATACTATTTTATACTATACTGGTACCCCAAAACTCTACCTTTCTTTTTTATTTATGTAGATTTTTCCAAAATTATGTGACAGTGCTATATTCTTAAATATTTTACCTAGAAGATGATGTCACCAAGAAAGAATCTATAGGACTTGGTGTTTAAATGAGAGAGATGCAGAAAGTTGACATTTCTAATATTAGAAGAGAGTAACTTAGGATAAATTGGGATAAAAAGTTGGATTTGGATGTGTTGAGATTCAAGTAATGGTAAGGCTAGTTTCTGTTACTAATTAAACTAGTGAATTATACTCACCAACTGTCCCAGGAAAGCCTGAGTTCAACGTCAATCAGGCGTCCCTGATTCAACTTCCCCGTGCAGTGGGACACTCTTGCTTAACAGCAGGGCTGGCAGCCTCTTGGAGACTACTCTTGAGGAGGCTATGAGGATGCTACTTATCAGTGCTGACACCAAATGCCCCTGGAGGAAAGACACAACTGACATAGAAGTGAGTTGCAAGGACCACACAGGCAGTGTATTACTCACAAATCCTTTTGGCGTGCCTGGGTACAGCGTAAGGGGCCCCTGTCAGCGTGCTCCTCTCGGCTGTCTTTGGTCAGAGCTGCGTGGAGACGGTCCACGTTCACGCTGGAGTCTGGGTGACTACGCAGCAGGGGGGCCCTTAAACTTTAGTCCCTTTTCTGGCCAACGCCTTCTAACAGGTGTTAATCTACAAGATTATCATCTCGAACCACCTTTTTGGGAGTTTTTCAAACGGAGCCCTTTTTATGTTAATCTACTAAAATGTTACATCAAGCCACTTTTAAGATATTCCTGGGGAGCCTCCTGTGTAGGTCAACCCACAGAGTTATGACATCAAGCCATTCTTCTCTTTTTGTAATTTCACACACACACTGAGCCCTGCTTGAAAGGCAGTCTGCTTATCATATCTGTGCACACTATATTAATTCCTGTTCAGACAGCATAACTTTATTTAATTTTCTTAATTGCTTTTAATATTATATCCTAATTATTTTTATATATCTTCCATGTTTTTCTATATTTCTATATATTTAATTACTATAACCTTATATTACTGCAACACCAACATTAAATAGTCTCACCTGTTATGACTATGGTTTTCATTTAATAAGAAAGTGTTACTTACTGTTTTTATTGACTAAAACGTAATTTTAAGACTTTAGTGTGGGTAAGAAAGAAGAGGAATGACCAAAAACTTTGTCAGCTTGTTTATCACACTAGCCTTACTGACATGTGACTTCTAAACCAAGTATCTAAATTCTTCTCATTGGAGGTGACATTATGGCTCAGATTACTGAATCTTGATTGTCTTTAGGACGGAAGAACCAGCCCAGGGTGGGTATGGGTCAGAGCAAGCCCACAATCTGAGTTTTAAGAAAGTTTCCTGCCTGACCGGGCGGTGGTGCAGTAGATAGAGCGTCAGACTGGGATGCCGAGGACTCAGGTTCCAGACTCCGAGGTCACCAGCTTGAGCGTGGGCTCATCTGGTTTGAGCAAAAGCTCACCAGCTTGGACCCAAGGTTGCTGGCTTAAACAAGGGGTTACTCGGTCTGCTGAAGGCCCATGGTCAAGGCACAAATGAGAAAGCAATCAATGATCAAATAAGGTGTCACAACGAAAAAACTAATGATTGATGCTTCTCATCTCTCCGTTCCTGTCTGTGTCTGACTCTCTCTCTCTGTCTCTGTAAAAAAAAAAAGAAAGTTTTCTAATTTTTTACAACTGGGGAATCTTTTGCTAGTCCCCAATAGTCTTTTGTATGAGATCCTTTGCTGTTAGTATAGATGAGCCAAGGTTATTCGATTGCTTATGAAGCATAAATTAAAACATGACTGACAGGAGTTTCCAGTGTCCCTTAGAGCTAATCTAAAATGTGAAACCAAAGAAAATAAAGAGAACTAATTTGGTCACTAGAGCAAGTCCATCCAAACTCATAAGCTGTGTGCTTGAGTTCTTATTCTATTTCATATTACTAATGAGAAAAAAGGCTTGGGGCAAATACGCAAGGCTAATGCATGTGTTTCCTGCTCTGAGATCAGGGCTGTACTGACTGAACCTGTCCACTAGAATCAGTTTCAAACTAAACTTGAATTATCTATGACTTTACTTTCAGGACAAAAATCACTATTTTTATCAATCTATCAAACCAATGAACTTTCCAAGCAGGAAATCATCTAGATTATAATCTAAAATCTCAAAAAAATTATCTTTCTGAAACAAATGAAACCACATTCCTCAGTGTAAATTAAGGGTTAATTCCAAAAAATTCTATTTTCAGTTTCCTGAGAAATTCTTTATAACTGCAACTATTTTGTGCTCTCAATGTTTTCAGCGGGAGGGAAGAAAAAATATAAAGAGAGGAAGAAATATACATTTTATTGTCATTTGTTTATTTTTTGTGGGTGTATATATTTGATAATTCTGCAAACAGAGAGAGAAATTTTTTATACCTTCCAATACTGACCCATGTAATAAAAGGCTGTTATTAGTGACAAGGTAAAATTCAATACAACCTGTAATTATGCTGCTTTTTTACACTAATAATCTTAAGTAACAACAAAAGCAACTATTTTAAATCAGCTACCCACTATTTCTTACCCGGAGGGTGGGAGAGAGAAAAGCAAAATGTGCTTTGATTCTCTAGAATTTTGAAAGTGTTGATTTCCATTCTCACTGAGATAATCTAGGATGACTTAAATTTGTTTATTTAAATTGTCATGCTTTAATAAATGAGAAACTTTCTCAAAAACTATATTAAAAATCTCTAGAGATTAAAATAAAAAGCCTAACAAACTGTAGTTCTGTTTTGTCTATCAAGGGATAAGGAGTAGTCCGTATTTCAAATTAAAATGCTCCAAGAGAAAGCATCATATTTTACAAGGCCTACTCATAAGACTGGATTTGACACTAATGTGTGTTTACTGAAAAAAAATTATTAAATTCTAACAAGTATAACTAGGAGTGCACAGGTTAGTTATAAAGATAATTATGCCCTGTAAGTATTAATGATTATTTTTCATGATCATTAATAGAAATTACTTTTTAATCATTTTCATAGCATAATTAGCCCCTTACCTATTCTAGTAAACATCTATTTACTATATTTATGTCTCTATATTTCTGATAGTTATGCAGGAATGTAGTTGAAATAATATATTATAAAGCAAATATTAACTCTTTTATTATGACCTACTAAAGTAATTTCTAAATAAAAATGATCAACAACGCTATTTTATGGGATAGGTGAAAAATCTTTTAGAAAAACTTAAAATTAATTAGCAATTTCCCAAACATGGAAGCGTTCCCTGTTGATTTATATAGTGCTTCTGAATTTCGGCATGCATAATCTGTACATGCTCATTCTATTTCAGGGCTATTTGTTCTGTTTTGCTCACTATCTCATTTGGAGTGGCCTCACCTTGTTTTTATTTGACGTCTTTATGATAAATGCTAACACGTCTTCCTCATTGTTTAATTTTTTTTTTTGTTTTGTTTTGTTTCTGTATTTTTCTGAAGCCGGAAACGGGGAGAGACAGTCAGACAGACTCCCGCATGTGCCCGACCAGGATCCACCCTGCACGCCCACCAGGGGGTGACGCTCTGCCCACCAGGGGGCGATGCTCTGCCCCTCCCGGGTGTCACTCTGTTGCGACCAGAGCCACTCTAGCGCCTGGGGCAGAGGCCAAGGAGCCACCCCAGTGCCCGGCCCATCTTTGCTCCAGTGGAGCCTCGGTTGCAGGAGTGGAAGAGAGAGACAGAGAGGAAGGAGAGGGGAAGGGATGGAGAAGCAGATGGGTGCTTTTCCTGTGTGCCCCAGCCAGGAATCGAACCAGGGACTTCCACACGCCAGACCGACGCTCTACCACTGAGCCAACCGGCCAGGGCTGTTTTATGTTTTTAAAAAATGTTTTCTAGTTATTTTTGCCTGCTTGCTTTTCTGAATCTACCTCAGAACCATTTTATAATACCTTTAAAAGCACCCATAAGGTATGTTTGCAGGTTTGTATTTAATGTATATGTTAGTTTGAGACAAATGGAAGGTTTCACATTATTCATTATTCACCTTCAGGACAATGTAATTTTTTATTTCACTTTGAGGTATGATTGACATACAAAAAATCTATACATGGTTAAAGTATGCTATCAACATTCACCACACCTCAAAGTTTTCTCTTGACTTCTTTATTTATTCTTATTGGTTTCTTTTGTGATAAGGACACTTAAGGTAAGTGCTGCCTTCTTAGCAAACTTAAATATATATATATATATATTCATTGATTTTTAGAGACAGAAGATGAGAGAGGGAGAGAGAGGGAGAGAGAGAGAGAGAGAGAGGAAGAGAGAGAGAGAGAGAGAAAGAGAGAGAGAGAGAGAGAGAGACAGGAACATTGATCCGTTCCTGCATGTGCCCTGACTGGGGATTGAACCATCAGTCTCTGCACTTTAGGACATTACTGTAACCAACCTAGCTATTGGGCCAGGTCTATAGGGTCGTTTAAATATGCTGACCCATTGTTGATTTTCTTTTAGGATGCATTATGTTAGTAAGCTCAGTGGCCCAAACTCTATCATCTAATATCACAAGGAGGTCTATGAAATGAGCAATATACAACTACTATGCTATAACAAAATGGCAATTTCATGAAGTTAAATCTAATACTTAGGCCCTGGCCGGTTGGCTCATTGGTAGAGCGTCGGCCTGGCATGCGGGGGACCCGGGTTCGATTCCCAGCCAGGGCACATAGGAGAAGTGCCCATTTGCTTCTCCACCCCCCCTTCCTCTCTGTCTCTCTCTTCCCCTCCCGCAGCCAAGGCTCCATTGGAGCAAAGATGGCCCGGGCGCTGGGGATGGCTCCTAGGCCTCTGCCCCAGGCGCTAGAGTGGCTCTGGTCGCAGCAGAGCGATGCCCCGGAGGGGCAGAGCATCGCCCCCTGGTGGGCAGAGCTTCGCCCCTGGTGGGCGTGCCGGGTGGATCCCGGTCGGGCACATGCGGGAGTCTGTCTGACTGTCTCTCCCCATTTCCAGCTTCAGAAATAAAAAAAAAAAAGAAAAAGAAATCTAATACTTATATCAGCTTAATTATTAAATTATCAACTCCATTAACATAATTTCTCAGAAATTATTTTTCTACATTTATATAAGGCTCAAATTATATTATTTTAAGGCAAGACTTATCAGTTCTGGGATCTCTAACCTACAGTTATATTTTGAGGCTCTATCTTTCACATTCCCTTTCTCTCCAATATTGGTAAGTGACGTTCTATGTAAGTTTAAAGGTTTCCTAAGAACTAATAAGGTTAGTTAATTCCTGCTCTTTATTCTTCTATTATAAAACTGAGAAAAGTAACCAAGGTTGCCTGTAGTCCAATGTTAACTGGTCAGTTCAGGGAATATATTCTCAAACTGCAACAGACGTAATGTACCATCCAGTGCCATTTACTTCCCATTGATATTTTACTAATTATTTCCACTGGTTTTGAATCACTTAAATTATTTTCACAAATGAAATACCAGTAACTGTTCTGTTATGGTCAATGCATACAATGGTAATCTGACTTTACATTATCCAGCTGATTATAAATTATTTTAACAAGCATGAACTGGTTATAAAGTCTTTAAAATTCCTGACTCACCCAGGAGACAATTTCATTGTGTAACAATATACTAAAATTACCGTGAGTATTTATTCGTACATTATAACCTCATTACCAAACTATTTGTTATAATGAATAGTTCTGAATGGTCAAGATATTTTTATAACTGAGTGAATGGCAAGATTTTTGTCATGTTTTGAAAGTCACCCAGAGGCCTTTTCAAAAGGCAAGACCTCAAGACAGTTCTTTTTATATGAAAGTGACACTCCTGGGTACTTATGTGTTTTTTAATTTGTTCTTTGAGAAATAACTGACATATAACAAACCATGCATTTAAAGAGGATAATTTGATGTTTGAGTAGATTCAGAGACCCATGAAATCACTACCACAATCTAGAAATTAAACATGCAACTATTTATTTTATATACTTGTTTTAATTGTTTTCCAAATATCAATTTTTTTAAGTCTTTTATTTTTTTTCAGTTTAAAATTAAGTCATTTTTCAAAAATAATAGTGCATACAGATTTATTAAGGCAACTTCATCACCACCATCATAACAACATACAACAACAAAAGACCAAGCAAGACCTCTGGAAATAGATGCTTCTGTTCACTGAAACTAAACATGGGGAGCTTTACAATATGGTTTCTAAACTTCAACACAAACTTATTGCTTTAATGATCCTCACTGACATTTTGCCGCTTACCTGAAAGCAGAGGTTCTTTGCTTTTCAGAATTCTCACCTACTCTATTTTGCTCCCCAAGAATCAACTTCTTATGTCTTCTACTTTATAATTATTTATACTTTGGGGCAATTTTGATATAAAAATATACCCAAAGTTCTAGATTACAGCTTTAATATCCCTGGAAGTTCAGTAATTAGTAGTCTGGGCTAAAGAGAAGCTTAGGGTTTATCTTATAATGCTAATTTATTGAGTGCTTAAATGTAATTTTATGTCAATAAAATAAAAATTTGCGTTAGAAGAATTGAAATAAAGACTGCAAGAATATGTATTTTTTATTATAGAGCTTTTAATTAACAATTAAATAAATTAAAACAACCCAGAGGTCAGGCATCCCCTTTGTAGATGCACATTAATTAGTATTGATGTATATCTTTTTATTTTTCAAATATTGCATTTATGTAATAAATTTATATTTTAAAATGAAAAAATTATGAGAAAATATTACTACTATCTTAGCATATGACTTTGAGAGATATTCATACAAAGATTTTATATAAAAAGAATATATCATTTCAGGTGTTATTTATTTTTTGGGGGGGGTATTTTTCTGAAGCTGGAAACGGGGAGAGACAGTCAGACAGACTCCCGCATGCACCCGACCAGGATCTACCCAGCACGCCCACCAGGGGCGATGCTCTGCCCCTCCAGGGCGTTGCTCTGCCGCGACAATAGCCACTCCAGCGCCTGGGGCAGAGGCCAAGGAGCCATCCCCAGCGCCCTGGCCATCCCTGCTCCAATGGAGCCTTGGCTGCGGGAGGGGAAGAGAGAGACAGAGAGGAAGGAGGGTAGGGGTGGAGAAGCAAATGGGCGCCTCCACCCGGGTCCCCCACATGCCAGGCCGACGCTCCACCGCTGAGCCAACCGGCCAGGGCCCATTTCAGGTTTTATGAAAAAATATATTTATGTCTAAAGTACAATAGAAACTCATTGCATTAAATAATGTAAAATTGCTCAAGAATGTTAAAACACTACTGGAGGGCAATACGAACAAGGTTTATAACAAGATAGTATTTCATGCTGATGGTCAATAGACATGAAAAGATCCTCAACACCACAAATCATCACAGAAATGTATTAAAACCACAATAAGATATCACCTCACACCTGTCAGAATGACTATCATCAATAAATCCACAAAAAAACAAACCCCAACACATGTTGGCAGAGTGTGGAGAAGAGGAAACCATTGTTTACTGTTAGTGGAAATGCAGATTGGTGCAGCCACTGTGGAAAGCAGTATGGTGTTACCTCAAAAAATTAAAAATGGAACTGCCCTATGACCCAGCGTTTCTACTTCTGAGAGTTTATTCAAAGAAACCCAAAACACTAATTTGAAGGAATATATGCACTTCTATGTTCATTGCAGTGTTATTTATAATATCCAAGATTTGGAAGCAGGCCAAGTGCCCATCAGTAAATGAGTGGATAAAAAAGCTAATACATTTAGACATTGGACTACTACAATACCATGAAAAAAAGAAGGAAATCTTACTTTTTGTGACAGCATGGATGGACCTAGAGACCAGTCAGTGAAAGACAATTAACATATGATTTCATTCCACTGTGGATCTGGTGGAGAGAATGAACTGATAGGTAGAATAGAGCCAGACTCAGAGATAGCAGGCTGACAGCTGTTGGGGGTGTGATGTTAAGCAAACAAACAAACAAACAAACAAAAAACAAAATTAAAAGAGAAAAAACTTACGGACATGGACAACAATGTGATGATTGCTGGGGGTTGGCGGTAGAGGAGGGTCCAGGGAAATAAATGGTGATGGATCAAGACTTCACTCGGGGGAAGGGAACACACAATAGGTGTTGTAGAACTGGACACCTAACCAGCACAACTTTGTTAACTACAGTCACCCAAATAAATTTAATTAAAAGAAAAGATAATTAGTTGTGCCAGTCTTTCCAAATAACTGTAATAGTGTTGGGCTGAAGTAAACCCTCAATAAATAGTTTTTAAATGAGTAAAAAAGTTAAAAATAAGCAATATATTTTCCACTAATCTCCTGAAGACTATGATCGATAATTATAAATATTTTACACCTTGAAATATTTTCAATAATATATAGTAGCAGTTTTTAAGGGGAGAAAAGTTGTATTAACAGGAAAATAAAGAGAATTGTAGTGATTTATTGTTATTTTCAAATATATTAGCAATTGATGACTTTAAGTACCAAAATAAGGAAACAACACATAGAAGGTCAATTATATCCCAAAGTTTTTATTAGAGTAATATGATTTAAATTCACCTCTTTTCCCAAACACACAGTTTTTCTCTTATCATTACTGTGCTCATCTGTTTTCTGCTTTTTCTTCTTTTTTAATATATTTTTCTGCCCTCTCCTTTCTGTTCTCAAAGCTGTATTTATACTCGGCGAGTTCTAACTATGGCAGCATCCTCACAAAGCACTGATCAAGTGTACACTTTCGTTCTCTTCTCTGAACCTCTTTTTACCTCCAACTCTACTGCATCACTTGGCAATTGTCTGGGAAGGTCCTTTTTTGACTCTGTCTGCAAAGACAGATAGAAGAGGAGTGGATCAGAACTGTTCCAGGGTGATAATGAGGAAGAAATCCATTGGTGGTTAATTCAAAATCTCTCTCTCGTAGACAAAATTACAAGAGGGAAGTTTTTGAGTATATTAATAACTATTTTAAAGTCCTTGCTTCTAGTTCCATGGTCCCTATAATGGCATAATATGTTCCTATTGACTGTTTTCCTATCAGTTCAGAGTCACATTTTCCTTCTTCTTTGACTATTTAATTACCTTTTTTTTAAAAAAAAAAAAATTAGATTCTGGATGTTATAATGTTACAAATACTACACCATTGAGCGCCTGGCTTTTTATTCTTTAAATAGTTTAGAACCTTGGCCCTGGCCGGTTGGCTCAGCGGTAGAGCGTCGGCCTAGCGTGCGGAGGACCCGGGTTCGATTCCCGGCCAGGGCACATAGGAGAAGCGCCCGTTTGCTTCTCCACCCCTCCGCCGCGCTCTCCTCTCTGTCTCTCTCTTCCCCTCCCGCAGCCAAGGCTCCATTGGAGCAAAGATGGCCCGGGCGCTGGGGATGGCTCTGTGGCCTCTGCCTCAGGCGCTAGAGTGGCTCTGGTCGCAATATGGCGACGCCCAGGATGGGCAGAGCATCGCCCCCTGGTGGGCAGAGCACCGCCCCTGGTGGGCGTGCCGGGTGGATCCCGGTCGGGCGCATGCGAGAGTCTGTCTGACTGTCTCTCCCTGTTTCCAGCTTCAGAAAAATGAAAAAAAAAAAAAAAGAAAAAAAAATAGTTTAGAACCTTGTTTGGGCCCTTAGTTAAGCAACTTGAAGATCAGTTTGGTCATCTGAGGATAATTTTAAAATTATTTTACAGTGCATTGAGTAGGCTTTCTCTAGCTTTAGTTGAAACACATTTCTAAGGCATATGAATTCGCTGCATGTTTGATTGTGTCTTCTCCCAAGGAATAAGTCTTGGGCACAGTTTGAACTCTGAGAATTGGATGCTTAGGTTGTTGCTTTCCCCAACTCTTTCCTCTAAATGGCAGTTGACTCAGCCTCCCTGTCTTTCCAGTCCAGCGGGATGACAGCCCTATGCTTGAGGCTTTCCACCATGCACCCCTGTCTAAAAGGCGTCACGAGGCAGGATCTAGAGGTGATTAATTCTTCGGCTCGGTTTATTGAATTTTCTCTCTGGGGCCATAGTCGTGCAAATCTGTTGTTGGAAGCACCTGGTTCATGTAATTTGTGTAATTTTCCAGTTGTCTGTGGTGGAAAGGTGAGTCTAATGCAGTTCCAGTTCCTCCAACGTGACCAGAAGAAATTTCTATTTTATTTTAAGCCACATTTCAGTGTATTCTGTTTAGAATAAGACTAAGTTTTTTTTTAATTTTATTTATTTATTTATTTATTCATTTTAGAAAGAAGAGAGAGAGAGAGAGAGAGAGAGAGAGAGAGAGAGAGAGAGAAAGGGGGGAGGAGCAGGAAGCATCAACTCCCATATGTGCCTTGACCAGACAAGTGCAGGTTTTGAACCCGCGACCTCAGCATTCCAGGTTGATGCTTTATCCACTGCGCCACCACAGGTCAGGCAAGACTAAGTTTTAAAGAGTGAATATATTCAAACAAAAGTACTCAGTAAATAGGAATTAGGCTTTGCTCATATAAAATGAAATAAGTAGTACGAGCAGAAGGATGCTTAGTAAACACTAATTTAGTTTGTTGGTTTGGCATAGAACCTGGCAGTGAAAAATAGGATCACATATTGTGTAAAATGTTGGAGGTATAGAATTGTCAAAGCACTGCAGACACGTCTCTCTCATAGGGTGTGTGAATGTTGATGGAATAAGCTCTAAAACAATTGAATCACCTTGTCCTCTGTACTAAACCATTTGGAGTTTACATCAGAAATAAGTAGGGTTCTATTGAAATACTTTAATATGATCCTATTTCTATTTTGGAGAGTATCCTCTGGTATCTGTGTAGCAAATGGAGCTTTTCAGGCCAAGATTAAGGTTAAAACTTTATAGTAAACACTTGAAAAATGCATGGGAAAAATTCAGAAAGGGAAGTTAAGGACTTGAATAAGGCAGTGATGGTGAGAATGGGAAAACAGATGAGTAATGCCAAACACATGTAGAAAATATAAATAGCATGGAAAATATTGCAACCAAAGATCTGAGTGTTGGTGAGAAGGAAGTGAAGGCATTTTTTTGGGGGGGGAACGATGATTCTGGATCTGATGAGAAAGAGGATTGTTTATGGGAGAAGAACATTGTTTAGGGCATTTATAATAAAAGCAATTTATATGTATGTATCTTGCTTAATTAAAGAAACAACAATAGACTCATTTTATTGCCTTTGGCTTTGTTCAAAACCTTATTAATATGTATATTTTAATACTTAGATATTAAAAATTCTAATATAAAAGGAGACTCAGAGAAGAATTAAACATACCAAATAACTAGAATAGAAAGGTTAGTGTTGTTAAGCTCTAGTAAAAATAAAATCCTGCCAAAACCCCTGAACTCAGTCAAGAGACTGAACTGGAAAGAGGACAATTGGTAGTTCTGTTTTAGAATGGAAGGTTTAAGAGTGGTCTTCAATTTCAGCATCAGAGACATATGTTTTGTTCAGCATGAAAGATTCCTTAAATAACATGAATAAAGGTAGAATAAGAGATTTGTTCATTAAAATTTAGGCAATTATTAAAATCCAGATTTGGTTAGAGAAAATATCTTGTAATTATCATATAGATAAATTAGGTATAGGTTTTGCCAGATAATAAGTGCAAAAAAGATATGATGAATTAATTTGTTAATCTCTTAAGGAATTTTCCAAATTTAAAATAATGCATTTTCACCACTTTAAAGTGCTGTGTAGATTACATTTTTATATAAATATACATTTGACACACTTATTAAGATCTGTCTTTTTTAGAGATTGCAACAATAAGTGAATTTGATGTACATTATTAATATTCACATTAACTATCAACAACTTGTAAAATATTACTCATTAGAATGTTATTCTCTAACTTACATAAAATTTCTTAAAACATACTTTCTGTATACAAATGATGATTTCAAGCTCTCAGAACTCTATCATTTAATAATCACGTTTTTTAAAAGAAAAATTATAACAGTCAAGAAATAACATACATAGCCTGACCAGGCAGTGGCACCGTGGATAGAGCGTCGGACTGGGATGTGGAGGGCCCATGTTCAAAACCCTGAGATCGCCAGCTGAGTGTGAGCTTATCTGGTTTGAGCAAGGCACACCAGCTTGAGTCCAAGGTCACTGGCATGAGCAAGGGGACACTTGGGCTGCTATAACCCCCAGGTCAAGGCACATATGAGAAAGCAATCGATGAACAACTAAGGTGCTGCAACAAAGAATTGATGCTTCTCATCTCTCTCCCTTCCTGTCTGTCTGTCTGTCTCTATCTGTCCCTCTTTCTGTCTCTGTCTCTGTCACAAAAATATAAAATATCCATATTTTCTAAACTTATCACAACAGAACTTAATTTATGTAAATATTTGTCTTTTTCAGAGGATTCTAATCAATTACGTTCAAGTTTACTGTCAGCTCTTGATTGATTTCTTTAGTTAGCAACCCAATCTAATGATGTATGTCAACTGGTAGGCATAGGCCACCTCTCTACCTGAGTCAGTCTGGTTGAACCAGGTAGAATGTAAAATTTGGAATAAACCAAGATTCAAGACTTAGGATTCTATCTAAGAGCAGGACCCCAATAGCTGACTGTCAGTTTTGTCTTCTGAGTCTTATTCACTCATAATCAGAGGTAGGAAGCAGAGTGAACGTTCTCAACTATTAGTCCCTCAAATCACTAAACATTAGTTCAAGGGCCTGGCTCCTGACAAGGTTCATTTTGAATCATATTCTGATTGCTAGGTGACCTTGTCTCTCTTCTCTCCCTTTCCATATTCAATATTAGAGTTGGTGATTCATTTTCCACTCATTTTATTACTCAGGTTGGGCTGGTGGTCCCTGCCAAACACAATGTGGAGCCAAAAAGCTACAACCAGTCTATATTCTGCTTCATAATACATATACTCTCTAAATATTGCCACTTAATGTTTAAATGTCACTGACGTGAAGATGTGTCTGTTGAAAATATACTATATTATGAAATACTACATATGCAACATTCATGTGTCTATGTTTAGTGCAACATTGTAAATTTTGAACATTCTAATTAAAACTATTAAACCATGAACGCCATCTTGTGGAGAGATCTGTTACTACGATCACATATTATGCCCCCCCCCACCGGTGCCCACCCTAATTTCATCTTCCTAGCAATTTGTGTTTTTGTTCTCCAGGTCATGGTGTTGTCCTAATAATGTTCATCCATCGAGAAAGGTCACATAGAGATAAATCTCAAAATTCCAGGTTCCAGATAGAATTTTACAAAATACCAGCTCCTCTATTTTGTCTTCTTTCTGCAAATCATCTCATTCTGCTACTTTGAAAACGAGCCCTCCCCTTCCTAAAGAGACTGTACTGAGCTTCCTTGGTTATTACATGAATATCATATTAGGCTGATTAAGGGCTGATGGTACTTTCAAAGTTTCAAATGTGATACATGTTCCGAGCCCATGATAATGTCATTTTTATATGCTGAATAGAACCACAAGTATCTCTAAACAGAGATATGTTTTAAACCAAAGCTCACATGTTGATCCAAGTGACAATTCCCTTTGGCTTGGCTACCTGTCTCTTACAATGTCTGTGACAAAGACCAGAGTATTTAGAAAAGAACATTTATGGGATGAATCTTTCAAAATTAATTTCAGCTAAGCTACACAAACATAAACTGCATTAGCGTTCCTGGAAAGAGAATTTGTAAGCATCCCCGCACACAGCAGAATTTCTGAGAGGAAGGCAGTGGAAGTGGAACCAGGGTATCAAAAGCACAGAAGGAACAGTTGGTAAATGCACCATGGCTTTGAAGAGAATTTGCTTGTTTAGCACGCAAAAACTTTACAAAAATGCCGTTTTTCTGGGCACAGATATTATACCTAAAACATAAAAGAGAAGAAGAGACTGACTGAAGTCTGTTGACACATTGGGTACAAACTGAAACCACAGTGGCTGGATTGACTGTTAAAGATAAGATTTTGGTATTTATTATAGATAATGGGGAGGAGATTCAAACTCGAGTGAGTCAATTGGAATATCACAATAAAACCTCCTAACATCATTTGAAGAGTTGAAGTAAAATATTTAGAGAACATAAATCAAGAACCGAATTTGATGCATGTGTTAATGATAAAATGACTTTTCAGCATAAACTTCCCGAACAATAAACGTTCTGTTGGGGAATCTATGAATAATTGGTATAAAGAGGGAGCTATGTATATTAGTAGATAAGGGACAGACTATATCAGTGCATGAAAATACACAGAATGGAGAAAGTGGGGAGGAAGAAACAGCATAACATAGTTAAAGGCCTAAAAAAATAAGTAAGACAATAACTCTTAAAAGTTACTCTCAGATAAGAATCCAGTATAATACCATTATCAGGAATGCATTTCCTTTTCTTAAAGATGAAAATAATTTAAAGAAGCTCTTCTCAATTTTAAGCCGATCACGTAACATTGAGCTAACCTACCTATGGGTGCTAATAAATCAAAACTTAACATCAGTATTTTACAATGATTATTAAAATAATACCAAGTCCTAGTCTATGGCTCAGTGGATAAAGTGTTGGCTCAGTGTATGGATGTCCCAGGTTTGATTCCCAGTCAGGTCACACAGGAGAAGCAACCATCTGCTTCTCCCCCTCCCTTTTCTCCTTCTCTCCCTCTCCCCATCCTGCAGCCAACTGTTTGATTGGTTTGTGTGGCCCCCAGCACTGAGGATAGCTCTGTGGGTCCAGGCACATCAGCCTCAGGTGCTAAAAATAGTTCAGTAGTATTTGAGCATTGGCCCCAGATGAGGTTGCCAGGTAGATCCCAGTCAGTTCACATGTGGGAGTCTGCCTCATAATCTCCCCTCCTCTCATCTAATAATACTACTACTACTACCAATAATAAATACCTTCAATTATTCACACTTTCTCACTATTCAAGGAAGTGATTAGAATAGCCCCCCCTCCCTTATCCATGAAAAACACATTCAAAGACTCTCCAGTGGACACTTCAATCTGTGGGTGGTACCAAACTCTCTATATACTATGTTTTTGTTTTCCTATACTGCATACTTATGGAAAATTTTGCAGCTCCGCTTTGGCATACCCCCATTGCCAGTATCACTACTCTTGTACTTTCAGGCCATTAAGTAAAATAGGGGTAACCTGAATTCAAGCACTGTGATAGTGACACATGACAGTGGATCTGATCACCCAGATGTCTACAAAGTGACTAATAGGCATGGAGCATCATCTACAGAGTGGAGACTCTGTGCAAAGGCAGTCCCATCCATGGTGAGAGGGAGCAGAAGGCAAAAGATTTCATCACAGTCCTCAGAGTGACCCACAGTTTAAAACATATAAATTGTGTATTACTAGAATTTTTCATTAAATATTTTTGGACAATGGTTGACCACAGGTAACTAAAACCACAGAAAGCAAATCCGTGAATAAGGGTGGGGATTACTATATTTTCAGGAATTTCGTATCAAGCTATAAACTGAGTAAAATCTAAAGTTCAATTTATTATTTATTGATTTAGTACAACTGATTGGAATATGATGTAAGTCAATATTCATTTAAAACTTGTTGTCTTGTTCCTCTTCAGATCTACCAATCAATAACAAATAAATAGGCAATTATTATTCATTCTTTTGCTCCTGCTTCCATTGCATCCTGGGAATGCACATTAAAAGTATATACATTAGCTTTTTGGGATTTCATGCAAGTTAAAAAATAACTTATTCATTGTCACCAAAAAGTGAATTTTCTTGGGAAAACTCTACGCACATATCCATATTTAAACCATTGTAAACTTTTGTTTTTTTCAGTGACTCTAACTCTCAGCTAAAACAGTTTTGCCATTCTATAGTCATTAATATATTGCTAGATTTTCAAAATATAAGGTTACAGGTTAAAATATTCTTTACATTTCTATATTCCATAATTCATGGCAGAGTTTCAGACATGTGACTAACTGTAGAAATAAGCATTTTAGCATGAAAATGTTCTGATACAGCCATTCCACCCTGGGGTATTATAGCAGGAGCCTGCAGGGAGTTCCAGAATAGAAAACCCAATTTATCTGCCATTACTGTTTTGCTGGGGAACCGACATCTTTTGCAAATTCAAAACCCAACGAATCTCTCAAATTTCCCCAAAGAAATAAGATTGGACTGTGTATAAATAAATATATGTCCAGTGACATTTAATCTTAACCTATGTGCTATAAAAATATAAACTAAAGTCATAGACAGATATTACTTGATAAGTAATCCATATCCAAAATAAGCCAATATGTGTATTACTGAATTTTAACAAAAGTCTAACAACAACAAAAAAAGACAAGGCCTTATTATTTAAAAGCATAAACATTTAGACTAAAAAACATACAAGGACATGTCAGAGACTGGAGCAGCTCACCTTAAAGGTCGTTCTAGTGCCAAATCTTGAATTACAATTGAATTTAGTTTCTGACTTCAGAAATGAAGATAAATGGTAGACCGTCTTTATAGTGTTAACTTATATATTTAAAGAAACTCTTTTTATTCTTTTTGAACTTTGTTCTGCACAGAACACCGGCCTGTTAGTGAGCAGGGTAAATTAGATAGTTCATATAAACATGCTCTCCCTTTCTTCATTAAGATTAGAACAAAGTACTCTGAATGAATTTCATGAACTGCAGTTTCATTAATGTGGATTTTCTTGCATGTTGCATGTATGAATAAAAATTTGAAATAAAAATTAAATTGAGAATTTGAATTGAATGCTTGGATTTTATTACTTTGTTTTCAGCTTTCCTAGAAACTCTTTATAGAAAAAAAAAGCCTTCTTTTTAGAGAATATAGAAGTATTACTCTTTTCTCCTGTTATTATTTTCATTGATTATCTGCAGCATTTGAAACAGTTGCCTTCCTTTCCTTCTTGAAACACTTCTCTTCTTTTCTTTTTATATTTAACCTTTGCTTTAGACTACTAAGGGTTTAGAAATTTGAAGTACAACAGAACAACAATCATATCTGCATACAAGCTGTGTGACCTTGAACAACTTACTGCAGCTCTCTCTTGAGTCCTCCTACCATCCAATGGACATTAACATAACGGAATGCTTATGAGTCTTACACTGGATAATGTCTATAGTGGTGTGATCGATGTCAGAACTGTGGTACAAGATAATAAATACTAGCTACCTTCACTCTCATTGTTCACTGACACTGTTCTATTTCTGTTTACTCCTATCTTCTGTGCTGCCCCCTTTTTTGTTTCCATTTCCTAATTTACGAACTCGCCCTTTTCTAATCATGGTCTTGTTAATTTTTCACCTGAATCTCACCGTAACACCCTCTATCCCAAAGGATTAAATGATTAACTCTTATACAACGTAGGCAGACATTATTCTAACTCCTCTTCAAGAACAATCAGCCTGTACCCTTCCTACCAGCGATAGTAGGATAATTCTACCCAATCTTTTCAATCCCAGGTACTGCAGACCACTGATATTGAGAGTACACCAGTTCCCCCACTTCCCACAACAGTCTTATTCTTCAAAATTGCACAAGACATATTATTATTATTATTATTATTATTATTATTATTTTTAAAGATACATCCAGTACCTGGCTTGAGCAGAGATGTAGATAAACAAGACATTTCTGAGTAAAGGAAGTGGATTGTGGACTGGGGTAGAAAGGAGTGCAAGACGGAGAGAAAGCTGAAGAGTGAGGGAAGACGAAATGTCTTCAACAACAAGAAGTCACACGAAAGTCTCAGGTAAGAACAACTGAAAGCCAAACCCCATCAGTGCCAGGTAACGATCTGAGAGGAACTGTACCGGCAGGAGGGCCAGACTGAGTGTGACTGTGTACCAGGATGAATGACCTGCTGGAGAGGCATTATAACGTGTGGTATCAGTTTATGCACCTTGAGCTTCAGTAGCTTACACGCTTCTGTCAGCTGAAAAGAAGGATATAAGAGAGGTAGCAATGGGTACAACAAGCTCATGAACATTGCTGAAACCCTGGCCGCTGCTGAGCGATCCTCACACCGGTAGAATGGCTGCAGGTGGGACGTCTGCGGATGGGACGTCGGCGTGCACCTCCCTAAATTCGTTGTCAAGTTATGGGTCTGCAGCCCTGCTTCTGTCCTGGACTCAACAGCTGAGTTTCCAAATGGGTATCATCTTTGAAGGTTTTGCCAGCTTTGTATACTCAGAATAACCCTGGAATCCCTCCGTTCTCATTTATTCACTGAAGAAGGCTGAGAGTCTTCTTTAACTCTTCCTCACTCTGCATGTTGAACCGGTTGTCACATCTTGCCATTTCAGCTGCCCGTGTCGCCTTCTCCTAATTCTCCTGCCACCGCCACCCCTTGAAGGCTGTGCTCGTTCACCACAGCTGTTGCAGGCGCTGCTGTATCCTTCCTTTCCCTCTGATCTTCCCAGTCTTGAATCCAACCTCTTTTTGGCCTCCAAGTATCCAGAACTTCAATCAAGCATTCCCCCAGCAAAGGGCCCTCAATGGCCACTGCTTTAGCCATTGTCTCTGCCTGGCATGCAGGCTGTCTGTCCTATGCTTCAAGCTGTTTTCTGACCTTACCAACTTAGTCCTTCACTGGATTCATTCATGGGTATTGAGGATTTACTGCATGTGCTCAGGTTATAATACTAAAGTATGGACAAGGCTCCTACATTTACATTATAAACAAAGGAGGTTGGTTTTGAAAAAGGAAAAAAAATAAACAAATAAGACAGGGCTATGAGACAGAGGATAAACAAGGGGAGAAGTTTAGGTAGGTATCTGTAGTATTCCAGCCCACTGGGAACTACCAGTGTCGTGTGGAAGAAACCTACTCAAGACACAAATTTATATCAAGAGGAAGAGCGGAGGAGGCCTGCCAAGGGAGGCAAAGGAGACCTATTGAATTTCCTTCTCTCTTAGCTTTTATTGATCAGAAGCAGAACGGAGGTAATAGGATTACAGGAGAGGGAGATCAGGTGATAAGGGGAAAGAACGATTAATGGTCATTTTGCTGACATGGAGAAAGGGCTAAATTGATCAGTACATTCTTTTTCTTTTGCTAATTAACAAGCACAAAGGAAGGGGCAATCTAGAACCTCTGTGAAAATTTTCTAAAGCCTGTTTGTTCACATGCATTCCTTTGTGTCTGCACAAAGGTCACTCACACAGTTTCTTGGTGTTTCCATCCAAAAGACATGGCTTTTAACTAAAGTTCCCCAATCCAAGTCATAAAGGGTTCAAGGTTAGATGGGTGATTTTAGAGGGAGAGCCTCTCTCTAGAGCAAATATTTGAACTAAGGCTGAGTGACAGCAGGAAGTCAACTATGAGAAGGTCTGAGTCCAGAGCCTTTCTGACCAAGGAGTGACAAAAATAAAGTTTCAAAGCTAACTAACCTCAACACAAAACGCTGAAACTTGCCTTCCGGATGATTCATTACCTTGCCTGTGCAATTTTTCACGTTACTGTTACTGTTTTGAAGGCAACGCTGATCTTCCATGTTGAAACAAAACCTATCCTTCAGCTTCTGACTCAAATGCAACCCTGATGTTTGCTCTTTTTTATCAAAATGATATGATTTCCTTGTGTCCCTAAGAACTTGTCTTCTTCTTGATGCATTGCTGTAGTCTACCATTTAGGTACTTATTTGTGCCCTTAGCTCATGCCTCTAAAAAACAGCCAGTTTCCAGAGGACAAGATTTGTAATACATTATTTCTCTCTTCTCTACAGGACTAGCATAATGCCCGAAACACAAGAGTTGTACAAACATTTATACACTTTGCACTTTGAGAAAACTTACACTTTTCATTAAGCTTCAGACTCTAATAAAGTTTTGTCTGTACTGACCAATGGCTCCCAATTGGCCTCTAGAAAACGACTGCCCTGCTTCACGGGTAGATGAGCTCTTTGTGACCTGGCCTCCCCCCTCCCCTCTGCATCTTCTCTTATCTCCCTGGGCTTTTCTTCTCCTATCGTCAGGTCGTGTTGAACTACTTTCATGTCTAGTAATGGGCTGTGTTATGGCTCAGCGTTCTCCTTTGCACATACCGTTGGATCATCTTGGACTCACCCTCCACTCCCAGCTTCACCTCATATCTGTCATTGTCCCCACTTGGAAAGCAACCTAGTATTTGCTATGTCAGCTGACACATCATATCTGCCAGAAAGCATTTCTTTATTGCTCTCTGCCCAAATGTAACTGAGGGGCTTATCACACACGTTTCCTGAACCCTGTGTTTATCTTTCTCTGAGCATTGAAGGATAATAGTCTATTTATTTCTCCAATGACACTAAAGGATCCTTCACATAGGAAGTGGACTAAAGTCTACGCTTATATTTCCAGTGATAGAGAATTTCTGGTACCTAATCAGTATCTAATAGCATAGCATCTTGGCATGAATGAATCAACTGATTAATTCTAAATTCCACAAGAGCAGCTTTTGGTCTCTGCCGTGTCTCGAGTGCCTGAAACAGAATTTGGGCACATGGTCAGTGCTAAGAAAATATTTTATAAGTAAAGAAATAAAATGTTCCAATTATCAACATCTGCTTTCTCCTCTTTTTTCAGGATTGTGCTCGGTATTAAAGGGGAGATGCTGAAATGAGTAGAAGGCAGTGATTTTCCTCCAGGATCTTACAATCTCATTGGGAAATAACATTCTTTACCATAATTTCAAAATGGTAAACCAACAGTATAGGTTGTTTATGGAGAACATATAACACTTATTGACTTAAAAGAAGACAATGGAAACCACATTGTACGTGCATTGAAACAAAACTGTATTTTGTTAGTGTATAATTATGGGTGAATTCTTTCACATTCCTCATCTTCAGAGTCAGCCAAGGTAACTGAGGACAGTAATATATTTGGGGTTTGGGGAAGGAAGTTTTTGGAAATGTGCTTAGATGTTTTGGTATCTATTATCTAGTCACAGGTAGCAATAAAAAAGTATTAAACCGTTTTTCAGAATTTAAATGTTTTGATTTGTACCATTTATTCCCGATGCATTATATATAAAGTATAAAGCTAATTAAAGATACAGTTCATGCTCTCTAGTGAACATGTTTGTTGTGGGTAATAATTGATATAGGTTCTATTTCTTATGGGTTATTTATGCAGTAAAACTTTCTTCATGAATTATATAAGGCTGCAGCATTCATACTAGTTCCTTCCAGAAATATAAATTATTATATACACTTAATTCTTAAACAGTGTTTATAGAGACTCCCTAAGTGACTATATAGATAAAAAATTGCAGAATGACATATAAATTTTAAAAATTGCTGAAAGACAGCTTGAACGTTCTGGATTAGGTCTAATGCCTTTCAAAGAGGCATTAAAAATTGGCCCAAATGGCAATATATGATATCCTTAATTTGTTATTTTTCATTTATTTTAATTTGTCAGCAAATATTGATTTAAAATGAGGGCATGGGGTATTGGTGTTCTGATTTACACATGCATGTTCTTTGCTATGACAAGCTTAGTTATGGAAACTATCTGTGGAAAATAGCTCTGGATACACTATGATGGCAAAAAATAAATCTCTAGAATGGCTCTTCTTGTCTCTTCCAGAAGCACAGTATCTGTGTAATGTGATAACTTCAGCTACTTTGGGGATGTGACAGATTTAGCTATTATCTGAAATTAATTAAATGCACTTAAATGAAATTAATGGCATCAAGTTGAGTTGTAGAGAAAACTTGCCTTTCCTTGTAGAGAAAGTACAAATAATATGGATGTAGAAAAAAATGCATTCCTGATAAAAAATTCCCTTTGGTACCTGTACTGGCCTAGCATATTAAATCCTTGTCCTTAAAAAAGAGATACTTCAGGCCCTGGCTGGTTGGCTCAGCGGTAGAGCGTTGGCCTGGCGTGCAGGGGACCCAGGTTCGGTTCTTGGCCAGGGCACATAGGAGAAGCGCCCATTTGCTTCTCCACCCCCACCTCCTTCCTCTCTGTCTCTCTCTTCCCCTCCGGCAGCCAAGGCTCCATTGGAGCAAAGATGGCCCGGGCGCTGGGGATGGCTCCTTGGCCTCTGCCCCAGGCGCTAGAGTGGCACTGGTCACAACAGAGCAACGCCCCAGAAGGGCATAGCATCGCCCCCTGGTGGGCAGAGCATCGCCCCTGGTGGGCGTGCCAGGTGGATCCTGGTCGGGCGCATGCGGGAGTCTGTCTGACTGTCTCTTCCCGTTTCCAGCTTCAGAAAAATAAAATAAAAAAAAAAGGAGATACTTCAATCCTTGTTTTCCTCTGTGAGGGCAGAGCTGCTGCTAAGTCAACAACAGAATTGAGTGGTGCCATGATATTGACTGGTCTCCAGCAGACTCATAAAACACCCATTAGCTTTTGCCTGTTACCTTGAGCAATTGAATTAAAATTTTAAAGCATTGTTTCAAAGACTTCTATAAAAGGTATGGGAGTGAATTAATTGTCTTTAGAGTTAAGCACCTCTCAAGTATTCATTCTATTATGCTCAGAATGGCTTTAGATCAATCAGGGGGCCAAACTGCAACACCTTGAGATGGACTCATCGTGATTCCTCTTGTTCACCGTCAATGTTTCCAAAACTACATATTGAAACTCCCTCATAAATGCGAAAATCCTTGGACCCAAATTTGAATTTGGATTGGAATTGGCTTAATGGGCTCTTCCGATGACTAAAATCAATTCCTGTGCTCACCACAAACTTGCAGCTCTTGTTTTCTGTGCCCAATTCACCTCTCATCACTGGGAGTCGCCTTGCTTTTCCCTGTTCCATTTACCTGTTAGAATGGGAACAGTTATTTTTTTTTTTTTCAGATGACCATATTTATCTGGAAACAGGCACTACACCCAGGGAATGCTTCCTTGACTCAAGCTGCGCAAATTAGATTTCTCCCTGATAATGTCACATTGGAGCCAAGAAAAATTGCATGGGGCATCTCTTCAGGAGACTGAACAAAAGCATGTGAACTTGGAATTTGTTGTAACCATGTTCTCAACTATGTGGACTAAGGGGAAACATAATGCCAGGCCTGGGAGTGCAGAAGAAATTGGAGAAGAAGAAACCTTATTTTTATTCTACTGCCTGGGTTTATTATATTCTTGAGTCTCTGCTGCACCTCCCTATTTATTTTCATCCAAAATTCATGTTATCTACTATTTTTTTTGGCTGCACTGTCAGAGTCTTTAAAAATGCCACATACACCGTGAATCTCTCAGAACACGGTAGATCGTGTAGCTTTTTGTAACCATAGGTGATCATAAAACCCTTTTCTGAGGAGTGTCTTTAGAAATAGCATCTCACAGAAAAAACTTTTTGCAATATGTTGCTCTCTCCCAACTGCTTAAAAGAAAAGTAAGGCCAAGACATTTTATGTAACCTCACACAGGTCATAACCAGAAGAGCTCCAGCCCTCAAATCCAGATTTCCAGACTCCCTGCCATTTCTCTGTCCGTTACCATATGCTGTCTATTGCTTTAGCCAACAGGCATGAAACAGAAAAACAACCAACCTAGAAATATCTTTCGAAACATAAAACCGCCATTAGATATTGTAGTAGTTTCTCACTAGGCACCAGTTTGTGTGAGCTCCTGCAGTGGCAGCCAAGTAGGACGGTCAGAGAGAAGATTCAGGAACCACTATGTCTGGGTTCAAATCCTGGTTCTGCCTTTCTTCATTTGTGAGTCCCTGGGCAAGAAAGTGAACTTGTTTGGTCTTCTTGCCTAGATCTGTAAACGGGGGATACTACTAGCATCTGTCTCTTCGGGTGCTTGCCATCATTAAAGGATTTTATAAACATGCAGCAGATACTGAGAAGTGGTTCTCTTGTCAATTCCAATGACACCCCAGGGAGACTTCTTGCACTACAGGACTGAAACCTGTGGGATTTGGGTTTGAACCTGAGCTATGTGGGAAGAGAGGTAGGTTGCAGATTAGACATTTGCGGATACACGTTTTCTCGGAGACAGCAAAGTGGTAGGTTTGGCAACTGAAGCCGCAGCTTCGGAGTCCAGCAGCCGGCTTCTGAGAGTGGGCGGAGCATCAGGTCCTGTGGAGACACCCATCTGGGCTAAGTTTGGGGGATTTCCCAAAGCAAAAGCTAATGTCTCTGTTTTCATTCCTGGCAATGATTCTGCAATCCATTAACACCTATAATAAATCACTTTCTTCTTCACCTTGCCATAGTTGATTGGAGTCTCAAAAAAAGAAGCTCTGACTGAAAACAAACAAAAGCAAAAAGTATATATATACTCTTAGAATAGTGAATGGGATGGAGTGAACAGAACACATTATGTTACTTCTTATGATTATTATTTGGTGGACTATCTTGCAGCAATATTTAAAGCATTATTAGGATACATTGATCTCTACATTAGTATCCCAAAGTGACACACATGCTTTTCTAAGTGGAAAATTATTACAAGAAAGGCTAAATATTAGAGAAAAATAAAATTAGGTACATGATTATGACTTTTTTGTTATTATTTACAGAGTTATATTTCTTTGTATTAAGTTGTTGTATCTGAATTTTGGTCCACTATTTACATATTGAGGGGAGAGATAGAAACAGAGAAACAAAGGTGGAGAGAGAGAGGAAATATAGACTTATAAGGTGAATTAATAGGAGTGGACATAATTAAAATAAATATTGCTTTGCTGATTTCTACAGTAGAATCTCACCTGTGAATTTACCAGTTACTTGGTCATATAAGAAATAACTTCAAAGAAGAAAATGTATTTGTATCATCTGGAAACAATAAGAAAACATATTTATGGAAATGAAATTACTCTTGACTAATACGCCTTCAAGTTATACTCGCATATCTGCAAACACCAGCTTCCACTAAAATGTAGCTGTAGGTAAAATCTTTCTTTTCTTTAAGATTGTGACTTTTAAACACAAACCTTGTATGATTGATTTCTTTTTACTTGGCGAGTAGATAACTGCTCCAAGTTTATAAGCTAGTCAATATATGCCTCTCTTTCCTCTCTCTTCTTCTTACCTTCTATACAACCACAGATTCTAATCCTCCAAACATAGAGCAGCATTACAAGCTTATATGATCATTTAATATTATTAATTACTCCAAGCAAGTTAATATGTAAACATGAATAAGACAAAAAAGAAAAAGATCAGTACCTAAAAGATGTTATAGTATGTAGGACCTAGGCTTTAATAAAGGTTGGTATATGGCAGATATTCATATATAACTGCTTAATGTCACTGTGGGTCTTCAGAAGGAAGTTGTGAGGAATGCCATCTGCCAAGAAAACTTCTCTGCATTTTATGGCTTGACTATAACTTTACTATAGCTGGTGTTTCTGAGTCATCACAGAAAAGGCAGCACAGCCCATCAACTTACCTTGGGCAAGCTCTGGAATCTCTTGATTTGGGTCCCATTTCTTTGTCTCATACTCTCCGGTCTTCCACACCATCCTGTAAACTCTATTTCCCAATTCTAGAACTATTTCTCTAGTTCAAACTTGATTATCTATTGACCAAGACTCTTTTCTCTCCTTTAATCTATTTTTTGACCTGGCCACTACAAGGGTTATGATTTTTAATCTTTGTAATACTGTAACAACAAGAGTACACACATAGTAACTTTAGTTTTTGTTGAGATGATTATGAATAGCCAGGAACTGTGTTAAATAAGCATCCCCCAACACATATTATGTTATGTGATTGTCACAATAATTCTGAGTTAGATATCCTTGTTCACCACACCTGTAGTAAATGCCAGAACCAGATTCTTAAAGAAATCCTGTGCCACTCTGAAATTAAGTAGGTTCTTGGTAAATACTTGATGAAGATCAATTATTTTTACTGTGAGTTCATCAATAGGATAGCAACACCTGATTCATGAAATAAGGAGGGAAAGCTTTTGCCGAGTGATAACACAAAAGTTCACTTTTTAGCTAAAATATCTACAAAGGGTTCACAAGAGCAATTTTGTGAATGATAAAGTAGTTTTAAAATATAGGAGAAAAGCCCTGGCCGGTTGGCTCAGCGGTAGAGCGTCGGCCTAGCGTGCGGAGGACCCGGGTTCGATTCCCAGCCAGGGCACACAGGAGAAGCGCCCATTTGCTTCTCCACCCCTCCGCCGTGCTTTCCTCTCTCTCTCTCTCTTCCCCTCCCGCAGCCAAGGCTCCATTGGAGCAAAGATGGCCCAGGCGCTGGGGATGGCTCTGTGGCCTCTGCCTCAGGCGCTGGAGTGGCTCTGGTCGCAACATGGCGACGCCCAGGATGGGCAGAGCATCGCCCCCTGGTGGGCAGAGCGTCGCCCCATGGTGGGCGTGCCGGGCGGATCCCGGTCGGGTGCATGCAGGAGTCTGTCTGACTGTCTCTCCCTGTTTCCAGCTTCAGAAAAATGAAAAAAAAAAATTAAAAAAAAATGTTAAAAAAAACATATAGGAGAAAAAAAGATAAAAAGCAAAGCTGTCCTAAACACTGGTTGAAGAAAGTAATTTTAAAAGCCAGGCCATAAAAAATCTATGTGAGAACACAAATGATAAAGCACCATATTTATTTTCACCAACATTCCTACAAATGGCCTATATGGATAGGCCACCATATCCTGAATTTTGAGTTTACTTTGCACATATTTGATAAACTCATTATAGATAATGGTCAAAGTTTGTTTAAATCCAAGTGAAACAAAGGGGACATTGATGACCATATGTTCATTGAAAGAAGCTACTATGTCAGGCACATGGTACTATTTTCCATGATACTTATACCAGTATTTGCCAGTGGTCTTAATTGGAATATTATTCCATGTTGTATTTATTAGTATTTAAATAATTTAATAAAGGACTTGATGTTGAATTAAGTCTATGAAACAGTCTACCAGTTGGGGGCAGAGCTTTTTACATATCTATACTATTATGCCATGGAATATAGGAGAGTGAGAAGATTTTGAATAACTTAGCCCTTAGAATGCTCACCAAAGGCATTGTGGGGTTAGAGACAGATATGACCAGCTTCATGTATATCCCATAATACTGAACCAATTGTGTTTTCTCCCATGAGTGGCAGGATGTGAAAAGGGATGGAAGAACTGAGCTAGAATTTTTGTTGCAAGAAGTATACATTATATCTTGGTAAACTGATCATAAAAAGGAACTCATTGATAGCACCAAAAAACATGCACACAATGAGTAAAAATATGCATTTTTCAAAGGGTATTGAGTTACATTACAAAAAGTGAAGTCCAGGTGCTCATAAGCAGGCAGATTAGTCCCACTGTGGATTGAACACTGAAACACAGGACTTCAGGTTGTTCATAGCGATAATATCTTGTTTTGATTATATTAGGTTTGTCTTACTTAATTTTATAAATATTTAAGCTGCATTAGAAGTTATTCAAGAAATTTACATGAATATTCAATCTGTGATAAAAACAATAGGTACTCAAACAATAAACCTGCAGTCACAAATCAAGTAAAACTCTCCAAAGCACACTTTGGTAAAAATTTTTTATAGCTAAATTTGTTTAAAAATATATTCCTACACACTTCAAACTCATCTCAATAAAAACAGAAAGAGGTAGAAACACTACAATTTTAACAAGCAGTTTTAAATTGTCAAGGGTAAAATTGGTAATTATAACTTCATTTCTGCATCAGTTCAGTTTCTTAACCGGTGAGATTGGAATAAAAATTAGAAGAAATGAAAACTGTGTGTACTCTAAGCCCAGTGGCTGCTTAACAAATGGAATGATTCCAATTCTTTAATTCTCTGAAAGAATTCCACGATTCAGATTCCACTTGAAACACCTGTGCATTTGAAACACACACACACACACACACACACACACACACACACACACACATTTATATTTTAAGAAGTAAAGAACAAACACCAGTAAGGTGAAGCATTCGCATTGACTCATGCTCCTTTCCCCCCATCCCTGTGAATGTTACCAACATTCTCCATATCGATCAATCAAGTAAACCTCTGGCATATGCTCACCCTCCAAAATACAGTCCAAAATCAAGTTCTGTGGATTCCACCTCCAAGAAAACCTTAAAGGCGTGCAGGTTTTTTTCTATTTTTACCTTGCATTCTGGCTCAAGCCGTTTTCATCTATATTCCATGCCTGTGGCGGTCCATTCACCAGTCACCCACTGAATCGCAAGTCTTTCATTCAAGTTATCTCCAAACAGGAAGCAAAATCAAAAACAAAAACACAAACAAACCGAAAAATAATAAATAAGTAAATCAATAAAAAATAGGTTTAAAAATCTTCCTGCTCCAAAACTTTCAATACCCTTCAAATACTTTTAAAAAGTTAAAATCAGGACTTCTCACTAGGAGCCCTATGCCTTCTGGGATCCGTTCCCTGCTACAGCTCTCGCTTCAACCCAGTGCTCTCTTCCCAGAGATACAGCAAGCAGTTTCCCTCCTTAGGGCTTCTGCACATGTTCATTAGTGATTTAGAATTCTCTTCACATGATGTCTGCAAATCTTGACTCTCTTCCTCTGTCGGGTCTCAACCTCAATTATGATTCCTTTGAAAGGCTTGACCAAGAATCAAAACAACTCTTTGCCTTCCTTCAGGCCCTCAGTATTCTCTATTATAGTACCTGCTTTGTTTCCGTCATAGAATTTCAGAATTTGTAGTTTATATAAATGGTTTCTTTTTCTTATTACTTGTATCCCATAGTGGATGATGCATTTCATGAAGGAAGACACTTTATTTGATTTATTCATAACCATGTACTCTATACCTAGCTACTTGCTTTTCATTTAACAGGCCTCAGTATATATTGCTGAATGAATGAATGATTGTTGGGTCTCTGTTGTTCTAGTATTTATATATTTATCAAAGGAGAGAGGGTCTTCTTGGGTCCTGGGGTCCTGGAAATTGATTACTATGTGAGGGCCGGGGAGTGGGTCTTTCCCTCAAGGCACCAAGCAATTTGAAACACCGGCAGGTTGTCAAATAATTAAAGTCAATTCTGACACTATTTACCTGAAGATATATCAGGCTCCCCCATCCTTAAGTAATCTCAGGGTATTCCACAAGTCACCTAATTAACATGATAAATGACATTATTATCACTATCATCAATTAAGAAATTCTAAGAATTTTAGTTTGGTAGCTCTGTGACAGAAATGGAGCTAAGGACTAAATATATGTATTTTTTTATTATAAATCACTTCATCGCTGAGGGCTTCTTATCTTGCCGCTACTTCCTGTAACCATCAAAATAATAAAGAATCCTGAAAAATATATTTTCTAATTGAAATATTGCCTTAAATGAAGGCAAAGAGGATCAGTTGCTAGTTTTAACCTTCAGAAGAAATTGAACTATGTTTTTAATGTTATTGGGTAGTAATAATACAGAAAATGGCTTCTTTTTAATTAGATTTATTGAGTGATATAATAAAATTACATAGGTTTCAGGTGTACAGTTCTCTAATAATACATCACCTGTATATTGTATTGTGTGTTCACCACCCCAAGTCACATCCCCTTACATCACCATCTGTCCCCCTATTCTCTCCTCCACCTCCTCCCAACCCCCTTCCCTCTGGTCATCACCACACTGTTGTCTGTGTTGATGAGTTGTTTTTTTCTTACTTCCTTCATTGTTTTCACCTAGCTCTGCAAACCCCCTTCCCTCTGACAGTTATCAGCCCATTATCTAAGATTCTGTTTCTATTTTGTTTGTTCGTTCATTTTGTTCATTAGATTCCACATATAAGTGATATCATTTGGCACTTGTCTTTCTCTGACTGGCCTCTTTCACTTAGCACAATGCTCTCCAGGTCCCTCCATGCTGTAGCAAAAGGTAAGATTGCCTTCTTTTTTCATAGCCGAGTAGTATCCCATTGTGTAAATGTACCACAGCTTCCCTTAGAAGTCACTTCCAATGTCAAATCTTAAAATTATCATTCTACCCTGCATTCAGGTCCTGTAAATGCTGTTAAAGCGATTTTAAGATATCACACAGGAAATTTATAATTAAAAATCAGACCCTTTTACATTTTCCCTCTTTAAGAGATATTGACTTTTACACACTTAACAGTATATTTTTGCTGTTTTCTAAACAGCCTAACATCATTCAATTAAGAAACCTTCCCAGCCTGACCTGTGGTGGCGCTGTGGATAAAGCGTTAACCTGGAAACGCTGAGGTTGCAGGTTCAAAAAACCCTGGGCTTGCCTGGTCAAGGCATATATGGGAGTTGATGCTTCCTGCTCCTCCCCCTTCTCTCTCTCTCTCTCTCTCTCTCTCTCTCTCTCTCTCTCCCCTCTCTATAATGAATAAATTTAAAATTTTTTAAAAAAGAAACCTTCCCAGCTGGCATAGCTAATAAATACTTGAGTTCTACATTTTTGGGAAATCTTTCAATAGCCCCGAGGTCTCTAGTGTTCATAATATTGCAATTTAAATGTGAGTTCCTTTTTGTCTCTTGGTTAGCAAAAGAAGTAGAAAGAACCCTTTTGAAAACTATATTTTTCCAAAAACAGGGTAGAAAAAAAGCATAGAATATGTCTCAAAATTACTCAGTATATCATTTTTAAAAGGCTTATTTAAATCTATGTTTTGGAAGACATTTATTAAAGAAATTTAATTAACTTTGGTTATAAATATTTATTTAATTTAATGAATTGTTAAAATAGAGAATATCATTTCAGTTTCCATTTGAACATAATAAAACTTTGCCATTTTAAATAACGTTGATGCTAGAAACATCTCTACCTATCTATGGATAAAATATAAATGACATAATGATATATGAATGTTGAAAGATGAAGCAATTAAAAATTTTATTGTTAATTAATAAACTACCTTGATGACTTTATAAAATAATATTTAAATTATTTTCTGTAATATTTTATGAAATTCAAGATCATCTAGTGCTCATTAGTAAAACTACTGTAAGAAGTGATGGTTAGCTGATACTTCCATGTATGATTTGCTAAGACCACTCTAACAAAGTACTACAGACTGGTTGGCTTAACCAGTAGAACTTTATTATTTCAGTTCTGGAGGCTGAAAGTCCAAAGCCAAGGTGTCAGCAGAGCTCGTTCTTTCTGAGGCCTGTGAAAGAGCTGGTGGCTGACTGGTGAGCTTCAGCATTTCTTGGCTTGTAGAAGTTTCACTATGATCTTTACACGCCTTCTTCAAATAGTGTTCTTTCTATGTATTCTTTATGTAGAAAGTGACCCCATTTTAAGACACCGGTTATACTGGATCAGGGCCAACCCTAATGACCTCATCTTAAATTAACTATTACATCTTCAAGGACCTTATTTCCAAGTAAGATCACATTCTGAGGTGGTAGGGATGACTTCACCATATGAATTTTTGAGGACTCAGTTCAACCAGAACCTTTTGTACAGACTAAACACTTACCTTTCATCATTTCATTTAATCCCCACACCAACTCCATGAGAGGTGTCATTACTCCCACTTTAGAATAGAAAACACAGAGATGTCTATAGGTTGTGTAAATTATCCAGAGTCTCACAACTGCCAGAGCTGGGAGTCAAAACCAGACTTACCTGATTCTGAGTTCCACGACCTTAAAATGACTTTTTAAAACTTCCAAACAAAACGCTACTCTCAAACAAGTTTTATTAATAAAATATATCTCAAAGTAGCAATATTAATTCTCAAAAAAGGCATGATTTAAAATGATGATTATGTATATAGAATTGTTTATGTGTTGGTCTCATGGGTGTATACTATCTTCAAACTCATCAAGATGTATATATTAAACATGTACAGATTTTTTGTATGTCAGTCATACCACAAAAAAAGTAGTGCAATAGGGAACAATAAACAAAAATGAGTAATAAGAAAAATAGAAAAATGACAGAGGTAGAGTAATAGCATGAATATGTTTAAAAAGAAATATTGCTATTTATCCCTCAAAGTTTTTTTCTAATGGTTTCTCTGCTGCATAGGGATAAGTAGTAAATAGAAAATAATATCCAAACTTGGTTTCTCAAATTATATCTCAAAAGACATTCATGAATAAAACAAAGTCATAGCCTTACAAATTACATCTAGAACCTCACCTCTAATCCAGGAAGCTCTTCTGGGACTCCACTTTTGATATTTTTGACCAGATAATATAGTCCCTTGGAGTCAAATTTGTGATATGAAAGAATATCTAATATATCTCATTATAAACTCTTTTTAATCCATTGACGTCTATTATAGGTATGTAGTATTTACAGCTTGTAAATATGCATAACTTTGCTTGATGTCATCATAATACATTTGTAAACATATATAAATTTGATTTTTTGGAGGGGGATTCTAGAGATATTTTGATTGTTATGGCATTTATTTTTTTATACATTTTTTGTCACCCTTTTTAGTTCTCAAAAATTCAAATCGGTAACCTAATTCTACAATGTTCCCTCAAGCCCAAGGCTGTGAATATTAAACCAACGTACTTCCCTGGCCCTATGTTAAAATTTACTGAAGACAAACAAAATTAACTACTTGCTCCAAGAAATACTTGCTCTTGAGAAAGAATATTGACCCCCCCCCCAAATAGCTTGCTCTCAACACTAATGGCTACTTTTCAAGACTCATTTCAAGATCCTCGTTTACTGTGCCCCTTTACGTCACAATTTCTGTCCAATTCCAACAAGTTTCCAGTCTTTGAAGAGTCACCTTAGGAATCACATATCCCAGACCTTAAGACAATTTAAATATCTTTTGACTTTTCCTTTTAAGAAACTACTGGGACTACGTCAAATTGATGTTCTATTTGACTACAATAAATCTAATGAACTTAACCTTTTGTCACAAAATTTTCTGATTGTCTTTTGTAGAGAGAGTTAATAGTCAGAAATTCAAAATAGAGTATCTGGAATTAAGTAAACTACTTGTAATGATGCTGGTTATGGTAGAAATAGTAGCCACAGGAGAAGCAGTTGCAGAAGTAGAAACCATATTGGGGTAGCAAGTACTTTATATAATCTCCTATCAAATTATGATTACATGACACACACAAGCCACAAAGTGTTTCAAGAAAAAAAAATATTATTGACTTGATATGTTTTCAGATTCTGGAAATCTGATACATTCAGTAATTTGAAAGGTATGTTAATTTTTTCTGGATTCTTAGGAGACTCTTACAATTTAAAAGAATGACACAAATGTATGTGTAGGCTTAAAGTATATATCCTTTCTTTTTTTCTTTTTTTTCTTTGTTTTAAGATTCTTAGCAATAAAACTTTGTAAAGTCAGTAAAATTATGCCCGTTTTCAAACACAGAACCCAAGAATTAGAGAAAATAAAGTTCAGTCATTATGTGAATTAAATCCTTCCCCTTCAAAAGTCCATTTTCATTATCCTGTACCAAACTGCTTGTTCCTCTAGTACAATAATGAAGCGGCTCCTTGCTGCCTGGAATGAAATGTTGTTTAACATACTGTAGCCCTTTTTATAAAATAAACAGGGATGTTATCACCTTTCTCTATTTCATTTTATCTTAAAATAAGTGTAGCATTTTTAACATGTTTTTATTAGCACCAATTTCATGATATAATCATCTGTTTATATGTTTATTCCCTCAATCTCTTTGTGGATAGAGATTTCATATCAATTAATTTATATCTCTGTACTGAATAATATCTGAAAAATAAAGGTATAATATGGAGACATATATATTATATGAATGAATGAGAAGAAGTTAGAAAATATTGAGTACTTAACTGTATAGTTTATTTACTTTTTAAAAAGAGCTCTTTGGCCCTGGCCGGTTGGCTCAGTGGTAGAGCGTCGGCCTGGCGTGCAGGAGTCCAGGGTTCAATTCCCGGCCAGGGCACACAGGAGAGGCACCCATCTGCCTCTCCACCCCCCCCCCCTTTCCTCTCTGTCTCTCTCTTCCCCTCCCGCAGCGAGGCTCCATTGGAGCAAAGATGGCCCAGGAGCTGGGGATGGCTCCTTGGCCTCTGCCCCAGGCGCTAGAGTGGCTCTGGTCGCAACAGAGCGACACCCCGGAGGGGCAGAGCATCGCCCCCTGGTAGGCAGAGCGTCGCCCTGGTGGGCGTGCCAGGTGGATCCCGGTCGGGCGCATGTGGGAGTCTGTCTGACTGTCTCTCCCCGTTTCCAGCTTCAGAAAAAAAAAAACCCCAAAAAACAAAGAGCTCTTTGAATGTTTTGTGTATGAAATATAATACAATTATTTCTTAATTTTCTGTACTAGTTTTTCTTACAATGAGCTCGCCTATTTCATTCCTTGTTTATCATACAATGGTCTTTATTATCCACATTTTACTTCAAAAGAAAGGAGATCCAAGCAGGGGATCAGTGAATGAATAGGTTGTTTACTATAATATAAAGGATTTATCATAACTTTCAGTTATGTTTTCTGCTGAAACCTACAGTTAATCCAGTTAGTTTGCAAACTGGGCATAATGAAATATACAAAATGGTTTTTAAATTATTCTATTTGTGAAGTAAATATATCAACTCCTGTACACTTTGAATAAACATTACAGCCCAGGTTAGGACAAAGCCTACGTTAAACAGCCTAAACCTCTGGAGAAGTGATTTTTAAGCAGTGTGCTGCAAGCAAGAATTTTTAAAACATGCAATACCTAACTATAAAGTCAGGGGCATTGGTCTCTTTTCCTTTAGATTGTCAAATTAAAACATGACAACAGCCAATACAGCTATAACCATCTGGTGTGAATGACCTGTCTTTTTCTTTTTTTGAGAGAGAGAGAAGCAGGGAGAAAGACAGGGAGGGACATGGAGCTGTTCTTGTTTGTGCCCTGACTGGGGAATCGATCCGTCAACCACTGGGCTCCAGGACAACACTTCTACCAACATAGCTATATGGCCAGGGCTTTCTTTTAGAGACAGAGAGAGGAAGGGAGAGAGAGAGAGGGGAGAGGGGGAGAAGAAGCATTCATTTGTGGTCCCACTCAGTCGCGCACTCATTGGTCGCTGCCCATGTGTGCACTGACTGGGATCAAACCTGCAATCTGGTTTTGAGATGATGTACTTAACTGACAGGGCTAACCGGCCAGGGCCTGAGAGCCCCGTCTTGAACCATAATCATATTGGTCATATAATAGAGTTGCATCTTATTGGTCACATTGCAAAATAAGGTTGCATCTGATTAGTTATTTTCTAGTACTAGAAATCCTTGTATAATTATAGGCACTTGATTTGTTTTTGTTTTTTTTTTAAAAAAAAACAACAGTCATTTTGGAGCAAAAAGGGTAGATAATTACTATTATGATATTTTTGTAAAACAATCAAAATTATACCTATTTTTGTCATATCGGCAAAAGATATATTTTTTGGTGTGCCACAGAATTTTAGTAATTAGTTTATGTGTGCCATGAGATGAACAAGGTTGAAAATCGCTGCTCTAGAGTAATGAGGTAATTCAGGTGTTTCTGTTGGAAATTAGTAGGATACTAGAAGCAACACTTTACAATTGTTTTAATAACCAAAAGTAGCCCAAATTCTACAATTTGTCCACCAATAGCACATCGAAAGAGTGTTACTGAGTCTTACTTCAGTAAAGGAATCCCATTGTTAAACTGCCCTAACACATTCCCTTCGCTCCCTTCTCTGCCTGAGAGCACCCTGCTGTGCTGCACCATGCCCCGCCCCCCACGTCTAAGAGCTTCTGAAACACTTTCTTGCCCAGTGGACCGTGATTATACATACTAGTGTTTCTGTATCTCTTGAGTTCACTAAGAAGATCAGAGCCTTTCTTAACCTTTCACTAACACTTATAAACTTGACTTGCCAAGTCTTGCTTGTTGAATCCTTAGCAAGCGGGTGGTCTTGCTGACCCGCGCTGTTTAAACAGTTCCTGTTCTCTACAAAGAGCCAGCGTCTTCTGGGAGTAAACTTCTTAAGACAGTGTTTTAATTTCTTCAGGTCACCAACTATAACTGGTACACTAATGGTGCCCATGTGAAAGGTTTAAAACAACTGATAAAATGCTTAAGTGGCAACTTAGTGTCCTAAATTAATTCGTAAAACCTCTCTGAACCTCTTAAATCTCTCCCAAAATATTTTATATCTCTCATGTTTCTCATAATAATCCTATAAGAATCAGGAGGCTGGTTATTACTTTATAGACAAAGACATTGAAGCCCTATTCCCAGTAAAAATCTTACATATATAATGAGTTTAGGTCTATTTTTAAGAACGTTTTTATGATTAGAAAATTATTGCATAGTTATTATAAAGTATTAAAAAATAATGAAAAAAATAATAAAATGAAATCCTCCTTAGTCAGTCCAACAATAGATATAGAGTAAACATTTTCATGCCTTTATATGTTTATACATTTAATTTAATTTTAAACTTGGAATTCTATATTTTAATCACCCAATAATAACTGTTAAGCAATTTCTGAAATTCAAACTCAACTTTGAAATTTTAATATTTAGGCCCTGGCTGTTTGGCTCAGTGGTAGAGCGTCGGCATGGCATGCAGGAGTCCCAGGTTCAATTCCCCGTCAGGGCACACAGGAGAAGTGCCCATCTGCTTCTCTACCCCTCCCCCTCTCCTTCCTCTCTGTCTCTCTCTTCCCCTCCCGCAGCCAACGTTTCATTGGAGCAAAGTTGGCCCGGGCGCTGAGGATGGCTCTGTGGCCTCTGCCTCACGCGCTAGAATGGCTCTGGTTGCGGCAGAGCGATGCCCCAGATGGGCAGAGCATCACCCCCTGGTGGGCATGCCGGGTGGATCCCGGTCGGGCGCATGTGGGAGTCTGTCTGACTGCCTCCCCGTTTCCAACTTCAGAAAAATACAATCCCCCCCAAAAATAAACTTAATATTTAATAGATGCAAAGTATACTTACTTAATTCAAGGAAGCTCTTTTTTACTAATTTGTTTCCACGACATCTTTGTAAAGAACTCTTTGTGTTTATGACTATTTCTTCCTAAAACAATCCAGAAAGTAGAAATAGTGGGTTACAAACTATGGGCATGTAATATCAAGAGTCTTAACATTAACTGTCAGGTTAGCCTTATAAATATAGAAAAAAATTACACTCCTTTACAACTGTATAAAAATGTCCCTTCACATGTTACCAACTCTGGGTGTCTTCTTTGTTTTAAATCTTTGCCAAATTGATAGGCAAATAGTAATAAATTGTTTAAATTCATGTATCATTAATATTCTCTAAGACTGAACAGTTCTTTTAAAACATTTTTTGACAACTTATTATTTTTATGCATTGTTTGTTCATGTTTTTTGATCATTTTCCTTTGAAGAATTTGTCTTTTTTATAAGCTTATCAAAGTCCTCAAATACACGTTGTCACTTTTTATCCAGTTAACTGTGTGCTTTTAATGCATTTCAGTTGTGATTTTCTTATCTATGTTCCAAACTTCATCAGTATTTATTGATTATTCCTTTCTTTTGTTTTTATGTTTGGGGGAAATCTTTTCCAATTCCAAGGTCAAGTAAATTATTATCTGTATTGTAATTCATTGATGTTCCTAATTAAGATTCTATTTAAGTACAAGTTAAGTGCATCCTGTCTGTGGTTTCAAGTAATATTTTTATTTTGAAGAAGTGTAAATTTATAACTCAATACTCAATGTTTCTTCTGAAATGCTGATCAATATTCACTGGTTATAATCTACCATTATTACTTTGGTATCAAATATTCATCTAAATTTAAACCAAGACAAAAACCTGATTTTATCTTTACTTCACAAATAATTTCGTCATCCGAGCAGGTCTTTCTTGATCAAACTAGATAAATACTTCTCCAACCATACAAGACTTAAAGCTATTATTCTCACCCTATTACTCTGCTTTGATTTTCTTTTAAGTAATACTTATTGCCTAAAATTAGACTGCATATGTATATATGTGTTAAATATTTTCCCCACATTTCCTAGAATATACACTACTTGAAAGTAGAAACTTTACACTTCATATCTGTTGCTGTAGCTCAATAATAGGCTTTGAACACAGTCACTACTAAACAATATTTTTAAAAGAAAAGTAAAGAGAAAAATATATATTTGTCTTTAACAAATATCTGCTTATGTCAATGAAATTATTAACTTATTTCTATATTTGTAAATGTTTATCTTTCTTCACTTTCTAATGAGTTATAGTTTCTCATTTTGGGCATCTTAATTTTTTCCTACTATGATAATATTTACAATTTTTTAAATTAAATTTATTAAGATGACACTAGTTAACATAATTACACACATTTCTTAAGAATTCTGAAACATTAATTTGAAAGAATATATGCACCCTTTATTCATTGTATTGTTATTTACAATAGCCAAGATCTGGAGACAGCCCAATACTGTACATACAATTTTAACTTCAAAACCTTCTTTTCTTTTTTTTTTTAAATCTGGCTGAAACATCTAGAATTCTTTTAAATAACAGTGATGATAGTAAAGATTCTGGTCTTGTTCCAGATCTTGAGAAAATGTCTTTCATTTTCATTACTAAGTCTCATATTTTCTTTTGTTTCGAGGTAGTTTTTATCACTAAAAAATGCTTCTGATACCTCATTCACAAAGAATTTTAGTCATGATAATGTTTATTTTTCTCTTCAAAAAAGCTTTTTGGCAACTGTCTAGATTATCATAGTTTCTCTCATTTGACCTACTGCTGAGATAGCTTGTGTTAATAAGTATCTAAACTGGAACCTTCTAATAGATTTGAGTTGAATCCTACTTTATCATGGACACTTTCTTGTCATGCTTCATTATCGGAATTGCACTAGTTTTAAACAACAAATTGAGAACATTTATTTCTTTTCCTAGTTTGGAATAGCTTATGCAATAAGAATTTTGTTTTTAAATGGTATAAAATGTGTTATCCCTAAAAGAATGCTCAGCCTAGAAAGAAGCTCAGGCAATATGTTGATGCATGTTTCAGTTGATGTCCTTGTCAGTGATCTATCAGGTGTTCTAAATCTTCTTAAATTATTTTTAAGTTACACTGGACATAAATTCATCTATTTTATTAACATTGTAATATGGTTTTATTGTGCATAGTACTCTTTCAAAAGTCAAAGTAATGTTTCAGCTTTATCTTTATTTTCTTGTATTTAATGTGGGAAGGTTGTTTTATTTTTTTCTAGATTAGGTGCGTTTTATTTTATTAATTTTTTCATAAGCAACCAACTTTTTTATTAATTCTTTTATTTTTTCTCTTTTCAAATTACTCTATTATTTATTTTTGTATATACATCTGTATGCATACATGTATTTGTGGGTATATTATATAATGAAGTTTTAAGGAGCACTGGAGTAATTCTGAGTTTGAAATTTAGCACCATCACTCATTAGATATGTGACTTTTCATAGCTTCTTAATCCTTCTAAATACCACAGCTCCCTCATACACAAAATATAGTAATAATATTGCTCATAAGGAGGGCTTGAGCTAAGACATATAAGGCAATTTCAATATCTGTACGTAACAAGTGGTCAAAAATTTGCAATCAAATTTTCTTCTGGTTTTTAAAAAGTTAGTTTTCTGACTTTTACATTTAAAACACCTATTTCAAGTCATCTTTTTTCACCTCTGTTTCTTCTTATTTTAGATCATTCTATTGTTGCTTCTTTAAAGTCATCATCCCTGATCCCTAACCCTTTATTCTTGGGTAGACTTAAGTACTCCTTTTTTTGCATTCTCATTATATCTTATTCATAATTGTATTTTACAACTACATGCAAGAGTTTTTCTTTTGAAATAAAAATGTGCATTCTTTTAACACTTTAATAACTAGAAATAAAATATTTTGGAGCAAGAGTTTTATTCCTAGAATGGACTCCAATTACCCATTTAAAAAATACTCTGAATACAACATTGGTTAAACAATCAATGACTTGCCCTATTTATTTGGGGTAAGAAAGCAATATATTACGTTTTAAAATTTATTAAAAAATACAGTTAAAAATCTATGTCATGTCTTTTACTCAAGTCTCTGATCAAAAAGTCAGAGAAAAATAACTATAAATAAAACAAAAACTTTATGATAGTTCCTCATTGTTCCTCAAGTGAGATTCTAATTATTCTCAGGCCAAAATGATTTTTTGTATTTTGCTAAAAATTCATACAACATTGAATCTTTTAATTTTTTTCTTTAAATAATAAATTGAGTTTTTAATATTTGTTGGTGTATCTTTAAACAGTTGTTGTTTATAATTTTTTATTAATAGAAATATTGTCCTGAACGTTCAGTATCTATGTTTTGATTTAGCTGAGCCTATAATGCAGACATTAAATAATAGATGTCAGATAACAGTTTCAAGCATTCATTTATGTTTTTTTGTCCTAAGGTGCCACTAAAATGCAAGTCAATAAAAACAGCTGTAACATAATAAATAAATCTAGTGGTTACAGATTAAACTATTTATGGATCATTGATGCTAGCTCACCAAGTTATGAAATATTGATTCTTTAATATTATAGCAAATAGAAATTGAAAAATGTATAACTTTTACAAATACTTTTAATTTATGTATCTTTAAGACTATATTAATTATAAAGTTATAAATCCCAAATAGTTTAAGTTACATTTTCTATAGGAAATAGAACTACTGATTTTTGCATCCCAAAATATTAAGTTAAACAAGTAAAATTTTTATAACCCATTGAATTTTTGCAAAGTTTTTATGTAAGAAAATAACCTACAGTTAGCCTGACCAGGTGGTGGTACAGCGGATAGAATGTCAAACTAGGATGCAGGGGACCCAGGTCTGAAACCCTGAGGTTTCTGGCTTGAGCATGGGATCATAAACATGATCCCATGGTCACTGGCTTGAGCCCAAAGGTTGCTGATTTTGAAGCTCAAGGTTGCTAGTCTGAGCAAGGGGTCACTAATTCTGCTGTAGACCCCCGGTCAAGGCATATATCGGAAAGCAATCAATGAACAACTAAGGTGCCACAATGAAGAATTGATGCTTCTCATCTCTCTCTCTCTTTCTGTCTGTCTGTCCCTAGCTCTCCTTCTGTCTGTCTCTATCACACCTACACACAAAATAAATCTACAGTTCTATAACGCTAATTATTAGAACAAAAACATGGATGAAAAATATTTAAAATATATTTCATGAAATATTTACTACCATGTGACAAAAGTCATGAATTAGGAGATGTCTGTAGTTTTTTTATATTTAGTTGATTTTGTCTTAATCAGATTTATTTATTTTCTAATTAAAAGCAAATTTTGTTCAACGATATTTACCTAAAACAGTAGCTGAACTCTCTAAAATGGGATAATATATATAATATGCTATGTCTGGTATATTTTTCCTCATCTATTCATACAAATTTATTATGGATCTTTTAGTTCTTCAACCAAGCTACTCAACCGGATTTCCTCCTGAGAAACTTCCTTTCTAAGAACTTTCTGCAAACTCATGCTTCATTGGCTTTGTGTTTTCAGTTCTAACATACTGTAGATTTTTAAAATATATAAAAATTTAAAGTATAAAACACATTTTCATCACCAAGATAATTATCTATAACTAACAAGGTTATTAGTTGCAAATGATAGAATTCATTCTCATTCATTAAAGAATTTTATTATAGATAGCTCCAGAGTCAGTGGGAGGACTTGGGAAACTGACTGGAGGCTCTTCCTCCAATAGACATGTTCAGAACCACTCTGCAGACCTGTTCTTATTGAACATAGCTACCACTGCTGCAAACATCGCAGGGCACTCACGACAGGAATTCTTTCTGCAAGGACCCCTAGAGCATCATCAATACCGTTTCTGTGTCAGGGACTTTATCTTGTAAACTCTGTTGTCCACCTTCCTGACTTTTCAGAACCAAATCAGGAGGTCATTCATAATGGCAAAATGCAAACTCTGTTCAGACCATGGCCCATCATACTGCTCTTTCCAATCAGGACAAGAAAAGCTGTCTCATACTTTCTAATGATTGAATCCGTTAAAGGTATGTACCATAATTTAACTGGATCCTCTTACTGATCACAACTTTATTAGATTTTTTCTTTTTTCACTATTGAAAACTTAAAATAAACACTATAGAATATAAAATTTAGATTTAGGTATGCTTTAGTTTAAATTCCTACATCAATGGAAAGGTACACATTAAATTTTGAGAGGTGTTGCTAAATGCTCTCCAAAGAGTTACACCAATCAATACAGACGCAAAACTTATGATCATGTATTTTTTATATACATATATTTTATATACTTGCAAACATGTGTGTTACTACAGTATACAAAAATACTATCTACTTTAAGAGCTGCATATTTCTGTTTCTTACAATTTTGGTATATATTTGTTTAAATAAAGGAAATCAATGATATTTGTCTTATATTTTCAGTTGTTTCAGTTAAAGAAATTATGTATAATTTAATTCAAGTAAAAAATGAGGTAGAGTTTTATCTTATTTTTTTCTCCCAAGTGGATAGTTAATTATCCCAGTCCTATGTGTTGGTCACTGAATCATCTGTGACCCCTATTCAGTCTGAACTAACACATTAAAATGCATTTTTTGAAGTCTGTTTTTAAACTACCTATATATTTGTTTTCTAAGATCAACCTTTTAATTGTTTTAAAATAAACTTTATTTTATCATCGTTATCTATTCTCTTATTTATCCAACTTGGTTCTTAACCCTTATATTTGTGGTAATTGTCCCAAATTATTCCTCTATTTTTCTTTTTAAACATGTCCTTCTTATTTTTTATTTATTTGTTATTTTTGCAATAAATGTTTTCTTTCTCAATTCTTAGCAATATAATCTCCCTTTTCCCTCCATTATTTTGCCATTGTGTAATTAGTATCTTTTTCCTGTTGAATTTATATCCTCCTGTAATTTTGTTTAAACTAAAAAACACTCAAGGGAAGAGTTTTTTCCCCTTTATTTTTGGTTTTGTTATTTCCAGAATGGATTTTCCCTCTTTACTCAATACTCTTCCTTTCTTTTTTTAAATTCATTGTAATAGTTTTGGCTACCTACCATTTCATTTACCTTTTTCATGTATAATATGGAGAGCTCCTCTATTTTGTAGAAAAGTATTATGAATAAAGTTATCTTCATTTAATTCTATCTTTTCTATTTTAGCCGAGAATTGCATTTTTTTCTTATGTTAAAATATGTGTATGTCTTGTGTTTTTCACACCTGAAGGTATTTTCTAGGCGCATATATATATATATATATATATATATATATATATATATATATATATATAATTTAAGGGTGAGTTTGTAGTATCCTTAACTCTAGGGCTAATTTAACCTCAGAGCTAAGACATGATATCTCTTCCATCACCATTTAATGCTTGAGGTGTTAAGGTGTTTCTATTCCAGCAGATAAAACCATTAAATGATTCCCAGCCTTATATGAGATTTTGCAGTGGTTCCATTTTAGCTTCCTGGCAATTGTACTTTCTCTTCCGTTAACTTCTTTACAAACTTCACAGTTTTATTCTGTGCCTGTACAAGTGGGTATTTTGGTAATCAACAAGAGACTGGAGAAGATGCTCATACAGAGCACTGGAGCTCTTTCTCTCTTTCCCTTTCCTTTTATTTCTGGCAGTCGGCCCCATAATTTGCAGCCGCTTACGCTTAGGACTCCTAAGTACTGGTCAGTGTCTTCCTTAGTGCAGCAAAACTGCTGGACCCTTTTTGGATTGACCCTTCCGGAAACAGCTTTTAGGAAAAAGAGTTTGGTTGCTCATTGAGATCACTTAGCTGATTTTCCTTTTATTATTAAGGATTGTAGCCCTGCACTGCTCACTGTCCAATGTCTAAATACTATTGTTTTATGTATTTTGACAAATTCTCTGTTTTTTGTTTGTTTCTTTCTAAGGGAGAGAAATTTCTGTAGCCATTGGTTCTCCATAGGCTACCCCTACATACTAGATTTTATTTTATTTTTTTATATTTTTCTGAAGTGAGAAGCAGGGAGGAAGAGAGACAGACTCCCACATGCACCCGACTGGGATCCACCTGGCAAGCCCATTAGGGGCCGATGCTTTGCCCATCCAGGGCGTTGCTCCATTGCAGTCGGAGCCATTCTACTGCCTGAGTTGGAGGGCATGGAGCCATCTTCAGCTCCAATGGAGCCTTGGCTGCAGGGGAGGAAGAGAGAGACAGAGAGGAAGGAGAGAGGGATAGATGGAGAAACAGATGGGTGCTTCCCCTGTGTGTCCTGGCGGGGAACTGAACCCGGGACATCCATCCACATATCAGGCTGATGCTCTACCACTGAGCAAACCGGCCAGGGCCCCTACTTCCTAGACTTAAATCCTGACTTTGTCACTTAGCAGATGTTATGCCCTGGAACATAATAACTTCTTACCTCTGTTTCTTTGTTTGTGAAAGGGGACAAATAATAATATTTACTTGATAGAACTGTTGTGATGATTAAATAATTTATTGTTTGCAATATGCTTAGAAAATCTCCTGCATATTTCAGCTCTGTGGAAGGCAGAAATTGGAGCTTCACTGGGGAGCAAATATAGACACTGTCCCTGTCCACATGGAGCACAGAGGCTAGCATGCAAAATGCTCCAGTGGAAAGAGTCACAGTGAAGTGTAACACTGATCCCGTGCCCCAGTGATCACTGTGGGAAAGACTTCCCCAAAGAACTGATATTGGAGGTGAAGTCTCTGGCAAATTGATATTGGCAGTGAAATTGGTTATAACCAATTACCCTAATTCTCTCATTCTTTAAAACAGAGTATTACAAACCATTTTCTTTTTTTTTTTTTAGTCCTGTATTAGATTACAGTGGGTTATTCCCTAAAGTTTGAAGAATAGATGCAGTTTACTAAAGTCTAAAACATAAAATGTTTTTAAAATGTGTATTTCCTCAGCACATTTGGATTACACAAAGGGCAACATATCTACATTCAAAGGTTAGTCCATATTTTACTTTCTTCTCTAAAAATAAACCAGAAAGCTCAATTTTGTGTTTTCAATCTGATAGACATTTGATTTACTATAGATAGTTTTTAAAATTTCTAGTAAGGACAATTGAATATGTTTCTTCCTAACTGAAGGGTACTTTTACACTCCAGTGGTTTACAACATGATCACTCTGTCGATCTTTATAAAAACCTAGATGCACTTCCTTGGACTTTGCAAAATGTAGGTAATTGTTGGTGCTTGTTCCTGACAATATAAAAATTGAGTGGGTGATGATGCATAGAAAATTTATTCATTGTCTCCATTTCCTAGAAGTTTGATCAAAGAGGCAAAAGATTGATTTAAAACATGAATTAGGTCCTGATCAGAAGGTGGCACAGTGGATAGAGTGTCAGACTGGGATGCCAAGGACCCAGGTTTGAGACCCCAAGGTCGCCAGCTTGAGCACGGGCTCATCTGCTTTGAGCAAAGCTCACCAGCTTGGACCCAAGGTCACTGGCTCGAGCAAGGGGTTACTTGGTCTGCTAAAGGCCCACGGTCAAGGCACATATGAGAAAGCAATCAATGAACAACTAAGGTGTCGCAATGTGCAACAAAAAACGAATGATTGATGCTTCTCATCTCTGTGTTCCTGTCTGTCTGTCCCTATCTATCCCTCTCTCTGACTCTCTGTCTCTGTAAAAAATAAATTAATTAATTAATTAAATAAAATATGAATTAGGAAAATGGAAACCACATTAGTGTTCATTTTGAAGCTAAGAAACAATAGAATTTTAAAAACCTATGGGCTTGCTAAAAGAGAGTAAAGGCATGAGTATAATTAATAAATTTTGGTTGGGGGAGGGGAGGGGCACAAAGAAAACCAGTTAGAAGGTGACGGAAGACAATTGGACTTCGGGTGATGGGAATGCAGCATAATCAAATGTCAAAATAACCTAAAGATGTTTTTTCTGAACATATGTACCCTGATTTATCAATGTCACCCCATTAATATTAATAATAAAAATAAATAAATTTCTTCAAAAAAGTTTTATGTAACTTTTACAAGAAATTTTGCTATTAGATTCTAAGTAAATTCCCTTGATTTATCTAATAAGTGGTACTCAGAGAATTAAAAAGTTTTTCATGGATGCATGGAGAGAATAAGAGCTTTTCTTAGCTTTCCTGAAGAGGACACATTTTCTTCGTAGACAGCTAAGCTTTCTTCTCAGCCAAGATCTTCACAGCCCATCAGATGTCTAAAAATCAACCTTATTACCAATAGAGGGCTTAATTCATTTTACACTGAAGTAAATATAATTTCATTCTTTTTATAAATGAATTATTAAGATTGTATCTACTTTGTTTATAATTTTATATGATTGCCATATAACAAAAGGAAAAACATGACTTTCCCTCTTTCCTCATAAATAACCACTAACCTGGGGTTGTTCATTCATCTTCCCCATGCAGAGTTTTATTTTCTTAAATTTATATATTTGTATCCATAAACAGAGTATAAAATTTTCAACCTGGCTAACATTTATTTGAATATCATCTTATCTGCTTCTCCATCCCTTTCCCTCTTGCTTCTCTCTCTCTCTTCTCTTCCCTTCCTGCAGACATGGCTCAATGGGAGCGAGCTGGCTCAGGCACTAAAAAATGGCTCTGGTTGCAATGGAGCAGGGGCTCCAGATGGGCAGAGCATTGCCCCCTAGTGGGCTTGTCGGCTGGATCCTGGTCAGAGTGCAAGTGGGAGTCTATCTCTGCCTCTCCTCCTCTCATTAAATAATAATAATAATAATTTTTTAAAAGATACAGGGATTATAGTTTTTTTTAAAGTGATGTAATACTCAATTATAAAGTTTTTGATGGCATGAGTTTTAATCATTAATTCATCTTAATAGGATTTTTAGATTTTTAATTAGAGAAATTGATGTTTTCTACAACATATTTTTGTTAACAAATTTTCAGGCATTGGCACTGCACATTTTCTGATAGTTTAAAAGTACCTATTGTTTATGAAATTATATCCTAAAATAGTTATTTTCCCTTTTGTCGTGATTAGTTTTTCTAGAACTGTGTCTATTTTTAAGCAATTTTAAAGGTACAAAATTAGCTTTTTTCATTTTTAAATGTTTTACTTTTTTTAATTCTTTTTCCTTTTTTTCAAATTAGAGGAGGGGAGATAGAGAGAGAGACTCCTGCGTGTGCCCTCCCCAGGATCCACCCAGAAAACCCTGTCTGGGGCCCGATGCTCTTCCCCACTGGGACCAACTTGCAACTGAGTTATTTTTAGCACCTAAAGGGGAGGCTCTACTGAGCCATCCTCATCCCCTGGGGCCGATGCGCTCAAACCAATCAAGCCATGGCTGCAGGAGGAGAAGAGAGAGAGAGAGAGAGAGGAGAAGCAGATGGTCGCTTCTCCTGTGTGCCCTGATGAAGAATCAGACCTGAGACATCCATATGCATGGGCCACACTCTACCACTGAGCCAACTGGCCAGGGACAAATGTTTCATTTCTATGATGCTTGTCTTTTAATATTTTTGAACATTCTGCTATGCTTTTCGTAATATTTTGAGCTGACTAACCTTTTAATTACAAGAAATCAAGAAAGCTCTGCAGTTTGAATGAGTCATTAGGACTGAAGATGACATATTTAGATACTTGGCACCTGGGGAGAGGGATTTGAAGGGGACTTTAATAGGAGTTGGAAAAGCTACTCCCTAAAAGGTCTAATTTAAAAGGCTGGTCATTAGCTGAGAGGGCATACCATAAAGTTTCTGATGCCACAGACCTTAGGCTGGTTAAATGTACCTGGGATGCTTTAACATAGGAGCAGAAGCAGAGTCAAAAAGATTCTGCTTCCTCCTAATATGGTAGTTTGGGATTTGGGGGACATTGTAATCTGATTTTACGTGAATAGGTTTGGAGAGTGGATGAAATTGGGGTCAGGCCAAACGCTTACTCCCATCTACTGTGAGTGTTGGCTGATAGTTGACGGCTGTCTTCCTTCCTAGAAAATGGCCATTTTACCCTAGGGATCCACCTCCCCAGATAATGGCTCACTCTCACACCCACCCCACTCCCACCCATGCGGACAGCCATGGTCAATAACTGATGGCTGGAGGGTGTGAATGGTCAGCCCTCTTGCTTCCATCTGTGCTTCAGTTTCTCAGGGGGTTCAAGCTGGAGTTAGGGGTGAGCAGACACCACATTCTCACTTGGCTTTTACTCTCCTGCTTATCTTACTGCTTTCAGAACCCTTCTCCTGGGAGAACTCCACTCCCTTGTATAAAAATCCTATAATACGGGTTTTGTTTTTTAATGATGTCTTGACACATTGAAGGAAGGGACCTGACTGGGGCCAGTCAGTTCTGCTTCTTGAACAGCTGATGAAGTCTACACCCCTACCTCCTCCATTATTGGGTCTTATACTCCAGACCAAAATACCCCCTACCTCATTGTCCCAGGGCCAGCTACCAGGCAACTAAGGACTGCTGGCCCTATGTCTTGGATCCTGAAATTTTTGAAACGAGCCAACCCTAAGTGCGCTCATCCTGCTTTGCCTTTTTCTTTCCCTAGAAACCACAGTGAAGATACGTGACCCCAGTTCCCTCCTCTCCTTCTGCCTCACGACTGACTCTGGTGCATCTCCTCAGAGGTACCTGCCTGGATATGTTCTCCTCGGGGAACTGTGAGTAAAACAAAACTGAAAAATCTTCCAGATTAGTTTCTCTTGATCTGCATCTAGCTTCATCCTAACTTACCCAAGGTAATATGGTTAAAACAAGTCCCCACCTCAGGCTCTGCTTAGAAAATGTGTTTAAGACAGGTGGTGAAGCCTGGGAATATCAAGATTTCACATACATTCTGGAGAAAATCTAAATCATGGAGTTATTTGTTTGTTTTTTATTATGAGCTATACATTGGAGTCACACATCATGGTAATAGTAAATTGTTTTAAAGTGTGTACATCTATCAGCTATTCCAAAGATTCAAATTTACTGAAACTATGATGAAGCTACAAGTGTCTGTATTTTTTTAAATCTTCATAAGTTTGTGACACAGTGCCATGATTAAAGACCACTGCTTGAGTTCTTCTCTTTCTATTTTGTAGCTGATATATCCTTTTATATATTCACTGTATTCATGTAGAAGCAAACTATGAGATGAGGACATCTTTCTTACCCTTAGGATTCCTCTTACCGCCTACCTTTCTTTCTCATTACTTTTTTCTTAATCAAATTTCACTCATTTTACTTGACCTTGGGAAAATTACCTGACTATGCAAAATTATTTTTTCTATTATAATAAATTATTAGGCTCTGGTCAGTTGGTTCAGTGGTAGAGCGTTGACATGGTGTGTGGAAGTCCCGGGTTTGATTCCCAGTTGGGCACACAGGAGAAGCAACCATCTGCTTCTCCACCCTTCCCACTCTCCTTTCTCTCTATCTCTCTCTTACCCTCCTGCAGTCAAGGCTCCATTGGAACAAAGTTGGCCTGGGCACTGAGGATGGTTCCATGGCCTCCGCCTCAGGTGCTAGAATGGCTCCGGTTGCAACAGAGCAATGCCCCAAATGGGCAGAGCATTGCCTCCTGGTGGGCATGCTGGGTAGATCCCAGTGGGGCACATGCAGAAGTCTGCCTCTCTGCCTCCCTGCTTCTCATTTCAGAAAAATACAAAAATTAGTTAATTAAGTTATTCTTAAACAATTTGCAAGATAGTATACAGAAAAAGTAGGAAAAGTGCAAATGTTTAGACAGCAACTGATACAGACACAGTAAGCAGTCAACCTATTTCCTTTTTTCCTTCCTTTCTTTCTACTTTCTTTCTTTCTTTTAGAATCCTTTAGATCAACTGAGGATATGGGGTTCATGTAGCTAACTTGCCATGACGTACCTGCATATGTGAAGTATATCAAGTATTTATCATTTTGATGGAAGTTCCCTACTTTAGAAGTACCTGTCCTTGGATTATAATAAAACAACATGGAGGCTAAATAATAAAGCCTTAGGGGAACCAAAACATGTAAAGTTCAGAATTTTAAGTAAATAAGGTTTATTGAACATTAAAAATGAATATATTGGCCTTTCCATGGAGAATAGTTTATCCTTGGTTGAACTGAAGATAAATATTAACAACATAAAAAAGATGCAAATACACATTCTTGGTATGCAAAACATCAATTTTATTTGGCTTCCAGCTCTGATGTTGTAATGCTAGTGTTCACTGACATTTAATTCTTGGTATAATATTATCCCAACTGCTGCCTGCCTTTACACTATGTAATACAAGCTATTGTCAAAAGCGACTTTGAGAAGCCTTAAGGGGCATTCATTAAATTTATAGCATTTATAGAAAAGAGAGCTTGGTGAATACAAAATAAATACAATTAACTTTAAATTTTCTTTGGCAACATAACTTTGCAACACATTTTGAAACTTTCTTACTCTCCAATGCCATGCATATTTACTAAACATTTTTTTTGTTATCTCTTCAATTCCCACCAAAGGGAAGTTTGTTATTTAAAGGGAAGCATTGTCTAACAGGTAGCCCATCTTCATATCTTAGAAAATGTATCCATATATATCTGTGTAACTATATATCTATTGTTAATAAGATCTGTTTTAAGTATGACAAATGAACAGTCTGACTCAGTAACTTTTTTTTTTTGACTCAGTTACTTTTGGAAGTAAAATTCACTAAAATGTCTTCAATCCTTGGGTTGAAACTATTTATAATAATATAAATACAAATACTGTATTGATAATACAATATAAATTAAATATAAAATTAAAACTGAATTGTGCATTGTGGAAACGTATAAAAGCTGACATAAAGAAATTTAAGATTGCTATTTTTCTGTTTGCAGGAATGAGATGTACCTTTTAAAGGTGTCCCTGGGTCCAAAGAAAACAGATTATGACTGCAGAACTATAGTAATATAAAAGGGTTGTTATATTGAGTTTTTATTTTAATCTATTACATGTTATTATATAACATTTTATTTATTGTGGATTTGTTTTTGTAAAACACTTCCTTACACAAATCAGATATATTTCCCCATATATAGTTTTCTAACTATAGTTTTATTTGTTACATTTAATTTAGTAGCTCAAATGAAATTTTAATATTTAGTATAAAATTAAAAGTTACATTTCTTTGTACATAGTTTATCAATTTTCTCAGCACCATTTTAGAAAACAAGCTACTGATTCAAACCATCTATTTAACTAGGGTTAGCAGATATAAAATAAAAATATAGGATGCCCCGTTAAATCTGAATTTATGTAAAATAAATGTTGTTTAGAATATGTATGTCCCATTTAATATTTAAGTCATACTTATAGCAGATTTTTTTGAAATTGGTATTTAGTAGGACATCTTGTATTTTACCTGACAACACTATCTTCAGCCATTATTAATTTTTTGTCTTTTTTCTATGAGTTGGCAAGAGGAGTGCTCATGTCTTAGACATATTTTACTCTCACCTAGATTTTTCAACCACCTGAGCTACAAGTTCTTAATATAAACTCTTTAAAAAAAATCTAAGACAGTTTTTTAATATTGGAACCTGAAAATATTTAACTGACATAGAATGGGTTGCTTTTTTGTAACTGAAATTTCTGTGCATTTTAACTTATTTGGAAAGATATCATTGAATTATTTTATAAAACAACCACTTAATATCTATTAGATATAACTTAATTTTAATATATTTCACATTTAAATTCATCACAGTATTGCCATTGTAAAATCAAGGATCAGAGAAAACAAAAGATAGTGGAATCTTTAAAATAACAGTAAAATTTTTAAAAAATTTTGTTATTTATTCATTTTAGAAAGGAGAGATAGAGAGAGAAGGGGGGAGGAGCAGGAAGCATCAACTCCCATATGTGCCTTGACCAGGCAAGCCCAGGGTTTCGAACCGGCGACCTCAGCATTTCCAGGTCAACACTTTATCCACTGCGCCACCACAGGTCAGGCTCAAAAGGCTTAGTCTTTTTTTTTTAATTTTTTTAAAATTCATTTTAGAGAGGAGAGAGAGAGGGAGAGAGAGAGAGACAGAGGGGAGGAGCTGGAAGCATCAACTCTCATATGTGCTTTGACCAGGCAAGCCCAGGGTTTCAAACCGGCGACCTCAGCGTTTCTAGGTCAACACTTTATCCACTGTGCCACCACAGGTCAGGCAAAAAAATAACAGTAAATTTTTTGATATCGTGGTTATTCACCTCCTAATAGAATAGGATAGGATAATATGCACGAAGTCTGAAGAGAAGCAGTAATTTTCATCACAACTATATTTCATCATATTCTTAGCCATTTCACTGGGGCTTCCCTGCCGTTTGGGGACAGTTAATATGTTAAAAACATTGCAATAAAGTTATTGCCTGGCAACGGGCTCATCTTGAGGGACAGAGTATCTCAAGATGGCAACAGTTCTCTGGGAGCTAAAGAAGCCATTATCTATGTGACCACTGCTTCTCGGTGCACCTCCCTGAAAGTAGAAAGTCTGCATTTGAATTCAGCAACACTGCAGGATACACTGCAGGATACACTGAGCTGATGTTAACAATATCAGAGAGTAGTAAGATGAAACGAGGAAAATCTAAGTTTCTGAAGGTGGTAAAAATAGGAGTATAATTTTCTCAACATTATTAGCAAGAACAACTTGAGCATGTACTGGGAACATACATCGCCAGTTTGAATGGAATTCCAGTTAGTTTTGGTCTCCTGCTCCCTGTCCTGTAACGAGGAGACATAGAAATGTACTTTCTCTTTGTTGATTCTCTAAAGCGTTTTCATCGTCATTTTTGAGTGGAAAGGACTAAGAGAGACACCTTTAAACAGTACAGAAAGATTTTAGTTCATTGGAGAGGGCCTCCCTGTGTAGCCAACCTCACTCCACCTCATTCCTTCAATGCCGCATAATTGTAAATCAGAAAATGGAACAAATAGTTTAAAAAACTATTTTATCACAATATGAAAAATGCTGCAATCTCTCTAAACAAAACGGGAAATAAAATAATATGTTTAAGTGAATTGTATATTTGTTAAAATTAAAAGTTTTTAAATATTTGTTACTGTTTGTTTCTAAACAGATTGTCAATAATAGTTTATGCACAACACTCAATTATAATATAGGCGAGGTCTAATATATAATCTTATTTAAAATTCATTATTATTTTGTGTAACACAGGAACGACTAATGAAGAATGTGCTGAGAAATGGTATTCTAACAAGGAATGCATTTTAAAGAATGATGGGTGATGATTTTATTTTAAGATAAAGACCACTTGAAGGAAATGAAGGTTTTCAGACATCTTAAAATATCAGTAAAATAGTGCTTCATAGAATTTTAAGGTTGGAAAGATACATGACTGGTTGGGTATTTTGTCACGATGGTAAAAATAATTGTGACTAGCTAAAAACTGAGTACTGACATTTTTGAAATAGTAAAGTTAAATTAAAATATATTTGATACATGCTTCTTTTAATTTTCCCTTAAGAAAATGAATGGGTGCGTCGTATTCATTTGCACACACTTTTGGTTATGGAAAATACTTTTCTAACTTTCATTTGTGGTGGCTCTGACGATCTTATATACACTTCTGTGAAGCTACCTGTTTGTTCAGTTATTGCTGTCAAACGTGGGATACCTTCTTTTTATCTGAGCAAAGCATTATAAGAGATCAATTACAACTATTTCTTAAAATCTGAAAATCAGAGTAAAGTGCTACCTCCATTTTCAAAACAATAAACAGAAAAATAAAAACAATGCATTTTGTATTGTTATTTTGTAGACAAAAGGGAACTCCATCCGAAGGGAATAACAATAATTCTTATTTATTAATGTAAAAGGATTCTAAGGTGGGCTTTTTTTTCTGCTTCAGGTATTCAAATAACTTTATTTTGTTCACTGTATTTTGCTATATAAAATGATTCATAGGTTTAGGGGTCATTTGATTGACATATGTAAGAGATTATTCCATTATGCAAGTTAATTCTTCTTAGGAGAATATATTTTTAAAAACCTATTCTCCTAGGCTGCATTGTAAATGGCAAACTGAATTGACAATTAAATTATGTGCATGTCAAATTTTGTCCCTCATTGCTTGACAGGAACACCGGCTGACAGAAATACCGAAAGTCTTACTCAAAAACCTCATTTTTCATTGTTAATTACTCATGAAAACCAGAGTATGAAGATATGTCTTATATTAAACTAATTTTCCTTTTTTTGGTCAGAGTTTTATAATAAAATATAAAATTAAACTGAATTGACTTATATCTGTCTTTGGAAGACATTTGGCATTAATAGAAATAATTATTCTATCCTTCCCAGAATGTCTGGATAAATTGTGAATTGAGCACAATTTATCACAATGTTATTTTTTTTTCTAGCAATGAGACAAAGAAGCACTATAATGCATTCACTTTCCATTATGCCATTTTGTTCAGACACTTGCCACATTATGAGCTCCTACAGGGAAATCATTATCTTTTTCATAAGGAAAAAAATGAGGCTAGTCACCATTTCATTACCTATATTTCAAAAAGCTAAATGATTTAAAATGCTATCCTGGGAGATCCCTGCATTTGCTTGTCTGTGCTTTCACAAGCACTATTATCCTTAGCTATCATTCATGTTGCAAATGCCAAAGCGGAGGTAGAGTAATGTTTACCAGACATAACCAAGTTCATTTTATTGGTTAAAATGAAACCATTGAACATGTGCAGAGGAGACGACAGAGCCCATTCACAGACATAGCAAAATAAGTAGGTGCGTCTAGAGATGCACGGGTACAATTAATAGTATTTATTTGTGGGACTTTACATGGTTAAATTGTTAGGCTGATTTATGACAGGCACTAATTAAGTATACAAACAACAAAATAAATATATATGTAAGGATGACAGGTTAACACAAGTTCTGTATGAACGTGAAAGTGGATACTTGCATTGTGACTTAGCGGACTTTGGAGCAAAACAAAACCATGGTTTCAACCTTAAGTCTGGCACTGTGACCGTGGGCAACTTACTTACACTTACCTGCAGTCTGTGACATCTGGGCTCTGCTACCCAGATCTCTCTTGGGGGTTGAAGTATTTTTTTCTCCCGCTTAGCAGCTTAGAAGGTTGTCCCATAACTGATCTAAGCTGCTGGTTCTTTCTTCTGAAAAGAGCTGCCTTCTATACAGTCATGCCCTCCCTCAAAGACAATCCACCACAGAAAAGGGAACCAAAAGGTCTAGCAGGTCCCTTTGGTTTCTGACATTGACACATTTTATACCAGGGAATATTAATTTGACCTTCACACAGGATGATATAAATCTTCTCAACGTGGGGTGGAGCCCATAATATCAAAGTCCAGGCTAAGGGGCAAGGGGCCCTGTCTCGCAGATCAGATGACCCATGTGACTAGCTCTATTAGTAATGGTTGTGTGTTGTTTCTGGCACGTCCCAATGGAAAAATCACAAAGCCGGCTCCCGGGAGTCAGGACCAAGGCCATGGCATCTCCAGGGAAAGGTGGTTCGCCAGCTAACAGCAGAAGACACCAATGCTTGCTTCACAGACATGTTGGCACACTCCAGCCCTGCCTGTGGAGTGTCTTGAAAGACAATGGGAAGAGAAATCCTCCTCGTCAGTAGGGTTTCGGGTGGTGCATCAGTGACTTGTTTTGTGTAGAAAGAGAATTGTCCTTTGAACGGAATGTACGTTGACTCATGTGCAGTAGTGAGGAGCTAGGAGAGCTGAGCAGGGTCAGGAGGAAATTCTCAGAAAAAGTGGGCTGACGGATCTATGCAGGTGGGCACAAGGTCTGACTGTTACTGTTACTGCATGGCAGAGACAGAGACTATACTGGGGTCTAACAGAAGGCACTCCTTCTCACCAAGCCCTATCTATCTACTGCCATTGATGAACGTCCAGTGTGCCAGCAAGGGACTAACTCTGTCTGAGCTTCCAGAAGAGTGCCATCCCACAAGGAAAGGAGCCAGGTCCTTGGCACTGACTACTGTGTACCTCTTTCGCCCTGAGACAGTAACGTATCCACACAGGGACTGTCAGATTCTAAACATCAGCTCCCCTTTCTTACCAGCAGGGCTTGCAGGGAGACCATTATACAATGGCTCACAGAGTTTTGATCACGAATCATGAACTCATATGACGTCATATCAAAGGACCCACTTTGTAAGTAATGAAATGAGGTTGCGGTCAAGGGATAGGATGAGCAGCTCCTGACACATATGATACCATTCAGAAGTGCTGACCTACCAGAGTGATAAAACAGCCTACTGAGCAGGCAACCTCAGCACAAGGGAAAGCATCCTCCAAGGTAAGGATACTCATTACATCAGTGATCACAGCATGGTGCTGTGTCCTTCAATAGGTAAAATACAAAAGTCTGGGATTTCTGGAGTGAAAGAAGTGGCCTCATTTACCAATACTCTGAACTCTATGGGCTTTGGAAGTCCTGGCTCCCAAAGTAAGGTTGCTGCCACAGGGTAGGTCACAGAAATAGTATTAAACATAAACCTGCAGCTGGAAGCCAGAGTTTAGGCTCTGTTTGCTAAAGAACAAATAGGAAGAAAGATCTCCCTGTAGTGAGGGTGAGGGATAATGGTGTTGCTCCTATTGTACACTGTGAGTAGGTTGGGAGGGGCTTTAGTATCTATGTGATACACTTGGGCATTATTAAGGCACACTCACCCAGCTTTGATGATAAAAGGACAAATGCAGAAGCTGTAGCCTGCAAAGCCATGAGGACAAAACACTTAAACTATTCAGGGATCAAGTTCTGGGTAACCTTAGACGATAAGATGCCTAGATCAACACAGATTGTGGTCAAGGGTGAGAAGAGTCTAGAATGAACAGTAGAAAAGCAAGAAGACGAGTCTCGTTGCCATCTTTCAAACGGCGAGAGAACAGAGACTGTTTCACTCCATAGGATTGTTCATTAGCCACTCAAACATCACTCCCTCCCAGGAAAGGAAGCCCAGCAGAATCCTAAAGGAAAAATTATAGAATTTATAGGAAGCAAGCGAATCCTTGCAATGCATAGGATGCTGTTTTGTAACACTGGGATCGCTTTGAGGCCTGAAAGATGTAATTCCTCAGCACCTGAGAAGGTTGCCCCCTGAGAGAATAACTTCCAAGAATTACCCTTAGCTACAAAGAGCTTTTTGACCTGCTCAAGATCATGTCACTTCTTCCAAGGGCAGCCACCATCCCATCTCACTACAATGAGATAAAGACCCAGGCTCTCTGTCTCAACTCACAATATCTCTAAGTGGGCATTCCAATTTTAGAAGTCCCCAGTGTCAACAGAGGCTGGCACTACCACCCAGCTCCTCTGCCTGCCCAAGTGTGCTTCTGCCTCTTCCACCCAGTTATCGACTCCGAGATCATTTCCGAATTCCTACGTGCTCATCCACCTTGCAGAACTGGCTCCCTGTCAAACAGTGTGACGCAGTTTACTAATATGTAAATATCAATAATCATATCAACATTCAGGTTGGGAAGATCAGATGAATTCATGTACTAAAGCAGCATAACCAGCCCTTAGTTTTTTTGTTTTTTTTTAAATAATTAATTGCTTTGCTACTAAATACAACTGAACTAACACAGGAGTCGTGTCAGCATTTTCTCTGCCGACCATGCCTTTCCCGAAGGTAGAAGACACGAAACCACTTGGCAGCACGCAAGCTCCGCCTCAGGCTCCCTCGAGATCTCACGCACGGAGTTACCTTCTAATAGAATTCAGTTTTCTCAGCCAACTCAAACTATTTAGTTCAATTTTTTTGTGATTTACCTTCCTCTCTTGTCCTGTTCATTCTTACTAGGACTTTATTATTTTTATTTATATTTGCATTCTGAAGTACATGATATGTATCTCCATATGTGGAAAGCAATATATTTTTTGAAAAACGAAGTAGCTGTTTTTTTTTTTTTTCACAAAGCCACCGGTGAGGTAAAAATGTGAACAGAAAACATAATACGAATGGGGCTTCTGAAGTGGAGTTAAGGTGTTGGTATTCAAAATCATGAAAGGGGTGGTAATTCACTTTGGTTTATTATCAGATTATTTTTATAAAATAGACATGTTTCTGGAGATATCTAATAGCCAAACGTTTTATGTAAGAAATTAGAAACACAAAAGCAGGGGCCACTTCATAATACATTTTAAATTGCCTGGTACACAGTTTTGATCACACTCTCTCTGTAAAAGCAATTTAGTTCATTTGGAAATAAATCTCCTAAGAAATTTCCTGTACACTTAGGAAGGTCATTTCAAGCTAAGGGTCAGGATTTGGGATTTTCAGTCCAAACATTCCCAACTCCACTTCTTATATATGCTCAAACCAAGATTGAAGTCAATAACACGTTGCAAAAGTAGAGAGAGATATTAAATTTTCTACTTGATAGATGAAATTTTAAAAAATATATCAAATTGAGGAAATATATCATAGTCTATTACAGAGGAGCAAGATTAATTTCTTTAAATAAATCAAGAAGACTTATCATAAATTTAAAACCAACTTAAAAAATCGATTAAATACAATACACCATGATAATAAGATGAAGAATATAGGCTGTCAAAAATGGAAGGCTTGAGTTTGAGTGCCTGTCTGCTCTCTGCCATGCTAACTCTGCTCTTGGTAAGTCTGTCAATTTCTTCCAGCCTCCCTTATTAAAACCTAACATGATGCTAATATGTCTACAAACTTTATCTCTGCCCATGAGCAAACTTTTGAAGTTTCCTTGCCTGTAAACATTTGGTCTTCTGTAAAAGCAGAAGACTAAATAATCTTTAAGTCCACAGTCTAGAAATCTAATATTTGTACTTTCCAATTTACAAGCTAGTTTAAAAATTAGATAACTAATAAATGCAAAGTGATTTGTGACTGATAAATACTATGTACAATTAACATAGATAAACATGTGTGGACAAGTCCTGCCGTGGGTGAGGACGACGGAGACACAGAGATCCGACTCAGGGGACCAGGTTCAGTGATGCAGATTCGCTTCATTCAGGAAGCAAGCTAACTTATATACATGGGTTCAGCCTATAGGGTGTTGCAGCGTGTCTTTCACAGCCAATGGCTGAAAAGGTCAGGAAGCAGCCTGGTTGGCGCTGAGTCACTTCCTTATAGTAGGCGAGCTCCCTCCTGGGTGTGCCTAGGAGGGTTTCAGGTGCTGGAGTGTTCTCACAGCATCGCATCAGCCACAGCTGCTAGGAATGCACTCTGCACTCTACCCACAAACATGTAAAACTTTTACTTACAAATAAGCAGAACAAAACATGACAGCAAAAGCATATACAAATAATAAACAAAATAACTACTCTATGAAATATTAACTAAAGCGTTCTTAAAAAAAACATATCAGATGAAATTTAAAAAATATATCAAATTGAGGAAGTACATCCTAGTCTATAATAGAGGATATACCCATGATAATAGCAAATATTACTGCCGTATAAGAAGCAAAAAGAAAAAATTTAGATAGGTCTCACTTACAGAGTCTTTGCTGTTAGACTAAACAGAACAATTGTTCACATGAAGCTGATTTCAAGGTTGGGGAACCAGTAGCACAGGTAAGACCATTAAAAAGTAAGAAAAGGAAGGAGGGGAGAGAGAGAGAGAGAGAGGGAGAGAGGGAGAGGGGGGAGAGAAGGGAGGAAGGAAGGAAGGAAGGGAGGAAGGGAGGAAGGGAGGAAGGGAGGAAGGGAGGAAAGAAAGAGAGAAAAAGAAAACCTCTAGCTTGATGGCAAAGTCTGCTTAAAGGATGTGTCAGAACCTTTTCTCCAATAATTTCTACACTGAGACTCACTTTAAATTTTTTGATATCCACTAGATTCTAGGTTCTAGAAACTCATTGGGTTCTTTTTTCAAAAAATGTTTTAACTGTTCTTTGTTATCTAAATAAATTAATCATTTAAAAAATGTACGTGTGTGTCACTTTATAAAGTCAACTCTGCTTTGTGGAGACTGTCCCTAAAGAGCGATTTTTTTTTTCCTTTTCCTTCAACTCATACATATTTCTCAGAAACACCAAACAATGTGGAATTTCCAATAAAAATTTCAAATGTCTCAGTAATTACTTAAAACCCGGTATAATTACTTTCATTTCTTTTCTGAATAGTTGATATGAACCTTAAGTTTATATGAGAACAGATGGCAAAACAGAGTTCAGAGTACTGACTACTTCAGAAGACTATGACCTGCAGGGGCATGAGGGGCGCAGGTGATTGGGACGGGCTACTCTTCTACGGTGGGTGGATCGGTGTCAATTTTATTCCTTGTCAAGCTCAACCTTTACATGGAAAAGTCATTTATTTTACATACGGTTTATCTTATTATAAGGTATATGCATGTTTTGAATATAAGAAACTCCTAAACTCTGCATGAGGGGGCACTTTTAAGGTAGACAATACATGTAATTAGACATAAAAATAATAAGTAGGTGATTTTTATAGAGCCTTTGTTTTTGAAGCAGAATTAACCCTAAAGGGATATAAAATTGTAGACAAAAATCAAGTACTAAAACCATGCACCAAGGACGTCAGAGTAATGGCGGAGTAGGAAGCGATACCGATAAATCTCCCCCAAAACTCAACAAGATCTTCAACCAGAAACAGAAAAACCTATACTTGGAGCTTCCAGATTCTTCGCAATACACCCAAAGGTATGATTGAGTGAAAAATTGGCTAAATATATAACCAAACCCCGAAGGAAATAGGGAGTAAGAAATGCTCCGCCTTCCTCACTAACCTAAACAGGGCGGCTTTCTCTGGTAACTGTGAATATAGAAACTGAGGCGGGCAAAGGGGGTGAATAGATCCAGGCCGCCGCAGCAAAAACGGCCGAACCAGGCTGTGGCTCAGAGATCCAAGCCGAGGAAAATCTGATCCTGTGGCAACCCGGGCAATACAAGCTAACACTCGCGCCAAACCCAAACAAAGAAAGACAAGCGGAGCGGCCATTTTACCCGGTCTCCTGGTCGGTGCGCAGTTAGTGGAAGAGAGATTTCTTCCTAAGCCGCGGAAGTGGGTGCCCGTGTTGCCCCACGGAGAGGCAGGGTCAGAGGCCTTTCTGTGGGCTGAGGGCAGAGTCTCTGGGCAGCCCCAGCGCCCTGGGAAAGCCACGCACGGGAGGGAGTGAGAACTAATCCCAACAGTGGAGATTTTCCGTGCTGGAGGCTGTTTCACTCAGAGGGAACCGCGGCCGGCCTCATATCCCGGTTTGCACGCGCAGATAAGGAGTGAGCGATTCCTCCGAGTGCCTCGGCAGTGCGCGCCCGTGTTATCGCAGAGAGGGGCAGAGTCAGGGGCCTTTGTGTGGGCCAAAGCGGAATCTCGGGCCGCCCCAGCGCCTTGCAAAAGCCGCACACGGGGACGGAGCGAGACTCAATTCCAACGCTGCAACTTTTCCCTGCGGTTGGGGGTTTCACTCAGAGCGTGAGACTGCTGGCCGGATATCCTGGTTGCAGACAGTGAGTGAGAGTTTCCTCCAAGCCCCCCGGAAGTGGGCGCCCGCTTGTGTTACCGGATAGAGTGGCAGAGCCAGAGGTCTTCGAGTGGGCGGAAAGCCCACCTGATTATGCTAGCAGCTCTGACTGACTGAGCCTTACCCAGAGCCCTGTGCTGAGTGGAAATAGAGTGGGGAGTTGCCAGCAATTTGAGCCTCTTACTATCCAGGCAGAGGCAGCAGCAACCCCATACCTGGACTATCAGGCTACTAATTGAGGAAGGAAAGACTAGGAGAAAGGCTCCAGGAACACGGACTCTCTCACTGTCGGAGCCTATAAATGCTAATGAGCCTCGACTCCCAACGAGAATAAAGCACAATACATGACATTGCCATAGAGACTTATCAACTGCAAACCTCTACCTGAGCGTGCCAAAGGGGCAGATCCCGGGGTACAGAGTCACCGACCAGGAAGAGGGAGAGAAAAGAAAAAGCAAGAAGATAACCTCTCAAAATCAAGAATAATCTGCAGACTTTATAACCTATCCCATTTTATTATATTTGTTCGTTTGTTTCTCTTATCTTCATTCTTGAGACTTTTTTTTCCTCCTCCAATTTGGCCGATTAACTCTCTACCGGTCTTACTCTCTCCTCTCCCTGAACTACACTACCCATAAGTGTTACATCTCCCATTATCATTTCTCTTCTCTTCCTTTCTCTCTATGAGGGTTGCACTCCAAAACCCTTAACTCTCTCTCTCTCTCTCCTTTCTTTTTTCTTCTTTTAGTGGTTCCCTCTTTTTTTCTCTCTCTCTCTTTCTTTTCTCCCTCTATATTAGTTTCTTCCTTTCTCCTTTACATCTCCTCTCATTCAAACCTCAATAACAAACAAATTATCTTATCTGGGACTCAAACCTATGTTTGTGGCATTTTGGGGGGTTTTTACTTCACCTTTTTAACTCACTAGCAGTGCTCCCATCCCTGGCTCTCCATATTATCTAGTTCTTGTTCCACTAAATACAATAGTAAGTTTTTAATTTGTCCCCCCATTTTTCCATTTTCCTCTTATTCCTCTCATCATAACTCTTAGAAAACCAACACCTAAAAGCAAATCATTTTATTCTTGACCCAAATTTTTTCCTTATTTGCTTTTTGTGGGTCCATACGCTCTTTTTTTTTTCTTTTTTATTTTTTTTTTTTTTTTTTTTCCTTTTTTTTTTTTTTTTTTTCTCTTTCTCTCTTTTTTGCCCCTTTATTACTTTTCCCCAATTCAGGCCCTCCATCACAGGCATTGTTTGTTATAACTCACAGTCCACCACAAGATTTTCTCAAGAAAGAGGGGAGGGGAGAGGAGAGGAGAGGAAAAAAAGAGGGGGGGAATAATTTCCTTTTTTAAAAAATTTTTATTTTATTTTATTTTTCTTTATTTCATTATTAATTTTTTTAAAAAAAAACAACTCTTTTCAATTTGTTATTTTTTATTTTTTTTAACTTTTTATTCTTTATTAAATCTCATTAATACTATCAACAAAACCACCCTCAGATGCCATTAAGGAAGAGAAAATCGAATATCATGGATACAAAAGAAAGAGAGGTAACACAGCTAGAAGAGGAAAAATCTATGGAGAAAAAATTTAATATATTGGAAACCTTGGAGCTAAATGACAGAGAATTCAAGATAGAAATCCTAAAAATCCTCCGAGATATACAAGAAAACACAGAAAGGCAATATAGGGAGCTCAGAAAACAACTCCATGAACACAAAGAATATATGTCCAAGGAAATTGAAACTATAAAAACAAATCAAACAGAGATGAAAAATTTAATTCATGAGCTGAAAAACGAAGTAACAAGCTTAGCTAATAGAACAGGTCAGATAGAAGAGAGGATTAGTGAAATAGAAGACAAGCAACTTGAGGCACAACAGAGAGAAGAAGAAAGAGACTCAAAAATTAAAAAAAATGAGATAGCCCTACAAGAATTATCTGACTCCATCAAAAAGAATAACATAAGAATAATAGGTATATCAGAGGGAGAAGAGAGAGAAAATGGAATGGAGAACATACTTAAACAAATAATTGATGAGAACTTCCCAAGCCTGTGGAAAGAACTAAAGCCTCAAGTTCAAGAAGCAAACAGAACTCCAAGTTTTCTTAACCCCAACAAACCTACTCCAAGGCATATCATAATGAAATTGACACAAACCAACAGCAAAGAAAAAATTCTCAAGGCAGCCAGGGAAAAGAAGAATACAACATATAAAGGAAGGCCCATTAGATTATCATCAGATTTCTCAGCAGAAACTCTACAAGCTAGAAGAGAGTGGACCCCAATATTTAAAGTCCTGAAAGAGAGGAACTTTCAGCCACGAATACTATACCCATCAAAGCTATCCTTCAAATACGAAGGAGAAATAAAAACATTCACAGATACAGAAAAGATGAGGGAATTTATCATCAGAAAACCCCCACTCCAGGAATTACTAAAGGGGGTTCTCCAATCAGATACAAAGAACAAAAAAAAACAGAGCCACAAGTAAAAGCTCCAAGAAGAACACAATAAAACCAAATTTAAACTGTGACAACAACAAAAAGAAAGAGGGGGAGAAGACGGAGATTAACAGTAGCAAAGGACGATGGAGTGCAAAAGTACTCACAAAATAGTTCGCTACAATGAACAGGGTAGGGACCCTTTTCATTACTCAAAGGTAACCACCATTGAAAAAACCACCACAGAAGCACATGAGATAAAAAAGATAGCAACAGAGGAAAGATGTATGGAATACAACCAAATAAAAACAAAAGATAGAAAAACGAAAGAGAAGGATCAAACAAGACACAAAACTAACAGAAAGCAAGATATAAAATGGCAATAGGGAACTCACAAGTATCAATAATTACACTAAATGTAAATGGATTAAACTCACCAATAAAAAGGCACAGAGTAGCAGAATGGATTAAAAAAGAAAATCCAACTGTATGCTGCCTACAGGAAACTCATCTAAGTAACAAGGATAAAAACAAATTCAAAGTGAAAGGCTGGAAAACAATACTCCAAGCAAATAACATCCAAAAAAAAGCAGGTGTAGCAATACTCATATCGGATAATGCTGACTACAAGACAGGAAAAGTACTTAGAGACAAAAATGGCCATTTCATAATGGCTAAGGGGACACTGAATCAAGAAGACATAACAATTCTTAATATATATGCACCAAACCAAGGAGCACCAAAATATATAAGACAGCTACTTATTGATCTTAAAACAAAAACTGACAAAAATACAATCATACTTGGAGACCTCAATACACCGCTGACGGCTCTAGATCGGTCATCCAAACAGAGAATCAACAAAGACATAGTGGCCTTAAACAAAACACTAGAGCACCTGGATATGATAGACATCTACAGGACATTTCATCCCAAAGTGATTGAGTATACATTTTTCTCCAGTGTACATGGATCATTCTCAAGAATTGACCATATGTTGGGCCACAAAAACAATATCAGCAAATTCAGAAAAATTGAAGTTGTACCAAGCATATTTTCTGATCATAAAGCCTTGAAACTAGAATTCAACTGCAAAAAAGAGGAAAAAAATCCCACAAAAATGTGGAAACTAAACAACATACTTTTAAAAAATGAATGGGTCAAAGAAGAAATAAGTGCAGAGATCAAAAGATATATACAGACTAATGAAAATGACAATACGACATATCAGAATCTATGGGATGCAGCAAAAGCAGTGATAAGAGGGAAGTTCATATCGCTTCAGGCATATATGAACAAACAAGAGAGAGCCCAAGTGAACCACTTAACTTCCCACCTTAAGGAACTAGAAAAAGAACAAAGACAACCCAAAAGCAGCCGAAGAAAGGAGATAATAAAAATCAGAGCAGAAATAAATGAATTAGAGAACAGAAAAACTATAGAAAAAATTAATAGAACAAGGAGCTGGTTCTTTGAAAAGATCAACAAAATTGACAAACCCTTGGCAAGACTTACCAAGGAAAAAAGAGAAAGAACTCATATAAACAAAATCCAAAATGAAAGAGGAGAAATCACCACGGACACCGTAGATATACAAAGAATTATTGTAGAATACTATGAAAAACTTTATGCCACTAAATTCAACAACCTAGAAGAAATGGATAAATTCCTAGAAAAATACAACCTTCCTAGACTGAGTCAAGAAGAAGCAGAAAGCCTAAACAGACCTATCAGTAGAGAAGAAATAGAAAAAACCATTAAAAACCTCCCCAAAAATAAAAGTCCAGGCCCTGACGGCTATACCAGCGAATTTTTTTTTTTTTTTCGTTTTTTTTTTTGTTTGTTTTTTTTTATAATTTTATTTTTTTAATGGGGTGACATCAATAAATCAGGATACATATATTCAAAGATGACAAGTCCAGGTTATCTTGTCATTCAATTATGTTGCATACCCACCACCCAAAGTCAGATTGTCCTCTGTCACCCTCTATCTTGTTTTCTTTGTGCCCCTCCCACCCCCTATCCCTCTCCCATTCCCCCCTACCCCCCGTAACCACCACACTCTTATCAATGTCTCTTAGCTTCACTATTATGTCCCACCTACGTATGGAATAATACAGTTCCTGTTTTTTTCTGATTTACTTATTTCGCTCGTATCATGTTATCAAGATCCCACCATTTTGCTGTAAATGTTCCGATGTCATCATTTCTTATGGCTGAGTAGTATTCCATAGTGTATATGTGCCACATCTTCTTTATCCAGTCATCTATTGATGGGCTTTTTGGTTGTTTCCATGTCCTGGCCACTGTGAACAATGCTGCAATAAACATGGGGCTGCATGTGTCTTTACGTATCAATGTTTCTGAGTTTTGGGGATATATACCCAGTAGAGGGATTGCTGGGTCATAAGGTAGTTCTATTTTCAGTTTTTTGAGGAACCACCATACTTTCTTCCATAATGGCTGTACTACTTTACATTCCCACCAACAGTGTATGAGGGTTCCTTTTTCTCCACAGCCTCTCCAACATTTGCTATTACCTGACTTGCTAATAACAGCTAATCGAACAGGTGTGAGGTGGTATCTCATTGCCGTTTTGATTTGCATTTCTCTAATAGCTAAAGAAGATGAGCATCTTTTCATATATCTGTTGGCCATTTGTATTTCTTCCTGGGAGAATATACCAGCGAATTTTATCAAACATTCAAAGAAGACTTGGTTCCTATTCTACTCAAAGTCTTCCAAAAAATTGAAGAAGAAGCAATATTTCCAAACACATTTTATGAGGCCAACATAACCCTCATACCAAAACCAGGCAAGGATGGCACAAAAAAAGAAAACTACAGACCAATATCTCTAATGAATACAGATGCTAAAATACTAAACAAAATACTAGCAAATCGAATACAACAACATATTAAAAAAATAATACATCATGATCAAGTAGGATTCATCCCAGAATCTCAAGGATGGTTCAACATACGTAAAACGGTTAATGTAATACACCATATCAACAAAACAAAGAACAAAAACCACATGATCTTATCCATAGACGCAGAAAAGGCTTTCGATAAAATACAACACAATTTTATATTTAAGACTCTCAACAAAATGGGTATAGAAGGAAAATATCTCAACATGATAAAGGCCATATATGATAAACCATCAGCTAACATCATATTAATTGGCACTAAACTGAAGGCTTTCCCCCTTAATTCAGGAACAAGACAGGGTTGTCCACTCTCTCCACTCTTATTTAATGTGGTACTAGAGGTTCTAGCCAGAGCAATCAGACAAGACAAAGAAATAAAAGGCATCCATATCGGAAAAGAAGAAGTAAAGGTATCACTTTTTGCAGATGATATGATCCTATACATTGAAAACCCCAAAGAATCCACAAAAAGACTACTAGAAACAATAAGCCAATACAGTAAGGTCGCAGGATACAAAATTAACATACAGAAGTCAATAGCCTTTCTATATGCCAACAATGAAACAACTGAGAAGGAACTCAAAAGAATAATCCCCTTCACGATTGCAACAAAAAAAATAAAATACTTAGGAATAAACATAACAAAGAATGTAAAGGACTTATATAATGAAAACTATAAACCATTGCTAAGGGAAATCGAAAAAGATATAATGAGATGGAAGAATATACCTTGTTCTTGGCTAGGAAGAATAAATATAATCAAGATGGCTATATTACCCAAAGCAATATACAACTTTAATGCAATTCCCATCAAAATTCCAATGACATTTTTTAAAGAAATAGAGCAAAAAATCATCAGATTTATATGGAACTATAAAAAACCCCGAATAGCCAAAGCAATCCTAAAGAAAAAGAATGAAGCTGGGGGCATAACAATACCTGACTTCAAACTCTATTATAGGGCCACGACAATCAAAACAGCATGGTATTGGCAGAAAAATAGACACTCAGACCAATGGAACAGAATAGAAAGTCCAGAAATAAAACCACATATATATAGTCAAATAATTTTTGATAAAGGGGCCAACAACACACAATGGAGAAAAGAAAGCCTCTTCAATAAATGGTGCTGGGAAAACTGGAAAGCCACATGCAAAAGAATGAAACTGGATTACAGTCTCTCCCCCTGTACAAAAATTAACTCAAAATGGATCAAAGATCTAAACATAAGACCTGAAACAATTAAGTACATAGAAGAAGACATAGGTACTCAACTCATGGACCTGGGTTTTAAAGAGCATTTTATGAATTTGACTCCAATGGCAAGAGAAGTGAAGGCAAAAATTAATGAATGGGACTACATCAGACTAAGAAGTTTTTGCTCAGCAAGGGAAACTGATAACAAAATAAACAGAAAGTCAACTAAATGGGAAATGATATTTTCAAACAACAGCTCAGATAAGGGCCTAATATCCAAAATATACAAAGAACTCATAAAACTCAACAACAAACAAACAAACAATCCAATAAAAAAATGGGAAGAGGATATGAATAGACACTTCTCCCAGGAAGAAATACAAATGGCCAACAGATATATGAAAAGATGCTCATCTTCTTTAGCTATTAGAGAAATGCAAATCAAAACGGCAATGAGATACCACCTCACACCTGTTCGATTAGCTGTTATTAGCAAGTCAGGTAATAGCAAATGTTGGAGAGGCTGTGGAGAAAAAGGAACCCTCATACACTGTTGGTGGGAATGTAAAGTAGTACAGCCATTATGGAAGAAAGTATGGTGGTTCCTCAAAAAACTGAAAATAGAACTACCTTATGACCCAGCAATCCCTCTACTGGGTATATATCCCCAAAACTCAGAAACATTGATACGTAAAGACACATGCAGCCCCATGTTTATTGCAGCATTGTTCACAGTGGCCAGGACATGGAAACAACCAAAAAGCCCATCAATAGATGACTGGATAAAGAAGATGTGGCACATATACACTATGGAAGACTACTCAGCCATAAGAAATGATGACATCGGAACATTTACAGCAAAATGGTGGGATCTTGATAACATGATACGAAGCGAAATAAGTAAATCAGAAAAAAACAGGAACTGTATTATTCCATACGTAGGTGGGACATAATAGTGAAACTAAGAGACATTGATAAGAGTGTGGTGGTTACGGGGGGGAGGGGGGAATGGGAGAGGGATAGGGGGTGGGAGGGGCACAAAGAAAACAAGATAGAAGGTGACAGAAGACAATCTGACTTTGTGTGGTGGGTATGCAACATAATTGAACGACAAGATAACCTGGACTTGTTATCTTTGAATATATGTATCCTGATTTATTGATGTCACCCCATTAAAAAAATAAAATTATAAAAAAAAAACAAAAAACCATGCACCAATTCATATTTTACCCTTTGCACCTGCTAGTACCATTTAAATGTAATTGCCATAATTAATGAACAGTCTGCTAAGAGAAGCGGTACCAGCAGTCAAAGGAAATGGTTTCGTGTACTCCCTACAGTTTTGGAGGCTCCATAAAAGTACTGCTTGCAGGAAGGAGAGGGGAGGATGAATGACCTCTGGCCTTACCTAACGTTTGTGCTTGATTGCTTTATAAGAATTGTGCCCTTGAGAAAGGCTTAAGGTGGTCATAAAATTGTAACCAAGCCCTAGAATTCTAAAATTAGAATATAATCCATTCCAGAAGCATAATAAAATTAGTGATAACCTATAGCTATATAAATCAGCTCTGAAGTGGCTTCCAAAGCCCGATAAAAGGAAATTCTGCTTAGAAGGATGTTTTACTACTTTAGAATATCACCGGCGTAGGTTTTCCTGTCCCTGCCATTGCAGACAACAGTCTGCTTCTCTATGGGCTAGGAAGTAAATTTCACTAACGCCTGCATCTTGGAGGTGGAGACCCGTGTACACAGAGAGCAAATGGTAGAATGCACGCCTGTCCTATCTTGAAAAACTGATCTAGTTACCTTAGCTGTTAAACTTCAATTGGTATATATTTTCTGAGCTAAATTGAATCATTTTCCCTCCTCGCATTCTTATGGAAGTTAAATTTTTAAGAATCCATTATTATCAATGAATATCATTGTTATTAATGTTCCTTCCTTAGAAATATAATGACTCCTCTAATGATTCTTCTTTTTATCTTGTGTAGGGACTGTGCCTCTTCCTGTTTCTCAAATATGACTTGTGAACAGGCAGAAGGGATTGAAAAGAGAGATGTTACAAAGATACCCATCTCATGTAATATGTATCTATATATGTATATATAATTCAGCCTTAAAAAATAAAGAAACCCTGCATTTTGCAACAATGTGAATGGCTTTTGAAGGTATTAAAATAAGTGAAATAAGCCAGAGACAGAGAAAGACAATCATTGCATGGTGTCATTTATACATGGTATCTAAAGAAACAAAAAAAGTCGAACTCAGAGAAACAGGGAATAGAAAAGGAATGGCACATGGATAATATAACCATGAGGATAACACATAATATAAAACACAGTGACCTTAATTGATAACACATTGTATAGTTGAAATTTCCTAAGAGAGTAAATCTTATATATTCCCTCAACAAGAAAAAATTGTAAATCTGTAGGTGACAGATGTATAAACTCATTGGGGGGGGGGATCCTTTAACAATGCGTGTGTATTTCAAATTATTACATTGTATACTTTAAATATCTTTTAATTACATTTATCAAATTATGCTTCAATTACTTAAAAAATAAAATAAAGTTCTCAGTGTGGTAAGAAGCCAGGTGTCTTCTGGGACAGCAACACTAGGAGTTAATGAACTATAATTCTAAGTACTCTACCTTACTTATAACTCAGCTTATTTCTTTAAAAAAAATTTTCAATTACAATTTACATTCAATATTATTTTGTATTAGTTTCAGGTATATGGCATATTGGTTAGACAATCATAAACTTTACAAAGTGTTCCTCCTGATAATATCTTCAGTGCCCTATTAGCCCCATACGTAGTTATTACAATAGGATTAACTCTATTTCCTATACTGTATTCCACCTCCCATAACTATCTGTAACTAGCATCTGTTCTTCTCAATCCCTTCATGGTGTTCACCCAGTCTCCTAACCCCTTCCCTCTAACAACCATCTGTCTGTTCTCGGTATCCATGAGTCTGTTTCTATTTTGTTTGTTATATTGTTCTTTAGATTACACATATAAGTGAAATCATGTGGTATTTGTCTTTCTCTGATTTGTGTTATTTAGAATAATACCTTCTAGGCCCACCCATGCTGTCACAAAGAGTATAATTTTGTTCTTTTCAATGGCCGAGTAGTATTTCATTATATATATATATAATTTATATATAATTCATTTATATATATATATATATATATATATATATATATATGGCACAGCTTTTTTATTTACTCAGATCTTATTTCCACTTCTGTACACTGGTTCTAAGGACTATGAGAATTGAGTCTGTTTGAGACTCAATTCCAAATTTTCGGAGGAAAGTCTGATCAGTTCAGTTAGTCATAAAAACCAGGAGCATGGGACCATTTACACCTGCTGGACCTCTGTGTGTTTAAACCTAGATGTGGAAGGAAATTGACCAGCAACAGCATAGTAGGTAGTAATTCATGGACTTGGAAACCCTAAGTAGGATTTTGGGTTAGTATTAAATAGCTCAGCTCAAAAAAATGTTTGTCTCTCTCACTCATGTGTTCATATTCACTTAGTGAATTGCTCAGTTTGCTCAATAGACATTTATTGCTTCCTGAATTTAGTAGAAGGAACTGCAGTGAGTGAGAAATGTTTTCGAAGTTCCCAATCATACTTGAGCTGGTTTACCTGACATCTTGATATCGAGCTCATCAATGGAGAGATAATATTATTACTGTCTGTCTTTCTAATACTCAGAAAGCATGAGATTCCCTCATGTAATAGGATAATATACAACGCCTTTAAAAAATATGAAGCAATATTGAAAGTAGAGAGTTACTATTATTTATAACAGATGCTATGAAAATATAGAAAGTGATTTATAGAATATACAAATGAAAATCTCTGACTTTTAGGAGGTCATGAAGTTGTAGTGTTTTCTTTCTAATCTATGCTTCTTCAGGATGGTTAAAAAACAAAATCAAAAGAGTGAAAAAAATAATTAAAGACAAGATGATATATGACATATTGGGAAGGAACATGACTTTTTAAAAAAAATTTTTTAATCTCCTAATTAAATTATGTATTAAACACTGAAAGCTGCTTTAGAATTAAGACTTTTAAAAATAATAAAAAAGTAAAGCCTTTTAGTGATATATACCTAAGTGTAGTGAATTATTATTGTGTTCAAGTAAACGTTTTCAAGTTTTATTAACAGTTTTCTAAACAATCATCAGCTGTTTTGTGTGTGATATAAATATATGATAAGCACCTAATAGTTTAATAACATATAGTTTTCATGATTGGAATGTTCATAGTTTATAGTGAGCAGACTCAAAAATTATAATAAATTATTTAGATTTTCTAAAACCCTAATATACATAAACTTGATTGTGAGGCATGCATTTCCCGTATGAACAGAAATGGAACACAGAAACTTTTGTTCAGAAAACTGGTAATGGTTCAACAATGAAATACAAAGTATTTTCTTATTACTCAGAAAGTCAAGTGACAATTTTGTTGTTAAGAAGAAAATAAATCAAAGGACAAAGAGGATTAGAAACATACAGAAAAGGCAGTAAAATCGGCTAAGTAAACAAGCAGCATGTTTTAAATTAAATAGCTTTCCCCCAGAACACATTTTGCCAAAGGAGGAGAAGATAAATTGCCAAGATAGCTGGTTAGTTTTTGCTTGTTTTGTATTCAGCTGTGCCCACCTCTCTGTCAGGCATTGTATTTGGCGTTAGAGATGCAAAAATAATAAGATACACCCTGTGCCTCTTGCCTTTCGGATAGCTGGAGGAAAGGAGCAATGGGGATTGTTGTGGGTTTGGAATCCTTTGCAAAGAGGTGGAAGGATTCCGTGTTTTGCCCAGTCGCACCCCCTATGCTACACAGAAGCGGTAAGAGATGTCCTTTCACCGGTCCTGCTCTCGGTTCTTTCTGGCACTCAGTCTTGCCTGAAAGAACATCTCTTTTAGCCATTCCCTTCTATCCCTAGGGGGTTTTACTATAAGTGGATGTTAAATTTTATTCCATGGCTTATTTGTATCTAGTAAAATAATCCCATGATTGTGTGTTGATAAGGTCATTTCCGTTGATTTTTGAATGTTAAATGAACTTGCATTCCTGCGACACACCCCATTGGGTCACGATGTGCCATCTCTCTTATACATTACTGGATTCAGTTTGCTAACGTTAAGAATTGTTCTGTGTTCATGAGGGATATTAATTGGTAGTTTTCTTTTTTGTTTTTATAACTTTTTTTTCTAATTTCATAGGAGACTAAGACTAGCCTTTTAGAGAGCCTTTCAAAGTGTTTCAATCTCCCCTGTTTTCTGAAAGAGATTGTGCAGAATCAGTATTCATTAAAACCTTTTCAATAAAGTCTGAGCCTACATATTTCTGTGTGGGGATGTTTTATTTATTTATTTTTGTGTGTGGGGGGGATGTTTTAAAATAAAAATTTGTTTCAATAGATTTAGGATAATTTGGGTCATCTATTACATTTTTGGCAGTATATATATAGAGAGAGAAAGGGATAGATAGGGACAGACACACAGGAACGAAGAGAGATGAGAGGCATCAATCATCAGTTTTTTGTTGTGGCACTTTATGTGTTCATTGATTGCTTTCTCATATGTGCCTTGACCGCGGGCCTTCAGCAGACCGAGTAACCCCTTGCTCAAGCCAGCGACCTTGGATTCAAGCTGGTGAGCTTTGTTCAAACCAGATGAGCCTGCGCTCAAGCTGGCGACCTCGGGGTCTCAAACCTGGGTCCTCCACATAGTCCAATGCTCTATCCACTGCACTACCACCTGGTCAGGCTTGGCAGTTTATATTTTATCTTTCCAAGAATCAAAGCTATTTTCATTTAAATTAGCAAATTTAATAGCAAAAAAGTGTTTCCTAATATTGTTTTGTCTTTTAATGTCTATTTGATTTACAGTGATGTAGCCTCTCTACTTTCTAAAATGAGTAATGTGTGTTTTTTCTGTTTAATTCATGATCATTCTAGAGGGAGTTTTATAATTTTATTAATATTTTTAATAATGAGTTTATATTTAGTTAATATTCTCTCTTATTCTTTTTCTACTTTAAATTTTATTGATTTCTGCTATTTATTTATTTATTACTGCTTATTTTAGGTTTCATTTGTTTTTTCTTTTTAATTTCTTTTTATTTTTGAGAGGAGGGAGATGAGAAGCAGACTTCTTCATGCACCCCGACCAGGATTCACCTGGCAAAGTTCATCTAAGGCCGATGCTTGAATCAACAGAGATATCCTCAGCCTCTGGGGCTATGCTCAGATCAACCGAGCCACTGGCTGTGGCAGAGTAAGAGATAAAGAAGGGGAAAAGGAGGGAAAGAGAAGTAGATGGTCACTTCTCATGTGTGCCCTGACTGGGAATCAAACCTGGGATGTCAGCATGCTGGGCTGATGCTCCATCCACTGAGCAAATAGGCCAGGACTCTTTCTAATTTCTTAACATGAAAGATTAAATCATTGGTTTTGAGCACTTTTCTTTTTTCTAAAATACATTTTTGCTATGAATTTCTCACTCAGCAGTGCTTTAGTTGAGCCCCACGAATTTTGTATGTTATACTTATGTTCAAATCCAAATATTTTCTAACTTTCTGACTTCTTTTTGACGAGTGGGTTGTTTAGAAGTAACCTAATTTCAGATATTGCTATTGCTATATTTTAGATATCTATTTGTTATTGGCTTCTAGTTCATTTTCATCTGGTCTTATATCATACTTTGTATATTTTTTTATTTTAATATTATTAAAATTTAGCAATATAGACCTGTATATAGTCTGTTTTGAGGAGTAATCTATGCTTATAAAGAATATGCATTCTGCTTTTGGTTGAGTTGGTTGATAAAGTAAGTTGTTTTTATCTTCTCTTTATTGATTAATAATTTCCTATTTGTTCTATTAATAACCAAGAAAGTAATGTTGAAGTCTCCAACTATACTTTTGAATTTTTTATTTCCTCCTTACGGTTATTTCTGGTTTTCTAAAGTTTTATTTTTGAGGCCCTATTAGTTAGCACATAACTATTTAAGATTATTGAATTTTGATGACTTCATCTCTTTTTAGTTATATAAAGGCCCATTTTCTTGAAATGTATATTTCTTGTAAGATCCACATTGGTGTATATAAATAGAGCATTACCACTCTTGTAGAATTAAAGTTTGCAATGTTTATTTTTTCCATTCTTCAGGGTGTTTTTTTTTTTTGTGTGTGTGTGTGTGTGATAGAGACAGAGAGAGACAGAGAGAGGGACAGATAGGGACAGATAGACAGGAAGGAAGAGAGATGAGAAGAATCAATTCTTCATTGTGGCACCTTAGTTGTTCATTGATTGCTTTCTCATATGTGCCTTGACCGGAGGGCTACAGCAGACCAAGTGACCCCTTGCTCAAGCCAGCAACCTTGGGTTCAAGCCGGTGAGCCTTGCTCAAACCAGATGAGCCTGCGTTCAAGCTGGCAACCTCGGGGTCTCAAACCTGGGCGCTCCGCATCCCAGTGCGATGCTCTATCCACTGTGCCACCGCCTGGTCAGGCTAGGTTTTGTGTGTGTATATATATGTATTCATATATATATGTATTTATATTAAATTTCTCATAGGCAAAATGTACTTAAGTCTTGTACTCTATCTAGTCTGACAATTACTGATGTTTAATTATTGTTTTTAAACTATTTATACTTATGACAACCGTTGACACTGTGGGAATTTTAAATCTGCCACCTCAATAGTTCCTCCCTACTTTACGTGTGCTTTGTTCCTGTTTTCTGGTTGGCCCTTCCTTGAATTTGAACATATATATTTATTCTCCATTTTATCTTATTACTGGCTTATTAGTTTGCATCTTTTAAAAATATTTTCAGTTGTGGTTTCGGTGTTTACTATATGCATCTTTGATTAATCAAAGTTTATCTTCCAATTATATTATACCACTTCCGATATCATTTAAGAATCTTACAGCAGTGGATTTTTAACATTCACAGTCGCATTCTTTGTGCTCTTTGTGTCATACATTTTACTTAAAATATGTTTCAAAACCTTGTTTTTATTTCTATGAAAAGTAGTCAGTTATCTTTTTTTTATAATTATCCCTATTTTTTCTATTTCTCCTGATTTTTATTTCTTTGCGCTAGTCTAAATTTTCATTGTGTATTATACTCTTTCTGTCTGCAGTTTTTTCTTTAATGCTTCTTATAGTTCAGGTCTGCAGAAAGTGAATTATCTTTCAGCTTTTGATTGTCTGAAAAAGCCTTACCTCATTTTCATTTTTGAAAGCCCTTTTCATTGGTAAAGAATTCTGAGTTATAGCTACTTTTCTCTCAGTACTTTACAGATGTCACAGCGGCCTTCTAACATGTATAGTTTCTGACAAGAAGTCTTTGTACTCTTCAGATATGTATTCTGCTCCATTCTTTAAGAATTTATGAAAATTTAAGCTTTTTTTCCCTCTTATCTTCCTTAATGGTGGCTGCCTCTCCCTGCCATTGTGTGCCGAATGTGAAACAGTTCGTGGTTTCTAATGCCTCCTGAATGAGCTTGTCATCCTTTGAAATTCAGGTTAGCTGGTTATCTTGTGAAATTTGCTGTGTGATGTGCTCAACGGTAAGGTCTGGTTTTATAGGTTATCCAGCTTCCTCTCACTGTTAGGGTGGGGGAGATATCCTCTTGCAGTTTATTTCATCCTAAGTATGACCAGTACTCTAGAAGGCCACGTTTGATGGATTATTTTAAATATCTGTATAAATGTAAGACAAGGGATCTGCTAAGAGTGAAGAGTCTGATTGTGGTATGAAAATTTTAAGAGAATGAGAAGAGTTGGATAAAGGGAGGAAAAACTTGTTATAGAAATATAAAAAAAAATTTCAAAGTAACGTGAAGATGTGTTTGATGCTGGGTATCGTACTTTGCCATGGTACCAATAAGTATCACTGTGAATTTCATTTGCAGCATCTTGTTTCTATCATCAGTGATTTAAAGGGCATTCTCATTGGGATGTGGATACTTGCATGTGTAATTTACTAAAAATGAACAGGAAGGCTGAGACCAAACCTATGTGTTTATGGAGTCAGGTAAACTCATCCAGGCCTTTTCGGTGAAGCCAAAGCAGAAAGGATGAGAGTAAAGAAGCAGAAGATTAACCCAGGTATGGAGATATTTAGTTCAGTTTATAGAATAACCAGATAAAAAGTTTGAGGACACTCACTGAAGTAATTTAACAAAGTATAAACTTGCTAAAGAAAAAACTGAAGAAAAGAAATAGCAGATGATCTGGGAGAACATATCACAGTCAAATCAATGGCAGAAATGAAATGTGTTCCAAGACGATTGGAATTTAGGAAGCAAAAGAACAGGGAGACTAATATTCAGTAAGTTATCCATGTAGCTTATGACTATCAGCCACCTACAGACCTCAAAAGAGAGACAATCTTCAGAGAATAAGAGCAAGTAACAAGAAAGTACACTCAAAGATGTACTTTGAGGGATACAGAAAAGTAGCGGTCTGGAAGTGGCTTAATGAGCATGAAAGACTTGTGTGCATATCCTAATAATGAGTTATGTGAGGAATGGCAGAATTAGTACATACATTCTGGTCCCTGTGCAAAGAGGTGGAGGAAACATTCAGTAAAGAAACTGGTGATTCCAGCCTGACCAGGCAATAGTGCAGTGGATAGAGCATTGCACCGGGACGCAGAGGACCCAGGTTCGAAACTCCGAGGTCACCAGTTTGAGCGTGGACTCATATGGTTTGAGCAAGGCTCACCAGATTGAGCCCCAGGTCGCTGGCTTGAGCAAGGGGTCACTCAGTCTGCTATAGCCTCCCAGTCAAGGCATGTCTGAGAAAACAATCAATGAACAACCAAGGTGCTGCAATGAAGAATTGATGCTTCTCATCTCTCCTTCCTCTCTGTCTGTCCCTCTCTCTGTTTCTCTCTGTCTCTGTTACAAAAAAAGAAAAAGAAAAGAAAAGAAAAGAAAAGAAAGAAATGGTGATTCCAGAATAATCAGTAGAACATTTTGGGAGGGAGGACAGTAATTGATATTTGAGTCAGATATCACAAGATTTAGGGAAACAGAAGAAGGAAAAAATGATTAAAATCATTTGGGAAATCAAGACTAGCCAAGGCAATTTTGAAGGAAAATGAGAAAGAACTTAGCCACTCAACAACAAGCTTTGTTATAAAGCTACTCTGATAAAATAGTATGGAGAGACAAGTACACCAATGGATTAGTAGAGTAAATGGGGAGAAAAAAATCTAGATAATAAGTGGAAATTTGATACATAATAACTGTGAAATTACAGAGCAGTGGAAATAGAAAAACTATTTCAGTAAAAGGTTCTATGTCAGGTAGAGAGACTCATTGAAAAGGAACAGGAAATAATTCCTATTTTTTTTTATAATTTTTTTTATTTTTTATTTATTCATTTTAGAGAAGAGAGAGAGAGGGAGATAGAGAGACAAAGAGAGAGAAAGACAGAGGGGAGGAGCTGGAAGCATCAACTCTCATATGTGCCTTGACCAGGCAAGCCCAGGGTTTCGAACCGGCGACCTCAGCATTTCCAGGTCGACGCTTTATCCACTGCGCCACCACAGGTCAGGCCCTATTTTATAACATGTAGAAAAATGAAGCCCACATTGTCTGTAGATTTAAATGGTATAGGACAAACACATTTCTTGAATTGAAAGAATCAATACTGTTAAAATGTGCATACTACCCAAAGCAATCCATGGATTCAACGCAAACTCTATCAAAACTCTACTAGCATTTTTCACAGAAATAGAAAAAAAATAACTTTAAAAAATAATATAGAAAAGTATCTTCATGACTATGAGGCAGGAAAATTTTTCTTATTCAAAGTAGATAAATATTATCCATAAATAAAAGATTGTAATTTGAGGTTAAACTTTAGGGCCTTTAAATATCAAAGGAATTCATTGTATTTAAAATAAACCTGAGAATAAGTCAATCAGGGCAAGACAAGTAAAATATGATTTTACTTATATGTGAAACCTAATGAACAGAATGGACTAACAAGCAAAATAGAAACAGACTCATAGAGAGCAGGTGAACAGCTGTCATGGGGAGGAGGGGTGTTGGGTGAGGGAGGTAGAAGGATAGAGCGAAAAACAACAACAAAAAAGAAAAAGAACAACAGTGTGGTGACTGTTGGGGGGTTAGAGGTAGAGGATGGTGTAGGGGGGGTAAATGGAGAGGGACAATGACTTGACTTGGGGGGGTGAACACACAATATGGTGTGTACAGAGATGTGCTATAGAATCAGGCACCTGACACCTGTAAAAGTATGTTAACCAGTCTCACCCCAATAAAATTCCATTAAATAATAATAAAATATAATAATATAAACCTGAGAAAAGCAAGCCATAGTACGATTGTTTACACGAATTGTTTACAAGCCTGAAAGTAAGGAGAACTGAGAGTGACAAGGCCAGCCACAGACTTGACAAAACATTTCAGTGCATGTAACGTCCAGAAGGCCTGTACTTAGAAACAACAACAACAACAAAGAGCCTCAACTCGGGAAGGGAAACAATAATGAAACAAATACATGAATAGATCTGAAAAAGGTTTTTCTCAATGACGGAATCCAAAAGGGCAGACGAAGAAACGTTCCAACCCGTTAGCAATGACAGACATGCACCTTAAAACCAAGGAAGTACCTCTACTCATCCGCCAAAGTGACCAAAATTAAAATGTATCCAAACCAAGTTTTGGGAAAAATATGAAGCAAAGATGAGAATATAAATTTATAAATCTATTTTAGAAAACTGGTTATTGTCAACTAACTTTCAAAATAAATATGCATACCTTAAAAAAAAAATTCAGCCCTGGCCGGTTGGCTCAGTGGTAGAGCATCAGCCTGGTGTGCGGAAGTCCTGGGTTCAATTCCCAGCCAGGGCACACAGGAGAGGCGCCCATCTGCTTCTCCACCCCTCCCCCCTCCTTCCTCTCCATCTCTCTCTTCCCCTCCCGCAGCCGAGGCTCCATTGGAGCAAAGTTGGCCCGGGCACTGAGGATGGCTCCATGGCCTCTGCCTCAGGCACTAGAATGGCTCTGGATGCAACAGAGCGACGCCCCAGATGGGCAGAGCATCGCCCCCTGGTGGGCGTGGCATGCGGGAGCCTGTCTGCCTCCCCATTTCCAGCTTCAGAAAAATACGGAAAAAAAAACCCTCAAAACAAAATATGCATACCTTATGGCCCTGAAATTCTACCCCCACGTGTATATCTTACATAACATTTGAGCCCAAAAGTATAGTATATTCATATAAGGTAATACTATATAGCAATAAAAATGATTAAACTTCTGCAACATGAAATAATATGGCTAAATGTCACAAACATGATAGTGTTTCAAATAACTTTAAAAAGGGAAAAAATGGGAGGAAATACATACTGTATAATTCTACATATGTAAAATTCAACATAGGCAAAATTAGTATGCCAGTAGATACTGTTGGAGATGAGGGCGATGAAGAGAAATAAAGGAGGTTTTGGGGGTGCTGCTCATATTCTGTTTCTTGTCTTAGGTGAAGATTACACAGGTGTATTCATTATAAAATAACCTATCCATCTATGCATTTATGATTTGAAAACTTTTTCTAATGTTATCTTTCAATAACAGTTTAACTAAAAAGATGCATTTCAAAATTAAAAACTAAAAATATGTGAAAGTCAGGGTCTAATTTCTGGAGAAGTACATATTACCAAATTCCTAATTACCCACTTCCTTTAGACTTAACTTTTATGGTATATAGCTTCACTTCCATCAATAGTTTAATGTAGTTCTTTTCTCCTGTATGTAGACTCAACTGGCTTAAGTCCAATAAGCAACTCATTAAGATTAAAGATTCTCTGTTCTCAGCATACCTCCTAATCAATAATTCCTTAACTTTATGAAATTTGTGACACTTTTGCTTTTTCCCAGCAACAACATTTTATTAATGTCTACATAATTATAAAAGTACAATGTAACACTTTAATATTTCTACAAACCCAACTATAGCTAAAGTCAATGACAAATAGTATTAATCACTGGCAGGCTGCAACAATATATGATGATACAAAATACCCACATCATAGCTGATAGACACAATTTTGCATATAAAAGTTATTATAATTATGTAACTGTAACTTACTATAGGGTGAGTTATTCAAAAGCATAATATATTAAAATTAATAAGCACTTATATTTTAAATTATTTTATAATAGATCTTACTGTTTCAAATATCTCCATACGCTATTTCCCTGACCCACTGCCTGCTCTATAAGAACACCCTTTGTATATTTTGTTAAAATTATCTTTAAAAAGTGCCCTATTTTTAGATATGTCAGATCTCATGATGGAAAACATTTTCAGAAAAACTTTCATTGTATGCAACCAATAAATTACTGTGAATGCCTGAATTTTACGTATATTACATTAGGCACTCAAGGACTACCTACACATAGTTCACTGTGGGCAAGAGGATTAAAATTACACATAGAATGAATGGTTGATGTAGCTGGATATAACCCTAATAGGTCTTTATTTCAAGAGCCCTAGTTTAAACAATAAACACACTGGGCAGTGTTCTCATTTTAGAAAACAATATTCTTCCACATCTATGTTATTACATTAAAATATGCTCAGAAATAAGCATTGCACTGTGAAACATAAAAAAAGAATGGGGAAAGACGTGCCATTTGACTGAAATATATTTTATTATAGTTATATTTTACAGTTACAATCGATTGCATTTCTAGAAGCTTAGATGGCAAGTATATAAGAAAATATAGAGCCTAATTATTCCTAATACTTTTCTTTTTCCTATATTATCTAAAATTAGCTTAGTGAACAAATATTGTTGATTGGGCACATAGCTGAGCATCACTCAACCTTAAAAATATTTTCCTCAAATTTGTCATCAGCTAAATCAATGCCATTAACATGAATAGTTCAAAAGATTTCTCACTCCCTGATCATTTGATAAGGTTCACTGGCGTGCACTTAAGTTTAAATGTAGAACAGGGGTCGGGCCCTCTTCCCGGAAAGAATAAAATAATCTATGATAAAGAGATAATGAAGAGCAATGTTTCAGTTCATAAAAATATCAGTGCAGACAGACTCCTAGACTTAGAGATGGCATGTTCAGAATATTCCGCAAATTCAAGCTCGGATTGCACAGTTTGTTCTGTGTATTGTCCTACTGTCCTCAGTCACACGGCTACCACTCTGGCAGTCTGTGCAAATGTGTCAGCTCCCAAAGAGCAGGGGGTACTATCCAGGCTGAGAATATGCCTCCCATATGTTTCAGAATCAATGACTAATGTTATGAATAAGAAAAGTTGCCTCGGGCAGCCTTGGGGCGCCAAATTAGCTCTCAGAGCCCAGAGAATAACAGATGAAAGGGAAACCCAATCCGGGGTAGAAGGTGGAGGCAATCTCACAAAAATACTTGTTTTCTACTGATTATTTTCAGTAGTTGACCTGTGACAATGTAAGTATATCCCACCTGGGGACCATTTGCAAACACTTATCTTCCCCAAATACATGGGGTGGGGTATAAGTAGGTTTACAGTTGTGAGTAAGTGAACACAGAGTTAATAAAACTCTTGTAATAATCATAACCTGCTTGCCTCTTTCCACACGAAAAAACTGTAAACAATCCTTTGGCCCACCCTGTAAAGTGTGGTGTTACCTACGTCACAGAAAATGCAGAGTGCTTCTGGTTTTTGTATACATGGTGATCTGCACACTAGACGACTTGGGGGTAAAGGGATGGGGGTGTGAGTTATTCTGTGTGGCCACTGAGTTCTTCAGACCAACTTTTGCATCATTCTAGATTTGTCACCTAAGAAAATCTACCCAGGCTCATAGCACACTAAATAGAAACCCTGAGGTATCTGTTTTCCCCAAAAATCGAAGTTTTAACTACCTCCCAGTATTTTTATTAAGAAGGGCATTAGGGAGTGATGTCACGGAAATGGCACCGTGAGCAGCGCGTTCGACAGCTCTCCCCTAAATCACAACAAATTTATCAACTAGAAACAGAAAAATTTATCCTCGGAGCATTCCGGAGTTCCACACAAACTGATAGCGAAAGGACTGTTATCACTTGAATCTGAGAGACGAGGGTGTGGAGGAATCGACCACAGGGACGTTCTTTCAAACCGCAAGGAAGTGCGCCTGTGGTGAGTCAGCCCATATACTTGGGAACCGCGAGCCGCCGCGAGCGGCCGACGCGAGCCGCCACCGCGAGCCCCCGCAGGCCGCCGCGAGCAGCCGCGCACGCGACGGGTCCGGTTGAGCACCGCTGACGTTCCCAGCGGCCCGCACACAGCGAGTGGGGGTCGCCGGCCACCGGTGCCCGGAGCGCCCCATTCGCGCGCGTGCCTTGGGCATTCCACGCGCCCAGGGCGCCCTGCTGGCCCGCTCACCCAGGGGGCTCCATTATCCTGCGCCTGGTGCGGTCCAGCCGCCAGCGGCGGGGCGAGCGGGAGAGGCTTGGGAGATTCTCTCCGTGGGCGGGGCACCTCACTCAGCCATTCAAGCTAACAATCAAGCGTTGGGGGAGGGGCGCGCGCAGGCAGCCTAAAATACCTTCGGAAGCACAGCTGCGACCCAATCACTGAAATTAGCTTAACCCATGAAATCTGCGCACCCTCGGTTCTAATTGATAAGATCTCTCTCAGTTCAGCGATCCAAGACAAGAGGCGTGATATTTTTTAGTGCCTCTCGCTAAAGGGGCGGGGGCAACTTCTGATTGATAGAGCCTCCATATTCAGGGATAAACGCTAACAAGAAGGACTTGGCAGATAATAAGGTCTATACTACACTAGTCGTAAGCAGAGACTAGTGCCTCTTCTTCCCTGCAAAAACAGGCTACAAAGTGTGGAAAGCCTGGGTTGAGAGGTCCAACTAAATGATAGGCGCTGAACAGTCACCTTGACAACAATTGACTCCCACCCCCGCCTGATTACACTGGAGGCCCTGACTGTCAGAGCCTTTCCCAAAGCCTTGCACTGAGTGGGGATAGAGTGGGGATTTCCCAGCTCTTTGAGCCTCTTACTCCCCAGGCAGAAGCAGTTGCAGCCTTATAGCTGGATCACCAGGCTGCTAATTCAGAAAGGGGGGACTAGGAGAGAGAATCCAGGAAAGCAAACTCTCTCATCGTTGGACCCTGCAAACGCCAACAAGCCTTTACTTCCAGCAAGACTAAAGCCAATTATATGACATTGCCATAGAATCCCATCAACTGCAAATCCCTACCTAAGAGTGACACAGGGGCAGAGCCTGGGGTACAGAGTCACCGACCAGGAAGAGGGAGAGAAAAGAAAAAGGAAGAAGTTAACCTCTCAAAATCAAGAAAAACGCACAGACTTTACAACTTGATCCACTAATTTTTTTTTGTTGTTGTTGTTGTTGTTGTTTGTTTCTTCTATCTTTTTGCCTTTATTTCCTCCACCTCGGTCCTTCTATTCTCTGCCCATCTTATGCTTCCCCTTTCTTGAACTACACTACCCATGAGTGTTGCATTTTATTTTTCTTCTTCATCCTCACCCTCCTTTAAGGTTATACTCCAAAACACTTAACTCTCACTCTCTCCTCTTTTGTTTTGTTTTTTTTTTTGTCTTGCTTTATTTTGTTTGTTTCTCTTCCTATTTTATCTCTTCCTTCGTTTTTCTCTTTTTCTTATTTTTTCCTTTCTATTCGTCTTTTCTTTTCTCATTTTACTTTCCTCCCATATAATCCTCAATCACGAACATATTAGTTAATTTGAGACTCAAGGCTTTTTTTTGGCTTTATTTCTCTTTTTTGCTTTTGTTTTTATTTTTTTTCCTTGTTTGTTTATTTTTGTGGCATTTTGGGTCCTCCCAACCCAAGGTCTCCATTGTATTTAGTCTTTGCTCCACTTAATACAACAGATTTTTACTTATTATTTTTATTTTTTCTTCTTTATTATTCTTTTTTGGTCCTTTTTTCTGGTTCCCTCTTATCCCTCTCATTATATCTCTTAGTTGACCATCACTTACAAGCAAATCATCTTATGCTTGTCTAAGATTTTCTTCCTTTTTTTTTTTTTTTTTGCATTTAGTAGGTCCCTACTCCCTTTTTTTTGCCCCTTGAACTCTTCACACCAAATCAGGCCCTCCATTATAGGCACAATATTTCCCTGAGGAGGGGAGAGGAGGGAAAGAAAAGAGAGAAAAAAAGGGGGAAATAATAAATTATTACTGTTTTTTTTTTGTGGGGTGTTTTACCTTTTTTTTTTACTTTTTACTCTTTATTAATTCTAATTAGTGCTATCAATAAGACCACCCTCAGATGCCGATAAGAAAGAGGAAATCGAATATTATGGATACAAAAGAAAGAGAGGTAACACAAATAGATGTGGAAAAATCTATGGAGAAAAGACTTAACATATTGGAAGCCTTGGAGCTAAATGACAGAGAATTTAAACTAGAAATCTTAAAAATACTCAGAGATATACAAGAAAACACAGAAAGGCAATATAGGGAGATCAGAAAACAACTCAATGAACACAAAGAATATATTACCAAGGAAATTGAAACTATAAAAACAAATCAAACAGAAATGAAAAACTCAATTCACGAGCTGAAAAACGAGGTAACAAGCTTAGCTAACAGAACAGCCCAGATTGAAGATAGGATTAGTGAAATAGAAGACAAACAACTTGAGGCACAACAGAGAGAAGAAGAAAGAGACTCAAAAATAATAAAAAACGAGAAAGCCCTACAGGAATTGTCTGACTCCATCAGAAAGAATAACATAAGAATAATAGGTATATCAGAGGGAGAAGAGAAAGAAAATGGAATGGAGAATATACTCAAACAAATAATAGACGAGAACTTCCCAAGCCTGTGGAAGGAACTAAAGCCTCAAATTCAAGAAGCAAACAGAACACCAAGTTTTCTTAACCCCAACAAACCCACTCCAAGGCACATCATAATAAAGATGACACAAACCAATGACAAAGAAAAAATTCTCAAGGCAGCCAGGGAAAAGAAGAGTACAACATATAAAGGAAGGCCTATTAGATTATCATCAGATTTCTCAGCAGAAACTCTACAAGCTAGAAGAGAGTGGACCCCAATATTTAAAGCCCTGAAAGAGAGGAACTTTCAGCCAAGAATACTATACCCATCAAAGCTATCCTTCAAGTATGAAGGAGATATAAAAACATTCACAAATACAGAAAAGATGAGAGAATTTATCAACAGAAAGCCCCCACTCCAGGAAATACTAAAGGGGGTTTTCCAACCAGATTCAAAGAACAAAAGAAAACAACACCACAAGTAACAGCTCCACCAAGAAAACAATAAAACCAAACTTAAACTGTGACAACAAAGGAAAAAAAGGGGGGAGAGGATGGAGATTAACAGTAGCAAAGGATGATGAAGTGCAGAAATACTTATAAGATAGGGTACTACAATGAATATGGTAGGTACCCTTTTCATTACTTAATGGTAACCACCCTTAAAAAAACCACCACAAAAACACTTGACTTAAAAAAGGTAGCAACAGAGGAAAGAAGTATGGAACACAAACAAACAAAAACAAATGATAGAAAAACAAAAGAGAAGAATCAAACTAGATACAAAACTAACAGAAAGCAATTTATAAAATGGCAGTAGGGAACCCACGAGTATCAATAATTACACTAAATGTAAATGGATTAAACTTACCAATAAAAAGACACAGAGTAGCAGAATGGATTAAAAAAGAAAATCCAACTATATGCTGCCTACAAGAAACACATCTAAGCAACAAGGATAAAAACAAATTCAAAGTGAAAGGCTGGAAAACAATACTCCAAGCAAACAACACCCAAAAAAAAGCAGGCGTAGCAATACTCATATCTAATAATGCTGACTACAAGACAGAAAAAGTACGCAGAGACAAAAATGGTCATTTCATAATGATTAAGGGGAAGTTGAATCGAGAAGACATAACAATCCTTAATATATATGCACCAAACCAAGGAGCACCAAAATATATAAGACAGCTACTTATTGACCTTAAAACTAACAAAAATACAATCATACTTGGAGACCTCAATACACCGCTGATGGCTCTAGATCGGTCATCCAAACAGAGAATCAATAAAGATATAGTGGCCTTAAACGAAATACTAGAACACCTGGATATGATAGACATCTACAGGACACTTCATCCCAAAGTGACAGAGTATACATTTTTCTCTAGTGTACATGGAACATTCTCAAGAATTGACCATATGTTGGGCCACAAAGACAATATCAGCAAATTTAGAAAAATTGAAATTGTACCAAGCATATTTTCTGATCATAAAGCCTTGAAACTAGAATTCAACTGCAAAAAAGAGGGGGAAAAACCCACAAAAATGTGGAAACTAAACAACATACTTCTAAAAAATGAATGGGTCAAAGAAGAAATAAGCGCAGAAATCAAAAGATATATATACAGACAAATGAAAATGAAAATATGACATATCAGAATCTCTGGGTTGCAGCAAAAGCAGTAATAAGAGGAAAGTTCATATCACTTCAGGCCTATATGAACAAACAAGAGAGAGCCGAAGTAAACCACTTAACTTCACACCTTAAGGAACTAGAAAAAGAAGAACAAAGACAACCCAAAACCAGCCGAAGAAAGGAGATAATAAAAATCAGAGCAGAAATAAATGAAATAGAGAACAGAAAAACTATAGAAAAAATCAATAAAACAAGGAGCTGGTTCTTTGAAAAGATCAACAAAATTGACAAACCCTTGGCAAGACTCACCAAGGAAAAAAGACACAGGACTCAAATAAATAAAATCCAAAATGAAAGAGGAGAGATCACCACAGACATCATAGATATACAAAGAATTATTGTAGAATACTATGAAAAATTATATGCCACCAAATACAACAATCTAGAAGAAATGGATAAATTCCTAGAACAATACAACCTTCCTAGACTGAGTCATGAAGAAGCAGAAAGCCTAAACAGACCAATCAGCAGGGAGGAAATAGAAAAAACTATTAAAAATCTCCACAAAAATAAAAGCCCAGGCCCAGACGGTTATACTAGTGAATTCTATCAAACATTCAAAGAAGACTTGGTTCCTATTCTACTCAAAGTCTTCCAAAAAATTGAAGAAGAAGCAATACTTCCAAACACATTTTATGAGGCCAACATAACCCTCATACCAAAACCTGGCAAGGATGGCACAAAGAAAGAAAACTACAGACCAATATCTCTAATGAATACAGATGCTAAAATACTAAACAAAATACTGGCAAACCGAATACAACAACATATTAAAAAAATAATACATCATGATCAAGTGGGATTCATCCCAGAATCTCAAGGATGGTTCAACATACGCAAAACGGTTAACGTAATACACCATATCAACAAAACAAAGAACAAAAACCACATGATCTTATCAATAGATGCAGAAAAGGCTTTTGATAAAATACAACACAATTTTATGTTTAAGACTCTCAACAAAATGGGTATAGAAGGAAAATATCTCAACATGATAAAGGCCATATATGATAAACCATCAGCCAACATCCTATTAAACGGCATAAAACTGAGGACTTTCTACCTTAAATTAGGAACAAGACAGGGTTGTCCACTCTCTCCACTCTTATTCAACGTGGTGCTAGAAGTTCTGGCCAGAGCAATCAGGCAAGACAAAGAAATAAAAGGCATCCATATCGGAAAAGAAGAAGTAAAGCTATCACTTTTTGCTGATGATATGATCCTATACATCGAAAACCCGAAGGACTCCACAAAAAGATTATTAGAAACAATAAACCAATACAGTAAGGTCGCAGGATACAAAATTAACATACAAAAGTCCATAGCCTTTCTATATGCCAACAATGAAATATTAGAAAACGAACTCAAAAAAATAATCCCCTTCACGATTGCAACAAAAAAAATAAAATACCTAGGAATAAACATAACAAAGAACGTAAAGGACCTATATAATGAAAATTACAAAGCATTGTTAAGGGAAATCGAAAAAGATACAATGAGATGGAAAAATATTCCTTGTTCTTGGATAGGAAGAATAAATATAATCAAAATGGCCATATTACCCAAAGCAATATACAAATTTAATGCAATTCCCATCAAAATCCCTATGAGATTTTTTAAAGAAATGGAACAAAAAATCATCAGATTTATATGGAACTATAAAAAACCCCGAATAGCCAAAACAATCCTAAGGAAAAAGAATGAAGCTGGGGGCATTACAATACCTGACTTTAAACTATATTATAGGGCCACGATAATCAAAACAGCATGGTATTGGCAGAAAAATAGACACTCAGACCAATGGAACAGAATAGAAAGCCCAGAAATAAAACCACATATATATGGTCAAATAATCTTTGATAAAGGGGCCAACAACACACAATGGAGAAAAGAAAGCCTCTTCAACAAATGGTGTTGGGAAAACTGGAAAGCCACATGCAAAAGAATGAAACTCGACTACAGCCTGTCCCCGTGTACTAAAATTAATTCAAAATGGATCAAAGATCTAAATATAAGACCTGAAACAATAAAGTACATAGAAGAAGACATAGGTACGAAAATCATGGACCTGGGTTTTAAAGAACATTTTATGAACTTGACTCCAATGGCAAGAGAAGTGAAGGCAAAGATAAATGAATGGGACTACATCAGAATTAAAAGTTTTTGCTCAGCAAGAGAAACTGATATCAAAATAAACAGACAGCCAACTATATGGGAACTGATATTTTCAAACGACAGCTCAGATAAGGGCCTAATATCCAAAATTTACAAAGAACTCATAAAACTCAACAACAAACAAACAAGCAATCCAATAAAAAAATGGGAAGAGGATATGAACAGACACTTCTCCCAGGAAGAGATACAAATGGCCAACAGATATATGAAAAGATGCTCAGCTTCATTAGTTATTAGAGAAATGCAAATCAAAACTACAATGAGATACCACCTCACTCCTGTTAGATTAGCTATTATCAACAAGACGGGTAATAGCAAATGTTGGAGAGGCTGTGGAGAAAAAGAAACCCTCATTCACTGTTGGTGGGACTGTAAAGTAGTACAACCATTATGGAGGAAAGTATGGTGGTTCCTCAAAAAACTGCAAATAGAACTACCTTATGACCCAGCAATCCCTCTACTGGGTATATACCCCAAAACCTCAGAAACATTGATACGTGAAGACACATGTAGCCCCATGTTCATTGCAGCACTGTTCACAGTGGCCAAGACATGGAAACAACCAAAAAGCCCTTCAATAGAAGACTGGATAAAGAAGATGTGTCACATATACACTATGGAATACTACTCAGCCATAAGAAATGATGACATCAGATCATTTACAGCAAAATGGTGGGATCTTGATAACATTATAAGAAGTGAAATAAGTAAATCAGAAAAAAACAAGAACTACATGATTCCATACATTGGTGGAACATAAAAATGAGACTAAGAGACATGGACAAGAGTGTGGTGGTTACCAGGGGTGGGGGGGGGGAGGGAGGACATGGGAGGGAGGGAGGGAGAGAGTTAGGGGGAGGGGGAGGGGCACAGAGAACTAGATAGAGGGTGATGGAGGACAATCTGACTTTGGGCGAGGGGTTTGCAACATAATTTGATGACAAAATAACCTAGACATGTTTTCTTTGAATATATGTACCCTGATTTATTAATGTCATCCCATTACCATTAATAAAAATTTATTAAAAAAAAAAAAAAAAAAAGAAGGGCATTAGGTTTTACAATTTCCAGAAATTATCTTATTGAATATTGTGGGAATCTAAATAAAATCTGCAGCTCTATTCTACTTATCATTGAATCCTCTGCCCCGAGGATGGAAATGACCACAGAACATTAGACTATACTTTTCTACATTTGATTCCCAAACTTGACAGACACAGTGATTGAAAAAACTCAATGGGGTATCTATTTGTCACTTACAGGAATCTTTTAACATCTCTATTCCAACTTTGCCATATAACTATAAACATTCAAGGGTACATAGGAAATATTAATAACGTTTGTTTTTAAAACCTCATTCCTAACATCTTTCCATTTATTGTATTTTCTTATAATGTAGTTCCCAACTTCTATAAATGTAGCAATAAATCTTGAGTATAGATCTTAATAAGATTAATTTGGTTCATAAATAGATAAAAAATATGTTTTAAGATTTGTTTTTTCTCTCTCCCTTTCTTTGTTTCTTCTTTTCCTTCCTCCCTCCCTTTTTTCCTTCTTTCTTTCCTTTCCTCCTTCCTTCTTTCCTTCCTCCCTCCCTTCCTTTCTTCCTTCCTTCCTTCCTTCTTTCCTTCCATTCTCTCCATTCTGTCTTCCTTTCTTCCTGCCACTCTTCCTGTCTTTTTTATCTCCCTCGTTTCCTTTCTTCTTAATTTCTTCCTTCCTATTAGAGCTACCAAAAATGTCAAGTGACTTGTCAGACAAAATATATTCCTGTCAAACCCACATAACTCTGAGAAATCACAGTGAATCATCTAGTTCATAATACAGTAAGATATCACCATTCTCTCTACTTGGACACATGCTGAAAACGAATGCAAATCCTACTTCAATAAATGTGCCCATGTCATAAAAACAACAATAAATGTAAGACATGCTCATAAAAGTCTACTCTATCTTGTTTAGGATCCAGGGTCGAGTTATAAATTTAAGATGCTCAGTGATAGTTATCACTCCTTCGCCTTCCTGCTGCCATTGTGATCCAAAGGAAAATTAATGTGAAACTCTAAAATAAGAAGAAGGAAGCCATTCAAGTTCAAATTTTCTTCATGGTGATTATTTCAATGTGCTTTGCATTGCAGGTGTCGCTGTTCCTTCACAAAGTGTCTAATTTTTCAATGGCTATTCCTGCACTGTTTATGTCCTAAGTTCTTTAAGTCCATCTGTAAGTGATCTAGCATGGTCACCAGTCTTTCAACTTCATTGGTCACTAGGGGAAGAGCTGGTTTATGCTTATGTTTCCCTGCCACCTTCCAAATAAACCTCTTCTTCATTGCTCATAGTTATTCTTTGTGGATTTAGATATATCCATAGACCAATCAGCACATGCTTATAAAACAACCAACAGGAGAAACAGATTGTAATAGGTACTATGTGCAGACCAAAAATAAAGACAAAGGAAAATCCCTTTCCCTTAGACTTTTTTAAAGTTGCTGAAATGATGAAAGACCATGGAAAAATTGAACATATTGTAGCAGTTCAGGGGCAGAGAAGTCAAGTGAAAAATTAATGCTAGAGGCATCCGGATTTAAGATTAGCATAAAACTCTCTGGATTTTGTTTCTCATGAAGAAATTCTGACTTGATCCCTCTTGAAAGATAATTAAGGTATTTTATAGGCAAAGAAAAATGGGCCAAAAATCAACGGTATCTGAAAGGTATAGGCAAAGAGAATGTATAAATCATATTTGAGCTCTGGTAAATGATCAGCTAAAGTGAAAGCTTTTAATAGGTGGATAGTGGGAGATAAGTATATTAAATAGTTTAGTTCACATGATAAGAAACCTCAAGTACACTGCCAATGAATAAATCATGTATAAATGAAGAGCCACTGAAATCTTTTAGCAAGAGAATGAAGCAGGTTTTCCGGATAGGCTTTGTAGCAACATGCAGTGTATGCCAGAGCCAGGACACCCGGGTACTGCCATGCCCATTATTTAACATTCTTACAGTTTTGAAACAAGTCAAAAGCTCTTTTTAGATATCATATGATAGTGTAAGAGTTCCCCTTTCCCATCTAGCATGGCATTATACTTCTCAACATGAACTCCTCTTGACAGCAGATGTCAGAGAGGAAGCTTTCCCCAAAGCTGTTCCACATGTTCACAATCCGTCCATCTCTGAATAAGCCAGGCACACCCACGAACACAACATGTTTGTCCAAGAAGAAAGTTTGGCAATTCCAAGCTGTTCTCCTTTCCTAACCTTTCAGTTATAAGATGTCCTTGATTTGTAAGATGGTTTCACACTCTAATTCTTTTCTTCCTAGTTAGTAGAAGGTCCAGCATTCACTTCCTCCAATGCCCTTGAAGGGTATTGCTTTCTACCGTGTATTATTGTGTTTCTCAAATTTATTTTGCTTGGCTTGTAAATTACAATCAATTATATGCATCTGTAATGAATAAAGAACAATGAAAGCTACTATTCTTTTCTCAGCTAAGTCATCCATACTTTTAAGAAGACTCTAGCTTTCTAAGAGCTCATGGACTCACTGAGTGGTGTTGCACAGTTTAGTGGGTGCTGTTAACTTGTCTTTAAAATTTGGTTCTTCGTCTTCCTAGGGACTCAACTTTACTTATTTTCAAGTTTGCCTTGAAGTTAAATGTTTTCATGTTGAACTGAGTTGAAATCAATGGAATATAATCAAAAGTAATAAGTGATAGTTGAGCACACTGTTTAAAACTTTTATATATACTTGCCACATCGTTTCTCCTATGGCAAACTGGAAGAAAGATAATCCCTAGGTGGACTTCATAAATCACATATGGAGGGTAACAAAATCTTTTTAATCCATATCCTTGATGATTTAGGACAGTAGGTCATCCTATCGATGTGTTCACCTATCCACTATTGGTACATGAGTAAGAAATTGACTTATACTCTTACAGAAGCTGTGTTCTGCTCTATTTTATTCCATTCCTTCCCATTCTGTTTCATTCCATATGAGACCAGTGTATATTTTGCAAACTTATTTTTCCATAGCAGTTAGTTTTCCATAACTACACACAGACAACATTTGGTTTGTTCTATCGTGAATAACACAAAAGTGGTTTCAAAAAGATACACATTCTTGAAAAGTAAAATATTAATAATTAATTTTGTGGTTAACAAAGCTTGAAAATATAGAAATTAAAGGGAAGCCTGGTTACAGGATTATTCAAACATTCACCATAAATACAACATAATTGGGCATATTTAGATGACTAATTACTGTCAAGGCTTTTTATTTAGTGTGCTTGGTTGAAAGTAGCTTTTTAAAATATTTGTGTGTCACCAGTCCCATTTTTATGTGTCTTATCACTTTATTTTCTAGGATTTAAGTAAGGTGAGTAAAGAATTACTATTTGCCATATATAAAGGCAAACATATTTTGAAGAAACTTTTTTAATCATGTTTTTCAAATATAAGTTCATATGTGGACTGTATATCTATCTATCTTTCTATCTTTCTATCTATTGATCTATCTATCTATCTATCTATCTATCTATCTATCTATCTATCTATCTATCCATCCATCCATCCATCCATCCATCTATCCATCCATCCACTTCTTAGAAGGTCAGCTATTTTGGTGAGTTGAACAGGACTGCTTTAACCATATAAGAAACAACCTGTGTATGCCATGCAGTGACTTAATTAATAAATTTCTAAATCTGTTAAAAATAAAAATGTCCATGTTGAAGGAACAGTTAGAACTAGAGTAGATTTTAAAGTTACCTCTACCACTTTTTTACACAATGATATTCCATTCACAGTTAAAGTCTTTACATTTTGTTGAACACCTATTGGTAACTATCTGATCATTTTTTATTTTAGTCTTAGAGTGCTTTAATGGTTTTGGAAACATATTCTGTCTCTCATTGTTTTTTTGTTTTGTATTTTTTCTATGTGCAGGTGATGAACATGATGTAGACTTGAACTTTTTTTCTGAAGATAACAGGAGTCCTAGGGTCTTTGACAACTAAACTTTAATAATATCTTCTAAAGCATTTTACATTACAAAAAAATTCTCATTTAAGTTGGCTTATTGTTTCTGGTGGGCTTTGTTTTGTTTGGGTTAATAACTGGAGATCACAAATGACTAATTCACTGGTTTACAGCATTTTTGTATTCTTTATTGGGGCACAAGTCCACTGTGTAAACTTGCATTTTAGGATAGTAACCGATTAACATTTTAATATTAATTTGAAAGTAATAATAGTCACATTTGCTTAATTCTAAGATTTTAATGATAAACTTCACTAAAAGTTTTTATTTTATTATTTATTTGTATGTTTATTCAGATTGGGTTTTCTCTCAAGAATTTTGCTACGGTTTCCTCAGAATTTTATTCTTATCATCTGAGTGATGATGTTTCACATGCAATATTAGAAAATTTTGTTCTTTTCTTGCTATTACATTTTCTTTGTACTAATATTGATTATACAAGTGACCTAGTTAAATTTAACTAATAAGCATGCCTCATTTTTCTACTTAGTGCTGAAGACATATCTGCAATACATTGCCAAACTCCAGCAGTGAACTCATCTTAAATATAACGTGCAATATTCCTATGTGCATCACTCGAATCATCTTAATGATTGGATACACAGTATCATCAGTATTAAATCGAAGTCACTTGTTGATTTTTGATTCTAAAACATAAAGAAAACAATGTGAGCACAACTACGGTGGTGAATCATTCACTCATTGCTGTGATTCCATCATTCAGTGCCTAACAATAGAAATCTAATTGTTCTTCCTTGGTCCAGAGTTCCTGATCACACATAGAAATTCCCTATTTATTCCTTTATTTCCTACCGATGTTAAACATTGTCCAGTATTGTCATTTAAACAAAAGGAGAAAATGCAAACACAGTCTGGGTCTTCACTGAGGTTACATGCTAGGAGAGCGATTTTAGATGACAACATGGAGTAAAATCCTCTTGGAAAAATGTACAATATCTTTGCAATTAAAGAGCATTATTTTAATAATTATTTTTACTATTAATAATTAACAAATAGATTAAGTTCTATAAAGACATTAACTGGTAATTTTCTTTTTCATTTCTATTTATTTTAGAGTTCTCAATTTAATATGTGCTGTATAATGTTTATTAAGTGTCAGTTTTTCAATGCTCTTATGGGTAGTACATTTTTTAACTAAGTCTTTGCAACAATATTTTGGGATAAGAATTATGATTTTTCCAAGTTTATATGGGAAATCTAAGCAGTGTGACAGTAGGCAACATGTCCAAGAGCCCACTGCCGGTGAACAGCTGAGTTTGGATCCAAATACAGTCAGATGGAGGCAGTAACCAGGGTGTTGTGCTGACTCTTCACACAGTCAAACTGTAATTATTTCTCAACAATAACAGATACATACATACATAAAACTAAGCACAGAAATAAATGTCACTGTGCCATTCTCACTGGTTTCTCGACTTTCTTTCCAGCAGGATGGCTGACTATCTTTTCTTTGAAAGCCAAACCGAGAAAACTCAGAGAAATGTATTTTTCTATTTGTGCTCTTGATTTTTCCTTGGGGATTATGTTGTTTATTTTATATTTTTTGTTTCATATTTGTGTTTATCTTTTTTACCTTTTTAACTGTGGTAAAGTTTATACTACATAAAATTTACCATCTTAACTGTTTTCTTTATGTGTACAGGTCTGCAGTGTTAAGTACATTTAAACTGCTGCACAAGCAATCTACAGAATTCTTTTTTTTTTTTTTTTTTTTTTTTTTTGCAAAAAGAAAACTCTCCATTTCTCCCTCCCCTCAGCCCATGGCAACCACCATTCTACTTCTTGTCACTATGAACCTGACTATCCTAGGTACCTTATATAAATGAAATCATAAAGTATTTGTCATTTTGTGACTTTCTCATTTCACTTCAAATAACGTCTTCGAGGTTCATGCATAGCTGGCTCTTCTATAACATCAGAATTGCCTTCCTTTTTCAGGTTGAATGGCATTTCATTGCATGTATATATCTCATTCTGTTTATCGATTCATCCCTTGGACACCTGGGTTGCTTACTGTTCTTTGTTTTTTTGTTTGTTTTTAAATGTGTAAGTGTATTTTTATTTATTTATTTATTTATTTATTTTTAACAGAGACAGAGAGAGAGTCAGAGAGGGATACATAGGGACAGACAGACAGGAACGGAGAGAGATGAGAAGCATCAGTCATCAGTTTTTCCTGGCCACACCTTAGTTGTTTATTGATTGCTTTCTCACATGTGCCTTGACCGTGGGCCTTCAGCAGACTGAGTAACCCCTTACTCAAGCCAGCGACCCTGGGTCCAAGCTGGTGAGCTCCTGCTCAAACTAGATGAGCCCACGCTCAAGCTGGCGACCTCGGGTTCTCGAACCTGGGTCCTTCCACATCCCAGTCCGACACTCTATCCACTGCGCCACCGCCTGGTCAGGCCTGTTATTTGTTTTTTAAAGACTGTTTACATTCCTTATGCCTCAACTGATGCTTGAAAACTTCTGAAACATAAAATTCCACCACTAATTTTATGTCCCTAATTTGGAGTCTCACAATACATTTTATAATCTGGGATAAATGAGAATTGAGATTTCTATAATGTAAAGATTTTTAGTAATAGTTTTAAGAGTCAAATATAGGCTTTTACATTTGAAAAAAGAAAAGAAAATCATGCCATCTTTAAGACACTTTATCAATGGTCCTGGCTGGTTGGCTCAGCGGTAGAGCATTGGCTCGGCCTGTGGAACTCTCAGGTTTAATTCCCAGTCAGGGCACACAGAAGAAGTGATCATCTGCTTCTCCACCCCTCCTCCCTTCTCTCTCTTTCTCTCTTTCCCTCTCTCCCTCTTTCCCTCTTTCCCCCTCACACAGCCACGGCTCAAATGGTTTGAGCAAGTTGACCCCAGGCACTGAGGATGGCTCCATGGCCTCATTTCAGGTGTAAAAATAGCTTGGTTGCTGAGCAATGCAGCAAACCCCCCAAATGAGCAGAGCATCACCCTATAGAGGGATTGTTGGGTGGATCCCGGTTGGGGCCATGCAGGAGTCTGTCTCTCTGTCTCCCCACCTTTCACTTTAATAATAATAATAATAATAACAATAAAAAATAGTTTATCAATAATGATTTGATTATATATTTTCTTTCCAGTTAAACAATAACAAGGAATGCCATATAAACTATAAATACGCTTTCCAGTAATAAAACTAAATGAGGGTAGGCGGAGTTTCAATTCTAGCTCCATAAATTCCCAAGCTAAAGGAGTTACAAAAATGAGTTTAAACTTCCATTTTTCTTCTTTGTTAAAAAGGAGGTGAGACTAAAGGTCCTTTATGTCCTCTTACTCTGTGAACTGATCATCTCCTTGCTCAGCGTACGTGGAAGTTGAGGCTGACAGTGTTTTTCACAAGTGCAGAAACTCACCTAACGTCAATTCCCTTGGAGAACAAATTTTGACTTGGCAAAACAAAGTTCTAAAAGAAGGAGAATTTCCACAATATACACTTGCATTTAGAGAGTAAATCCATATGCAGACAGGAAATAGGAGGCAACGATTAGGAAATGAAAAGTCACCGTGGCAAACACCTCAGTGGGAAACGGCATACCCTCCACCTTGCAAAGAAAATATGTTTTTTTTTCAGGTGCATCCTTCTCCAAAGGCCACACTCACACACACACACTCACACACACACACACACACACACACACATGTTTTGCACATGGGCACTGGGTTTATTCTAGCATTAGAATAAACTCTAATTCTAGTGTTTATTTTTAAGTGGGTATTTTCAAGTGAGCAGCTCGTGTGCACACTGTTGGCGACGTTGTCAAGGTTAAGTGCAGTGTCGAGGTGTTTTAAAACCTAGGGACCTCTGAGTTGTCCCAAAGTATTTATTTCTCATGACCCTATTATTTGATCCCAGGACTCCCACTAACTGTACTGCATATAAAAAGTAATTTTTTTTGTCTAGCTTCGGTCTTCTATGACCTAGTAAAAAATGTACACTATTTCCAAGAAACACTCTGTTATGCCATCTAGTTTCGGATTTTCATGTGTGTCGCTTCTTATGGTACAGAGATAATAACTTTAAAATTGAAAACTCAAAAAATGCTTCTTCTAAAATAATTTCCCATAGTCCAGTTTATACCGAGTTCATAAGCACGGGCCAGCCCCACAAGTGTTGTGTGCACATCAGCAATATTTCTAGTCTCGTTAGCTAACCCAGTTAGATCAAATCTGGAAGAACACCAAGTTGTCTTGGAAGTGAAGAAATAAGTGTAGCTGACCCCACGTTTTCAGTGAACGGAAGGGATTCTTGTGAATTTCTAACAAATAATTTGACTTTGGCGACTGTGTTTGTGTTTTCAAATCCATTGATATCATTAAATGAACCACTTAAATTCAAATGTTATCAAGCTGTAGTTCAGTCCTGCAGAATGCAAATGTCATTTCCCAAAGCATAGATTTAATCTCACCAAATTTCTTTATACTGTACCTTCTCATCAGAACGACTCTCATTTCTCCTCCCTGGATTTCTGTGGCTTTCCCCCTCTCTCTCAAAATCAGTCTTATAAAGGAAAAACAATTTTATATGCATTTCTACGTATTCACCTGCCCATAGTTGTGCTATTTTTTTGCATGACTTTCATGATATATCTTCGTTAAGGAATCAGATGTAATTGTAGCATGGTTTTCATAGGATGTCAGCATTTCCTCAACCCACTTGCACGATGATCCAACATCTGCAATAGAACAGATCAAACCTGGTTTGAAAACAGGATTGAGACCAATATAGCAGAATCCCTGTGCCCTTTCTGCCCAAACCAGGATCTCTACAGAGATATTTCCCCAAAACAGAGCCTTAGTTTACCACCAACCTTATGCATGGGTTTTATGGACGCCAACTTGGTCAAGAAACATGTGAATGAAAAAGTTCCCAACTTTCATAAATATTTGCATCTTGGGTATAATTTATAGCAAGGAAGCCTACTTTAACCTGACTGCACTTTTCAGGGTGCTAAGGGTCAAAGACCCTTCTGAAGGCGGGCTAGCTTTCTGTGGTACCTTCCCAAACGGAGGCCTAATAAAAGGTAGACCATGAATAACTCAGGAGTTACTTGAACTAAAGGGAGTTCCAGTCCATTTTAGAGTCCGGGTAAGTCTTTTCTAGAAAAGTGTCATTCAAATAGCTGCCATACTTTAACAAACCATGTAGTTTTAAAAGCCATTATAAAAGAAAACTTGGTAATTTTTGTGATTGGTATGAAGGCAAAGGCACTGTGTTGGTTTTCAGGGAAGTCCGCAGGTGGAGAGTATTATTGCTAGCGCATTAATTCCTTGGTGGTGATTTGGACAGTGGCTCATCAGAAATCACAGAAATCGGGCTCTGAGTGACAGTGCCTCCTGTTAGTCATTGTAACCAACACACATTCCCTGAGTGCGGATATATGTGTGCAATAATGTGCTGGGCTTGCCTTCTGCTGTTTCCACCTGCAGCCATTTTCAAAACAAAGCCTCATTGACTGACGATGCTCCCGGGAGAAAGAAACATTTTAGCTTCTGTTCTCATGGTAGGCAACACTGCTGCCTTCCCGCAGAGATCTCAGAGGGTCCTCATTTTGCTCTATGACAATGACAAGCATGGGTTTTTCCCCCTTCTGAATAAAGATTTAATTTCATCTACACATGAACAAAAATGAGGGAAAGCTCATTAGCAAACATTATTTAACATAGTTCTTTTTATACGAGACAGTTTCCCCAAAATTATAGTCATTGTAAAGAATACAGGTTTAATCTTAATATATTCAATGGGAGAATGAGCTAAAATAGGAAATGATGCAGATTTAACAGTTTAAGAAAAAAGAAAAAGAAGAGAGAGAATGCTGCTTCGGAGTAAGTGATGGCTATACCTAAAAAATTCTACTGAGATCACAAAGTGCTTCTCAGTTTTATCTGCAATACTAATCCCATTGTTTTTAGGTATTGAACTTCTTCCTATGTTGTTGGGGAGAAGAACTGAGAGGGCGAAAGAGCGGGAGAAGAACTGAGAGAGAGGGTGAAAGAGCTTTGGTCATTTGAAAACATTTTAGAGAATACACCCTTGAAAGTTGATACAAACTGACAGAATCACTCTAACTTTTACAGATATGACCTTCCCTAGTAGTGAACTGAACACTGTTTACAACAATTAACAGATTAGGCATCCACTAAATTCTGAAGGTGTTACTATAACCTGAGAAGAGTGTAGACTTCCTCACCATCCACAGCTGGAAGGCCAACAAATAAATCACTATCTAAACATGTTCACTGAAATGACCTGGAAGAGTTAATAGTGTTACCCATGGGTCTATTTTACCTTGAGAACACATTCATGTATAAGTGGGATCCGACTCAAGGTTTAAAGAGTCAGGCTCACAGCATTCCCTTACCATCGCTGGGCAGATATTTTTATTTCTACATTGTAGATGAGGAACTAAAACACAAGGAGGAATTCTATTCTTAGATACACAGCAACTTGAATGGCACGGCCAAGGCTCATATGAGGCTTGTTAATGAATTTGGCTCTAAAATAGTCAATAACCCTTATGGTAAATGTGTTATAAAGTACCATACCCCAGATTCTGAAAGGCACCATACCTCACTTCATCTAGTCCACATAGAGACACTGTAAGGCCAGGAGCTACCATTGTGGCCATTCACATGCAAGTTCACATTGGATTCAGACAGTTGGTAAAGAAACAACAGAGCCAAAAGCTGATAGGCCATCATCTTTAATCCTAGCTTGCACCTGGCGGGCAAGTGTTGGGCAGATAAAATATATTATGCTCACTCTGTTAAAGATGGAGCTGCCCACATGGAAGCCCGTCGCCTAGGTGATATTAATGTGTGTTGGGCAGGCAAGATGCTTGTAGCCTGGGGCTTGGTTTTAGGACTAAGCCTTTCTCACCCTTTTTGATGTGGGGTGGTACAATCCCATCATGCCCCAGATAAGTGACTTTGTATTAGAGACTTCCCTATTTTGTATATTGGATTAAAGGTTTTGATTTCTACACTATAAAATGGGGGCAGAATGGGGCTTGCGCTCTCAGTTCCTGAGATTAGCATTAGAGAGCAGAGAAAGGCCACATGGAGGAGGCCAGGAGAAGCAGCCAAGATGGCAGAATGGTGAAGGAGAAGCCAGTTAGTGCAGAGTTTGTGCAGGGAGAAGGAAGGAGATGGGGAACAGAGGTGAATAAGTCTGGTGAGCTAGAAACCTTTGATTCTAGGAAACTCGGATAAGTCAGTAGCTTTGTGAGCACTGAATGTGAGTGGGTTTTGGAGCCCAGTGTGTGTTTTTACTTGCCCGCCGGGTACAAGCTAGGATTAAAGATAATGGCCCACCAGTTTTTGGCTCCGTTGTTTCTTTACTGACTGTCCGAATCCAATGCGAACCTGCATGGGCCAGGCAGCTGTGATGATGGCTGCGGGCTACTGGCTTTACAGCAAGTAAAAGCACACACTGGGCTCCAAAACCCACTCGTTCAGTGCTCACAAAGCTACTGACTTATCCAAGTTTACTAGAATCAAAGGTTTCTACCTAACCAGCCTCATTCTCCTTTGTTCCCCCCCCCCCATCTCCTTCTCTCTACACAAACTTTACACTAACTGGCTTCTCTTTCAGCACTCCACTATCTTGGCTGCTTCTCCTGGCCTCCTCCATGTGGCCTTTCCCTGCTCTCCTCTCTAATGCTAATCTCAGGAACCAAGAGAGCAAGCTCCCAGTCTGCCCCACTTCATAGTGCAGAAATCAAAACCTTTAATCCAATATACAAAATAGGAAAGTCTCTAATACAAAGGCACTTATCTGAAGCATGATAGGATTGCACCACCCCACATCAAAAAGGGTAGGAAAGGCTTAGTCCTAAAACCAAGCCTCAGGCTATAAGAATCCTGCCTGCCTACAGCCTGTCCCCCCACATCCAATACAAACTATACAAACTATAAGCAAGCAAACATATATATCATATTTACAAACTTATTTTACCAACAGACACCAGTCCAGATAATTTTTGAAGAGTTTTATTGAAGGAGGAAATTTGTTAAATATGCCGGCCGCATATGGCTAACAAGGGGCAATTGCAAACCCAAATCCTGCATGCTGAGTATATTTCAGAGGCTGGTTATATACCCTTTGACCACATACAGGTTGGGGGGCATGATAGCATGACACAATCATTAACAAGATTATAACATCTATCTTGGGGATTTACAAGAAACGTTAAAACTTTCAAGGTAATACAATCAAAGATATTCACAAATCCTTTTAGTATCTATCTCTCTTCCTTTGCCTAGAGGTACATGTTAATCTCAAGATTCCAGGAAGGGAGAGAAAGCTAAAATCAGGGTAGGGTGGTACGTTAGTTTTGTCTCTTATTGAAGGAGAAAGGGAGTTCTTCAGATAACTTTAATCCTTTCAGAGAACTTAAAACTAAATGACCCTAGTTGTCCTTGTAAGTCAGGAGACTTCTATATTCTTTTTCCTTCATTTTCCAAAGAAAGGACAGGAAAGCCTGACCTTTTCTCCCAGAATATTAATATTAATTTGCAGCTTTTTGATACCTTACAACATATGTACACTGACATTCTTGGACAATTTTTAAATCACTAGTGAACTTTATATTCCGTGGCCTTGATAATGGTGGCTTGGTGCTGTAACTAAAGATATCTTTATTCTTTTCTGCTATGTGATTTTTAAAAACAACCCTTGAAGGTGGCTATTAAGTTTAGCTATTTTCAGTGAATTTTAGTATTTGCTGAGGAAAAATATATAACAGGAGCTATAGAAAAATTAGCCAGAGTCAAAATTAAAAGAAGGCACCGATTTCTTTGATGTGAAATTCAAGGACCTTAAAGTATAAAGCTTGGTACTCACCTTGCCCAACAAAATACAAAAAGGCTTAGTTTATGTGTCCTTTCTTGACGACAGAAAAAAACCCTACAAACAGGTCATTATGAGTTAGAAATTTTAAATAACAGAAGCAGGAATGCCGGAAGAGATTCTGAGTGTCATTTTTGTCTTAGAAAAGCAAACGACGCTACTTGGTTTATGTTTTACTCCAAAGGAGATTTTCGAAATGCAGTTGGCAGGATCTTTAAAGTGCTGGAGCTGCACTTTAAACGTGTGGTTTTTCAAAACCACTGCATAAATACAGATAAAGTTTATATTCATCCTTTACTGTTTACTAACTGTACAGAGAGGGGAGCGCTTAAAAGCCCTACAGCTCTCACGTTGCAGTTTTGATACTGCGTTTCTCCAAGGGTAAACAGAAATAATTAAGGTAATTAGTGTTCGGATCCTTTGGCAGCAAAGCGTATGTTTATTTTAAGCAATAGATGTTCAAAAGATGTTTGAAAATGCATGATTCGACCTGAACCACCGTTTCATAAGGAAAAAGAAAAAAAAAACCCAAAAAACAAAAAACCATGAGGCAAGATTTTTACAAGCCTGCAGCTTCTCCTGCCCATGTAAATAGTTTCACTGCTGAAGAGCTGAGTCATTGGTTTTTCCAACAATCCTTTCTCAGTAACTGAAAGAAAACAATACTTTTTTTTCCTCCCAGAAGCCAGCGCAACCGAGGCCGTTAATTAGTGTCTCTGGGTGGCATCGGAAACTCTACTAGCCAAACATTTTGCATTGAGGTAGGGTATCAAATTAACCCTGGTGAGAAGCCTCCTCGGGGCCTTAGCCTGCCAGCAACACTCCCCCGGCCCACTCTGGATTGCAAAATGAGGACTTTGAAGGACTATTAAACACTCTATAAAATGCATGCAACAGATCAGCATAAAGCCGCACAGTGCAGGTGTTCTTGTAATTGGAAAAATGCTCCGTGTTCAATGGCCCCTTAAATTCACCCTCTTTTCAGGCAATCCTTTGGGTTTTACAAAGCAGTTCAAGAAACCCAAGTGATGACTGGACTTTTCTGAATATTTAGGCGTACACATTTTGTGTCAAGTGAGGGGGTGGGTTTTATTTCCCACCAGCCTTCCCTGAAGAGCTGGCATTCCTGTTGGGAAGACAGACATCTGCAGCTCCTTCTGCAAGTCCGTTTGCAATCAAGGACTCCAGATGCATGGAAAATTCACACACGAGGAATTAAGGAATATGTTTCAGTAGGAAGAATGTATACAAATGTTACAAACCCCTTTATTTTCAAAACTTACAGTGTTGTATATAAATTATTTCTTCCTAAAACTGAAAAAAACTGTATGTATTCTTTTTAACTTGCCTAATTTCTTGATTTAATGTCTGTATTTTTCATTATTATTATGAAATACTGTGAAATGTTATTGGAACATGCCCATTATTATCTTTAGAGTCCTCAACCCACACACAGACACACACACACACACAAAGAAGAACAGTTAAAAAATAACAGATTAAAAATGATCACTAAAAATGTTTCATTCATCACAAATGAGCCAGAAAAGTGGGAAGAATAGAAGCAAGGTAAATAGAAAACAACAGGATGGTAAGAGTGAGACTAATATATACCAATTACTCATTTCACTGGATTACACTGAACCATGTAAACAGTAGAAATAATCATAGCAATATAAACAAGCAAGTACAAACTTACATACATCAGTGATTTTTTTTTTAGATTCTGGATTAGAATCATATTCATTATAAAGATGTTCCTCTTCTCTAGGCAGAAACAAGTAGGTGCTACCCAGCTAAGAGCATTTTAAGTTAATATTTACAGATGAGATACCCCTGGTGGTGCAGGGACTGTAAATTCAGACCACAGACCTTCATGACATCAGATTCAGTCATTCTCAGAAAAAAAAATTAGCATCATATTTTTCCCCTTCACCTGGAGTCTTCAAAAGAAATTGCTCTCTGTATTGATTCTAAATTGCTAGCAAAAATTAAGGGTTATTTCAAAATGAATACAAAGCAATAAAATATCCTCTGATTTTTGTGAGAAGAATATTTATTCCAAAAAGAACAATTGTCAACCCTAAACTTACACTGAGATTACGGCATTTGGAGGCACAGGTGTGTCGCACTCTCAGAATGAGGTTCTCTTCTCTGCCAGGCCTAAGTTCTAGTGTCCCTCTCCCGTCCAAATTCCCGACTCCCGCCAGAGACCTGTGCACTCGGGGCAGCCTCAGGCCCCCTCTCAGCTCACGCATCTGGAATCAGCTTACTCTTTTCTGGGGAAAGCAGGGTACGGAGGCCCTTGGGGATCTGTCACCTTTTCATAAATTCAACAATGCCCTTAAAAGTTTATGGTTGTAATTTACCCAGCATCTGTATATTTTACACCAGGAAGGAATGTCAGAATATCTGCTCTGTCATTCTGATGAAAATATAAGTCTGGATTTCGTGGGTTTGGTATTTTGGGAAATAATTTTTCTAAATCATGTATGAGGGCTCACATACCATGATAAAACCAGGCCTATGTCTTCTAAGTGGCAGAGCCTAATTTTGTTGCATTTGAAAGTTTGATTCAAAAGGTAAACGTTAAGTAAGACTCTCTCACTCCCAAAGTGATGTCCTTGGTGTCAGGTAAACTTGGGAGCTGCTTGGTCTCAGGCACCCAGAGAAGAGTGGAAAATTACTGTTTCAGGAATTTGGGCCTTGGGAAATACGGCTCAATGTGTACCTGCTTTACAGGAAAAGTAAATTTATACAGCTGTGAACAAAACCACTATAATTTGCAACACACCCTCGTTTTCTGAAGTATTATTCTAAGCCTTTTCTTTGCTCTGAGTCATACAGCTCATCAGAAGAAAACAAACATTTCAGCTCTCCCTTACTGTATTTTAAACTAAGTGATACGTTGAAAATTATAGTGCTGACAAGCATGATCGGATTAGAATGCTGACACATGGATAATCCGACTGTTTCTTTTAGCCCATTCAGCTCATATGGTTTGGTGTAAACACTGAGGTATCACCTGCCTTCTTCCGCATGCCCATTAAAAAATGCAAATAAATCCTGGCTTACTTTGACTTTAATGGTGATGGTGTCTGCATTTCATATTCGCCTCTGTTCCCATTCCATAGCAAGTATGGCCTTCCAAACACTTTAACTTTTTTAGTGCAATTTTTTTTTCAGTGCACAGCTGGGCAGTTCATCTGGTTTTCCGTCAACGAGCACAGCCCATCCACGGTGTGCATTGATTACATGATCTGTAGTGAGGGAGTAATAAGGAACTTCGAAGTCAGAGTGTCCCTTTAGGAATATTGCTGGCTTAAACAAAGCCTGGAAGTGTGCGACTCTCTTTTAAGTTTCCAGTGATATGTGTTAAGTGTGAAAAATAAAACGTTCTGATAACACAAAGAATAGAATAAACAAAGTACATGAAATAGTTTGGGCCCCATGAAATAAAAAAGTTCACTTTCTTATTTAAAAGTTAGGTGTTATATTTAACCTACTATACGGATAGCTCGAACATGGCTTTCAGAACGGGATATATAGTACGTCTTATCATACAATAGTGTGATTAGGAGGCTGGCTCAGCTGAATGCTGTATTTTTATGTCCACCTATGACAAAGAGAGTTCTTATACACCAGGACAAACCACCGAGGAACAGCCCAATGACAGAGAAGTCCCCTGTTCCTCGGGCTCTCTGTGGACTTAGCAATCACTTAAAAGTTTATGGTCATTATTTCTCCAGAATATCTGTGATTTATAGCAGAAGGACGTTTCAGAATACGTGGTCTGCCCCTCGGATGGAAATGTCGTCTGGACTACACCATGTTTCAATATTTTTGAAATAATTCTTGTGAAATAATACTATACAGAAAGCTCCTACAAGCCTTGCAAATATGGGCGTTAAGAGAATCGTTTGTTCTAAAATTTGCTCTTTGACCCCAGTTGCTGACACAGAGTTCTTAAATCCCTTGTAATTTCCTGGGTGATAGGAACCTCTTTTATTCTAACGAAGTAACTCTGAGTGTCGGTCTCCAGAAAGACCAAATTATGTGAGACGGTTAGAACTGTGGGCAGCCCCTAATGGCAAATCCCAGGGTGATCATCCCATTCCCTGGAGAGAGGCGAGAAGCTGGAAATAGAGTTAATAATCTATCATGTGATGCAGACTCCATGAACCTCCCCAAGCACGGAGATTGGAGAACTTGTAGGTTGATGAATAATACGTCTACAAGCTGGCAGTCTGCCACACCCCAGCACACACAGACAGAAATTCTTGGGCTCCGGTCTTTTCCAGAACTTGCCTTCTTGTATCTTCACCTGACAGTTCACGTGTACCTTTTAAAATATCCTTGGTAATGAATCCTGCCTGGGTCTGCGAACTGCTCAGCAAATCTTCAAACCTAAGGAGAGGTCTGTGGGAACCTCTGATTTGTAGCCGAGTCAGACAGAAGCTGTGGGTAAATTGGAGACCTGTTTACTTGCAAGTGTAGAATGTGACGTCCAGGGCAGTCCGTGGGACTGAGTGCTTAACCTGCGGGATCTGAGCTTATCTGGTAAGCGGCAGAATTGAACTGAACTGTAGGAGAATCGGTTGGGATAGGAAAGAACCCACACATCTGTTCATAGACTTGTTCTGTGTGAGTAGTGAGTTTTTCCTAAAACAACTTCCTAAATGTAACTTAAGAGCACAGAAACAATAATGAATCGATTCATGTTATCTGTTCTCAGGGCTTCATCCTTGTCTTCTGCATGATCTAACTAGCCAGTACATAAAGATAATATACCCCAGAGAAGGCCTTAATGAACCTCAGTGCTGATTGAGAAAGGCACGCTCCTATAGGAATGTGGTGGACTGCATTGTTCCCCCAACAGTGATAGGTTGAAACCCTAACTCCCAGCGTAACTCATTTGGAGTCAGGGTCTTTAAGAGATAATTAAAGTTAAATAAGTCATCTGAGTAAGTCCATGAAGCCAACACCGACAGGACTGACGTCCTTTTAAGAAAAGAAAGCGACGCCTGTAGAGCATGCGCACATAGAGAGAAGGGCATGGAGCTCGCAGGCAAGCAGGCTGTCTGCAGGATGAGGAAAGGGGCCCCGGGAGAAGCCCGCTCCGCTTGCACTGTGACCTTGGGCTTCCAACCTCCAGAACTGAGAAGGTAAATTTCTGTTTTTCAAGCCACCGAAGCTGTGGTCTTTTGTTATGGCAGCCTGGCTAATAGATCCAGACATGCTCCAGAACATAGAATTATCGAATACGAAGAGTCATCTATGCAGTTACACCTTGCATAGCATGAATGACAGAGAAATTCAGATAAGTTACTTCATTACCAAATGTTACTATACAAAATTATCCCTGCAAAATATTGTACTCCAATATAGCTTTTTGAGGAGGAAAGATGTTAGCAAACTTGAATAATAATAATGGCAATAGTAATAACTATGATATATATAAGTATTTAATAACACAGTATAATGATGTGAGATTTGGCCCTAATACTGTAATAACAAACATTTGATAAGTATTTGTGTTACGCTAGACCAGCACTCCTTTCCTCTCTTTCTTAGTATAGTTATCAATATTCTCATTTACCAATGAGCAAAGCGAAGTTCAGAGATACTCATTATCTTGCAAGTGGTCCTAGAGTTTATAATCACCCTAGAAATCTAGCACATTCATAGGAACCACTTGGAAGTGTGAGGCACAGGAGCATAATATCTGTCGGGCATTTCAAAGCGGGATAAAGATTATACACAGTTCTGGGCTTGGTCTAAGACTACACTATCAGATCAGCGAGCAAGGTGCCCAGAAAGTCTAAAAAGCATGTTCAATATTAGCCATCTGGTTAGTAATAAAATCAGAACTAGAACTCAGATTAATTAATTAACAAAATATCTTTCTCTTATATACTGTAAAAAATCATAAAGTGTTAAAATGTCACTAACATTAAAATTATATATGATACTGAAAAATGTGAGATCCAACAAAAAAGAAATAAAATGACAAAACTACCAACTTTGATTTAACTTATTTCTAATTCTGATTTGGTTAGGTTTCATATGATCATAAGAGCATTTACGTTTTTAGAACAATGTTTTGTACCATTCATGCTTGCACTGAAATAAACTTAGTGAAGAGCTGATGTTGATAAGATGTGGGGTTAAAAACGAATCTATAAGTAAATAAATAATAAATAAAGCCTTCCCATGGAATTTCTCATAAAAATTTTAAATTGTTAGCTAATTTTGATTATTAAAATATAGACTTCAACATTCAATTCAAATTTTCATTTGGAATTTTATGATTCCTCATATAGCCTCCGTACTAAGGAATTTAAAATTAGAGGTATCAAATTATAAACTTATTTTTTCAGCACATAAAATACCATCTAAATTATGGTTTATTTTTTTAAATTGAGTTTTACAGTTGTCTCATTTGTTCTTCAGTCACATTTTCTGACTGCATAGGATTTAGAGAGAATAATCATAGAATCAGTATGGTTGGAATCGTTGAGAAAAAAAATCTTGTAGGTTAATCCTAAAAAAAAAAATCTTAATACAATGTTTTTATTTTATTTAAATAAGGCCATTTTTGAAAGTAAAAGGTTTTTTGTTTTTTGGTTGTTGTTTTTTTTTTTTTTTTGTATTTTTTCTGAAGCTGGAAATGGGGAAAGACAGTCAGACAGAGTCCCGCATGCGCCCGACCGGGATGCGCCCGACAGGGATCCACCCGGCATGCCCACCAGGGGCGACGCTCTGCCCACCAAGGGGCGATGCTCTGCCTCTCCAGGGCATCGCTCTGCTGCAACCAGAGCCACTCTAGCGCCTGGGGCAGAGGCCAAGGAGCCATCCCCAGCGCCCGGGCCATCTTTGCTCCAATGGAGCCTTGGCTGCGGGAGGGGAAGAGAGAGACAGAGAGGAAGGAGGGGGGGTGGAGAAGCAAATGGGCGCTTCTCGTATGTGCCCTGGCCGGGAATCGAACCTGGGTCCCCCGCACGCCAGACCGACGCTCTACTGCTGAGCCAACCGGCCAGGGCTGAAAGTAAAAGGTTTTGATAAAATGTTTCTAAAATATGTAATGGCTCCCAAATCATAGAGGTTTTTTTTTATTATTATTATTAAAGACAAGTATCATTAACACAGATGTTAAGTGGGCATCTTCTAGTACTGAGGCCACTCCAAATGGGCTTGCCAGCTGGAATCTACTACCTACCAAAGTCCAGCTAAACAACATCCAGCAGAAGAATGTGAATTCATCCATTTTCAGGTACATCAAATGAAGTCAAATATTCAGTCTAGTAAATCATACCTGAAATCCATATGTAATTAAATTGTTTTTGTCCAGTATCTTTTGTATTATGTACAAAATAAGTGCCATATTATTATACATACCTATAACAATAAACTAATAGTCTCCAACATTTCCTTTTAAGTCTCTTTTAAAAAGAATAAAATGAAATGTTCTCACCACAAAGAAAGAAATGGTAGTTATGTGTCATGATGCCAGTGTTAGCTGTAATGGTAGTCATTTTGCAATATGTCAGTGCATCAAATAATCATGTTGTACACCCAAACTTTCACATTATCTATCAATGATATCTCAGTCAAGTCGGGAAGAAACCTCAAACCTATGAACTTCTGAAGTCTTTCCATTATGGAATTTTCTTTCCTGTGCTTATGAATTCAAAGATGCCATACTACTGACTGGTTTTATGTGAAGTGTTTTAATTTCTAAAGAATCTACAGGAAATTTTATTAATAAATTAATCTAGACCGCATTTATCAATACTAATAAATACTGTAAAAATCCACAAATACTGACTTGCCCTTTTAGAGATGAACCACATGTATGGACTCAAGACCAGTTTTTGTGAAATGCAAGTACATTGGGGATAAGAAGGATACACAGAAGGTACCAGTTTGTCACATGTAGCTCTCATTTAAGAATATGCAAACCGGCCCTGGCCGGTTGGCTCAGCAGTAGAGCGTAGGCCTGGCGTGTAGGAGTCCCAGGTTCTATTCCCGGCCAGGGCACACAGGAGAAGTGCCCATCTGCTTCTCCACCCCTCCCCCTCTCCTTCCTCTCTGTCTCTCTCTTCCCCTCCCGCAGCCAAGGCTCCATTGGAGCAAATATGGCCCAGGCACTGAGGATGGCTGTGTGGCCTCTGCCTCAGGCACTAGAATGGCTCTGGATGCAACAGAGCTACCTCCCAGAGGGGCAGAGCATTGCCCCCTGGTGGGCATGCCAGGTGGATCCCGGTCGGGCACATGCGGGAGTCTGTCTGACTGCCTCCCCGTTGCCAACTTTGGAAAAATGATAAAAAAAAAAAAAAAGAAAAGAATATGCAAACCCCTGTTATTTTTTGACCACCCGTCATTCACCGAAAATAGTGCTTTTCAGTCTTGATAAATCATTTATTTATAAATGTTAATTTTTGAGAAAACTTTCATCTTTGAAAATAAAATATTTAGAGAACAAATGTGAGACTTTTAAAAATAATATTTTAAATATTAAGTTAATTTAGCTCTACACGTATATCTACTTGGTTAGATAAAGAGTGCACCATTACAGAAAGACATGGAGAAACTTGTAAATTAGAAATAGGAAAGGACCAAGTGAGGATAAAACATGCTATATGTATATTCTATCTTGGAATTTCAACGATCTTTGTTTATATAATTCCTGTTGGGCTTCCAAATTGTAGGTCACTGCTTTTGATGATAAAATTATGTTTGGAAAGATTACATAGTTATGAGCTCAGATAATCACTCTGTATGTAACTTTGTGCAATCCTGCCTAAAATAATTCATTTTTCATACTTTCCTTTCTCAGAATGTGAAGACAGGCAGAAAATACCAAATCATGAACACTGGGACCAGATACATTATAATTTCAACCACCTACTTGTTACCGACTGCTTCTCTCACCCAACTTCTCACCAGCCCTTTCCCAAATGTTTGCTGTAATTTTCTATCACAGGACTACACCTGCTATGCCCAACCCACTCACTGTACTTGATTGCAAGCACTTTGATGTCAAGATCGCCATTTGCTTTCACCATCATAATCCTGTGCCTCTCACGGCTTGGCCAGTTCTGACTCCCCACCTGGTATGTTCACATGTATGTGCAGTTATTAATGGTCTACAGCTATACATCTGCCATATTGGTCTTTAAACTTGCCTCATCTATAATTGTGACATTACTAATTCCCAAGCCCTTATGAAAATCGAGCTTGTTTAGATTTGAGTCAGAGGCTCAACATTGTTTTAGGAAAGTTCTGTCTTCTAGCAATTGTGGAAACACGAGCTTCATTGAACACTGCTTTTTCACGGCTCAGAGCTAGGCACCAAGGCAGTACAGAGCATTTCTGCCGTGAGAATGCTGTTGGCTGGTAAAGACTAGATTATCCATACCAAACAATTTTTCAAACAATTAAGATGAATCATTTCTATTACCTTGCTGGGTTGGGGTATGTTATTTTAGTCATAAGTATAATAAGATTTCCCAATAGGCTTTAGAGAAAAACAAGGAACTCTTCTTGTGGCATGCTAAGCATCTGAAAGATCGTGAATTAATGTTGGGTAGAGCAGTCAAGCTGGCAAATGCTGGCAACAGCCTTAATTTTCTAGTTAGAATTCTTTGTAAGTGGGCAGGTCAATCACTGTCATTTAAACCTTCACATTGGGGCATCTTTGCTGTTTGAATCAGTGACAAATTTAAAAACAAAAGAAGCTATTACCTCCAGAATAACACAACCCTTGAAATGATGAGTGACAAATTCTACAAAGGAAATTGCTGTCCTGTGGTATTCTTACTTTTTTTTTTAAATAGGGATTTATGTTTACTGTCGGCAGGTGCATGTGTCTTCGCATACTGATGAGCTGTCAGGTGCAGTGTCATTAAGCTCGAGAAAGCAAAGCTTGCAAAACGTAGAAAATAGTTAAGTAAAACTGCTGCAGGTTGCAACCACCTGCTCCCAGCCTGGCTTGGGCAGTGCTGTAAGTGTGTCGCCAAGTTCTTAGAAAACACATCGACCACTACTCTCCCTCTCCAGAATATTGATGAGAGCAATGGTTCTTCAGTGTACTGGAATTTGTGTCAATCTCTACTCAGGAGAATAATCTGAGTGAGGATCCATTCTTAGCATAGGGTGTGTGTGTGTGTATGTATGTGTGTGGTGCATGTAGGGGTAGCAGACGGTGGAACTGCTCAGATAATAGCCTAAGTTTTAAAGTATATTATAAATTAGGCATTACACTTTAAAACTATATACTGAAAAACACTCTAACCACATATTACATATGATACACCATTTTTGCCAGAATGTTACCTTTATGAAGGTGGAGAGTTTTCTGTTTTGTTCATTGCTTCCTCTTCACTAAGGAAAACGCTTCCTTCATGAGAGATACTAGGTAAATATTTGATAGAGTAACTAACTGAGTGTACACGTTATGAGTGTATATGATTATTTATAAATGTTTTCCCTTCTATTCATATTAATGAGTATATTATTGTACTGTACTCGGTAGCCCATAAGTTCAAAACAATCTCTTCTACCACATGCCAGGGACCTTCACATACAACACATTATTTCATGACAAGTTTATCACATAGGAGTTCTGATTTCTTATTTTACAAATAAATAGAATAAGGCTCAACAGTTTTTCAAAGATCTGTCAAATGTCACCTACCTAATAAGTGGTGGATTTTGGTTTTGAGACACTTGATGGCGTTTAAACAATGTGAATATCACAGGTATTCTTGCTCCTATTCTGAGTCGATTGCATTTTGTTTATTTCTTCAACTAGAGGTTTAATCTCCAGCTATGTTTCTCCACTTTGAGTTGAGATTTTTCTATTCCACGCCAGTTCTTTGCTCATTTATAATTTATACTCACTGACACTAGAGTCTTCACTAAATGGACTTAAAGGCCAGGCAGGAGTCTGAAACTGAAACCAAACAGTAGGAATGCAGACCCAAAGGAAGTATCTCTCTGATTCTCCATCACATGTGACAAAAGAAGGAAATAGCAATTTATAATAAGAAAGTGGGTCCCGAAAAGTCAGGAGAGTGGAGACCCAGGAGGGAAGAAGCACGTGAGCGCGCACGCGCGCGCGCGCGCGCGCGCGCACACACACACACACACACATTATTTTTTTAATTCTATCTTGGAAAAAACTGAAATGTAGACAAAATAGAGCACAATATAATAAAACTGCTGCATCTATCACCAGTTTCAGCAACTGTAAAACTATAGCAAATCTTATTTTATCTACATCACCTTTAATCTCTCCTTCTCCCTGGGCTATTAGGAAACATATACCAAAAGTATATCAGTGCACCTCTAAATCATTCAGTGTATAACAAAAGTCAGAGAAATTATGTAATATAATTAAATAACCAGGGCATCTTCTCTGTATCCCATATTTCAGCTCATTTGCCTGAATCAGGTCTTGATTAGATCCATCCTTCGCAACTGCTTGATATATTTTTTAATTCTCCTTTGAGCTCTAGGTTTCCCTACTCATTTTTTCTCTACCTCTTTGTTTTTGAACGACTAATTTTTTTTTTGTTTTGTAGAACCTTCCACCAACTGGCTTTCTCAGCACTTCTTTCAGTGATGCCATTTATCATGTCCTTCGTTCTCTGTATTCCCTGTACATTGCTGTTTGAGTCGCAGGCTTCATCAAATTTGGGTTAACAATTTTTGCAAGAAAGGTTTGCAAGCATTGGGAGCTTCCCTCTAGAGGCAAGCGTCCAGATGGCTCTCGGATGTGACGTTAGCAGTCACTGGTGGCCACTGTCTATGTGTCCATTACTGCACTGGGTGTTGCAAAGGGGTGATCTCATTCTATCAGGTCTTCTTCACTAATTAGTGAGAATATATTTATAAAGACAAACAACCATCATCTGCGTGTTCACCTGAGGAGTGATTTATACGGGAAGGCAGGAGGAGAGCTTTCCTCCTACCAACTGGCACATTTTTGAGTGTGAAAGGGGGCAGCATTCATAATTATGTGTAAACTTGATAAGTTCTGGGCAAGATAGAACATATGGTTGCTATACGTATAATTTACTGTCATATATATAAACGCACACATTTTTTCCCCAGCACAGAAAATTTATATGCTAGGCATAAAAATTTTGCAATCACGGTTATCTTGAGGTCCCTGCCCTTACTAAGATTTCTGAGAGGCACAGTCAGATGTACACTCAGAGTTTCAGGAGCCAAGATAACATAGAGAGTTGGAGGTGCTAGAAATCGTTCTGCCCACATTGCATTTATCAGAAATCAGTGACGTGCTCCTCTCTCCCAGCCAAGGGAGGCAGGGAAGGACTCTGGCTATTTGCCCAGAAAGAAGTTAAAACAGGAAGGATGAACAATTAGCAAATTATAAAACATGCTTTCTTTGTAGAGCAATAATAATAACAATAATAATTTTAAATATACGCAATTTATTATAAGACATCAGTAGGTATATGTACATGAAAATTTATGATAATTATAATTTCAGCTCTTTTTTTCAAGTAGTATTCAGACCCACCATTTCTTCCTAACGTTTAATTACATAGCCCCATCTTTAACAGGGTCAAGTCTGTTATGGCAATTAGGAAGATGATCTTGATAAACTGGCAGGTACATACCTAAATTCCAATTAAAGATTATGGTAATTAATTTGATGATGAAGAGAAAAACTCAAATAAAATAAATCAAAAATATTTTCATTTGGTTGGAATTCCCCCAATTTTCTGTTTCAGTTGGTTGACATGGACAGTTCCTTTTTTTTGTCTGTCTTTGTGCGTGTGTTTAAATCAGAGATGTTTTTCTTTTGCAAACCTAAATATGTGCTTCCCAGTTTCAAATTCCCATCTGTACATTGCAAGACACTTCACATGATTAAGCTTCGGTGGGAACTGCCGTCAGCCGCTGGGCTAACGGAGTCAATGCAGGGAAAGGACATGGGGGAAGCCACCTTCTCATTTCCGCTGAACTGCCTGGGTGGATCTTTCGTCTTCTGTGAAATTGGAGCTGTGTAGGGTACTTATTACCGATGCATTCTATCAACATGATTTTACCTTCCTGTAAAATTTTATCAAGAAATGGTTATTTCAGATGCAATGTGACTCAATGTCAGAGAAGAAACAGGGAAAAGAAGAAAGGGCGTGGATCACTAGGCAGGCGAATTCCCCCTACCTGTGGTCCCTCTCATGGTGATAACAGAAATTTGAAAACAGAAATTATTATAGACCTCGGAATATTTATCAGGTCAAAGTACATTGATGCTTAACTATATGTGGGGATTGTAATAAATCATGCTAGATCAAAAGGCCTACAAGTTGATAGCTATAAAAAGATAGGAGTATTTTCTTTCATTTTAGACTAAAATCTCTCAAGACTATATATGCAGTGTAACAGAAGCAGAGAACTACATTCCTATACAAATTTTCTGCTGTTTCATGTCAACATTGAAACACTTGCTCAATGTTATCCTTCAATTCTAATTCATGAGTCTGGCATTCACAAATTTAAGAATCCACTTGATGGTCATTTTAAATTTCATTTTGGGATGAATTGTGAACTTGCAGTGAATGGAGATTCTCGGTATATACTTGTTCATGTAGGAGAAAATGAAAATAAGCTTTTTGCCATTTGATACAATAGGAAATAAAATATGATAAGATTTGAAGATGCAGTCTGATTTGAAATGAATATTCATCATTTTCTCTCATTGACACACACTTGACTTTATTAGGTGATATGATTCTGAGGTTTTAAAATTTATAAGGTTATACTTAAAATATAACCTACATGTAATTTGATAGCTGGAATATTTCAGAAACATATTTTGGCTGTGTTCCATTCACTAAGGGAGATGGAAAACTAAGGCTGTAATAAGGTAATTAATCAAATTAATTATCATAATGTTTTCAATTCCCCAAATCCCTCTATGCTCATAGATACAGGAATATCTGAAAGGACTGTAGAAAAAATTCCATTACTATATTCATAAACAAGAAAATATTATATAGGTTGCTTCAAAGTTTGAAAAAATCAACTTGAATACCACTAGGTAAGTTGAGGGTGTGGAGTATATTAAGAAATGCCAGAAAAATATTGACGTGTTAACACTATGAAATTCTGAGGCTGTCAATTATCCTAGTGTCTAGCGTGAAGCTGCTTCTAAGATAGAGTACATGTAGGATAGAAGACATTTAAATACTTTCAAATTATTTAATTGCCTCCCTCATTTTTTTAGTAAAAGTTTTAATTGAAAGTATAGATGTTGAAATAATTTTCCAAAGTCATTTAACTAGATAAATTCTAATTTTAAAGGGAAAGAAGGAGAAGTCAGCTTATCTCTAGATTTCTGTGCATCAGACAAATAATAAATGGGTATTTAATGAGTTTATTATAGCTCCCTTCTTCCTCCATAATCAGCTAAATTACTTATCTCAAGTTCCTGAATCCAAAGTACAACATGGAAAATATTATTTGCCAGACACTTTTCTATTAACTGGGCTGAGCCTTGCATCACAGGACCCATCTTCCTCAAGGACGTTAACTAAACTGCAGCGTTGACAAAGTGTATTGTAAAGCAAGACTGCACAGGTAATCTGAATGATTTCTCACCATTGTGTTTTATCAAATGGTTGTATTTTACGAAACCAGCTACACAACACTTTAAGAGGGAAGTTAAAGCATGATTTAAAATATATTCATCTGATTGAATAGTCAAAAAGGTTGCTGGAGATATACGATTGTAGTTCAAAGATAGTTCAGTTGGAATACAGAACAGACAAGAATTAAAATAGGGGTTTAAATGCCTTTTTCTAGGATGAGGAAAAACGAAAACAAAGAAGTTCAAGTTTCTGGCTGTTCTTCACAGAACTGACTGGTTAGACCACAATTACACAACAGGAATTTAGACAATCAACTCTTAGGTAAGAAATCGAGAAGCCACGGGCAGATGGAGCAGAATTTCTTCCTTAGGGGGCCAAGGTATTCCTCCCTTAGGTTTTTCTAGAGAGTTCTCTGCAGAGCACTAGATTCACCACATATTCAATTTAGAAAGTTTTCATGATTTGGCATATTTTAGAAATCTATTAACAGATCTGAAAAGTCCTGAAGGAATCTTGTTTACGATATTCAAACCAGAATTCTTCAAAGTAATGCAAAGAAATCCTACTGTCTTCCCTGTGCGATCTATTAGCATTCTGGGGGATCCCTGTTTCAAGAGACAGACTTCTCACATTATTGGTCAGAATCCTCTCAAACACATACATAGAGTCCTTTTGTGCAAGCAGAAATAGCCTTTTTTATACTTTCCAAGTAGCAAATGCCTCAGAAATCCTCAAATTTCACTGAATCAAGGATTACACAGATTACCACTGGTTCCAAGATAAATCTGTTGATCTTTTTATTCTTTTCGTCTTTCTGACCACCTGTGACTGATGACCTTAAACCCATGTGTTCCAGCCTACCTTACCTATGACCCCTGCTGACTTCAGACAAACTGCTCCTTCCGGTTTTGTCCTGTGGCTGCTTTGTGTGCCATGATACAAAGTAGAAAGGGGAAATACTCACATCAACATGTGAAACTGTACAGTGCACATAGATCTCAGCAAGTTTAAATCTCTGATCTAAAGAGAACACAGCAAGAACTCCCATTTACCCTTTGCTGTGATACAGGGATGACTATATATGCAAGTGACCGTGACCACGGCATCCCTCCTATTCTAAAACTTTTCTCTAACACCATTAAAGAGTTACAAGGAAGCTAAAGCTAGTCATCATCCCTTGCTTCTAAGCAGCGAGGATTTTCCTTGGAACCAAGAATAAGAGCAACTACAACACAGAGACAAAGTTTCAAAACAAAAAAAGTATTCTATTACCCACTCAGCTCTAGTTGAGCTGAGGCCGGGAGAAAATGCAGACAAAAAAAAAAAAGACAGTAGAGCCAAGAAGCATCAGGGTGCTCAAAATAATAACCACCTTCGAAAGCCTCCGGGTTAAGTCCTCTACAGTTAAACAAATTCTGCATTAGGCAAATTGTTTTGAAAATATGATAACGTCTTAGAGAGGTATAAGATTGTGCATTCTTTATGGAAGCACTATGTAATCTGGTGTTGTTCTGGTAGTTACAGCAATAGCTGATGATGGAACAGGACACCGACTAACAGTCCTGTGCTTGAACTTCCTAGTGAGTTTTCACCCCGTCAGCATATGCTATTTCAGGTGTCTGCGCACCTGTATACGTGTCTGTGCATGTTAGGTGCCTAGCTCATAATAAGCAATACATAAATAGCAGCTATTTTTATGAAAGCTGCTAAAAATGTTAGAATCATGTTCTCATAGTATAGAAACTACTTTGAAAAGACCTGAAGCCTTCTGCTTCTCCAACTTATTTGGAATGTCAAGACACCAATTTTACCAAGCACAGGCCACTCTCCCCACGGGTAGGAAGGTCATTTGTCAGCTTTGAATCTTGAGTAGCGCTGGAAGCCAGGGTTTGCCGGAAGAGAAAAGACTTTTTTATATTTCTGTAGCTCCCACGAGTACTCGAGCATGAGCCAGGCCTGGCTGCCAGATGCCAGTCTATTCTTAATGTGAAGTTGTGCCTTTGAAGATTGGGATGCACCTGTTCCCACCTCAGTGGGCTGTGGGAAGGAGAAGCAAAAACAAGGCAGAGAGGGCAGTTCAAACGCCAGGGTCCTATACGGCTTCCTCACCTCCCTGCAGAGAAGTCCCCGTGTGGTCACTTCCAGCATAGGGTGGATGTGTTGGTGGAAGGGTGTGTCTGCCTGGCTGCATGGCCCCCCGCACTACTCCTCACTTCCTGTGGCTCAGTGCTCACGGATCCAGGGATTGAAAACACACGGGTGGGTCTGAAGCTCCATGCAGAAAAGAGTTAACACAGACAGCTTGAGACTGTTGGCCGAGTTGTCCTTGGCTGGTTTCCAGGAACTTGGATTTGAGGAGGGGTCTCACCACTCCTTGCACTGACAGGAGTGGCTCTCTGTGCCGAAACTCTTTGTACAAACGGTATGGTTTGCGCCCAATACCGGCCTCCCTTCCGGAAGCCTGGAATTTTGGTACGTGCTAGATAAAGGGGACCTACAAGACTGACCTCAACCAAACCCCAGGGTTCCAGGGCTCAGCAGAACGTCCCCGATAGAAACCGAACAAATGAAGCGCATCCTGTGTGACGGGGCCGGGAGGGGCTGTCCCTGGTCTCCTCTGCTGATGGTGTTGTGTACCCACTCATGTGATCAACCACAGTCATGAGTATCATTACATGCTGAGCCCTGGGAGTCCTCCTAGCTAATCTTCAAAGTTGGGGGTACCTTGGAGACCCATGACCCAGGCCCTTTTCCCCTCCTCTAAGCTGTCACGTGATCCCTCCTGCATACACCAGCTGCCGTCTCCAGAGAAGCAGCTGTGCGTGGAATCTGAAATACCGAGCGTTTAACTTTGGGGGATCTATCAGTTCACGAGGTTGTACAAGTTATTTATTTGACTAAATTTTGATTCACTCATTTATAAGGAAGTAAATTATTAGGTTATAGCATAAGACCTGTTGTCCCAAAGTGAAGGAAAAAGTTGCAGAGTTGTGAATATGAATATCAGCACCAAAATTTTTTTCTGATTCTCATTTAAATTTCTAAACATGACAGAATTATACAAGATTTTTTAAATTGTGCATAGGTGTTTGTGTGTGTGTGTGTCTTTATGTTTAAAGATAACTGGTTGATTATAAAAAAGAACAATTTTAAAAGTTATAAGAAACTAAAGCAACACAATCTTATGCAAGAAGTCAGATTTAAATGTTGTAGCATATACTTGATGTCAGACTCATGGATTGGTTGTATTTGATGTTATTGATAACCCAACTAGATAGCTTTTAAGCAGGAGTGTCATGATTAGATTTATTAAAATCACTCTGGTGTGGTGAAAGGGATGGATTAAAGTGGGGAAAGATTAAAGGTATGCCAACCTAAATTAGAAATGTTTACTTGGCCTTATTTAGTTGATTTAAAGTAATGAAAACTAACAATGTTGATATAAAACTGAAGCTTATTAAACAGAAAATCCATAAATAGGCTGGGTAATTTAATTAAAAAGAGGTAAGTGCTAGGAGATGGAAAATGCTTGGCCAAACGTAATACCAAAACCAATTTAAATGAATGTAAATAGTGTAGTTATAATGCCTTAGCTTGCTTTACAATACGCTCAGAGGCAGGGTGCCTCCCTGCACCGTGCTGTCAGAATGTCCCGCACTTCACTGTGACTCTCTTAGCTCTGTCTTCCTCCTCCCTTCTCCTCACTTTCAGTCTGACATAGCAACTTCAAGTCTGAAGCAACTTCAAGAATCACGTCCAGACATTAGACATAAAGGGCCATCCTTTTCAGTATCTTCTTCTGATGACTTGAGGAAACCTTTTTTTTTCTAGGAGCCCTGTTCCTGTCTTTCTGATATTTGTTCTCAGGATTCATTGGCCAGAAGTGAGTTAGTGTGTCATATGTCCACCACTATTGGAGCCACTGATAAGAGAAATGGAATTATATACATAGTAGTTGGCTTTGACCAAAATAAATAAATAAATAAATAAAAATCTGTCCATGAGATGTGAGAAGGTGCATTTCCTGAGGCGAAGTCACTGAAAAAATTCTGGAAGCCAGAGGAAAGGAAGAGATATTGATCATATCAGTAAATCAATAATGTCTTCCATCTACTGTCATGAAAAGTCAGCTAATATGTATCCGTACTGGAACTTGGGGTTTTATCTGGAGAGTAGGTCTTCCTCTTCCGCCAGCTTGTTACAGTTCCCAGAATGCAGTAATGGAAGGCCATATTTCCTATCAGACCTTACCTTCTAGAAACAGCTCATTCAGAAAACTTATTTAGGAAGATCCTTTATTCCTTCTCCTTTTTAAAAGTTCAATCCTTCCTTGGATTTCATTTTTCTTCTGAAATAACACTGTTGATAGTGAATAGAAAGCTCCATTAAATATAGTCATTGTAAGATAAATAATCTGAGTTTCAGTGACTACTCCAACAGTTTATGAGCAATATAATGACAATTTACTATTGTGCAAATGGTAGCTATTTAATTGAGTTCTATCTGAAATTAAAGTTGACATATAAATAGTCTAGTGGTTTTTCAAGTATCTAAATAAGAATCTCTTCTTCCTCCACTTTTTTTCAATAAGCATCATTACCCTCAACCCACTGCTCTGTGATATAAATTCTAACCATGCCTTATCAAGTGGAAAATAGTGAATAAGCTTGAAATTAAACAGATTTATTAAAATTATCAGTGAATGTACATAGAGCTCAAGAACATCAATAATGTACATTAAGATTTTTATGTTATTTTCATTATTTAATTTAATTTAATACAGCAATTACAAAGCTGTATTCTTCTAGAGTATACTGTACACTAAAAACACTGCAACACAGATAAGTGGTTTATTTGACTGTGAGTTTTATCTTAGAATAATTAAATAACAAAGTAAAGATAGTTTAGTCCATTCTTAAAACACAATAATATCTACATATGACTTGCATAAAGTCATTAAATTCAGAGTAAACTATATTAAATTAAATAAGAGCTCCATCAATAACAAACTATGACTTGGGAAATTACAAGAAAACTTAGTTGAGACATAAAAAACTAGAGATAGAAAGGGGAGAAAAAAAGGGAAGAAGAAAAAGAAGGAATGAATAGAGGAAGGATGAGTGCAAGGGGGAAAGAAAGGGGAGAAAGAAGGATGAAATTCAATTTGGTTCTCCATCTTAATTTGATTGTAAAGATGCCTTAAGCAAAAAAATTGATACTATGAGGTTTGCTAATTTGTTTGTATATATTTTGTTGGCAGAGCATAAGAATATATTGTATACTTGGAAACAATCAATAATATAATTTTCAAAAATTATCCATTACAATCATCTATCTTAACATTTAACTGAAGTTCCAGATTAGAAATAAATGACTTGCCTGGCCGGTTGGCTTGTGGTAGAGTGTTGTCCCAGCATGTAGCTGACCTGGATTTTATTCCTGTTCAGAGCACACAGAAGAAGTAACTATCTACTTCTTCATCTCTTTACCTCACACTTCTCTCCCTTTCTGTCTCTCTCTTCACCTCCTTCAGACATGGCTCAATTGGAGCAAGTTGTCCCCGGGCACTGAGGATGACTCCGTGGCCTCCACCTCAGGTGCTAAAAAGAGCTTGGTTGCCAAGCAACAGAGCAACACCCTAGATGGGCAGAGCATCACCCACAAGTGGGCTTGCTGGTTGTATCCTGGTCAGGGCACATGCAGGAATCTGTGTCTACCTCTTCTCCTCTCAGTGAAAAAAAAAAAAAGAAGAAGAAAGAAAATAGAAATAAATGACTCAAATATTCACAGTGAAAATTAAAGTGAACAAGTGGAAAAACAAGATGCCATTTAATGTGCCAGTTTTCTGATTATTGTCAAATAAATGATAGGGCAAGCAACTAATTATCAAGTAGAACACTCTGAGAGAGCAAAATACATACATAAATGTGATATTATTATTTATTTATTATTGAGTTATTTATTTGTCCTTCTTAGTTAATATTATATTTTCTTCTAGTGTTTCTAATTGTAACCCACAACACCTGCCCCTATTATTCAACAGCCTACTGTGAGATTTGCAGGTTATAAATGATCTGATGTTGAGAGGACAGAAAGGAGGAAGCCTATAAAGAACATTTGATGTAAAGGACAGACTTAATGTGACTACAACTACACACTATAATGATGGGTCTGGGTCATTTAAACGGCCAATTTTCAAACAAGAATCTTTTTTTATGGTAATGCACATCACAAAGGCAGAACACTACCAAAACTGTATGATTAACAATGATTAAAAATTGTCTCAGTAGCAACCAAGTAAGCAAGGCATCTGAAAGCATCTTGGAGGAGACATTGTCAGAACGATACCCATACCTAAAAATATTTGATCTTCTATGGCATCAAGAAATGCTATCAGTGCTGCTAATGAAGGAATAATAAGAGCAAAATGAGAACTTTGAATTTACTTTACTATATTAATTATCACTCAAAAGTCAGTTACCACCCGGTTTGTGAGCTCATAAAAATCCCTTCGCAAAGTAAGAACACTGTTCGGGACCCTAGTATTGGTCTGTTTTAGTAAATGTGTTTTATTCTTTTACCTGAGAAAGAATAAAATGAGAAGCAAGTTAAATACTGGTTGTCCCTCTGATAATTCCTTCCTTGAACTCACAGTCGACAGTCCAGAGAAAACACCTAAAACCCTGTTAATGGATTAGGGAGACATTGCTTGGAAGAGACGGAGATTACCTGTATGTACATCACACAAGGCACAGGAGCGCAAATCTATTACCACATAAATCCAAACCAGTTCAAATTAATATCAGGGCGTTCAGTAAATATGCTGTGATCTCGAGGTAAAACAAGGTTAAGACTTCACTTCCTCATGATACAAAACATCTTTTCCAATAGAAGTCATATTTTCTCAAGCAGCCAAAATTTGCTTGGATAACCACAGAGGCCTTTCACTCACTGTTGAGCACAAAGTAAATATGTGTCTGAGGATCTAGCCTAAGTGAGGATGTCTGGGCACACTTATCAGGCAATCTCATTCCCATACCACTTCCTACACTCCAGGCCAGCTGGGGCACAGATTGTATGACAAGCAGCTAAGAGGTGGATGTACTAGCTGAGCAGTAATTCAGATCCCAGTGAGTCTACGGCCATACCACACTGAACGCGCCCGATCTCATCTGATCTCGGAAGCTAAGCAGGGTCGGGCCTGGTTAGTACTTGGATGGGAGATCCCAGTGAACTGAACCCTTTATAGCCACACAGGAAACACCAAGATAACCCCATCATTCCTGTCTGGTTCCCTGTTCAACTTCAGGTGGAAGAAAGCAACCTGAACTCTCAGAACACTCATATTGAAAAATGTGAATTGATTTGAGTTTTCCAATATAATACCAAGAAAGAGTTTTCTGTAATATTTTCACGTGCTTTAAACCAGCATAACAACACGTACCATCTCCGGAAATCCTTCTCATAGGATTTGAAAAAGATTTTGCATATTCCCAGTATCTACACAAAGAAGGGTTCACACTTCTTCATTAGGGCCAGGCTTACCCTGTGGAACTTGCAGTTTTCATACAGTTAATGAACTCAGCCAGGCACGTAGTTCAAGGTTTCTCCTCCAAAGGAGTGGCCAAGCAAAGCAACAGTGCACTCTTAAGCTCCGGAGTCTCCACTTCAGTGAGGGGCCCGGGGGCCAGGGGACAATAACTTGACATGTCTGCATGGCTAACCTAAGCAGCGAGAGCCAGAAGCAAATGGGCAGAATGTGATTTCTCAATATTTTCCATGTGTCTTGCTGCTACCATAAAGTATCCATTGAATGTGCTTTGGACGCCATGATGCATTTTGGTGTGAAATGCTGAAAACAAGCATTACGACCCGAAACCCGTGATAGAAAGAGCAGCTAACACATTTGGAAAGGGTCCTGCCCGAGAGTTCAAGAGTGTAGGATAATAAGCTTTGTAAAGTATGTGATCAGGAGAACAAGACTGTGTACCATGCCTAGGCAAAGGAAGGCTAAACTGCACACCAAGCACCATCCACAATGAGCAGTTATTGATTCCACTTGTAAGAATTTGTAAACATGCATCATTTATGTACAGAGAACACGACCATGGATTTTAAGATATTTCAGCTATGATTACTTCAATTCATAGTTGTATGAGTTGGAAGTATATGTTTATATGATACTAAGGGAGGAAGTATATGTTTATTTTATCTTGGGCAGGATAAAAGTGCTATCTTTCCTTATATATGTAAATTACATGAGCTTATTTCTACCCTATCATTATTCTGATGGGATGTTTTATAAAATGGTAGTTCAGAAAGATGATATATTCTGAACTCAAGTGGCACCAGGAAAATCCTGACCACAGGAAACCAGAACTGAGTTCCAAACATATTTAATGGGTTAGGCCAAGACCTGGAATTCCTCAACTGGAGCAAGGCAAGAGTGTATTTACTTTAGAAATAGAAACTGCAAAACAGAGGGTCTAAATCAGTCCAAGGGACCACAGCCTCAGGGTGGCATGATGGCGCTAAACTCTGGAGTTCATAAATAGGGTTCAAGTTATTACAGAAACAGAAAAAATAAAAAAAGTGGGTGCATAAGGCTATAAAACTTATTGGAAAACTGGAATAGAGGAGAGTGATTGACTAACAAATGTGAAACAAGAATTTGGTTTCTATCCTACAAAGGTCCGAGTTGGACTAGACGGAGTCACTTCAATGTGAATTAAGTGAACAATTTCTACGTTTCCTCTTATCCTTCCTACTAATAGGCAAGATCAATCTGGGAATAACGATTCAGAGATAAATTGGTTACATTCTCACTACTACCACAGTAAAACATCGGCGTGAAAGCCCAGGCAGGATTGCACATGTCCTGTACCTCCAAACTGAATTCTTTTCTTTGTTCTGTGGACACGGTCACAGAGATACAGTCTAACTCCCCCAGTTTCTCTTGGAATAAGTCTGCTGATATGACTAGAGATAGGCTTAGTAGATGGAAAGGAAAGTGATTTGTAAAAAGTCTAATCTAGTTCCAAGTCAAACTGCTTCCCTTGGGCGGGCATGGCCTACCCATCCACCTACCTGCCTCCTGGCTGGAATGAGCATGTGCAGTAACTAAGCACATGCCCCAATCTTTCCAAAGAGTGCAGAGCAAAACAACAACGTGAAGGAACGAGGCCCTTTAATGACTTGAAGAAGATGGATTGTCATCAGGGCCAGGCAAAGGGTTAGATGACTGAGAAACAAAAATATATCATATTTATTCCACTTTGCTTGGATGTCTATTGTTTACAACAGCTGAGTCTTTCTCCTAACTAATTATGTAGATAATAATCACCATTATAAAAATGATTAGTTCATGAACAATTACTGTCAAATGTAATTTCAGTTAAATATTCATAATTTGGATTAAACTAATATAACAGTTATTTATCTGCATGCCATCTCACAAAGCTTAGTTCTAGATATTGCAAAACATTTTTTTAGGTCTATTGCATCATATTCTGTTATAAGCTGAACTCAAACAAGAAAAACTATCTTTTTTATTTTAGTAGTCTTTACTTTTCTCATTGACTTTTTCTAATTTACCTCATTGGGATTAGCTCCTTGCATCAGTAACTTAGTTTATATTATGACTCAGTAAATTACATTGTGGGAGAAAAATAAAACTTAAGGTGCACATCTTGTACTGTTTTATTTTTCTGGTTGTGTTAATTAGGCTCAGACATTTTCCCTGAGCTAACACTGCAGAATTTTATTTTCAACATTGTAGGGATGTGTACTTCATTCACGTATTTGTCAGAAGTGACACAACTCACCTATGTCACCTCCTTTTTTAAACAAGGTTGATAAAGATAATATAAATGTTTAGATTTCATAAGGATATTTGTTTTCCTAGGGTTTTAAAACCAACCTGACCTGTGGTGGCGCAGTGGATAAAGTGTTGACCTGGAATGCTGAGGTCGCCAGTTCGAAACCCTGGGCTTACCTGGTCAAGGCACATATGGGAGTTGATGCTTCCAGCTCCTCCCTCCCTTCTCTCTCTCTCTGTCTCTCCCTTCTCGCTCTCTCTGTCTCTCCCTTTCCTCTCTAAAATGAATAAATAAAAAAAAAAACCAATTTAGAACATATTGATGAGAATATCAGAATAAATGTGAAAGAATCTATAATGACTGAAATATAATAAGGGAGCTATTTTAGTAAGATTATGAGGTTATCACCTTGAAGAATTATATATTTTATTTATTTGTAAAATTTTGACTATTTTACCATAATAATTAAGAAAATTATAGATATCAAAGAATGAATAAGTAATCATTCTATTATTATTATACTTTATCGGAAATTTAGAATTATCACATGGGATAATAGTCTACCTTGGATCAAATAGTTTCAATCTCTATTAAGTAACATAATTTCTATTTATAGAGCAGGTACCTGAAATCTTATTTATTCAAACTAAAGAATCAACTAAGGAATCAAAGAAGGAATCTGAGCAACCATAAAAAAATGATAAAATAATTTTAATTACAATTACATACTTTAATGATTACCACTAACACTTTCAAATGCTATTGACCTTTAAAACATTGGAATCCATTTGAAATGTATTTATTTAATTAAAAATAAGTTGTTGGATGCCTACCCTGTGCTACATGTGGCTCAACTATTTTATCTGAAAGGGGATCCATCAATAAATAAAACAGACCACTATCTTTGTTTCCTGGAACTTATCTTTCAGCAAGAGGAAGTAGGAAAATAAGTATAATAAACAAGCATATTGTTAGTTTTTAAGATGATGAATACTTTGAAAAAAATAAGACAGAGTAATGGGACATGACATTGGAAGAGTACACAGGTTGCAACTTTAAATAGGGAACTAATCAGGTTAGAAAACACTGGGTAGGTGGAATTTGAGCAAAGGTACTAATGACGTAAACAAGTTAGCCAGATGGATGTCTCAGGGAAAATGGAAGCAGAAATTGAAATTTTAAAAAAGCTGTAAAATGGAGGCGCATGCTTGGTGGGTTCCAGGACAGGAAATCACCCATCAGGCTTGAGTAGGCTGACCAAGGGCTGAGGAGAGAGCTGGAACTGTGCACACAGTTGGGCAGGCTTTGAAGGTATTATAAGGAATGAATTTTCCATTGCACAAAATGGGAAGTCACTGCAGGTTTTGAGTAAAAAAGTGACACGATTAAATTCATATTTTTTTTAAAAAATATATTTATTTTTTTAAACACTAAGTTATTCTGTTTTTCAGATCAAAGAAAATGAGAACTAGTGCTTTAGATGAAATGAATGACCTCTAAAACAACCATATTTAAACAAGCCAAAACACATGGCAGTTTAAAAACAATAGACAAGAGAAAAAGAATCATATAAAGAGGTAAAAACAACACAAACGCTCAAATAATTAATTACGGGGAAAACAGTTTTAAATATCTCAACAGCTACTGTAACAGAACAGTAAATATTTGTATGATCCTATAACATAACTATATTTTAGTAGATTATTCTAGGAATTACAATAAATGATTTTGAGACAATAAAATTTCAATAAGTTATAGATATCTGATCCTCTTTTTAAGAAAGATAAATAAATTTGTAAGACACTTTAGAATTAAAAACATTTAAATTAAAAATCTCTCAAAATTTAAATGAGTACATTTTAGTTTTCTTAAAATTTCAGCCCTGGCCAGTTGGCTCAGCTGTAGAACTTCAGCCCAGCATGTGGAAATCCCAAGTTCGTTTCCTGGTCAGGGCACATAGGAGAAGCGCCCATCTGCTTCTCCACCCTTCCCCCTCTCCTTCTTCTCTATCTCTCTCTTCCCCTCTTGCAGCCAAGGCTCCATTGGAGCAAAGTGGGCCCCAGGCACCAAGGACGGCTCCATAGCCTCTGCCTCAGGTGCTAGAATGGCTCCAGCCACAATGGAGCAACACCCTAGATGGGCAGAGCATCGCCCCCTGGTGGGCATGCCTGGTGGATCCCAGTTGGGCGCATGTGGGAGACTGTCTAAATTTGAAAAAATACAAAATAAAATTTACTTTTGTTGAAAAAAAAATCCCCTATAGCAAAAAATAAATGAGATGTTATTGTGTCATTATGTTTTGGTTAAGTTTGCTCCACAGAAAGATTGAATGGAGAGAATAAAAATGATGTGAGGTGCCTTATTTTTATTTCCATCAGAAAGGTGAATATGGTTCTCCCTATACTCAGAGTGTAGGAAGGGAAAGGAAGAAAACAGAATAGGGATTCTTGGAGTAATAAGGTAGAATTCCATTCTGCTTCAAGCATCCTTTGTTATCTGAAGTGCAAATGTGATTGATGGAAAGAAAATGTATCGATGATTTCACATTTTTTCAAAACCCCAATAGCCATTCCATAAGACTCAAAGGTCCTTAAAAATTGTTTGTTTAGAAATAAGTTCTATCTCACGTGAGCAATGACAATGTCTCCCTTTAACCTTGAATCAAACATCAGTAACTGCGAACTAGGCACTCAGAAGAAGCTATTGTATTTTGTATATTTCTTTGTATTCTTTCCTTTAAATGCAGCTCTTTCTTTGGAGGCTTAGCCAGATACCAGATTTAAAATGGCTGTGTTCAGTCGTTTTAGTTATCGGGCACCCATTTCTTCATAATCCAAAAATAGCTGAAAGAATTATTTTTCTTAGAGCTTTCCAAAAGAAATACCTTATCACTTAGATGGAAGGGAAAAAAATTGAATTCTAAACCCAAAAGGGTTATGAACACCCACAGGAGTGAAAACAGGATTATAAAAGGCAACTTGAATCCACACATTTTTATTGTATTTGCCACTATAAGCACTATCGTTAACTTCCATTTTATTTCCTGGCCTTATTGTTATAGCCAAACCTATGTTGTTGAGACATATATTAAGGAGTCAATCCATACTTTTTTCTGGCAAAATTTTTGAAAAATAAAAGTAAAATAAAAAACATAATCTGAGGGAGGGGTGGAGTGTAAAAAAATAGTAATATATTTTTTTCTATTGAGTTGACTGTCTATTCATGAAACAATTTACTTCTATGTCATGCACACAAATTCTAATAGTACAATAAAATTGCTTCAGAGACCATTTTCATTTAATCTGAATGGTACTCTTTTTCATATGTGGTACCAAGAAGACAGCACAGATAAACTGCGAAATTTTAGCTACCTCATTTGCAATTCAAGATTTACTATCCTATTCAAATAAATCATAATATAATATCGACAGAAAGAAGGGGACTATCTCAATATGTCTCAATATCTCTCTCACTGGACTGATTCAGTCACCTAAAATTGTCACTGTGTGCTCTCTTAATAAACATAGATTCTTTCTCACACAACAGTGTCTGCAGTACTTCGGTTATGGCTTTGAGGCAATGACACTTATGTTGGAGTTATTTCAGCTTCCCCCATAATAAATATATCATCAATTTTTCATTTGTCAAGGAAGACTGGAGTCCCAGTGGGTCCAATAAAGTACATTTCATTGAGGAGAAATTTGCCATGTTCTCTCAATCCCTGCTCCTTTCCCCATTATGACATCATTTCAAGGGATATTGTGAAATGAATCATGACATGGTAAGGCTTTCCTGGTCTTATGAATGGGCAAGTAGAAACAAAAGTGAAGTAGAAAAAGAAGTCCAGTTTGAGCTTAAAGGTCACATCATTATCTTATCACACTATTTCAAACTCAAAATTTAATTTAGACTTCTTGAATTTCTACCTCAAGGGTGCCTATAAAAATCAAAAACTGCCGAGAGTGTTAGGAACATAAAGCCAGAATAAATTTGTCCCAAATGATTCCTAGAAAAGTCTGCTGGAATAGAATTGAACGATTTACAATTGATAGGGCTGGGAAGGTGTCTCTGCAGTGTGGCTACCTGTGCATATATGAGCCTCTATGGGGTGGGGAGGATGCTGAACATACCGTGCAGAAAGCAAGAATGCACAGCTCATTCTCTCCGACATTTTGCCTGAGTCCAAATGTTGAGTCACCAAAAGCAAGCTTGGTTCAAGTCCAGCTACTACGAAGGGACAAGAAACATGATTCTGGTGACTCATGAAGGGTGCAATTATCTCCTAAGAAATTTTTTTTCTTTTTTTTTCTTTTTTTTTTTTTTGTATTTTTCTGAAGCTGGAAATGAGGAGAGACAGTCAGACAGACTCCCGCATGCGCCCCACCGGGATCCACCCGGCACGCCCACCAGGGGCGACGCTCTGCCCACCAGGGGGCGATACTCTGCCCCTCCGGGGCATCGCTCTGCCGCTACCAGAGCCACTCTAGCGCCTGGGGCAGAGGCCACAGAGCCATCCCCAGCGCCCGGGCCATCTTTACTCCAATGGAGCCTTGGCTGTGGGAGGGGAAGAGAGAGACAGAGAGGAAGGGGGGGGGGGTGGAGAAGCAAATGGGCACTTCTCCTGTGTGCCCTGGCCAGGAATCGAACCCGGGTCCCCCGCACGCCAGGCCGACGCTCTACCGCTGAGCCAACCGGCCAGGGCCTCCTAAGAAATTCTTAAGTCACCATTTTCTGAACCAAGACATTGACCAACATTATTCATTTATTTGCACATTTATCTACTAGTCAAATGTTAATATGGGTAATATGCCTGAAATTGTGGCAACATCTTGGAAGATATAAAAATAAACAGAACACGGTGGTTTCGCTCAAGAAATTTACACTACCAAGGGAGAGATAAAGCCAGGAAAAAAAAAATTATAAGAAGCAACAGGTGATGGAGAAAGGTGAAAATGCAAGGAGAAGAGCATAATCTGGAGAAGGAATCTCTGACAAAGAGAAAAATAAACCTTTTTTGGTGGGAGGTAGCCTGTGAAGTGAGCTGTGAAGACAGGGACTTTTCAATAGGCAACGCTGGAGGTGGCAATAGCCAGCACATACAAAGTGAATACATAAATGAGTCACGCATACTGGAAAGTATATTGGATTAGCATATTTCAATAATGTAGAGTCCCTCCAGTTCTCCTGTATTCTCTTGTGCAAACTTTCTAATCTCTTAAGCCTCAGTTTCCCATCTGCAAAGTATAAGGATTTGATTCAGTTGTCTCTAAGTTTCTTTTCACCACTCTAATTCTACAAAGGCGTGGAGTTCATGTTCGGTCTCCATATTTCCTGTGGTGAAACTTACTACCCTTGGTAGTATTTATTAAAGTCACAGAATTCTGCATTGGGTACTGTGGTTATCTTACCAACCTTCATTCTCTCCTACTACCCTTTCATTATTTTGTGTAGCAGCCAGGAAGTTTGGGTGGGATAGATTTTTTTTCCCTAAATTTAAGGTGCCTCCTGGTTTTCTTCTAGTTTTGACCATGAAGATTGTTTTTCCATGTTTGTCATTCATCCTCTAACTCAGTCCTAAACAAAGACCAAGCAATACTGTGGCAAAACAAATTGGTTCAGAGCTGAACACCTTCATATAGACCAGTGAGAACAAACCCAGGATATATGTTCAACAGTTGAGGATGGTCATCATTTTCTCACACTGGATTGAAAAAACCTGACAGTGATCATAAGACCACAAAAATAGCATCTTGAGGATCAAGACAATAAGCAAGAGATGGCAATTCAAAGAAACCAAGAAACATAGAAACAGGAGTCTATCCTTGGGCTTTTTTATTTGGGAGCCAATAAACTTCCTTCAGTGTTTAAGATATAAGATATAAGAAGTTGTTTTTCTGTATCTAACAATCACATTTCTAAACCACTAAACCACTTTTGAAGACATTTTTATTAGTAAAACTATTTTTTTTCCTATACTAGTTTTACTAAACAGATCAAATACTAAACCGTAAGTTCAAACATACACATTCTCAACTTAGAGGATTTACAAAAACTCACCTGACAAGATTCCAAACAAAAAGCTATGACCTTCTCTCTCTGAAGTAGAAAGCTCTGTTAACTTTATGTTCAGAGCTTTAATATTAGAAAGATCTTAAAAAGATGAAAAAAAAAAAGAAAGCGTCTTTTCTTTGAAGGTTCTCAATCACTCTGGTATAATTTTAGTCCAGGATATTTTTGGTGTCATCCTTGCTCCCATATCTTTAAAAAGTGAATTCCAACTCTTTTGTTAGGGAGAGCAGATGTTTTCTAGAATCAAAAATAAATAAATAAAATAAATAATTTTTTCTACTGCCATCTACCTTATGGCCTCTACACATGAGGGATATTAGTTCCAAAGAGTTTATCCTTTGCTAGGGACAGAGTGGGGACAGAATCTCAGGTGCAGATGCTTCCCTTCAGAACAGTCTCCACCTTATTACCGCTGCAGAACATTCTGGATTGGCAAGTTATCTGTGAACACTGCCATTCAGATAGACACAAAGCTATACCAATTAATTCTTTGCTTTCTTCCCTTTCCCATTGTCACTTTTCTAACTCCCAATCTAAAGATTATAAAGAAGTACTGAAAATTTAAAAATTCAAATTATTCAAACAAAGCTGTTATCCCATTAGTAGCTGATGTAGGAGTATATACAGATCTCCAGACTCTAGTCAAGGGTCCAATGTTCTCTTCATTCCCTTGAGTGAACAAGATGTAAATGTTTCTCTAAGGTCTCTCCACGAACAGATCAGCTTTTACTATAGGAATGATAAAAGTAAGTCCATTTAATTATGGACCTGGAAAGAGCCTAAAAAATCTATTTGCTAGACCTATTCTTCTCAAAGAAGAGGTGGTCCCCATTCTACATAATGAATGTTCTCTCATATTTAGAGCTGGGCTCAGGTCATAAAATTTGAACACTAAGAAAATTCTAATTTTTGGCAATAATATTGTTTTTTTACTATTAAATGTTATCAAAAACAGAAAAATAGTTAAAGAACAGTACCCCATTCCAAAACTATGTTATTGAAACATTCACTGACAACCTAAAATTTCATTTCTGAATTACACAAAGAAAGATTATTTCGCATAACTGAACACTAAAATACGATTACACATGAAATATTACTTTTCTTGTCTAGTGTTAGTTTTTCCTGACTCTGAATTTTCTCTAAAGAATCCCAGAAGAAAATTCCCGTTTCATATGTTAGTCTGTTATACTTATGCTTTGTTCTGCTGGAGAGTTTCAATTACATATTATATCCCAGTACAAGAAAGATTTAAATGGTCAAGTTCAAACTTTCAGATGACCGAACAGTCCTTTCCTTGTGACCACAAAGAAATAGTAGGTATTGTCAGCTCTGAACTAGAAAGGTTCAAATGTAAGTAAGTCATACAATGTTATGAAATATCTGTAGAATTTTGAGATGTTAGTTAATAGATGGTTGACCTATTATATATATATATTTGTGGGAACTTGCAGTGACAGGAAACAATATAGTTTAAATGGTTTAATTCTTCAGACTATGGTTATTAATGGATAGTGGCTAATTGTTTTACAATTTATTGAGGACCATAATCATATATTAAATAAAATTTGAAATAAACAGACTTGGTTGCTCTGATTTACTATAAATCAGGAAGTAGAATGATATATTTGAAAGGGAATGGACTTGAGCCCCAGCCAGGCTGGGGTTGAAATCCTAGCTCTAACGTTTATTTAGTGATGTTTTGGGCAATACACTGAACAACTCTGGACTTCTGTTTCCTCACCTCTAGAAGCAAAAAAAAAAAAAAGTATTTACTTCTTAAAATTTTTTTAGAATTAGAAGTAATACATGTAAGTTAAAGAGATCAACAAGTTGTAAATATTGATATTTATGAATGAGAAATGCTAGTTTTTCCATTCACAAAGATAGAGCCATAAGAAATCACAAAATTAAATTTTTAAAAGTCACATCTGTTTTTATCAGACACTAAAAAAATCAGATTCATTTATTTTATTAGTGAATTATTGATTATTAAAAACATATCTAGCTGTCTCGCCTGCTTTAGTAATTAAATAGGACTAACTGTAACAAATCAAATTATTTAACAGTGCAAATGAATCAGGATTCATAATTTCTTCAATGCCATATGTTAGTCTTGTCTGTTACTCAGAACCTCCATTTCCCACTTCCTCTCAGTGAAGAAGCTTCGAAGAACAAACACAATTAAAAACAGATTTAATACCAAATAGACATGAGAACTGACATTGAGTGGTGAAAACTATTTTATGCAATTAAACTACAAAGATAAACAATTTGCTTTTAAACCAAGAATACTTTAGCTTTTGTCCCTTAATCAGTTGTATTTTAAATAAATCAAAAAATCTTTTGAAGGTTGTGTCATAATTTATCATCTGTTGCTTGAAGAACTGTTGTGTTCATATTAGTTAGGTGTCAATATAATGAAGAAAACAGCTTTGTAGAAGTGTTTGCTGATTTCAAAAATGCCACAATGTGCTTATAACCAGTTGCAAGAGAGGAGAATAAATTGATGCTTGTGACCCTACATTTTTACTTGTTAATCAGCTTTTCACTGTCCTTTTCTGTATGTTTCTGCTTTCACCTTTCCTCCGTATTTCTTATCCATATTGTGTGCTATAAAACATAACATTTTGTGTGCTAATAAATATAAGATATCAAAGTATCATGGGAGAATTTTATTATAGCAACTGTTTGTCTAAGGTCATGCCACAGTGACCTTAAAATAAGGCATGATAAGAAAAATCATTCAAACATAAGAAAGTTATGAATAAATCAGGGAAAACCAGGTGTGCCTGAAAAGGCTAATAGACATGTACTCTGTATTCTCATTTATAAGGCTGATTACCTGTGTGATCGTGCTTCCATAGAATATGCATTTGAGCAAATGTTGTAAATTATTACAAAGCACACATAAAGAAAACTTTTCATAAGACTTCCGCACTTAGTGCTTTTCTGTATGTAGAAAGAACCCTGAAATGCACAGATGTGGTCCTCAAAGAGTGGGGCTGAAGACAGAGATCATACTAAGCTGCTGCACCCCTTTCTCAGCATTGTATTGGATGCATGAGTGCTTTGGGTGCTCGGGTAAAATACGAGCAAGAGGACCCTGTGATGCAAACCATCTAATGGAGAGGAGGGAATGCTGTCTCAGCCTCTACTATTACTCAAAACAAAATAAAACAAAAAACAATAGAATGCATATGCATTAATAGTATCTTTCTTTTGCAAACTTGACCTTGAACAAGTTACTTACATGAACCTTTGTTCTATCATCTGTAAAACAGGAATAATAGCTGCCTCAAGAAATGATTTCAAAAGTTTAAACTGCAACTGAGGTTTTTAAGAAATCTGGCACACTATTGAAGAAATTTTTTAGGACACTGGGTGATAAAAATTTTGATCAACTACCTTCGTGCCTTCCTCTTTTCAACTGACTACTTTACTTATTTTTGTTTTGGTATAGGTGGGAGGAGATTTGGTGGAATGATTTCATTGATAGGATGGTGATAGGGAGAAATGTAAAAAATGTAAAAAACTTGCAAAAATAAGCAAAGACATTAATTTTGAGGAAAAAATGCTTCATTCAGTATCTTAAATATCATTTCCCCAGTAAGATATCCAGTAATTATGTATTGCACATGAGAGCTATAAAATCATATCTCTTTTAAAATGATACCTTAGCTCATTATTTTATAAGAATAGTGTGCTAAACTATTACCATTAAAGAAGTTGAGCTCTTAACATAATACATAAGGTCTTGGTTTGCAAGTATTCAGAAAAACATGTACATAATTATACCAACTTTAAAGATGTGCCAACAATGTAAACATGGCCCAAAGGGTTCTAGGTAGTTTATACAGGACATGAAAAGAAGGCAGTGACATATTACTGAATTTGGGGCTAAGACTGGGGGTAACAGGCAGCGGTATGTTCATATTGATAAATGTGCTACTAGTGAGTTGTTTTTTTTTTCAAGTCTTAATTAAGAGGGCACGACCAGTCAGAAAAAAACAGGAACTACATTATTCCATACGTAGGTGGGACATAAAAGTGAAATTAAGAGACATTGATAAGAGTGTGGTGGTTACGGGGGGAGGGAGAAAAGGGAGAGGGAAAGGGGGAGGGGGAGGGGCACAAAGAAAACTAGATAGAAGGTGACAGAGGACAATCTGACTTTGGGTGATGGGTATGCAACATAATTGAATGACAAGATAACCTGGACTTGTTATCTTTGAATACATGTATCCTGATTTATTGATGTCATCCCATTAAAAAAAATTAAATTATTTAAAAAAAAAAAAAAAAAGAGGGCACGACCAGAAAAAAATGGGATCACAATGCAATGATGTCAAGGGGCTGTGATGCTGGAGTCAGGGCTTACGTGATGTCTTGAAAAGTAGAATGCAAGGACTAGGGTCTCGTCTCCAGCACTATCCAGAGTGCTAAGGTCCTATCTTCCAGGATGAACTGTTAGATTCCATCATTTATTGTGGAGAAGGGACATCAGAGCACTGTAATATTATAATACCATCCAAATTGGCCATCTATACTTACTGAATTATCTGTTAATTTGGCTTTTTATTCAGGTTAACCTGCAGAGGTCAGAATTTTCTGCTCAAAGGGGATGGATAATGATAACTACGTTGCAGTATTTATTTTATTATTTTTTAAAAATTGGTACTCTGAATAGTCAACCTTTTGGCAGATAGGTTGAATAATGTGAACCAGTTCTGTAAGCCTGATGTACAAAACAGAGGCCAGGACCCTGGATCTTGGTCACCCTGTACAGGTACCTGAGCAAACACTACACCTGTAGGGACAGCAGCTTCATCTTTGACAAGCTTTTAACTATGATATGTGGTAAATAATTAAAGTAACTGGTAATTGAAATTCTATACATAAATAACTAAAGTGGGTTATATTTGATATGATGTACATAAACAACCTTAACTAAGAATTAAGACAATAAAAAACTATTTTATTTTTAAAAGCATAAGGTTTGATTTATTGCTCCTATTACAAAATATCTCCAAAACAGTGGCATAACACAGCAATGGTTTATTGTTTCCCATAGTCTGGTGCATTGGCAATCTGGACAGCTCTTCTGCTAGTCCAACTAGGGTTTGCTCATGTAGCCGTGGTCGTCTGATGGCTTAGAAGGGGCTAGGAGGTTCCGTAACCACTTTATTCACTCATCTAACAATCTGTGATGTCTCTTGTTTGGGCATCTCAGTCTCCTCCTGGCTCTTCTACCACATTCTACTGATCAAAGTCAACTAAGAGTCCTGCCCATTATGAAGGAGTTGAAGAAAGAGCTCCCACCTCCTGATGACAAGAGCAGCAACTTTCTATTGCAAAGAGGCATGGACACAGAGACACTAACTTCACTGGAGCCTGATTATTGCAACCCTGTCCACGCTTTCTGCTCCAGGGGCTCCTGTCCTGCTTTTCCCTGGCTGCCCAGTATTTCGGTCCAACGCTTCACTGAGGATGCGCGTAAAACCAACAGCAGGAGAAACGGGAGGTGGAGAGCAGAAGTCACGGCAGTAACCAGAGAGATACTTTTTGTTGTTATTGAAAATATAAATCTCTCTTTTCAAAAAAAAAAATGTCATGGTTCTGTGCTGATCTTCACATAGAAAAAAAATCAGTCAAATATATCAACGACTTAGAAGAAAATAAATTCTGAAACGTATTTCATAAAGTAAGGCATACAAGAAAATAAATGCTTGTTGTTTGCTAAAGTTCAAAATTTTCACTAAAATACATTTATATCAACATGGATTTCATAAATTAGTGTTTTGTGCGAAGCTTACAGAACCAGAAATTGATTCAGCTACTTTGCTCATATTTTTATTTGTTTGGTATCAAAAACACTTCCCAGGTCTACATCAAAACTGTTTGCATCAAGAAAAAAAATGTAAAACATTTATTTTCATGATGAAATAACACTTTTCAATTTGTTAAAAAAAAACAACACACACACACACACACACACAAAAACAGAAACAAGTACCAGCTACGATATTCTTTGTTTAAATTGGAAGAAAAAAATATGAAGAAAAAAGAACACCAACAAAACTTCCAAAGAAAAAGAATATTAGGTAGAAAGGAACCACTTAACAGTAGCTAAAACCAAAATTGATGACAGACAAGGTTTCCAAGTCCCTGAACAACTTCTGCTGTTTTGCCCTTAAACTTCAAACAAAGGAGATATTAGACCAATGGGAAATCGCTGCTCCAGAAACTCTGATGACTTCCTTTTACCAATAAATCAGACTTCTCCCTGTGGAAACAACGGCGTGTCTATATGCACCTCCCACTGGAAGGCTCCCAGCTGGTCCGTCACGACTTTCCTGCAGGAAGCCTCAGCCCATGCACGCAACTGTCCCCACACCCGGCATTGATCGCGCTGCCCTCCAGCGACCCACCAGTGCTCACGCCACCCCTCCCTGGAATATGCTGGACCTCATTTTCTAATCATTCAAATCATAGTCCTTCAAGATCTGCTCACAACCAACACCTTCCATTAAGCTCCATTCAACAATCCTAGGCTACACTGGCTTTCCCTTTCCACACTTCCCTCGAGAATTTCTGGAACAGGTAGCATGTAATAATAATCATTAGAGAAACAGCATTGGCTGCTATGTAGGCTGCTCTTTATGTGTCAGTGTGGTGGGTGATGTCTTATGGTGGTTTCCTAGCTCCTGCTCTTCCTCTCAGGTAGCGTCCCTCCTTACTATTTATTGCATGATGATTTTGGTCTCTTGGGTATAGCCTTGAATTGAGGACAATTCCAAGAGACTGTCTTTCAGTACAAAGGCAATGGGCCTGAACTTTCTCTTTTAAAATATCAAGATCCCACGGGAAATAAGTGGGCAGGAAATAAGCGGGAAACTGGTGCAAGGGCCAGAAGAATGGCCCAGTCGTTGACGTTGCTGTAGACAGTCAGCGGAGTAGTGTTCGCAGCCTTCTGTCTTCCGGCCTCCTGTCTTCCTGGAGCTTCTTGGTTCTCGTCCTTCCTCTATCTGTGCTGGGTAGTCTTCCGCTGATTCTGGGAACTCTCTGACACTTTTCAACAAATTGCTTTTTGTCAATCAGCCTAAATCTTTTAGTTATTTGCAACCCAGTAGCATGATGAAGCCAAGGCCTGGAGCAGGTACAATCCCAGTCACAGACACAGGCCTTTTTTTTTTTTTTTTTTTTGTATAGCAGCACTTAATGGTTATGTTGTTCGGATGGAAGAGGTTCGTGTTAGTTAATTCAGGGCTATCTTAGTCATTTATGTGTGTCTTTAGTCAGTGTAAAATCTCACCCTGCCAGCATTCTCTTTGTGTGTGTGTGTGTGTGTGTGTGTGTGTGTGTGTGTGTGTGTGTGTGACAGAGAGAGAGAGGCAGAGAGAGAGAGACAGATAGGGGCAGACAGGCAGGAAGGGAGAGAGATGAGAAGCATCAATTCTTCCTTGCGGCACCTTCACTGTTCATTGATTGTTTTTTCATATGTGCCTTGAGCAGGGGGCTACAGCAGACCAAGTGACCCCCTGCTCAAGCCAGCGATATTGGGCATAAGCTGGTGAGTCTTGCTCAAAACAGATGAACCGGCGCTCAAGCCAGTGACCTCAGGGTCTTTGAACTGGGTTCCTCGGCATCCCAGTCCAATGCTCTATCCACTGCGCCACCTCCTGGTCAGGCTGCCTGCATTCTCTTGATTGCTTCCTGTTCCTGGGGCTTACAGGACATGGCTGATCAGGAGGAGGCTCTGTCTCTTCCTTGTTCTCGCCTCCCCATGTTGACACCTATTGAGATGCCTGATTTCCAGTCAGATCCACGGCACTGTCACGGGCCCAAATATGCAGCCCCCAAGGACACCTGTTGATGCCCTGGTATCTCAGGATGTGACTGTATTTGAGGAAAAAGCCTTTAAAGAGGTGATTAAGTTAAAATGAGCCTATATGGGTAAGCCCCGATCCAATCTGGCTGGTGACCTTACAAGCAGAGGAAATTTAGACAGAAAAAGAGATACCAGGAATGTGCAGGCACTGAGGAAGGACTAACAGGACACATTAATAAGCCAGCCACCTGCAAGCCACAAAGAGAAGCCTCAGGAGAAATGAAACCTGCTGACACCTGATCTCAGATTTCTATCCTCCAGAGCAGGGAAGATAGAAATTTCTGTTGTTTGACCCCCCATCTGTGGTCTTGCTCTGATGGCCGAGCAAACTAAGGGCAGCATTGCCCTGTGCTAACCGTCTGTTTACACCGTCCTCTGCGTTAACCTCCACACAGCTGAAACTGAATCTCATCCTTACCCTTTCTTGGGCTTCTTGGGCTGTTCTGATTTCCTCTGTAGCCTCTGCTCTTAAACACTACCTTAGACTGTTTCCTGCCAAATTAGACCGTCATATCACTTGCCACGTGCATAGATGTCTAGTACATACTGTGTTCTTAAGACAGAACACATAAATTCACTGAATAATTAAGTTCACCGTCATACTGATAACTGACACAATACCTCACTTTACTTCAAGACTCCTGTCCCCAGTGACAGTATCCTATAACTGATTAATGAGAGAGAAATCTTGGATGTGGGCTCACCATACAGTAACAATTGCTTTATCTGGAAACATTTAGGTCAAACTTTCAGTCAGTTTGACTTGTAAAGTTTATGTAAAATAACTAAAGATACACACACACACACACACACACGGTAATGATTTTTCTTTCTATAAAGTTATTCATTCTGGAAACCTTTTAAACTTTTATATTAATAGATCAGGATCAAATTGAGTCTGGTATCGTGTCCAGTTCAGAGTGGTTATTTAATAAATATTCATGTTAATAAATATTTCTTTAATAATAGGTACAGAGCATAATTAACACTAGTTCATGATTTGCTGGAGTCAATGACAATTTGTTAGATTTTTGTTTTCTCTTTGGATTTAAGAAGACATGAAGAGTTTTCATGAAGTGAGAAAAAGAGAGAGCTGATTCCCCAGCTGATACGTGAGCAAAATATTGTGGGACAGGCTACATCTGGTATCATTTACGTCTGGACTGGACAGTGAAAAAAATTCATGCCAGAGGGAACAACCCTGCATTTGTAGCAAAAAGAAGGAAATGGCTCGGTCGGTCTTTTCAGTGATTAAACACCTATTTTCACACATTCTCGCTACATAGGGGCCTTTGTCTTTGTTCAGTTTTGTGTTTCATTTCTAGAAAACAAACCCGAAAGGCAAATGTGCTTGAATTCTATATATTTTCTCCGAGAATGCCAAGAAAAGGTATTTTAACCTTCTCAACCCTTCAGCGAGCTCCTTTCCAAGGCTGCCACAGGTAAAAGTGCACTAAATTCAAGTGGAGGAATCGGATGGTCGTTCTCCTTCTTAGACCTAAGAAATAAAAAAGTACTCTGTCCTTTCCAGGTTGATGTATTTCCAGGAAATCAGGGCAAATTAAATCAACTTGTGTTGGGAGTACAGATGTTTGTAGGTAATAGCTTCCCTATAAATCAATAGTGAATTCAATGTTGCTCATTTGCCTTTCCAGGTTTCAATATATTTGCAATATAGCCACATGGCTGCTAGGTACAGGAATATAAATTTCCTAAGTGCCGGCGAAGAGCAGTCAGTCAGCTCGCCTGAGTGGGACAAGCCCAAGGCCAGCAGGATGAAGTGCCAGGTCCCCGTGGCCTTACAGCTTAGAATCCTTCACTTGCCACACAGAGTGTGATATAGGCTCATTCACAAGCATTTCCTCCCTCACCAGCTGACTTAATGGCCCCCTGTGCAATTAGGACACTCTTCTTGATTCTATATGACTCCATTAAAAAAGCGATGAGTTATAAACTTTATAACATAGCGACAATCCTGATACTAAAATTTAAATGAATGCACTGAGGTTGAAAGCTTACTGGCTGGAGAGGTAAGTTTATCTCTTGCTAAAAGTGAGACCGTAAGTCAAATGCCAAATATGTGTGACAAAATGTGGAATTTTTACTTTTATCTAAGAAATGTATTTGTTATCATTAATGTCCTCAATGATTTGTCTTTCCAAGTTAGCTTAGGTATTATATGGTTCGAGTATAGCAGGTGGTCCTGGGCAGAAAAAGAAAAAGAAAGACTTAAAATTTTGCAAATATTAGACAAAAAAGAAAAGAAAAGAAGAGTTTGGCTACTGTTCTTTAGGACTTTCTATCTATCTATACACACAAATACATGTGTGTGTATATATATATGGAGACTTAAATATGTATATATTTATACATATATTTAATACAAATTTTAATTGTCTTTCTAGATAATAATGTTTCAGATAACTTACCAGTTGTTTGTTTCCTCGTGAAGAAGAGAATTATATGTAGTAAATGGCTATGGGTTTCCCAACAAATATTCTTTCCTTTTCACTGTGCAGACCAAGAAAGGCCACGTTGAAGGACATGGTTGAAGCCTGTTGGTCAAATCGTTCTGCTCATTCTGAATCCCAGAACTGGACAGGCGTCCATGCCCAGGCCATACAACGCCCCCTCCTCTCCAGGACCACAGTCTCTGAAGAGCCAGAAGAGGTCAGCTTCCAGCAGCAACTCGCACCCCCCCCCCAAAAAAAAGATGGAAGGGATGAACAGAGAAGGCATCATTTTTCCAAATTTTTCAATAGATCAGTCATCCCATCTTCCTTGGGATGGCTTTAATAAAGGAGTCCCTATCAGCAGTGTGACAAAAACCTATCCAATTTAAGAGCTATCATTAATTATCTAATGCTGAAATTATTGATAATTATCCAGAAAAAAAGCAGACACTGTTGAGCCGTTGAATTGAGGTCAGTCACATGCCCTCCAACAGGGCAGCCATAGAGACTTCTGAGTAAGGAACAGCTGGAGCAGGAATATCACTGATCATTCTGATGAGAAGTGCTAGTTAGAAGAAAGGGCACAGCAAAATGGTGCCCGACTATGGCAAGGCTAGTATTACTCCTCTTTGTACCACCAGGTCCCAAGAGGAACAGGGCCAGGTACTCATTAAATGTTTGCTGAAACTTAATTGATAACTTAATTCAGTTTTGCTTCTGAAAAATAAACCTACCTTAATGTGTATGGGGCTATCTAAGATGCTGAATAAAAGTATGAGCTGGGGACTTAGACTGCCTGTGGTCAAATACAGGTTCCCCAGGTGCTGGACAGATGAAGACTTGGGTGTGTAGCCCTCTGTGCTTCTGTTCTCTCATCAGTGAAGTGTAAATGTGGAGGTATCTACCTAGGGAGGTTGTAGTGTAGAATACAAGAGATAAAACACGCAGACCCAATGACTGGCAATAGTAAGAAGTAAATATTTTATGAAATGATTAAATTACTTATGAACTGAATATGCATGTAACTGAGTTTGACTTTTCCTTGAGGATGCTTATATGAAAAATTATTAACAAGGACCGACAAAGAGTGCAAAAGAACATTCGGTGCTGCCATGATTTTATAGAGCTCTCTTTCCCTAAAGAACCTTCACAAACACTTTTTGTTTTTATATATTTATATTCGTAATATTTGACGATAAATTCCACTGTGCTCAATGTTTCAGTCAGTGGTTTCAATTCTTTCCAGCAACTCTGAGATATGTAAGTATGCAGAGAAGGTAAAAGCTAGGATGCAGAAGTTAATAATATATGCATGAAAATGTGCACACAGTGTGTTGCCTACAATATTTGGATAATATATTTCCTAGCTGGTTGGCTCAGCAGTAGAGCATTGGCCCAGTGTGTGGAAGTCCTGGGTTTGATTTCTGGCCAGGGCACACAGGAGAAGCACCCATCTGCTTCTCCACCCTCCCCCCCTCCTCTCTCTCTATCTTTCTCTTCCCCTCCTGCAGCCAAGGCACCATTGGAGCAAAGTTGGCCCAGAAGCTGAGGATGGCTCCATGGCCTCCACCTCAGGTGCTAGAATGGCTCCAGTTGCAATGGAGTAACACCCCAGATGAGTAGAGCATTGCCCCCTAGCAGGCGTACCCAGTGGATCCCAGTCAGGCACATGTGGGATTCTGTCTCTGCCTCTCAGCTTCTCACTTCAGAAAAATAAAAATACTAGTAATCGTAATGGTAAAATATTGCTATCTGGATTTATTGCTTAGGAACAAAATAATTTGCTATCCATTTGTCTATGAAGAAGAACAGATTTTGCATAGACTGGAAATTGATTAAATTATAATAATTTGCATCAAAGTCAGAGCAAAATAAGTTCCTTAACTGATAAAATGAGCCTTAAAAATAGATCAGAATATAATAATATTATTCCTAAAAAGGAAGAGTCCCTGGGGATGTTTTGGGAAGCAAAGGCACAGTCAGTAATCACTGAACACACACTCTGTCAAGGGATTACTACAGACTCTAAATGTCACCTGAATAAATTTTGAGTTCCAAGTTCTTTGAAGTCACTCAGTACTGTAGCCCAGTTATTTATTCTTATGCCTCACATTTCCCTTAAGGCTTTTGATTGTCATTTACTTTCATAACCAGGTTCAATGTCTTGAGAGACCCCTGTTCTATAATTAGCGGGAAATCTATTGTTTCTTCCACTCTCTGGGGTGAGTGTTATGGTATAAATTACATTTTTCCTGGTAAATTCTTTCCTTTTATCATAGCTTTATCTTTACTAAATTATCCACTCATTTCTGATGACGGCTGTGCCTTTTTTCTTTTTATATATGTCTCAACATATAGATCTTAATTTTTTCTTTGTTCCCCAAAAGGCCCACTACCACTAGGATGTAGTACTTAGATGCTATTTTTTCTAACATTTTGATTTAATAAGAAGGATTTCAGAATGTTGATGAACTACCAGGAGCTAAAATTACAAAGCTGCCATCCTAAAAACCCATGGGCCATTTACCTACAAGAGATAATCTCTCTCAGTCTCTGCCAATTATTACAGCCCGAGGTTATCATCATTTAGGGGAGATTTTCTTCTTCTGAGACCCTTCTGTCCTTTCTAGGTGTCAGTCCTCAACGTCCACGTTTTGTTAAACTTTCTTATGCGAAGTAATTGGTTTCCTACTACTTCCTCCAAATAGAGTCCAAGCACATCATATAAGCAGAGTAAAGCTCACTAGGGTGCCCCGTTATTTAAGCAGCTATATACCCTGGCTCTCACCCCTTCGTAGTAAATGCACTAGTAGAAAAAGGAAAATAAAAAATATTTTCTGGTTAATGATTATCAAATCTTTAGGTTCTCCTAGCAGTTTTTGACTATAGAGAGGCAGCAATGGAAATGTATTTTACTCCTGTCCAGAGCAAACCCCTCAAAGTCTTAAATTTCTGGTATTGTTATTAGCATACATGAATTATTCCTGTATTAGACTGTAAAATCCCTAAGGTCAACATTCAGTTTTGATTAATAGCTGAATAAACCATAGAACCTAAAAAAAAATAAATGCCAACATAACTAAAAAAGTAACAGTACTGTATACTTAATGCCGTCAATAAATAATAATAAATAATAAAACAATAAATGCTGAATGAATAGCATTAGATGTTATAAAACACATTGAAAATGGAAATTTTACATTAATATACTTATACATCTATACCTAGATAAATTAAAATAATAAAAAAGTTGAACAACAACATATAGAGGATTCAGAGAGTTTTTGACTCAGTACTTACTACATATACCCCGTACAACAGTGGTCTCCAATCTTTTTTGGGTCACAAACCGGTTTAATGTCAGAAAATATTTTCACAGACTGGCCTTTATGGTGGGATGGATAAATGTATCACATGACCGAGACAAGCATCAAGAGTGAGTCTTAGATGGATATAACAGAGGGAATCTGGTCATTTTTTAAAAATAAAACATTTTTCAGACTTAAATATAAATAAAACAGAAATAATGTAGGTTATTTATTCTTTCCCTGCGGACGTGTACCAAATGGCCCATGGACCAATACCAGTCTGTAGCTCAGGGGTTAGGGACCACTGCCATACAATAAACATATAACTGGGTTTTGAAGCCTGTTCTTCATGCAGAATAGTCTAATGAGTGTCAAGGAGGAATTTCAAAAACAGGGCTAGTAGGGTTGCTTGTTCTCATGAGCCACGTTATATGGAGATGATAGTGGGAAAATCACAGCTGGGCTTTCCACATTAGCAGATAATTTATATCTCCCTGAAGTCCTCTGCGTTACGCAACAGGTCCTCCTCATTCCAGTGACAGCATAGCAGCATGACAACGAAGACCTCGAGGTGGAGCTGGGATGCTCCTTCTGGCTGGACTCCTTGGTACCCTGCTACCGAACCAGGCTGGAAATGCATGCTCACACCTGGCGAGCAGCACTCCCTCATCATTCTGATTAGCTCCCCAAAACCGTTACTGAAAGAGCTCCTTCCATTGTATGTATATATGCTGATAACAGCAGACTCTCATTTCCTCTAGTTTAAACTTCTCCCATGTAACGAGTTACAATGGAAGGCTACTCTTCTCTATGATTGTTGATAAGAAAAATAAACTCCTCCGTATGGTTCTCCGGCAGGAAAAGTTTGGGATGGGGGGAGCTATATATCCAGGCAATATCAATGGCAGTGAGTCAGTGGTCTTTCCAGACTGAGTCTGGGAGAATTCATGAAGAAGTCTAGACAAACTGAGTCTGCAGGAAGGCCAGGTAATGGTCACAGGGCTTTAGATTCTGGGTTAGTCTGCTTTGGCTGCCAAAAGGAAGTACAGCAGCCATGTGCATTTTCACAGCTCTGAAGGTTAGAAGTCCAAGATCAAGGTATCAGCAGGCTGAATTTATTCTGAGGTCTCTCCTTTCATTACATGATCTTTCACCTATACACACACCTGCCTGCCATCTAAATTTTCTCCTCTTATAAGGACATGGTCTGACTGGATTAGAGCCACCCTAAAGACCTCCTTCTAGCTTTATTACCTCTTAATACCTTTCCCTCTAAATAAAGTTGTATTCCGAGGTACTGAGGGGTAGGATTTTAACAAATGAATGTGGCGGGGGCAGGGGACAAAAGTCAGTTCATAACAGATGACATTCAGCAAGTTAACAGGAAGGATAAGATTCTATCTTAATTTTTACCTGTGTGATAAACTGATAAACTCCTCATGCCAGAGCATATGTATTCCAATAAATGGAAACCTGTTAGTAGATTAGGATTTACTGTTAAATCTACTATTAGTAAAGTTTGGAACTTTGTTGCCATGATTTGCACAGTCCATACTTTCTTACTTAACTGTAAGAATTTATGAGACATTTTACTCTCTAGAGAGAACATTGCAATTCTTTGCAGACTTTTGAAAACACTAAAAAATAATCTGCTTAATAGGCCATTATAAGCAGAAATTCAATATTGTCTTCACATATTTCTTTTTTTTTCTTTTTGTATTTTTCTAAAGCTGGAAACGGGGAGGCAGTCAGACAGACTCCTGCATGCACCCAACTGGGATCCACCCGGCATGCCCACCAGGGGACGACGCTTTGCCCATCTTGGGACATCGCTCTGCTGCAACAGAGCCATTCTAGTGCCTGAGGCAGAGGCCACAGAGCCATCCTCAGTGACTGGGTCAACTTTGCTCTAATGGAGCCTTGGCTGCAGGAGGGGAAGAGAGAGACAGAGAAGTAGGAGATGGGGAGGGGTGGAGAAGCAGATGGGCACTTCTCCTGTGTGCCCTGGCCGGGAATTGAACCCAGACTCTCGCACGCCAGGCCAACGCTCTACCACTGAGCCAACCAGCCAGGGCCGTCTTCACAAATTTCTAATTCTAACATTAGGCAGTAGCATTTTATTCTCTAGGTAAAATTTTTGAAATAAAAGCAAAATTTGAAATATGCAGCAAGCATGTATAGAATTCACCTTTGTTTTTGTTTTTTAAGTTAAAGGAGGGGAGAGAGAGACAGACTCCCTCATGCACCCCAACTGGAATCCTCCCAGCAAGCCCCCTACAGGGGGGTTCTCTGCCCATCTTGGAATGTTGCTTGGCAACCAAGCTATTTTTAGCACTTGAAGCAGAGGCTCCACTGAGCCATCCTCAGTGCCCAGGACCAGCTCACTTGAACCAATCAAGCCATGGCTGTGGGAAGGGAAAATAGAGAGAGAGAGAGAGAGAGAGAAGAGAGAGAGAGAGAGAGAGAGAAGGGGAGGGGTGGATAAGCAAATAGTCTCTTCCTCTGTGTGCCCTGACTGGGAATTGAACTTGGAACAACCACATGGCAGGCCAACACTCTATCACTGAGCCAACCAGCCAGGGCTGAGTTCACCTTTGTATGCAATACTAGAGAAGGAGGTCTGTAGATTGAAATTGAAAACTAAGTTCACATATTAACAGAGAAAAAGTGTAACATCATCTTTACATTAATTGAATTTCCCTTTGGAATTACATTTATCTCTTTTAACAACATAACTTACTCTTGCAATTATTTAAACTAACTTGAAAATAGTTTACACTCATTAAACCAATAACAGCTCAAATCAAAGGAAATAGGTCATAATTGTGATAAATAGTACAGACCATGAGACTGCAAGCAATCTAAAAAGTGGATTATTCTCGTGTGTATACAAGAGAATTCACTTGTGGGAGAAATAATTCTTTGTATATGTTTGTTTTAATGTGTTTCTTTTTATCCAATTTTTCCATTTAATTTCAAACTTTCTGTAAGCAGTGAAAATTCCTTTTCTATTTCTAGTGAAATTCCTGCATACATCAGGTAAAAAGCTAGGATTGATTGACTGATTAACCAATGCTCCATTAGAGAAAGAAAATTGCCATGAGTATATGTATAGAAGCGTTTAAATATCTCACTAGCTGTAATGTGCATGCAAGTGTTTTCATGGTTTCCCATCTGTATTGCTAACCTAGCACTGTGGGACAGCTAGCAAATATTCTTCATCAACTCAGTGCTTGTAGCTCATCTGCCTCATGCTTAGCATTTTTATTATATCATATTTCCCTATAAAGTCTAACCTCAATGGAGAACACTTAGAGAGGAAAGCAAATACGTTTTATAGAAGAGCTGTATTTTTTTATTATATGAGAATATTTAGTGAGTTTGAAGTTATTTTAATGCCTATTTGGTTTTACTAAAACTTACTCTTCACTGAAGAGTTATAATAGATTTATCTGGTAGAAGATACGTTAGGAAATATAAACTTTCACTTATATGTGTGATCTAAAAAACAAAATAGGCCCTGGCCGGTTAGCCCAGTGGTAGAGCATCGGCCTGGCGTGCAGGGGTCCCGGGTTCGATTCCCAGCCAGGGCACACAGGAGAAGTGCCCATCTGCTTCTCCACCCCTCCCCCTCTCCTTCCTCTCTATCTCTCTCTTCCCCTCCCGCGGCCAAGGCTCCATTGGAGCAAAGATGGCCGGGGCGCTGGGGATGGCTCCTTGGCCTCTGCCCCAGGCGCTAGAGTGGCTCTGGTCGCGACAGAGCGACCCCCCCCCCCCCCGAGAGGCAGAGCGTCGCCCCTGGTGGACGTGCCGGGCGGATCCCGGTCGGGCGCATGTGGGAGTCTGTCTGACTGTCTCTCCCCGTTTCCAGCTTCAGTATGATAAAAAAAAAAAAAAAATTAAAAAACAAAATAAATGAACAAATGAAACTCAGAGATACTGAGAACAAATTGATGTTTGCCAATCAGGGAGGAGATTAGGAGAATGGGTTAAAAAACGGGTCAAGGGATTAAGATGTACAAATTTCCAGTTTTAAAAACAGTCTTGGGGCTATAAAGTACAACATAAGAAACATAAACAATAACATTGTAATAAGTATATATGGTGTCAGATGCACACTAGACGTATTGGAATGATATAACTGTCTGGTCACTATGCTGTATCCCTGAAATTAATATAATATTGCATGTCAATGGTATATTAAAAATTAAAAATAAAATAAATCCAAATAAAATATTCAGATAAATAGAAAATAAAATGAATAAACACAAGTAACCCAACCATATATAACAGTATCAAATATGTGTTGCTACATCGAAAAAGCTGATTTCTATCAAATGTAATGAACTGAAAATTCCCAGAATTTTTGTTACTGTCAATTTGTTTTGTGCTCCAAACCACTATCCAATTTTTAGTATTTTATTTGTTATCTCTGGTTAAGTGGCTCTGTAATACAACAGAACCTAGCAAAGGCAAAATGTTGATTTTTTTTTCCTATGTAAGCTTAATTTAATGCTTAAATCCTAGTAGTATCTTAAAGCAATGACACAAAAGAACTGAATTTATCTCCCCTCATTTGCTAGTTGTTTTAATTTATTTGTTTGGGCACCCCTCATTCAGTAGTGTGCACTGACCTTACTATGTATATATATTTCATTACAGAAAACAGAATCCAAAGTATTTCTTCTAATACTAACATCAGATTCATTTTAGAGTCAATCTAGCAACTAGATGATCTCCTAAAGGCAAAAGAGCACAATTACCCCATGGAAATACACATCATGGCTCCCTTATGTCTAAATGAACTGAGCATCTTCCCAAAACCTGCTTTGACTTTGAATGAAGGTAACTGAAGAAATCATGGAAAACAAATTTGCTTATTACACTGGGGAACAATTTTTTTTTCATTTTCTGTTGCATGAGGTTTTAGAACTGTTTCTATATACTTCTGCATCACTGATTCAAAATCTGAAATCTGTTTTTTTGATGCACGCTCTAGTTTTTATGCAATTTTAATTTCTTTTTGTTACAGTTAATGGCATGCATTAGTTTTTAAATTGGAGTTAAAGGGCAACGACTCTTGGATCGAACATAACCACAAGGCAATTAATGTTTTATAAACATCACTTTTACATAATTGTAGTTGTTTTTAAATGTAAAAAATTATTATCTGATAAAAACACCCTCTTATTTTGTTTTAAGATTGAAGCATGGCTTCTTCGAGTAGGCGTAAATGTAAGAATAGTCCTGACACCTTCTGTTATATATGTGGCTGTTACACACTTCAACGTCAAAGGCGCAATATTTCATCATTAGTGACACGTGCATATATTGCCTATTTTCAAGTTCCCCTTGGCAATCAAGACAAGAATCAGGCTTCTCATACTATTTGTCATAATTGTGAGAAAATGCTTAATGACTGGACAAGAGGAAAATGCAAAAGAATGCCTTTGGTATTCCTATGGTTTGGCTTGTACCTAAGGACCACAGCAGTGACGGTTATTTCTGTCTGTTTCATACAAAGGGCATCGACAAGAAAAAACGGCATATGATCCCATATCCTAATATTCCTTCAGCAATACAACCTATCCCACAATCTGAGACACTCCTGGTTCCAGTTTTTAAAGGTTTTATTTCTTCTAAGGATGAAGAAAGTGAACATGGTGATCAAGTGTATTTAATAAGATGCATGAGGAAATGGTTGTAGAATCTGAAGGGTCTTCTTCTGATGCCAAGCAGTAATTAGCCCCTCAGCAGTTTAGCCAACCCGAATTGAATGACTTAGTAAGAGATCTGGGCCTATCAAAGAAAGCAGCTGAGTTATTAGCCTCCAGGCTTCAAGAAAAAAATATACTTTACCGGTCAGCTAAAGTATCCCATTTCAGGAAGCGTGAATAAATTTTTGTGAATTTTTTTTCCCCGAAGACAAACACTTTGTTTACTGTCATGGTATCAGTAGTCTTCTCAGCCAGCTAGGTGTTACCACTTACAGTCGAATAGAATGGCAGCTATTTCTTGACAGCTCTAAATGGAGTCTGAAATGTGTTCTCCTACACAACAGTAATGTTTATGCAGCGGTTCCAATTGGTTATTCAACTCATCTGCAAGAAGATTATAATGACATAAAAATTGTCCTCGACTTACTGAAGTATGAGGAGCATAACTGGATCATTTGTGTGGATCTTAAAATGGTAAATTTCCTGCTAGAACAACATAGAGGTTTCACGAAGTATCCTTGCTTTCTGTGTTTGTGGGACAGCTGAGCTCGGGAGAAACACTGGACACAGAAGGAATGGCTGAAATGTGAAGCTCTGGAAGTAGGGATGCAAAATATTGTGAATGAACCTGTAGTTAATCGAGACAGGATCATTTTTCCCCCACTTCACATCAAACTTGGCTTAATGCAGTTTGTTCAGGCTATGAATAGAGAAAGTGAATGCTTTCAACATATTATTTCTGCTTTTCCTACCTTGTCTTTCAAGAAGATAAAAGCAGGTGTATTCGATGGACCTCAAATTCGAACCCTCATATGTGATGAAGAATTTGCGAGGAAGATGAATAAGGAGGAGAAAGCAGCATGGCAGTCTTTTGTGGCAGTTACAAAGAACTTCCTTGGCAACAGAAAAGCAGAAAACTATAAACTTCTGATTCAAAGGATGCTGTTGGCTTTCCACGACATTGGATGTAACATGAGCATTAAGATTCACTTCCTGAACATGTCACCTTGATAAGTGTCCCAAAAATCTTGGAGCTGTTAGTGATGAGCAGGCTACTGCTGGAGCATCAAACGAGATTGTCCTCAACAAGTACACAAACGCAAGAGCTACAAATGCAAATTTTTGCCTGAATAGAATTTAAATAAGTTTTGTGCAAATTTTATGATTAAAATGAGTGTTTTAATATGTTCTATTTCAAAATTGTAGACGAATTCTGATACAATCATATCTTTTAGTGTATTAGTGTATTTACTGCATTATATGAATTATTATATTTTTACAAAGATGATGTCTAAGAAGACATTCAACTTCATTATGTTAAACTAAATGTTGAAAATTTTACAATAAGATGAAAACCTAAAATCTTGAATTGCAAAAAAACTGTAGCTTACAGAGAAAAACTAATGTCAGATTTGAGATCAGCACACTGGAATTAGGTAAGAACAAGTGTTTGTGTGGATGCAACACAAATTTGGTTCCCTGGTGTTATTCAGATTCTGCTAAGTTGTGTTACTGAAGTGCTTTTGGAAATGTGCTCTAACTGTCAGGTAGAAACAGGCAATACGCCTCAGGAAAAATTAGGGCAACAACAGACAAAAAATATACATACTTTCTATCAGTTTGAGGTACTGCAATGAGTCGTTATTTTCTGAATTCCAATGATGCCCTTGGAGGTCAAAATATAAGTTATTTACATTTCAACTTCATCAGATTTTCTATTTTAGCATAGTGTAAATCAGTTGCACCTTCATTGAAGATAGCTGTTATCAAAAACAAAAATAAATAAAACAATAAAAATTTATTCAGTGTGCTGTATTTCACAAATTGTTACAACTCCCATTAATGTGGTTATTTTTAAATGTTTCACTTTTTCTTTTTATTGCTTTGTAATTCAACTTAAAAACTACAGTGCATCTCAGACAAATGGTTGGTGCTCAGAGCCTCTGCTGGAGTTTCTGGTTTTGAGAGAATGAAACTTCATCAATCTGTTTACATTTTCCTCTTATTTAAAGAGTTTCTTCCTAAAATGAGCTTGATTTGGTTTCAGTGTGGAATTAGTCCATTTTTGGAACTTTTAATCATAATATAAAAACACTCCAATCTGTGCCACCCGTTTCTGAATAGCCATGTTCTTGTCCTGGATGTCCTTTCTTATGCATTTTACATTCACTGATTGGAGCTTCTACTACGAGTCCCACGATTTCCTTAATGAGTGCTTGTCTCAAAGAACCATGAAATGAAGTGCTATTAACATCGGCCTGATATATACTTTATCGTATTGTCATTTTTTTCTAAAATGCAGATAATTACTTGATTGCTGAAGTGAACCATTACTTTGCTTGGAAACAATTGCAGATGTAAAGAAATGCACTGGTTTTCATAAAAACACTTTTTACAAGAACCAAAGTACAATATGTAATTTTCAGATTTTTAAAGTCCTATTAAGTGAATCTTTAATGTCCCTTTTCTTGCGTGGCATCTCTCATTAACTACATTTGAGTTAAAGAAAACTTTTCTCCTTCATTTGCATTGACAAGTTCAATGAAGTGGGGCAGGTAGTGAACTGGAAATGTATGAAAATTGACTATGTAATGATGTTTATTACAGAAGAGGAACTTTACACATAAATGCGTATTGTATTCCCTAGGAGATGTTTACTGTTTATTGTGTCTATTTGGGACTTTTCCTTATTTACCTTTCCCGTTTTCAAAGTCAAGAGAAAATACATAACAATGGAGTATGTTTTATAAGACCGAGTTTGTACAAGCCTCAATAAGATATGAGGAGAGGATTTTCATTATAGGTCATAATTACCAACAAACTACCAAGGTTTAGAAAGGTTAATTGTTTGTCACAAGGTCATTTTATTAGTAAGTGGCAGAGCCAGGATGAACTCAGATACATCTTACTCCCATCTAGTGGTCTTAATTTTTACGCTGCATTGTTTAATCCTCACGCTGCATTGTTTAATCCTCACGCTGCATTGTTTAATCCTAACGCTGCATTGTTTAATCCTCATTGATCAGCTTTATTTGGATGATGTCCTAACTCTTGAAGGTCCTCTTGCCTCAAATAAGACCTCTGTTCTTTTGCTTTCTAGGCAGCAAAAAGGAAGGCGAACAAAAGTGCGAAATGTGCGCCTCTCCCCTGAGTCAGGACCAAAGTTTGACAGAGTGCTGGGCTTACACATCATTTGCCGGAATCTAGACCCAGGGACTGCACCGAGCTATGAGGCTGGCACATGGACTTTATGTCAGATACAAAGGAAAAGGACGATGATATCGGGGCACCAATAACAATCTAGCTAACATATATGTATAATTTGGAGAATAAGGTCACATAAAAACTACAACTCGTGGCCTTAAAAAATATACCAGCATGGAAATATAGGAAAACGTGGTTAAAATTCTACCAAAAAACTATGGTACAATTTTAGATAAACTTCTAGAACAGTGGATCCCAAGTAAATCTTAGAAAATTTGTGCACCTTATTTGGCTCCGTTGATAGTAATAATAATAATAATAATAATAATAATAATAATAATAAATCTGCCTTTGAGAGAATACAAAATAATGTTAATGAAAAAGATACCAGAAGTAAAAGGGGGTGGGGGGAGTGGAGGAGAGGATGGGGGGATAAATAGTGGGGGACGGAGACTTGACTTGCAGTGATGAACACACAATACAGTGAGCAGATGACATAGAGCTGAGCGCCTGAAACCTGTACAATGATGAACTGGACCTGTCTTCTTAGATGGCAAACACCAGCAGCAGTTCCGTGTCTGCGGCCCTTTGGGCCCACGCTGCACTGCCCTCCCCACACAGTCAAGTCACCGCGCTGCTCCCTGTAGACGGGGAACTCCCAAACGCTGCCCAGGTGACCGACACCAGCAAAGCCTTCTCCCCTCTGCACCCCTCTGCATAGGGTTCCAACTGCCTGAACCATTCTCTCCATTTTTACTTGTCAGATCCCATCTGTTCAATGTCACTGCGTCTGTCACCTTACTGCAGTGGTAGATGACAGCATCATCTCATTGTTACAAGACTCAGTTTATCTTCTGCTTTCTTTTTTTTTTTTTTTGCATTTTAATAGCATTTTTGATTTTTTTATGAGATCCTTCCTCATTCTCTAGAAATACATGTAACCAATTTTTACCTTAATGGAATGATTGAAGACAGTGCTAGAGGAAGTGATCACGTATGTTTACATGGAACATAGTTTCACTGCCCACTTTAGTAAGCGTCTTATATATCCAACCTCCACACTATCCATATCAGAAAGACATCCTAGCGTTTAAGTCTGTTATTTTCCAAACAAGAACAAATCCACAAGTTTATTTTAATGTTTTCTTTGGCCACACGGTTTTCAGCAAGCGTGCTTATCACCTTACATTTGAGATAAAAACGAAAAACAAAACGAAACAAAAAAAGTGTTTTCTTTTTGGATTGCTTTGTTATCTGTGCAATAGATGATCATTCATTGTGTTCAATAAGGAAAGAAAGGGACTGTGATGAACTTCCCCTGGCTTGTGTTCCTTGTGGCGGGATGTGCAATGAGTGGCTAGCCTTCTGAGAACCCAGCGCCACCGTAAAGGATGAGCATTCCAAGTGTTAGAAACTTAATTCCAACGATACAAGCAATAATTCTCAAACTGCCCCACTTCTGCTAATACAAAATAACACATGTGAGAAAAGGAACATTCATTTCCTTCCTGGAGCATTTCCAAGTTGTCGGAGCAGTTGAAATTTTCTATTACATCAAAATGGCCACTAGTGCTTGTCAATGGTTGCCTTTGTTGCACAAACTCCTGGGTTTGAAAAGAAAACATCCTTCCCAAAGCTGTTTTGGTGCAATATACACACACTGTCTGCATTAAAATGAAAAGATAAAAAAAATCTGTCCACAAAAGAAACAGAAGTGGAAAATAATGCAATAACTTAATTATAATGGATTATAGGATGTCAAACGAGTTACAAACATAAAGGTATGAGGAAAAAATAGATGTCAAGCTACGTACTATCAGTGCAAATTTTTCCAGGATCAACTGCACTTTATTAACCATCTAACGGACAAGGTAATGTACTGTGATAGCTACAGATGTCTATGACAGCTTTACTTTTCTGGTAAATCATTTATCAACAGCACTCAAAACCATTCCACAGAGCATTCCCTTCCACGCACTATGTTAATGCTTCTCATGTATTCAGGTCTTCAATTGATATTTTCTTTTCAGTGTCACTTTTTAATGCAATTTTTAACCTTTACTGCTTGCTGTATCTTGGGATTGCTGGCCAAGCGGGGTGATTTTCCTGGCAGCACAACATCGCCATGTGGGAAGGGGTTTGAATACGGTCCTCGGCCAGCTGGAAGGTACCAATGGTAGGGAGATGGGATACCTCATCTGTTTCACCCACATCTTCTTTATTACATTCCTCCTGTATACCAGGCACTATTCTAAGCATTAGGTTTGGTTCTAATAGGATGCCTATATAAAGACAGTAGTCCAAATGACTATTGGACTATAAAGAATAGATTATTTACTGAATCTAGGCTATGTTAAAATTTCATATTTTAGCAGGGGGCGGCATCCAGGATATCTGCTTCTAGTTCCTAGCTACTTCTGTGCTAAGCCAAAATCCAGGCAAGAGTAAGGAGAGGTCCTAGAGCGATCTCTGGACAAGACAATCTATAGAGACAGATTTCATAGAATGAGTCTAAGCCATTTGTCTACTTGTGCAGGTTGTCTAATATTCATGAACACCTAGCAGGGAGGTGAGTGCTGCTGAAACTCAGCACCTGTCCCCCCTTCCAAGCCATCTAGCCTGGCAGGAGGTGACATCTCCCCAGAGCATAGGGCCCCTTAATGAACCACATATTACAGAGTCTCAATACCAAGTCACTCATCACACGCCTAGGACACAGCCCGTCCAGAAGGCGCTCTGTTTCCTGATTTACGCTAAGACCCTCTATCCGTTAGCATCTTGGCATGTGAGTCCGGAGTCAGCAGGCTGAAGGTACTTAAGCATTGGAGACTAAGAACCGGAACAGACTCACTGAGTTGGGAAATGACAACATGAGATTCCACTTGGAGAATGGTATAAAATCCCATTCCCGGAAGCTTTTCCTGGGACCACAGGGACGGGGGGAGGTTTGGAATACTTGATTCAGAGCACCACAAAGACACAAAGGGGTAAGTGTGGGGGCACTGGGATGTGTTAAAGCAAGACCATAAGGGATGTCCTCGGTTTGAGACTGTGAAAGTGCCCTTCGCCACCACTTTGAATTGGTCTGGGATCTGGGATGTGGCAGAACTAGTGTGTGCAGAGGATGAAGGTCTGAACAAGAGGGGAAGAGGGCTGGGAGCCTAGAAGGCTGCTCAACGCCTTCTTCTCTGGGCTTGCTTCCGACTTCTTTCAACAACCACAGGGCAGCCCCGAGTCAGTCCAGGACCACTGTGGCCACAGCCTCTTCACCCGGAGCCCTGGACTGGGCGGGAAAGAGGCTGAAGGGAAGGACCGAGAACGGGATCAGTCTGTCCTCCAGGCCACGGTGTGACCGCAAGGTCCTTGGCAGACGTGTCGCCAGCTAGCAAGTCCGCGTCCAAGCCCCACACGCCACGTACGAAACCTCCCCTGTCTCATTCATTTAGATACACATTCACAGCCTACTTTCCATATGAAACAGCTATAAAAGGAAATGAGGTTTTAGAGCAAATAGGCCTTTCTTTCCTGTACGTGTAACTCTCTAAGGACCCGTCATGGGTTCACGCTGCCACTTTCCTTTGGTGAGCGTCACAGCCAGTGACTGCATCCTACTGAGCCCGTTCCCAAACCACCAGGAACCCAGGTGACAAGGAGCATATACCAGTGTCCTCGAGTTTCTGGAAGTTCACTGCATGCCGCTTTGCTTTTTAAAAAAACCAACCCTACATTAGTACCTGTTTATGCTAGATGAAAGAAATGCAATGAGGCTTTTGCTTTTACAAAAATAAAATAGCATTTGGCATTTATTTTGCAGAGTCATTACGGAAGCCACGCACACCCCGAGCTACGGGAGTGCCCCCACTCCTGCCCCGGAACCACCCCCGGGGTCCCCGCGTTGCCCCCACTCCTGCCCCGGGACCACCCTCGGGGTTCCCGCAGCCCCGGCCAGGGCTTGGACTTGTGCCTGTGAGCATCCGCGCTTTATCTAAATTCACCTTTTGCTTCCATTAGCAAGATGTATCTTTTAAGTATTATTTGAAAATAAGGTGTTATTTTTAGGTTTTACGCATTATTTGGTGTGATTTGGTAGGTGATGTTTTGGGTCTTAGAATGCTCAACAATTTTTCCATATAAATGAATGGTATATAATTGGGTCTTCGCTTTCTGCCTTTTTGGCTTCCGTCTCGCCTCGCAGGAAGCCTCTGTCTTCTGATAGTGGGGAACCCTGTATGTCAAAGCCGGCACAGCGCAGACGCTGTGAAATGATGCTTGGTGTGCAGCAGGGCGAGCGGGAGGAAGAGTGTTTCACGTTCGCCGATTATTTTTTCTAAGGTTGGACGTTCTCTGACTATTTTCCTAAGGTGGAAATTCCGAAGCAGCGCTATATCCCCAGCACAGCTGTAAAGGGCTCTTTAGAGATCGAAATAATTGCTTATTGGAGTCTCTGGGGAAGAGCTGTGGTTTGCTCTTCAGCCAAGAAACAGCAAGAGCAAGATGTCCCCACAAGGCATTATATCTTTACACGAGCCTGTTACAGCTCCCAGCGGCTTCCTTTCCTTGATGATGAGCTCAGTGTGAAGCTATCCCCAGAGACCTCCCGGAGGCCTGAGAACATGCCAGGGTCAGGGGTAACCTGCCGGCTGGGTATTTACCAGAAAGGCCCAAAGCTCTGTGCTTGGCATGAGCCATTCCGCTCAGGTGATCTTTCCAGAACTGATGCGTCACCGAAGCAGAGCGAGGCCAGCATCCCTGCGTTAGGCAATGCCCAGAGCTCTGTCGGGGGCACAGCCAGAGGTTCCCCTTGCCCAGTGTGGCCTGTGCTTCACCTCTGCCCTTGATCATCCGCAAGTGGAAACTGCACTGCAGATCCCTTAATAACGCCAAACTCAGAATACAGCAACAACTAGCATGCCTTTGATAATTACTGAACATTAAAAAGAAGATCTGGCATCTCTTTTTCCTAAAACCAAGAAGTCTCATTGCTAATGTCACAAGTGTATCAATTGTCTCACACAGGCCTCATCCTGTACTTCAGCTCTCTCAATATCTACAGTGACAAATTTCACATCGTTAATGCTTCAAATCATAAAAAAATTATTTTTCTCTAAAAACCATTATACCAGAAATGAGACCACAAATAAGCAGATTTCAAACATTCTAAACACTTCTCTTTAGTGATAAACACATTTTATCATTTTATATCAAATCATATATCTATATACGTGCATACATATGTATATATGTGTGTATAAACAAATGAAAGTTTAATTTGTTCTATTCATTATATATGGTTATAGTCTGTCGCTGAAAATATGGTAGCTGTACCCTACTAAATGTATTTCATGATCCACTCATAGGTTGAGACCAACAGGTTGATGAAAACTATTATGAACAGTAGAGTGATTTGCAGAATGCTGTCGGATGCTGAAAAGTCTATCTGGTGAATAGTATTTCTCACTATCACAGGCGGTAATAAGGCCATTTGCAAAAGGCATTGCTCTAGCCCTGGCCGGTTGGCTCAGCGGTAGAGCGTCGGCCTAGCGTGCGGAGGACCCAGGTTCGATTCCCGGCCAGGGCACATAGGAGAAGCGCCCATTTGCTTCTCCACCCCTCCGCCGCACCTTCCTCTCTGTCTCTCTCTTCCCTTCCCGCAGCCAAGGCTCCATTGGAGCAAAGATGGCCCGGGCGCTGGGGATGGCTCTGTGGCCTCTGCCCCAGGCGCTAGAGTGGCTCTGGTCGCAACATGGCGACACCCAGGAGGGTCGCAACATGGCGACGCCCAGGATGGGCAGAGCATCGCCCCCTGGTGGGCAGAGCGCCCCCCCCCCCCCCGGTGGGCGTGCCGGGTGGATCCCGGTCGGGCGCATGCGGGAGTCTGTCTGACTGTCTCTCCCTGTTTCCAGCTTCAGAAAAATGCAAAAAAAAAAAAAAAAAAGGCATTGCTCTAGAAATCTCCTGTTAAAAATGCACCCCTTTAAACTGAGATATTCTCTACCATAGGATCCTCAATTTCCAGTGCCATCTATATCAACTTTGTAGATATCAATCATCAATTATTACTAATAAATCTTGATATCCTTTCTCTTTGAGCCTAGGTAAGACTTCAGGTCCCTTCACAACACGACACTTGAGTCATTGGCTACTGATTTACTGTAATTGAAGAGAAAAATAACACCAATTTGCCATCTGATCTCTAGTTCTTTTTATGTTTGTTTGGAGTCATCTTCCAATTTGACATTTCTAGACAGATGAGGAACTTTGAAGATGAGATGAGAAAAAAGATGGTAAAGAGATGAGCTAGGTGACTAGGAACAGTTCAAGGGGAGCCACTTTGCTGAGAGAGACTTGGGGTAGGGTGGTTACACCAGGCATGGCCAACATACGGCCCGCGGGCCAGATCCGGCCTGCGTAATGAGTTTCTGCGGCCCGCGATTAAATTTTTAATGTTATCCACTACTTTAAAATCTCAGCTACTCAGAAGCAGAAGCGTCTTTGATTATTGGAAATTGAGATATTTAAGAAGATAGGGATACGCGGAAAATGATTCCGCGTGTAATTAATCTAGGGTTAACTTCCAATAATTGGTCTAATGGATTTGTGCTACTTCTTTATTTTTTTTTTAAATCCATTATAAAGATTTACAACTTTTGTACTCATCTGTACTCGATATGAACTGTTTGACGTTTAGTGGCGATGTGAAACCCACATTCTTTTAGGTGAAGTTTTCCAGTGTGCACCCAAGGCCAAAAAATTTGTTATTTTTGTGGTCAAGTACTCTGAATCAATTGGCATTGTAGCAAAGACAATAGCTGCAGTTGATAACTAAAAATGTGTCCAGGCTGTTTGTAAAATGAAATAATTGTTTTATTTGTGATATAACCCCTTCAAGCTCATTCTATTAATTAAATATTGTTTTGATTATTGCGATACAGTTTGGATATTTATATGGTATTGTTGAGCAGATAAAATATATTATGCTCACTTTGTTAAAGATGGAAACCCGTCGCCCAGGTGATAATATTATTTGCCCTTCTTGCCTGGGATGGGCGTGATTATATTAATGTGTGTTGGGGGAGGGCTTTTGTGCCAAAAGGTTTTAAAAGGAAGAGAGATCACGTTGTTCTGGGGAAGAGTGATTACATTCTAGGAGAAGCCCATGTTGTAGGAGAGCAAAGAAAGGCCAGGAGAAGCAGCCAAGTTGGCGGAGTGCTGAAGGAGAAGCCAGTTTGTGCAGGGTTTGTGCAGAGAGAAGGAGATGGGGAACAGAGGTGAATGAGACTGGGGAGGTTAGGAACCTTTGAATCTAGGAAACGCCGATAAGTTAGTGGCTTTGGGAGCCCTGAATGGAAAGGGAAGTGTTTTCTCACTGTGTGTATTTCTTGCCTACTGGGTGCAAGCTAGGATTAAAGCTAATGGTCCACCAGTTCTTGGCTCCATTGTTTCATTACTGTCTGTCCGAATCTAATGCGAACCTGTATGGGCCAGGCAGCTGTGATGATGGCGGTGGCTACTGGCCATACAAGTATGTAATTATATTTTTATTAAAATATATTTTAATTAAAATAATATTGTATATTAAAATTTTTTCACTCACATTTATAAACAAATTACATAATAAAATTTTGTCTACTTAAATGAATTATTTTTGTATTTAACATTTTTTAATTTTAATATTTTGTCCAGCCCATGAAAAAAGCTTTCTTTCTAATCTGGCCTGGGGGCAAAAACTGTTGGCCACGCCTGGGTTAGACGGTGCTAAAAGAAACTGCATAATTTTTCCTGAAACTGCTCCATCCCATATTCTGAGATTTCTGTGCCCCATACTCTAATCATATATCATCATTTTTATGTGAAAGTCTAGCTTGACAAATGAGCTGACGGAGGTCATCATGAGTGGTCTGTAAGGAGGTCAGAGGTGGTTCTGCTCCTTTATTCAGGCCTGCTTCCTTCTTGATACCCCTTTGAATTTGACTCTTTACTCATTAGTAACTTTTCTTCAAGCTTTGCTTTATTTGCATCAACTCTCCCTATCCTAGAGATATCCTTGTCCATACATCATCTTGGGTAACATTCAAGGTAGGGCTTTTATTCATAGATATTGAGGTGTTTATTACTTCACTATTCCATGGCCCAAGGAACGATTAATCACTCTATAGATGTTAACTAGCTTCCTATTAATCAGTTATATCTGCAGAAAATTTTAAAGAGGGTTAATACTTAAAATATATAATATAATGAAATATCTATAAGTATTTTAATGTTATTATGATTTTGAGTTTATTTTGACTCTTGTTTTGGAGGTAGATACTATATCATTTTGTTTGTTTGTTTGTTTGTTTGTTTGTATTTTTCCAAAGCTGGAAACGAGGAGAGACAGTCAGACAGACTCCCGCATGCACCCAACCGGGATCCACCCGGCACGCCCACCAGGGGGCGATGCTTTGCCCACCAGGGGGCGATGCTCTGCCCCTCTGGGGCGTCGCTCTGTTGCAACCAGAGCCACTCTAGCGCCTGGGGCAGAGGCCAAGGAGCCATCCCCAGCACCTGGGCCATCTTTGCTCCAATGGAGCCTTGCTGCGGGAGGGGAAGAGAGAGACAGAGAGGAAGGAGAGGGGGAGGGGTGGAGAAGCAGATGGGTGCTTCTCCTGTGTGCCCTGGCCGGGAATCAAACCCAGGACCCCTTGCACGCCAGGTCGATGCTCTATCACTGAGCCAACCAGCTAGGGCTTATCATTTTTGTGTTTTTTAGGTAACATTCCTGTAAGGAAAAATGCAGAGAACTTAAGCATACAATTCAACAAATGTTGACAATGTATAAACCAGATGATTAAATTCCTAAACAGACATTTTCACATCACCAGAAATTTCCTTTATGTCCCTTGCCTGCCCTTCATAAACAATCACTGTTCTGATTTCTATCCTTACAGATTGGCTATGCCTTTTTCAAAAACTTAGATAAGAACCATAAAATGCAATGTAGCAATTTTAGTCTAGCTTCATTAACTTAACATTTTTTTTGAAATTGACTCTTGCTGTTACACAATGGCTCTTTCTTTTTTATTGTTGAATAATATTCATTTATCCATTCTCCTCGAGCTTTAGTGTTTGGCTGTTGTAAATACATATTCCATAACTATTTTTGTGCAGCTTTTTGTGGAAAAATGTCTTTATTTTGCTGTGTGTACACATAGTTATGAAATTATTATACCAAAAGATAAAAATGTGTTTAATTTTATAAAACATTGTTGAAAAGTTTTCCAAAATGTACCATGTCACACTGCAACCAGCAACGCAGGGGAGTTTTAGTGCTAAAATGTTGTGTTGTCTGTCTTCTGACTTTTCCCACTCTGATAGTCAACTAGTAGTATTACATTCTCAGATCGTGGTTTGCAGTAATGAGTGATGCATGGGAATCTATCTAGTTTGCTATATTGAAAGACAATGGTCATGTTTAACACACTCACAAATACTAGTGAAAGAGACAGAGGTGGTAACAGAAATGTGGTAATGAGCTCATATACTCTAAATTAGAAATATTTTCATACCTTCAACATACAGAGTTAATGGTAAGTCAGTATCTACTATTTCTCTCTTCTCTCTCTGGTATTACCTGGGTTGACTATTCTTTAGGGCAGTACTCATTGCTTATAAGGCTTCATGGCACGATTTTATACAGACACAGAAGAATCTACTACCCTCTTAGTAAGCCTTTACCTGCATGACAATGCCTAATGGCCCACCAAACTCACGCATCCATTAAGAGCATTGTCCTGAAACAAGGTTGCAGGTTCCACCCCCAGTCAGGGCACACATGGGAAGCAACCAAAAATGCATGACTGAGTAGAACAAATACTTCCCTTTCCCCTCCTCTCTCTCTCCCCTCTTCTCTCTCTGTCTCTCTAAAAATCAATAAAAATTAAGCCATGGCTGGATAGCTCAGTTGGTTGGAGCATCGTCACGAAGTGCAGAGGTTGATGGTTCGATTCTCCAGTCAGGGCACATAGAGGAGCAGCTTGATGTTCCTGTCTCTCTGTCTCTCTCTCCCCCTGCCTCTCTCTCAAAAACAAACAAACAAAGAAATATGAGATATACTATATTCTCTGATATGGACTTACTGATCTTTTCTTCATAAAGCTCTAAGTATGTAAATAACTGTACTGAGTTTAAGCAAGGTAAGTGAGCTCTCTTTGTGCCTTTTCGACCATCACATTTAACTTCACTTAACTCCTAAATACTGTTGCTCATTAATTACATGCGATGGTATCTTCATAACTCTCATGTTAGTGAATTTAGTGAATGACAGGCGCTGAGAAGCCAGTCCTGACAGCTGCTTCCCACCAAGTTTCTTATCCAGCCTCTAGATCTGTCATCCCTCCAGCTTCCTGTTCATGTTGCCTAGGTGGAGGTTTGGGAAGGATTCAGGCAGAAGCAGAAGTTGGCACTGGAACATTTCTAGCACGAGCTCCTTTTCTCTCAGACCTTCCTGCGTCGTCCTAGTGTTTTCTTCCAACCTGTCACCGAAGATGTTCTTCACTTGATTCTCTCCCACACTCCCGCGTACCGCAGCCATATCTTTTTAAGTGTCTTGTCTCTCTTTTTCTGATTCCACATTTCTTCACACATGCAAATCATCCCCATTCATAACACCTCTCATGACACCAAGTACTTCTGAACTCCACACTCATGATGTACGGATATATTTTCTTTTGAAAAAAAAATACATCTTTATCACATCCACTCTCTTCTCATGATTGCTACATGAGCTCAGTCCTCATTCATTTTTCACTGTGGCATATACAGTTTCTAAGACTCCTAATTCTTAATATTTTTTGTTATCTGTTCATGAAAAAAAAAATCCCTCCATACATTATGTAATACTCCTCTAAGTTACCCATTTCTTTTCTCAAAGTGTAAGTTTGGAATTCTTTAGGCAAAGAAAAGTTCATCATCATCATTTTGCCCCAATTCTTAGTTTTACTTTTCCCAGTTTTGCATGTGGATAGACTTTAGCCACACCTATTTATTCACCAGTCATCAGTTAAAAGCAGCACTTTCAGTCCATCGTACATTTCCAGAAGCGCTTCTTTCTGTGCAGATGCCTCCCTCTCCCGTCAGTGCTGTAAGCCTTCCAGGCACTTTCTCACGCTGCCCGCCTTGTGATGCCGCTCCATGGGAACCGGCCATGACAGTTAATGCTGCTTTTGCATTCCCAGATTCTCTTATGCCAGTTTCTTATGAACCTAAAACTTTGTATTATTTAATCTAGGTTAACTCCCAGCATTGTACACTATTATCAATGTTTAATAGCACAGAGCGGTTAGATTCCAAAGTGTAATGAACAAAATGAGAGCAGAAAGTAAAAAACAAAAACAAAAAAACCTATAAGATTCCACTAGGAAAAGTTCCCAGTGGAGACTGACATACCAATCCTCAGTTATTTAATATAGCAGATTTTCTCCGGTGCTGGGGAAAGAAAATTACTGCTATTATTTTTTTTTTCAGTTAAATACCATATGATGTAGTTGGCTTACTTTTACAACTTAGCAATAACTTGTATGAACTTAGTGTGTTTGTGTATGAATTTTGTATATACTTCATTTTTAGTCTTTCAAATATGGAGGAGGTGTTATATCCTATTTTTGGACAAAAGGATACATGTTTGAGGAGCCCACTGACTTGCTCTAAACTACTGTTACCTGAATCATAAAAATAGATTTTTAAATTCAGTGTTTCTAGTTCAAATCATCTGTGCCAGATTGCTGTTGGTTCACACCATTAAAAAAAAAATACAAATTAATACAAAGTAAAAATGCTCAAAAGATTAAGATAAATCTCAAAACTCTTCAATGCTACTAATCTTCATTTAATGTGCATAGGGGCTTTGAAAATTTCCACATCTGCTACCTGTGAATTTTAAGAGTAAAATACTCAATGCCTTTATGGTGAAATAAATACATATACTTCACTGAAGAGTTAGAAATCTGGAAAAAAATCTAACATGGTTACATCAAGTGCACCTAACTTGGTTGCATTAAAAAAAAGAGGTTCACTGAATAGTAGCAAAAAGAGAGGCATTTTCCATGTGAACCACATTTTTACGTTAATATTCTAGGTACCAACTTTCTCCTATTTCCACTTAGCACTATAAATCTACCGATGAGCAGTAGATTCTCCTTGAGAAAGCAAGACCACATTTCTTTCAGGAGCTATAGTCAGAGTAAAAGATTGCTTGACCCCAAACACACACACGGATTGTGTATTCTGAAGTTTGAATGTTCCAAGTTAAAAGAATCCAGTCAGGGACACCGTCTGAGAAAGCTAAATACTTCAAAAATGTGTCCCGAAGACACAGTCTGTCTAACTTGAAGTAGTTACTCGGTGGGAAAATAACAGCATTTAGTAATTACACAGAAGACACAAATACAGGATAAAGGGGAGATGGGATTGAATCTGATCAGCACCCAGGTGTGACAGAAACGCCGTGAAATTATCAACTAAAGGCGAGTGCAGGGGACTGGAATACTGAGCACTGAGGCGGCAGAACACAGCTGGGACACTGAGGTGGAAGCAAAGAAGGTAATTTACAACCTCTGCTCTGAGCTGAAGCCCAGACAGCGTGTCCCCGGGTCCCAGAAACACACACTGAGAGCTTCCTCACAAGCCAAAGAAGAAATCAGAATAAAAAGGAAAAGACGCTGACAAATGGAGAATCTACTTTTACGAACAAAAACCTAACAATTAAAAAAAATTTTGTGTACAATTTTTAAAAAGTTTGCTTTTGTGGTTGTTTTACAAAACGCCCAAGGGAAGAAAATTTCTCTTAAAAACTAGCACAACGGAATATTAAATTTCTTGTACTGGAGAGCTGTTAAAATAAAACATGTTGATGAGTAAGTAGATTCATAGCCAAAAGTTAGAATTCCGATGACACTACAATTGGTTGCGTTCTGTTTAAGGGGACTATTATATAAAAGATAGTCATCACAAGCATCAATTCCCTCCTCACTGTCGCTCTGCAGGAGCACACAGCTTATCAGCAGCACCTGTGGAAAGCACGTGTGTTGCAGGATGATTTTTCTCAAACTCGGGTAGGAATTTAAGAAATCCGAGTAGAGCCAATCAGGTGCCAATATGGTCAAGGTCAACTGCCTTACATATTATAGGTGATTTCTCTTCTGCGCTTTGTGATACAAGCCACATTGCAGTAGAGAGATAAGTACAAAGGACACTAGGTACCAAACTATCTTTCATCCCCTAGGGATTCCAGCATTAAGCTACGCTACCAGTGCTGAGGTCATTCCCTGACTTCAGAATTATTTCAGGCCCCACTCACGTCAAACTTGAACCAGGGCCAGCCTGACCTTGGTGTCGTGTCCTCCACTTCTCCTTGAGCAATCAGACTGCCTGTAGTGGAACGATGACAGCCTTGTCTCTATACTAAATCTCTTAGGTCATTGATGGAGAAAAGGCATTTTAACTTGAATTCCATTTTAGTTTCTTTACTTTAAAACCTACTTGATATTGTAACTAAGTGGGCTACCTAATATCTGGCAATGTTCTTTTGCAAGAGATTGAGCCGCCTGCTGAAGCCCATTCTCACAGTGAGTCAAGACTTTAGTCCATCTCCAAATATATGAAGATGGGTAATTAGATGACCTAGTCCTAGTACACAACGCCATAAGCTTAAACCTTGGCAATCTGGGTGACAAACTCAAAGTAACCTGGAGGTCAGATTTTAGTCATGGCATAGCTGGCAAAGGTAAAAACATTTCCACTGTAGATGAAATAGACAAACCTGTATGTATCCTCTCCCCTGAGCAAACTCTCTTTATGAAATGCACACTTAAATATACCCATTCATAAACACACAAGCATAAATACACTCCCCCAAATGTAGCTATGGCTTATTGGTGAACCTACCCACTGTTTATCCTTTTATTCATTTGAGTGTTTTTTAAAAATAAATGAAATGTTCTGAATTTGTAGAAATTATCAAACTAAAAAAGACTTACAGACTTAAAGCCTTTAAATCTCCACGAATAAGCAGCAATGGGAAATCTGGGGCCGAGGGGGCACAATTGTTAAGTCATATTAATGATTAGAGGTTACATTAGAAGTTTTGTGTTAAGGTGAGAAAATATATATGGCAGGTTAGGAGTTATTAACAGCTGAGATAAAAATATAAGAATGTAGGGAGGGCTACTAATTTCTTAGAATAGCTGTTCAATATGACAAAATATCAGGTATGTTATGGGATTATTATATAAAATGCCTTAACAAGTGTTGTGGTAATCAAACCTATACCACCAAACAGTATATGATACAAAAATTAAGAGAACCAGAGGCTACTCAAAACTATAGTATAAAATAAAAGTGGAATTTCTAATATCTGAAGATTGGTGTTTAGATGGAACAGGGGAGGCATGAGCCTAAAAGTTGAGCAAGTGTAATAGACTTCGGGTAGCAATGGACCCAGGCCAGTTCGAGACACAGAAATTCTCTCTGTCAGTTCAGCCAGAGGGACTCCATGTGACAAGTTGTCTCAGCACACTTCAGAAATGATGCTGATGATCTATCAGGATAGGAACAACAACAAAAAAAGTTGAGTCCACAGACATTCCTGAGACTTCTAAAGTGGAACAGGTATATCAGTGAATAAACTATTGATTTCACCTCTAACCATGACGTTGGAAAGAATGGATTCAGATTTGTAGGCATGCCAGAGATAGGCATTATTGATGGAAGGAAGACAACGATGTTTTTATAGAATGCTGACTATCTCGTTTCTGCTGGAGGGGGAAGGTGAACTATAGAAAATAAGGCAGGAAAAAGGGAATTAATGCAGAACTTCTTGATTAGTTAGTTTTGAGCAGTTTTTATAATTTATATATAAATATGAAATATGAACATGTAGAATATAATACAAATTTCAAAAAGAGACTGTAAAGACAGACATTTTAATGAGGGAAAGAAGTTGCCAGTATATGAAGCAGAAAATGAGCAGTCAGTTAATAGGATAGTGCTAGTGAAAAAGCAAACCATGGATGGAAGAGACTCAAAAGTTATGACATGCTTTAAGCAAGTCAGAGAAAATTACTTTCAAGTGATTTCCATTTAATTTGTTCTCTTTCTTAAACAGGTATAAAATAAATCATTTTATAAGTCATTATTCCTTTAAAATGTTCCTTGGTAAAACTGTCGGCCCTGGCCGGTTGGCTCAGCGGTAGAGTGTCGGCCTGGTATGCAGGAGTCCTGGGTTCGATTCCCGGCCAGGGCACACAGGAGAGGCACCCATTTGCTTCTCCACCCCTCCCCCTCTCCTTCCTCTCTGTCTCTCTCTTCCCCTCCTGCAGTGAGGCTCCATTGGAGCAAAGATGGCCCGGGCGCTGAGGATGGCTCTGTGGCCTCTGCCTCAGGCACTAGAATGGCTCTGGATGCAACAGAGCAACGCCCCAGATGGGCAGAGCATTGCCCCCTGGTGGGCATGCTGGGTGGATCCCAGTCGGGCGCATGCAGGAGTCTGTCTGACTGCCTCCCCGTTTCCAGCTTCGGAAAAATGAAAAATGAAAAAAAAATGTCAAAGATTTAATGTCAAAAAACAGATTTTTTCCATTAAATAATTTTTCCTTTTCATTATTAAAGGGAATGTTAATATCATATATTATGAAGCCACAGTTACAAAAAGAATATCGTTTTGGCTTAAGAAAAAGTGGAAACAATGGCCAAAAAAGAAAATAAAGAAATCTATCTATGTGCTATGACCACAAAACATATGTAATGATGTTGTCACAAGTCCGTGAGGGAATAATAAACTGTTTTGGCAGATGTGGTTGGAAAACGTACCTCGTTCTAACAAGAAAAAAAAAGCCAAATCCTCACCAAAAACAAAATACCAAGATGAACTTCAGATGGGAAAGAGAAAACTATGAAACTAATAGTCAATCAAATAGGACAATATCCTTGCACATGGCGATCAGCATGCTAACAATAATCAGTTCTTGGGACAACGTCCTTGAGACATACTCAGATTCTTGAGAAAACATTCCAAAGTGCAAGAATGGCAAAATACATTGATAAATTTATATAGAATTATGCTATTTTAAAATAAAGGAGATTATGAGTAGGTTAACTAATAAAGAAAATATCAGAATAAATGGTATGTCATGTCTAATATCAACAAGAGTACCTATAATAGAAAGAAAATTCCTTAAATTCATGAGCAACATTAAAAAAAAAAAGATCACAAAAGAAAAAAGATGGAGGAAAAGAGATATAGAGATTTGAGAATGAAATGAATTTCAAGGGCCAGCCATACTTCAAACACATCAGTAATTAGACATATGCACATTAAAATAATAAGATATCATTTTACATTCACTGTATAGATAAAGGTAAGAGTTAGATAATGCAAAACATTAGTTGGAGTGTGCGATTATAGGCATCCTTATTAATGCCTAATAAAAACAAAATCTAAAGACTCCTAAGAAATGGAAGAAAATACAAAGACAAGGAAAACAGTACAGAAAATGTGAAATACTAGGACAGATCAAATTTTCTAAATTCAAATATAAAAAGAGATTACAAAACTAGGGAGGGAATTAGAAGAGAATTATCAACAAAAAAAAATTCGGAAAAAAAATCCATCACCAGCAACACAAGAGCTTCTAAATTGGAATAGTCTAGCATAATGGGTCATAAAAGATTTTCATGCTAAGGCTTATCACCAGGAAAATTCAGAACACAAGAACAAAGAGACATCCTAAAATCTTACAGGAAGAAGTTCACCTGTAAAGAATAAGAACTCTGATAGGCATCTGGCTTTTTCAACAACAATGTTAAAAAGAAGAAAACAATGGAGCAATGGCTTCAAAAAAAATAAAAATTGTTTCCAATCTGAATTATATATCCAGACAAGCAATTAATCTGAGCCTTGAACTTTCCATCATTAATAGCATAAAACTATTTTATTTTGCAAACAGGTTCATATATAGCTTCGATAAAACTAAATCATTTAAAAAATGATAATATGATGCCAATTGAACCAGAGCATCAGAACTTAATATTATTAAAATTATCCAACCATAACTTCTTATTTAGACTGCACACTCAATAAGCATACTAATAAGTCCTTTCATTTAAATTCCTTACCTGAATATCCAGACCATGCATTAGCTCTAAATCAAAGTAACAATTTATGATTGCTTACAAGAATATTTTATTTATACACACATATCATATATATATGCTTACATACATAAACACTTATATACACACACACTTACATGTTTATGAATGCATATAGTACCATGTTTTCTGGCCCACAATAACAATAGTTTCTTTTTTTAAATAGAGATATTTTTTAAGCAACACATTTCCTAACTTATAAATTATGTCTATAATCTAAAATTCTGAATATCAGAGTTTTGAATGTTAACAGGTCATCATTGTAATTGAATGCAACTGGTAGAAACACAAAATAATTTACTATACCTTGAATTTATGTGTTTAGACTTCTCTTGCTTATAATTGGACATGCTTCCAAGAAGAGACTAGAATTTGATTCTGAAGTTCTGAGAAGTAATATATTGTTATTGACCCATACTGTCTTTCACAATCTAATAGAACAAGTTGTTTATTCTATTCAAATAAATGTACAGTCTGTTCTCTGCCTTAGTGGACTCATTGAATGACTATATCTTTTGGATATACTAATAAAAATGACATCTTTCACCATTTGTGGTTTTTACAGTCCCGTATATTCAGTCATTTATTTTTCCAAAAGTCTGAACATCCTACTAGTATCCTCTCATACGATGACTAACTTTCTTTGTTCCGAGTATAACAAGGCAATCATATGGCAAAGGCTTTTATTTAAGAATTAAAAAAGGTTAATCAACATAAAGAATCTGCAGATAGATGATTTTTAAAAACATAAATAATGGATATAGTAAAACTGATTTTTTAAATTTAAAAGAACTGATTTTAAATGTATTACTAATTACTCTGCCTAAAAGGAAGGTCGCTGAGATTTAAGTAATTGCTTTAATGAAGATTAGGAGCAAATGCCAAAAGGCAATGAGTAGCACACCTTCAGAGACATTAACCTGTCAGAGATGACATACTAAAGGCATTTATTTTGGCTCTGATTGCTTCAAATACAGACATCCCTTTGAGACCTCTAATAATTCACATTGATTTTCTACTCTTCCTGACAAATAAGTGCAAAGCATTTGTAGTAGCGAAATCTTGAGATTATGCTAACACAGGTAAACCAAAGTATAGACCAACTCATCATCTTTTCTCCTCTCAAAAATTAATTGCCAGTAGCTTCTCCCTATCAGCTTTGTCACCCTAAGGTTTCACATCGAGGCTAAGCTTTCATAAGCTTTGCTCATCAGCAGAACTGTATACATGCAAAAGAATAATAAGTATTTTTAAAAACATATTCTTCAATTAAAGCTAATATGGCTGCTTCACAAAGAATTCAAAATAAAATGGCTTAAAATAGTAACACTTATTTCCTTCACAAATCTGCAGTTTGGACATAGCTGAGTGGAATTGTTTGATTCTGCTCCAGTTGGGCTCCATGAGTGAGCTAGAAGTGTGGGGAGTGTAATCACTTGAAGGCTCACCATCTCAAATGTCTGCCAGTTGATGATGGCACAGCTGGGACCTTGCATGATGCCATTGCTCAGAACACCTACATTGTGATGTCTCCAAGAGGTCTAGGTTTTATTACAGCACAGAAGCTGGGTTTCAGAGCTCAGAGCTCATGTTCAGAGGCAGAGAACTGGGAAAGAGCTGTATCATTTTATGCCTTAGCTTCAAAAAGCACATGGTATCAAATCTGCCACATTCTACTGGCCAAAGAGTCACAGCCTCACTTATTCAAGGAGAAGGGAAAAACACTTCATCTCTTCCTGGGGGTCAGAGGGGTGTCATTCACATTGAAAGAGGAGCACATGAGCCTGACCAAGTGGTGGCGCAGTGGATAGACCATCGTACTGGGATGCGGAAGGCCCAGGTTCAAGACCCTGAGGTTGCCAGCTTGAGTGCGGGCTCATCTGGTTTGAGCAAAAGTTCACCAGCTTGGACCCAAGGTCGCTGGCTCGAGCAAGGGGTTACTTGGTCTGCTGAAGGCCCACGGTCAAGGCACATATGAGAAAGCAATCAATGAACAACTAAGGTGTTGCAATGCGCAACGAAAAACTAATGATTGATGCTTCTCATCTCTCCATTCCTATCTGTCTGTCCCTGTCTATCCCTCTCTCTGACTCTCTCTCCTTGTCTCTGTAAAAAAAAAAAAAAGAGGAGCACATGAGATGAGTTACATATGTGGATAGGTTTGCTTCATGTGTATGTGTCCATGCACATGCAGGCAGACAGATACATATGTAAAAGCATTTAGGAGATGCAATCTGCCACACCTGCCTCATTTTAATTCCCATTAAAGAATGGAAACTGTTGGTACTCTCTTCGAGGGGTTGGTCAAGAGCTAATTTACTCCATTAGATGAGTTGAGTGAGCATTACCAGCTAAGACACTTTTATTAACCCTTAGATTCTGTCAGGACTCTGGGAAAATAAAACCAATTAAGAACAGGACAATAAAATGTATCAAGGATGAGGGATAGTGAAAAGCTGTCTTTCTGCCAAGTCAGCATCCCCCCCCAACTACAACATCTATTTATTTGGGGGAAAACTGAGGCCCTGAAGAGGGTTATGATATCGCTTGGCACCTCTGATAGTCGCTGACACATGCCTAACCAATAAGATTAATCCATCTCCCGGGCCATAGTGATGGACTTATCTATAAGTTATAGCCAATGTATATCATTACTGGGACTTTGGCTCAAACTTTGTGGAAAAGTATGACCACTGCATTGACCAAGCAGGTTGAATACAAGTCTGGAAATTGTTTGCTATTGACATAGAGGCATATGGAAGAAAGCAAAGACAGACAGAAGCAGGCACTTTATGAATCATTTGAGCCTTTAGATATACAAGGTAACCATTCCATAATGTGAGTAAATTCATTCACTTGTGTTTGTTTATCTGTTTGTTAATTCAGGTCAGTTGGGTTTCTGTCACAATCAGGAATACTGAATAGACTGTATGTGGTGTTAGGAGAAGGAGAATGGGTAGAATGGACTTTTTGTGACGGAAATGGCGTTACTTGCATTCTACAAAAAGCAAAATAGCAAAAAGGCAGGTGTAAATTCAACCATACATTAAAGACTATCAAAAAGACAGAGATTGTCAGTATTTTTTAATCCAACTACATAATGACTCTAATTAAGCTTTTCTACTTATTCCATATAATTATTTAAGTAAAAGAAATATAGTAAAAATTTAAGTCACTAGGTCTTGGTTGACTTCTAGTGAGAAGTCAAACACTTAGATCATTACCACTTGACTCACTAAAGAATCAAGAATTAAGCCCATAAATCACCAAGCCCTAGTCAGTGGCATATCTTTTTTCATTTAATAAACTTCAAATTACTTTCTTTGAAAAAATGGTCTGTTTTAAGAAGTCTTTTTATTTCTAGAATGGCTGTGTGATAAGTTCATTAAAGTTTCTCCTCCAAATCAGAAAAAAACTAAACAAAACTGTCAACCAAGAGTTCCATATGCTTTGACAGCATGCTTCAAAAATGAAGCATTTACCACCAAACAATCCCCTATGTCAGTGGTCCCCAACCGCCGGGCCACAGACCGGTACCAGTCCGTGGGCCATTTTGTACCAATCCACAGAGAAAGAATAAATAACTTACATTATTTTCATTTTATTTATATTTAAGTCTGAACGATGTTTTATTTTTAAAAAATGATCAGATTCCCTCTGTTACACCCATCTAAGCTCACTCTTGATGCTTGTCTGGGTCACGTGATACATTTATCCATCCCACTCTAAAGGCCGGTATGTGAAAATATTTTCTGACATTAAACAAGTCCGTGGCCCAAAAATGGTTGGGGACCACTGCTCTATGTACCACCATGGCTTAAATTCCACAACCCTATTTTCTCCTCAGATAGTGTTGGCAAGTTACACCTGGCAGCACAGAAAGCTATGAGAACCTCGAATATAGTCCAAATACCATATCAGCATTTGGCTGTGGCATCTTTTTTTCCCTTCTCGATCCTTATACCCAATCTCTAACTCTTTATGAATGAGAGGCCTCCCAACCAGAACGACTGCAGGGGATTAGAGCAACAACTAGTTTTCCAGGAACTGCAGTGCCTATAAAACTTTAATGAACTCATGAAACTTTTACCATTTTCTCTCCTTTTTGACTAGTGTGAGATATAACCACCACCACCAAAAAAAAAAAAAAAAAAAAAAAAAAAAAAAAAAAAAGAAAAACACAAAAGAAATGTTCATGAAGATAAGTCAAGTATGTCACAGTTCTTTAACTAACAAGACTGGAAGCCTTCATTAACCCCGTGAATGATGTCTTACTAAAACAAAACAAAAGCAACAACAACAAAAAACCCATAAATCTGTAAGAAACTAAATGGTTTGCACACTATCATGGAACTGTCAGCCCTGACCTATTAGAAACACTGACTGCACTCATTCTCTTGGTTACGTGTTTTAAGAAGCTAGAAAATGGGGTTTTAAATATTTTTAGGACCCTTTTTTAGACTCTCCATGACAACCGATTTGTGCTGACAAAATAAACACATTGCTTCTGAGAAGTTTAAATTCAATACTCAGTCCTCTTCTTTCCCACCTTGTAATCTCCTTTAGACTCTCTTTTCTATAATTTTGAAGAGCACGTTTTACAGCACTCCCTCCTAATTTCTTTTACTAAGTCAATTGGCCTTTTTTTTTTCCAAACAGAGAAGGGAGGGGGGGAGTAGACAGACAAACTCCCGCATGCTCCCAACCGGGATCCACCCAGCATGCCCACCAGGGGGCGATGCTCAGCCCCTCTGGGGTGTTGCTCTGCTGCAATCAGAGCCATTCTAGCGCCTGAGGTGGAGGCCATACATGGAGCCATCCTCAGTGCCTGGGCCAACCCTGCTTCAGTGAAGCCCCAGATGCAGGAGGGGAAGAGAGAGATAGAGAGAAAGGAGAGGGGGAAGAGTGGAGAAGCAGATGGGTGCTACTCCTGTGTGCCCCAGCCAGGAATCAAACCCCAGACTTCCACATGCAGGGCCAACACTATTCTGCTGAGCCAACTGACCAGGGCCCAATTGGCCACTTATAACATAAAAATCTTTATATGACTCTCTTTAATTCAATTACTCCTATTTTAATTTCCTCATATTTGCTCTGAATCAATTTTTCTTGCACAATCACTTAGACTTATCCTGTAACTCCCACACATACACCAAAAAATGCAATTCAAGATAAATCTGTTCAAAACAGGAGATGGTACTTTTGTTGTTTCTAGTTCTGGAGCTTAAAAAAAAGGTGATCATAGTCTGTCTGAATATTGCCAAAATATTTTTTATTAACTTCTGGCTAACCTTTGTTCTAGTATCTGATCAGATTGTTAGAAGAAGAGGAAAAAAAACAGAGCAAATTTGCAGCTCAAACATAGAGCTTTGTGCATGAAAGCCCTTGAGCTCCAGAGCCTTGTGTGCTTGGAGGGTGAATGCCTGTCGTTGCAGACGAACAAGTTTTCCATTTTGTTCATAAATGCAAGAAAGGTATCACTTTAGCAGATATATTAAGCTAAGCTAATGATTCTACTATGTCCATGGGGATGAGTTAAGTGACAGGGCACCAAATACTGCCTGTAATAGGTCATTAAAACCTGGACATCCTGAACAGCATGTTATGAAGGCCCAGGCAGCAAACCCATCAGTGTAGCATCCTGAAATGTAGTTACAATAATAGTGCAATTTCACACTTCTAGTCTCCTTGTATTTATGATCACAGGAACACATTTGATCTCTCTAAAGTATGTCATGCTATAATGAGATTTACACACTGAAAAAGTTAAAACAAATAAATCACCAGAGAGGGAAAAATAACAGATATCAAGTTTAACTATTCTATATTAATTAGCCAGCTCGGTGGCCCAATTTGGAGACTAAAAGAAATCTTTCTCAGTAAACATACATATTTAACTCTTTATGCTGCTGTTAACGACACTTTAACATTCTAATGTTTATTGATATACAGTACTGAATAAGAGAAATAAGCCTATCTATTGCCTTCTGACAATTCACATTTGTAATCCCATGTATATCAATAGACATTAATTGCAAGAAAACCCTGAAACCCTGAAAATCCCAATATTATGTTTTTTGTGTAACAATAATCACAATATTTGCTCTGTCATAGGCTTTAATATTTCATGCATAAACAAGTGAGCCCCAGTTGAAAATTTATTGAAAATTTTAATTTTTAATATGATGTTATAGTGATCCATCACAAATGACAGTGTTTTCTCCTCTTAACTATGCCAACACCTGAAATATTCATTTCTCGGAAAGTATAAAGCAGTAATATGTGGCATAACTAAGAAGATTTGTTATTAAAGCTCATTTACCTATTGGAGTTACTTTGGTTTTGAATGGGAATGATTGTGAAAAGTTGCAAGGACAAAATTAATTTATAGAATCTATAATTAATGTCATAATCCTGCAGCTAAAATCTAGGGCATAAAAATATGTAAATGATTTACTTTCCATTTCCCCGAGTGTGAAGTATTAATTATTTCTGAAGTCAACAGTGGCATATGTCAAACCATTTTAACAGTGAGAAGGAGAGAACTTTGATTCTCAATATTTTTTCTTTAAAATAGTAGCAGAACATAAATTTCCTGCTATTATTTTATATCAGGACGTACATGGCTTTATTTTAACAATGCTCCTTGGCTTCTTTTCCCCCCCTTTTTTTTTCAGGTATCATCAGTATCATTGTTTTCCCTTGTGACAAGAGATTGTCCTTGGCAGTGGTTCCCAGGCTCCAGATCCAGGACATACAGCTGCAGACACAGCTGGAGCCGCACTCACTGCTGACCTGCACCAACATTAACCGCGCTAAGTCTCCACAGGGTGTTCCCTCTGTGAGAATCAGGCCACAGGTGATCTTCGATCATCAACTGAAGACTGTTTTTAGTTTCTCAAAATATTGTTGAAATTATTTCTCACGCATCATCTAACAGCATTTAAATTCCTAGAACTTAAGCATAATTGTAACAGCATAAATGAACATTCCAAAAAGCATCCTGAGATTTGTTGAAAGCTTAGGAGGAAGGAGGAGGAAGAGGTAGAGGTGAAGAAGGAAGGAAGAAATACTATTGGAGATCAAATCAGTGCTCACATAGATGCAGTTATATTGAGAGAGTGTCTGGTAAAAAATTTGGCGGTTGAAAATGGTATTAGCTGTATCATAATGTGGAAAAATAAATTAATAGCACTAAACACAGTTCTTGAGACAAATAAGCTAATTAGAACTGTCCACTAGTTATGTTCAAAGCCAAGTAATAATTCTATTAAATAAGCTGACGTTGGCCTTAAACTCAAAAATGTCACTTAAAGTACAATAATACAAAGACATATTGTTTCAGTTCACTAGAGGTTTTCTACGGACTTTTTATGCTTGTTCCAGTGGTGGTAACATTCTACAGTAAAGCACTTCTGAATAAAAATTTTTATTCAGTGTTTAAATATTAAACTGCATGAAATTATATCATCAAATAATGAACAAGTAATTTATACAATATTCCCCAATACTCCATTTGTAGGCCAGTCGTAAAACTGCACAGTAGTACATTAATTAATATATGGCAATTTTTGTGACATAAACAATCATATTCTACATAGAAATAGTTTGTCTTGAAAATATGTATTATTCTTACATCCTCACTTGCCTTGGATGTATTCAATCTGATTACTTATGCTTTTTAAAATATATTAACACAAATAAGTTGCACATTTGTGCAATGTGGAAATATTATATATATGCAATGAGAGAAATCCTAGCCTTACAAAATAAAAAAGAAACTCCAACCAGAAACGTGTAGGAAGCAAAGCAGTCAACCGGGCTCAAGAGAAAGGAGAATGGCTCAAGGCTACTTGGGGCAAGGCACAGGATGGTCACAGCCCCGGCGCAATGTGACTAGTGCTTGGCACTGCAGTTCTTCACTCTTCTGCTTTGTGGCTTCTTCTATTCAACACTGGCTTCTTTCTGCTCTATAAGTTCATGTGCATGCAGCTTTGAGTTGCTTTGGTACCAACTCTTTCTGATTTCATACCCTCTATTACCAGACGACTCTGAGTCCTTCTGCTCATACTCTCTGAAGAGAAAATTCAGATAGCCCAGTCCACACACTAGTTCACTTGAGAAAAGACTTCATTACCAGTCCAGGCAGTCAAGACCTCAGAAGTGAGGTTAAATAATACATTCTTCTCTGCCTAGGCCTGCTCTTTCAGAAGCGATTGTGGACTGGAAACAAGATTTTTAAAAACTGAGGCACATGCTCAGCAAATACCCCATAGTGTACTTTCCACAATGAAAAAATACTAATTTAAATATCCACAATTCATTGCAAAATGCTGAAGATCGTTATTATAAGAAAAAAGCAATAATTCCCCCAAACTGAGGCTAGAAATTCTACTATATAAAACGCATGGTAGGCCCTGGCCGGTTGGCTCGGTGGTAGAGCGTCGGCCGGGCATGCAGGAGTTCCGGGTTCGATTCCCAGCCAGGGCACACAGGAGAAGTGCCCATCTGCTTCTCTACCCCTCACCCTCTCCTTCCTCTCTCTCTCTCCCTCCTGCAGCCAAGGCTCCATTGGAGCAAAGTTTGCCCAGGCGCTGAGGATGGCTCCATGGCCTCTGCCTCAGGCGCCAGAATGGCTCTGGTTGCGACAGAGCGACACCCCAGAGGGGCAGAACATTGCCCCCTGGTGGGCAGAGCGTCGCCCCCTGGTGGGCGTGCCGGGTGGATCCCGGTCGGGTGCATGCGGGAGTCTGTCTGACTGCCTCCCCGTTTCCAGCTTAGGAAAAAAATAAAAAATAAATAAATAAATAAATAAATAAATAAAAAGAAAGCATGGTAGTTTTTTACCTGGATTGTAGTAATCTCAATCCAGGTCACTGCTGGGTTGCTCAAAAATGTGCTTCTAATGAGAATCACTGGCCCTTATCAAAATTTTTATCACTCTCTCTACCTACTAATCTATCAACTAAAAATTTTCCAGTTACACATTTAATAGGCATATAAATATATATACATGCTCATATAAATATATATATGCTATATGTGTTTGTTAATGTATTTTATGACCATATGAAATCACCTAAGTATGGAATATGAGTTACTGATTCCTCTTGAATGTCCTCTGTTCTCTCATACACATCTTACTGCGAAGAAAATTGATAGTAGGAAGGACATACCCCAGGGGCCTCAAGCACATGGGAGAATTCCTACAGCCAAGTCCCAAACATTCTCTAACATCTTCATACCTGGGAACTTTTGTGGCCTCCTGTGTCCACATGGTTATGTGGCACAGGATATTAAATTGAGGTGAATTCTGTAATCTGTGAAATATATATGCAGAAAAAACTTTTTATCTTTATATAGTCCCATGATAAAAATAAACTCCTATTGCTTGATTTTTAAAAATATATCAATATATTTCTCTACTTATATATTGCACAAGATTATAAATCTTATGTTTTTTGAAAAAGGAAATTTTTTTAAGGGCCAGGAATCTAAAACATACAAAATAATGTTTTAGTGACACAATTTAAGAGAGAAGGGATTGGCCTATATAGTAAGGTGCATAGTTAATTCATTCTCTAACCATGATTTAAAAAAATCAAACACTCAAATTCTCAAAAACTATACAGCAGCTAGGCTACATCATACATAAATTTTTTAAAAAAAGAAATTTATCTCCATATATTTTGGTTTCCTGTATGTATACTTTTTAAAAAATTGTACACCACAAGTATGCATTAATGGCTTTGGATAATAAACGTTTCACATAGACTGATAAGTAGAACATGTCCAAGATTAGATGGTAAAAGATTATGGGAAATTGCCTCCTGGGTACAGGAAAGCCATAAGAGAGAAATGTATCATGGGAATATTTGACTAATCCAGGAATGCTCCTTATATAAGAAATACTAGATGACTGATCTGGAGGAAATCCTTCTGCAACGCAGAAAACTGCTTTTCAAAATTACCCCAAAATATCACATAATATCAGAATTTTGAGTAGGAAATATTAATGTCAGCCTTCCCGCAATTTGAATGCTGAGAAAACCATTACTACCTAATGGACAGCAGGGTGTGCGGAGAGGAAATGGAACACCCCACTCTCAGCAAGCACCAAGCCCACAGATGGGTAAGAAAGTAACACTGGCTTGGGACTATAAAAATAATCCTTCAATATGAGGGGGAAATAGTGCTGTGCAGATACAGGAGGAAAGTTTAATTGTGAGAGCTTTACTGAACAAAAGAAAAAAACATGTTAATAAATAACTGTTCTGTAGCTAAAAAAAATATTTTAAAAAATGGGCCCTTCCAAAAACAAACAGAGGATGAAATGAATACACACAGATTTTTCAGCAGCAGGATGCACAACGTAGCCCGAGAAGAATGACCACCAAACGCTGGAAGTTAGTATTTCCCTGCATTTTTACCTCTTCCCTGCTAATAAGCCAAAACACAGGCAATAGTTTATGCATTTTACATTCCATCTCAGAGCTAGCCCACTCCACCCCCTATCACCACCAAAATATGCTAAGTCTAAAAGAGAAATACAAAAGAAAAGTTCCAAGTCAGATGAAGACTGGAAACATAGTTCTGGAAATAGAATAAAACATCACAAAATTTAAAATACCCTACTTAGAATAACATCAACTATATATAGTTATAAAATGAGTACAGGATGGTATAATATAGAAATAATCAAAAAATAAAAATAAATTGTTAGAAATACCCAAATGGAAATGCAATTTGAGAACTGGAAGGTAAAGTCCAGGAATTAGCTCATAAATTGGGAAAGATCTAAATAAAAAAACATTAACAAAGTTAGTCTCAATCTTGAGATCGAAGACGTTTGCGCAGGAGAAACACATTTTTAAATCACCTGCCCATGGGTTGGAATTGAAGCCATGCTCAGTAGTAAATAGAGCAGAGAGAGGTAGAGAGAGAGAATGATTGAGAAGAGGCCCTACAGCAAACCTTCTAGAACTAAAAAATGTAGAGATCTAGAAGATGCTGAACCTGCAAAGCAGACAGGAGAGAGTAGCAGGAAAGGGCAGGGGGTAAAGTGAGAGACGGAGAAATTTTCCAAGTCGAGGAAAGAGAGAACGGACTGCAGTTCTCCAACGGTCAAGTTAGATGAGAACTTCCCGCAAATAACATACTGTCGAGGCAAGTGTGGAATTCAGTGAAAGCTACTTTGGTGACGTGTGGAGATAGCAGTTATTTCTGGGAGGTAGAAATGACTAAGGGGAGATAGTAAGAGGCAGTGCCAGGAGGAGAGAGGCAGGTCATCTTTAACATGGTCAAAACACACACTTGCGTGTTCAAACCTACTGTTTGAAGTGTTCTTAATGTGAAACACCTATGATGTATGCTCAGTATAATCAAGAACACAGATAATTGGTTTATTGGGAAATAGAAAGTCTTTGTATATAAAGATAAAAGTTTCCTTTGTGCCAACAACTGCTAAAAATTGAACTTGGCATTACTGAGCACTTTCCTTGCCGTCAAATTTTATAGTTACTCAGGTGACATGAATCCTTTAAGCCTCAGCCCTATGCATTTTAAGATTGCAAATTCACTGAATTTAAAATTCCTCTGTCCTCTCTCCATTCACCTAAAACATGGGATGTGTGTTTTGTTCTGTGCACACATGTTTGGGGACTATTCTAGCACCTATCACTCCAGTGTTCAGGCAGGACTGAGGCTGGGTCTCTTTGAGAGAGATGCACATCTTTCTGCGGTCGTTGTTCTTTCTGTTCTGCTAATGTTGAGCAGCTCTTCTGTTTGCCAGGTTTGTTGAGCATTTCAGAGGACGCTCTGGGAATCTAACTCTTGCCATGGGATATCTCGTCTGGGATTTACCAGTTCCTCTCTCTTTTTCTGCACTGGTATCCACCAAACTTTTGCTATGTGACCGGCAGAGTGCCTCCAGTTCCAACAATCTTTTGTGGTTTCCACTGAATACACAGGGGAAATGCAGGCTGCCCACTAGTAAGACTTTTCTCAGCTCTGCCTTCTTTCTCTTCTACCCCCTACTCCACGTTGGAGTAACGCTGTGTGGGGCATTTTAATGTAAGAGCAAAATTCAACTGAGAATTGATCACCATGATCCAACTAAGAGGTAGGGCGAAAAACCCAGATACCACAAATCTTTCAGTTGATTATTTTTTATTCAATCCCAATACGAGTTAATGAGAGAGAACAGCCTCTCTTTGTGGGTGCCACTTCCCTTAAACTTCAACCTTTCCTTATCAATTAGGGAGTCCGGACTGTGTGGGCTGAGTTATTTCGACTTTGCTCACTGGTACATCTCAACAAATCTAAGGGGAAGAAACTGGCCTCACCAAGTGATAGTTCTTGGAAGAAGGCATATATTCTGTTCTGAGGTGCTGGCACTAGTTGCCAGTGTTATCACTTGGCATTTAAACTCATCCTATTGCACTTGTATTCTCCATAATCATTTAACACTGCTGCTTGAATTCTGTCCAACTGAACAAAACAGGAAACAGGGAAAGTTATAGCATTTGTGTGTTTAAAGAAAAAAAGATGATAATTTTGTAGCTGACAGTCCAATTTAGAAAATACATACTAAAAAATAAAAATGTGAAAGTACTAATACTGACAATGAAATTCAGTAAATCAGTTATTAAATGAACATATAAAAACAACATCCACTATTTGTCAGAGTATGGTGAATTGTGTATCAACAAACATACATGATTATAATGTAAATTCATTTCAATAATTCTAAAAATTTTTTTACAGATTATATCATGTCTTAAAATGACCATATCCCTTAATCCAGTGATTTTATTACAAAGAATCCATTCTAAAAAATAATTTTAAAAATACGTAAGAATTTCTATCCTAAAATGATTATTAATGATAGAGTTAACAATGATTAAAATGATAATATTCTGGAAATAGTTTAAAATGTGAAGTTTCCTTGCAATACGTTATTGCACAAAGGATATATTTACACTTTTCTCTCATGATACAGAAAAATGCTCAATGCAATGTTAAAGGGAGCCAATCTCTATTTCAGCCAGACTGCATGTAATATTTATAATGAAGTCCTTTCTGTCTCAAAATCGGCTGAGGCCATGGTAAATGCACGTCAAACACCCAGCACATCCTAAATTTCTAGCCCTAACACTACACAGGACATGCCAACAGGTGATAAAACTAGTTTGTTCCACATTAGTCCAAACTCTACCTTGAGAATATAAAGGCAATAATATATGTTGGCAAGAGGCATCATTGTTCTCTGCAGCCCCCCATTCTGAGGGTAGGGTGTGTTTTTCCTGACCCAAGCCAAACGAGATGGGCTTTAACAAAATCACTTAGAAACTGGCATGGGTCCTGTGACATGCTGGCTTATTCAAAAAGAAAAAAGAAAAAGGAGCTTTTTACCAATGGTGGAGCAGAGGTCCTGCCCAAAGGGGCCAGAAGAAAGACAGGAGATCTCCGTGGAAGGGATGGAAGCAGAAAACCCAGAGGCTGTGGCAGGGTGGCTTGTAATCCATCTGCTGGGAACAAGATGTTGTCATCGTGAAAGATATTACAGCTAGTCATTGACTGGTATTTGTGAGAAAAATCATCGTAAGAGGGAAAGAACCAGCAATGATACAAGATTAGATTACATAGGTACCAGCCCATTTACTACTTTACCGTCCCTGTACCAATTCCCCAGAATCCCTTCAGCCAGGGATTCAATTAGACAGTGACAGAAATCCTGAATTTGGAGTTATGGTGTTACATTACACTGGGGAACAAAATTTTTGTTGCGTCCACAGAGACATTTGTTCTTACCTAACTCAAGTGTGCTGATCTCAAATCTGACATTAGCTTTTCTCTGTAAGCTACTATTTTTTTTTTTTTTTTGCAATTCAAGATTATGGGTTTTCATCTTATTGTAAAATTTTCAACATTTAGTTTAACATAATGAAGTAGAACGTCTTCTTGGGCATCATCTTTGTGAAAATATAATAATTTATATAATGCAGTAAATACACTAAAAGATATGATTGCATCAGAATTTGTCTGCAATTTCAAAATAGAACATATTAAAACACTTATTTTAATCATAAAATTTGCACAGAACTTATTTAAATTCTATTCAGGCAAAAATTTGTGTTTGTAGCTCTTGCATTTGTGTACTTGTTGAGGACAATCTTGTTTGATGCTCCAGCAGTAGTCTGCTCATCACTAACAGCTCCAAGATTTTCGGGAAACTTATCACGGTGACTGTTCAGAAAGTGAATCTTAACGCTCATGTTATATCCAGTGTCATGGAAATCCAACAGCATCCTTTGAACCAGAAGTTCATAGTTTTCTGCTATTTTGTTGCCAAGGAAGTTCTTTGTAACTGCACAAAAGACTGCCATGCTGCTTTCTCCTCCTTATTCATCTTCCTGGCAAATTCTTCATCACGTATGAGGGTTCAAATTTGAGGTCCATCGAATATACTTGCTTTTACCTTCTCAAAAGACAAGACAGGAAAAGCAGAAATATGTTAAAAGCATTCACTTTCTCTATTCAAAGCCTGAACAAACTGCTTCATTAAGCCAAGTTTGATGTGAAGTGGGGGGAAAATGATCCTGTCTCGATTAACTACAGGTTCACCCACAATATTTTGCATCCCTACTTCCAGAGCTTCACGTTTCGGCCACTCCTTCTGTGTCCAGTGTTTCTCCCAAGCTCAGCTGTCCCACAAATACAGAAAGCAAGGATATTTTGTGAAACCTCTCTGTTGTCCTAGCAGGAAATTTACCATTTTAAGATCCACACAAATTATCCAGTTATGCTCCTCACACTTCAGAAAGTCGAGGACAATTTTTATGTCATTCTTACTAAGTCATTCAATTCGGGTTGGCTAAACTGCTGAGGGGTTAATGACTGCTTGGCATCAGAAGAAGACCCTTCAGATTCTACAACCATTTCCTCATGCATCTTATCAAAATACACTTGATCACCATGTTCACTTTCTTCGTCCTTAGAAGAAATAAAAACCATTGAAAGCTGGAACCAGAGTGTCTCAGAGTGTGGGATAGGTCATATTGATGAAGGAATATTAGGATATGCAATCATATGCCATTTTGTTTTTTTTTACCGATGCCCTTTGTATGAATCAGACAGAAGTAATAGTCACTGCTGTGGTCCTTGGGTTCACATCAAACCATAGGAATACGAAAAGATATTCCTTTCGTTTTCCTTTTGTCCAGTCATGAAGCATTTTCTCACAATTATGACACACAATATGAGGAGCCCAATTCTTGTCTTGATCACCAAGGGGAACTTGAAAATAGGCAATATATGCACATGTCACAAATGTTAAAATATTGTGCCTTTGACATTGAAGTGTGTAACAGCCATATATATAACAGAAGGTGTCAGGACTATTCTTACATTTACGCCTACTCGAAGAAGCCATGATTCAATCTTAAAACAAAATACGAGGGTGTTTTTATCAGATAATAATTTTTTACATTTAAAAACAACTACAATTATGTAAAAGTGATGTTTATAAAACATTAATTGCCTTGTGGTTATGTTCAATCCAAGAGTCGTTGCCCTTTAACTCCAATTTAAAAACCAATGCATGCCATTAACTGTAACAGAAAGAAATTAAAATTGCATAAAAACTAGAGTGTGCACCAAAAAACGGATTTCAGATTTGGAATCAGCGATGCTGAAATATATAGAATCAGTTCTAAAACCTCATGCAACAAATAATGAAAAATACATTGTTTCCCAGTGTTAGCTTTGTATTTATTTTGAAGTTACCACAATGAGTAGATTTCTGCAGGGATGAAGTGACATAAGTATTCAGGAGAACAATTTTAATATAAAATATTGAAAAACAAATTAGTTGTTATATCATTGTGCCCTATGCAATCCTAGTTGTTTAATCAATTACTTATATTTGTGTAAAAGAAAAAAATTGAATGAACTATTGAGAAATATTTATAGGGGTTATTAGATAACAATTTGATGGGTATCTTTTCTTCTTTACACATTTTGTACATTCTGTTTTTATGTGCAACATAAATTATAAAATTATAAAACCTGTTACTGAAAAATCAATTAAGCCAAAGAGGTAAAAAAAGTAATTCCAAATCCATAATTCTCAAGTCATCCACCACCACCATGTTGGAACTGAAATTGATTAATCAGATACCTTGTCTGGGACGTAGCTGTTGGGAACTTTGTGTAGCCTCTGAATCTTTCAACACTCCCTACTCTCACGCTCACTGTGACAGTGTTATCACTGACCTTAGCTAAGGGGACATTGGAAGATATTTTTCAAATTAATGGTATAAATTATGCAAACACAAAGTTCAAGGACAGTATGATGCATACATTAGGTATTAAATAGATAACATTATTTTCTGAGGACTGTTGCTTGTCTGTAGAATAAAAATGAGCTAGTGTTTCTAAGATGAGTAACACATGCTAAACAACTATCTGTCACCTCACTGATTAGAGCGGGATGAATGACATGCTGAATGTTCATTCCCCAAACACAGACACCTGTCACACCCCCACAATTCTTCAGAATGAGCCTATTAGAAAAGGACCATTGGATTGAAATTGTTCATAGCGAGAGAGGAAGGATTTCTTTTTTTATTGTTTATCCTTGTCAACACGTACTGAGTTTTAACTTAACGTGTGAATCACATTTTCATAATCATTATACACAGACTAGGCACTCTTAATTGTAGTAAAGGCATTTCAGGGGTTTTCTTAGAGCGCTATTTAATCTGGCAGGATATTTATGCGAAAGGTGCAATCTTTTGCCATTTCAACTAAGTATTCATGCACCAGCTTTCTCCCCAACTGTGGAAGTAATCAGAAGGTTCAGTGGTTAAATATTGTTACAAGTGGTTCAAAAATAAATTGTCATTTTTAAAGACAGACGGAGAGACAAACACAGACGGATAATAAATGCATGAAGCATGGGCTAATGTGGAACTAGACAAAGAAATGCTGACACCTTTCCTCACTAAAAGAACACAGGCGGTTAAATTTCAGGGTACTGGAAACCCATAAAGGAATGAGTTGCAATCATGAGGCACATTATGGTATTCAATGGCAGGCACTTTATGAGACAAAAAAATCAATATAAGCATTACATTTGCAAACTAACGTCAGGGTTATTGTTTCATTTGTCAAGGTTTTAGACCACAGAGTGGAAACATTTCAATGAACGATTTAAGTCAAGCTAATCTTTTTGAGATTGTCCATTTATTCAAAACATTAAACTTAATTGGCTCTTCAAGACAGATTACTTTTTCGTTTCCATCTTGGTTGTCTTAACTCTAAAGTACTGCCTTCCACTGATTTCCTTTATAGACTCCTTCAAGTCTGGTGAGTGAAGTTCATGTGCATTTCCACTATCTCACCGTTGGCTTATTGATATGTGACAGCTCTTAACAATTCCCAAATCCCCCAAATACATTTTTATTTATTTTATAGAGAAATTCATACTGCATGTTTATTTTTCTCTTTAGAAAAATCATCTCAGGTGTTGGTGGCAATCTGGTTCTAAAACATCATTGTACTGTTTTATTTTTTGTGGGTTTTTTAAAATTATTCTTATTTAGAAAGGAAATGAAAAGAAAATGGTGAGTTCTGGTTATCCACTGTTAGATTTCTTCTCTTCTTGGTTTCTCACTGGTTGCATGCAGGACAGAGGTGGAGGCTGAGCTTTTCATCCCGGAGCAGGAAACAAGAGCAGGATAGCTGGGTCTGACTGTACTGGGTTTTGGAATTTCCCTGGTGAATGCTGGGACTGTGTGTTGCTTGTTGTTTATTTCACTTCAATTTCCCACGTGGGACTCTGTGCCACCTGTTTTCTCATTAATCCTCCCCTGTGGTTCTGTGTTACCCCTGTATTTTAGATGAGATCCCTTCTTTAAGGAGTTTGGGATTTTTTTTTCCTCAAAGGTCCTCAGCTAATAAAGGATAGAATTGGATTTGTATCAGTGCCCTATTGTAAGGTGACAATGATAACAACAATATCCATCTCCTCGGTTGTGAGGGTTAAAGAAGTTAGTACAAGCAGAGCACTTAGAAAGATGATTGGCACAGACTTAGCCCACTGGAAGGGATTATTGTAACTCATGGGTGGGTCTGCTAAGTCCTAAGAAAGATAAACTTTGACAATACTTTCTAATATTCTAAAACATTCCTCTGAGCTCTCATAATAGGCCACATACATTAGAATAATCGGGGTGCTTACTAAAAGGGAAAATTCCTGGGTATTATCCTACACTTTCTAATTAGTTACTCTATAAATGGAGTTTAGAAGTCTCAACTTTCAACAAACTTTGCTTTGAAAATTTTAAGCACACTAAAGTTTGGAAGCCTCCTATAATTTGGTAAAGTTTATTTGCATAGATGATGATGTGTTTTTTTTTTGTTTTTGTTTTTTTAATAAATTTTTATTAATGGTAATGAGATGACATTAATAAATCAGGGTACATATATTCAAAGAAAACATGTCTAGGTTATTTTGTCATCAAATTATTTTGCAAACCCCTCGCCCAAAGTCAGATTGTCCTCCGTCACCCTCTATCTAGTTCTCTGTGCCACTCCCCCTCCCCCTAACTCTCTCCCTCCCTCCCTCCCATGTCCTCCCTCCCCCCCCACCCTTGGTAACCACCACACTCTTGTCCATGTCTCTTAGTCTCATTTTTATGTTCCACCAATGTATGGAATCATGTAGTTCTTGTTTTTTTCTGATTTACTTATTTCACTCCTTATAATGTTATCAAGATCCCACCATTTTGCTGTAAATGATCTGATGTCATCATTTCTTATGGCTGAGTAGTATTCCATAGTGTATATGTGCCACATCTTCTTTATCCAGTCTTCTATTGAAGGGCTTTTTGGTTGTTTCCATGTCTTGGCCACTGTGAACAGTGCTGCAATGAACATGGGGCTACATGTGTCTTCACGTATCAATGTTTCTGAGGTTTTGGGGTATATACCCAGTAGAGGGATTGCTGGGTCATAAGGTAGTTCTATTTGCAGTTTTTTGAGGAACCACCATACTTTCCTCCATAATGGTTGTACTACTTTACAGTCCCACCAACAGTGAATGAGGGTTCCTTTTTCTCCACAGCCTCTCCAACATTTGCTAATACCCGTCTTGTTGATAATAGCTAATCTAACAGGAGTGAGGTGGTATCTCATTGTGATGATGTGTTTTTCAAAGGTGAGGTATAAATAATTTAAAATCTTAATAATAGAAATGAGGGAGAAAACAAAAATTTACCTTTCTACTGGTATGTTATTTGGATTTTTATAATAAGTCAAACACTTAGGATAGTAGAAATATGACCAAGATCATTATCTCCTATTTCATCATTTTTATCACAGAGATATTTAAATATTTGTCATAATAGTGGAACGTGGAGGAAATAATACTGTAGTCTCAGCTTTCTTCCATCCACAGTCAATAAAAAAAATATTCAGGATCCTGATAATTAGTTTTCCTAAGTTATTATTGAAGATGCCACAGATATGAATAAGGGATTGCTGTCTCTATATTGCTCTATCCATTTGCATGCAGTCACAATGCAGAATGCAGTGTTCTCTACTATCCAGGTCAAAGGGAACTGGAGAAACCTGGTTATTGAAAACTTGACTAATAGGAAATGACCAGCAGAGAGTGGAGTAAGCAGTGAGCTAGAAGGAAGGGAATCCTCAAGGGTTTGGTCAAGTACACCTTTTTGACAGCCATCATTGTCTTAGCAAGTCTTAGGTGGAAAGGAAGACATGTCACATGTCACGCATCTTCTTTCCTCCCTCAACCACTAACTCTTTCTCCCCTTCTCTCCACTGTTTCATCTGTTTTTCTAACTTCCATGTACACTACTCACAAAAATTAGGGGGTATTTCAAAATGAATATGAAGTGATTTAAAAAAAAGCATTTGATTTTTTTTTTATCAGAAAAGCAAACAAGTCAAAGAAAGTTGTTCAATTATGCAGATGAGATGCAAAACCAACTTTTATTTCATTGGTGAAAATGCATCATACGAAAGGCTGAAAGTACTAGAGTATCTGCACATTCCCTGGTCCCCTAATTTTTGTGAGCAGTGTATTATAACTAATCCAAAACATCATTTAATAAAAAAAAATTTAAAAAAAAACATAGGTATTGCCAAAATGTTTGGTTGCTTTATTTAAATAAGAAAAAAAGATGCACTAGTAAACCCATTGGAGGCTTTTTACCTGTTATCCTATTATTTCATGTACTGTAAGTCAGTCACTTTTGAGCTACAATAGTCTCCTTATGTAGTTTAAACATTTCAAATGCATAGACTGCTCTTCAGAAAAATGTGAGGCATATTATTCACATAATGAGGTTCTGCAAAGTCTTCTATAGGTAGACAAATTGAAGCTCAGTTTCTCTTGTAAATAAAAAAAATGTCAAAGACGCAGCCAATGAAAACACTGATTTTCAGCGTAACCTAGTGCTCTGGTTTGTAACATTTATTTTTGAAATAATGGCTTCTGCTTCATGTCTATAAAGTCCATGAAAGAAAAAGCATGATGAAATACTCAAATTCAATCATATCAACATTGAAAAGGCATTTAGTTTTCATGAAAACATGTTCTAGATGTTTGAAAAATACAATGTCAGAGTATTCCACGGTTTGTCTCAAAGATATTCCTGGCATGTTTTATAGCACACTGTATTCATTATCGCCATCAACTAGGGCTGTCTCTCTCCACAGGCTGGGAATTTGCAACTATGACAAATACCAACTGACTTTCAACTGTTGGACAAAACCCAGAAACTCAAGGTGTTACTACTTCATTTAGCAGTCCAACCTCAAGGCAGTCCACGTGTTCCACAGATTTTTAAAAACACATGTCTAAGTATTTAAATATTCTGAACGCAGAAGGAAAATGCAATTGTTGCTATTTTGAGAAAACTAAGTCCAGAAGAGAGATACATCCTATGTCCCAGATCTATCTGTAAAGGAGTGGTAATTAATTATGAAGGGGAGCCCGTGGTGCTCCTCATTCTGAATGAGGCCTGATGCTGTTACTAGGTAGATTCTTTTGAATTGCGCAGGCTGCTCCTGACCTCACTCACACCCATTGCACAGGTATAAGCATCGGTGATACACATTGGAGTACTGGTCACCCTGAGAGTCCTAGACTGTCTTCCCGTATGTCATACCTCAGTAGAGGGAAACCCGTGGACAACTGGTATTTGATGTTCCGCACACCTTACAAAAAAATCTATTAACTAAAGGATACACTCTAACAGTACACATTGTCATGTACCTCAGTTTTGGAAATGAGTCTCAAAGTTAGCCACCAATGTCAAAGTCCTCAACATCGACACTAATGTCAAGGTGAATCGTGTGTATATTGACATTTACTTATTATAGACTTTTTAAGATGTATAAACCTCCAACAATGCCAAAAAACATGCAATAACAAAAGGTAAAAATGATAATATGAGCTAACATTTTCAGTACTTACTATGTTCTAAACACTTTATGTATGTAAACTAATTTATAAATTATATTTATGGGGGAGTTGCTAGGTTATTCCTATTTTACAGGTAAGCAACTGGGACACAGAGAGATGAAATAATAGAAAATGAGCTCTCTTTTTTTAAATTTATTATTATTATTATTATTTTGAAGTTGGAAACGGGGAGGCAGACAGACTCCCGCATGCGCCCAACCAGGATCCACCTGGCATGCCCACCAGGGGGCAATGCTCTGCCCATTTGGGGCGTTGAGCTCTTTATGATCCACAATCACTTCTTTCTAAATTAGTTTCCTCCTGTATTCATGTAGAACATCTCCCTTCATATATTTGCAAGGCTGACATGCAGGTTCTCAAAATATGATCACGTCTGGAATTCACTTTTGCATGTTGCTAAGTATTTTCTTATATCAACCCTGAGTATATGCTTCTGGCTATCTATGTTTCTTTCTCTCTATCTTCAAGGCATTTGGAAGTTATCTTTGTTGTTGAAGAAATTGCTAGTACATGCATCTATTTCAGGTCTATGCCTATGTTACAGACTGAATATTTGTGTCCCTCCAAAATTCATATGATGAAACCTAATCTATGTGATGGTATCTGGAGGTGGGGCATTTACTGAGGTCATGAGGGTGTAACCCTTATGAATAAGGCTAGAGGCCTTATAAAAGAGGTCTCAGAGAGACTGTTTGCTGCTTCCACCATGTGAGAACACAGCCAGAAGATGGCCACCTCTGAACCAGGTAGTGGGAGCTTACCAGACAATGAACCTGCATACACATTCATCTGGGACTTCCCAGTGTCCAGAACTGTGAGATGTAAATGCTTACGGTAAGCTACCCAGTCTGTAGTATTCTTGTTATAGTAACTTGAGCAGACTAGACTAATTCCCTGACTAGATTGTGACTTCCAGCAGGCAAGGATTAATTTATACATCCCTTTATTTTCAATATCTGGCAAGATAATTTGCATATAGTAGCAAAGAAACTGACTCTATTTTACACAAAAACAGTTGTGAAGATAAAGTAAATTAGGAAACATAAAATGTGCTTAGGAAAAACTATGAATCGATTCATCCCACACACTGAACTGGCGACAAATAATTTGGGGGGATTTCACTCAACTAAAAATCAGCACGTTCTGCTATTCCAAAAGCCACATTTATTTATGGAAGGCTATTGCACAATTATCCCACCACAGTAATTTTAATGACCATACAAAACACATATATGCAACCATTCTCCTTACTTATGTGAATCCAATGCTTGAAATAGCAACCAAAGAAAAGAGGCTTTTACCTAAATAGGTTAAATTTATTCCAAATGGATACAATCCAATTCTGTCAAACCATTTATGAGTCAATGTTCTGCTTCTCATATGTTCTACTCTCTCTAAAAATCACAAGTGATATTTTTTCCCTCTTGTAGATTCTTTGTTTCCCAAGGATATGTGTTAGTGTTTCTTTTCTTCTTTATAAGTAACCCTCAGCAATCCATGTTTACAGTAATGGGCTACTTGGCTTCTTACCTCTGGACTCATAAATCATCTGTAGTTCCTCCTCTACTCCAAACTGTGAGGCAAACTTTGACCCAGATTATAACATACACAAAAGCCTAACTAGCAATTCTGTTTTATACCTGTACACGGTCTTTCTGTATTTGATACTTCAGTTTCCCAGTTATTACAAGCCATGATGTTAATTTCGTGGTCCCATATTTTCTATCCATACATAGCACCAGTTTTTTTCAAAGCAAAATATTCTAATATCTAAGATCTCTACAAAATCTACTAAAGGTATTTAAAACCTTTCCACTGATTTCCTGTAACTGGCATCTTGTTGGTCATTTTAATCAGCTGATTCTGTTCAAAGATTCTCTAAATTAACTGCAATTTGAGCACTGACTAAATTTTCTTCAATTCACCTCTCCTTCCATAGAAAGATTACTCTGTTTCAGCCATTACTGATGGTGCAAGTTTACATATTGCCAATACTAGAACACTTACTGCTTTATTTTTATGTTAAAATACTAAAGGTTCTTGAAAAAATAGATATGATAACTTGTAAATTATTGCAGACTTGGGAGGTAGCTGGTACTCATTGTATATACTGATTTCTGTTATATAGGAGCTTCCTTCTTTCTTTCTAACTTTTCTGGATTCTAAGTCTCTGCTCAGAACACAGGCTCTCAAAGTTCCCCAAGACCCTACCAGTAGGCTTTAAACAAATAACAACTTACCTGTGACTGTGAGGACATGAACATGTTTATGACATGTTTTTTCTCCTGGAGTGGTAAGAAGTCATTAAGGTATGAACAGAAATGGATAACAAGGTCATATTTGCTCAGGCCCATATGGCTCCTCCAAATTCCTCCAACAGGCTCGTCATACTGGTGCTTGCCTGCTCTAAAGCTCTTTCCTCGAAAAGTCACATGAATCCTTTTGTTACCTATTTCACACGCTTGCTCCATTGTCACATTTTCAGTGAGAGCTTGTTGACCAAGTCCCATCAACCCAGTCTCTTACCCAGTGCTCTGTATCCTTCCTTCCTGCTTTATTTTTCTACATTATAATGATCACCTTTTGAAACTCTTTATATCTGTATTATATTAATGTATTTATTTGTTGTCTCTCTCCCCATACTACAATGGGGATGTTTCTTGAAAGCAGGATTCCTTTTTTGTTGTTGTTGTTATTTTCATTTTTCTCTATATTTTCAGGGCCTAAAACAGGCCTGGCCATTAGAGGTACTCAGCAAAAACTGAATGAATGAGTGAATGAATGAATGAATGAATGAATGAATGAAATGCCAGAAATCAGGAAGCAAATGAAGTTGAGGAGGAAGAAATCATTTCCAGTTGAGATGAGGAAGTCTTTGTGAAGAGAGAGCATTTGAGTAGATCATTTTTAAACATGCATAATTATGATAAGAAGAGAACTGTTCTGAGGAAGTCTATGATTTATTAAAATGTAGGTGGCACGCCCTGGCTGGATACCTCAATTGGTTAGAGTATTGTCCAGAAGCACAGAGGTTGTCGGCTCGATCCCTGATTAGAGCACATATAGAAACAGATCAATGTTCCTGTCTCTTTCTCTCTGTCTCTGTCTCTCTCACCCTTCCTCTCTCATTGAAATCAATAAATAAAAGGTTTTTTTTTAAATGTAGGTGATATTATCATAAGTTCATGATCTTGCAAACATAACAGACCCCCCTCCTTGTGCAGGCATTGAGAATGGTGAGTAACAGCCCAAGCATATGTGTTAGGCAGGCAGAATGTCATAAACCCCAAGCTTCTTGTGGAAGACCTGAAATACTTTAAAAAGGCACATAGAATTCTGTCTAAAGAACATGGGTAATTCCTGAGTGTATTAAGAAGAAACAGTGTATTGAAATTTGAATCCTGTAAAAAATATCTAAGCATAGCACAAAGAAGTAAAAAAAGGGTCACAGAAAAATGTTCGAGCTCAGATCGAGGCCAATTCATGAATGTGAATGAGGTATGATCAAAGAAACAAAACAGATTTAAAGTAACATTTTTATGTGAGAAAAAATAATTTCAGTGCCTATAAAACTTAAATATTTCTCCTTCTCTTCTATTGTGCACAGCAGAATTTCCCCCAGAAATAGTCTCACATGTAGGCTGGGGCAATGATTTCTCCAAAGTGCATCTTAATCCACAAACATAAAACAATATTCAACTTTTGCTTCTAAGCCATAGCAAACTTGGCTGCTATCTGTCCAACCATCTCCCCTTTGGGTGGTGGAAGGGAAAATACACAAGCTACAAATCTGTTGACAAGTTCTGCCGGGGGTGAGGATAACGGAGACGCAAAGACCCGACTTTAGGGACCAGGTTCAGTGACGCAGATCCACTTTATTCAGGAAGTAAGCCACCTTATATACATGGGTTCAGCCAATAGGATGTTACAGTGTGTCCTTCATAACCAATGGCTGAAAAGATCAGGGAGCTGCGTGGTTGACACTAAGTCACTTCCTTATTGTGGGCAAGCTCCCTTCCTGGGTATGCCCAGGAGGGTTCTGGGAGCTGGAGTATTCTCACAGCATTGCATCAGCCACAGCTGCTAGGAATGCGCTCTGTACTCCACCCACACAAATCATGGTTTAGAATGAATGGAATATTTTCAGGAAAAAAAAAGCACATTTCAGTTCTAATGAAAGATATACCTATGCACAGTCAACGGTAAAAAAATAGATCTAACAAATCAAAAGCATGTCTGGCCACAAAGTCTATCAATAGATAAATTGCAATTGTTTCTAGAACCCAAAGGGGAAAACTTCAAATTTTGAATTGCCTTGATGAAATCTCCACATGACAGCTCATCTGATCTACACATTAGGCTCTTCTCCAGGGGAGAGCCTTCATTTTAGAGTCAGTAATGAATTTGAAGGGATAAATTTTATATGTTGAGAGTGAATTTCTGAGACTCGAGCAATTCTCAGTAATGAGGAGACATATCGCTTCAAGGTCATAGAATATACTGTATTTTCAATATGGCTTCTAATGGTGGAAGAAACAAACACAGTAGCTGATGATAAATATTACCCATAGAACTTTTTCACAAAAACAGTAGAGTACATATTTTTTAAAGTCCACTATCAACATCTTGTTAATAAACAAACGAAGGTGGAGGGGCTAAATCATGTCAAACTCAAAGAAACCTCCAGATCCAATTATTTTTGAAGCAACGCCAATGGCCTTTTGCAAATATTCCCAGAGGCCAATTCTGAATGGAATGACAATTAAAAGGTAGTTAATGTGAATCAAGGATTCTACAAGAAAATTCAAATTGCTTTAGTATTATCTGCTTCTACACTCCCAAAGAATGCATATATAGTAACATTAAATGGGGCTAACATACATGATGTCTGTTGTCAGCTAATAATACAGGAGAGTTAGAAAGTGAGACATCATTAAAATATGGGTTTATTTACTCAAATGATATCTTTGTAGTTTGTCTATCATAAACCATGTGCAAGTAAGACCTGATTTTAACATATGAGAATAATAAATTATAAAATATTCAAAACAGGACTGCTGGCAGAAGCACTTGGTTCAAATTTACCTGTTTCTTATTTACTTTCAGAATGAGCATTAGAGCAACTTTGGCTGAAGTGTTTTCTAGCCAGGCTAATACCAATTATAAGACTTTCTCGGAACACATTCCCTGCCTAGGATACAATTCCCAGAATGCGTGAAAGTCACGGAAAGAGTATAAAATCTTCACAACTTCCAGGAAGACTCGCAGGTTGTAGGAAGTAACATATGGCACTGCTAAAGTGTCCATTATCAATACTTCTGTGTGATCCATTCCATTCTTTTTTTTTTTTTTAAGATTTCTTTTTTTTTTTTATTTTTTTATTCATTTTAGAGAGGAGAGAGAAAGGGAGAGGCAGAGACAGAGAGGGAGAGAGAGACAGAGAGAGAAGGTAGGGAGGAGCTGGAAGCATCAACTCCCATATGTGCCTTGACCAGGCAAGCCCAGGGTTTTGAACCGGCGACCTCAGCATTTCCAGGTCAACGCTTTATCCACTGCGCCACCACAGGTCAGGCTTTTTTTTTTTTTTTTTAAGATCCATTCCATTCTTAAGATATTCCCGGAAGCACACTGTAAGGTATTAAATAATGATGAGTGATAAAATTAGCCCTTGGGCCACTAGATAATTAATGTCCTTTTTTTCTTCTCTGCAAAGCAACACACATCACCCACTTACATCCTTCCCATTATTTTGTAAAAATGCAAATCCTTTATCCAATACACACATACACACATTTGTAGTAAGATAATAGAACCCTTGCTAGAAGTGCAAACATGTCAAACTATCAAATTGGGATCCAAATTTATTAGACAGGATGGATAAGATAAAGAGAACAGAAATGTATCTGCTGAAAATCACAGAAAATGTCATCAAACGGAAATGTAAATAGTTAGGTAGTCTCTGCAGAGCAGTTAAAACCAATCATCTAATCTCCCAGTTTCTCCAAGCCAAAAATTTTGCAAACCATGAAATGACCGATATACAACATACATTCCAAATTAACAAGTCACAGGCTGCAATGTACATGTGATTTTTTTTTCTTTTTTTTAATTGAGTTTAAATTGTTATGTTTACATAGATTCAAGTGTCCCACCAAGTACATCCCCCCACCTCCATGTTCCCCTCAACATTTTCCTTGCCCCCCTTCCCCAAATACCTTCTCCCCTTCCCTCCAGGATTTGCTTTTCTGCTCTCTATAACTCTGTGTTATGTATATATAATTTTACCAATCTCTTTCCCTTCTCTGATCCCATCCTCTCATCCCCTTTCCCTCTGTCGCTTTCCCTCTGGTCCCTTTGATCCCGCCTCTGCCTCTATCTAGGGGTCTCCAAACTTTTTACACAGGGGGCCAGTTCACTGTCCCTCAGACCATTGAAGGGCTGCCAAATACAGTGGTCCTCTCACTGACCACCAATGAAAGAGGTGCCCCTTCCAGAAGTGCAGTGGGGGCTGTATAAATGGCCTCAGTGGGCCGCATTGTGGCCCGTGGGCCATAGTTTGGGGACACCTGCAACTGAGTCAGTTCATATTATTCACTGGATTCCTTAAATGAGTGAAGTCATATGATATTTTTCTTTTTCTGCCTGGCTTATTTCACTTAACATAATAGTTTCCAGGTCTATCCATGTTGTTGCAAAAAGTATAATTTCTTTCCTTTTCATGGCCGCATAGTGTTCCATTGTGTATATGTACCACTGCTTTTTAATCCACTCGTCCACTGACAGACACTTGGGCTATTTCCAGATCTTAGCTATTGTAAACAATGTTACAATAAACATGGGAGTGCATTTCTTCTTTTGAATCAGTGATATGGTGTCCTTGGATATATTCCTAAAAATGGGATGCCTGGGTCAAAAGGTAGTTTCATTTTTAATTTTTTTGAGGAATCTCCATACTATTTTCCACAGTGGCTGCACCAGTCTGTATTCCCACCAGCAGTGCAGGAGGGTTCCCTTTTCTCCACATCCTCACCAGCATTTATTATGTGTTGTTTTGTTAATGAGTGCTATTCTGACTGGTGGTATTTCATTGTGGTTTTAATTTGCATTTCTCTAATGATTAGTGATGTAGAACATTTTTTCATATGCCTATTGGCCATCTGTATGTCTTCTTTGGAGAAGTGTCTTTTCTTTCATTTCTTTTGCCCATTTTTGATTGGATTGTTTACCTTCCTGGTGTTGAGTTTTAGAAGTTCTTTATAAATTTTGGTTATTGCCTGACCTGTGGTGATGCAGTGGATAAAGCATCGACCTGGAAATGCTGAGGTTGCCGGTTTGAAACCCTGGGCTTGCCTGGTCAAGACTCATATGGGAGTTGATGCTTCCAGCTCCTCCCCCACTTCTCTCTCTCTCTCTGTCTCTCCTCTCTCTCTCTCTCTCTCTCTCTCTCTGTCTCTCCTCTCTCTCTCTCTCTCTCTCTCTCTCTCTCTCTCTGTCTCTCCCTCTCCTCTCTAAAATGAATTTATAAATTTTGGTTATTAACCCCTTATCAGACATATTGTCGAATATGTCCTCCCATTGTGTGGTTTGTCTTGTTATTTTGTTCAGATTGTCTTTAACTGTGCAAAAGCTTTTTAGTTTGATATAGTCCCATCCTGTCTTTTATTTCACTTGCCCGTGGAGATAAATCAGCAAATATATTGCTGCGAGAGATGTCGGAGAGCTTACTGCCTATGTTTTCTTCTAAAATGCTTATGGTTTCACAGCTTACATTTAAGTCTTTTATCCATTTTGAGTTTATTTTTGTGAATGGTGTAAGTTGGTGGTCTAGTTTCATTTTTTTTGCAGGTAGCTGTCCAATTTTCCTAACACCTTTTGTTAAAGAGACTGTCTTTACTCCATTGTATGCCCTTACCTCCTTTGTCAAATATCAGTTGCCCATAAAGGTGTGCTGTGCATGTGTGATGTGAGGAGTGCTGCCACTCAGCCACGCCCCCAGATAAAAGGAATCAATGTTGCAAGTGGAGTCCCAGTTAAATCCCACGCCGCATCATCTGTACGATGAACCAACCATTAAAGCACCCTTCATTTTGTCAATGTTCTTTTAAAAAGCACTAGTTTTTATACTATTGAAAAATATTATCCTTTCATTTTATATTCACTTTGTGTCTCTGATGACTTGAATGAAAGTCTTTTAGGAAGAGAACTACCAAATTTTCCTCACATGACATTTTGGTTAAATTATACGATGGCAATTGGGGAACTTCTTTTCCTCCAATTCATATAAACACATTGAATAAACAATTCTGCCCTTCCTATCTTGAAGCCCTTTATGAAAGGTCTTGACTATATACTCCTAAGAATTCACTAGTATTCAATGCTTTACGGATTTCATTGAATGTAAAGATTTTCTGATGGAAATTCTCCACTTACCCACACAGTACTTTCCTATAGTGGCATTTTTCAAATGCTATCCTGTTGAACATTAATTTCATAAATATATGCTAAATAATTTTTGAGAATAAAATTTAATGAAAATGAACAAACACTGCATTGGCATTATTTTCTCCTGAAATTTATTTTTTAAATAATTGTACAAAAAAAATCAATGAATAATGAACCTATCAATAATAACTGAAATTTAATAAGTGGCAGATTCAGAATTCATACTAAGGAAAAACTGGTTTTCCCCATTAATGAGTTGTGAGCCTCGCCTACTGACAATGGGAGCCCAGGTGGAAAGGTACTCACTATAAATCCATGGGTGTGTCAGCCCCCGACGGAAAAGTCCCATTTTCTGGTCTTCTGCTGCCCTGACATATGTCACCAATTTGATGTTTCCATGTATATGCACCCTTTTGTGTCTTTATTTTTATATATTTTAAATTTTATTTTACTTCATAGTAAATATTTCTGCAAAATGTTCTACCTCATAGCTCTAGGATTAAAATAAAGTTGTTTTTGAAAATAAGTAAATAAAAAACAAAGTATCATGTTTAGCAAATTGTTTTGTAAAAGATAAAAGAGAAACATAATACTGAAAAGTAAAGATCACAGATTACAGCCTTCTGTTTCTAAAATTTTGGAATAAAACTATTCCAGAGAAAACAAAATTCTTGTGCTTTATATGAGTCATATATTTAATAGGTACAAAATATGCAGCTTCTCTAGCTGTTTTCCAGACCACATACCTGTGTGAGATCAGATCATCATATTACTTTGAAGTGAAAAATATTATTAATAAAATCCTGGTTTTATGTCTGCTTTGAAGATTTTTAAACAATAATTTGATTTCTAATATTTGACGTAAACATGATATAAAGATCCCAAAGCACAGTTTTCATTTTATCATATTTTGTTAATCATATTTCATAAAGAACAATAGAAAATGAGAGGTGTTTTCCTTTCTCTTTGCACAATTCAGTAATGACTATAAAATGAAATACCATGGGTTTTCCGGCAAAGATTTAGGAAGGCAAATACAATGTTCAGAGATGGGAAGGAATGAACCCTTCAGCCACATTCCCCTGCAGACTCCTGAACTGAATAACAAGAAAGGAGCAGAATCAATTATGAACCAACACAATGAGTGCAAATATACGTGGTATGTCTGCATGGGAGCCCGGTATGAGGTGACCGAGTAAAATGCAGCACCTGCTTTAGTGATACACATTCTAGACAAGCAGGCAGCGTGCTCCCTCAGCAAATATGGGTGTCTCCCGTTTCTGTCCTGAGTTGGATTCTTGGACTAAACCCGCTTCAGCCAGCTTGAGAAGGAAGGAACTCCAGAGGTGTGGCCTACAGGATGGAACTTTTCTTTCTTGGCTTCTTTTTAGTATGATAGAAGTGCCTAGTATCACGGTCTGAGACACAGACTCGGGGTGGGTAAAAAGAATAATGCAATTCTGAAATTATGTGGTACCAATTTTATTGTAAATGATATAATAAAAGTGCGATAACCTTTCTGCAATCATTTTGCCAGAGAAACACTGTTGGGCAGATAAGATATATTATGCTCACTTTGTTAAAGATGGCGCTGCCCACGTGGATGCCTGTTGCCCAGGTGATAATGTTAGTTTCTCTTCTTGCTTGGGATGGGTGTGACTATACTAATGTGTGTTGGAGGAGGGCTTTCATGCCAAAAGTTTTAAAGGGAGGAGCTAGGAGGCCATTCGGGGAAGAGATCACGTTGTTGGGGGGTGGGGTGGGGGGGAGTGATGACATTCTAGGAAGAGCCCATGGAGGCAGGGCAGGGACGCCGCATGGAGGAGCCAGCCAGAATGGCGGATTAGGGGAAGGAGAAGCCAGTTTGTGGAGAAGGAGATGGGGAATAGAAGTGAATAAGACTGGCAAGGTGTTTTAGCCTCTGATTCTAGGGAAACTCGGATGAATCAGTGGCTTTAGGAGCCCTGAATGGAAAGGGAAGTATTTCCCACTGTGTGTATTTTGAGCTAGGATTAAAGGATGGAACACCAGTTTTCAGTTTTGTTGATTCCTTACCATCTGTCTGAATCAAACCTGAACCTGCGTTGGCCAGGCGGCTTTGATGGCAGATGCGGATACTGGCCATACAAACACTAGAGAGTATAAAGGTGTCATGTTATCAACACAGGCTGAATCTAAATCCTATATCTCCTATCTGTTGTCATTCTTTCCTCATCTATATAAAATAGAGATAACAATACTGCTGCTACCAAATTTAAAGAGCTCTCAACAAGACGACAAAATTTTAGGAAGGAAAACTCTTTTAGAATTAGTTACACATAGATGTTTCTAATCTGATACCACTCGCACGCATATATAAAAAGGAGCGACATAAAATTAGTTTAGCTCTTTCTGTGACTTCTTCATATTCAGATTCAAGCTCTTTTGGATCAGTTCTTAAATTAGTCACCTGGGTCTGAGTTTTTCTTTATAGCCTTGTCCATTGTGCTAACAAAAATGTCAATGGTAGAACATTTCTTAACAGAAGCACATAAACCCAACTAAACACCATTGGTGCTGGGCTCCTCCTGTGACTTTTCAGTTACAGAACCCACCTGCTGTTGACACTGGCCTTAGGAATGTGCTGAATGTGTGGCTTGCCAACCCCAACCCCCATCATCAACCAACTAACATCTGGCTCTCGGCAGTTAAAAATGCTTCATTTACTGTCCCTGGAATTTCCTTCCTAGCTCCTGACATCTAGCTATTCTGCATGTTTTAAGCTGATTTTGATATTCTCACACATTCAGTTAATAATAAGTACTATTATAACTGCTACCTCCATGGACAGCATTTGTATGAAACCGATTTAAAGACATATCCTGATTTTAGAACTGTTGACATATGAAGAAATATCTATCACAGGATCAATGGGAAATAGCAGAATTGTTATATGGATTGAAATGAGTCAAACCACCTGAAAAGTTTAGAATAGTGGCTGATTTGTTGCGAGAAAGCACCAAATGTGGTCAGTCCTTATTACGCCTGTCTAATCAAACACATGTTCCTAAGCTCCAGCTGGTTTATTAGTTTAGGAAAACGTTACTCCACAAAACCTACATAATATATTTGACTCCCTAACAATGAAGACAGTTCTTTAAAAAGTTAAATGTCAAATACACCTCTCTAATCAATTGTTTTTATTATGTTGAAAATTAAACCAGGGTTTTCACAAAAACAAATTATTTGGAGTATTAACACCAGTGTTTTAACAAGTCCTACCTCAGGTATCTTGTTACTACGACACTCAAGAAATTGGGAATTTTATCAAAGCCAAAATTATCCTACCTTTCCAATAGCAAAACAGTTTTTACTCTACACTCCTGGAGCAGTGGTATGGGAAAGACAGTGCTCAGGGGGTCAGCCATCTTGCTTTTAGTATACTAAAAAGAGATGAGAAGCCCCCATCAGAATTCTCCCATGACCCAAGACCAGAAAGAAAGGCAGGCTACACGACACTCAGAGCTGGCAGCTGATGTGTACCCTCATTCATCACAGCATTTCCGCAACATAAGTTTGTACCGCCATAAAACCGGAAGCGCCTACCTGCATAGAGTCCTGAGGTCTGTTTGTATTTCATAAATTCACCTTCCAGTTACAATCCAGGGCATTTAAATCTGCACCCCTGCAACCGTGAAGGACGGCTGCCACCTACAGACACAGACGGGATTAGGGAAACAAGTCCATATTGGAGAAAGGTGAGAATGTTCCACTATTTTAAAGTAGAAATATTTTTTGTTAAAATAGCACCGTAGCAAAGGGAAATAGCAGCCTGTCACAGAGCAATCCTTCAGAGGCAAGTCCTCTGTCTGTTCCTCTACTGCCAGATGGAATCATTTCTTCAGAGATGTCTGTTACCCGTGAGATGAAAAAAGTGTATGTTTATTTATATATAACCAACTGAAGTTTCAAAATACTACTTTTCCACACCGTTGGAAACATGTAGAAATCGTGCACATGACTTTGTAGTTTGTTTTCTAACAGCAGTTTGTTAAAATGTAAAAGCAACTATGATTATACAATAAACAGCCATCTTCTTTCTCCACTAACATAAGCAGAGAAAAAGTAACACAGTTATTGCTGAAAAACAGCAAACACAAAGAATCTGATCCCATTTCTCTACTAAAGTATTTCCTTATTTATCAAAAAGAAATGTTCCCATATATTTCCCACAAATGCATGTTTTCAGCAAATCAGCCAGATGTTCAAACAGTGAAATACCATCTTGTGCAAAAGGCTGATCTTACACTATTTCGACATACCCATGCCAAAAAGTGGCTTTGGCCAAATTCCTCTTTCTAATGCTCTCAAGTCATATTTCCAGATAAGAGTGATTCAGTTACATTCAGAATTGAGCATAAATGCCAGCAATTTATCTACACCAATTTACACTTTGTTAATGCCAAAATTCTTTGGTATCAACCTGGGTATTTAATCCCACTTTTCTGCTTTAGAACCCTTTTGATCTTCAAAGAAATTTGGCCTGGAACCAAAGAATAGTTTTGGTAAAAACTGAGCAGAGAGAATTACCTTTCAGACAACAGGAAATAGTTCTCCAAGAATTGTTTTGATAACAGTACAGCCTGTCAATTTTTTTTTATCTCCATGAAGCTTTCCACGATTGCCTGTTTTAAGATGATCAGAATTATTCTTCATGATACCAGAGCCTCCCCGTAATACTCAACGTGGCCTATCCTTCCTCGGCATCACTCACGGAGCTCAAAGACGTTTATGCTTTCAAATTCAAATGCACTGTACCCAGTGTTTGTAAGTTATAAACTAAGTGTCCATGCAGCAAACATAAAGTCAATCTATAAATGCTATATATGAATTCATTTTTTAACAAAACATCCTACTTATTAGCATGTTTACACCATGTCGGTGTTGTAAAAAATATGATCAAAGGATCAATTACCAGTTGTGTTTCTAAAAGAATCAAAGCCAGTAGTAGCATCTGACTCCATGCAGGCACTAAGGGTAACTCATGAATGCTGTTCACCTTTAGTAAGCTCCCGGAAGAAGAGATTGGATGGGGGCAGGGTGCAGGTGGACTATGACCATGAGACTACACTCACAGCAAGGAGTTTCTTAACTTCTTTAAGACACAGATGCCTTCAATACACATTTTACCTTAGAATCCCCACGTTCTCAATTATTACGTCATATTAGCTTAAAGTGGTGATCTCAGGCCTCTCTTTTCTGCCCACAGGAGGATACAAGATATAGAAACTTCTTGGTGTAAAAGGGAAATGAATTGTTCTTTCCTACTTATTCCAAATTTCCTCCTTCGGTTAAAATTTGCTTCTCAGTTACTCAAGATTATTTAAGACTGTTTATAGATAAAGTTACTATATACACTGTCAGGATGAACACATTTTTGAGCATTCATTATATGCAGAGATTTTCCAGAAATTTTCACTCCCATTTAATGAGTTTGGAAACAGATGGTCATGCAGCCTCAGTGGCTTGACCTAAATAAGACAATTGATATGTGAAAAGTAGACATCTGAACCCAGGTTTTTTTGTCCATGCTCTTTGCATTATATCCTACTCAAAATAGGAAGGCAGAATTGGGCAACTATACCTGTAAGATTTAACTAATTGCAAGCCTCTATTCTATCCCTATGTAGAGCTTCTTTGTATAATCTATAACCATATTAGCACTTGGATACAAAAATAATAAGAAAACACTTTGTCTCTTCTTAGGGAGAATAACAGTGGAAACCTATTGCTTAAAATTATAGAAAACTGTCTTCAAGCCTTGAAAATACGTCAAAGGCACCACAGGAAAGAGTTATGCTTACTATACTGATGGTTCAAGTCAGTATGTGGTCTATCTTGTCTAAATTAAAAATACAGATGATATATTTGCATGATGAAATATTTAAAACTAAAGCTGTGTATCTATCCCCCTCACATAAACATAGCTCAAGAAGTCAAATTACCATATAATTAATCAATGAATCAAAGTGATTTGAAGGAGTATTATAAAACTTTGCTGAACTAGTGTTAAATTCATATTTTCTATAGTAATGAAGTATATACACCTTCTGATTTTTAGTAATACACAATAGACAATCATACTTGAGCATCATGACTAGACTGTGTGAGAGATCTTAAGCCACACTTGAAAAGAAAATCAGACTTAGAAGAACTAATGTAGTAAAACAGATTTCAGAATGCAAAACTGGGCCCTGCCCAGTTGACTCAGTGGTAAAACGTAGGCCGGGAGTGTGAATGCTCCCAGTCAATTCCCGGTCAGGGCACACAGGAGAAACAAGCATCTGCTTCTCCACCCCTCCTCCTTCTCTCTCTCTCTCTCTACCTCTCTCTCTCTCTCTCTCTCTCTGTGTATGTGTGTGTGTGTGTGTGTGTGTGTGTGTGTGTGTATGTGTGTGTGTGTGTTCCCCTCCTGCAGCCATGGCTCAATTGGTTCAAGCATATTGGTCCTGGCCACTGAGAATGACTCCGTGGAGCCTCTGCCTCAGACGCTAAAAAATAGCTAGGTTGTGAGAGCATGGTCCCAGATGGGCAAAGCATCAGCCCCAGATGGGTTGCCAAGTGGATTCTGGTTGGGGCATATGTGAGAGTTTATTTCTCCATCTCCCTCTCCTACCACTTGGAAAAGAAAAAAAAATAATTAAAAATGCAAAACTGCATAAAGAGAAATGGAATTGCCACGTAAGAGCAATTTTGAACCTGACCAGGCGGTGGCGCAGTGGATAGAGCGTCGGACTGGGACGCAGAGGACTCAGGTTCAAAACTCCAAGGTTGCCAGCTTGAGTGCAGGCTCATCTGGTTTGAGCAAAGCTCACCAGCTTGAGCCCAAGGTCGCTGGCTCAAGCAAGGGGTCACTCGGTCTGCTGTAGCTCCCCCCCCCATCAAGGCACATATGAGAAAGCAGTCAATGAACAACTAAGGTGCCACAACAAAGAATTGATGCTTCTCATCTCTTTCCCTTCCTGTTTGTCCTTATCTATCCTTCTCTCTGACTCTCTATCTCTGTAAAAAAAAAAAGCAATTTTGACCCAATGTGGGCTACAGATTTTTAGCTGGGAGAAAGAAAAGGGGTCAATGGGACATTTTTTTCTATATTGATGCATTTTTAAAGATTTTGAAAGAGTAGTACTTTTAAATTTATTATTGTATATTAGAAAAGACATAAGAAAGACCCAAAATTCAGCAATGATTAAAACATTGGTCATTAATTATGAATATACAATTTCATAATAATACAAATGTGATGATATTCAATGAGTTAATATTAACATGCAAACCAAATAGTGGGTAATTCAATTCAGATCATCTGGCAACAGCCACCTTGAGCATATGTTCAATAAAACACAGAAATGAAATGATGCCATTTTTAGAAACATCTGTCCTGAACACTAAACTGTAACAATGTGAACATCAAATTTCCAGAGCCTTTGCAGCTCATGCAATACTTCCAGCGCCAGCATAAAGACAGATCCATGGTAGCGGGTCAATACACATCGGCTGAATTGATAATTATGTAGCAATATATAGACAGAAAAATGTATGCCATACCTCTCAGAAGCAGGATGGAATTTTTCAAAGAAGAAACAGTGTTTATAAAGCATCAAATTGAAAATAAGGAAGGAGCAGTTGCTGTTTGAATCATACTTTCCCATCAATTTGATTAACCACATTTCCAAGCAACATGTAATACACGTCCTGTCCTGTCTCAGAATTAATAGCCCAGGGTTCTTAATTCTTACTGAGATTGACAAATGATTGTTCCTTATGGCACCAGTCACACTTGATCATAAGTATCATCTCTACATGTAACTCTCCTTCCGTCAAATTGAGCCTGTTTATTTGTCTAAAAACGCCAAAGGGTCTATGATGTGCAATAAATCAAATGTTCTACATTAATGAGCAAAATGCTTTGTGTGTGGAAAATGTTTCTCTATTGCAACGTTATGAGTTTTGTTCAGGGTAAATGATAGCTGTGTAATATTTTTGGAAGTAGCACTAAAGTTGTTTTCAAGTCATTGAGCCTGGAAGCACTGAAGTGTCACAGATATCAAAACATATATATTTTTTTTCTTCTGCATCATCACACACTTGTTTTTCTTAGCTTTCGTAACTTAAGGATAGTGAGAGAATAATGTCACAGTATTGTTGAATTAATAAACATTCTTTGAGAGAACAGTGTCTCTTAATATTCTATGGCTTTTGTTTCAGTGAAGTATTCTAAATAGTATAAATTAAATCTCTCTTCCATTATACAGACTTCATTATTAAGAGGGAAACAGAAATCTTACAGCACAGGAACAGGGTTTAAATCTCAAATTTACCCCTAATTAATCATATCATCTCGGATCGGTTACCATACCCTTTGGGTTATCAGCTTAATCATCTATAAAATGAGAATAATTACACCCAATTTTATTATAAAGGTTAAGTAAAATTATTTATGTAAAATTCAAAGCTTAGTGCCCACACAGCAAATGGTATATGCCCAATAGACCTTATTTTACAATTTCCTTCCCCCACTTTCACACGTATGCATTCCAGGATTAATTGATAAGGAAAGAAAATAAGGTGTTAAAACTCCTCTTCTGTTTATATGCACAGCAAATAGTCCAAGACCAAGGAATGACCAAAAACTTTCCACCTTGTTGTTCTAGAGGTGTATGTCAGTAGTTGGAAATCAAACTTCACTTCCTGAGCTTAGATCACAGTGGCAGCGTGAAATCTTGATGCATCTCTGTGACTGCTGAGGTTATAAAGGGTGAAGCAGCACTCTCAGCCCCTCCAGTCTGCGTGACGCAGCAAAAATCTAGACACCACTGCACAAAAACACCTGGGTCTCAACAGTAACGCCCCCCTTTATAAAGGCCCTCGCTTATTAAGGGCCTAATCACATTACACTTGCTCCAACTGGACAAACTGCCAGCACGCACCGAACATAATTCCATTTGTTAAGGGCTTTTCTGACACAAGAACAAGACCAAGAAGAAAACTCTTGAGATTTTTTGTTTTAAACTGAATTTTAAGGCATTCCATGGACACCCGCAAAAAATAGAAATTAGAATAAGGACAGCTCCAGCCTTTGAAACATCAGTTGGGCCATTTTATCTACCAGGGTCTCAGCTCCGCTTGCTGGGAGCAAAGTAGATTCATTTCAAAGCGCGACCAAATTAGGTGCTTTCCGACCAGACCACTGATTCCACAGTCACGGTTTCCGCTGGACGCTCTCTATGCTTTGGGCCGCTGAACCCAGACAGATAAGCGCACTGTTCATGTTATGAGCCAGTGAACGTGGCATAAACAGGTCTGATTTTAGGGCTTTACTGACTGTGAGAAATCTTGATTGATAACCTATGAAAGAAATAACTTCAGATACAATTACAAATCATTTCATCATCCCAGACCCACGTTGGAATCTGAATTTTTAATAAAAAGCTAAGCTGCTACTTCTAACTGAATGCCAATGCATTTTAAACATTTTCTAGATGGCTAACGTTACTAATATACTACATAATGGAAGCATCGAGTATAAAAACATTACGTCTATTTTATTATTCTATCTGCATGTATATATATGCGAACAGTGAAGCAGGAAAATCCAGCCTCATATCCCAAGTGAGGACTCCCACTGAGCGGAAGGCAGCGCAGATCAATGCACTCCAACCACCAGGCGTAGAAGCTCACAGACCCAGCGCACCGCGCTCTACTGGCTCGGAGAGACCAGAGAGGACGCCACACACAAGACACTAGTGGGAACAAGTCTTTCCTCACAGACAGGAGAAGAGACCCAGGAACGTCATTGTCTGCAGTGTTCCCCCACGGAACAGGTTCCTCTCTAGAGCCAACACCAGGGGTGGGACTGCAAGTACTCCTCCTCTCAAAGTAGATGGAGACAGGTCCTACCAGAACAGGTGCTGTATGAGCACGTGCTTAAGCATAGAAGGAGGTTCACTGCACAGGAAGAGTGGGGGAAAGGTCTCTCGTATAAGGAGAAGAATCTGGACCCAAGCTGCCCCTCAGCGCCCAGCTTCCATCTAAGGGATGGTCCCAGGCCCAGGGCGCTGTATATCCATACATTGGGATTCTGTTTGTCCAAAGAAAGAGTGACATGCCATCCATGCGAAGACACAGATGAGCCTTGAAAACTACCTAAGTGAAAGAAGCCACACCAAGACCACCTGTTATATGATTCTATTTATATTAAATATCCAGATTCAACAAATCCACAGAGATGGAAAGTTTGTATCATATTACTAGGAACTCCGGGGAGGAGACAATGGAAGATGATGGCTAACACAGACAGAGTGTCTTTTAGGGGTGAGGAAAGTGTGCTGGATTTGGGGGGGGGATGGTTGCACAACTTTGTTAATACAAAACAACAACAATAACACTGAATTGTGTATACTTTTTAAAGGATAATTTTATAGTACATGATTTATACCTGTAAAATAATGGTTACCTTTTTTCTAAATGGTGGTAATGAAGTAATATAATCTTTTATTGAGCATATACTATGTGCCAGTCACTATACTAATACTTTCTTTACATTGATTGCCTCATTTAATTTGAAAATAACCTCATGTGCTTGGTACTTTTTTTCAATTCCCATTCTATTGTATCATCTGAGGAACTGCGTTTTAAGAAACGTCTCCATTTCTAATCAGCTAGCAAGTAGCAGAGCCACGATTCCAACTCTGGCCGTCTAAGTCTGAAATCCACACTTTTCACACCACACAATGTCCCCGGCAGGAGGCCCTTGGGAAGCCCTAAAGCTTGGTGGGTGGCTGTTTTTGTCCCTGAGTGTTCCTCCTGGTCATAAAGAAGAAGAATGCAGCTGCCAGGTGTTCGGCTGCAGCTCCTTCTCTGTTTGGCTTAAAATTTCTCCGAATGAAGAGGTTATCAGACAAGTCAACATTCTAAAGTGCTAAACTTTTCCATGAACACCTGCAGTTGGAGGTGGCAGCCGGGAAGCGGGCCAGCAAGAATTAGGAGTCATTAGGACCATTCCAAGGCAAACATACCTTAAAAACTAGAGAAATCCAATTCAAAATAGGTCAGCCTGCTGACAGTAGTGTTTTCTTTTAATTGCAAAATATTTTGAGGATTCTTTGTTTTGTAAACAAGTTAGAAATAAAATGCCACATAAACATTTTTCAGAAAAATTTTTCACCAATCATAATAAATTTGTAACTTAGAATATAAAAGGGGACCAAACAACATTTAGCATGCACAAAACATATGCAGGAATAATTAGAAATAATTATGGAAAGGGGGCAAATTCTGCTTCTGGGACTTAGATGTGTTAATATAAAAGTTTCAGGTAGAAAATGGAGTAGACAACATGTCATTGTAATTCTAAATCCTGTTCAAACAGTTTAATATTTTCAGCAAGCATTTTTATTGTTGTTGAATCTGATAAGCTTATTTTGGTGCTATACAAATTCCCAGAATTGCTTATTTTTACAATGGTTTTTAAAGATTTATTTCTATGCACAACTCCTCATTAAATAGCTGTCAAAAATGGGAAAAGAAAAGTGCACAGGTTGGGGGAGAGGAATGAATCCGTCAAGTCTAATACTACTAATTTGGCAACAAGCACTGAGTTGTTATTTGGCCAGTGAGTAATCAATTGTGCGCCAGGTAATCAACAATTTTCTGGGCATCTATTATTGCGTCATTAAAAAATTTTCAATTACTACATTTGGCAATAATTTATTTTGTCTGCTTCCAGCCCCTGCTACAAATATAACTTGAATTTCTAGTATCCCCTTGGGAAATTATGTGAGAAGCATTAATATCTTGGTCTAGTGGTAGTGACTAGGTCCACTATTTCCTGCATTGGTGAAATTTGAATTAATGACTTTGTAATTTTATAACATTTTCCTTAGCATGCATATAAAATATAGGTACTGTGGTAATTATACCCTGGAATGAGTTCTGAATGTGTTTATAGCGAACATTTCCAGTGTTCTTATTCCTGTTGTCATACTAAAACATCTCTCCATCTGTTCTCAAAGTTGTTCTTTCTTTCTTCTTTCTTTCTTTTCTTCTTTCTTTATTTCTTTCTTCTTTCTTTCTTTTCTTTTCTCTTTCTTTCTTTCTTTTTTTTTTTCTTTCTTTCTTCCTTTCTTTCATCACCCATATCGTCTAGGTTATTGCTATACCACTTTGGCACAACCTAGGTAAACAGTGTCCTAAGCAATATTTCTTTTCCTGGCAGATATCCTGGAAAGTTTTATCATTTGTTCTTTTTCTAATTGAGCTAATCTTACCCCAGTACCCTCATTATCAACAATTCTTTATGGGCATATACTATATGCAAAGAACTATGCAGTGCTAATTCTTGGTAGAGGTTTGGGTACTAGCATGTATTTTCCAGAGACATATAATTGTGTTTCCTGGCTGAGTTTCCCCGAGTGAAAAGGTAAATACTACCCCCCCCCTGCAAATGAAGAGCCCTGGGTTGTTGCACATATTCTCTGAAGGAGTATGTGGCTGTCCTCTTTGCACATATATTGTTCTTCCTGGGATATCCCTAGAACCTAATGTGATTCCCAGACATGAAGCTGACATGGTCACTTTAATTGGTAGCTGTGGTTCCTGATGTGATTTGGTTACATAATCCATTCACTTCCTATCAGCATCATGTCCATCTCTGAAAGGGACACTATAGCTACTAGCAGTATTCTGTCTTCTTCTATACCCCTCTACACATACATTGGGGAAAGGGGCAGAAAAACATTACTTTACTAATATAAATAAATTGGTTGATACCCAACCAACATTACCAATACAAGGTGATACATCCTGATTTATTTTCCCCTCAAACTTTTTTCTTTCTAACACATTCTCTGGAAATTAAGCATTTGTCCACTGCCCATCAGATTTGATAGTTTCATTTCAAATATTGGTTACCATCTCCAACATATTTCATCTTGTGTCTCACAGGAGGTTAATCAGAATTTTATGAAAATGTAATCTTTATTAATATATCCTATCAAAGAATAATGTCTGTTGCACTTTCTGAAATTCTCTCTTCATATAACAATTAAATGAATAGTCCTTTCTATAGTCCAAATAAGGCAGAGGGTTGGGGAAATCACATCTGATTTTTACTCAGAAATTATGCAGGCAAGAAGAGAGTAGAATGAAATATTTGAAATGTTAAGAGAAAAAAATATGCACCAACATAGAATTCTTTACCCTGCAAAATTTTCCATCAGAAATAAAGCATGAGAAAGATCTTCTCCAGCAAACAAATACTGAGATAATTTGTTGCCAGTAGACCATCCTTGCAAGAAATGTTAAAAGAAGTTCTTCAGAGACAGGAAAAATGACATGGGTTAGAAACTTGAGTCTACATAAATTAAGAGCATTGGAGAAGGAATGAGTAAAGTTGAAAGAACTGAGGCTCAAGCAGGTCACCCTAATAAAAAACACAGTCTAAAATCAAATGCAGTTACTCTGGTTTGAAAAACTGCCTTCTTTCCACTATTTCACACTGATCCCAAGAAAGGAGCCTTAGGGGAGAGCTATGTTCAGGAGACAAAAGGAAACAGCTCTTTGGAGAGATGAATGTTCAGTGGGTATGATGTTATATGGAGGCCAAGCAAAGATAGAGTTACAAGATGGTAGAACTGAAAAACAGTTCTAGATAATGTCAAGAGAGTAAAGAGAATGAGAACTGAGGAAGGCCATTAGATTTGATGAGAAACTGTGGACAGCTAAAGGGTTCTACGTTGGCGAAAATAAAGGTGGATGACTTCGCCATCTGGTGCCCTGCAATGGAACTGATGTAGAAATTCCTGCCAGGTAATTTCAGTTCAACCAGTATCTGATGATCACTGCATGTGGCTAATCAGGGAAGCCATTGCCTTGTTCTCAAGCAGCTTACAACTTAATTGGGAATACCAGTTTCCAAATAAGAAGATCACCAGAGGACACAGACTGAAGAGGAAAAACTAAGGCACTGGCCTTGTCCATCCCATCCCACTTCTGCCTCTGCTGCTGGTCAGGTAAGGACAGACAGAATCCTCTGCCGGAATAACCTATGACTTAGGTGCCCATTGCCAGGAAAGCATTCAGCTGCCACAGTGCCTGGGAGGTCAGCATTACTATCAGCTCCTTTGATTAAGAAGTTAAAAAGAATGAAAAGAAAAAGGCTGACATTTATATCCCTTTGTCTCCTCCATGAATTTCACAAATCTCTGTTATTCCCTAAAATAAGAAAAAAAAAACCAACAGCCACATTTTTTGAGATGATAGGATGCTTTCATGCAGGAAAATATATCAATAGTTTTGCTACTGAATATATCTATTGTACATATGTATGAGTGATTTAGAAGTTTCGGGTAGTATTAAATAATCCTGAGAAGAATATCTTTTTTGCTACTGAGTGTACGGTTTTAACATCTGTATGATTAGAAGCTTTAAGTTCAAACATCTCCAGCAATATTAGAAAACTTTTATTAGATAAATGTTAACACACCATTATAATCTTAATGATGCACAGTTCAAAAGAAAGAGACTATGTCTAGTTTCATAAAAAGAGATATAATAGAACTTCTAACCACCATATAATTTTCCCCCAGAAGGCAAATCAGATCAATAATGTTTATAATACTTCACTTAATCCTTTAAGGTTTTCTCAAAATGGGGCAGCACACATTTCTCCACAAAGGGAAGGAGCAGTGCTCTGTGCCGTCATTGGTTTTATCTGTGGATGTTTTAAATATGCATAATTATTTAGTGTCTTATAAACCTGCAATAACAGGGGTTGTGAATATTCTACACTTTGGAGTCTAGACTAGCCTTTGAGAAAAAGATACTCCACCTTCTGAAGAGAGTTGAAAAGATTAGCATAAGTTCTTGCTCTTATTCAGTAACCACGTGATAAGTCCTAGGAAAGCATCAAGCACTTCTAGAGGGAGGGGAGTGTTACTCTTAGAATGACCACCTGCCCTTCACAGGTGATACCTGGGAGAACTTTAAATTGACTGGTTCAAGAGAAGGTGGAGGCCATTGGAACTATAAGCATTGGCCAGCTGTCAGCTGTGTTTACCTCTCCTCCTATTATCTAATAACACACAGGAAATGCTGTTGGAGTCACCGTAGAAGAAAAGTTGTCAGATGACTAAGGAGCAAGCAGCAGAGTTACCTGAGGGCACAGGAACATAGCATCTCCTGAACCTGAGACATCAAGCCCACTAGCAATCACGTTAAGAGGCCAGCAAGCAGTGCCACAGGGCCCTCAGGAGATCAGGACCTCAAGGGCAATCCTTCTCCAGTGTATAAAGATCCCGCCCTCTCCAAGGGAGTACAAATTCCTGAAGCAGTGATCTCCGGGAGACGCTGAAAGCCAGTGGATAGGGTAGGATCGTTCTCCACAGTCTACCAGTGAGCATGCTCAACTTCATGCTCAGAAAAGGCTGGCGGGAACGCAAACTGGAAAACGGAAGTTCCCAAGAAAGTTATACATTTATCATATGTGCCAGGAAGTCTACTTCTCGGTATTTACCCATGAGAAGTTAATACTTCTAAAATCCAAGTGTAAATGTTCATAGAGACTTTATTTATAATCGCCAAAACTTAAAAACCAACTAAATGTCTTTTAACAGGTAAAAAACTAAATAGAATTTATTGTTAATCATATGTTGTTTGTAAATGTCCATTGTAAGGTTGAAGATGTTTCTTGATATTCTGAGCTTGTTGAGAGTATTTATAACAGGTGTTACTTGTTTTCTGTATTTGTTGAAATGATCACATGGTGTTACTTCTCTAGTAAATTGATATGGCAAATTGCATGGTTTGATTTTTCAACTGTTAAATGAAACTTGTATGTACAGGATGAAACTACTTTGTTAGAATGTATTTTTTTTAATCAATATTATGTGTCACTGGATTCTACTTAATAAAATTGTCTTGCAAATTTTGTTTGCATCTATTCTCAAAAGGGATGATACAACGGTCTGTAGTTGGCTTATCTTAAAATGTCTATCTCTGGTTTTAGTGGCAGGGTAATTATATATAGCCTCAAAAATGAGTTGGTGAGTATCCACTGCTCTTCTATTTCCAGGGAAAGTTTGTGTAGAATTTCTATTAGTTCTTCTGTAAATCATTTTTTAAAAGCATTTACCAGTGAAGTTGTCTAAGCATGGAGTTTTTGTTTTGGGAAAGTTTTAAACTGTAGATCAATTTTTTTTTTTAATATACAAGGACTATTTGGGTTATTTGTTTCTTCCTTGTGAGTTTTGATTATATGCAGCTTTTAAGAAATTTGTCCATTTTGTCAAAGTTGTAGGACATATAGACATAAAACATTCTTTAGTGTTTCTCTTTTTTTATATGTCCTCAGGGTCTGTCAAGTTGTCCCCCTTTTTTATTCCTGATATTGATCATTTGTTTTCTCTCTTTTTTACTTATTTGGTCTGGTTAGCAATTTAATTATATTAATCTTTTCAAAGAACTGGTCATTGATTTCATGATTTTTCTGTATTGATTTTGTTTACAATTTTATTAATTTTATTCTTTAACCCTTATTATTTTCTTTCCTCTGCTTGTTTTGGGTTTATTTCCGTCTACTAACTGGTTAAAATCAAAGCTTAATTATTACTAGGTGACTTTACTTCCTTTCTAAGAGTACTGATATGACATATTTACCTCTAAGCTCTACGTTAGCAGCATCTCATACATTTGGAAATGTGTTTTATTTCCATTCCCTCCAAGTTATTTCTTACTTTCTTTGTGGCTTCTTTTTTACCTATAGGTGATTTATAAGTTTGAGGTTTAGTTTCCCAATATTTTTAGATATTGCTACTACCAAATTCTAGTTTAATTCTACTAGGTCTAGGAAGAGTAATTTATTTAATTTCAATTTTTAAAAATTTAATATGACTTATTTTATGGTCCAGAATATGGAATACAGTCTCTCTTGGTGAATGACCCATATGTACTTGAAAAGAATGTATATTATTCTGCTATTGTATTGAGTGTAATATAAATGCAATTAGCTCAAATGTATTGGTAGTGTTTATTAGATTTTTTATATGCTTATGAATTTTTTATTTGTTCTACCAGTTACTGAGACAGAAATGTTAAATTCCATTATGATAGTTGTACATTTGACTATTTTTTCTTTTCATTTCTGACATGTTTTGCTTTATATATTTTCAAGTTGTTTTTAGATTCATATACATTTAGGATCATTGTAGCTTCTTGGCAATTTAAATCTTATTATTATAACATATACTTCTTAATGTTTATTACTCTGAAGTCTACTTTGATGTTAATATAGCTACTACTCCTTTCTTTTGATTGCCACTAGCCTGATATGTCTTTTTCCATACTTTTACCTTTAACTGATTTGTATCTGAACTACAGTTGATAAGTAACTTTATATCTCTGTGTCTGCTTCTCTTCTTTGTTAAAGGTGTAATAATACCTGCCTTGCCTGTCTCATAGGGATATTGTGAAGATTAGATGAGATAATTTGTATGGAAAATATTACATATGTGCAAAGTTTGATTATTATTTTAAGATTGTTCAGGTCTTGTAAAAGAAGTACTTTAGGAAGATTAATTTATCAGGGGTATACAGAATAGAAAAGATGAATTAGGATACTGGATGAGGATCATATCTGGAAGCAGTTTTAGTACTCTAGTCCTTAGGTGATGAGGGTCTTTAACAGTGCTCTAAACATGTTAACTCATGCCCTTTACAATACTTCCTCATACTATTCTTTCAGCATACCTTCATTTGATAACAATGAATTGAAAATGCTATACATCTAGTCTTGCAGAGATCATTACATTCTTAAGGGGTTATTCCAACATAATCAGGAACTCTGGTTTACAAATATCATTTCAGTAAATTTCTGAAACTTATAAAATCTTTTTAACTGAGAAAAATTTTAAATATGTCTCTGATTAACATTCATTAATAAATGTATTTGTATGTCTGTTGTGTAAAATACCTCCAGGTGTAGGAGTTTGTCCTTTTGTACCCTTGGACACATCTCATTCCACAGGCAAAATAATTAATCTAACAGCCTGAAGCATTTTGTTTAGATGACCTATTTTTATGTTAACTATATTTTTATTTAATTAGGAAAAAAAACCCAAGTATCTATTTAAAATGTAAGACTATTTAAAGGAGCAGACTTCAGAACCTTGGATAATTTTATGTTAGCAAAGTCTGACAGGAATATTCAGATGTATACATTTTGAAATGTATCAACATAAAAGTAAACATAATAATTATAGGTGTAGAGGAAAAGGTAAATCATCACAATGATTGTAACATGTCCAGATTTTTCTTGTTAATTTACTGTTCCTTACATTAGACACTTCACTGAAATTCACAGCAATGCACAGGATTTATAAAATTGGTTTCTACCTGCCTTGTTATGTTTTTACTTTATATTACAAATATTAATTAAGTAACAATGACATATATTTTCTTTTCCAGTATATGAAAATTATTAATATGGGGAAATGTATCTTACATAATTTTGCATATAATATGTTAAAACAGTAAAATTTATACTGTGTTTATATAGTGTCACTGAAGATAAAACTGCACTCTACCTGTAGGATTATGTGTTCAATTTGGACCCTTGTCAGGTACTAAATAAACCTCTTTTCAAAAGGCCATCATAAAATGTTTCTCTTTAGCCATGTTATTCAGAAACATCATAAGGATAAAGCATGCATTATAAACTTTTTAAAAAGTTTTGCATTATAAACTTTTTAAAAAGAACATCTTTCAAAGCATACTAGAAACCAGCACCATTCCCCTAATGTGAAACTTAATTTAACCACGCTGAAGAGATGTCAAGGGACCAAAAAAAAAAAAAAAAAAAAAAAAAAGGAGGGTGGGGCTTTCTTTACATACAAGGGTCTGTCACAGCCCCAATTTATAATGCAAGTGCATCTGAAAGAAATAGTCCCGCAAATGCTGATAGTTTTACATTAGCCAGGCATGGAGGAATGCTTAAATACACACATACAACAATGGTCTATTAGCAAGGACAGTTTGGAGACATGACTCATATACCATAAAATTCAACTCTTTAAAGTGTATAATTCAGTGCCTTTTCATGTATTCATGCAACCATCACTACTATCTAATCACAGGATATTTTCATCTCTCCAATAGAAAACCCATACCGGTTATCAATACCGCCCCACTTGCCCCTCCCCCAGCCCCAGAAACCACTAATCTTTCTGTTTCTTTCTGTCTCTGGATTGGCCTCTTCTTGATACTTCATATAAGTAGAACCATATACTATGTGGCCTTTTGTCTTGGGTTTAATTTAGAATACTGTTTTTAAGGGTAATTTCATGTTGTAGTATGAATTAATACCTCATTTCTTTTTATGACTGAATATTATATGGGATGGTTAAACTACATTTTGTTTATTTATTCATCTGTTGAACACTTGAGTTGTTTCCATTTTTGTGGCACTTATGTATAAGGCTGCTATGAACATGCATGTATATATTTTTATCCATGTTTTATGTATACATGTGCTTTCAATTCTCTTGGCTGTATGTCTAGGTGTGGAATTTCTGGGTCATGAGTTAACTTTTTTCAAAAGAGCAACACAATTTTACATTCCCACTAGCAATGTAGAGGGTTCCAATTTCTCTTGGTCTTCTCCACATGTGATGTTATCTGTATTTTTAAATACAACCATCTTAGGGGGAGTGAAGTTAGCATCTCAGTGTGGTTTTGATTTGCACCCACCCCCCAGAGTAATGTTGAGCATCTTTTCACATGTTTTTGGGCCATTTGCATATCTTCTTTAAAGAAATGTCTATGTAAATCCTTTGCATTTTTCAACATGTGTTTCCTTCACTATATTACAAAATCCATCTACTCACACAAGTGAAATACTGAAGTATGATTTTAAAAAATAAAATAAACTTTCTAGAGGCATACAAGATGACAAGGAAATATTCTGTTAACAAGCTACAATAAAATCATTTCGCCATAATTTAATTCAAGCAACTAGTTCTGGAAGATAAACAAATTAAACCTTTTAATTTTCTACTTACCATGTTAAAATTTGAATGAATTTCAATAAACCATTTTCTTCCTCTTTTTCTTTTTAATGATACAATTGTCTACCAAACACAATTCCACTAATCAAGGACAGGCTTCAGTCAAAACTTTATTTTTTTTTTTTTTGATTCCTACAAGAAAATTAGAATGTGTTATTATCTTTAGGCAATAACTACTCCTTGGCCCATTTTTAAATTGGATTGTTTGTCTTCTTTGCTTTTGATTTATGATTGTCCTTCATACATTCTCAATACTGCCCTTACGATTACCTATATAATTTGCAAATATGATCTTCCATTATGTCAGTTGTCTTTTCACTTTCTTGATAGTATCCTTTGGATACAAAAGTTTTAATTTTGATAAAATCTAATTTATATATTTTTTCATAAATTACTTGTGCTTTAATTTCATCTAAGAAATCAATGTCTAACCAAAGATAATGAAGATAAACACTTTTGTTTTATTCCAGTAATTTTATAGCTTTGATACATACATTTAAGTCTTTCATCCTATTTAAGTGAATTTTTCCTATGATGTGGTATAGGTTTCCAACTGCATTTTCTGCATGTGGATACCAAGTTGTCACAGCAAATTTGCAAAAAAGTGCTATTCTTTCCTCTACTGAAATGCTTTGGCATCTGTGGAAAATCAATTGACCATTTAAGTGTAGGTTCATATCTAGACACGCAACTCTATTCCATTGATTTATATATTTATTTGTATGGTAGTCCCCCATAGCCTTGATTGTTTTTAAAAGTCTTGATAGTTTTGTGTTAAATTTTGAATTGGCAAATATGAACCTTCAACTTTAATTTTTTGCCTGATCGTTTAGCTATTCTGGGTCCCTTAAATATTCACATAAATTGAAGAATCAGTTTATCAATGTCTGGAACAAAAAAGCTAGTATTTTGAGATTAATTGTTTGAATCTGTCAATAAATTCAAGTAGTATTGCCAAATTAACCATGTTAAGTATTTCAATATTTAAATACAGATATATTTCCTTTTAGATAATCTTTAATATTTTCAACAATGTTTTATATTGTTAAGTGTACAAGTCATGAACTTTTTTTATTAAATTTATTTTTATGTATTTTATTTGTAATAGATATGTTTTCTAACTTATTTTGGATTATTCATTGATATATAGATAGAAATATAATTAATTTTTGTATATCAATTTTTGTTCTATAATCTTGAATTTGTTTATTATCTCTAACAGTGTTTTAGGTTGTTCATAGGATTTTCTATATACAATATTATGTCACCTGCAATTAGAAATTTACATTTTCCATTCCAATTTGGGTGCTCTTTTCTCTTTTTTTCCCCTAACATTTCCCATAAAATCTATAGTACAATGTTGAATGAAAATGGTGGGAGTGGATATAATTAGCTTTCTTCACACGAGGGGGAAAGCATTCAGTTTCACCATAAAATTTGATGTTAGTTGAGGTTTGCATAAATTTCTGTTATGGACTGAATGTATTACGCAACTCACCAAAATTCATATATTGAAATCTTAACCTCCAAAGTGATGGTATTAAGTGGTGTCAGAATTAAAGAAAGAAATATGCAGCCTACTAAAAATATTTGCAGACTTTAATACTCCACTTTAAATAATAAACAGAACAACTACAGAGAAAGTCAACATACAGATAAAAGACTCAACTCCACAAACCAAAAGATACACTAGCTTATTGAAATCTTAAGTATAGCAAAGGCATTGTTTCAAGGAATAGATTTTTTTTCCTTACAAAATATGGAGAACTGTATTTAATTCTGGGCTCTACATTTAAAGTGGTACATTGGGTCAAGTTCCAAAGAAAATCAGAAATGAGAAGCTTTGTTTAGTGAGACAAAGTTAAAATGATGGCTAATTATAAGCATGTAGATAACAGAGAACTTAATCAGGAATCTGTCAGTTTTATTCAAGTGTATGAAATACTATTGTATAGAAAGGGGATTGTGCTTATATCACATAATTATATAAAGTAGAATTGGGACCAATAAGGTGTTTCATCATTAACAGACATCAATTTATAGAATACTATTAAAAGATGAGATAGATACTCAAATATGGAATAAGACATATAGGAGACAGCAAATATTCAACCTATTATAGCAGCAAACATAGGGCAGAAAGGTGCAAATAGAGATTTAAGAAACTAATGGCATTTTAATATGAAAGTTCTTTCTAATCTTGATTTTTTTATTCTATTACTCTAGGATTTTCTCTGATATAAGCGTTTGACCTTCCGGGTACCCAGGTTTTCTACTATACGACTATTAATATTAGAAATAGTGGTCCTCAAAGGCTATAAATAGTTATAAGGATCCAGACAAGTATACTATAATTATTTAGTTAAAAGTTTATATCATAGGGAAAATGTATTTTTTTTATTCTCTTATCTGTATTTCAAAGAATCTCAAATATTTAGAGGTGGTATCAATCATGCATTTCCTTAAACAAGAAAGAACCTAAGGAATAACACAGGTGCCTGACCAGGTGGTGGCGCAGTGGATAGAGCATCCGCCTGGAACATAGAGGACCCAGGTTCAAAACGCCTTGAGCGTGGGCTCACCAGCTTGAGTACGGCGTCACTGGCTTAAGCTTGTGATCATAGACATGACCCCATGGTTGCTGGCTTCAGCCCAAAGGTCACTGTCTTGAAACCCGAGGTTGATGGCTTAATCAAGGGGTCACTGGCTCAACTGGAACCCCTGCTCTCCACGTGCACATATGAGAAAGCAATCCATGAACAACTAAGGTGCTGTAACGAAGAAGGTGCTCTATTCTCATCTCTCTCCTTTCCTGTCTGTCTGTCCCTATCTGTCTCTCTCTGTACTATTGTCTCTGTCTCCACACACAAAAAAATGAAAATTAAAAAAAAATGAGTAACACAGGTCTCTCTCCTACCAACACTTTAGTAAAAATTTATTTTTCATCTTGACTACAATGAAATATGTGTTGACACTGATGTAAGGTTTGAAAGGCACTTCATGGTAACAATTTTACAACCAATAGTTGTATAATAAAGTCTTCAATTGCTTTTTGCACCTCCCAAAAGTCCAGGATATTTTATTGGATACAAGGAAGAAAAAATAGAAGGCAGATAAAGTTTGGCTGATGGTTGGTGATTCTGATAGACTAGAATATACAATCAAAGCCAGGACTAGGATATACGATCAAATCCATGGTTATGTCCTTATCCCTTTCTGAGAAAATGCTTTTCATGACCACAGTTTTGGCAGATGTCTTCCTGTTGTGGGGATCTGGCGTAAAACAAATGTTTACTGTTAGATTCTGTCTGGCCAGAAAAATTATCACAACAGAAAATACTCCCTTTTCAGTAAACATTTTATTCACGAACAAAACAAACAAACAAAAAAAATCCTGTTGCTCTACTTTCTGAAATGTTGCTCTAACAAATAAAACATTGCTTGCAACAACAATGTGGTCGCGGATGTAAGAGCGTAAGGAAAACAAAAGCAAAACTGGGTACACAGGAAGGCAGTACAGTCACACATGCACAAAGATTCTCCTGTGGTTTAAGGAAGGCTGATTACTCTTTGTGGTGATTTTTTTTTTATAATATAAAGTTAAAGAGCAAAACTTTTTCAACTGAAATCCTTGGATATATTATATTTGCTAAATTTTATTTTAGAATCTAGGTATCTAACCATTTACATATAGTAAGTAAGAGATTAAAAAATGAATGTTTAGCTACTAAAGAATTCTTATACCTATCCCTTTAAGAAGTATGAGAAGATAAAAACGTATGAGTATGATAAAAAAAAACAAAACCAGAAAATGATAATTTAGGGTGTACTCCCTTCGCTCAGTTGGATTTCTTTTAGCTTGTCTGGGTTTCCTCCCCAGCCCATAGTTAAAACAGTAAATTTTGTAATGACAGTAATTGGTAGTAAAGATTGTGAATCAAGAACATAACTTTGAATGTCGTAACATTGTAATCTCACCATTTACTAAGCATATGTGATAATCTGTAATCCTGCATGATGGAATAGTTATGACTGTTAGAATATTTCATCAGGATAAATAAACCTCCAAAGATTGTAGGGAGTTGGTAACAACCAATTAAATAAAATAAACTTTCTTGCCAGGTCACTATATTGTTGATAACCTACATATACACTTGATCAACCAGACTGTTTTTAACATTATCAAGAACTTGTTTTCAGTAAACTCAGAGTTATACTTTGAAAGCTGATTTAAACTTATTAGTAACATTATAAAGCATTCCTTATAAATTTATTATACTTTGGAATTGTTTGGTATTTTGTCTGGATTGAAATAAGTTTGGCATTCTGTTTTAAAATTAATGTCTTAATTAAAATTGTAGATGTTTGCACCTTTCTTAAATATTAGACTGTTCTCTTTGAAAGCACTGGAGGGAATTTCTGGTAAAAAGAGATATTAACATGTGCAATTTCTTTAATGACATTATCCTTCAGTTTTTGAAATTGTGTGATTTTTTTTCCTCTTTTTGGTCAGACAAAATAATAAGAAAAAGCATGAAAGTGATGAACGAATGAAGTGTCTGTAATTATAAGAAATTAAAGGTCTCTTTTTCTAGTAATTTATTGATGTCAAATATGAAAAAAAAACAGGAATTGAATATCATTGCTATTAAAAGGCACTTGTATGAGTCAAGAGCCATAAATGTAAATTTTGTCATTTTGCTTCTCTCTACAAGAAGGATTTCTTGTTTAACTAGGTTGAGACAAAATGTATTTGCATTGATTGGCCTCTGCTGCATTTTGATGTGAAATTCTAATTGGATTTTGGTTAATATTTTGAAAAAAAATTGAGCCATATTGCAATAAAAAATAAATCTAAAAAAAACTGTCAAATATGGTTCTCAAGCAGAAGTAGCTTTCCTAATCTCAGCTATGCAGTGCAGCTCATTACTGCATGTCTTCAGAATTGATGTTATTCTCCAGAGCTTCAGAGAACTGTTTTCAACATACTGTTTACTGTTATTCCTATGCAGATTTGCAATATCGGAAAACTAACTGCATGATTTACTGTTGTTTATTTGGAATCCTTTTAAGAGAAAGGCCCTGCAATTGATCGAACAGGGAAATGTTTACAGAGAATTTAGCCAGAAGATTACCACTAGATATCTTAGAGATTACTTTAGTATTGAAGAAGGAAACACACAGGAATTCGTGTACCAATACCTGGCTTTTATAACACAAGGAAAAAGTTAATTGTCCAAAACTGATTTTAAAAAAGTTATTTACTGCTACCTTGCTAAAGCTTCTTTTTTGTTTGTTTGGGGTTTTTTTGTTTGTTTGTTTATTTATCTGTTTTACTCAGAAAAATAATACAGAAGAAATATGTAAGGTCAAGTTATGACAGGTTAGGGGATGTAAAAAACAACTGATTTATGTCAAAAACATTACGTATGATGATGCTGATAACCTTATGATAGTCCTTTTTTAATGGCTGTAATATATATGTATATATATATTGTTTTTATTTAAAAATTAAATTTGATGGGGTGACATTGATCAATAAGAGTACATAGGTTTCAGGTGAACATCTCCATGGCATTTGTACTGTTGATTGCATTGTGTGCCTATCGCCCAAAGTCAACTCATTTTCTGTCACCGTATTACTTACTCTCATGGAATAAGTAATATGGTGTCCCCCTTACTCCCATGGAGAAGAACTCCATGATAGGTTGTCTTCTGAAAATATGTGTGAACATTTCCACTTTCTTGTTAATATTCCTTATTTATTCATATTTAGCAATTTTTCTCTGTATTTGAACATATCTTTCTTGGATTGTTTGAAACTAATTATAATAAGTGTTTTATAGCCATATATGCTAACTCCAACATCTGTGCCCACTCCAAGTCAGTTTCTATTGATTTTTCTCCCTACCCCCCCCCCCCTTATCCTGGAGAATTTCATGGTCTTTTTAGGTTTAATGTTTTTGTTTAGAAATTGAACATTATAGAAAATACACTGTAGTAACTCTGGATTCTGAGCTCAGTTGGTTGGAGCATCGTCCCGAAGCACAGAGGTTACTGGTTTGATCCCTGGTCAGGGCACAGACAGCAAGAGCTCATTTTCCTGTCTCTCTGACTCTCTCTCCCTGTGTCTCTCTAAAATAAATAAATAAAACAAACGAAATGAAATAAAACCAACAACCTTCAGAAGAACAGCTCAGAATCCAGAGTTACTCTGAAAAAGAAATAAAAATTCTAGAAATGAAGAAGTACAACATCTTAAATGGGAAGAAAAATCACACTAAAGGACACAACAGCAGATTTGAGGTGGCAGAAGAAAAATATCAGTGAACCAAAGTTGGACGAATGAAAATTATCCAATAACTAAATAAAGTGGAGAAAGACAAGACCCTCAATAATCTCTGGGATAATTTTCAACATTCTAATAGAGCAATAACAAAAATCTCCTCAAAATAGAAGAGAAACATAGCAGAAAACAAATTTTAAATTGTGTCCAAATACATCCCAAATTTTATAATTTTAAACTTGTAAGCACCCAAATCTCCCCCAAGTAAGATACAAGCAAAGACAATCATGAGTAGACACATAAACACAGTGCTGTAAGCCACAAGTTGCACAGATGTGTTTCTCTTTGTGTAGCAAGAACATGCTTATTTATGTAAAGTTAGGAGGTGGGAGAGTATCCAAAGCTGTCGTGACAAATGACATATGTCAGGGAGTGAGTAAAGAACAGGAGGAGTAATGCTGAGAACATAGTTCTTAGGAACACCCACATTTAAGGGGTAGACACAGAGAGGAGAGCCACGACAGCCGACTAGAAGTTACTGTGTGAGAAAAAATGAAGTCTGAGGAAACACCAAAGCAAGAAAAGTGCTAGCAAGGCCAGATGCTCCCCGCGTGTCCGATAGGGTGGGATGAAAGGTAAGCCTGAAAGTGGGCCACTGATGGCCAAGCCAAAGCCATTTCTTCACTGAGGTCAGATCAGAAGCCAAATTAACATGGGCTGAAATTCAATGCAAGGTTGAGCGAATCACTCTTCCTGGAAGGTTAAAAATAAAAAGATACCAAATGGGAAGACAGTTAAGGTGAATATTACTTTTAGGATACATCCAAGGTTTATAGATAGGCTGTTATGAATTAAGTCTCAGAGGGGGAAGACGAGAACATTGAACAATCCCAGAGAAAGAGGGAGACTGCATGGAAGTGTGCAGTGTGCATGTGTGGGTTTGGGGAGAGGAGAGTCGTCTTCTCTGTCCGCGGAAGGTGCAGCAAGACGGACAGGCCTCTATCACCACCATCACAGCCCTCGCTGTTCTTAAAATATGGAAATAGCTTCGCAGTAGTTGCTGCGTGGCCGCTGCTCTGAGTACACCCACCACCACGCTCCCTCCATCGCCCCTCTGTTACCCACCCCTCCCCCACGCCCAGCCCCGCAGAAGGCCTCAAAAACACGCACTCTTACTCTGGTCACATGTTGCCAGTTCCTCCCTAATTGTTAAATATTCTGAGCATCACCCTTGATTATCAGAGTACAGTGAATGTATGTAGATTTGGGGCTGAACCTGAGAGAATCTGGGGAAGACCATTTCTCAAATATTAGATTAATGTCAGAAATCATCTGCAGGGAAGGATGAAGAAAAGATGATGCAGGGAGCAGGAGGAAAAAGGAAGTCTCGATAATAGATCTGGAAGTCCCTACAATGTCAGGAGAAGCCAGCGTAGGCTGGAGCTCGTACAAGCGTCATGCGGCGGTCACCCTGGTTACCTGACATTTCCCGAGAGGACGCAGGAGCACAGACACCCAGGACTTGATTCCATTTTTAAAAGCGGCCAAGTCATGGCCGCGGAAGGACAGAGGCGCAGGAAAGCAAAGGGCATTGCGGAGCGAGCTCTCGCTGACTGCGGGCTCCAGGAGAGGTGGGGAAAGGTGCTGGAGCCGTGGGGAAAGGCTGGGAGTCCAGGGAAAGCTGAGAGGTGAGGAGAACAGACAAGACTCGAGTGAACGAAGGTCACGAGAAAGCCAGAGTTTCCCAAGACAGTAAAGGGCAAGGAAGCCTACATAAGGAAAGAAAGGACATAGTAAAAGATCTAAAGATGGCCCTGGCTCAGCAGTAGAGCGTCAGCCAAGCATGTGGATGTCCCAGGTTCGATTCCCAGTCAGGGCACACAGGAGAAATGCCCATCTGTTTCTCCACCCTTCCCCCCCTCTCTCCCCCTCCCACAGAGCAACGACCCCAGATGGGCAGAGCATCACCCCATTGGGGGTTTGCTGGGTGGATCTCAGCTATGCTTAGGCAGGAGACTGTCTCTCTGCCTCCCCTCCTCTCACTTAATTAAAAAAAAAAAAAAAGAATCTCAAGATTTACAGTTTCTGAGACTCTGTGCTTTGAGAGAGGGCAGGGTTGAGGTGATCAGTCATGGGAGAAGGTTGATGAAACAGAATGAAGCTCTCCTGAGTCTGGAAGGGTCAATGTGATAACATCTGTGCAGTTGCTTACCTTAGCAAGAAAGATGGAAGGAGACAATGGGAAAAAATAAAGAGCCTGATACAGAAATTTGATTTATTGACAATAAAAAGAGGGTGAATGTCAAATCTTGAGGAACTTAAATGCAGAGATATGGGGCATTTCCTGTGCTACTTGTTATGTTTCCAATGTGATTCAAGCAGGAAGATTTGCAGAGAATGCCTACTAGTACTCTAAGTTGGATTCTTTGAAATAAGACATTTTCTTACTACAAAACCCTTTTTCCCCCCCAGCAGCATTACTCACATTCATATATTTTACCAGAGAAAAAGTGATGTGTGCCCCTCTGGATATATTTATATGAACTTGGACCTGAAGTTTCACTTTTGGAAACAGACTGGTGAAATCTAGTTCCGAGAAATTTACAATGCTGTCTTACTACTCAGGGCTCCAACATAACTCTTTGCAGTTATGTGAAATGAACAGCAGATTGTCATCCTCGAAAGCCTTGCTCTTTGGTTGAACCTGTAATGATTTTGCTGGCCTTTTATTACTTAAGAGAGCAAAGGGAGTGGAACTGCTGAGTTATTATAATAAGAATGTTTGCCCTGGGATTGAGGCAGCCACTGACCCGACCAAGAGGTTATATTCTCTAGCTCAGCATTTGCCTTTTTTTATTGTGATTTTCTTTGGCACTAGAAGTAATAAATAATACATCCCTCAACACAGCCCCCCACAGCCATGGAATTCAAAAGCCATTCAATATCAGGCTCTCCCTTTGGAACTCTAAGTACAGAGAGATAGATGCTGGTTGAGACAGACACCTCCCCAGTATTCAGAGATAATAGGAAGTGAGACGTTCAAAATACCTGTGCTTTGTTCTAAAGCAAAGGACAGACTACAATGCAAGACCAGCATAATTCAAATAGGTATCTTTCTCAAGCAGTAAAAATTCTCAACACATTAAAATGACTAATAATTTTGCTCTGCTTTTATATAACATCTTCTTGCAAAGGAGCTTAAAATGTTTTACTAACATTTTTTCATCTCCATGAACCATGTGGTGATGGACATTACTGCTGTTTTTCCTTGCTTTACTATGTTTTTAGGTGACGTCTAGCATGGTAAGGCCACAGACCCAGGGTCATTCTGGAGACTGGTGATTGCAAAGAGTTCCTTTTACTTGTTTCCCCCTCTTTGCTTTATGGCCAGTGATAATGTCCCTGTAATGCAGGTGGTCAGATCTCATTTTTGGTTACCTATCTCCTGTCGGAGAGGTGAGAGTATATCTAGTTGAGTAAAGCTGGGCTAAGATTATACACTAAACCCATGATTATGTCAGTAGACTTACATGCATCAATGTTCTTAGCCATGAATTAAATACTTTAAATAATCTGTCATTTCTCTGATAGGCAGTGGGAAAAAATTTGTTGTGAAAAATAAGAGAGTAATCATTCATTAACTCTGTATGTTTCTGCTTTTGAAGAATCAGAATTCAGGAGAGGAGAGAAGCATTAAATATTTTGAATATTTTTTTTTCTTAAATAACAGTCTTTGGTTGAATATGGTAATTTTTTTTTAAAGCCTTCACATTCTAAGTGGTAAAATGGCAGATGATACATCTGAAATTTTAATTATCACCAAAGTAACTTCATTTAAAAGCTGACTTATAGCCTGACCAGGCGGTGGCGCAGTGGATAGAGCATCGAGCTGGGATGCCGAGGACCCAGGTTCGAGACCCTGAGGTCACCAGCTTGGACCCAAGGTCACTGGCTTGAGCAAGAGGTTACTCATCTGCTGAAGGCCCGCGGTCAAGGTACATATGAGAAAGCAATCGATGAACAACTAAGGTGTTGCAACGAAAAACTAATGATTAATGCTTCTCATTTCTCTCTGTTCCTGTCTATCCCTATCTATCCTTCTCTCTGACTCTCTCTCTTTCTCTGTAAAAAAAAAAAAAAAAAAAAAAAAAAGTCGACTTATAAAATAAATGTATTTATTTGGCTATTGTGATGACAATATACAGGGGGTCCTTGGGTTACAACAGTCTCAACATATGACATTTCGAGTTTATGATGTTCACTCCCATAAAAACTTTGAAAAATTGAGACATGATTGTTGTACAGGTAGAATCATCTCCAGCATCTCCTGCGTGTTCTTTATGCAACCCTGACTCACCTGACCCAGTATCTCCAGCACCTTCTGCAGGTTCTGCTGCCTCCCCGGCTTCCTCCTAATGCGTCACTCTCTCCCACCACCTTGCAATGCCCCTTCCGGTGTGAAAGCCAACCACAGGAATAAAGGTAAGAAGTTTTTTAACATTCATTTTTTTTTGTCATTTTTTCTGTTACTACAGTATAGTGTACAATACAGAACATGCTTTTTCCTTTTAATGTGGCTTGGTTGTGGTTTTATATTCTAGACTATGATTTTATGACTGTGTTAGGATAGGTAAGTGACTTAGACTAGAGTATATTTCAACTTTCTCCAAAATTTGGGTTATGTCACTAGCTTAGAAATGGAACTGTGTCGCAACCCGAGGACCCCTATACTATTATTTAAATTATTTTTTTACTGGTTATTCAGATGCAATGTTCTTTTATGTGTCTCTGCCTTTGTCAGACTCTTCCTTCTACCCTAAACATAATATCTTTTTTCATTGTTTGAAGTCTCTTCTGAGCCACACAAAAATGTAAGTCCTCCCTCCCACTGGGCCCCCACTGTGCTATTCAAAACATATCATGTGTAACATCCTCTCAGCAGTTCAGTATCATTAATGTTGCAGTCTTTTGTTTGACTTTGGACTGTGACCTGCTTGAAGGGAAGGGAGTGGACCTTATCAATCACAGTCCGTGCCTGGCATATGATCTGCAGTATGCCCTCGAAATGTGAAGAATAGACGACTGACTCAATCCGCACTGACTGCACTGTATCTTAATGCCTTGTTCCATTTATTTACTAAATGATTCTGCAGCTAAACAAATGATGAATGAATGAATCATTCAACTGATCAACAAAAGTATTGTGATAAACTTCAGTCTCCTTCAGACCACACTCAGGAAAAGAGGTCTTCAATAGAAAGGTTGACTTTCAGCCCTTATGAGTCATTAAGTTGGGTGCAAACTCAAACCTGAGCATACACTGAGCCTGTTTCTATAGTTTATTCACAATGAAGAAAGGAAGAATTTCCGACCACAACAGTTTGGCGGTATTGTTGTTCATAAGTATGCCCATTTATGTTTCCCTATTTTCAAAAATACGTCGGTTGCCACCTTGAGCATCTGTCATTAATCAAGTTACTAGCACAGGATTTAAAAACACTCTGTTCACTCAGCTCTCTCTCCTGTCCCCAAAACATAGACAGATCAACAACAATCATTTAAAATCATTTAAAGCATTTAAAATTATTCTATGTTCTAACACAGTGAAACAATTGGGGTTCTCACAATTTGGGCAGCAAGTGGCATACGTCACTCACTTTCTCTTCTCCACCACTGCGGGTTCCTCTGTCACTCTCACTCCATACGTGCAAGTACATACATGTAAGTATATGCAGCATTATTTACAGCGTGTAAGTAAGGACTCAATAAATATCACATGCACATTTAAAAACAGTGTGTATGGAAGAAAAAGTGACCATAAGGAGCCTTTGACTCTAAATAGGTCAAGCCTTTTCCTTGCTTTGTGGTCCCTTCATGTAGGATCCTTCAAAACTCCATTAAAGTGGAGACAGAGTTTAAAAAAATTTTATACACATCAGGATAACAATGTTACATATCATTCCATAGGTTTCCAATTTAATATTTTGATGTAAAATTTTAGAAAATTATCGATTTATTAAAAGGCAGCCTTATTAATCCATCATTGGGTGTTAAATCATGCAATTAATAAGGTTAAAATCTGCTGTGACAAGACACTGAAGTAAAAACTTTTCCCAGATAATTAATTTACCCAGTCACCGTTATGCATTGCCAAACAAATACGGGGATCAGTATTCTGAGTTAAGAAAGCATCTTTGATGGTCTTTGCATAAGGTTCTATAATTCTGTATCTCATTTAGTTCAGTGGACATAAAGGTGTTGCTTGAGCCCTTAAGGATTCCATTATCATAATCGTATTAATTCTAGTGAAGAGCTCTTTGCAGCAGTGACTACACAGTAAAGGCTGACTGACAGCTCAGAAATGGTGCTGAAATTTAAGAGATTAAGGGCACCTTATCGACCAGTATGCAACTGTACCATTAAAATGCATGAGCTTCCCATGATGGTGCTTTCTAGTAATAACAAATTACCCAGTGAGCTTATTTATTTAGAGTTTGAAGATTTCGCTAGGTGTTCCTTTTTTAAACAGACAACTTTACTAACTATCCAAATAGACATAAAGAGTGAGTATTCCACTGAGTTTTTGATTTGTGATGCACATGGAGTCAAGACTAACATTTTCCCTTGTCCATGTGTTTGTTACTGTTCTCAAGAAGAGATTAACCAGCTATTATCAACAGATATAACAATGATCATGGTAATAATAATTATATTTACCATTTAATAGGTATTAAGTGACTGGTTCTATTGTCACTACTACTGTTACTCTCATACTAAAGCCAGATAAGGAAACTACAACAAAAGAAAATTGTAGGCCAATACCGCTGATGCATATAGATGTAATAGTATTCAATAACATATTAGCAAAGCAAATTAAACACTATATTAACACATGTGATATACCACATTAACAGAAGGAAGGGTAGAATTCATCTGATCATCTCAATAGAGGCAGAAATAATGTCTGACAAAATATATCCATTTATGAAAAAACACTCTCAACAGAAGGAAAACAGAAGGAATGTACAGCAACATAATAAAGGCCTCACATGAGAAGCCCAGACCTAGTATCACATTTAATGGTTAAAAAATGAAGAAAGCTTGTCCTCTATGGTCAGGAACAAGGTAAGGATCCCCACTTTCCCATTTAACTCAACATGGTTCTAGAAGTGCTAGCCAGAGCAATTTAGCAAGGATAAAACAATGAATCCCTGTTAGAAAGGAAGAATTAAAATTGGCTCTGTTTGTATATGAACATGCTTTTAAAAAATTATATTTATTTAAAACCATAAATATTTCATACACACACACACACACATCATTTGAAGTATATTGAATGGATTTACTCATCTTCATTGGCTTTTGTGAAGGAGATTGAAATGGCATCTGAGGTGGTGCTCGCAGCAAAGTGTCTTTATGACTCTTTATTGGCTTCAATGTCTTTGCATTCAAACATCCCCACAGAAAGGCCGAGTTAGAACATCAGATGAGCAAAAAGTCAAATGGCACATTTTAACTGGGGAACTGTGTTCATGAGATGTCCTTAAAGTCTCCTAGTCAGAACTGGAGGGAGCATTTAAAACAATGTGGAGTCATTTCAATAAAGATAGAGATAATCTAAAAGGTATTAATTACATCTGGCTTATACCAGGTATGACATGAAAAACTAAAATAATGTTGAAATTTAAGAAAATATTTTACTAATTTTTCTGCCTAATTCTTTACTTAAACAATAAAATATCACTTTGCTCTTTAACTGAAATATTTGAATTCTTTATGTATTCTAAATAGATGACATATCTTTAGTAATTTTTGTTTAAAAGTCCCATTGTTAGGGACTACATAACCCCTAGTTTGGTATATAATATCCACAATCCCACTGATTTGGGTAATAGATGGAAGATTATGGGAAGATATAAAAACATGATGGAATATATCACAAAAATGATGTATTGTTCTATGTGTGTATCAAAAAATATAATCATTGGGCTTATATTTCTTCCAAACTATTATTGACACTGTAAACTGCTTTAGAATATAACTAACTTAGAGCTATATATGTTATATATTTTCATGTGAAATGGCTGGGTCTTTATAACTCAGTGCTCTAAGTTACTTTTATAGGCATTTGACTTGCAAATGCAAACAAATAATAATGTTGAACTCTTGAGTCAGTTTAACAAGCAAAGTCGCTATTAAACAGTTCACTCTTTTCACAGTTGAATGTATAGCACCCAAAGAACAATTTGCAAAAATAAAATAAAATAATGTAACAAATATTTTGTGTAGCAAACAAGTGTTCTTATAAACACTTTACTGGCAAAAATACAATCAAGTATTGATATTTATGCTCTACACAACTAAAAAGGTGACTTTCAACAGATTTTTCTCATAATATGAGAAAAAAATCATTTTTTTCATTATATTTAACCACTCTTTATACTAGAAAATAGTTTGTTTAGGGCCCTTAATCAACTTCAGGAATATATATAAACTTCTCAATACTTAAAAAAAAAGATTAGAAAGAGACATTGTATTATTTCTGGAATGATGAGATAAATTAAATATATGTTGTATACAAATACAAAAGTAGAAAAAGTCTGCCAAGTAATACTTTCTAAAAAACTATTAGGTAAAAGCAATCTCCCTTTGTGTTCTACCTGCTACCACTGTTTCATAGGAACCACAAGAGAAATTAATAGTTTATCTTACAGAAAAACCCACATTACTCTACTATTTATAAATATGTTTCTATTTTCTATTTAAAAGTTTAAAGAAAATGTCTTTAAAAAGAGCAAATTTCCCTATAAAGCAAATAAACCAATAACTTGTGTGGGATGTTGATGTGATTACAGAACAGGAAGAAAATACATGTGGTAATTTGCAAACAACAGTCTTAAGTTACTAGAGGCAAGGAGAGCTGAGAGCCTAAAGGATTTTTAATACCCCTACAAAGCTTCAAGCTAACTGCAGGCTGATCAACTGAGCCTTGTAGTTGATTACCAAATCCAAGTATCAGTCAAGATTTAAAATGTACATGTAACTGTATGTTAAGAGAGATATAGGGACATAGGTGTGTTTTAAGTATACAACGAAATAAGTGGAAATATATGGGGGGGAGGAGAATAGGTCCCTACTATTAAGTTTGTACAATAACAAAAGATTTTCTCAGGCATCCCAATGTCAGCATCATGCAAGTTCATTCTGTTTGTACCCTTGCCAGAAATTTTGCACTTGGTGTTGCATGTTGTGGACAACGCCATTAGGAAGGTAGCTTTTTTTCTTCAGAGTCTAGCACACAGTTTTAATTTTCCCAGTTTAGCACCTGCACTTGTCAGTTACATCCATAGCAAAATGTTGATCTGTGGTACTGAGAAGCAGCAAAAAACCGGGCATGATTATCTCATCACTATAAAGATGGGTCTTCACCTTCGGTGGATGTTTTATGAGCTAAAAGGAAGACGCACCTAAAAACTCAAGAGGAAAGCTTTGTCCTTTGGACAAGAAGGGTCTCAGAAGCCTACTTCGTAACAGAAGAATGTCTCCTGATGACGGAGAGCCTCTACTCATTTAGATTGGACCTCTGGAATGAATGCCGTGAACTCCTTTCTTCACTCCGTAATTGCAGTCAGAGAACTGTTCCTGTCATGGACAAAATGGTCAGGTGTCATGGCCACTTTTACTTACCTTGACAGCTCACAGTTGTGATCCAAGATAGCCGCCGGGGTTCTGTCCTGCATGAAGTGGCAAGGGAAAACCGCAAAGTTCGAATGAGGTCGCCAATGGACAATGAGCCCCATTTGGGATTAAAATTTAGTCTTTTAGTGGGTTGTATTCTGCTTGGTTTGTCTATGAGTTTTCAGTTCATTTGAATTGAGATCATTATAAAGTTGAAACTCTTAAGAAATTCATAATGTTGCTCTTCAAAATGCTCATGCTATACTTTCTTGAGCTAATTTTAAATTTAAGAAAGGTTTTCCATGAATTTACTCAAACTCCTTATAGGTTTTATAGTGAAATAATCACTGAATTAATATTTGAGTGCTGACACAAGGAAGTAATGGTGTGATTTGTCTTCATCAACTTAACATATATGTGAAGATGGTCCCATTGTGGTGATTGTGAAATTTCTCAGGTATGAAGTAAAGGAAACCACAGGTATGTGTGGACTGACTGAGAAACATATACTGCCTTGTAAATATTTATACCAGGTTCTCAGACCTAGAAAAGAAAGTTGATACCTCACCAAAATCTAAGGTTCTCAAAAAGGGATATAGCTAGTTCTACTTTTTCTCTTCCTCTAACTTTATAATTGCTCTTTCCATGATTATTCCTATATCAAGGACCACGTAGGACAACAAAGTACTAATGAGTCTGATGGTTCGTAAAAAGGTGTATTACTGATATAACAGAATTACTGTGGGAGTAGAGATTGTATTACCTATATTGACCTTACTGATCTCCAGTTAGCCAATTAAGTTTATATCCAGCATCTAAATATAGAATTATGAGATCTATGTGGTAGATATTGTTATTACTGTACACCCTCACAATTTATAAAGTGATAGAGACCTAGAACCCCCTTTCTTTAATATATATATTCATTGAAAAGTAAAGCTCAATGGAGATGATAATTGAATATTGATCATTTATAAAATATATCTTTTAAGTGCTATTCTTTTGTTATTATAGAAATAGTTCAGCCAAAACTGAAACTGCTGCCAACCAAGAATTTTAAAATATAAAATTTACTTCCACAAAGTTCCAAATTATATTAAACTTAAGTATCTACTCAGATCATTTTGTTTTGATGCAGAAGACCAGTCTTGTATCTAAGAAGACAATTTCATGAAAAAATAAAATAATTAACAGTACAAATTTTAAAATACTTAGGCTGATCTTTAACTACAGAAGGCTGAGTTCTAAAAGATTACAAATCTAGAATAACTCTTTCAAAATAAGGAGCATAAAAATAGGGGGAAATATCTTCCATAATTATATTCTGATAAATTTATTTATAAATCAGAGGAAAAGCTTTTGTGCAGTAAATTCCAGATGTTTGTTACATCTGGTGTTCTCTATTAATTTAATTACTTTGTTCACTTCAGAAGGAGAAAGAAAGAACAGTTTTCCCCTTAAACGAACACCAGAAGGGCAGTAAAGCATGAAGAACTCTCTGTTCTCATTCACTAGTGAGATATTAGTGTCATTGAGCATTAGAGGCCTTGAGTTTATCTTCTTGTCTGCATAGAGCAAAGTAAGCTGGCATTGATTCAAGTCATTATTTGTCTCCTTTCCAGTCAAGGTATATTAAATAGTATGTAAATAAACATGTCAAGCAAAACCTATTTATTGTCACAGGATAGTCATTTGGAAGACAGCTTGTCAGAGACTGGAAAATTAACATCTTTCTTAGACACTTTTTTTTCCCAGCAGGTTGATACACTTAGGACAAATATATAACATAGCTTGGTGTTATTAAAGGTATGACTATGCCTCCTGCATCTGAAGCTTAATAAAAAGTAGTAAAAACAAAATGAAAATTTTGTGAAGCTTTAACAAACTAAGTTTGTGCTTCAACTTTACTTGAATTTTAATTATTTCAAAGGTATATCCATGCCTGTATATTCATTGCTCCACAAGAGATAGATTTTGCATTAATTGAATGTAACAAAATCACAGAGAGGAAAATATATAATTGGAAGAGCCATTCTCGCCCACCATCATTTTTCATTGATTTGGCTGCCCAGTCCTCCTGCTGTCAGAGGAAAGTAGCAAAATAGGAGATGAAGATCTGCAAAACTTTGGAGCTTTTGGGAATATCTTCCAAGGATCAGAGAAAACAGCACCACTAAGTCAGAAGTATCGATTACCCTCACTTGACAATTAAACATATACTTGGAGCAGCAAAGACACCAAAATAAAAACAGAGATGAATGAGGTATAATATAAGAACACCTAAAAACTTTGGTCATCACAACAGTTGGAAGAATAATGCCTTAAAATAAGCTAAATGCTTAAGCCCCAAACAAAGAACACCTACTCAGCAATTAGTTGCATCGTGTAAATGACATGATGAATGCATCCAAGTCCTAAGGAATCAGTAGTAACACTTAAGATATGTGTTCTGAAATGTGTTTATTGTGACAGTTATTATTAAAAGTAGTAGTAGTAGAAATACTTATGGATTTGGATTAATTCAACAACACTAATTTATTGAGTCTAGATTTATATTTACATTTGGAAAAAGTTCAAGTTTAATAAGAGTTGAAACTACTTTTCTACCAGACAGGAATCCTTTTTCTCGACTTGAAAGCATCCTATACTAACCAACAAGGTAATTGGCCAACTCAAATATTTTAGTAATTTCTCTCTAGCAAATGAAATAGAAACCTTTTAATCTGTGCTATGGGCTAACCTAACCCACTTTGGTTCTCTTCATGTTTTCATGTGGGGGAGTGGAGACTACCAGCCCCCAAAACTACACGGATCCTTCTCCATCACACAACCAGGAATCATGAAATCAAGTCTCAGACTTAATTCTGACCACCGCTGCCCCTACACACACATATCAGCAACTTGGTACTTACAATGTCATGTCATCTTTTGTTATATGAAAAATAAAATCTCTGTTACTTCCTCCGTTTTGGTCCCTCAACTATGACCTTCCATATAAGACTTGATTGAGCAAATGGAACAATAGTGCAGCAACAGAACTTTGCCACCTTTTTTGTTGGATCAGGTAACAGAATGGGCAAGGTAGAAGGAAGCCCTAAGTCAAGAATATGTTCAAAGGATTACAGGCTGCTGAGCTCCCTAAATCTTCTTGCCTTGTCTGTGCAAGAAGACAAGGTAATGTAGAGGTATCATTCATTTAATCAAGCCCTTTGTGTATCTCTAACGTGATACATTTTACCAATAAAAACATCTCTATCATCCTTCATGCTACTAAAAAAGAAAGAGTAGAGTTGATCATGATACTTAATAATGGAACTATTTGTAACTGCTCTCTTTAAAAGGTGAAATCCTCATCAGAGTCTTTTAAATGTCCAATAACCACTCTTGGACTGTGTATTCTTAATGATTTTGGGGTATTGTAACTATTACCTAATTAGGAAATAGATTAAAACAAACACCTCTCTATAAGACTGGCTGTACTAAAGTTGTTGTTTTTTGTTTTTTTTACTCACAGAAAACATGACATATTTAAGGCCCTCTGTGATATGGTTTTCTTAACAACCTTTCCTAAATTCTCCCTTATATGCCCCCATCAAATAATTCACTAATCATATTCTGTCTCACTGTCTACACTAATTTATCTGGACAAATTTGTCTCTTCCTATTTCTATTTAAAATGTTTAATCTATCTTTGAAAGCTCATTTTCAAAACAAATCTCCTTATCCTACATTGAATAACATTTATAAACACACTTCTATATATTTAATAACAAACACTCTGTGTTTAATAAAAATTGTATCAACTCCTTTTTTTTTTTTAACTATACATTTACTGCACACAGGCTCTTTGCTCTGTAGTGGAACCAAATGATGTACTTTGTTCCTGAATCTAGGTAGCTTACCGCACGCAAGCAAGCCAGAGAACACCAATGCGACAAAGGAGCTCATGGAGAAATTCATGACAAATTTTCTGCTAATACAGCCTGAGGAAGGGACCATCTAAGTAAGCTTGGGAGAGTCTTGAAGGCTTTCTTTTTCAAGATAATGTTTGATATAAGATTAAATATAACTGGAAGAAATTTTTTTTTTTAAGTAATGGCAGAGAAGCATGAGAGAGCAAAATTTGATTTTACATAAACATACTATATGACTCTTTTTGTGCCTGGTCATTACTGTGCGATAAAATTGAAATCATATTTTATACCCCATGGAAGCCATGGAGATGAGAAGCACAGGGCCAGATTTCAGTTCAGAAAGCTCATGCTCATTGCCTTACAGGACGTGGATTGGAGCGGGCAGGACTGGGGAGAGGGATCCGAACTGCTAATGGTTCAGATGAGTCATGAGGAAAGCCTGCCGTCAGGGGCCATGGGGATAGAGAGGGTGAACATGGGACCCAACAGGACAGTTAAGTAAACAGCATTGACAATGCACAGCCACATAGTACGAGAGGGAAGAAAGAGTTGACAGGGAAGATGACTATCAGGCCTACATGATGACATACATCTCATAAGATGCAAGAGGAGATAGAAGGAGAAGCATCTCAGTGACAGAGAGGAAGTCAGTGATTGTCAGTGAGTTCGTTTAGGGGTGGGGGCTGAAGGGTACCTGGGATGTCTACCAGGTATAGGATATAGTTTTAGCAATAATTTGAGAGTGCATGGAAAAATGCTGGGCAGAAACATACACTGGGCTCACCATTGTAAACTGGTTGATGAAAGGGTGGACACGAACAGGAGTGCCCGAGTAAAGCGAAAAAACAGACGGGGAAGGAAGCTTACACTTCGATCCTCAGAAACAGCATTGTTTACAGCGTGGGTGGGGAGAAATAAATCCTCTGAAGAACAGGAGGGAGCAGTCAGAGGATGACGAGAGAGCCAACAGAAATTGAAGGCATGAGAAGGAAGACAGAAAAGAATTGCAGGATGAAGAATGTCTACATTGTCAATCACTCCAAGAGAGCAATTGTAAAAGTAAAAGAAAAAGAAAAAGAAGGAAAAAAAAGAGATTCCATTAGATAACAATTCTTAGAAACTCGCCAGTAACCACAGAGAAAATAGGTTCAGTGAAGTATTGTCAGAATATAGATAAAATAGTGCATTTAGAGTTGCCCTGTTCTTCCTTTAAATAGCAGTATAAAGACCTTCTGTTCTTTTCTATCCCCTGCTATTCTGTCCTGATGACTAATCTTGGTTTCCACTCCAGCTCTTAGGTCTATGCCCCATAACATATTTCCTGAATTCTTTTGATCTTGTACATCATCGTCCAAATAGTAAACCTGTGCAAACACCCAAATGAAAAATTTCTCTAAAAAATTATTTTCCTATATAGAAAACCCATTAAATTTATTTTCCAGGGGGAAAATATAATAAAAACCCTCTATCTGTCATAGTGCTTCTTGTGTATTCTGAATTTGCACGGGGAGAGAGGTTATCAAGGTCTAATGCCCTGCCAGTGAACGTGAATCCCAAGTCTTCTTACAGAAGGAAGTGAGACATTTTAAATTCTTGTATCGCCGGTTTCATAACCGCAGGGATCCCGAGGAAGTCTAAGGAGTTAGAGGCCCGGCAGGAAGACTGAGCAATCGCTCCATGAGCAATTTGGGATCAGGGAATGTAACACTGGCAGACAATCCAATCACCGTTTTGTTGTCATTTTTAGACAATAACTGGCTTTGACTCACCGAGGACTTTGGCTCCTTGAAGCAGACAAACAACAAGCCTGGCTCAGATTACTAAGTGCAAACACTCTCTGGCTACGGGAGAGTGTAACATTGAAGCCCAGGCAGCACTTGACTGGTTCGGGTTGCCATGACTCTTTCAAGAGCTATCTTGAGCTTTTCTAGCACTTTCCACACTGTGCTTTCTATTTTTTTTCGATTTTACATCTCTGGGTCAAAATGAGAATGTAGCACATCAAGTGACTCTGGATCTGGACTTGGTCAATAATTAATTCTCAACTCTGCCAGAAGCTCCTCCTGCCAGCCTCCCGTGACAAAAAGCAGCTATGACCCTGACTCCCATGCGCCAGTGCTCAATGCACAGACTTGGCCACAGGCCTGCCGTGGCATGCTATTTGCAATGGGTGTGAGTGACGACACCCTTTTAGCTTGGTTACCCACCTGCTAGTGTCCCAGTGAGATCCTGGTGACAAAGCAGCCCGAGAGGTTCTCCGGTTCTTGTCCTCTCTTATTTTTTTTCCTCACTACACAGAACCCTGATGCAGTCTGTTGTTATTATATGCTCTTTACTATTCTCAGAACCAGGAGATGTTTCAAAAGTATTAAATGATCAAGACTGGCAGAAATTGTGAACTCTTTTAAATTTAAAACCGTTTTAAATTGCAGATATCACTATTTAGGCTTAGAAATTCCATTGTATGCATAAAACTGATGGAACCAGCAGGTCAATGCAAATGGCTACTCCAAGTATCCAAACGGAAATTTCTTTTTTAAAACTTCAAAACCAGATACATTGGTCATTCATTTACAGTTCTTTTCTACTTCATGCTAAACATGGCATGGGTATTCGGAAAATAACCAAAAAGAAAAATTTCTTGATTCAGATGAACCATCTCTTTCTCCTATATTTTATATAAGAAATATCTCTATGTAACATTTTTCTTTTTTACTCACTAATTTCTGTCAAAACAATTATTTTGAGTAAACTGAAGACAAAAATCATTACAATTGATTCATGTAACCTAGAGGTTTAAATAAAGCTTAGAGAGTGTTTTATATGCTCCTAGCTGTGTCACCGGTGACATCCTCATTGGCCAAGGCCAGAATGGTCTCTGGGAGCCCCTGGGCTCTCTTTCCCTTGTCTCCAGGGATACTTAAAAATGCTGTGAAGCCTGACCAGGCAGTGGCGCAGTGGATAGAGTGTCGGACTGGGATGTGGAAGGACCCAAGTTTGAGACCCCGAGGTCGCCAGCTTGAGTGCAGGCTCATCTGGCTTGAGCAAAAGTTCACCAGCTTGGACCCAAGGTCGCTGGCTCGAGCAAGGGGTTACTTGGTCTGCTGAAGGCCCGTGGTCAAGGCACATATGAGAAAGCAATCAATGAATAACTAAGGTGTTGCAATGAAAAACTGATGATTGATGCTTCTCATCTCTCTCCATTCCTGTCTGTCTGTCCCTATCTATCCCTCTCTCTGATTCTCTGTCTCTGTTAAAAAAAAAAAAAAAGGCTGTGAATATCAGGGCTGTGACTTCAACCTCCAGTAGTTTCACCAATAGCCACCGACACTGACATCTTTCTACCATGTCTGAACACTGCTTCTAATAGGGAAACTGTATGCAAACGACTAACCTCATGCCTCATCAGTATCTGGGGATATCTCTACTCTTTTGTTATACTCAGAGGTAATATCTTCTATCTTCCTTCTATATATCTTATTTCTGGAATGTCCTTATGCTTTCATATACAAGGAAAAAAAGTGAAAAGAGTTGTTGTCTTCCTAAAATTTTGATTCAAGAGCATAATGACTCTTAAGACAAGGGACTTTGTTATCTAGATGGAGAAATGGGGAGGGCCCACAGAGAAAGTTCAGAGCAAAACAACAATTAATACCTCAAAAAAGGATCCTACCATTGCAGTGGTGAAGAGCGTAAGTGAGCTTGTATTCAAGTCCTGGCCCAGCCATGTATAAGTTATGTGACCTTGAGCAATACATTAGACCTCCTTCCCATGACATTTTATTGAAGAATAATGTATAAAAATATACATGCTGATATAAATAAAGTGTAGTTATCCTATGTGTGTATATAGCTCAACATATTTTCTCAAGGTGAACAAACTTAGCAGCCAGCACCCACACCCAGAAAAAGAATAACATTGGCCTCCAAGCCAGTCTCTTCTTATAATATCACTTGCTGAGTTAACTACTATTTTGACTTCCAGTAGCACAACATAGTTGCTGTTTGGCTTCTCCCATCCAAGTACTAACCAGGCCCGACCCTGCTTAGCTTCCGAGATCAGACGAGATCGGGCGCGTTCAGGGTGGTATGGCTGTAGACTATTTGGCTTCTGTGAACTCTGCTTCTTAGCCTCTTTTTGCTACATTTATGAAATGGGGACTTTAACAGTATCTTCATGCTGGGGTTGTCATGAGAATTAAATGAGTTAATATTGATGAAATGCTTAGAGGGGTCTATTATATCACAAGCACTATGTTAAGTGTTTATTTATTAAAAATAAAATATTTTAGAAAAATTAATCCATGCTTGTTTAGTGATTTAGTATAATCATCTAGATCCATGAATTATAATTAAAAATAGTTAAAATTCATGCACAATGAAGTAAATGAAGATCTAGTTAGAACAAAAATTAATTTCACAAATGTGTTGCTCACTTTTTACACTGAGACCTTAAAAAATCTTATACTGACTTTTCAGATTGGTTTGAGTATAATAAAATTTACATGTAGACATATATAGTAAATCAGTAGTGATTGAACATGGTCTCTCTGAAACCCAAGACTTTCTTCCACTGAGAAATATTTATGTATCCTCATATGTCATTTCAAAGACCCTCTAGATAGCGTCCCAACTTATTTGTTGTACTAAATACTTGTATATCGTTCACATACAAGTATTATTCAGTTTAAAGAACAGTAGACAATAGAATTACAAATCTTTGGAGTAAATAAATGTGCTTCTTGAACTTAAAAAATATAACATTATTAAATAAAATGTATCTAAGAATGATATACCTGCCATCCCATTAACATGGTTCATTACATACATACCCAAAAGGGATGAAATTAACATTAAGAATCCTGTTTCATTTATCATCATTTTATACAAATGATTTTCTGTCTTTAGAAATAATGAAACATTGTAACTGAGCCACCAGAAGACAATAGGACTGGACTCCAAACACTTTTTTAAAGGAAAAGAAAAAGGAAATGAAAACTAATTTTTCCAAGTTGAAAGTACAATGTATAGATTAAAGCACCAGTTTTTGTAAATTTTATATTTGTTTTTCTTTTTCCGTTTACTATTGAACACCTATTATATGATTACTTTAATTTTTGGAAAATCTTCACACTTATTCAATCATAAATTATGTTTCTAAATATTCAGTGACATTAGACAACCAAACACTTATATAGAAAGATACAACTTTCAATGTTATATTTGGAAAACTGTAGAGCCACAACTAAAATGAAGTCACTTATGTTGGGTACAAAATAGAATTAGACAATGCAAGCTCATTAAAGAAAAACAAAACTTAACCGTACTTAACATAAGTTATAAGAACTTGCAGTTTTTCTGGGAAATCGATAAAGGACCAGTTAATTACCAAACACCAAGTCTGTTTATGTCATCTGTGAACTTCCCTGTTCCCCTGATTCAGCTACCCTGATTTAAATGAGGAAGAGATCACCAGGTAACCAATTAGCTGAAAAAGCCAAATAACTTTCACACTTACCACATAAAACGCCTCTGGTCTGTGAGCAAATCAGAAGTAATTGCAAATCAGAAGTAAAAGCCTTGAGTTTCCTGGCTTGCAGGTCAAAACCTTTGCAGCAAACTTATCCTACTTTGTTTTACTCAGTGTGCTGTGTATGGTTTTTTATGAAACACATGCCAAAATGACTGACAATTCTTAACTTCACAGGTTTGAAATGAAGAAAATATTTAACGAGCAACTTAGAAACACAACGTGTCAAGTTGCGAAGACCACCCCCCCTTCCAGAGGCTGATTCTAAAGTTTCATTTCCACAAATGAAGCTCCAATATCTTTTAACTATATTGAAAGTCCAAAAAAAAAAAGGCCAGGAAATGTAGCTCATATTTGGCAAACATGATGTTGCTGGAGGAAAACACTTGAAACTTTCCAGGGAGTAGGATACACTGTACCTTATAATTTTGGCTCTGAAACACTTTGAGGCTATTAGAGGCAGCGCGGGTCCCTGCGCGCACAGACTCTGCAGCTCCAGAGGGGCTTTGCCCTCGGAAGAGCCTTCTATGTGTAATGTGCTGTTGTCATCTTGAAATTCTTAACCATTTTTGAACAAGAAACCCCTGTTTGGCTTTTGTGTGTACTAGACCCCACACACTATATCGTCTATCCTAATTGGAGGACTGCTCAATGCCCCAGTTCTCTCTTTGACAAATATGTTTCACAAACATTTCGCAACTTATTTCCCTTAAGACCATCTGAAAGGAACGTAAACAGTCGCACCTGTCTCGCCATGCTCCTGAATTGCGGTGTGTCTGTGTAAATTAGTTATGTGCCGTGGTCTCGTTTTCTGTTGTGTCACTTGGGACTTCTTTCGTTTTTGGGTTTTGGTTTTTGGTCAGTGATACCCCTCTTCTCCTGTATATTGAGACCCACTCTTCTCCACATTAGTTTACTTTCAGCCAACATAGGCCCAAATATCCTCCATATTTAGAGAAAAAGTCTTCTGTTAAACTTCTGTCTCCTTCTATTTAGAAGCCTATCATTTTACAGCCAAGAGTCTGACACATGATATTTTATTCTTCTTCATGAAAGTAATATGAACTGAGAGTAGAGCACGAAGAGACATTCTTCAAAGAGGACATACAGCTGGTCAATAGACATACGAAAAGATGCTCAATATCACTAATCATAAGGAGAATGCAAATTAAAACCACAATGAGCTATCACCTCATACCTGTCCTAATGGCTATCATCAATTTTTTTTTTTTAAGCGAGAGGAGGAGAGATAAAAAGACAGACTCCTGCATGCACCACAACCAGGAAACCTCATCTGGGGCTGATTCTAGAATCAACTGAGCTATCTTCAGCACTCAGGGCTGATGCTTGGACCAACCAAGCTATCCTCAGCTCCTGGGGCCAACGCTTGAACCAATCAAGCCACTGGCTGCAGGAGGGAAAGAAAGAGGGAAGGGGGAGAGGGAGGGTAAAAGAAGCAGTGGTTGCTTCTCATGTGTGCCCTGTCCCAGGATCAAACCTGGGATGTCCACATGCCAGGCCAATGCTCTATCCACTGAGGCAACCAGGCAGGGCCTCACCAATAAATCAATAAGCAAGTATTAGCAAGTATGTGGAGAAAAAGGAACCCTTATGTACTATTAGTGGGATTGAAAATTGGTGCAGCCATAATGGAACACAGTATAAACAGTCCTTAAGAAACTAAAAATAGATCAAGCATATGACCCAACAATCCCACCCCTGGGTATTTACCAGAAGTAAAAAACAAAACAAAACCCACTAATTCAAAAAGATTTATTCACCCTAGGCTTACTGAGCGTATTTATGTTAGCCCAGATTATGTGTCCATCAATAGATAAATGGATAACAATGTCATATATACAATACTACTCAGTCAGAAGAAAGAATGAAATATTGCCTTTTACAACAACATGGATGGACCAAGAGTAAAATAAGTCAAACAGAGAAAGACAAATACTATATACATTTTTACTACATGTGAACTCTAAAAAATCCATACAGGGGGTTCTCAGCTTATGACACAATTCCGTGCCTACAACAGTGACATACCTGAATTTTGGTGTAAGTCGAAACATACCCTAGCCTAACACAATGGAACACTTGTGCTTCTAGCAGCCCAAAATGGCGTAGGTAAGCATGCGTACTGGGTGACACCAACTCCCTCACTCATACACCATGTTACCGCGTGTTCTTCCACTGTGTACAACCAAACTAGTTCGCCCAAATCTGTAAGTACGACACTAACAGTGTAAGCCAAAAACACTCACGTCTCAGCTTTTTAAAGTTTTTATGGGAGTGAGCATCGTAAACTCAAAGTGTTGTATGTCGAGACTGTAGTAACCCGAGGACCCCTGTAAATAAAAATGACTCATAGAAACACAGATGAAACTGAGTGCTATCACAGGGGCGGGTAGTGAGGGTGGATGAGACGATGAAGGGGACTTTAGTCAATACTATTGTGGTAAGTTTGCATGGTGACAGATGATTACCAGATTTAGTGAAGTGATCACATAACAAGAGATACAGAAATGTTGAGTCACTATATTGTGTACCTGAAACTAATACAATATTGCACGCCAACAATACTTAAATTAAAAAGAAATTTTTAAAAGACAAAATATTATCCACAATTTACCACCAAGAGAAAGGACTGTTTAAAATTATGTTCATTTTTTTTGCCTTTCCTTTAAGCATTTAGAATAGTTAAGATCATACCACTTGTATGATCACACCAATTGCATGATCCATGAGAGGACCAAAGGAGGTTTTCAAGATTTATTTTCATAATAATATTAGGATTTTATTTTTCTTTTTTAACATGTTCAAATTTGCTAATATAGTGCAACAGCAAGGGTAGTGACAGCAGCGCCTTCCTGACCTAATTCCAAGTAGTGACCCCAACCCATACAAGCAGTCTTTTAAGTTACTTTTATCACATTTTAACCCTTAAGTCCACATTTGTTAATGTTTTGTGTGATAAAATGTGATCTATGCATAAACATTTCTGCCGCCCAGGAAGCCAAGGTGGTTGAAGGAAAAGCATTATTTCAGTTGTGAGCTGAACCACTGCTTTTATCACAGAGCACCAAGACTGAAAGAAACTGTATTTATTTAGATTTGAGTATGTGGCAAAGATTCTTCTCAGAAATCAACACAGTGCAGCTGTCACTTCAAGGGAAACAATGGACATTATTGTTGCCAAAGATAACAACATGGAAGCTTTCAATTGAAATTAGAATTTTGGAAATCATGTTGCCACCACTGTGAGCTTCATAGTTTCAAAAATAATAAAAAACTTTCTAATGAAATTGGTGGTGACATTAACAATGGTGATTTTTAATATTTTATAATTAAATGTTTTTGGAATATATGCATAACTTAATGAACCAATATTTTCCAAGATCACACCTGGATAAAAGAGCCAATTCAAAGTATAAGATAAAACATTGTTTTTTAATGTAACAGTATAGGTATAAACAATTCATTGATATGGGTTCAGATTCCATGTTGCAACTAACCTCTAAGAAACCACTTATTCAGTTAAAGAGTACTACCCACAAAAAAATATCAACCACTATCTTCAAGTGCTACTTAAATATTTCTCTTATTTCCAAATACATATCTGTGTGAGACCATATTTTCTTCATACATATTTTCAATCCAAAAGACATTTTACAACAGATTGAAGAAAGAAGCAAATATAAGATTAATATAAACAAAACTATATGGGATCTTCAATAATTTTTATGAGCATAAGGCATTCTGAGATGAAAATATAAAGGAGGTTTTAAAAGATTTTTAGAGTGTATTGTTTTTATCATTTTTCTTGCCCTGAATTTTTTCACTTGATAACATTTATTACACTGGGGAACAATTTTTTTTTTCATTTTCTGTTACATATGGTTTTAGAACTGTTTCTATATACTTCTGCATCACTGATTCCAAATATGAAACCCGTTTTTTGGTGCATGCTCTAGTTTTTATGCAATTTTAATTTCTTTTTGTTATAGTTAATGGCATGCATTGGTTTTTAAGTTCGAGTTAAAGGGCAATGACTCTTGGATTGAACATAACCACAAGGCAATTAATGTTTACAAACATCACCTTTACATAATTGTAGTTGTTTTTTAAATGTAAAAAATTATTATCTGATAAAAACACCTTTTTATTTTGTTTTAAGATTGAATCATGGCTTCTTTGAGTAGGTGTAAATGTAAGAATAGTCCTGACACATTCTGTTATATACATGGCTGTTAAACACTTCAATGTCAAAGGCACAATATTTCATTATTTGTGACACGTGCATATATTGCCTATTTTCAAGTTCCCCTTGGCAATCAAGACAAGAATTGGGCTCCTCATATTGTGTATCATAATTGTGAGGAAATGCTTCATGACCGGACAAAAGGAAAATGCAAAGGAATACCTTTTGGTGTTCCCATGGTTTGGCGTGAACCTAAAGACCACAGCAGTGACTGTTATTTCTGTATGATCCATACAAAGGGCATTGGCAAGAAAAAACAGCATATGATCGCATATCCTAATATTCCTTCAGCAATACAACCTATCCCACACTCTGAGACACTCCCAGTTCCAGTTTTCAATGGGTTTATGTCTTCTAAGGGCAAAGAAAGTGAACATGGTGATCAACTATATTTTGATAAGATGCATGAGGAAATGGTTGTAGAATCTGAAGGGTCTTCTTTTGATGCCAAGCAGTCATTAACCCTTCAGCAGTTTAGGCAACCCAAATTGAATGACTTAGTAAGAGATTTGGGCCCATCAAAGAAAGCAGCTGAGTTATTAGCCTTCAGGCTTCAAGAAAAGAATGTATTTTACCGGTCAGCTAAAGTATCCCATTTCAGGAAGCATGAATACATTTTTGTGGACTTTTTTTCCAAAGACAAACACTTTGTTTATTGTCATGATATCAGTAGTCTTCTCAGCCAGCTAGGTGTTACCACTTACAGTCCAATAGAATGATGGCTATTTCTTGACAGCTCTAAACAGAGTCTGAAATGTGTTCTCCTACACAACGGTAATATTTATGCAATGGTTCCAATTGGTTATTCAACTCATCTACGAGAAGAATATAATGACATAAAAATTGTCCTCGACTTACTGAAGTATGAGGAGCATAACTGGACCATTTGTGTGGATCTTAAAATGGTAAATTTCCTGCTAGGACAACAGAGAGGTTTCACGAAGTATCCTTGCTTTCTGTGTTTGTGGGACAGCCAAGCTTGGGAGAAACACTGGACATAGAAGGAGTGGCCGAAACATGAAGCTCTGGAAGTGGCAAAGCAAAATATTGTGGGTGAACCTGTAGTTAATCGAGACAGGATCATTTTTCCCCCACTTCACATCAAACTTGGCTTAATGAAGCAGTTTTTTCAGGCTTTGAATAGAGAGAAAGTGAATGCTTTCAACATATTATTTATGCTTTTCCTGCCTTATCTTTTGAGAAGATAAAAGCAGGTGTATTCGATGGACTTCAAATTCAAACCCTCATGCGTGACAAAGAATTTGCCAGGAAGATGAATAAGGAGGAGAAAGCAGCATGGCAGTCTTTTGTGGCAGTTACAAAGAACTTCCGTGGCAACAAAAATGCAGAAAACTATAAACTTCTGATTCAAAGGATGCTGTTGGCTTTCCATGACATTGGATGTAACATGAGTTTTAAGATTCACTTCCTGAACAGTCACCCTGATAAGATTCCCGAAAACCTTGGAGCTGTTAGTGATGAGCAGACTACTGCTGGAACATCAAACGAGATTGTCCTCAACAAGTACACAAACACAAGAGCCACAAATGCAAATTTTTGCCTGAATAGAATTTAAATAAGTTTTGCACAAATTTTATGATTAAAATAAGTGTTTTAATATGTTCTATTTTGAAATTGTAGATAAATTCTGATGTAATATCTTTTAGTATATTAGTCTATTTACTGCATTATATAAATTATTATATATTCAAAAGATGATGCCCAAGAAGACATTCTACTTCATTATGCTAAACTAAATGTTAAAAATTTTACAATAAGATAAAAACCTAAAATCTTGAATTGCCAAAAAACTGTAGCTTACAGAGAAAAACTAATGTCAGATTTGAGATCAGCACTCTCGAATTAGGTAAGAACAAGTGTTCTTGTGGATGCAACAAAAATTATGTTCCCCAGTGTTATCAATGTAATACTTACTTTTGTTTCTCTATATCCGAACTAGAAGAGTAAATATTTGAGTCTATATTCTTAGTTTCTAGCATAGTACTTAATATATGTTCTATGAATCCTTATTAAATAAATTAATTGCAATAAAACAAATGAACTATGCTAGCTGTACAAAATTTCATTAAATTTTAATCATATCTCACTAGTTGTTTCATTTCAGATTAGTCCAGGTGTCCAGAAATGGTTACTGAATCTTCCCAATGCTTACCATAATAGTAAATTCCTCCCTGGAAACATCCAAGCAACTCATTTAATGATTAAGTAATTTTATTGAGCAGAAAAAGCTCTGATATAAATATGTGGATTTTCAAACACAATTCTAACTTGGAAAAATATTATTTATACTTTCCTCAACTACAAATCTTATTATTTGTACAACATGCATAAATATCTTGAATTAAAACATGACACTCTTTAAAATATTTCAATGAATCAATGTAAGAATCACCAAAGATGATTGTACAACCTTGTGCATTTTGCTTACAGTGTAGAAGCTATAAAGTCTGAAAAATAGAAACAAAAAATCTCAAAAATGCCAGAGAGAAATAATCACATAAAATAATATCAACATAAGGCCTGAATAAGAAGCATCCAAATTCATGCCTCAAAATTAACTCTGAAGCTAATATTAGATAAAAAAAGGCCCTATTCTAAAATATATTTTCATAATTCCAACTTAAATATTAACATGATTTCTGTATTTTCAGTATTTTTTGGTACTTGAAATATACTGTTAGTCATTGTACATCTAGAATTGGTGAATATTTGCTGAGGATTCCTCCAAAAATTGGTGTTCTCAGAAACATGTAAAATGCTCCTATAGAAGCACCTTCATTGATATAGAAATGTGTGCAAAATCTATTGTAACATTACAATGTTTGTTCTCCAATAAATTTCATATGTATTTCCTTAAGGAAACACAATGATATTGTATGTATTTTATCTACATAGGAGAGATACAGAGAAGTGAACAATTAGAATGCATTATGATGAATAGCAATATACATGAGTAGATATGACATATTGTATCCATAGGGGAGTATCTAACCCAACTTTACGAAGAATAACCTCTTCAAAAGAAGAGGATTCTGAGCTGAGACATGATTATCAAATCAGAGATGTTTGAAAGGTAAAAACAGTGAGGGGAGAGTGGCCGGCCATCTGTGGCTGATCAAATTTTATACTCCAGACTGTAGAAAGATCTGAGCCTCATCCATGGCTGTAAAAGGATGGAGCTCGTTCTAAAACTCAGAATATTTCAGTGTGTAGTTGGTGTAGTTGGAGTCTAGAGTATAAGGTGGGGCCTGTTGGAAAGGTAAGAAAGTATAATATCATGAAAGTTATACAAGATGTATAAAAAATGTGAACTTTGTTCTAAAGGGAAGGAGACAAGGAAATGTTTTAATAGATTAGGGGAAAAAAGGCCACTTCAGTTTAAAAGATCATACACTATGGGGATGTGACATAAGGTAGCATGTGGAGATGGTACATAAGGAATGGAGGAAAGAAGACATGTTGGAAAGCTGAATGGGATGACGATGGCCTAAAACTGAGATGAAAACAGAAAAGACAACATGGAGTTGATGGGTCTGAGCGTGTAGGTCAGGTGAGGGCATGGAGAGGGACCAGTGTCAGGAACAAGGCGGAGTCAGCAGGACTCCTGTGCTGCTGGCACGGAAAACAGAGAGGTAGAGGGTTTGGGCCAGAAGAAAGCATGGCTCAGGGACATTCCAAGTTGGACCCAACCTTGATCATGAGAGATAAGAGAAGCTTTTGGAACTTCAAAGTGGAGCAGGTCAATAGTCAATTGAGAGTTTGAGATGAAAATTTGATTGTTCTGTGAGTGCCTTTATATTCTTTCTAGAACTTAAGAAACAGATAATTTTGTTGCCATGGAAATCATTCTAAGGCATACACAAAGGTGGAATTTTATTTAATTCACATTGTGAATCTAGCACAATGCTGGTATAAAAAACAACAACATAGAAATACTGTAAAATAAAAAGAAAAAAATTCACAAGTCAGTTTATCTTACAAATACAGAATAATTTTTTTATTTAAATACCAGATCTGACTATTTAAATCTTTAAAGGTCTTTATCTTTAAAATATCCTAAATATAATAAATAGCTAAAAATACTTTTCAATTACTTAAAAATTTGTTAATATTTTTAATATTTAATGATAAAAATAGTGGTCAGATGATCAGAAGACATTAAGCAAAGAAAAAATATAAAAGAGTAAGAAATATTCCATTGACTTAAGAACTAAAGGATTCCAAAGATCATCAAAATTAAAGATTTTTTTTCTTAGTATTAAAAAAAGATCTAGGACAACCTGATTCTGGAGATTTGTGCATCAGAGTAAACTTGGTTGGTAAATTTAGGACACTCCCAAATGTGTTGCCAAAGGTCCTGAAGCTGTCAACTTTTACTCAAAAGCCTTTTTCACAGAGGATAACTATTACTTCTGCACTAGCTAGGGGGGAAAAAGTTGGCACCCACCTTTGGCCGAAGCAAACAATGAGAGAATGTGGGAAATGTAATCACCTAGGACTAACATCTTGGAAGAAGAAAGAAAAAGAGAAAAGTATAACAAATCCAAAAAATGTAAAATAAACAGAAGTAGATACAAACTAAAAAGACAACCAAACAAAAATCTGAAGCTATTATGGGTTTAAATCCCAGCAAACTGGCAGCTCACCTTGAGGAAGAAAATAAATAAAAGGATACAGAAAGGAGAACTGTTATCCCAAAATCTGTGTGTTATTTAAAAGGATTGCCAAGGAGGCAGCAAAGATGAAGTTCCAAAACTCCAGCTATCCTAAATCCAAGAAACTCACTCTCCCCACAACATCCAGAGAGCTAAAGGGCTGAACAGAACATAAACACTACCAGCGACCAAGCTGCTACCTCAATCTCTAAAATAACGAGTCACGAAGTGTATGGCTAACCAGAACCAACATATAAAAAGGTCAATCAAACTCTCTTCCTCTTCCTGATAATTTGGTGAATGAATGGAAAACCTAGAAAGAATAACTTGATTTAAAAATAAACAGAAAAAGAGCTCTGGCCAGTTGGCTCAACAGTAGAGCATCGGCCCATCATGTGAAAGTCCCAGGTTCGATTCCTGGCCAGGACACAAAGGAGAAGAACCCATCTGCTTCTTCACCCTTCCTCCTCTCCTTTCTCTCTATCTCTGCCTTTCCCCTCTGCAGCCGAGACTCCATTGGAGCAAAGTAGGCCAGGGCACTGAGGATGGCTTCATGGCCTCTACTTCAGGCGCTAGAATGGCTCCAGTTGCAGCAGAGCAACACCCCTGGTGGGCATACTGGGTGGATCCCGGTCGAGCGCATGTGAGAGTCTATCTGTCTGCCTCCCTCCGCTTCTCAACATCGGAAAATACAATAAATAAATAAATAAATAAATAAATAAATAAATAAATAAATAGAAAAAGGCCTGACCTGTGGTGGCACAGTGGATAAAGTGTTGACCTGGAACACTGAGAATGCTGAGGTTGCTGGTTCGAAACCCTGGGCTTGCCTGGTCAAAGCACACATGGGAGTTGATGCTTCCTGCTCCTCCCCCTCTTCCCTTCTCTCTCTCTCTCTCTCTCTCTCCTCATTAAAATGAATTTTAAAAATACACAGAAAATAATCAGTGCAAAATATCTAGAACACATTGGACCCCCAAATTTGTGTGTGTAAAAGAGAGAATATATATATGGTCTCAAGAAACAAAGATGGTGATGTAATGTAAAAAAATCTTCTGTAATCTTTAATAGAAATAAATATTAACTCTGACACAAAAATAATCAAAAATGAATCAGTAACACAATCAACCACATCATCTATACACATGGAAAATATGATGTTGCACATTGGTTTTTTAACTAAGGTTTTCCAGATGACGAGACTGCCAACTCTGTTTCATTTTCTTTTACATTACTTTTTACCTTCCAGATTTTCTACAATTCATCCCTTAGAATTTTAAATTAAACAAATGTTGATTTGTACTTTCGATGGGCCAGGCACTCTATTACATAGACATTATAGATAGAGTCATTAAATCCCTCTAACATGGTCCCTACCCTTCACAGCCTTCAATAAACAGAGATACAGAAAAGTAAAGAAGTGCAATGCAGCGTGAAAACTGGTTATTAACTGTATATAATTGCTGAGAAAAAGTACAATACACCACGGCCCTTAGGAGATGGCTGACGGGAGAATCGTTCATGTAGGAAAAGTGGTTTATGAATAAATAGCCATTTAGGTAATGAAAAAAGCAAATAAACATTTCCTAAATCCACGGTACTAGCAGATGTGGAACTTTGGGAATAGAGAAGTAGGACATTACCTGAAGGGTGACGGTGAATTTTGAGAGAACATCATATTGCATAGATCATGTGGGAGCTGTAGCGAAGGCAAGAATGGGTGAGAGAGAGAGAGAGACTGAGAGAGGGAACCTGGTCGCATAAGAACCCGGACACCCTAGCTTTTCTATCTGCACCTGAATTTCTTCATTTACTCATATTTATCTTCACTGAAATGCACTGTCCCTTGTCCTAATTTCTTGGGTTTAGTTTTATGGCCATGCTAATTCATCAGCAAGCCATCCTTAGTGGTTTGTCATTTGGATCACAGACTAGGTCTACAGTCTCTACCTTGTTAAAGTTAAATGCAAATGCCCTCCACGATGGCATGGCCTTTACCTGTGACAATCACACCTGAACCCGGAGGAACTACTTGACTCGAAGTGAAATAGCTAATCTCTTATTTTGGCACATATGGGGTGTAAAATGAAATAATTTTGAAACAAGTGTAAGTTCTCATATTATTTAATGGCAGAGAAAATAGGGGAAGATGATGAGGATATTTTTCTCAGTGCCTTTTTATAAAAAATAGGGTCAGGAATAAAAAGGTATTTGAAAACTAGTCTCTGATACTTCCAGCTTCTCAGCAAGAATATTGGTTTGAGAGCTTAAAAAGAATTCCTAATAAGCTTCCAACCCTGAAATTCAAAATGCCAAAAAGAATTCTTTTCCTTTATGATTATGATTTTAGAACCAAATTTGAGAGTGCGAATCGTCCATTGACCTACAGTGATAGGGCTTGGAATCAGTTTCCTGACCATATCAATAAACACATGTTCTATTGACTATCAGCCACATACTTCTCAGCCCCCAGATATGAACACCACCAGTTGGTTAGATCCAGTTCGAGCTCTCCTTTGCGAAGGCCAAGCTTAAACCATGCTTACATGCATACTTGCCACACTGCGCCTGGAGAGAGGAGTCACGGGCCGTGTGTGTCCCGCTGAAGCTCAGGAAGGCACCAGTAGTGGAGAAACAAGAAGCAGAGCAGGAAGGCTGCCATCCTACCTTGAGTGTATTTGGGTGATATTATATTTTCAAATAGAGAGAGATTTTCGTCTACAGCTACTTTTCACCCATTTCTACTTGATGACGCCTTAGTAAGATATTGAACCCTTTTCATCAAGTATAAAATCTCCAATAAGTACATTTTATGAAATGGGAAGGAAGAAAGGAAAGAAGGGAGAGAGAGAGAGAGAGGGAGGGAGAGAAGGGGGGAGAGGGAGGGAGGGAGGGAGGGAGGGAGGGAGGGAGGGAGAAAGGGAGGGAGGGAAGGTACCTGTCTTACCTTCATAGAATTCTGTTCAGACACTGTTGGTTATGATTCTTTTTCCTTCAAATAACATCCTTAAGAAACTGCAATTCTAAAACTCTAGAAAATTTTGCATTTCTGTGGTTAAACAAACCAGTGTGAGCTCTTTAAGTAATCCATGAGGGCTTTGTAATCAAGATTTATATGTCTGGATCCTGCTTGATCATTAAACAGGGCTTCAGCTGTGGTTTGTGGGCTCTTGCAAACTAAACCCTGTGTAACAGTCTGTGTTGAAAGTGTGTTGTGATCCTTGAGGCCAGAATGCATTGAACTGCCTTTGCTGCTGCATGTGAACTCCTTTTTACTCTTTTAATACTGTCTGCTATACATTCATTCCATACATGTGAACATGGGGGAAAAAACAGTCAATATACCTAACACTCTAGAAGCTGTTTCTGCCATCAGAATCTCGGTGAAAGGAGCCAAAATCTTCAGGGGAACTCTTTCCAAGCCTGAAGGCTCTGCTCAATGGGCCATCCTATCTCCCACTCCACACCTCAGCCCCCTTTCTGTCCACCCTCCTCTGCACTTACCATGTCAGGTCACCCTGGACTTCAGGCAGTCCCCACTCCGTTTCTCCCCAGCACCTCTGCACCTGTTGTTCTCTCTGCCAGGGGCAGACTGTCTGGCTTCTTCTCATCCACTCGAGCTCAGCTCACACATTAGTACAGCAAAGAGGCTGTCCTTGACCATCCAACAGAAATGAGGGCTCCCTAATTATCTGCTTCAAAGAGCTCCCACAAGCACTAACTATTCTATTTCCTTCTACCTGCTTCTCTGTTTATTGTATATCTCTCTTTCTAAAATATAAGTTTTATCAATATCAATATACTTGTTTTAAATATCTTATTCATCATTTTATTTTCATCACAGAGTACCATCTTTGAGGGAGAGGGTACACAATAAGCCCTTTTTAAATGCTTGGATGAATGTTGCCACGTGAATAAAACTGATCAAAGTAACTAAGTCTCTTTTAATAGGCATAAACATGTGTGAATAGCTTTATTATATTCTAGCATCATTCTGTTAAGAGACAACTAATGAGCTATAAAGACAGGGAAGAGGCAACTACTGAATTTATATTATTAGTTTGGTGACTAGCATACTCAATGGAAGAGTGTGAAAACTTGGTCTGAATGTCTCCGTCATTGCAAAATAATGGCGAGAAAAGTACCCATGATTCTTTAGCATGTAATTTACCTCAATGCCACTGAAGAAAACTCGAAGTATCAAAATTTTGCTAGCTAAATTTGCATATACATATAAACAATCCCACATGATTCTGATACACTGGCCTTTTTAATTTTTTTTTTTTTTGTATTTTTCTGAAGCTGGAAACGGGGAGAGGGGGAGAGACAGTCAGACAGACTCCCGCATGCGCCCGACCGGGATCCACCCGGCACGCCCACCAGGGGCAATGCTCTGCCCACCAGGGGGCGATGCTCTGCCCCTCCGGGGCGTCGCTCTGCCCCGACCAGAGCCACTCTAGCGCCTGGGGCAGAGGCCAAGGAGCCATCCCCAGCGCCCGGGCCATCTTTGCTCCAATGGAGCTTTGGCTGCGGGAGGGGAAGAGAGAGACAAAGAGGAAGGAGGGGGGGGTGGAGAAGCACATGGGCGCTTCTCCTATGTGCCTTGGCTGGGAATCGAACCCGGGTCCCCCGCACGCCAGGCCGACGCTCTACCGCTGAGCCAACCGGCCAGGGCCTACACTGGCCTTTTTAAACACAGACTGAAGAAAATTGAAATGACTGAAGCTTTCATTCTTATCCATCTGGATATACATTTTGAATATATACCTACAACGCAAACCAAAGAAATAAATATTTCTGGAACATTGCATTTCATCAGACTTCTTTGTTACCTATTTTATGACAATTTTAGCTGCTTTGTATGTTTCAGAAATACCAAGATTTTCTTACTTAGTGATAAATTAGTTCCATTGTTTATTCATGAAATCTGTTTAACTGTAACTATAAGAGGCATCATGCAGAAGAAGTCTGCAAACTGGCAGGACAAAAAAGGTTTCCCAAGGAAGAAAAAAGTGGGACACTGTTTGCTAGAAGAATAAACAAGACACAGCTAGTGAGAATTTTTTTAAATTACAAATGTAAAAGAAAGCAAAGAGAGTTTCCTCTTCCCAAGAACGTCAATGGTCTTCTAGTTTATAGTAAAATTAGAAAGATAGATAGATGATAGATGATTGATAGATAGACAGATAGATAGATGGCATTGATTATGACACTGAGAGGAATTTGTTTAATTTAAATTTTACTATCTGACTTTAGAAATTAAAAATCAGATAATCTTGTGTTAGTATCCCAAATTTTATTGTAAAATTTTAATGAATTGTGAAATCCAAAAATCTAGGAATTAATTGATGGTAAAATAGAGAGAAGTACTATATTAATGATGACCAAAGCAGAAGCATTAGGGAGCTGTATCATGAGAAGTTATCAGATAACAACATCAGAAGATTACCTGTCTCTTTAATTACCTTAAGCTCTGTGACTGACTCCTTGGGTGGAATTTATTAGCTTGAGAGAGGCACATTAACAAGTGTATTTGCCAAATATTAAATTATTATTGGACCATAGCAGTTAACCAGATTAATATTACTACAGCAAGAAGGTATTGGTATATATATATATATATATATATATATATATATATATTCTAGTAATTTTTGGAAGGGAATTATTTCAAACTATAAATTCTCTATAAACTAATAGCAAAGAGACTTCAGATAAAATTGAAATAACATGGATATAACACTGCTTAAAAGGTGATGTTTCAAACTTATTCAAGAATTTTTACAAGACTGATTATGAATATATGGCTTTTATAATAAAAATTATTCATTAAATATTGTTTATAATTTTGCTAATTGATATTCATAGATCAACCAAAGAAGGAATTAGAACAATAGATTTATAAAGTGTTCTTGAAACCTTAAATGTTCATATTTATAATAGAAATATTTTAGTAAAGAAATAATTTAAAATTTCGGAAGGATTTAGAATATTTAAGGTCTGAATCCCAAAATCAGTCAGATTAAGGTGACTTAACAAAAAAATGCCCCTTAAAGAAATCAACAACTAGCCTAACCAGGTGGTGGCACAGTGGATAGAGCATTGGCCTGGGATGCTGAGGACCCAGGTTTGAGAGTCTGAGGTCACCAGCTTGAGTGCAAATTTACCCACTAATAGAAATTATGTTGCCTTCTTATTTTATGGATCCTAGCCTATGAATCCATAGCTAGTTCCTGAGGTAAGAATTGGTATAAATAGCCCTGGCCAGTTGGCTCAGCGGTAGAACGTCGGCCTGGCGTGCGGGGGACCCGGGTTCAATTCCCGGCCAGGGCACATAAGGAGAAGCGTCCATTTGCTTCTCTACTCCCCCCCCTCCTTCCTCTCTGTCTCTCTCTTCCCCTCCCGCAGCCAAGGCTCCATTGGAGCAAAGATGGCCCGGGCGCTGAGGATGGCTCCTTGGCCTCTGCCCCAGGCGCTAGAGTGGCTCTGGTCGCGGCAGAGCGACCCCCTGGAGGGGCAGAGCATCGCCCCCTGGTGGGCAGAGCGTTGCCCCTGGTGGGCGTGCCGGGTGGATCCCGGTCGGGTGCATGCGGGAGTCTGTCTGTCTCTCCCCGTTTCCAGCTTCAGAAAAAAAAAATACAAAAAAAAAAAAAAAAAGAATTGGTATAAATAAATGGGTAGAGATCAGTAATAAATTTGCAAACTAGGCATTGTCAGTCCTATTATGATGGTGGGAATAGGAAGTGATATACATATATGGTGTCAAATGTAGAGACTTGATATCACATAAAAAAGTGGTTTTACTGCCCTTGGGGCTATAGAAATAAAGTAATACGAACTGGCAGATGATTTTCAGAATAAATGATAAATATAAAAATGTAGAAAACTCCATAGAAGACAAGATCGGAATTCAGCAGAGAGATCCAGAAAGAAGGCATTGTCTGAGTTACGCTCTAAGAGATGATTGGAAACCATGTAAGTTGACAGGGCACGGAGATGCGGAGCACAGAGGATAAAGAACAGAGGCATTAACTGAATCCCGAGGAGCACACATGCTTAGGTGAGGAAAAAAAGATGCAACATGATAGCGGGACAAGAACTAAGAGTTCACAGGAGCCAAGAACTTACTGTATATATAATGAGTTGCCTTTGGCTAGTAGAAAATACATGCTTAGTTCTACACTTAAGCCTTTGTGGTAACTTACTGTCTTAAACTGGACAATCTGATCAGGAATGAAATTCTGTGGTTCCTTAGGAGGGTCATTAATTGTACCGGGTATTGGGACCATCTTTCTGAGTCATTTGAGAAATGATGAGTCCTGTGCTTTTTACAGTGCTGTATTAATTAAGCAATTATGATTTGTTTTCTGTTTTGTTTCTAAATAGTTAAACAGATAGATCAACACTCCAAGAAGAGCAGTTGATGAATGTAGACCCAAGAGAGAAAAATATCTGTTGAAAAAAAATATGAAAAAATGCAACTGGCCAGTGGAAGTGGGCGGTGCTTTGAGCAGTGGGCAGAGAGCTTTCTGCACGGAGCACTCCCTAACCCACTCCCCTCTCTCACCATCTGCCTTGGCACAGAGCGCTGGAAGAATAGCTCTCTATCCAACTCCTTTTCTTCATGAACAGAATCTTGAAAGTTAAATTGGCTTCTTTTATTATCTGCTCCTTGAATGGAAGCCAAACTGGCCATCCACTGGAGGTGACTAATAGTCAACACTCCCAACAATGGTCCAAACCTGTTTTCCAACAGAAACATATTATTAAAGGCAATGCATAAAGTGGTTTGTGTTTTTTTTTTAGATTCAGGGCTGCCAACAAACTTACATCTAAAAGGGTTTCAGAAGATGGATAATTGTAACAGTTTTAATTTTCAAAAGTTAGTTTGAATCTTTTAACTGGGTACCTTTTATTTCTTTCTTCTCAAGAAACACATTTACAAGAAATAGATTGGGGGGGTCTCTTTTTTAACAAAATTTTCTGGGCATCTTTTCTGGGGCCAAACCTTATTTTAAACATTGGAGATAGAGAAGTGCATAAGACAGACAGGGTCCCTACTCTGATTGGGCTCGTGTGTTGGAATTTTAAGGAAGAGAGAAATTAAGAAATACCTACCGATAATTATTGATAGTATTAAATGCTATGAAGAAAATTAAGCATAAAAAAGAGATATAGCCTGACCACGTGTGGCACAATGGATAGAATGTCAGTATGGGATGCTGAGGACCCAGGTTTGAAACCCCGAGATTACTGAATTGAATGCGAACTTATCCAGTTTGAGTGCAGGCTCACCAGCTTGAGCGTGGGATGACTGGCTAGAGCATGGGATCATAGACATGACCCCATGGTCACTGACTTGAGTTCAAGGTCACTGGCTTGAGCAAGGAGTCATTGGCTTGGCTAAAGCTCCCCAGTCAAGGCACATATGAGAAAGTAATCAATCAACAACTAAGGAACTGCAACAAAGAATTGACGCTTCTCATCTCTCTTCCTCCCTGTCTGTCTGTCCCTGTCTGTCCCTGTCTCTCTTTCTCAGTAAAAAAAGAGAGAGAAAGAGAGAGAGAGAGAGAGAGAGAGAGAGAAAATGGTTCAGGGGGGCTATTTTTGTAAATAATGACCTGCTTAAGTAACTAATATTTGAATTAAAATGTAAGCAAAGGAAATAAGCTTTCTGAACACTTGAGAGGACAACTGCAACCATAGGAAAAGCATCCGAAAGCCCTACGGTGACAAAAAGCAACAAAAATAAAAACATCCCGGCTGGATAAGTTGGCAGGACAAGAATGGGAAAGATGAAGTCAGTGGAGAAGGCGTGGGCCGAATCATTTAAAGCCTATGGACCATGAGAAGAAATTCAGATTTCACTTTACCAGGAAAGAGAACCCTTGAAGTGTCCCCAAGAAAGGAATGACACCCGTTGATTGACAGGAGGAAATGACCCAGTCTACCTGGTGGATTCATTACAGGAGAGCAGAGCCCTCGTTAGTTATTATTTCCCCATAACATCCAGGAATAAAGGGGCGGCTTTCCTGAACAAAAATGCAAGGAATGACAAATATCTCCATATTCAAGAGGTCAAGTAGCTCCGCCTATGGAAGATCTTCTTACTGAAAAGCAATCACTGACTGCCACTAGGCTGCTGATGAGGTCTCCACTAAGAGAAACACATGTCCTCGGTGCTTACAACTAAAAATATCTCCACTTCCTATTATTTTCGCTAGAAGCAATAACAATGTCCAAAGAGCTGCAGTTTTCACAGGAGTAATAGCGCACACGTTCTCAAGTAGATCTTTTGGAATGATTCAGAAATTATAGCCACGGTTTTATAGCAAAGAGAAATGGATATGGCAGCCCCATAAACAATAACGCACGGTGCGAGTAAAGATTAGCAACAGGAGCTGAATACCAAACACGCTTAAACCAGGACAGGTACCTGTGCGAAAGCTTCTGCTTCTTATCACTTGGCGCATTGAGTCCCTGTTTGTAAGAAAGTATCAGAAGAAGACAGTTGCTGCTGCAGTGGCAATAAATCTATCCAAGTTGCAGGCTTTGATCTCTCAGAATTTCTTTAACCAAAATATAAATCTCCACCTGATGTACCTGTGTTCACTGGGGGCACTTGAATAAGAATAAATGATTACATCAGAGAGACAATAGACATAATATCAACATTAATATATATATTCTTCCCTAGTAACTCTCTTAAGATAGGTAGGATATGCAAAAAATGCATTTTCTTCTGGTTTACGTTTATTGCACTAAAATTAATTGAGCAAACCCTTTGATGTAAGTAGTGAATGGGTCATTTGCTCTTGAACACGGCAGTACAACGGCACTTTACCAAAGTGGGGGAGGGGATTATGACAACATGAGACAGTAGCTCTGGAATGTCACGCTAACATTGAGGTTACTACTTAGATTAAAATGTCAGTTTCAATGATTTTGGAAAAAAAATTGAAAAGTATTTATTCCATTTAAATTGATCAGACTGATAATGCCAAAGGAAGTACACAACTTTCCTTTGGCAATGACTAGTCTGGTACAGAGAAAATCTATGAGTAATTTTTCACAGTTATCAGGGCCTCCTGGCTATATCGTACTGCAGGGGAGCACAGCCTGTTGGCTGGAATAGATAGGCCAAGGCCTCTCGGCTAGACGAATGTACTGCTCTGGGTTTTATTTGCAAGCTGAGCCCATAGATCAAAAAAGCGGCGTGTCTTTATGAAGCCAAAATTGGTCCTTGTTTTCCATCCTGAGACTGAGTCCTACTTTATGAGGACAGTTACTCTATAATTTGGTGTACCATATCCAAAAGTTCACATCTTTGCAGGTTTGTCAAAGTGGATAGGTCTTCGTTGTTACTCAAAACCAGGGTAGATCTAAGCTTTGGAAAGGTATAGAGATTACTTGCTCTATATAATACCCAGGTAGTGCTAGCTTTGTGCTACTTTCCATATATAAAATATTTAAAAGGGATATGAATCAAAAATCTATAACGAATGAAGTAGTCTTCCATGTTGGAGTGCACAAATTATTAATCTAGCTCAAAAAATAAAAGTTGAAATGGAATCTGGTCAAAGAATGTTTGCACAAAATGTTAATGAAATGTGGAAAATATTATTTACTAACTATTTAATAAAATAAGTACAATCATGAGGCACTCCTGAAAACTTGAATTATATGCATCAGTCCCCAGGGCATACGTTCCAAGATCTTCAGTGGATGTCTGCAACCAGCAATAGTACTGCACCCTACCTACTTGACAGGTTCTCGTTGGCATTTCTGAATCGCCAGTGTCACTCCTCTTGAACTTTGGGGCCATTATTAAGTAACATGAGGGTGACTCGATCATAAGCACTGCCATGCAGCAACAGTCGATCTGCTCACAAAGACGGCTACCGAGTGACTCACAGATGGGTAACACAGGCAGTGTGGACACGCTGGACAAAGAGATGATTCATGTCGCAAGAAGGACAGGGCAGGATGGCTCAAACTCCATCACATTACTCAGAACCGTGTACAATCTGAAACTTACTGTTCATTGCTGGCACTTTTCATTTAATATTTTCAGACCATGGTTGAAGGTGAAACCCTGCAGAAAGTGAAACTATGAACGGGGGTATGTGCGAGGGTGGGGGGAATTACTGTAATTTTCAAACAAAACCCAAGGTTTATTTTCTTTATTTAAAACATATGGAATAAATATTCATAACCATCTACTTGGCGTCTGAAAACTTTAAACCTGCCGCTCCCGTTCCACCTTCATATTACTTAAAAGCAAACATTCAGCCTTTGTCGTAATTGACAAATCTAAAGTGTTTGTAGCAAGCTCAAAGGACAATATTCAATTAATACTGATCGAAAAGGAAGTCCTGAGCCAGATGCTGTGAAAGAAGTTAAAAGGACAAGGAGTCGTCGATTTTGTCCTTGACCTAGAGCATAGCCAAGAAATATGTTCAAAGAATTACGACAGCAGATAGAGCGATGGCTGCCACTCCAGAGCTTAAAGGGAAAAGAAAAAGGGAGGAGTGGTGATGAGAAGGTTTAGTCAAGTAGGTGACATTATTGTAATGTAGTTTAAACAATAATAAATTAAATTACGCATGAAAAAAACCTAACTTGGGTTCAGCACAGTTATCCAAAGGGAAAAGAGTGGATATCTGGATTTTAAAGTAAAAATAGAACTTTAAATTATCAGTTCAATGCTTGCTTAATTAAAAGTATCTCAAAATCACCCTCAAAACACTCAGAAAATGATCCATCTACCTCTTCATTTTTCTCTTAAAACAATTAAACAGATTCTTTTTTTTTTTTTTTTTTGTATTTTTCTGAAGCTGGAAACGGGGAGAGACAGTCAGACAGACTCCCGCATGCGCCTGACGGGGATCCACCCGGCACGCCCACCAGGGGCGATGCTCTGCCCCTGGGGGGGGGGGGGTCGCTCTGCCGCGACCAGAGCCACTCTAGCGCCTGGGGCAGAGGCCAAGGAGCCATCCCCAGCACCTGGGCCATCTTTGCTCCAATGGAGCCTTGGCTGCGGGAGGGGAAGAGAGAGACAGAGAGGAAGGAGGGGGTGGGGGGTGGAGAAGTAAATGGGCGCTTCCCTTATGTGCCCTGGCCAGGAATCGAACCCGGGTTCCCCGCACGCCAGGCCGACGCTCTACCGCCGAGGCAACCGGCCAGGGCCCAGATTCTTATATTGCAAGTGCTATTATATTAGTTTTAAAACTTATTGAGTTGTTCTGTTTCCTATGCCCTACAGTTTTACTACTAATACAGTTTGTTTCCGTGAATTAGAATTAATAGCTCATCTAAAATACCATGTAGTTTATATTTTCCACTCTACCCTATCTGGCCATCAGCCTTACATTGAAGTTACTTCTCTATGTATTCGTTCCCTCCATTAGTTGCTGAGATGTCTAGTATCATGATTTTCACCTTTGAAATTTACATAACAATTATGTATAGTATATATGTCATCAATATTGACTAAATCAAACTGATAAAACGCACTAGTGAACATGCAGTGGTAAAAAGAGTACATTCAGATTTTTACATTTAAACTCATGTGTAAGTTGGAGGTGTCCTGATTATAGGAAGAATAAAAACCAGCTTGGAGTCCAGGTTATATGTAATATCAGAACTGAAGAATCCTTCTCGTATTCACTTAAATAAATTTTTAGAGACAGAATAAACACTTTTAAAAAAATACTCCAAACAAACCCAGATTCAATATTGTCTGTGCCTCTCTTATAAAACTTGGCCTCAGATCAATAAATATTTTATTGAGCATTTAACTATTATACACACCGTGTAGTAAAATAGACCCTGGGGAGCCGTCAGTGAGTAGAATGCAGAATCTAACCTCATAATAGGTGGGGAGACCACATTCTGAGCACATTCATGTGTTAGCTATTATTTCCACCAGGGCATTTGGCCCTTGAAGCTACGGAACGGGAGCTGGCTGACAGCGTTGTCTGGGAGGAATTTAATAGCTGTAGTTTTCTCCTCTTCTACCACCACATATCTCTTTGCGTCCCCTGAAATTACTTCTCGAAAGTGATTCATGAAGATTTGATAACTACTCCAGCAAGTTTATAAAAATAAATTATATAAGGACATTCTGAAGATTGCTATTCGAAGAGTGATTTATCACTTTTACTCACTCCCAAATAATTCACATCTCGTACTGCAAATAGCTGACCATGATTTTCTTGTCCTGGACTTCTGTAGTTAGTGAACACAAATAATTTAGCGATTTCACTTCTTCTAATATTTCTATGTTCTTAAATTTCCATCAATCATTTTCTTCATATTTTTCCTACCAACAGAAACACTTAAAAATATGAGATTAGTGTGTGGAGCAGTGCCTAAGAGAGGTACGTGAGACCCCATTCCTGTTGTTTTTGTTTGTTTGTTTGTTTGTTTTGAATTTTTTATTTAATTAATGTGTTTACATAGATTCTAGGGCCACCCCGAATGCATGCCCCTCCCCCCTGTCCCTCTCTCCCTTACCCCTTCCCTACAATGCCCTCCCCCCTTCCTTTCAGGTTTATCCCATCCTGTTCTTGGTGAGAGGCGTCTGCAGACCTATGTCAAACTAGTTACCAAGGTTTCATGAATACCACATAATGTTGTTTTAGATTCAACCCACTCTCCTGACTCGGTCCCATCCACTGAGTGCTGAATAACACCAGAGAGTTTCTTATAGATTTCTTATAGTTTCTTATAGATTCCCCTAACATTATAGGTCAGTGTTCAGTCTGACATGACTCAAATTTGTTAGATAATCAAAGTTTACCTGGTTAATGTTATTGACCTGTAGGCTGTATTTAAACAGGGCAGAGCTATAAAGGTTTAAAGACCAGTTGCCTTTTGCCACCAGAAATCTGAAAAAACATATGGGTATAATTGAATCCTTCTTTTGACTTGGGAATCCTGTTTTCCTGCACTTTTTGTTTCAAGTCTTTTTCTGAAAAGGGCACAAAACGACGCCTCCTGCTCCCTCCCTATCATTTTCTTCAGTCTTCACACCTTTTCTTTGCAGAAGTAAAGGTTGGATAATTCTTCGCAGAAGTAAATGTTGGAATATTCCCTTACAAACTGCTCCTTCATTCCTCCCAAGGCAAATATTCTATAGCAAGTCTTGGTGATTTCACATTTCTCCAGTTTTCTCCTTACTGACTTGGTCTTTTCTAACCCTCCTGCTCCCAGAAAATGGTGACCTCTCTCTTCTTCATTCATTTATCCAAACATCATGAGCTCCTATTTCAAGTCAGGAATTGTGCTAGTCCTGGGGTAAATGGGTGAATAAGACTTACGTAGTCCTATCCCATGCAAATTTCTATTGAGTTGTATACTTCTGATTAACAACGTAAACAATCGCTGAGAAAGGGTTTAGCAAAGGGTATTATTAGCATTATGGACTAGAGAAATTCAGTGAGTATTCTGACAAGAGGTAAGATGTGAACTGAAAAGATCTCAAGAAGTAGTTCTCGTATTTGAGTGTGCAATAAATGGGGCTTATTAAAAATACAGATTCCCGGTTTCTGTCCTTAGTGATTCTGATGTAGAAAATCTGATGGGGGCTTATTTATCTGCTTTTGTAGCCAGTTGTCCAACTGATTTTGATGCACAGATTTATGAACCAAACTGAGATCACTCTGCTTACCGGTGAGCTAAATATGAAGGATAAAAAGAGGTCGATCATGCTTACAATGGCAGTGAGAGGGTGGGGTAAGCAGCAGAGTAAAGATGAGAGAGAACGAGGTGGAATTATACAAAAGAGGAAGGATATTTGGTAGAACAAAGTCTGCTCCTCTTTATTGTTGTAGTAAAGACACATTGTATTGTAGAAGGGTTCAGGAAGACATCCAGTGACTTATTAAATTATTTTTGAGTACCTACTCTATACTAGCTTCATATTACCCACAGAATAGCACAGCAATGATCTGTGAGAACTGCTATGAGGGAGGTGGGGATGCATTTACCTTGATGGTAACCAAAGCATTGAGGCCTCTTACTTTCATGAATCCCTTCCAAGAACCTGCACTGGATCTGTATTCTTTACCTCAAAGAAAGGTCATAACATTCTAGAAGCTTCTGACACCATGAAACAGGGATTCAGGCTTAAGAACAATATGTTTGAAATAGATGTAAAGGTGAGAGAGGACCTACCTTTCTAGGAAATCAGGAGAGAACCAAAATACTAATGTTTGAGCTAAACCTTACACAAAGCAGTACATATTTTAGAGAGAAAAATATCTAGCATATAATGCTGGCAGGGTGACTAAAATGTGAAACATTCAGTAGTAGGGAGTGAGTTCTTGTGCCTAGAATACATATAGAGCCAAAATTAAGTAAGTAAGTAAATAAATAAATAGAATGACCACAGGAGAAACTGCCTGCATAATTGAAGAACAAATATGGCCCTGGCCAGTTGTCTCAGTGGTAGAGCATCCACCTCACGTGTGGATGTCCTGGGTTCAACTCCTGGTCAGGGCACATAGGAGAAGCGCCCATCTGCTTCTTCACCTCCCCCACCTCTTTCTTTCCCTCCCACAGCCATGGCTCAACTGGTTTGAGTGCATCACCCCAGGCATGAAGGATGGTTCCATGGAGCCTCAGCCTCAGGTGCTAAAAATGGCTCAGTTGTGAGCATGGCCCCAGAGGGGCAGAGCATTAGCTCCAGATAGGGGTTGCTGGGTGGATCCCAGTCAGAGTGCATGCGGGAGTCTATCTCTGTATCTTTCCTCCTCTCACTTGGAAAAAAAGGGGAAACGAAACAAAACAAAAAGAAATAACAATCAATGATAAAAGGCCTTTATATCAATGGGGGGTTTAAACTTTACAGAACAGGGATATTTAACAAAACACCTGAGAGGCCTTTATAAATACCAGGTCTATGCCATACGTGTTTTAATAGGTGTAGGGGAGCTTGAGAAGCACTACGTTGCATTCAGTTCCATGAAGGAGAAGAGCAAGGGAGTGGGAGGGAGAGTGGGGACTTATAACGTCTGTCTGCGGCAACGCCTCTCACGCAAGAACCGGAGGAGGCGCAGGGGGGAGCTAGGTGCACAGTGGCCTGAAGAGCATTCCAGGCAAGAGAGAACATACAGCCTGAGGACGGAAAGGTCCAGAAAGTGAAAGCAGACAACATGGGAGTGGGTGACAGTTAAGGAGGGGAGTGTGCCAGGCCACTGGGAGGAGGAGTAAGCAGTGGCCTGGCTACTCCATCTTCTGGGTCATGAGACAAAAAACTGACGATTTTACTCTAACCATAGAAGAGTTCTTGAGTGGTACTGTCTGGGAAAAATGGCATGGATCTGTTTGCACTTACACAATGTCACTGTGGCTGCTGTGTGAAGACTGGGTTGGAAATGGAGAAGGGAAGAATGTGATCCAGTCTCTTTAGAGGTCATTAGAGAGGTAGCTCAGACCAGGGTAATAGATTTCACAAGCAAAAGTGATGGTGTGTTTATTCATTTAATAAAGACTTGTTGAATGTCTAACCTGAGCAAGACACTGTGATTGTAACTATGACTTATTAAGCTACAGCATGGTAAGTATATATGTTGTTTATAATCATCAAAAAAATCTTATACCCTGTTTTCCATATGAGGAAAGCAGAACTTAGAGAACTCAAGTCTTGACTGAGTTTCAAGCAGCTGCTTTTTGCTGGAGTTAGAAGCCAGGCTGGTCACACTCTACAGTCAAGACCCAGTAAAGCAAGGTCAATAGAAAATAATTACATAAATAAAAATAATGGAGGACCTTGAACTTTTCAAACCTTTTATTATTTTTAAAAAATACATTGAACTTTTAGAAATATTTAGAATGCAAAATTCAGCCACTGGTTTAGGATGAAATTTAATAAAAACCAACATCCTATAAATCCAAGCCATACCGAGCATCTTATATCATAATGATAAATGATGAAAGTCTTCTGGACACAAACTTTGGTTGGAGGGATTTTAATCAAAATATGAATTATGATGGCAGCCAGAAGTGATAATTTTGTTCCAGTGGCAGGTAATCACCTGCCCCTTTCTTCATATTAACACATGATTACTTTTGTTGCTAGAACAAAACAATGTACGCAAATGATCCATTGCAGTAAAGACTCAGATATCAATCAAGAAGACTGGTAAACTGAGTATGACAGAGGAAAGAATCTCTGAGCTACAGAATCCATCAATAGAATCTTCAAAAACTAAAGAGAAGAGAGAACAAAGATTCAAAGATTTAAAAAAATTAAAAACAAAAACCAGACTATCCAAGAATCAGAGCCCCAATACAAAGAGTTCAACATAGGCCAAATCGGACTGCCAGAAGAAGAAAGAGAAAATAGTATAGAAGAAAAATACAAAACAATAAAGAGGAGAATTTTACCAAATTAATATCCAACACCGAACTACAGATGCAGGAAACTCAGAGTCTCTAACAAATAGTTTGGAAAAACTGGACATCTACATGGGGGGAATAAATGAATCTAGACATAGACCTTAAGCCTTTCACAAAATTTAATTCAAACTGGGTCATAAATGCAAATGTAAACACAAAACTATAAAATTCCCAAAAGATAACATAAGAAAAAATTTAGATGTCTTTGAGTATGGTGATGCCTTTTTAAAAGCAACATCAAAGACATGATCCATGAAAAAAATCATTGCTTAGCTGGACTTTATTAAAATTAAACATTTCTGCTCTGTTACAAAAACAGTACCAATAGAATTAAAAGGCAAGCCATAGACTGAGAGAAAATATTTGCAGGAGACACATCTGATGAAGGACTGCTATCCAAAATATACAAAGTACTCTTAAAGCTCAACAAAAAACAACTTGATTAAAAAATGGGCCAAAAATTAAAGCTCCACAAAAAAACAACTTGATTAAAAAATGGGCCAAATACCTTGACAGATACCTCATCAGAAATACATACAGACAGCAAATAAGCATATGAAAATAATGTACCATGCTATGTGTTATTATGAAAATGTAAATTAAAACAACAATGAGCCAAAACCCAGAACAATGACATTAGATGCTGTTCAGGGCGTAGAGCATCCAGAACTCCCATCCATTCCTAGTGGGAATGCAAAATGGTACAGTGACTTTGGAAGATGTTTTGGTGGTTTCATACAAAAATAAACTCTTACCATGTGATTCAGCAATCACTCCCCTTGAGATCTGCATAAAGGAGTTAAAGACGTAGGTCCACACAAGAATCTGCACATAGATATTTACAGCAGCATTATTCATCATTGCTAAAACTTGGAAGCAACTAGATGTCCTTCAGTAGGTGAATGGGTGAATAAACTATGATTCATCCAGATAAATACAATTCACCACTAGAAAAAATGAGCTATCAAACCCGGGCAATACAAGCTAACACTCACGCCAAACCCAAACAAAGAAAGACAAGCGGAGCGGCCATTTTACCCGGTCTCCTGGTCGGTGCGCAGTTAGTGGGCGAGAATTTCTTCCTAGGCCCCGAGAGTGGGTGCTCGTGTTGCCCCACAGAGAGGCAGGGTCAGAGGCCTTTCTGTGGGCCAAGGGCAGAGTCTCTGGGCAGCCCCAGCGCCCTGGGAAAGCCACGCACGGGAGGGAGTGAGAACTAATTCCAACGGTGGAGATTTTCCGTGCTGGAGGGTGTTTCACTCAGAGGGAACCGTGGCCTGCCTCATATCCTGGTTTGCGCGCGCAGATAAGGAGTGAGCGATTCCTCCGAGTGCCTCGGCAGTGCGCGCCCGTGTTATCGCACAGAGGGGCAGAGTCAGGGGCCTTTGTGTGGGCCAAAGCAGAATCTCGGGCCGCCCCAGCGCCTTGCAAAAGCCGCGCACGGGGACGGAGCGAGACTCAATTCCAACGCTGCAACTTTTCCCTGCGGTTGGGGGTTTCACTCAGAGCGTGAGACTGCTGGCCGGATATCCTGGTCGAAGACAGTGAGTGAGAGTTTCCTCCAAGCGTCCCGGAAGTGGGCGCCCACTCGTGTTACCGGACAGAGTGGCAGAGCCAGAGGTCTTTGAGTGGGCGGAAAGCCCGCCTGATTATGCTAGCAGCTCTGACTAACTGAGCCTTACCCAGAGCCCTGTGCTGAGTGGAAATAGAGTGGGGAGTTGCCAGCTCTTTGAGCCTCTTACTATCCAGGCAGAGGCAGCAGCAACCCCATAGCTGGATTATCAGGCTACTAATTGAGGAAGGAAAGACTAGGAGAAAGGCTCCAGGAACACGGACTCTCTCACTGTCGGAGCCTATAAATGCTAATGAGCTTCGACTGCCAATGAGACTAAAGCACAATACATGACATTGCCATAGAGACTTATCAACTGCAAACCTCTACCTGAGCGTGCCAAAGGGGTAGAACCCGGGGTACAGAGTCACCGACCAGGAAGAGGGAGAGAAAAGAAAAAGCAAGAAGATAACCTCTCAAAATCAAGAATAATCTGCAGACTTTATAACCTATCCCATTTTATTATATTTGTTCGTTTGTTTCTCTTATCTTCATTATTGATACTTTTTTTTCCTCCTCCAATTTGGCCAATTAACTCTCTACCGGTCTTACTCTCTCCTCTCCTTGAACTACACTACCCATAAGTGTTACATCTCCCATTATCTTTTCTCTTCTCTTCCTTTCTCTCTATGAGGGTTGCACTCCAAAACCCTTAACTCTCTCTCTCTCTCTCTCCTTTCTTTTTTCTTCTTTTAGTGGTTCCCTCTTTTATTCTCTCTCTCTCTTTCTTTTCTCCCTCTACATTAGTTTCTTCCTTTCTCCTTTACATCTCCTCTCATTCAAACCTCAATAACAAACAAATTATCTTATCTGGGACTCAAACTTATGTTTGTGGCATTTTGGGGTTTTTTTACTTCACCTTTTTAACTCACTAGCAGTGCTCCCATCCCTGGCTCTCCATATTATCTAGTTCTTGTTCCACTAAATACAACAGTAATTTTTTAATTTGTCCCCCCATTTTTCCGTTTTCCTCTTATTCCTCTCATCATAACTCTTAGACAACCAACACCTAAAAGCAAATCATTTTATTCTTGACCCAAATTTTTTCCTTATTTGCTTTTTGTGGGTCCATACGCTCTTTTATTTTTCTTCTTTCTTTTTTTTTCTTTTTTTCTTTTTTTTTTTTTGCCCCTTTATTACTTTTCCCCAATTCAGGCCCTCTATCACAGGCATTGTTTGTTATAATTCACAGTCCACCACAAGATTTTCTCAAGAAAGAGGGGAGAGGAGAGGAGAGGAAAAAAGGAGGGGGGGAATAATTTTCTTTTTTTTTAATTTTTATTTTATTTTTCTTTATTTCATTATTAATTTTTTTAAAAAAGACAACTCTTTTCGATTTTTTATTTTTTTATTATTTTTTTAACTTTTTATTCTTTATTAAATCTCATTAATACTATCAACAAAACCAACCTCAGATGCCATTAAGGAAGAGAAAATCAAATATCATGGATACAAAAGAAAGAGAGGTAACACAGCTAGATGAGGAAAAATCTATGGAGAAAAAATTTAATATATTGGAAACCTTGGAGCTAAATGACAGAGAATTCAAGATAGAAATCCTAAAAATCCTCCGAGATATACAAGAAAACACAGAAAGGCAATTTAGGGAGCTCAGAAAACAACTCAATGAACACAAAGAATATATGTCCAAGGAAATTGAAACTATAAAAACAAATCAAACAGAGATGAAAAACTCAATTCACGAGCTGAAAAACGAAGTAACAAGCTTAGCTAATAGAACAGGTCAGATAGAAGAGAGGATTAGTGAAATAGAAGACAAGCAACTTGAGGCACAACAGAGAGAAGAAGAAAGAGACTCAAAAATTAAAAAAAATGAGATAGCCCTACAAGAATTATCTGACTCCATCAAAAAGAATAACATAAGAATAATAGGTATATCAGAGGGAGAAGAGAGAGAAAATGGAATGGAGAACATACTCAAACAAATAATAGATTAGAACTTCCCAAGCCTGTGGAAAGAACTAAAGCCTCAAGTTCAAGAAGCAAACAGAACTCCAAGTTTTCTTAACCCCAACAAACCTACTCCAAGGCATATCATAATGAAATTGACACAAACCAACAGCAAAGAAAAAATTCTCAAGGCAGCCAGGGAAAAGAAGAATACAACATATAAAGGAAGGCCATTAGATTATCATCAGATTTCTCAGCAGAAACTCTACAACCCAGAAGAGAGTGGACCCCAATATTTAAAGTCCTGAAAGAGAGGAACTTTCAGCCACGAATACTATACCCATCAAAGCTATCCCTCAAATACGAAGGAGAAATAAAAACATTCACAGATACAGAAAAGATGAGGGAATTTATCATCAGAAAACCCCCACTCCAGGAATTACTAAAGGGGGTTCTCCAATCAGATACAAAGAACAAAAAAAAAAAAACAGAGCCACAAGTAAAAGCTCCAAGAAGAACACAATAAAACCAAATTTAAATTGTGACAACAACAAAAAGAAAGAGGGGGAGAAGATGGAGATTAATGGTAGCAAAGGACGATGGAGTGCAAAAGTACTCACAAAATAGTTCACTGCAATGAACAGGGTAGGGACCCTTTTCATTACTCAAAGGTAACCACCATTGAAAAAACCACCACAGAAGCACATGAGATAAAAAAGATAGCAACAGAGGAAAGATGTATGGAATACAACCAAATAAAAACAAAAGATAGAAAAACGAAAGAGAAGGATCAAACAAGACACAAAACTAACAGAAAGCAAGATATAAAATGGCAATAGGGAACTCACAAGTATCAATAATTACACTAAATGTAAACGGATTAAACTCACCAATAAAAAGGCAGAGTAGCAGAATGGATTAAAAAAGAAAATCCAACTGTATGCTGCCTACAGGAAACTCATCTAAGTAACAAGGATAAAAACAAATTCAAAGTGAAAGGCTGGAAAACAATACTCCAAGCAAATAACATCCAAAAAAAAAGCAGGTGTAGCAATACTCATATCGGATAATGCTGACTACAAGACAGGAAAAGTACTTAGAGACAAAAATGGCCATTTCATAATGGCTAAGGGGACACTGAATCAAGAAGACATAACAATTCTTAATATATATGCACCAAACCAAGGAGCACCAAAATATATAAGACAGCTACTTATTGATCTTAAAACAAAAACTGACAAAAATACAATCATACTTGGAGACCTCAATACACCGCTGACGGCTCTAGATCGGTCATCCAAACAGAGAATCAACAAAGACATAGTGGCCTTAAACAAAACACTAGAGCACCTGGATATGATAGACATCTACAGGACATTTCATCCCAAAGTGACTGAGTATACATTTTTCTCCAGTGTACATGGATCATTCTCAAGAATTGATCATATGTTGGGCCACAAAAACAACATCAGCAAATTCAGAAAAATTGAAGTTGTACCAAGCATATTTTCTGATCATAAAGCCTTGAAACTAGAATTCAACTGCAAAAAAGAGGAAAAAAATCCCACAGAAATGTGGAAACTAAACAACATACTTTTAAAAAATGAATGGGTCAAAGAAGAAATAAGTGCAGAGATCAAAAGATATATACAGACTAATGAAAATGACAATACGACATATCAGAATCTATGGGATGCAGCAAAAGCAGTGATAAGAGGGAAGTTCATATCGCTTCAGGCATATATGAACAAACAAGAGAGAGCCCAAGTGAACCACTTAACTTCCCACCTTAAGGAACTAGAAAAAGAAGAACAAAGACAACCCAAAACCAGCCGAAGAAAGGAGATAATAAAAATCAGAGCAGAAATAAATGAATTAGAGAACAGAAAAACTATAGAAAAAATTAATAGAACAAGGAGCTGGTTCTTTGAAAAGATCAACAAAATTGACAAACCCTTGGCAAGACTTACCAAGGAAAAAAGAGAAAGAACTCATATAAACAAAATCCAAAATGAAAGAGGAGAAATCACCACGGACACCGTAGATATACAAAGAATTATTGTAGAATACTATGAAAAACTTTATGCCACTAAATTCAACAACCTAGAAGAAATGGATAAATTCCTAGAAAAATATAACCTTCCTAGACTGAGTCAAGAAGAAGCAGAAAGCCTAAACAGACCTATCAGTAGAGAAGAAATAGAAAAAAAACATTAAAAACCTCCCCAAAAATAAAAGTCCAGGCCCTGACGGCTATACCAGCAAATTTTATCAAACATTCAAAGAAGACTTGGTTCCTATTCTACTCAATGTCTTCCAAAAAGTCTTTGAAGAAGAAGCAATACTTCCGAACACATTTTATGAGGCCAACATAACCCTCATACCAAAACCAGGCAAGGATGGCACAAAAAAAGAAAACTACAGACCAATATCTCTAATGAATAAAGATGCTAAAATACTAAACAAAATAATAGCAAATCGAATACAACAACATATTAAAAAAATAATACATCATGATCAAGTGGGATTCATCCCAGAATCTCAAGGATGGTTCAACATACGTAAAACGGTTAATGTAATACACCATATCAACAAAACAAAGAACAAAAACCACATGATCTTATCAATAGACACAGAAAAGGCTTTCGATAAAATACAACACAATTTTATGTTTAACACTCTCAACAAAATGGGTATAGAAGGAAAATATCTCAACATGATAAAGGCCATATATGATAAACCATCAGCTAACATCATATTAAATGGCACTAAACTGAAGGCTTTCCCCCTTAAATCAGGAACAAGACAGGGTTGTCCACTCTCTCCACTCTTATTTAATGTGGTACTAGAGGTTCTAGCCAGAGCAATCAGACAAGACAAAGAAATAAAAGGCATCCATATCGGAAAAGAAGAAGTAAAGGTATCACTTTTTGCAGATGATATGATCCTATACATCGAAAACCCCAAAGAATCCACAAAAAGACTACTAGAAACAATAAGCCAATACAGTAAGGTCGCAGGATACAAAATTAACATACAGAAGTCAATAGCCTTTCTATATGCCAACAATGAAACAACTGAGAAGGAACTCAAAAGAATAATCCCCTTCACGATTGCAACAAAAAAAATAAAATACTTAGGAATAAACATAACAAAGAATGTAAAGGACTTATATAATGAAAACTATAAACCATTGTTAAGGGAAATCGAAAAAGATATAATGAGATGGAAGAATATACCTTGTTCTTGGCTAGGAAGAATAAATATAATCAAGATGGCTATATTACCCAAAGCAATATACAAATTTAATGCAATTCCCATCAAACTTCCAATGACATTTTTTAAAGAAATAGAGCAAAAAATCATCAGATTTATATGGAACTATAAAAAACCCCGAATAGCCAAAGCAATCCTAAAGAAAAAGAATGAAGCTGGGGGCATTACAATACCTGACTTCAAACTCTATTATAGGGTCACGACAATCAAAACAGCATGGTATTGGCAGAAAAATAGACACTCAGACCAATGGAACAGAATAGAAAGTCCAGAAATAAAACCACATATATATGGTCAAATAATTTTTGATAAAGGGGCCAACAACACACAATGGAGAAAAGAAAGCCTCTTCAATAAATGGTGCTGGGAAAACTGGAAAGCCACATGCAAAAGAATGAAACTAGACTACAGTCTCTCCCCCTGTACAAAAATTAACTCAAAATGGATCAAAGATCTAAACATAAGACCTGAAACAATTAAGTACATAGAAGAAGACATAGGTACTCAACGCATGGACCTGGGTTTTAAAGAGCATTTTATGAATTTGACTCCAATGGCAAGAGAAGTGAAGGCAAAAATTAATGAATGGGACTACATCAGACTAAGAAGTTTTTGCTCAGCAAGAGAAACTGATAACAAAATAAACAGAAAGCCAACTAAATGGGAAATGATATTTTCAAACAACAGCTCAGATAAGGGCCTAATATCCAAAATATACAAAGAACTCATAAAACTCAACAACAAACAAACAAACAATCCAATAAAAAAATGGGAAGAGGATATGAATAGACACTTCTCCCAGGAAGAAATACAAATGGCCAACAGATATATGAAAAGATGCTCATCTTCTTTAGCTATTAGAGAAATGCAAATCAAAACGGCAATGAGATACCACCTCACACCTGTTCGATTAGCTGTTATTAGCAAGTCAGGTAATAGCAAATGTTGGAGAGGCTGTGGAGAAAAAGGAACCCTCATACACTGTTGGTGGGAATGTAAAGTAGTACAACCATTATGGAAGAAAGTATGGTGGTTCCTCAAAAAACTGAAAATAGAACTACCTTATGACCCAGCAATCCCTCTACTTTTGGTATATATCCCAAAAACTCAGAAACATTGGTACGTAAAGACACATGCAGCCCCATGTTTATTGCAGCATTGTTCACAGTGGCCAGGACATGGAAACAACCAAAAAGCCCATCAATAGATGACTGGATAAAGAAGATGTGGCACATATACACTATGGAATACTACTCAGCCATAAGAAATGATGACATCGGAACATTTACAGCAAAATGGTGGGATCTTGATAACATGATACGAAGCGAAATAAGTAAATCAGAAAAAAACAGGAACTGTATTATTCCATACGTAGGTGGGACATAATAGTGAAACTAAGAGACATTGATAAGAGTGTGGTGGTTACGGGGGGGAGGGGGGAATGGGAGAGGGATAGGGGGTGGGGAGGGGCACAAAGAAAACAAGATAGAAGGTGACAGAGGACAATCTGACTTTGGGTGACGGGTATGCAACATAATTGAACGACAAGATAACCTGGACTTGTTATCTTTGAATATATGCATCCTGATTTATTGATGTCACCTCATTAAAAAAATAAAATTATTAAAAAAAAATGAGCTATCAAGTCACGAAAATGTGGATGGAACTTAAATGCATATTATTAAATAAAATAAGCCAATCTGCCAAGCCTACATACTGTTTTCCTTCAACTGTAGGACATTCTGAAAAAGGCAAAACTATAGAGACAATAAAAAGATCTGTGGTTGCCAGGGGCGGGAGGAGGAAGAGGTGAACAGGTCCTGCACAGAGGGTTTTTAGGGCAGTAAAGTATTCTGTATGATATAATAATGGACATTGGTCCACACCCATAGAATACATCACAGTGAGTGAACGCTAAGGGAAACTATGGCGTCTGGGGGATTATGATGTGTCAGTGAAGGTGCATCCTCAGTAAAAAAAGGACCGTTCTGGTGAGTGATGTTGACAGTGGGGGAGGCTATGCATTTCTGGGGCATGGAGTCTATGGAAAAAGCTCTGCACCCTTTTCTCAATTTTATTGTAAACCTAAAAGTGCTCTGAATATTAAGGTTTTAAAAAGGGTGCTCATCCTCATACAAAAAATCTTAGCAGTCATTCAAAGGATTATAAAGGGCCAAATATTTCCATGAAAAATTGCTCAATATCTTTCATTATGAAGGAAATGCAAATTTAAACCACATGGAGATATACAAAACACAGAGAAAAGTGAGTGACACCTAACACAGCAACTGGAAATCTCATGTATTCTCGGTGATCGTGCAAAATGGTAGCATCAATTTGTAAAGAAAGTTGTATTGTAAAACTGCTCCAAAAACCTGCAATTCCACCTCCACTTATTTCATAAAGAGAAGTAAAAATATGTTGTTCACAAAAAAAATCCTACAAAAATATTCATAATTGCCAATTTTTTAAAATTGATGCTTCATAGCAAATTATTTCATAAATCCATATCTATTATTTTTGATAAGCAGAATAGTAGAAAATACTATTTATATCTAAGCCAAATAGTATTCTTTGTATGTTATTAGATAACACATCACAAGTTATTAAAATATAAAAAATATAAAGTCTCAGTAATTGATTGTATTACTTATTCATTGTATAGGTTATTTTCTACCATTTTTTCTTGATTATATCAAGACATGGAAAGATATTTAATTTTAAAAAATCATAAATTACATTTTAGATTAAAAGGTAAAGGAATTTTAAAGACCCTCTAATTCAACCCCTCAATTACAAAACAGAAAAAAATAATAATATTCAAAAAACTAAGTTACTTCCTGACCGGGCAGTGGCACATTGGATAGAGGGTTGGACTGGGATGCAGAAGACCCAGGTTCAAGTCCCTGAGGTTGCCAGCTTGAGTGTGGGCTCATCTGGTTTGAGCAAAGCTCATCAGCTTGGACCTAAGGTCGCTGGTTAGAGCAAGGGGTTACTCAGTCTGCTGAAGGCCCATGGTCAAGGCACATATAAGAAAAAAAAATCAATGAACAACTAAAGTGTCACAACGAAAAACTGATGATTGATGCTTCTCATCTCTCTCCATTCCTGTCTGTCTGTCCCTATCTATCCATCTCTCTGACACTCTCTCTCTGTCTCTGTAAAAAATAAATAAAAAAAATTAAGTGACTTATTTATATCATCGGGGGGAAAAATTGAATACAGCTAGTGCTCAACTTATGACCACGATTGGTTCCGACAGACCGGTCTTAACACGATTTGGTCGTAAGTTGAGTAGGCTATATGTACAGTACTGTGAAATGATGTTATAAAAATCTTTAAGTCATATTTTATCATAATTTTCTTTCATTATTGTTATATATTATAATTTTCTTTGTTCATTTTATGCCATTTGTATCATCTCTACACCATTTTGTTTCTTATTTTTACATTCATCAGGTTTAAGTAAAACACTGCATTACCCAGTACAACTGGTTTAATATTTGCAAAGACAATTTCCTCTTGGTAGACATCTTGGGAGGGGTTTGATGAAAAATATCCAAGACACAAAACACGAATTGCTGTACCGAGTCTGGGATAACAGTTGAAATGGTGCACATGGAGATGGTAGTGCTGCTGGAAGCTGGTCCGCACTATCCTATGCCCAGCTGGGCAACGCTTGCGCTGCCAGACACGGAGCAGTCGTGGCTAGCGATTGTGGTCATAAAGTCGAATGGTCGTAAGTTGCATAGGTCATAAGTTGATCAATATTTGTACAATATATAACAAGGTATAGATATCAATAAATAGCCATTGAACTTTTTAAGCTAAACCATTATATTTATTTTCATAGAGCATAATACAGTACTATAAATATTTTGTTTTTCAATATATGCCTGTTGATGTTATGATAAATCAGTTGGCTTTCTTCCATGTACAAGAACAAAGACATGTAGAATATGGTCATAAACTATAGCACTAAATGATTATTTAACCACTAGTCACACAACTTGCTATTCAAAATTCTAGTCTTCCTTACGTTTCCATTCATAATAAAATATATTAGCAATTCTGATTTCTGATATTTTTTCAACTTTATGGAGGTATAATTGACAAATAAAAATTCTGTAGACTTAATGTGTACAAATTAATGCTTTGATGTATGTATACATTGTGAAATAATCACCATACTCAAGCTAATTAATATATCCATCACCTTACACACTTACCATAGTGTGTGTGTGTGTGTGTGCACGCACGTGTGTGGTGAGAACTCTTAAGATGGACCCTCTAAGCAAATGTCAAGTAGACAATACAGTGTTAACTACTGCCACCATGCTATACATTGTCTATAGATCTTATTAGTCTTGCATCACAGAAACTGACCAATATTCCTTTAGTAATTAAATTACATGACCTCTAATACTGTTAGAATTACATGACCTCTAATACTGTTAGAATTGGAAAATTCTATTTATAAAAATAATGCAGCAATCTGGTAAAGTAAAACTAATTATTTTGCAGATAGCAAGTATATTGATAATTGTCATCCATTTCAATTTAGATGTTCCTGAACAAGTGTTGTTTTGTTGCAAAAAGTCTACAGTATGATGCCAACCACAAAGATCAGCTGCACTCACAGGGTAGTTTGAGCTAGGCTGTGAAACTGACAAGGCTTGCATTAAAAAGTCTGAAATGCAGCCCCTGCAACCAGAAGGTACTTAGACTTTCTGTATTTTACTCTCTATTCACAAACATTTTCCGGCATCCTCTGAATATAGCTAAAACAATTTGACTGTCATTTTATATCGAAGTCCTTAAGAGTCAACAACAAGATATCACATGTTTTTTTATTGTGGTGGCCCAGTGAATATTTGAAGCACAGTTCTCTGGATCTCTTTCTTTATACACTGTCCTAGAAATGGATTTTCTCTATGTCAGACCCTTAGGAAATGTCTGCGTCTCTTTGGGCTGTTATAACAAAATACCAGAGAGGGGGTGGCTGATAAGCAGCAGAGAAATTTATTTCTCAGCATTCTGGAGGACTTCCTCAAACCTCCAAATCTGCCCCATTTGAAAATTCAGAAACACTTCTGTCAGGTGATAGACTTTGTTTGTTTTTTAATCACTTTGAATAAAATGAAAACATTTCTCATAAATATTTAGATAATAAGATTTGAGTATTTTTTATTTTATAATTTCTCTTGATATAAGATATCAAAGATATTCCTCACCATGGGGAAATTATATTAATTTAAATAATCTTTTATGTAATTTTTTCAATGTGCATGGGGTTTTAATTTAATTAATAGAGATCTAAAGGACACAAGATGTTTATATCAATATTTTTCTTTCAACTGGGTATGTTGTACTCTATTCTAGTGGCTCATAAGCCAATACCATCATCTAATTCTTCAAAATGTAAAACATTTAGAAAACAGAAGAAGGCTTATAGGAGTTTTATACTCTTTTTTAGGCGATTAATTTTAAACATGTTCTTCACCTTAAGAAAACTTCAAGATATTCTAACATTACAAACTGAATTGTATATCACAAAGGTTTAGATAAAGGGACAAGTAAATTGTTACAACCTCTCATCATGAAATAAGAGGCAGTCTTATTAAGATCCAAAGAAGGAAAACCCGATTTTTAGTGGTGGAAAAGTAGCGAGGGAGAGCTCAGAGGGGAATGACGAGCAGGCCATGTGGAGGGGAGAAGTATAACGGGCCTGAGAGGGAATCATTTCAGGGAGGTGGGGAGGAAAGCAGAATGAGAACATCAGAGAATTGGAATGCCAGTCCAAGTACTTTAGAATCTGATGTTAGAGAAGTGCCGGTCTCCGAGCTTAGAAGAGGCTTGATGAAAGCATCTGTGGGCAGAGGATCTGTTGGATGACCCAACCAATGCAGAGCTAGGATTGGCTCTGCTTGGGATGACTGATGATTGCTGAGCCGCCTACAAAAGATGGATAACATGATATCTCACTATGGTACTGGGATGTTTAAATGAGATGATGATGTTTATTTGTACACCTGGGCTGTGCTATAATCAGTTTCTATTTATCTTCTCTCCAGTGACCTCTTTGGCAAGCTCTAGGCATTATGAATAATGCAATCAGAACATAAATTCTGTCACTTGGGCTCATCAGAGCTTATGAACACGGTACGGACAGTGTGCTCTTTCCACAGCCATTGTGTAATAAAAACTATACTGACCAAACTATTTCTAAAGACACAGTAAAAAGTCCGTACTGTAACCTGCCAACTCAGTTTCAGGAAAAACTACTGAGTGAAATTTTATGTGTAGACAGAATATCTATTCAGGGTTTTAATATCATGATGGTGAGGATAAATTCTAAATTATGAATAATGATTAATAATCCCACAAGCCACTCCGATGTTCGGTATGGTCACGCTACTCTAGTCTCTAAAGATGTTGTACTGATTGGTAATGTTTTCAATTTTGGCAGTTGTTCTGGATTTTGGTTGTGTTGTTGTCTTTAATTTAATTTCTAAGTAAAATCATTTGCATGATTCAAAGATCAAAACATTATTTCAAAGCAATATTCAGAGAAGTCTTGATTCCATTCCAAGCTCATCTACTCTGTTCCTACCAATCATTTTCATTGATCCCTTGTTTATCATATCCAGGTGTCAGTCTAGTTTTGTATACGTTCTTACTCCTCGTCTTTTTCTTACACACTATGCACAAGACCTGCGCCCCTTCTTTGATCACTCACAAATACGTCCTCCGATCAGATTGCTACAATAGAACACTTTTTCCATTCCTTGAGTGTGCGTGGTGTACGTGTGTCTGTGTGTGCACCCTACCTTGATAGACATTCATTTTATTTCTCAATCTTTTATATTTACAAATAATGTCACACTAAAAAAAATAACTTGCACACGTTTTTCATACTTTTGGAGGTGAATCTTTCAGCTGTACTTATAGAGATGGGATTGCCGAGACAAGGCGTAAACAGTGACAAGCTTCCTGCCTATGACCAAAGTGACCCCTTATACAGCTTTCATTCATTTGCACCCCAACCCATAATACACCAGCGTGCCAGCAGAGTGTTTTCAAAGTCTCTGATTTTTTTGCCAATCTCCTATGTGAAAATAATATTCAATTCTAAAAGTTTTCTAACTATAGCAAATTAACAAGCATTGCTGAAGGAAAAGTAACTTGTTCTGCATTTTATAGTTTTAGAAATGCTCTGTTATTTAGAAATAGCTCTTTAATGTACTCAATTTGCAGAACAACTTTTAAAGAACCAGTAACAGGCATGACGGTGTCGGTTCGTTTGCCAGCCACGGAGAGAGCTGAATCTTTGTGCGGCCAAAGGGAAGATGTAAAAAGCAAACCTTCCCCGGCACTTGGAACTGAGGAGCAGAGTGATTTCCACAGAATCTGCACATAACATGGCTGCATATGCTCTATCCAAGCCGTATTGTTCCAAATGAAGCATGTAAACGCTTCTTTCATCTTCATAAATAAAGTGAGTTTGATTCTCTTCTAAATTAATTGTCATTAACCAAGAAATAAAAAACACTGATTTGTTTCTTTTCATGGAACAACGGGGTTTAATCTAGATTTTCTGATTAATTTGGTATTTTATTTTGTCATAATAATTCAATTTATGTAGCTTTTCTGTCCATCCCTTGAAGGTATGTTTTTATCGTCCATGAAAATCCAAAATAAAAAGGAAAACTATTTCAATATTCATTTTTCCCCCACAGGGATGATTGTTCTACTTTGCTGCAGAGAACTGTTCAGAACTGGCATTTTCAATGCTGTTGAACCTCCAGGGAGAAACTTTCCATTTTTTTCTCACCAGTACTTTTCGTTGCTCACAAAATAAATAAAAATCAACTCAAACTACTTATTGCTGTCACTAATATTGATTATCCAGTTATCCGAACAACAAAGTAAAGGTAGGTTTTTTTTAATACTATGTCATGCTAGAAAAAGTAATTGTTGTGAACTATATTGTTGTGAATAAGGGACCATTATCTTCCCGATGGCATTTATTTCCATTTTTAATTTTTTTATTTAATTTATTGGGGTGACTTTGGTTAATAAAATGATACAGATTTCAGGGGCACAATTCTATAATGCACCCTTTGAATATTGCCATGTCTGCTGGGCACCCAGGTCAAGTCTCCCTCCATCACCCTTCTCCTCCCTGTCCCCTCCTCCAGCCCCCCACCCACCCCTCCCTCCATCACCCTTTCTCCTCCCTGTCCCCTCCGCCAGCCCCCCACCCACCCCTCCCTCCATCACCCTTTCTCCTCCCTGTCCCCTCCGCCAGCCCCCCACCCACCCCTCCCTCCATCACCCTTTCTCCTCCCTGTCCCCTCCGCCAGCCCCCCACCCACCCCTCCCTCCATCACCCTTTCTCCTCCCGGTCCCCTCCGCCAGCCCCCCCGCCCCTCTCCCTCCTGCAATCCCCACCCCGTTTTCTTGTTGTCTGTAACTTTTCTTTGCTTCATCCCTTCATCTTTTTTAAGGGTTTTAGGTTGGGGGGCTGGATGAAAAAGGTCTAGATTGTGTTTAGAACAAGAGTACTTTGGTGTCAAATTATTTTATTTCTAGTGTGTAGCTTCAGTCTCACCTTTTTCCTACAGAGAACTGGGGCTCACTAAAAGAGTACCTTCATGACCATCAGTAACTTTTTAATGGTGAAACAATATTAAGACTAATATATGCTTTATATTAATAGTTATAACTGCATTCATTTGTCATAAATTCTCTAACTTGTAAATAAGGTACATTCTAATGTTGCTTTAGTTTATATAGATCAGGGGTCGGGAACCTATGGCTCGTGAGCCAGATGTGGCTCTCTTGATGGCCGCATCTGGCTCGCAGACAAATCTTTAATAAAAATAATAATGTTAAAAATATAAAACATTCTCATGTATTACAATCCATTCATTTCCTACCGCTCATGTTCATGGTTGCAGGTGGCTGGAGCCAATCACAGGTGTCCTCTAGGACAACACCAAATTTTTATTGGATAATGTGTAACATACACGGGTCATTGTATGGCTCTCACGGAATTACATTTTAAAATATATGGCGTTCATGACCCTCTCAGCCAAAAAGTTTCCTGACCCTTGTTATAGATGAACCCAACTTATTTAGATTATACTGTAATTAAACTTTTGTGTTTGAATCTAAAAGTAAAATATACCAGGAGAAAATTTTTGAAAAGACACATTGTTGCTTTATAGCAGTGGCCCCCAACCTCCAGGCCATGGACCGGTACTGGTCTGTGGGCCATTTGGTACCGGTCCGCAGAAAAAGAATAAATAACTTACATTATTTCCCTTTTATTTATATTTAAGTCTGAACGATATTTTATTTTTTTTAAATGATCAGATTCCCTCTGTTATATCTGTCTAAGACTCACTCTTGATGATGGTCTCCTAAGTTCGACAATTATATTTAAAAATACCACAGTTTTTATGCTGGTCGCATAATTTTATTTTGTGCATTTATCCATCCCACCCTAAAGGCCGGTCCGTGAAAATATTTTCTGACATTAAACTGGTACTTGGCCCAAAAAAGGTTGGGGACCACTGCTTTATAGGTTATTCACAAGAAGTAATAGATATAAGTTATTTTTCATAACTAAAAATGGAGGGGAAGCAGAAAAGCAGGTGGGTGAGGCCAAAATGGTATTTCCAAAGACTAAATATTATGTGCGCATTTTTCAAAGATCTAGACAGAATACTGATAACAATAAAACATCCAAATTTAGCCTGACACAGTCATATCCTTTCGATATCTCTATCCTCCCAGGGGTTGGGGTTTCTGAGCTGCACTGAGCCGAGCTCTCAGACTCAAGAACGTGCCTTCCTCCGCCTTCCACCACTTATCAAATTTATGAGGAACGACTGTGCCCTGGGCATGAGGTTTACATCTGAACTGTCTAGTTTCCTAACCTCATCTACATGCATGACTTCAGTCCCCCAGAGGGCTACAAATAAATACTTTCTTTTAAAGTTTAGATCCAGAAGCATCCTTCCACCCCCTTTTCAGGATTTTCCCACTTGAGTGTTACCTTAGCTTTCTGCTCTAGTCGCTGTGACACACTTTCTGTCACGGGACAGTGAAGACACAGCTTATTCTCCGTTCTTAGGTTACACCAGGCACAGTGGTGTCTTCTTGGTTTGATTTCAATTCCTTCTGCTTAAAATCCTCCTTCTGCTTCCTTTTCTCTCTCCTTGCATGTAGGTACGGCCAGGAGATCAGTCCCAGTCGGTGTCACCAGTAATGAGGAGCATCCTGTCTGTATTTAGCTGGTTGTGAAGAGGTTGTGCCTTCCCCATACTCTCTAATCTTCTTCTAGGTGGATGCAGAGACTGTGGAGGCCCTAGAAGTGCCAAGAAGGAAGGAGGAGAAAGAAACTCAGGTCCCAGAGTCACTATGAATAGCACAACTGCCCATGATTACGAACACCCCCACTGGACTCTCACCTGGGTGCTGAAGAGTGTCTATTAGCAAATCCTTGCCATTTTGGAGTTGATTTGTTATAAGAATTGTAAACCATAGATACAGATCCTAGGAAAAGAGGGAATCATTCTACTGGGCAACTTGTCTTTAATATTCTCTTTTGTTTTTGTTCATTAAGAGAAAATATTTGCTAAACACTAATTTTCATTAGAATACAATGCGAAGTTCACTATGAATGTGACTGTGATCCTTGTGTGACACTTGTTCTTAGGAAACTTTAAATTCAATATCATCATAGTTTTCACTAAGTGATAAAGAGAATTTTCTTGTTAACTTCTTGTCTTCTCTAATGTGCTATGTGTATCAAGAAGCAAGTATGCGTGAAGTTTCTAACTGTATGTTATGCAGATTAAAAAAAAATCCCTGCCAAATATTTTTCAAAAATATTATAAGACCCTGCTATGTGTAATGTACTACACAAGTCACCATAGACACTTTATATATCTCTACATTCTATAAGTTTAAAAAATATAATGATAAGCTAAGAAGCTACACCGTTCTCTTCTTCAATTTTGAAGGAATACTTTGGTTATATGAAAAAGAAATTTGGTTTTTCTCAATATCAGATAGTTAAAAACTAACAGGGAAATCAATTAGATAACAAGAGCAAAAGAAAACAATTAAAATTCTATAACAAGATCTTAACTAAATATATTTTTATAATGATAAAAAGGCTTTTTAGCAACTAAAATAATGCTTCTGTGAAGAGGCAAAAATAGGGTCTATAAACCAAAAATTCAATTTAAAAAATAAATATTCTAAGAACCACTGTTCTCCTGGACTAATAGGGCACCAGAATGAAATTCACAAGACTCTATTTGGAATTTTAATTCTATTTATGCTATTATGGGCCAACAGCCTCACTAAATCCAGGCTGTGTATTATATTGTTATCTAAATATAGCATAAAATTGCTGTGAATAATGGGGGGAGGGTGCCTTAGAGACAATCCCCAGATTAGCCCAGGAAAGTACCATAAGACAGCAGAGTTTTCCCTGATTTTCAAAGTAGTTCTATGAAACAGATTATGTATATGCTGTCATGTAACAGCAAGAACCTCTTTTTCACATAGGAACCCTGAACTCTTTCTATAGAAATCGGGCTGCAGTTAATTAAAATACTCAGATCTGCCCAAGAGCAAGCACATGTGCAAATCCCATATAGAATCCCATCCCGTGATGCAGATTAACAACTAAACTCAAATTTTCCGCTATATTTTTCACCTTAATTCACTTAGCGCATTGTTTAACTCAAACACTCAAGGAAAGCAACGCTGAGAGAAAACATTTTTATGGTGCACTAAAACGAAACAGATGTTTCATCCAAAATGACACTTCTTCAGTGAGTGTTCACTTTCCCACTTACTCAGTAATTAAGATTTATTATTTATCGAAAGGATATTAAAAAAATTAAAAAAAAAAACTTGGCTTAACCTTGAGCTCTAAATGAAAATCTGAAATTGTCTGAAACAGTGACGTCTTCTAGCATAAGACCTTCTTCTGTTCTGGTTGTGGGTAGACTTTGCCACATTTAAATTCATCATTCTGAAACCGCACACTAAGCTTGCCCATGCTGCGGGCCAAGAGATAATGGCCTCTCTTCAGCATGAAAAGTTGCATTCCTAAATGACACCACATAGTATATTCATATAAATTTAACAAAACAACACAATCCCATTTCTCTTTGTTAATGTGTGACTCTAATCATCTGTATGTATTCTTTTTCTGGTTTGGTTTTGGCTATGCAAAGTTCTCCTAAATGATGGCCTTAATTCCCTCTTGCATTTATACAGAGATTGCTATTTATTTAACCAGGTAAACATTGAAAATATTCAATATATAAAGATATATAAAATAAATATACATACTTACAAAAAGAGTAACTCTGAAAACAATTATTTTCTTTCACATTTTTTATTAATAGTTGAAACCAGATAAAAATAAAAATATCAATTTGAGCATTTATAATAAAGATAGCTGGTCAAGAAACTAAGATTAGAAAAAAATGAGGAATTAAGGACTCCATTACTCTCCTGAATACTAATATTTTTTCAATGGTTAGCTCTAATCAATATTTCTAAAATCTAACATTCAATATAAAAACATTGTTGAAAATTATTCTTTTAATAATTTTATTAATTAAACCTTTTGTATGCGTGTGTGTGAATACATATTATTTTTTCTTTTGATAGTCCAAAGTCCAAAACTGTAACTAAAGTCTTACCTTCACCTACTGATAAGATATATTATCCAGGTAATAACACCAGAAAGAAAGAGGCACTCAAATTTACTCTATCAATTAGTCATTTGATTTCTAAGCTCATTCATGTAGCAATATATGTAATTATTTGATATTTGTTATATTCAAATTTGCATTATTAAATGTTACTGTGATTGGGCAGTGTATTATTCTTCTTAATTCAAAGATAACGATTCTGTTTATATTTTTTGTTCTTAGAATATCTTCTTAATTTAAATTCTCTGCATTGTGGCTTGGTCTTACACATTTATGATAACTGAACCTTCCAGGTACTACAGAACAAAAATAAAGATCACATTCTCGTTTTCTTTTTTGGTCACCAAATTGTTTCTTTCTAATCCACCACTCTATTCAGTATTATTTTTACTATTATTTTATTATTATTATTATTATTATTATTTATTTGCTTAAAATAACAAAACTGTATTCTTTCCATTTTTGGAGGTCAGAAATCCAAAATTAAGCTGTCTGCAGGGTTGATTCCTTCTGAGGCTCTGAGGGAAAGTTGTTCTATGTCTCTCTGAGAACTTCTGGTGTCTACTGGAAGCCCTTGGCATTCCTTGTTTATGGTGTCATGCCCCCATTCTCTGCTTGTCTTCATTCACATGGTCCTCTGCCCTGTGTGCTGTGCCTTTTCCCCTTCTGTTCCTTATAATGACCCTCATCATTGGATGTAGGACCCACCCTCTTCCATCATGATACCATCTTGTCTTAAAATTTTTTATTGACTCTTTTGGGGTGACATTGGTTAATAAAATTATACAGGTTTGAGTTGCACAATTCTATAATCCGTCATCTGTGTATTGCATTGTGTGTCACCACCCCAAGTCAAGTCTCCTTCCATCACCATCTGTCCCCCCTCCATCTACTTTCCCCACCTTGATCTGATGACAGTGTCTCTGACAGAGACTGATAACTGTTCAACAATATTTATTTTCCCATTCTTTGTGAGCACACAGATAGACTACATTTTCAAGTCTCTTCTTGCAGTTAGGTGAGGCCTTATGACCAATCTAACCAGCAGAATGTAAATAGGCAATGGGGTCGTCAAGATAGCAGCCAGCACGGCTCTTCCACATCCACATCCTCATTTCCGCTAGTTAGGACAAGAATGAGCAAGATTGCGGAGGTGTCTGACCTGGATGGCTGAATACCATGTGTGGCCGAGTTCCTGCCTACCTGAAACAGGAAACTCTCATCTTGTTTAAATCACTAAATTACTCTCACTTCTCATGCTGGAGAAGGCTAGCTACCCTAACCAATATAAAGCTCACAAGTCTGGTGTTACCGCAATCCACACATAGGAAACAGATGGTAAGTGAGTAAATGTAAAAACCTGATAATCCTTTTATGCCATGATAAACCTTTTATAAACTAGTTATGTGGGATAAATTAGAAAGGACCCTATTGGCTTCCAAGAGATCTTGTATTTTGAGAATTTTCAGTTAGAAAGGGTAAAAATATTGGTGGTAGAGACTAATACTGGCTACTTTTTTTTAAGAAATAGGAGATATAATTGAAGGCATGCAAAATATGGTTGTTTTGCAATGAGAAATGATGAGAAATAGAGTTCAAAAATTGACTCCCTATCTTAGAAGATGAACCAATTACTCTGTATCCCTAAAAAACAGGAAATAAGTCTGAAAAAGGTTAAAAAAAAACCAACAACAAAGGCTCATTAAGACTTGGCCAAACAGAAGGACCACTCTGCGCAATGAGTAAGCATGCTGCCTTCCCACCCAAGTTTATGGTTTCTGATGTCCTCAACACAGCTTCCACTTAGCTCAAAAGGCTGTGCTTGCAGCACAGAAGCAAAAGGATATAAAAAATATTGAGAAATATGTATCTCAAATTAGGTCCTCCAGAACAGACTATGATATTAGAGGGGTGACAGAGAGAGAGAGAGAAGAAAGGAGTAGAGAAAGAGATAAAGGAAAGAAGTCAGGAAAGCAGGTTGGAGCTGTGGGCGGTAGGCTCCGCCTGCTGGTGAGCTCCGGGACATGGAGTGAGCACGCTCAGAGTGACCCAACCTGAGGGACAGGAGGCTGGGTTATGTAATCTTAGTGCCATCTGCTCCTGGAGTCATTCACTCGCTGGCATTTTTATCTGTTCCCCGCATAAAGGCCAAAGGAAAGTCCTCAAGCAAAGACTACAGATGCTTGCACAGGGTGGAGTCCTGCATGCTGAGCCAGTACCACACACAGGTACAGGCAGCATCTGCTCTGCTTGTATGGTTACTCACAAGGGCAACAGACCAAAACCGCATACAGTATGAACCCAGTGAGTTTGGGCGGGGCAGAAATGTATTGCAAAAGAAACCACAGGTAGCCTGACCAGGCAGTGCTGCAGTGAATAGAGCGTCAGCCTGGGAAACTGAGGTCATAGGTTCAAAACCCCAAGGTTGCGGGCTTGAGCACGGGGTCACCAGCTTGAGCATGGGATCATAGACATGATCTCATGGTCACTGGTTTGACTGGAACCTCCCAGTCAAGGCACATATGAGAAAGCAATCAGTGAACAGCTAAAGTGCTGCAACTACAAGTTGATGCTTCTCATCTCTCTCCCTTTCTGCCTGCCTGCCTGCCTGTCTGTTTGTCTGTCTGTCTCTCTCTCTCTTAAGAAAAGAAAGGAAGAAAGGAAAGAAAAGAAAGGAAGGAAGGAAGGAAGGAAGGAAGGAAGGAAGGAAGGAAGGAAGGAAGGAAGGAGGGAGGGAGGGAGGGAGGGAGGGAGGGAGGGAGGGAGGGAGGGAAGGAAGGAAGGAAGGAAGGAAGGAAGGAAGGAAGGAAGGAAGGAAGGAAGGAAGGAAGGAAGGAAGGAAGGAAGGAAAAAAAAAACCACAGGTATATCCTGAGAAAGCCCGTGACTGTATGAGCTTTACACCATCCTCAAGACCCCAAACTTGGACCAACAGAGAGAAGTACGTACATAGATCTAAAAAGAGTATAGCTGCTCAATGTGCATATTAGATGCCTCAGGGAAAACTCATGGATAAGGAAGAATCCCCTAGGAGCAAACCAGGAGCATGTAGAACAGTAGACAATTTTCCTCCCATAAAGTAGAACCAGAGTTGATCAAGAAACTTCTCCCGTGCCAGAGATTTTCACAATTTCCACCCGCAGAACTCCATAATTGCTGAGCGCCAGGTTCCACTATGTGTCTGCTATTCTTCCTCAAATGGGAGTTTTCCTACGCTGTCTGCTCTCCTATTGTTAGGTATAGGTCACGATCAATACTTTGTCTTTTATATTTTAGGTCACTAAATCTTAAATCTGGAGTGCTAGAGAAATCACCTAGAAAATGTAAGAGTAATAACTGAATTTTTGTTTCCTCTGGGGGATGGTATGATCATATTTTAATCTGCACACGGAATGGCTGCCTTTTAAAGCAGACTCACAATAAGGCTTTTATTTTCATTGTTTTTAAAATTAAACATTGATAATAAGAGTGAGTGAATGCTTAATAAAGGGATGGATTGAAGAGGTAACTTCTGTTGATTCTTGGCACTCACCTTCAACCCCTGCTTGTTAGAGCCTTTATTGCAGTAGCCACACACGAGCAATAAATTTTCAGACCCCTTTGCCATCGGGGTTCCAGAAACAATTTAGGTTCTACCATCCAGCCACACTTTGTATGCTGGAGAGGGAAGCCATGTTTCTCTGGAAGCAACTGTGGCTGTGGACAGGCCCCAGGGGATGAGAGTTCCCCCTGCCACCTGCACTCTGTACTCCTGGTCCTGTCGGCAGAGCAGCGCTCTGTGCCAGCTGGGAGGCTGGTCGTGGCATCTTCCAGTTACTCTAGCGCTTGTCTACAGAGCAGTGCTCTGAGCCAGCTGGGAGCCTGGTTGTGGCTTCTTCCAGTTACTCCAGGTCTCGTCTGCAGAGCAGTGCTCTGAGCCAGCCGGGAGCCTGGTCGTGGCTTCTTCCAGTTACTCCAGGTCTCATCTGCAGAGCAGTGCTCTGTTCCAGCTGGGAGGCTGGTTGTAGCTTCTTCCAGTTACTCCAGGTCTCGTCTACAGAGCAGTGCTCTGAGCCAGCTGGGAGGCTGGTCATGGCTTCTTCCAGTTACTCCAGCGCTTGTCTACAGAGCAGTGCTCTGAGCCAGCTGGGAGGCTGGTCGTGGCTTCTTCCAGTTACTCCAGTGCTTGTCTACAGAGCAGTGCTCTGAGCCAGCTGGGAGGCTGGTCGTGGCTTCTTCCAGTTACTCCAGTGCTTGTCTACAGAGCAGTGCTCTGAGCCAGCTGGGAGGCTGGTCGTGGCTTCTTCCAGTTACTCCAGCATTTGTCTGCAGAGCAGTGCTCTGAGCCAGCTGGGAGGCTGGTCATGGCTTCTTCCAGTTACTCCAGCACTTGTCTACAGAGCAGTGCTCTGAGCCAGCTGGGAGCCTAGTCGTGGCTTCTTCCAGTTTTTTCCATTCAGGTGGAACAGCTTCCTGACATCCTAGACCATAGCTTCAGAGGCAAAAGTGAAACTCTAAGATGTCCCTTGTACCTGCTTAAAACTCCTCAGACTTCACTTAATGCATCATGCATACGAAGGAAGTATACACACATACGCTGTGCAAAAGGAGCCGACTTTCGGAAGCCAATGTCCAATGACCACCTGAATCGGTGATCGCAGGACCAGCGTTCCAACATGCGCGTCCTACAAACAATTCTGGGACACCAGCAGGGTGTCCGAGAATTCAACGCAATCTGACACAATCCAACCCGAGATAGTATCAGATTCCACCGGCAGAGGGCTCAGGCCCACAAAACCCCCTTCCCTTCCTACACCAGTAACAGCTCGGGTTGTTACCTGGACTTCTGACCCACAGGCCATAAATCGGAGGTTCTTATGACCTCCTCCTTAGGTTCATTCATTTATTAGAATGGCTCACAGAACTCAGAAAAAAAAATCTGGTTTAGTCCCAAGATTACTGATTTATAACAAAGGATATTAAACATATAAAGAGCCAGATGATATTATATGTAGGGTGAGGTCTTACACGAAGGAGCTTCTGTCATTGTGAAGATGGGGGTAGTGAAAACATTCTCCAACTAGAAGGTCTTAAAAAACTAGGGAGGGAGGTGGTCTATGAGCCCTCCTTTGAGTTTTTATGGTTGCTGTATTACATAGCCATAGTGACTAAGTCCCTGGTTATTGATTCAACCTCAAGTTCTTCTCCCCTCCCAGGAAATCAGGGGGGTACAACTGAACATTCCAATCCTCTAACCACATGGTTGGCTCCCTCCTGCTCTGGTGGGTCCAAAAGTCACCTCATTAACATAACAGGAGACACTATGGTTGCTCTCATCACTTAGGAAATTCCAAGGGGGTTGGGAGATGTGAGCCAGGACCCTGGATGAAGACCAAATATATCTGAGAAATATCATTCTTATAAATCACAAAATCACACTGCCAAACCTATTTTGTGTGGGATAAATGCCCAGGAGTGCAATTGCTGGGTCATATGGTAATAAACTTACCATATTTTTAAAGAGAAACTTCCAAACTGATTTCCAGAGTGGGCATAATATTTCTCTCTTCCCTAGCAGTGTCTGTGCATTCCCATCATCATTTGGTATCATCACCACTTTTAATTTTACCTATTCTAATAGATGTGTACAAATACCATGGTTTTAACTTGCATCTCCCTGCAGGCTGTGAGATTGCATATTTTCACACATGTGTTTGCCACCCATATATTCTCTTTGATGACATGTTCCTTTGTGTCTAATCAGATTGCTTTTTTAAAGATAGTGCTGAGATTAGTGAATCCTCTATATACTTCTCTATGGATCTTTTGTCAGATCTGTGTTTCACAGATATTTTTCTCCCAGTTTATAGCTTGTCTTTTCATCCTAATAACAGTTTTTCACAGAAGTTTTTAATTTGGATGAACTTTAATTAAGAAATTTTTTTCTTGTCATGTCTATGAGTTCTCCACCGAGCCCTAGGTTCCAAGGTTTTCTCTCAGGTTATTAGGTTTAACTTCTAAATGTTTCATGGTTTTTACAGTTAAATGCATGATCAAATTTGAGTTCAGTTTTGTACAGGAGTGGAGTTTTGGTGGGAGTTTCTTTTTCTTTGCCTGTGGATATTCAGTTGCCCCAGCACCATTTATTGAAAAGACTGTATTTCCTCCACCGAACTGCTTTTCTGCCTTTGTCGTGTAAGAGTAAGACTTGTTGTGTGGGTCTAGTAAAGGTTTGCCCATTCTGTTCTGCTGGTCCATGTGTCTTCCCCCCCACCAGAATCATGCAGTCCTGATGACTAGAGCAATATAAGAAGCCTGAAAAGTGAAGACTAATTCTTACTACTTTATCCTTTGTTTGTGTAGAGTTGTGCTCTAGTTCTTTTGTTTATTATAAATCTTGGAGAATGATATCATCTATATCAGCAAAAAATACTGCAAGATTTTTGATAAGCATTGCATTAAACCTTTATATCAATTTTGCATTTTTACTTTGTTGAGTCTCCAAATTCATTAACATGGAGTATCTCTCAATTTATTTAGTTCCATCAGTTATTATTATTTTTTAATTTATCATGTTTACGTGCATTCAAGTGTCCCACTCAATATAACAAACACCCTCACCCCCACCCCTGTGTCCCTCATTACACCCCCTTTGCCTCCCTCCCCTAACAATCTCCCCCTTTCCCTTTGGGATTTCCTGTCCTATTATCTGTATCTATGTGTTATGTATACATAATTTCAATAATCCCTTCACCTTCCCTGATCCCATCCCCTTTCTCTCTAACTGCTGTCCCTCTGGTCCCTGTGACACTGCCTCTCCGTTCCTTAGTTCACTTTTTTCATTAGATTCCACATATAAGTGAGAATCTAATAATATTTGTTTTTCTCTGCCTGGCTTATTTCACTGAGCATAATAGTCTCTAGGTCCATCCATGCTGTCACAAAAGGTAAGATTTCCTTCTTTTTTATGACCATGTAGTATTCTATTGTGCATATGTACCACAGCTTTTTAATTCACTCGTCCACTGATGGACACTTGGGCAGTTTCCAGATCTTGGCTATTGTAAATCATGCTACAGTAAACATGGGGGTGCTTATCTTCTTTTGAATCAGTGATTTGGAATTCTTAGGATATATTCCTAAAAGTGGAATAGCTGGGTCAAAAGGCAGTTCCATCTTTAATTTTCCAAGGAAACTCCATTCTGTTTTCCACAGTGGCTGCACAAGTCTGCATTCCCACCAGCAGCGCAGGAGGGTTCCCTTTTCTCCACATCCTCGCCAGCTCTTATTGTGTGTTGATTTGCTAATGAGCACCATTCTGACAGGTATGAGGTGGTATCTCCTAATGGTTTTAGTCTATATTTCTCTGATGGTTAGTGACATTGAACATTTTTTCATATGCCTATTGGCCATCTATATGTCCTCTTTGGAGAAGTGCCTATTCAGTTCCTTTGCCCACTTTTTAATTGGATTGTTTACCTTCCTGGTGTTCAGTTTTAGAAGTTCTTCATAAATTTTGGTTACTAACCCTTTATCAGACATTTTGGCAAATATGTTCTCCCATTATGTGGGTTGTCTCGAAGTTATTATTTTTTAGCAAACATACTTTGTTAGATTTACCCTTAAGTATTTCTTTCTTTTTTGAGCATTTGTGCATGGTATTATAATTTAATTTTGGTTTCCATGGTTTCATTGGTATTATATAGAAATACACTAGATTTTTGCTTGTTGATCTTTTAAGCTAATAGTTGAGCTCTCCCTTTAGTTTCAAAAGTAAATTTTCCCAAAAAATCTGGTGACTTTCTATATAAACCATTATAGCATCTACAAATGAGGTCAGTTTTATCTCTTGCTTCCTACATTAGGGGAATTTATTCAGTTTTCACCATTAAGAATGTTAATAGTTATAGGTTTTCTGTCTGTGTTCTTGATCAAGTTGATGACATCCCTCTTTATTCCTAGTTTTCTTAGAGTTTTTTTTTTTAATCAAGAAAGTATGTTGAATTTTGTCAAGGTTTTTTCTTCATCAATAAAGGTGACTGTGTGATTTTTGGTTTTATTCTGTTAATATGGTGGATTATACTAGTTGATTTTTGAATGTTGATGCAGCCTTGAATCCCCAGGAAAAAAAAAACAAAAACCTCTTGGTTATGATATATAATTTTTTACATATTGCTGACTTACACTTGTTCACATATTACCAATAATTTTTGTATCAATACTGATGAAGGTCTTTAGTTCCTTGGTTCATTTCCAATTTTGGTATTTTGGTTATAATCTTTTAATAGAATAAATTCAGAAGTGTTTCTTATTTTTCTATTTTCTGTTACTGATGTATAGAATTGTTATTAAGTCACCTTTAATTATTTGGTGGACTTTTCCATGAAATCATTAGAATATAAGATTTCTTTGGAAGCAATTTTTAAATTCTGTATTTAATTTCTTTAAAAACTAGAGATTTATTGAAATTTTTTATTTTGTAGTAGGTGAATTTTGATCATTTGTACTTTTTAGAAAAATTGGGCTATTTGATCTAAGTGGCCAAATTTATTTATGTAGAATTGTTAGCAACATTTCTTCTTGTCCTTTGAAAGTAAGTGTACAAGGGATTTAATGATATCTCTAATTTCATTTTGATATAAGTAATCTGTTACTTCTCTTTATCTTTGCAAATTCTGCTAGAGGTTTGACACTTTTTTGATCTCTTCAAATAATCAATTTGGTTTTATTGATTTCTTTATAATTTTGTTGTTTTCAATGTTTTAGATTTAAACTCTTATGTTTATTATTTTCTTCTTTCTTCTTGTTTGGGGTATAACTTGCTATTCTTTTTTAGTTTGCTGACTTGGGGGCTTAGGTTATTGTTTTGCAATTTTTTCTTCTTCTAATGTATGTTATAAATTTCTCTTTCAACATTGCTTTCCCTGTGTCCACAAACTTTCATATATTGTACTTTTATTTTCAACTGGTTCAATGTAATTTTTCTTTTGTGGTGACATTTTTGGGGGTTCATCGCTTACTTAGGAGTGTATTGTTTAGGCTTCAAGTGTTTGGCAATTTTCCTATCTTTCATTAATGATTTCTAGGTTTATTCATGTATAGAGAACATACTATATATAATTCAATTTTTAATTTTGTTTATGATTTTTAATTTATTTTATTCAGGCAACATTAGTTTATAACATTATATAAATCTCAGGTATGCAACATTATTAATCAACATCGGCATGTGCTGTATCATACCACCAAGACTATTGCCCATTTATTATCATACAATTGAGCTCAATGTTGAGGCTTGTTTCATGGCCAAGGACACAATTTATTTTGGGAGATATTTGCTGGGAATTTAAGTCATTGTGAGGTAGCTGGTGTGTTCTAAATGTTGGTTGATAGAGTTTTTTCATATCTTTGTTTAATTTATGTTTAGGTATTATATCAATTGTTGTGAGAGAAGAGTTGAATTCTTCTTTCAAAGTCTCCTTATAATCCTTTTTTAAAATATGCTATAACATAGCCACTTCGATTCATCCAGAGAAAAAGAATGTTATAACTTAAAGCAAACCATTTCTCTTTTAGAATGTCCCTTTACTTCCTAAACATAACAATAGCATAGTATAACCATTTTCTCTATACAATTTATTTTTATCCTTTACTTTACACCTTTTACCTGTAGGTAGCACTTTTTATTTGCCTTTGATAAGTGTGGTTACAGCAGGGCTATTTGTGGCCTTTATTCTACAAAAGCTTTCAAAACTTATTGCAAAGTTGTTACATATGGGAAGCAAAGGTTTTCGAGCCTTTTTGAGGATTAAATATTAGAACCATGAGTGACTCAAGAAATAAAGTTTATTTATAAATAATAGATTAGGAAGAATGTATGACACAGTGAAAATCACTTTTCTTCCCCGAAGGAAATAAAAGGCCTCCATTATGAGAATGAAAGAAAAGACACAAATCCACAGGGTTAGGAGAGTTCTTACATCCCTAATGTGGGTGGTCTTGTGAAAGTTACTGAACTCAGAACCTGGTAGAATGGGGCAGAATGGTTAACAAAAGAAACCAAGGACCAGACTAGAAAAATGTGCGTCATATCCTATGCTGATATGAAGAGCATGGTCTGAGTCAGGCAAGCTCTTGCTTCCCCAAACATTGACCTTTCTATTAACACTCTCCCATTCTAAATGCAATCCCAAGAAGGGGAATTGACTGGGTTGATTTGAATTACATGAGATTGTTATAGGAAAAAAATCTGCATTTTTTTGGACACCAAAGTTTGTGAACTGTGAAATGTGTACCCACTACAACTATATGCATCAGGCCGACAGCCTAAAAGCGTCCTGAATCTTCCCAAAATCCCTGTACCCTTCCTATCTCTCAATCTGAACAACGTGGAGAGAGTCAGAGTTGTGAGATCAGTGAAAAGGTCAGAATTAGACGATGAGATGAGAGTCAAGATTGCTACAAAAAAAAAAAACTTCTTTGGAAACCAATAACCAATGTCACCCTTATATCCAATAAAAAGAATTTTTTTAAGAATGTTGAAATATTAATGTTTTTTGATGTATCATATATCTAAAAAGGTCAAAAAGGCCACCTCCAAAATAATTTTTGGTATCTTAAACTGTGCTTTCTCAAAGCATTCTCAACAAAAGTTCACACATTGCAGCCCAATTTCTAGGAATCTAAAAACAGCCCAATCATCCACTTCTCGGCATGGCAAGAATTCCCCAAGTTATAACCCAAGTTCAGCTATGACAACTTTAACAGAAGTAGAGCAAAATGTTCTGTAGAAAGCTTTTGATCAAAAAACATATTTAAACTTCTTTATGTAAACCTCAGTTCTGTCACTCAGCCAGGTAAAATCTTAACAGAGATCACCATCCCGTCTTCGCAGCATCCGAGTAAAAGGGAGAACATACAGAACACGCTCAATACAGGCTCATTTTTTCTTAATCTGATCAAATACCATTTTCCTGTTAACAGTGATACTGACAATATACATGAAATTTTATTTCATTCCAAATACGGATACTTGCCCTTTCTGTGTAAAAATGGTATAGTGATGAATAAATCAAGTACAAATGTGATAGCCTTTTAGACATTAAAAATTATACTATATAAATAAAATGTGAGCATTTTCATTATATCATTAAAATAACTATGATCTCAATTGTCTAGAAGCCTAACCTTCTCATTAAAAATGAAGGCCTTGATCGGGGAAAATCAATTTTAAAAATAATAGATTCTATGCTAAAACTGGTGCAGAATTAATACATGATGTATATGTAAACTGATATTTAGAAACTATCGAGCCCACAAACTCAGCTAAGCATTATTTGAAAATGTCAAAAACTAGAGTCAAACATCCCATTCTAAATATACTATATTTTTATTTTGTTTTCTCATTCATTGACTTTAGATAGGGGGGAATTACAGAGAGAGAGAGAGACTGATTTAATGTTCTACTTATTTATGCGTTCATTGGTTGATTCTTGTATAGGCCCTCAAAGGGATCGAACCTGCAACCTTGACATATTGAGATAACATTCTAATCAACTTAACTACCCAGCCAAGCCTATACTATCTTTAAATTTTTTTTACAATGTTCAAATTGCATAAACTTTGCCAAGACTGAGGTTAAAAAAGATCTATAAATATTTGCATTATTTAAATTTCCAATTCAGTGGTAAAAAAAAAAAAGTCACAATTTGCTTGCACTATTATGCTGGTTGAATAGATAGTAAATTAAACCGGTGCATACTGAAGGTGCAGCCAGAGTCATCATACCAGCATGAATTATATGCATTTGATTTAATCCTCACATTTGGGATAATGATAAATTGAAAATTACAGATTTCCAAGTCATGGACATAAAAATTTTATAAATATAGAAATTAAACAGACATATTCAAAATAACTAGTTTTTAATTATTTGTAGTTCACCCATGTAATTTATATGTGTAGACACATAAAAGAGTTAATGTAACTATTTTCTGTACAATAATGAATTGTGTGTTTCTTTGGCTTGACTATTTTGTCCTCTATCCTAAGCTAATTACTATTGGAGGCAAATTCTGTTTAAGTCAGTATTACCATCATGAGTTTCAATTGAGATTACTTATACAATTCATTAAGTATTGCTTTTACATTTACAAGCCTTTGAGCAGTTCCTGAAGTTCATGAACTTTATTTCTCAAACTAATAACCCCTAGTCATAGGTGCACACCCCTTTATTTTTAAAAGAAAAAAGAGCAATTAGAATACAGTTTCAAAAGCTAGGCTTTGACTTTATTCCTTGCCCAGCATCTGTTTCTGTTTTAAGTGACAATTTAGAAATTCTTTCTCCATTACCATCTTTTGATGCTAGACCTGTCACAGCATCTCAAATGATTTCACATTAAACCAAAATGATGCATGGGATGTTTGAAACCTAGCAACAATTTTCTTCCAGAAGTAATAGAACTGCTATGTGTACAAATAATGGTCAAAGACTAAATACATTATTCTGTGGAGAAATGCCAGATCTTAAACAATAACACTTGCATTTAAGGTGTGTGTGTGTGTGTGTGTGTGTGCTTGGGGCATTATACACTATCATTTCTTGCAACTAAGGGAAGAGAAAGAAAACATAAGTTAAATAATGGGGTTTTAAGTAATTATATAGAACTCTCAATTATCCATGCAAAGTCATACTCACTGCCAGAAGGGAGGTTGGTTAAGACTCTATACCAGTTGGGTCCATGAGGTCATTGGTGCAGCCTCCGTGGAGTTGTACACCGTGCTCTCTACCAGGAAGCCATCCACATGTTTCCTCATCACATGAAAGGAGAATTGTCAAAGGAGGACAGCTGGGCTGGCCTCATTTTATATCTCTGTGTAGAAATGTTCCCGCCATCGTCAGCCAAAGTGTATCTGGGTTTAGGTTAACTCATTCATTCCAAATATAATTACTGAGAAGTTATCAGTGTGGAGCCATGTTCTCTAGGTGCTGCAGATACAGCAGTTAAAAATAAAAGACAAAACTGACTGCCCATCCCTGCCTGACCAGGTGGTCAGGCTTAAGCATAGGCTCACCAGCTTGAGTGTGGGGTCACTGGCTTGAGCCCACAGGTCGCTGGCTTTAAGCCCAAGGTCGCTGGCTTGAGCCCAAGGTCACTGGCTGGAGCAAGGGGTCACTCACTCTGCTATAACCCCCTGGTCAAGGCACATGAGAAAGCAATCAATGAACAACTAAAGAGTTGCAACGAAGAATTGATACCTCTCATCTTTCTCTCTCTTCATGTCTGTCTGTCTCTATCTGACTCTCTCACTGTGTCTTTCAAAAAACAAAAACAACAACAAAAACTGTCCATCCTGGAGCTTACATTATAGATTCCTTTATTAAAAGAGTTAGCAGATTTTTCTGCACTCACTACCTCACTTCTCAGCCTATGTGTTTTCCAAACTTCTTGAAAGCTGAAAACTTGTACAGAAAATAAGTTCTGGAAGCACAAAACACTATGCATGAAGGCCTTTCAAAAGGAGGTCTCACATTCCTCTCTTCTTTGTGAAAGGCACAGTGGGTCTCCTCGTATTGAGAACCAATAAACATGTTCCCCTTCACTAACAAGTTTGTGGGACTGGTCACCCAGACCCTTCCAGTTTATGGGGCTAAAGGACATTCAGAAGTACTGTCCCCTGAAGATAAGGGGTAAAAATAAGAGGCTCAGTTCCCATGGGAGGTGTCCTTGCCACAAAATCAATCAACCAATCACTATGTGAGGTGATGAATATGTAAATTCGTTTGACTGTGATCCTTATTTCACAATGAATATCAAAACATCACATTGTACACATCGAATCTATACAATTTTTAGTTTCTCAAGCACACCTCAATAAAGCTGGCAAATAGAAAAATAAGATAAAATATAAAAACTTTTTTAGAAAGAGTCCCAGTTCATTCTAGATGTCTCTGAGACAGAGACGGCAGTAGAGGTTCAGAGCGAGCAGTAGAGAAAATGGCTTATAAGGCGGTAAGGCCAGGACAACAATGAGACCAGATGCACTGTGGCATGGCCTTCACATAAACACATCAACTGTTATTTCACCTTCTCAAATATGGAGTGACTAAGGCAGGCAGTAGGGGAAAGCCAGGAGCTATTTCCTGACCTTTAAGGCAATAACTGTACTGAAGTCATCCTTGCCCTTTGCTGAAAAAAGCCTTCTGTGGGCTTCTGCCTGGGGAATAAGTCATACACTCTCCCAAGTGGAAGCAGAGCACATTCTCATTCTCCAGCTCTGACTTTCTTGTATGAGGTAAGGGAATTAGTTACCTGGAATATTCTCTCTATTTACATAGCCTGCTCCATTTGACCCTCCTCCTTCCATCCCCCCAACCACCACTAAGAGGCATTCAGATAAATGTCACCAAAGTCCCTGAATGCTGCTGGCTATACATCAACTATTTTAAAATAAATCTGAGTCTAGCTTTAAAAAAAATAAATATTAAGATGAATGTATATATCTTCAAATTTGGTTTATATCTATTATAAAAACTGAGAAAATTTTTCTAAATAGCAAAACTGTATATACTCTGATAAGTATCTTAAGAATAATATATAACTAAGATAGTCTGTTATAAATATAAATTTGATTCCTATTAGATTCTTCATAACAGTAAAGCCAAATGGAAAAATATAAGGAGAGTTTTCCAAACTACATTGAATAATATTCACATAGTTTTGCTTTAATACAGTCATGTTTCCTGGAGTAAATATTAAACAACTCTATCTATGATGACAAGAATTATTATAATCATTTATACTATTAATATGATGGCTATTCCTACTTGACAAAGCATACTGTTATGATTCATATTTACTTATTCATTTAATAAATATTTCTTTTCATTACTTACTATGACCCTATCACAGGGGTCGAGAACCTTTTTGGCTGAGAGAGCCATGAATGCCACATATTTTAAAATGTAATTTCGTGAGAGCCATACAACAACCCGTGTACCTTACGCATTATCCAATACAAATTTGGTGTTGTCCCAGAGGACAGCTGTGATTGGCTCCAGCCACCTGCAACCATGAACATGAGCAGTAGGAAACAAATGGATTGTAATACATGAGAATGTTTTATATTTTTAACGTTATTATTTTTTTATTAAAGATTTGTCTGCGAGCCAGATGTGGCCATCAAAAAAGCCACATCTGGCTCGCGAGCCATAGGTTCCCGCCCCCTGCCCTATCATGATGCTACTCAAAGGGAATACAGAGATGACCATGAGATATCCGAAAGGCAGAAACTGTGGGCCAAACCAGAAACATGAAGCTAGTGTGTTCCAAAAGGAAATTTATATTAAAAGTGCCTGGGTGCAAGCGGGCTGAGACAACAAAGGGTATCAGCCCCAAGCTGCAGGAGAGGGTATTAGATACAGGGGTTGATGCAGACATTTGCTGGCATGGGGTTGGGTGCACCTGGACATGCTAAGATTAGCCTATCTTGGTTTGTGGCCTTGGTCACTGACTTGATGATAAGCAAGAGGAGGGGGATTCAGCTGCATAAACACCTCCTTTGCAAGTTCTTCTGATGTAGCACAGGCCTAATCAGCATGGTCCTATCTGGTAAATTTTCAAGACAGCTGAGGTCAGATGTCTCCCAGGAACAGCTGGGTCCTGGCACCCCTGGGCCTTTGTCTAAGCTTCTACAAACAACTACTGTGATTTAAACTCCCCTAATTATCAGGTCCCTCCCTAATGTAAGCTTTCCCTGACATTCCACAAAGGTAAACTTATTGCTACTTTTCAAAGTAAAGGACAGGAGGCCATTAAGAGAGAGAACAGCAAGCAAATTAACTGCAACTTCACAGTGGGGGATGAGACTGTTCTGTTCAAGCCCTTCCTCCTCCTTTGGGCCTGCACTGGTCTCCGGATGGCAGCTGAGCAGTCATTTTATCTATCAATAATCATTGTGTTCAAAGAGCTCATAATCTAGTCAAGGCAAAATAAAATGTATATGCAATGAACTATTTAATCATAATATTGCAAAAATTCTACAATTAGATAAATAAAGTGATTGCATAAGAACAATGTCACCTCTGTGATTTGAAATTTTTCTCTTGAGAAAGAAATAGCTAAGGAAAGACATAAACAATAAGATAGAGGCCTTGGCAGGTTGGCTCAGGGGTAGAGTGTCAGCCCGGCATGTGGAAGTCCCAGGTTCGATTCCTGACCAGGGCACACAGGAGAAGCAACCATCTGCTTCTCTACCCTTCCTCCTTTTCTCTCTCTTTCTCTGTCTCTCTTGCCCTCCTGAAGGCATGGCTTGAATGGTTCAAGCAACTTGGTCCCGGGTACTAAGGATGGCTCCATGGCCTCACCTCAGACACTAAAATAGCTTGGTTGCCAAGCAATGGAGCAGCAGCCCCAGGTAGGTAGAGCATCCCTGGTAAGGGGCTTGGCAGGTGGATTCTGTCTGTCTGCCTCCCCACCTCTCACTTAATACAAATTAATTAATTAAAAAAATAATATGAGAGGAGCCAAGTGAAAAATAAGAAAAATATGTTTTAGAGAGGAAAAAAAGAAGGTAAAAAGACCAGAATTTGGAACATTTGAAGAACTGAAGGATACCCAATATGCTCCAGAATCCTATAAAAGTGATCACGGTGGAACTTGATAAGCTATGAACCCAGAGAGCAAGCAGAAATCAAATCATAAAAGGTAAGGGATTTGAACACTCTCATGAGAGTAAGAAGTCTTTGAGAGATTAGACGCAGAGTAGTAACAACAGATTCCTGCTTTTCAAAGAAGACTCTGCCTGCAGGGTGAAACAAGAATTGGAGAATAAGATTCACGTTATAAAATTCGGTATGCTGGGTCCTGGCTGGTTGGCTCAGTGATAGAGCGTCGGCCTAGCGTGCAGAAGTCCAGGGTTCGATTCCCAGCCAGGGCACACAGGAGAGGCGCCCATCTGCTTCTCCACCCCTCTCCCTCTCCTTCCTCTCTGTCTCTCTCTTCCCCTCCCGCAGCGGAGGCTCCATTGGAGCAAAGATGGCCCGGGTGCTGGGGATGGCTCCTTGGCCTCTGCCCCAGGCGCTAGAGTGGCTCTGGTCGCAACAGAGCGACGCCCTGGAGGGGCAGAGCATCGCCCCCTGGTGGGCAGAGCGACGCCCCCTGGTGGGTGTGCCGGGTGGATCCCGGTCGGGCGCATGAGGGAGTCTGTCTGACTGTCTCTTCCCGTTTCTAGCTTTAGAAAAATTCAAAAAAGAAAAAAAAAATCTGCTTAATACAGAAAAGACAATGGCGGGGGAGATCTAACGAAGCCAAAGAAAATGGTAATCCTCCATTTCTCTGAATTGTCACATGAACTACCTGAACTTGTTCGTGATTTCAGCTAGTTCATACTACCCTTTTTGAATGCACGATATCTTTTTGAAGCAGGATTTTCCGAGATTCCTGTGATAAAAGAAAGTTACTGCAAGAAAATTGGTTTAAAACAGGATATGAAGTGGCAGTGTCTAACTCGATTCTAAGTATAAGAAGTTGTGCACACCCAACCTAATAATAATCCATAATTTTGGTGAAGAATGAAAAAAATAACATTTTTTAAATTTTCTTATTTTATGAGGTTACTAACTTATTAGGACATACTCATTAAGAGGCAGTAGTTCAGACACTACTGCAATCATTCAGGTAAAGAGGAATGGTGGCTTAGATCAGATTTGTCAAGGAGGCATGAATGATAAATGAACAGATTTGGTTCATTTTGAAGGCATTCATAACAGAATGTAGGATCGTTTGCCTGGAATGTGAGAGAAGAGCAATCAGAGAGTCGCTGTTTGTTTTTGTGTTTGCATCGCAGTAAGGATAGAACAATCAATCAGACCTTTCCCCTTAAATGTTACCATTGATAGACATATATTTAACCTGCAAGAAACTGAAGCCTACTTTTTCCCCACACAAACAAAATGTCAGAGAGCATCTATTTTAATGTCAGCACCTGGCTTCCTTGCCCTCAATTCCCTCTGTCTCAGGAAAAGCCTTTGCCACTTGAATCCTCACCTGCCCTTTTCTGTTCTTTCCCAGCATCCTTGAGAGTTTAAGTTTACAGACAGAGAGTTGACTAGGAAACATTGATCTAGTGTATATTTTTATTACATTTGAAGCAAACTGTGGCCCACATAAGTTGAATAACAGCTACCGGGTGACACCCCTAAGAGAAATGATATAACGTGAATATACTTCTCCTATATTCTATCTACTCTTTATCTGAAATAACCTTTCTTCAATTCTCCTTCAAAAATATATAAGGAGTGAATGTTCCATAATGATTATTTGGTGATAATTTTTGCCCTGAGATGAGATTTTATATTAACTTATGTTCCTTACTTTAACATTTTAAAATGTCACTTAAAATAATACATTTGTTCTTAATCATTTGAACCCAAATTTCTGATCTAAAACTATCTCTACTTGTGCAATCTTACCTCTTTTCTTGGTCCTCTTTTATCGCCAAACGTCTATCTATACTTACTATTTCTTTTTTATTATTATTATTGTCTGTACTGAGTGATATTGGTTAATAAAATTATACAGGTTTCAGGTGCACAATTCTATTACACATCACCTCTATATTTCATTGTGTGTTCCCCACTCCAAGTCAGGTTCTAATTCCTCTCTCTCCATTCTCTCTTTATCAACTTTTTATTTTTTTATTCACTGAGAGGAGGGGAGGCAGAAAGACTGACTCCTGCATGCACCCAAACCACAATCCACCAGCAAGCCCACTAGGGGCTGATGCTCTGCCCATCTGGGGCGTTGCTCTGTTGCTCAGCAACTGAGTTCTTTCTTAGCACCTGCCGTGGAGGCCATGGAACCATCCTAAGTGCCCAGAACAAACTCACTCTAATTGAGCCTTGGTTGCAGGAGGAAGAAGAAAGAGAGAATCAAGAGGAGGGGGTGAAGAAGCAGATGGGTGCTTCTCCTGTGTGGCCTGACCAGGCATTCACACACCCGAGCAAACACTCTACCACTGAGCTAACCAGCAGGGCTCTCTTTATCAACTTCTAAACATATTTTCCTCTAATAAGTACACCAAATAACTGCTTTTTACAGTCTTTATTGACCTTTGGTTTACAAAATCTAATGGCCAATTCTCATCTTCATTCACACATCAACAATATTTGACAGATTTGCTCACTATCTCTTTTTCAAAATACTCTCATTCAAGAGGCTTCTGAGAAAGCACCCTGCCTTGATTCTCTATTTACCTAACTGGCTGATTATTCTCATTACTCTTATCCCCAAGTGTTGAAGTTGCCTAAAGGTTATTTTTCAGAGATCTTTTCTCTTATCTCCCAGCACCTAAAATAGAACTTGACACATAGTAGCTGCTCATTAAGCAGAATATCTAAGTGAAAAACAAATGATAATGCCAAACGTAGATAGCAACAAAAAAATAATTTGGGAAAAATTAATTTTCTTAAATACTAGAGTCCATTTCCAAACTGGGAAGATTCTAGATAACAAGCCACATTTGGGAGATATCAATCTTTGTTTTCACCCCTTTATAGACTTTGAAGTAGTCATATTACTTCAAAATTCTGAATTTATACTGAAAACAAATAAGAAAAATATGCTATTAAATTTTTCTAGTGAAATAATTATATAAAACTGTTGATACTATCTTTAAAGGGAAAGTTGAGTTATTTCCATCTATTTTTTCTCAAGTATTTAAGGGAGAATTAATCCTCATAGTCTCTAACTAGGACATATAAATCAAACACTTTCCTTTCTAGTCAAAAGATTTCTCTTCTGAAGCATTTATATTGTTCCTGTTTATAATGATTGAAGAATTTTACTTCATAAAATTGACATTTCTTTTATAAAGAATTGAAATTTAATTATCATATTTAGGACAGATAAATGTAATCCTTTCAGCATACATATGTCTGAATGATTTATCAAAGCACTAATTTTAAATTGCATTTATCAAATGTATCTATATTTCTATACTAATTTGCATAAATAATACATATTTTAAATTATTGAAACCTTGTGCTTTGCCTGAATTTTAATATTCTTTATCACATTTCCCCAATAATGAGCTAATTATTGTTATTCTTTTCAGTTAAAAGTATAAAAAGTATTCTCTATTTTTGATGACTTTGAAACATAACTCCTGGGATATAGTTTCTGTGTGAAAAGCATAAAATGAATTATCTGTCAAACAGGATGCATTCTTCCTGTAATAAAAGTTTTCTCAACAATAACATTCATCTTCTATTATCCAACGGTCACATAAAAGTCAAGCTTTCTAATATTGTTAGATGTTATTTACCTTGAACTTGGGCTAGCTTCAGGTACCACAGAAAATGGGCAAAAGACCACAGGCTGCACACACCTACAAACACATGCACAAAACTTGTATCATTACAGAAGAACCTGGAGAGATGGGTAAATATATTAGGATCCTCTAGAATCATGCTTTTTGTAATGAGGCCCATTGAGAAGTGTGACTGTGGTTTGAATGAGGCACCTGTCAGAGATATTCTAATTTAATCTAGCTCTTTTTTATATTAGGGTTATTAGATAGAAAGTCCAACCTAAGTGGGTAAGGAAGATACTGCTAGGAAAGGTTGTCTGGTAATTTGTAAATATATACCTAAATATCTACACTTTAGTTTCCTCACTTGAAATTCTTATGGGGTGATTGTGTATGTTGATTTGCCCATGAACAAGAATGAATGAATGAATGAACAAATGAATAATAAATAGCTCCATAAGATGAATAATTAACTTTAGTTCGCATGTGCTATAGCTTTTTGCCAAGTTATTTTCATTTTTAGATTTGATTATTGTATTTATGATTTTGTATCAGCTTTCAACCCCATGATGCCATAGATTTTTTCCAGCACCTGCTAGAACAATTGATTTTGCTGTTGGCAGTATGAAGCTGCCTATGACATGTAAATATTTTATTCTTATGTGTACATAAACCAGACAAGATCTAACCACTTGAACTATTTATAAATTTGTATTTATTCCGATAGTTAATGATTTAGTATTCTACTTCATGTGATGCTAGTAGTCTTGATCCACTGGCTGGCACATTCATCTCTGTTTGTAGCCTAATTAATGTAAGCTAGCAGGGAGAAGCAGAAGTAAACATAAGTCCAGAATATGAATTTTCTAATGGCATAATAAGTTTTAAAATATCAGAGTATATCATGAAATTTGTAACAGATACACATAATTAAAATTCATTCTTATTCTAACCAATACATTCTATAAATTGGAAGAAAATTTAAATGTGTGGAAAAAAATGATACTTTCAGTATTCAAGAACATGTAATGAATACCTCAAGAACATATTTTATATTTGTATCTTTATATTTGTATCTTTGCAAAATTTAGGGACATTTAGAGTGTGGTTTTGACGAGAGGGCAGATTTGTATCACCTGGATATGCTATTGTCATAGAGAGGTGGGCACATGATTCGCTGTGTTCCTCTCCATCCACAAACAGGACAATACTCAGCTCCCCAACACTGAGAAAGTACCCACACAGCCTGGTCAGAAGACAAGGGACCCTGCATTCCACTGGGCAGGGAGCTCCGTGGGGTAGAGACAGTGGCTATTTTCCTTAATATCTCTAGTGTCTAGTACAATGTCCAGAGCACAACAGATATGCAATACAGCTTCATATCTGATGTATGTTTACTTGGCTAATTACTCAGGCTGGCAGGGAGCCAAGGCCCATTAGGTAAGGACTGGGTGAGCACAGCCGAGAGGGAACCAGCTTGGGTGGGTGGGGGGCCTTCCCACTGGGGACCATGAGGGCTGCTGACCAGGGTGGGAAAACTTACAGTCAGGCCTAGGAACCCAGGAGGCTCAAAGGGAACAACAGCACATGACCTTGTAGGTCTTGTAATAAATACATCACCTCAAGGGAGTTCTAGGAGACGTTAGAGTCGGTTAGAGTTGGGAATGTTAGCAACGAGCAGCAGAAATGGAATTTATGGTGAAATTCTAGATGCGGACCAAAGAAAAGGAAACACTCACCCTCCCATTCCCACGCTACTTCTAAGGAACGATGAGGAGAGGGACAAACCCCATCTGGTCTCTAAGACTAGCATTTCAGTAAATAGCAGGAAAGGCACTGTGTCCTTACTATATAGAGTGTATTTTTTTTAACAAGCAACCTAAGATATAGTTTTCCAGAAGGCTGGGTCAGACATCAGTCTTGGATAATTAGGCCCCTTTTTATATTTATAAGACAAGTGTATAATTACAGAAAATTGTCCTTTTATACATAAGTTACTAAAAAGTGGGTTTGTCTGAGTGACTTATGTGTGGCAAGAGGAATATGAAGGAAGTAAGGGAAGAAGAGACGAGATGGAAGAAAAAGTAATAAACAGATTAAAATTATACATGTGAAAATATTTACCTTTAAAACCCTGTTATCAATCCCCAGTTTTGTGCACTTTGACCCAAAAATGGCAATTATAATTTCTGCATAAGCAATAATATTAGGGTTCAATTATTGAATTACATTTAGATTTATTGTTTTTTTGTTTGTCAGAGACAAAGATAGTGTCAGAGAGAGGCACAAATAGGGACAGACAGACAGGAAGGGAGAGAGATGAGAAGCATTAATTCTTCATTGCAGCTCCTTAGTTGTTTATTAATTGCTTTCTCATATGTGCCTTCACTAGGGGCTACAGGAAAGCAAGTGACCCCTTGCTCAAGCCAGTGACCTTGAACTCAAGCCAGAGACCATGGGGTCGTGTCTATGATCCCCATGCTCAAGCCAGTGACCCCGCGCTCAAGCTGGAGAGCCAGTGCTCAAGGTAGATGAGCCCATGCACAAGCCGGTGACCTTAGGGTTTTGAACCTGGGTCTTTTGATTCCCAGTGTGATGCTCTATCCACTGCACCACCGCCTGGTCAGGCATAGATTGGTTTTTCAAAAAAGAAGTAGTAAAGCCGATTGGGAGGCACAGTGGTAAAACAAGCTCAGTGCTGTCGAGGGCTGTGTGAGCAGAATTTGAAGGTCACATGAAAGCCAATCCAAAACACTGGTTGAAATCTTCATTCACAGTGTGTCTCAGTGGAAGCATTGTTGGAGTTGCAGTGGGGGATTGTCCCACACACTGCAGGATGTTCAGTGTTCTTAACCTCCAGGCACCAGGTACCAGTAGCTTTCTGTAGTCACTATAGCTACTGGAAACAAACAATCCTCCCCACGCCCCGTGTACATTTCTAAATAAACCAGAGAGGGGCAGTAAGCAACGTTTGAAACACTGCTTGGAGCACTGTTTTACCCAAGTTCCTTTTGGATATTTTCCTTAGTTTAAATTTTTTCTAAAGTTTACTGGATCACAGACAAATAAACCTAGTTTATTGTGCTCTTGTAAAATATCTTTGATTTTCCATATTTTGAGAAGGCAAGGAATTTCACATCAGTTATCTGAAGCAAGCTTCCATATTAGTCAAGAAACCTAAAAACCTAAAAGAAATTCTAACATTTACTGAACACACCTAGTAACAACTCTCTAAGGAGAGACAGGGATTTCAACACTGTTTATTAGTTCATTGTAACAAAATACAGCACCTTCAAGTGATATGCCTTTTAGTGTAGAAGATGTGTAGGAACATTTATGAGTAATATGTGACCTCCTCTATATCAGATTATTTTCCAAATTGAAAAGTACTTATTAATGGCCATATCACATTATTTTTCATGGAAGCATCAGACTTCTCTTACAATGAGTCCTAAAATGCCCTTTAAGGAAAGCCAAATCAATGCATGAATTTAATGCATGAATCCAGGGTCTGTATAAGTGACAAACTGGATACTTTTACTATCACATTGTACTTGTCTTTTCATTCGATAAAGACTCCCTCACTACTAGACATTCAAGCTGCTGGTTTAAGAAGAAAGGAAAATTACTTTTTTGCTGTTGTATATTATGTTTTCTCACACTCTGAGATTGTTGGTACTTTACAAATTGAGTATAAATAGAATTATGGGTTTGCAATACCATTAATACTCATTTTCTATGCTACCACTATTTATTAGACTTGGAAAGCTCTATTCATATTGTGAGATAACACCGAGACTTGAATGATTACTTTAAGTGACCTTTTTCTTAATAATAAAGTCTTTAATAATGTCAAAGAGTTACTGACACTGAATAAAGTTTAAATTTAACTGCACGTGTTATGCTCTGAGTTTGTTATCCTTAAATTGATCAATTCTCATTTCAACTCCTGTCCACGATGTAGAAAGGTCATAACATCATATGCTTTTTTTGTGTATTTATGTAATATGATGAGGCTATTTATGCCTGGGGTGGTAGATCTCTCATCATCTTCTGGTAACCCTAGAAGGGCCACAGATTTTCAATAAAAACATAGGAAGGGGACACCTTTGGATAATATATTGGGTCTGTAACCCTTTATAATCTTACATGAACAGGGCTGAGGTAACTGAAACAATGAAGAAATCTTTTGTTCAGGTGCAAATCTAAGTAGCCTTTTCTTGCCCTTCCAGATCAGCACTGTCCAATAAAAAATAATGTGGGCCATTTGTGCAATTTAAAACTTTCTAATGGCTACATTAAAAATTAAAAGTCATATGTAAAGTTAATCTTAATAGTATATTATATTGAAATCAACATATCCCAATATTCTCTTTCCTTAGTGAGATATTTTAACATTCTTTCTCCACATCCTCTTTGGAATCTAGCAAGTTTTTAACATTCACAATACATCTTAATTTGGACTGGTCATATTTCAAGCATTCAACAGCCACATGTGGCTGCTGATTACCTTATTGGATAGTGTAGCTTCACAATTACTACTATAAAGGAGAGAGAAAAGAAAACTCAAGGGTGAAATCAAAAGGGAAGAAGAGAGCAATCAAACCAATAGAGTCAAACACATTTCTAACATTCACCTCATTGAAAATATGGTTCAATTTCCTCAGTAGACTAGACCTGATCAATTCAAAGCAGCTTTACTAAAGGCAATCAAGAGATAGTGAGCAGAAACAAATGCAAGAGGGAAGAAGAGTTTTGAACAGCTCTAAAATAGCAACATGTTTCACTAAATATAATTGGATAAAAATAAGACACACTAACAACTCTCCAAGAATTCACAATGTGACACTGTTTTAGTTAATTTACAAGTTAATGGTAAACTCACATTTTAGCTGTAATAATGAACACTCACAGCTCCAAAAGTAAAAAATAAACAATGACAGTTTAATACTTAAGGATTTCAGGCAAAATTGTAGGGCTCAAATGTCCACATGCATCATGAAAAAAAACACACACAAAATTTTGCAAACCTACAGCATAGGGAATGTAGTCAATAAATACTCTCTGTACAGTGACAAATGGCTACTAGACTTACCCTAGTGATCACCTCATAAGGTATATAAATGGCAACTCTTAATGTTCTCCACCTCTAACTAATATAATATTGTATGTCAACTATAGTTTAATAAAAACACAAACAAATATATGATAAATAAAATGTAGAAGAGAAATTGCATCTAGTGAAACCATATTTCTGCCTTTTAACCCTCAGAATAAACTCATCACCGTGCTGTCCACCTTGATCGGTTAAGTGTAATGACGTGTGTTGTGCTTCAACAATATTACAGCGAACATCTTAACTAATTGAGAAGACTTTACTAATGTATCGCTGCAGTTTTCACCAACAGCAATAATCTGTATTCTCTGAAACCAGTACAGCTTGTAACAATGCCAAACATTAAAAGAAAAAAAAAAAAGAATTTTAGCAGGAAATTAAAAAGCCCAATAAACGATTCTGCCTACTTTTTAAAATGTTTTCCTACTTATTTATAAAATTTTTAAAATGGAAAATTCCAAAATGATAAACAGAGTACTCAGAACCCTGGCTTAGAGAGTTTAGACATAAATGACAATACAATTCCCAAATTACCAACTAGAAGAGATAGTACTGACTGAATCCTTGAGGGTAACTAAGTATATCCAGATTCCCGAGTGACCTGTCATTGGAAGAGGACCAAATAAGTGGAAAATGTGTTTTCCCCTGGGGAAAAAATGTATTTCTGAATACAGAGCATACTTTTAAACAATTACTATACACCCAGGCCAGTTAGCTCAGTCAGTTGAAGTGTCTGATCAACCAATGAATGCACAGCTACGTGGGGCAACAGATGAATGCTTCCCTCTTTTCTCTCTCCTCCCCTTCCTTTCTCTACCTCTTTAAAATTAATCAATAAACAACTTTTTAAATAAAATAAAACAACTATCCATACTATAAAAACAGTTGACAAAAAGAAGCACCTTAGAATGTCATAAAATAATTTAAATAGTCACTTTAAAAATTCTATCAACATCATGACAATGATAATGGTCTTCAATCTCTCCAAATTTTTCCTTAAAATCAAAAATTTCAAAAGAAACAAAAAAAGTCTTCAAGGCACGCAGCAGATGCGCGCGCGCGCGCGCACACACACACACACACACACACACACACACAGCAAACACAGAACAGCACAAATAGGCTTCCAACATAGGTAAAGAAAATCTACCGAAGTCCCAGAGTGCTGGTGGGTACAGTTGACTTAGCATCAGTATCAGGACCTGGTCAAGATAAGACTATTTGTGGCAGGAGAAGAGGCAAGTTAAAGAACACTGCTGTCTTACCATTCAAACCCCAGGGGAGGGGGTAAGCCAGTTAACACTGACCTAAAAAAGAGAGGACACCTTCTTGAGTCTTAACATGACCTTCAAAATGAGGACTATGCACCAGTTTGTGAGTGAGTAAAAAGACTACACACGCCCTGGCCGGTTGGCTCAGCGGTAGAGCGTCGGCCTAGCGTGCGGAGGACCCGGGTTCGATTCCCGGCCAGGGCACATAGGAGAAGCGCCCATTTGCTTCTCCACCCCTCCGCCGCGCTTTCCTCACTGTCTCTCTCTTCCCCTCCCGCAGCCAAGGCTCCATTGGAGCAAAGATGGCCCAGGCGCTGGGCATGGCTCTGTGGCCTCTGCCTCAGGCGCTAGAGTGGCTCTGGTCGCAATATGGCGACGCCCAGGATGGGCAGAGCATCGCCCCCCTGGGGGGCAGAGCACCGCCCCTGGTGGGCGTGCCGGGTGGATCCCGGTGGGGCGCATGCGGGAGTCTGTCTGACTGTCTCTCCCTGTTTCCAGCTTCAGAAAAATGAAAAAAAAAAAACAAAAAAAAAACAAACAAAAAAAAGACTACACACAACCACTTACAACTAGTAGAATGGTCAAAATCCAGAACACTGAGAACATGAAATGCTGGTGAGGTCATGGAGAAGCAGGATCTCTCATTCATTAATTAGTCTTGGGAATGCAACATGGTACACCCACTTTGGAAAACAGTGTGACAGTTTCATAAAAACTAAACATACTCTTACCATATGATCCAGCAACGATGCTCCTTGGTATTTACCTATATCAATTAAAACCTATGGACGCACAAAATTCTGTTCATGGATGTTTATAGCAGCTTTACTCATAATTGCTAAAATGTGGAAACAAACAAGATGCCCTTCATCAGGTAATTGGATAGATAAGACTGTGGTACATCCAGATATTGCAATATTACACAGCACTAAAAAGAAAATGAGCGATCAAGTCATGCAAAACCATACAGTTACCTGAAATACAGGTATATTATTAACTGTAAGAAGCCAGTCTAAAATGTTTACATTAACATAAATTAAGTATGGAAGAGAAGTGTCCATAATTCTTTCCACTAACCAAGAAATAAAATTTTATGAAGGACAGTAAACATCACTCTGGTGTTCAGTTTTAGCAGCATCAGATTTCCAGGAGATATCAATGTCTGAGTTCGGCCATCAGCACAATATTCTTTCTGCTTTGTAAACTGTGTTAAAAAAATAATCGAGCTTCTCCTCCATCTAGCGATGCAATTTCTAGAATGACTGTCCAATACTATTTAGTCCCGTTTAGGTTTCTCTCAATCAGACCCGCCCATCAAGGTTCTACATGTATCTGTACCTGCCACGCCATGCTCCTTGTAGATATAGTCTTTTGAAAAATGATTATATTCTTCCACTGACATATCATCATGACTTTCATATCAGCGCTTATTAGTGTTATCTAATATATCATGATCATTTCCTTTGCAAAAATTTAACACTTCCTTATGTGATCTGAAACTAAATTCTCTGCAGTTTCCTCCTGAAAATTACTAGTCACTGACTGACTGCCTTACCAATTGTTCTATTTTCAGTAAAGCAGGCGTAAATTGCTACAAAGTGAATTCTTCACAGTAGAATGTATCTCTGTCTCTAGCCACAAATCTATTATTTTATAAGAAATCAAAATTCATGTACAAATTTTGATATTTGACATCTATATAGTAGTTGCTAAATTAAAATCTCTATCAGAAGCTTAAACTTGAAGAGATTAAAATACCACTTATTTCCCTAAATCCTTTAGTTCTCATTTCAAACTTTAAAAAATCTGGAGAAGACTAATCAAAGGAGATAAGTGAGCATCATGTAAACACATTAAAAATACCAAGAAGTATATACTTCTTAGTAATTTCCCCCAAACTGCTATATTATTATGAAACATAAGTGCAGGTGTTGTGCTAAGGGAAGTATTTAAAGTCTTAAAAACCTTTTAGAGATCTGCATGTTCCTTAGACTAAATCATGATAAAAACTATTAAGCATAGGCAGAAACTAATTCTGGGAGATAGAATGCAATGCCAATTTCAGCAACTGTACCTCAGAGAAAAATGAAGCAAAGATCATCATTCCTAAAAGCAGTCTATTAAAGATACGCTTAGATCTCTCCGTTGTTCAAGAGTAAATGATGAAATATCAGCCCTTTCGAGTTCCATCTGCTGGTTCACCTCAACTCCCAACCATCCTTCCATTTTCAAATCCAGAGTCTCACACACATGGCTTATTTCGTTCCGTTCAGAACTCAGACGCTATAACAATGTTAAACATTTTGTCCTGCTTTATTGATTTGAATATACTAGTTTAATAATAAATTTTACAGGTTCATAATTTTTGGAAAGAGTCAGACATTTGTCTACACTAAAATGTATGTCTTTCCTAACCCATATTTGCATCCTGACAGTTTTCTATGGTGAGAATGAGGGGAAAAGAACTATGGATGACCTTTAAAGGCTACTCAAGATAGTGTACATTATTTAATTTCTGAGCTAGTTAGACACCAGTATGCTTCAAGGGTTTCTCAGTGTTTTCCTGGTGAAGGATATGCCCGCCTTTGCCTGCTACATACTGTAAGCTTTGCAAGGGCAGAGGGACCAGAATACTTTTGCTACCAAATATATTGGAAAACCACAGATATGATTATACATAGTGGCTTTATGTGTTTTATCAGCCAGTGGCATCATGACAGATGAGAACAGTCTGCCAAGAAAAGTCAAATTTTCCTAACATTAAGGATTTCACAGACAAATCACATGTACGAAATGTCATTTAATCTATACAACGATTTGAACATAATCCAGACTCAAGGCAAAAAAAAAAAAATCCTCACACAACAAGCTTATTATAGCAAGATGTTTGATTCAGAGGAAAACACTAAGTCGGGATTTGAAAAATTTTAAAAGTTAACTCAAATACTTTGATATGTACAAAAAGAGACACATTCTTTTGTTTTTTTCACTACTATCTCATTTGATGAAGCATCAAACTCCCTACTGGGAAAAACAGAGAAATCTAATAAATAGTACCTTGCTTTTAATGTTCCTCTTCTATCTGTGAATCACAAAAGTAATACAGCATTAAGTAAATGATTTGAATGATGCATGCCAAGCACATCATTCTACCAAAATTGCTTATTTTAGAGATAAAAACTCTAGGATAAATATGCCCAAGGGGAGATTAAACAAGTTGGCAGAGCTCCTCTGTGACAAACAGGCATTACACTTCCCAAGGAAGGGCTTTCTATTAAGCATAGTCATTTAGATAAAATATAATCAAACAAATAAAACCCAATATGCTCTTCACAATTTTCCCATTAACACTGAGTTCATCTGTAACGGGTCATATCCAAAGACAAGTTCCTTAAAAGTCATACTCTGTGGACAATTGCCCAAGAGGACAATGACCCAATCTCATAAATGGAGTTTAATAAAGCAGAATGAAGCTGTGATTGGCTTCTTTATTTATGAGACATTGAGAAGCAGCCGCACGGCGTGTGCTACTTCCTAAATGGGTCCCACCTCCAGCAGTTGTCTAGACCAGATGGAAAAGTGACAAGTTCCACTTAATATGTCACAGCATCAGCATGGCCATAAAAGAGTCCCTCGCAATTCTCTACTGAAGAGCAGCACCTGTGTTTATTATAAATCCACCTCTTCTTTCTCAAACTGTAGTTCTAATTTGTAACTTGCACCTGAAAGGTAGCATTCTGTGGGGTTCAAAGCTGCCAGGTGGCAAGTCAGATGGATTGGTTGGGGGGGGGGGGGGGTTCAAATCTCTGTGGCAGAATTTGGACAGTCGGAAAACTTTCATGTGTCCAAAGCTTACTTGTAAATGATCTAGTACATCTTCTTTTAGAAGGCGATTTCATCCTAATTATAATTTCAGTTGGCGTTTTACTTGAATCTTGCTTTATTCTAGACCAGTGGTTCTCAAAGTGTGCGCCAGGGTACACTGGTGCACCCTAGAAGATTTCCAGGTGCACCCTATGATATTCCAGAGAAATAGGTGCCTGTTGGGGACCAAAACACCAACAGGGTTTTTTGGAGTTTAGATTTTTGGGGGACAGAGGTGTGGGGAATTGGCTGTAAGCTGACAGTCTGCCCAACCCCCCACCTCACTTGCCTGATTAGGTTGCAAAAGGCTGTTAAGCTGTGGTGCTGGATTGTTTACACTACCCCCCATGTTCCCCAGAAAGACTGGAGGCAAATTTCTTCTATCCTTTGTTTGGTGTGAAGTTAAGATGATATGTATGGTGGGGGTTTTCTGCACTTGGTAAAAATTTTTGGGTTGCCTTGGAAACGTGATCAGAGACCATTGATTTGCTAATGGCCTCACTTTGCCCTATAAATAAAGCAATATGCGGTTTTGGGCAGGCTTTGTTCTTGCCAGCAGCAATTACAGGGCCTTCCCAACCCCATATTTTCTTAATTCTGCATCATTCCCACTCGGGACCTGAAATTACTAGCTGTGCTGGTTTGCGGCATGTGCCCAGATATAAAAATAAATATAGTTACTGTATTATACCATTTCATTATGGAAATACTGCTCTTTTTGTTATCACATCATTATTATATTTATTATTAACACATCATTATATTATCTTTAAATAAATACACCCAAATAAAATAGATAGATTTTTCAAAAGAAGCCTGATATTGAAGAATCTGATTCTGGAAGTGAACAAAAGTGTAAATAAAATAGGACTTGAAGGCTGACAGGCGGAATTTAATTTATAGCATTTTCCATCCCTTAACACTGAACAGTACAATTGGATTAGAAACCCATTTATGGAAGCTTCAGGTGATTTTGGTTTAACATTAACAGAAGAAGAAGAACTGGCAGCTGATCATGGGTTGATGATTAAACATAAGGAATTGTCTCTTGAAGCCTTTTGGACTTCTATAAAAGAAGAATATGTGGCAATATTGAAAAAAGCTTTGAACATTTTACTACAATTTTCAAAATTCTATTTATGTGAATTAAGACTTCCTACCCTCAACACAATTAAGAATAGAAAGAGAGGAATTCTTCAATGTATTGATGAGGAAATGAGAGTTTGCCTTTCCAATATATGCCTAAACATTGAAGAAATCACTAGGACACATCAGGCTCATGTTTCTCATAAGCACAAGAATGAAAAAACTTAACACATTCGCACTGGGACCTGCCAAATTTACTAAATCTTACTAAGAATGTATCCATATATATAAAAAGATAACCTTCTGTCATTATTTTTATTTTTTAACCCCCTTTTTTACGAATTCTAAAAAGCATCACTCAAAAAATGTAACATAAAAATGTTTTTTAATGTCATAATAAATTTAATTTTGCCGTATTTATTTCATTAATTACCATAAAAGCACGCTTGGACTTTATATTTTTTCTTTAATATTTGACTTCATTATTATAACATATTTTTCAGAAATTTGTATATAGTGGGCCTACAATTATTTGTAGGGTTTTAAATGCACCCTGACTTCAAAAAGTTTGGGAACCACTGTTCTAGACTATGCTGATTAGCAACAGACTCATTACCCCCTTTCATTATTAGAAACAGACTCATTAGGTCTTCTACTTTATCTCAGTAGCAGAAATCTAGACTGAATAACTGAAGATTTGACTCTAGCTTGTGGCTATTACTTCTTCACAAAAAAGAGTATTTTGCCAGGAATCTGTTTATTATGGAAGACCATCGGTGTTTCAAGATGTCTACAATAGTTTAGCAATGATCATATGTCTCATAGGAGGAAAAATTACTTTAAAAAATTTTAACTAACACCTAAATCTAAAATCAAAGATAACAGACAGCACTAGACCATCAATTCATATTTATATATCATATCTGCTATAAATCTATTACAGTAGATATAATCTCTCTCTGAACCAAGACATTCAGCACAGAAATGAAGCAAAAACAAGAGGGAAAAATCTTATTTGGATGATGAATTCTACAAGAAATTTATGGTATAGCTCAGTTTTTCTATTACAGGTTTTATTAGAAGCCTAGGATTAAAATTGGATCCCTTCCGGATCTATATAGCATACAGATAATTTTTTTGTGTGCTTTTTTATTTTGACTACAAACTTACCCATAGTTAATAATGCTAAATCCAAAACATGAAAAGCATTCTTCCTGCAGGAATATTTTTAAAAAGAAGTGAAGGAAGTTTCATCAGCGGAGGTGGAGCATTGCATAAGATAATTGGGCATTTATTTCTGTAGCTGTCTATTGGGGGAAGGGGGGAAGGGAAGATAAATTTAGAAGGTAACTAATATTGTGTGCCTGCATCATGTTGATCTGTCTGCCTATGCTAGAGGGTCTGAAAGGATTCATTGAGGATTGTTATAAGGACAACTGATTACTTAGAATATGAATGGCAATGCTGCTCTGGGTGCTTAGACAGTTATTATATTGTCGAATTATGCATTATCAGGCAACCCACATCGCCAAGGCATACATACCATCCCATTCACAGACATCTCTTGCTATATGAATAACCTGTAGACAACATATTTTAGAAGACAGAAATGGATCAAATTTAATGTAAATTATTGCAATAATCACACACAGAGCACAAAAAACACCTTGCTTATGCAATCTTCCAAACTCCCATCATGAATACTCTGAGGTCCAGGATAAAAGACGAATGAGTAGGTAATCCAATGTAGGCATGCAGGTTACACCGCCGATTGCATTATGATTGCTAGGACCCTGCGGCTTTCTATGTTGGAGCATATTTCATCTGTGCTAAGCAACTCCTACGGGGGACCACGGTGATCATTTTGCACACACAGGCTCCTGGTGACTCACTTGTCATCCTTTCACAGCAAGCCTCCAGTTTATAAGAACAGAAGGAAATCATCAGGCATATATTCAGAATAAGTGGTGAAAAATGAAATGTTTCTGACTTTATGCATTCGCCCAAATCACACTAAACTATTTCTGAATGTTACGTCACATAGATTCAAACAATAAAAGTGAAAGTATGTTTCTTTCATGGGAAATCAGCTAGCTCCCCTTGGAGACTAACATATGAACAGTATTTCATTTTACAAAAAAAAAAAAAAAACATGTTCAGAATGCTTTTTTTTGCCTTAACATTGGGTATGATAGACAGTTTTATCTCATGTATATAACATGAGTTCATCTTTTGTCAGAACATGTCCAACAAATCTTTCTTCAAAAGTAGACTTGCCCTTGCAATTAAACAAAAATCTGTTTGCTAATACATCTATTTAGTTAATTCCTGATATTGAGAGTGGGGCAATCTGATTCTCAAAAATATAAAAACAAGTATCATTTTTAATTGTTTGACATTTGCAAGGTGGTTTGCAGGTCATTAGCACCTCCGCCTAGTATTTGTCACTATGAATATTCCAATTACACATCAGAGAAAGCCGAAAATAAAAGATGTGTACTGGCTAACTGCTACTGATTAAATCTTGTGCAACACATAATCACTCTTGAAGTAATTCATTCTTTTAATTCAAAAGTTTTTCCAAAATATATAAAAAATGGACAATCAGAACATCTTCAGATTGCTTTTTTTAGGGGGAGTCCAGCATGATGTTATTATTACAAGTATATGGTAGAGTAAATTTTGCCTTAAATTTTCAAAAAAAGTATTTATTTTTAAATTTGGGTTATATACAGAAAATATTTTTATATGCTTTATAACTGAGTATAATTAGAAAGTAACATCATTTTTATTTAATTATTCATACCATCTTTATATTTTAAGGAAATTAAATGAACTCAGCCCTGGCTGAGTAGCTCAATTAATTAAAGTGTTGTCCCAATATGCCAAGATTGTTGGTTCAATACCTAGGCCGGGCACATACAAGAAGCAACCAATGAATGCATAAATAAATGAAACAAGTCAATGTCTCTCTCTCTCTCTCTCTCTCTCTTGCTTCCCCCATCTCTCTCTCTAAATCAATAAATTAAAAAATAAATTAAATAAACTTAAAGTAGTTCTTAGGATCTATATTGATGCAATGTCCTTCTGAGAATCTTTAATACTATAATTCAATAAGGTTTTTTATTTTATTACTGTTTATATCAGTTGACAGAGGTAGAGCTAAAATATGATTTAAAAGGATTATATCCTTTCTAAATAAATTAACTATCTCAGAACAAAGCTCAAGACAATATTTTAAAAAATTGTTCAGGGTCCCAAAAGGTGTAATTCATAATACCTGACAGCCTACCAAAAATATTTACTTCCATTACCTCAGTTGTTTAATAACTAATCATTATAAATATTTTCTTGTATTTTTTCTGAAGTTGGAAATGGGGAGGTAGTCAGACAGACTCCTGCATGAGCCCAACTGGGATCCACCCGGCATGCCCACCAGGGGGCGATGCTCTGCCCATCTGGGGCTTCACTCTGTCACAACCAGAGCCATTCCAGCACCTGAGGCAGAGGCCACAGAGCCATCCTCAGCGCCCGGGCCAACTTTGCTCCAATGGAGACTTGGCTGCAGGAGGGGAAGAGAGAGACTGAGAGGAAGGAGAGGGGGAGGGTTGGAGAAGCAGATGGGCGTTTCTCCTGTGTGTGCCCTGGCCGGGAATCGAACCCGGGACTCCTGCACGCCAGGTTGACGCTCTACCACTGAGCCAACCAGCCAGGGCTTCTTTATACATATTATTATTAAAACTATTTAAAACTAATCTATATTTCTTATCATTTCATAGCCACATTTTATAATCATTAAAGTTTTGTTGTCAATGGCATATTGCATAGCATTTGGGGAGATGAGAAATATAATCTTTTGACTTCAACTAAATGTCTAGAACTAGGTACAGAATAAGATTATACTCTTATTCAGTTTTAAAATCAAATATTAATATATGCATCAATTCTTGACATTAATAATTTAAACAAAAAAGGATAGTATACAGTAAAATAAAAGCCCTTGTTTACTGATTTCTCACTTAAAAGTCAACAAACTCACAAACTAGATATTATTTCATTTTATAGGTGAGAAACTGAGGCACAAACTGGTTTAGTAACTTGCCTATGAGTGCCGCTGACTGAGTAGTAAACTCAAAAGGCCCCGAAATCTACATAAAATTATGACTCTCAAGATTTAATGTACACCTGTTTCTGGCTAAGATGGAGTAAAAGTTTCCAGATTTATTTTTCTGGCTCAGTTAATTAAAATATAAACAAAATATATAAAACAATATTTTTCAAAATATTAGACATTGAGCAATGAGGGACAGTGGTTCCTAAGCGATGAGGAACAATGGGTGAGTGAGCCCTGTACGTGTCCCAGCTTTCTGCCTGAAGAGGGTTTCTAGGCTGAACTGCAAGGACGGGAGATATTGGTTAACACCAGCAGTGTCCCACAGTGGAGGACACAGGCTGGAAGACTGGATTAGCGAAGACAGCTAGGGTTTGCAGGACAGAATACTGGGAAGGAGAGAGCTGCACAGACAGAACTCCAGAGACCTTCAGAAATGCTCGTTATATACTCCACTGCTTACGGATTTATGCATGTATATGAGAAGACTAAGCAACGCCAGGGAAAGAACCGTCAGAAATAACCGCTGAAGCTCACAGAGGAGTAAAAATAGTGCTTATTCCTACAAACCAGACTGGAAATCTTCACAATTCACTAGACGTTGAAAAAGGTATTCAGAAGGGTCTTGTCTTGAGAATAAGGCTAAAATAGCCCTAGACAAAAGGGAAAAACTAAAAAACAAGGCCCAATAGTATCATATTTCTTCTGTATCAATTAACTATCTCAGAGCAAAGCTCAAGTCTATTTATAAACATTATCAATGACCCAAAAGGTAAAATTTACAATGTCTGCCATCCAAATAAAAATTATGGGACATTAAGAGAAACAAAAACATGCCACTGACAATAAGGAGAAAATACATCATTTAAACTTTACTCTGGATAAATAATAGAATTAGGAGAGAAAAATATTAAAACTGTATTCCAAATAGCTAACATTATATATACTTAATGGTGAAAGAGAAGATTCTTTCCCCTGTAGATCAGGAACAAGATAAAGATGTTCACTCTGCTCACTTCTATTCCAATCAACACACTGTCTTAGAGGTTCTTACCAAAGCATTAGACATGAAAAATAAATAAACAGTAACTCAATTGGAGAGGAAAAAAGACTCTCTCTCTATATATATAATATCTATATATATCTATATATATCTATATATATAACTATATATATATTCTCTCACATAACATGGTCTTATATATAAGAAATCCTAAGGAATCCACTTAAAACTATTAGAATCAGTGAGTTCAGCAAAGTTGCAATGAACAAGAGATCCCTATGTACTATTCATAGAAATATAAATTGGTATAGTCACCATGGAAACGGTATGAAGGTTTCTCAAAAAATTAAAACATACAATCCCACTTCTGGGTATTTATCTAAAGGGAATGAAAATAGGATCTTAAAGATATACCTAAACACCCATGTTTATTGCAGTATTATACACAGTATCCAAGACATGGAAACAACCTAAGTGTTGACTGACAGATGAATAGATTTTAAAAAGGGTATATACACACAACAGAATATGACTCAGCCAGAAAAAGGAAGGAAGGCTGCCATTTTTCTTTTTTAATTTTTTTCTAGATATTTTTATTTATTTTAGAGAGAAGAGAGAGAGAGAGAGAGAGGAGGGGGGAGGAGCAGGAAGCATCAACTCCCACATGTGCCTTGACTGGGCAAGCCCAGGGTTTCGAACCGGCAACCTCAGTGTTCCAGTTTGACGCTTTATCCACTGCGCCACCACAGGTCAGGCAAGCCTGCCATTTTTAACAAAATGGATAAACCTTGAGGGCATTTTGCCAATTGAAATAAGTCAGTGAAATACAAAAACTGTATCTGTGGAATCTATATGGAATTATATGTGTAATCTAAAAAATATTATATGTGTAATCTAAAAAAACACCACTCAGAAAAACAGTAGAAAAATGATTGTCAGGGGTTTTGGTGGGTGAGTGCAGTGAGGAGATGTTGGTCAAAGAGTCCAAATTTTCAGTTTGAGATGAGTAAGTTCTGGGGTCTAACATACAGCATGGTGACTATAGTTAACAATTCTGTATTCTTAAAAGGTGTATACTTAAAAGTTGCTAGAAATTAGATTTCTAGTGCCACAATAATGACAATAAAAAAATATCATTATGTGAGGTGAAGGATATATATGTGTCTAAAATCATCACACTGTATGCCTTTAATGTATATGTTATATGTCAGTTATCTTAATAAAGCTTCAAAAGAAATGATACCTGAAGAGCCCTATATCTACTGTTCTTTATTTTAATTTTATATTTTTTATTCTTCAATTATAGTTTACATTTAATATTATTTTGTATTCCTTGTATTACTCTTTATCTATATTTATATATGCCAAAATTTATCAACTTGTATAAATATGGAAAGTTTATTGTAAGCCAGTTTTAGCTCATTAATGCTAACCGTATTTTCAAAACCTGGGGTGGGAGAGATTATGGCGGCAGTAGACTGTGATAGAAATGACATTGTTGACTTCTAGGTCATAAAATGTAATTCATCTTCCAACTTGTTCTTTAAAAACTCACTTTTGGAATCCAGAGTCACCAAGTAAGATCTGATTATGCTGAGACCATACCTTGCTATTAGAAAGACCAACTCACATTGGAACACATACGTGTTCCCATCAACAGCCCTAAGTGAAATTAAAATAACAGCATGCATCAATCACAATTCATGTAGGTAAAAATGCTTCCAGATGATTCTAGGCTCCAGTTACCAAATTTAATCTCAGGTAACCAAGTCTTCTCAAAGGTTCAGTCATCATGGTACAGAGATAAGTCATTACTGCTATGCTCTGTCTTTATTCTTATTAAGACTTTGAGCACAAAAATTGTTTCTTTAAGCTGCTAGCTAGAACATTTAGACTAAGTTTTCTGTAGATAACAATCATAAAACCTATATAAAATATTTTTTAAAAAACAACTATTTGAGGGCACTGGTTGGCAACCAAAAATTCTACCAAAACAAGAAATAAGGCCACACTGAGTGGACAACCACGCTGGCTGAGATTTACACAACTGCATCTTCTTGGATACTCTCCAAACTAGACAGCCCAGAGTGGCAGAAAGCTACATTTTTGGCTTCAAGCTGCAGAGGACAGAACCCCAGGTTGACAAAATGATTGGAACATTAGAGAGGAAGGGAAGAAGCTACAGAACACATGAACTTCAAAGCCTGTGTTTAAAAATTGCCCTGATTTTCCTGGACTGACCCATTTCTAGGTCCTCATTCCTACAATCATCCAGATCTACCGTGAATCCCTATCATTGTCTATTACTCATCCCAACACCAATGCGTTATTCACAGCTCTACTAAAAGGTGCTCTTAGGGATACAGAGAAGGAACTGATGAGTGAGTCAAACACGATTAGTTCATTCCAATATTGGTATATTTCTTCACTGTCAAAATCCTTTGACTACACCAAGGCATAAATAGCACCTCAACTTCATTTGCTATTGGTGTCTATGGGGTCTAGGGTGCAGCCACAGCCTGCACAAGCCAAGGACTGCCAGATGTCTGAGCAGCCGAATGGAAGATAGAACTTTGGGTGAGGGTGGCCTTGTGGTCATTCCAGCCCAGCCAAAAGCCATGCTTCTCTTTTCCTGTTCTAAGGAGGATGAGCATCTTAAGAAACATTCCTACATATATTTTCCAAAATTTTTATAGCAAAGATTAGCAAAATCTTTGCCTTCCTGCTGTTATACCAGCCGTTTCAAAGGTTTGCCTCTGTAATTGACTCCTTCGGGCATGCTAGAATTTGGAGGCAATGAAGTATGGTTGAAACGCACGTTAGGAGAAATTGCTTCTTCTTACAAAGTGGCTTCCTCCTCCCAGACTGTCATAGGATATTCAACAGCTTCATCAGACAGAGGAGCAGAGACAACTTCTGCTGATGAAGGAGGTGTGGTCAGGCTCAGGAATTCTGGTTGTTCTGATTCGTTTGGATCTACACAAATGTCCCCTTTCTAGTCATCAGCCCCCCACTCTTTCCTGACCATGATCTGGCTTTGATTTTTTTTTATTTCCATCCTTCTCTGCAAATGATACAGAATGGATAGAATGGTAACAAAACCTCTACACTTTTTTTCTTTTTAAGACTGTGTACCCTACACTGAGTTTTCTTTTTTTCTTTTTCTTTTTTTTTTTTTAAGAGAGAGAAAGAGAGAGACAGGAACAGACAGGCAAAAAGGAAAAGAGATAAGAAGCATCAATTCTTTGTTGTGGCTCCTTAGTTGTTCATTGATTACTTTCTCTTATGTGCCTTTACTGGGGGGCTCCAGCTGAGTCAGTGACCCCTTGCTCAAGCCAAGTGACCTTGAGCTCAAGCCACTGTCCTTTGGCTTCAACCCAGAGACCTTTGGGCTCAAACCAGCGACCATGGGGTCATGTCTATGATTCTACACTCAAGCCAGTGACCCCACACTCAAGCCAACAATCTCAGGGTTTCAAATATGGGACCTCAGCATCCCAGGCTGATGCTCTAACTACTGTATCACTGCCTGGTCAGGCTGCATTGAGTTTTTAAAGTGTTCACCTTGTTAACTTATTGCCAGTTAAACATAACCAGTTCACCCTATGTTCCTGACATTCTTCATGCATTTATACATAACCCTAGGGACTCAATTTGCCACTGCATGTTACAGTCCCATCCCATAGCAGGATAACGAAGCTCCAGTTCCCAGCTCCTTGAGACCTACTGAGGTACCGTGTAGGGTTCATTGATGAAAAGAACAGAATATGGTTTTTTTTTGCTTTATTTGGAAAATGAATTTATTTTAAAATTCAAATTAGTACACTTCATTCTTAGAGAGGCTTACAAACCAGCTAACAGTCACCCATGTAGGAACAATTCCCAGATTAAGCCGCTGGTCTCGTTCAGGGTTAACCCTTAGTCCTGAGTCACTGGCATGGCGGATGCTACCATATCTCCTCTTGTCTGTGAAAGATCTTTATCTCTCCCCAGTCCTCTACCCAGCAGAGGGTTTCCCTGCCTTTCTCTCTTCTGAATCCATGTTTCACGTTGCAAGACCATAGTGGAATAAAGTCATTTTGAGCATCCTGGCTGCCAGGAAAGCTGGGCAGTTGGGTTTCACTGTGGTGACCAGGAAAAGTTGGGAAGTGAGGATCCTCCAGGTGTAAAAAAGCAATTTAAGAAGTGAACAGCTACACATATGATATATTTCTCTAATATGCACAACTGAATACTCTGCTTAGACTTCTATTTCTTGATTTATCATGTTTAAAGAGTATCTTTAGAATGGTGGGGGAGGTGAAAGAGGGTATAAGGGGATCAATGGTGATGGATGTAGACTTGACTTGGGGGGGAACACACAATACAGTGTATGCAGATGTGTTGTAGAACTGTGTACTGAAGTCTGTATGATTCTGTTAATCAATGTCACCCCAGTAAATTCAATAAAAAAAATAGATGACTATGAAGTGGTAGCAGACAGGCTTCTTTCTGACTGCTTTCTGTTATCAGAAGGTGGGGGAGGCTGAGTACACAGTTCTCTGGATCAGAGATCCTTTCCTCTTTTTCTCTTTTTAAATTATCCCCTCTTTATCCCCCCCCCCTTTTTAAAAGACTATTCATTTTGGAAAGAAGAAGGAGGAGGAGCAGAAAGCATCAACTCCCATATATCAGTAGTCCCCAACCCCTGGGCCGTGGACCGGTACCAGTCCATGGGCCATTTGGTACCGGTCCACAGAGAAAGAATAAATAACTTACAGTATTTCCATTTTATTTATATTTAAGTCTGAATGATGTTTTCTTTTTAAAAAATGACCAGATTCCCTCTGTTACATCCGTCTAAAACTCACTCTTGATGCTTGTCTCGGTCATGTGATACATTTATGCGTCCCACCCTAAAGGCCGGTCTCTGAAAATATTTTCTGACATTAAACCAGTCCATGGCCCAAAAAAGGTTGGTAACCACTGCCATATATGCCTTGACCAGGCAAGCCCAGATTTGAACCAGCAACCTCAACGTTCCAGGTCAATGCTTTATCCACTACACCACCACAGGTCAGGCCCTTTAGTAATTCATCCAATATTCCCTGCTTCTCTCACTGCTGCCCGGCCTTACTAATGGACATTCTGGGCAGGTAGCTGCCCATTTGTCAGTACAGCACTGGGTCTAGTGTCTGTGAAGCATCCCAGCTATCCCTAAAGGTAGTACAAAGTGGAGAGGGCCAGTCCGCATGTCCATACTAGACCAGGTGATCTGAGTGTCCTTTAACTCATTGACCTGAATGCCTAATTTTCCCTGCAGGTCTCTATTTTTTTTTTTCATTCAAGGTTTAATGATGTTCTGAATGTGCTCTTACTTTTCATGCATGTAAAACGTAGGGTCTCATGTAATTCCTTTATGTTTGTTTGTTTATTTTTTTGTTTGCAGAACTATTTTGTCTTTTTAAGATTTTTTTTATTGATTGACTTTTAGAGAGAGAGGAGTGAGAGAGAAAGAGAGAGAGAGAGAGAAGGGGGAGGAGCAGGAAGCATCAACTTCCATATGTGCCTTGACCAGGCAAGCCCAAGGTTTCAAACTGGCAACCTCAGTGTTCCAGGTGGACGCTTTATCCCACTGCGCCACCACAGGTCAGGCTATTTTGTTTTTTTATATCAATTATTCTATCCCTGTTGTTTTCTCTATTCCAGAAATATTTTACAACATTTTAACTCAGGGCACCCTTGCTTGCATTAGATCGATATGTTTTGTGTTACCATTCATACAGTAAATAAAACTGAGGTCTAGAAAGTGGAAGCAGTTTGCCAAAGGCGAAAAGAAATTAAGTCAAGATTGCACCTCGGTAATGTTTAATCCCAAAGTCCAAGATAATGTTGCTTATAAAAAACTGTTATTTTCCTTACCATCTCTATTGAGCATTCTAAACATTTTTATTCATTTGAAATTGTGAGTATTTTTATAACTTGAGATTTGCTGAACCAGTATAGTTACTTATAGTCAGCACTAAATTCATATCTAATTACAGACCCATTTATTTCTCATTAAATGATGTTTCCCAAATGTCAGTTTCACTCTTCTCTTCAATAACCAAACCAAGTCTTCATTGGAAAATGTATCCTTCTCTGTGATATTTTTTAGACATTTGAATATAATAGGCACTAAGTAACAGTGTGTCCTCATTCTCAAGTATTGGAAGAAACCACCTTCCTCTCTCACAAGAGGAGAGAAAGCGTTTTATTCAGATTTAATAGATGGTATCACTAGAAAAAGAAGAAATCTTCCCATTTTTACTAGCAAAAAAGCTCTCTGTACTCCACTGGAGTGATTACTCCAAGTTACTGAACGTGAGGCCACAATGCAGGAAGGAAAATGGCACTCCTGGTGTCCTAAACAAGGTAAACTAGAGAAGTAAGTCGGCTTGGCATAAAGCAAAGACTGAATCCTTAGGGATACACTTAGAGCAATGTCTTGTCAAGTGGGTGTCAGGGGAAAGTTCTTCAGTCAATGTTATTGTTTTGTGTCTTTTTACTGGACACCCAGAACACTCAGCTTGCACTGTAATCTATCACAGTCGGGGAAATTAGAAAGCACTTGAGGAGGGAGTGCCCCTCTGAAAGAGACCTTGAAAGTCAGCTGCCAGGAAAAAGCCAACTGCCTATTCAGCCACATTTGATATGCAAATAAATACAACCCTTAGAAAGATGCTTGCAATCATTAAACAACTAAGGTGCCGCAACAAAGAATTGATGCTTCTCATCTCTCTCCCTTCCTGTCTGGCTGTCCCTGTCTGTATCTCTCTCCCTCACTCATGCTAAAGAAAAAAAAAAAAAAGATTGCTTGCAAATTTCTATTAATCCTATTATTCCATCTGTCTGCAGTAAATGAAAAAAAAAAAAGCCAATGATGCTTAACTACAGAGAAGCAAATGTCCATGGGACAAAATTAAGGGAGTGTGTTAATCATTAAAATAACTTTTAGTAAGGAGAAGCAGTATTTTTGCAAACAACTCTTAGTGACATAAGTAAAATGCATAGCATAATAGAATTTTAGCCTTTAAAATGTCCAATAAACATTACTTTCTTGCTCAAGAAACTGAAGCAACTGAATTAGAAAAACATCACAATAATAAACTACTGTATTTTACATCAGGAAAGAAGTAGCAACCAAAACCTGCAAACTGCAGAAAATTAAATGGAAAGTAAAATGATTAATTCTGTAAGATCTAGTTAAAAGGAAAAATTTAAGAGTTTTAAATCAGAAATAGGTGAATATGTTCATCATCTAACAATATTGGAATATTTCTGAATCCTGTAAAACATCATTAAAACTTTGAGAATTAAAATCTATGGGTTATAAAGTAAAGGAGAGAATACTTTAAAAGTATGATATAAGAAGATTCCATTCATTCCATTCAAATTAAATAACAACCCCCAAGTGTAAATGTTTTAACCATGCCAAAAACAGCTTTCAGAGATCGATTATATGTGATAAGAAGAGGCTTGCTTTCGAATGGCAAAGAAAAATATGAAATACTGCCATACACACACACACACACACACACACTAATAATTTTCAACCAAGGCCTTTTCTTAAATTTTTGCTATCAGATTTCCTCCTAGTTTCATGCATGCTAATTTACAGCACGGTGCCAACTGTTTAATACACCATGAGTACGTGTAAAAATATATGAACTGTATTTCAAAGGTGTACTTTTAATGGATCTATCCTAGGTGTTGGATCATGTTTCTGGCTCCTGAATATCCACATATGATCTAAGATCCAACAAATCCTAAATTATTTGTTTTAATTTTTATTAAGTGATGATGATTTTGCCTCACCTTCCTCATCAGTCCTATAGCATTAATAATAGTAACTACTTCATAGCACTACAGTGAGGATTAAATGAGATGTTTTAAACAGCACTCGATGGGTATGAGGTATGATGCTGATGACACTGAGGCAGTGATGATTACTAAATTCTGCCTTGTGCTCAAAGCCATCCCTACAAGACTAGATATGTGTACCTAGTACTGTTTAAGGCACCCAAATTTAATCACTGAAAACACAGGACACCCAACTAAATGTGTATTTCAGATAAACAACTAATTAATTTTTAATACAATTATGCAATATTTGGGACATATTTCAACCAAATTTCAGATAAATGCATAGTAACTTTTTTAGTATAAGTATATTCTAATTATTGCACGGGACACACTTATTCTAAAAACATATCCATTGCTAAATTGAAATCCAAATTACAGGGCATCCTGCATTTTATCTGGTAATTCTAGTTTAGCACAGATAGGCACATGTTAAAACCATCTCTAATTTTGTTTTTAAAGTGGATTTGTGGCATAAAATTAGTCATTTAAGACATGTCAGTAAATCTAATTGTATCACTATCTAATCAATCATTTGATAGTCTAGAATATTAATAAAGCTATATTATTTATTAAGAATTATATAAACCCTGGAGTGAATTTTGAATCTATTGCTTAAGAGCTGTGAGACCTTGGCCAGTTGAATAACCTAGACGAGCCTGGATTTATTCACGTTTAATGTGAAACTAAATAAAATGCATCATCTCCCTTATGTAGGATTATTAAAAGGCAAAAAATATCTCAAGGTCTAGAGGATGACTGTCCAGTGGCACAAAGTCAACATTGTGCATTTTCTCCTTCCCACCTCATATATATAAGTTTCCAGAAACAGCACCTATGTTGCTTTTTAAATTTCTATTGTAATTTGCAAAGGTGAAACTAACAGACTGATTAAATGAACTAGATGTTAAGAGGAGAACAAAAGAGAGGTCAGAAATAACTCTAAGTATAGGCAATAAAAGAGGAAATGAACAAAGTGTCTACTGAAATGGAGTGAATGTTAAAGAAAGCATGCTCAAGAGGGAAGACAATGGGCTTTAGACACAACGGATTTGATATAAAGATGTCTTTGTGAGAGCCTCCCACTGGTCGCCTGAAACATTATCCTTATTATCTTAATTTCCTTGTTCCAGTGTCATTTTTTTACCAATAAATGACATAGTTTATGTAAAGCACTAGAAATATTACGTGGAACAGAGTTAAGTATCAATCAATGTTGGCAATTATTAAGTTCGTGTTAGGTGCTATTATTTTTACTATCTTTTCAACTGACCAATTGAAAATGTAAAATCATTCTGAATACATTTTTAATGTCTCCTGAAATTTTGTTACTGAATTATCAAGTTTGTGCTGATCAAGATAGAAAAAACCCAAATTCCTCTTTTAACATTCTCATGCCTACAAAAAGCATCCTCGTTTTTTTTTTTTTTATCTCTTATTCAGACTTACAATATGTGTTTCTAAAGAAATACTGTTGTAAGGTACTGTTGGCAAATAAAATATATTATGCTCACTTTGTTAAAGATGGCACTGCCCACGTGGAAACCATTGCCCAGGTGATGTTAATGTGTGTTGGGGGTGGGCTGTGGGCAGGCAGGATCCCTGTAGCCTGGGGCTTGATTTTGGGATTAAGCCTTTCCCACCCTTTTTGATGTGGGGTGGTACAATCCCATTATGCCCCCCAGATAAGTGACTTTGTATTAGAGACTTCCTTATTTTTTATATTGGATTAAAGGTTTGGATTTCTACACTATAAAATAGGGGCAGACTGGGAACTTGCTCTCTCAGTTCCTGAGATTAGCATTAGAGAGCAGGGAGCAGAGAAAGGCCATGTGGAGGAGGCCTGGAGAAGCAGCCAAGATGGTGGAGTGTTGAGTGAGAAGCCAGTTTGTGCAGTTTGTGCAGGGAGAAGGAAGGAGATGGGGAACAGAGGTGAATGAGACTGGTGAGCTAGAAACCTTTGATTCTAGGAAACTTGGATAAGTCAGTAGCTTTGTGAGCACTGAATGTGAGTGGGTTTTGGAGCCCAGTGTGTGTTTTTACTTGCCTGCCGGGTGCAAGCTAGGATTAAAGATGATGGCCCATTAGTTCTTGGCTCCATTGTTTCTTTACCGACTGTCCAAATCCAATGAGAACCTGCATGGGCCAGGAGGCTGCTGTGCTGGTGGCCGCACCCACTGGCTTTACAGGTACCAAAAACTGAAAATTGATATTAATATTCTGGGAGGAAAGGTCAGGCTTTCTTATCAGGCTTTCCTGTTCCATCCCTCCTTTAGGGAGGGGAGAGAGAAGAATGTAGAAGTTTTTGGCTTGCAAGAACAATGGGTTATTCAGTTTTAAATCTAAAATAAAGGTTAACCTAGAAACTTCATCTCTTTCAATAGGAAGCAGAATTTACATACCACCTTGCATTGACTGTAGTTCCTCCCCCTTCCTGGAATTTTGAGAGTAAAATACTTCTAGGCTAGTAGTGAGGGAAGAGGAACCCTGAAAGATTTGTAAATGTCTTTGATTGTGTTACCTTGAAAGTCTTAATGTTTCTGTGTATCCCCTAAACAAATATTGCCAGCCTATCCCATGATGTCATGCTCTCCCTAACCCGTGTGTGATCAAGGGTATATATATAAGCAGCCCCTGAACTACTTTGGGGACTGTACGATTTGAGCCTGATGCCCTATGTCAGCCATTTGCGGCCGGCATATTTAAAATTTCTTCCCCTAATAAAACTCTTCAAAATTTATCTGGACTGAGTGTCTCTACGTGGACTCAATGAAATGAGGTACAGTGCCTTTCAGAATCTGGGGTGCGGTACTTTATAACAATATAAGCTTATTATTAAATGTATCACATATATTTTAACTAATAATTGTTATGAACTATTTACCCATACTCAGTACCATTTACAAAGGTTTATATTGTCTGTAATCAAAAACTCTTATTGCAAAATCAGATACAAGATATTTAATTCCTACCTCAAACATGTTAGCAGACATGTCATTGTCACTCCCACGTCCCTACTGCCCAGGACCTCTGCTTTCTGCAATTGCTTTCAGCTCCCCACACCATGTCAAACTTCTTGGCACCTCTTGTTTTGATTAAGTCACCAAAGGCGAGCCTTTTCCATAATTCAGCCCACTCAAATCAACATAAAACCTGATTGAAATTCTTTTGCAAAATCTCTTCCTTTGAAAGGAATTGAATTGTTATTAGTATAAAAGGCAGAATCAGTACTGGCTTCCATTTTTCAAAAAAGCCTAAATGCTTCTTAATGGTGGGTTCAAATGGAACATCATGAAGTCAGCAACAGGACCGAAGTTCACCGTGTGGGTCAGAAGCTGAACCCGGCATTGAAAATGACAGAAGTAGAAATCAGATTCATTCACCTGAAAATATGCTATTCCTCTAGCACGTCCCCAGTGCTGCGTAGGCTAAGTTTAAAGAAGTGGAACCCTGACAAAGGTCACCTTCATGCTTTATCTGTTCACTGGGCTCCGGCCGTCTTCCCAGGGCCTGCTCCAGTTTAGAGGAGCTGTTCAGAAGTGTCGAGTCCGCCTGCGTGTGAGAAAGGGGGAGGGGGAGGTCAGCCCATGACAGCATTTTCTCCGCAGACTCGGACTGAACAGAATGTGCCAGTCTCGGCCCTGGTGCTGAAGAAATAGATGATTCCATACAACCTGTTCTACCGTTTCTTTAGTTCTTTCTTTCACTTTCAATGACAGTCTCTTCAGCTCAAGTGTCTATTTCAGAGACCTTGTCATTGTTCAGTTTAGATGCTCCAAATGGAGTGTAACACTGGTGGGGATTGAAAATGGTTTCAGGGGTAGAGCAAGCAGGCTCTCACGTTGGGTTTCTGCCTGTATTACCACCATAGCCCTGGGATCCTTTGAAGCTGAGATGACCTAGAAGTGAATAATAACTCAGACAGCTGGAGGAAGAGGAAACAAGAGAACCTCACACTCCGCAAGCAGGTAAAAACTAGAAGATGCAGCAAATGAGTAGACATTTTCCCAGCACTGTGTGTTCACTGGTCATCAGTTATTTAAAAAAAAATATGTACTGTTTCATATGTGCTATGATGCCCTTATTTCTATTATGAATCTATCCAAGGAAATTCTCTGGGTTTTTTATAATGTTGACATTAGAACCAGGGTTAGCAATTTGAGACCGTCGCTGCTAAAGGTAACAGTTGACAGGGCTCTTCACTGATGAGCCAGTATCTCTAACATTATTCATCACGGACTACTTTGCTCTATTCACTTATCAGCAAGATGACCTCAAATACTCTATTACAATAAAACATAAGACAGCAATGAAAGACAAGAATAAAGAGAAAAAAAAGATTATGCTTCTTTTCTTTAAATTTCTAACTTCCTCACAATCTCCTCCCCATCTAAATCCAAAATGAAACAAAAAGAACTTTAACAAAATTATGTAAGCCTTCTTAGACCCCCTAGCTGGAATGCCTGGAGAGCACAGAGCTTCCTTTCTATGACCACGTGCCCTGAATATTATTAGTATGCGGTTCCCATGGCACTGGGCGTACAGCTCTCTTCTGCCAGTAGAGCTACTCAGGTAACTTCTCACGGAAGCTGTTCAGTGGGCCCGCTGCTTCTGCTGAGGGCCTCGGTCTGCCCCGCTCAGCCACCGCGCTCCTTAAGCAAGTTTCCCAAAGGCCCCTTCTCCCATTCTCCCACGCTCTTCTATTCAATTCTCTAAAGATGTGTTAAGGGCTCCCTAGCAAGACCCAACGTTTAAGTGGCACAGACTCTGGAAAGAGAGAGAGAAACATCAGAGGAGGAAATGCAGTGCGGTGTGAAGCTCCGCCAGCTGTGGAAGGCAGAGAGGCAGAGCGCAACGTGAGTGGGCGGGGAGACGGATCTCACAGTGATCGCCACCACGTCTTAGTTTTGAAGGAGGAATAAGCACTTGTCTAGGGGTCAGGAAGGAAAAGGTTTTGTTTTGTTTTGTTTTTTAAAAGGAAAATAATACTTTTTTTCATTGCAAACTATGGAAGTGTAAAGCAATATAAATGAACGGGAGATCTGAGAGTCTAAAGTGCGTAAATTGGGAACTGAAGTGTAGAAGATGAGAGGGAAAAAATGCGGAGGGTGGCTAAATCTGGCCCACCACCTGTTTTGGAAAATAAGGTTTTATTGGAACACAGACACACTTACTCATTGACACACTGTCTTTAGCTGCTTTCAAGTAGTTGTGACTGAGACTTCCCTATGGCCTGCCAAACCTAAGAAGTTTACTGTCTGACCCTTTAAAAAAAAAAGTTTGCCACCACCTGACTAGGTCATGGGAGTTCAATGAAACATTTTACACAAGTGTTAATGAGACAGATTTGCGTTTTAGTCATTTTGTCATCAGGGGGGAGGTGAGTGTGAAGCCAGTAGCCACTGCCACCATCATAACTGCCTGGCTCATGCAGGTTTGCATTGGATTCGGACAGATGATAATGAAACAATGGAGCCAAGAACTGGTAGGCCATTAGCTTTAATCCTAGCTTGCACCCAGCAGGCAAGTATAAACACACACTGGGCTCCAAAACCCACTCATTCAGTGCTCACAAAGCCACTGACTCATCCGAGTTTCCTAGAATCAAAGGCTTCTAGCTCACCAGACTTATTCACCTCTGTTCCCCATCTCCTTCCTTCTCCCTGCACAAACTCTGCACAAACTGGCTTCTCTCTCAACACTCCGCCATCTTGACTGTCTCTCCCCCCCCCTCCACGTGACCTTTCTCTGCTCTCTCCTCTAATGCTAATCTCAGGAAACAAGAGAAAGTAAGCTCCCTGTCTGCCCCACTTTATAGTATAGAAATCAAAACCTTTAATCCAATATACAAACAAGGAAGTCTCTGATACAAAGTCACTTATTTGCGGCATAATAGGATTCCTCATAAGAGTGCACCACCCTATAGCAAAAAGGGTGGGAAAGGCTTAGTCCCAAAACCAAGCACCAGGCTACAAGGATCCTACCTGCCCACAGCCCGCCCCCAACACACATTAATATAATCACACCCATCTCAAGCAATCCCCTGGGCGATGGGCTTCCACGTGGGCAGCACCATCTTTAACAAAGTGAGCATAATATATTTTATCTGCCCAACAGTGAGCCAGAGGCTGAGGCTGGACAGCCATAAGGTCACTGAAGAAGGAACAAGAACGAGAATCCATTGTTGTGGTTTCAGTGACCACAACAAGGAAGACAGAAAAGAGAAATTGAAACCAACTCATATTTAAAAGAATCAGTAGGAACTGATTGTGTTTTAGGTTTGGAGAAAAAAGTAGAGTGAAAGATAGACTCTTCCGCCCACTGAGCAGGGGGTGGGGAACTAGGGCAGACTGGGGTAAAGGATCTTGCTGAGACAGCAGAGGGTTCAGAGACGTCTGTCTGCTCCCTTGAGTCAGAGCAAAACTATTGTTATGTTTTTAAAAACAACCTCCATTGTTGTTCTGGTTACAAAAAGTATCATAGTACAAGTTCATTAAACAAAATTGTTTTTAAAAAGAGAGAAGGAACAAAATAAAATGCAAAAATATAACCTTAATGACATCATTATGACATTGTTAATAGTTTGTGTCTCCTGTTCCCATGAACATACATGCTTTACAGTTTCTTACCAAAATGGAACCATACTTGTAGGCTGTTTCAGAAATCCACAAAGGATAATAAATTGGAATGTTTTAAAATTCTGTTTGTACAAACAACTCTCTAATTACAGAGATAAAATTTATCATGTGTTTAATTCTTCCCTTTGAATAAATTCTCATATGTGGAATTGCCAGGTCAAAGAGCATGCATTTATAAAAGTGTTTGTTATTCTTCTCTTACAAATGTCTTATAATCATTCATTTGCAAAGTGTAGAAATCCAGGCAAACCCATGCCAGAGGAAAGATAATTTATTAACAAAAATACTATTAGACTCCAATTGCAGAAATCTAGCTGTTCCTCCTAAGAAATGCACTGGGGATGTGAAAGTCAAGCATAAAATACCTCTAGTTTTTGCCTTCCCTTTTGTTATTTTTCTTCCCAGTGTGGTGTGATCTTTTATATTCTCTGAGCTACTAGACCGTGACGTGTAATCACTAGCCCTTCCTTGGCTCACCTATCTGATATGCAGCTCATTACAGTGACCCAGTATAATAGCTCCAGTCCTTAAGTCTAAATGACCTGATAGCTTTACTTGATTCTAATTTCAAAATTTCTAAAATAATCTATCAAAAGACAAAATAAAAATCCATTGGACTCCATTGAAATATTTGTCCAGCCCTCTTTCAATCAGCTCTGACAATGGATTCATAATTACTTGTAAAAAACCTCCCATCTATTCTTCAAGGACTTTGAATTAGACAGATCTCCTTCTCAAAAATAAAATTACAGGTAATTCTACCCCCAAAAGTATTCAATACTTTTATGTAATTTTATTGATTAGATATAACCATAGTTCCCATTTTTGTTTAATATCTCCTAGATGTATTTTCTTCACTTAAAAAATATCATGAACAGTTTTCCAGGTCAAAAATTAAATCTTATGTGATCAATTTTAAGGAATAATTAATAGTATATTCACTATACTTAAACACACAAGGTATCAAGCCATTTCACTTTGATTGTTTGAATTCTATAGATATTAAAAATAGTGCAGTAGTAAATATTTTAGAGCATTCTGTCAGATTATTAGAAAAAAATTCTAAGAGAATTCGTAATTCATATACACTGACATATTGTTGTCTATGAATTCTTACCAGTTTAGAGGCACATTAGCCTAGCCTCAACCACTACCCAAGAGATAAAAAATTGCCGGGGTCCAGCCCAGGGGGGAATCCAGGGGTCCCACAGGAAGAGACAGCGTCGGCGTGAATCAAGTGAGAGAGCCGAATTCTTTTCTTTCTCTTTATTCTCTCATTAGCATTTACTGCCAGGCATCTCTGCCAAATGCTGGTCTAGCTTTCTTTTTATGCACACACACTAAGTTACAATCACATGGTATTCAGAATACATTGATCAATCATTGTTTTTGTATCACTATGCTTACATTTTTTAGGTAACTATAAATCAGGTAGTAAGTCATTCAAAGTACAGTTATACAATAACTTGAACAGCAATAACAATGTTGGTACAAACTTCTAAAAGGTCAGTATTGATTAACAACTCTACCTTACCTATGATGTTATTGTTTAGTCAAATTTTATTTATTACTATATTCATACACTAGTTAAGTTCTAACTCTATTTTTCTCAGAGTTCCACCACCTGCGGGTCAGGTATGCAAGAAGAAAGGAAAGTTTCTTTACTCTACTACATGAAAAGGCTTAGGGAGGTAAAGTGACGAATTAAGTGAAGGTTGAAAGGTACTTTGTGTATAGTTACTGTTTCCTATCTATTCATAAGTCACAATCTATTGTTTCTAACATGATTAATAAGAAGAAGTTCTCCTACTAACTTAACCCTTTATAAGGGATATCATAGCCAGCCTCTTATGTCTATGAGCCCAGTTCAAGGGGCTTACAAGCTTTTCTGTGGAACTCACACCCTCTGTCTCATTTCCAAAGACATTACTACGAATCTACAGGGAAAGTATGGTACTATTGTCCCTGTGTCATAAATGATAGCACACACCCAGAAAAGGGGGGATATAAGGCCAGATTAATTCAAAAAGGTCAAAGGGGGAAGTATCGTTGTGCCTTTCCTTTGCGGTGACTTTGTCAACCCGCAGCTATTAGTCTTCACTGCGGTGACTTTATCAACCAGCAGCCATTGGTCTTCTTCTGCTGTGACTTTGTCAACCAGCAGTTGTGGATCTTCTCCTGCTGTGATCTTGTTAGCCAGCATTAGTGGATCGGCTCTCGACAAAAAATTATATCATTTTTATTTCTTTTCAAATGATTGTTCATATGGTTGTTGGCCATTTGTACTTTTCTTTATACTCACAGCCTGTTTTTGCACAAATGAGTGGTTATCACTTTCTTATTTATTTGTACAATGTTTTTCTTTGTCAGATAAGAATAGGAAAATTTCCACTGATATATTGATTTAAATATTTTTTTTCTCAGCATTTGCACTTTAACATTGTTTAAGGTGGAATTTTTCCCATTTATTTGATTTTAGTTGGATATGGAATAGCAAAGATTTCTTATGTATATGTAGTCAAATCTGAGAATCTAATCATGTACCATTTTAGCCTATGACTAGATTTGGTGAGACATTTAGAAATGCCTATTTCAATTACAATATAATTTTTAAATGTTTATATCATTATAAGTTTATTTCCAGTTCTTAATGATCTAATATTGTATACTATAATCTTTCATTCATTTGTAATTTGGATGTTAGGTATGAGAAAGAAATATAAAGATTTTTCCTCAGATAAGTATCTTAATAACATAAATTTTATAACCTCTTCTCTCCATTAAACTAAAATTCAAAACTTATGTATATAGTTTCAGCTTCAGTGTATAAAGAGCTAGCATGTTAGCGCTTTCATTGTACAACAAGAGAAACCCAGGCCAATTGCAAATCACTGACTTCCTTGGATCCATTAAAAAGTCTGAATTTGTAGGGTGAACCATCATCCAGTAAGCTGGAAAGATAGGCACATTAGAAAGATATAGCAACCAAGAACTGCTTGCCTAGAGCAGAAATTGTTTGAGCCATAAACTGGTAAAAATGCTTAAATGGTGATTATGATGAGTTATTGGAAAATGACTGTGGACTATCATGAGAGAAAGAATCTCCTCAGGCCATCATCTTAGAGTCCTGCATAAATATTCACAGGGTTTCTCTCTAGGAACCCCAACAGATTCTCACAGTAAGGATTTGAGAAAGATCCCATAGCTTTTATAGATAAAAAGAAAGAGTAACAAACATAAAATATGCCAGAGTGTTGTCCATAAAAAGGCTTAGTTTCTGGGAAAAAGGACTTTGCTGGAACTCAATTCTGAAACCTTATCCCAACTGGGAGAAAAATAATGATTTTCCACTCTAGCCTCCCCCAGCCTTTTTGTCTCATCTAATGGAAAACAAACCAATAATAATAAAAAAGAATCATAACCATAGTCAAGACGGGTCAAAGCTTCACAAAACTATTTGGGAAAGCTGCAGTCAGGAAAGGGAACAGAGAGCAGGAGGAATAAAAAGATACACCACTGATGAAGGTCACAACTCAAGGACCCAGCCAACTAAAGATCAGAGATTATAGAACCCTCCTTTAAGCTGTACCTTCCCTCACACCGAGAGGGCTTCAATATAGTAACAGTGGATTACAACGGAAAGAGCAGTAAGACCCAGAATTTCTCTGTGAAGGAATATATATACCCAAAGTCAAGTGGGAAACAGAAACAAGGACACTAGAGGAATTTAAAGCCTCTTATACCTAGAGCTACAATATATGTTAAGTGCAGTCCAACTCTTAGCTGGGATAACGTAAACCCTTACACTAAGAACTGTTTACCTTCGTTCCTAGTACCAGGCACAACATGTCTGGTTTTCAACAACAACAACAAAATATTATGAGGCATGTCAAGGAAAACTACTAAATAAAACATTAATCAAATCTGAACTCAGATATGGTACAGATTTTAGAGTGATTAGAGAAAATAATTGAGATTAATATGTTAAGGGTTCTAGAGTAAAAAAAAACAAGATGACATATAAAAATAGATGAGTAATGTTAGCAGAGATAAAAACTATAAAGAAGAACCAAATGAAATTCTAGAAATCGAAAACACTGTAATAGAAATAATGAATATCTTTAATAAGTTTCTTAGTAGATTCAAAAAGGCCAAGGAAAGAATTTGTGAAGTTCAAGATTGGTAAATAGAAACTTCTCTAGCTGAGATGCCAAGTAAAAGATGATGAAATCATAATAGAATATGCAAACATTGTAGGACAATTTCAAAGACTGCACTATATATGTAAATTGGAGTGTCAGAAGAAACAGAGAATAAAGCTGAAAAAATATTAACCAAGAATATTCCAAAATTATAGATGGACACCAAACCACAGATAAAAGTAGATCAGAGAACACCAAGCAGGTTAAATTCCAAAATATCTATGCAAAGAAATATCACAGTCAAACGGCAGAAAGCTAAAGACAGAGAGAAAATTTGGAAAAAAGATATGAGTAAAAAACCACCTTACTTGTAGAGGAACAAGAAAAATAATTACAGCTGACTTTCTACCAGAAAATATGCAAGCAAGAATACAGTGGAATTAAATATTTAAAACATTGAAAGAAAAACACTACCAAGCTAGAATTCAATATCCATTGTAATTACTCTTCAAAAGTAAAAGAAAAACAAAGACTTTGTCATAGAAGTAAAAACTGAGGATATTCATGGCCAGTAGACTGCCAACAACAAATGCTAAAAGAGGTTTTTTCAAGAAATAAGAAAAAGATATAGGTCAGAAATTTGAATCTTCATAAAGAAAGAAAAGCATCAAACAAAAAATAAGTGAAGATAAAATATAATACCTAAGTTTTCATATTCTTAACCTAAAAAGGTAATAAGTTTATTTAAAACAATAGTACAATGTATTAGCTTATAATAGTATACAGATAAGTGAGGTGAATGACAACATCACAAGAGATGGGAGTGGCGTAAAAAATGAGAATAATGTTATAAGGTACAGGTACTATATGTCATGGGGTACAAGGTTTTCTGAAAGTAAACTTAAATTAGTTAAAAATATATATTGTAAACTCTAGGAAAATCACTAAATTTTAGAGAAATGTAATAGATATGTTAAGAAAAATATATATAAACAAATTAAATGTTTGAAATCATTAAAAGGAGAAAAAGAGAGGAGATAAATATTTAAAATTTTTCTATATATTGGGCCTATATCTAAACTTTCTTTTTATTTTCTGCATGCATCAGTTACATTTTCAAAATACAGATTTTTATTTTTTAGTTTGCATTCATATTATTGAGTAATTTAGGGGAAAAAAGATATCTTAGTCACACTGAACTTTCTTTTGCTCCATTTAGTGAAGTCATATTTCTCTCAAGCAGGTTTTATGGGTTTATTCAAATAGCCTACAAATTTTTAGTTCAGCTAACTTCTTAGAATTATAACTTCCATTGCTGTTGTACAATAATTTTGCAACAATTTAGTTTCCCAATGCATGTCAGTCAGCTGCTAAAATTTTTAATGTATTTTTCATGGACTCAACAAGCAATTTAATCCTATTAGGTATAATGCTAATATTCTTTTTTTTCTGTTTTTTAGAAAGGCAATCATATTTTCTGCAAATAATGTCAATTTGTCCTTTCTAACCTTTAAATTATTTTTATATCATATTGCACAGGACCTCCAGAATACCATTATATATAATAGCACGTACAGACATTCTTTTTCTTCCCCCATTGATTTGAGAGGGAAAGGAAAAGAGAGTGAAAGAAATATCAACTTGTTGGTCCACTTAGTTGTTCCATTTAGTTGTGCACTCATTGGTTGCTTCTCTTATTCACCCCACTTCAGCATGCTAGGATGATACTCTGTCCACTGAGGCAGCAGGCCAGGGCCAAGTATTCTTATCTAATTACTGAATTTAAATAGACTGCTTTAATGGTTTCTGTTGGTTTCTTTCACATATTCCATTAAAAAATCTTCAGAACAGGCATTGTTCTTAGTTATTCTGAAACAACTAGCCAAACAAGATTCCTGCTTTTGTAGAACTGCAGAGTTGCAATCATAAAATATATTAATAATTACAAAAATATTATAATCATTGAATTAAAGTTGTATCAATTTTAAGATTTTAGAATGCTAAAGAAAAATAAAGTGCTTATTTGACTGTTACTCAAAAGTGATTATCAAACATGTTCTGAATTCAAAATGTAAAAATATTTTAAGAATTTTGGATTGGTCTGACCAGGTGGTGTATCAGTGGATAGAACATCAACCTGGGACTTTGAGGGCTCAGGATCAAAACCCTGAGGTTGCCTGCTTGAGCACAGGCTCATCCAGCCTGGCAATGAGCTCACTGGCTTGAGTATAGGATCATAGACATGACCCCATGGTCGCTGGCCTGAGCCAAAAGGTCGCTGGGTTGAAGTGTAAGGTCACTGCTTTGAGCAAAGGGTTACTGTCTCGGTGGGAGACCCCTGGTCTCAAGGCACATAAGAGAAAGCAATCAATAAATAACCAAGGTGCTGCAACTACAAGTTGATGCTTCTCATCTCTCTCCCTGTCTATCTATCTGTCTCTGTCTCTGTCTATCTCTCTCCTACACACATACACACACAAAAGAATTTTGGTTTACAACCAATGCATATAATTGATGAATAGCTAAACAAATATGGAAATTAGCAGCTAGTAGAAGGAGCTATTCAGGTAATTAAAATAGGGTGACAATTGAAGTTTGCTGGGTAGTATTTATAGACTGGTAGTCAGAAATAGCTTCTCTGTTTAGGTGATGCATGAGCAGAAATCCAGAAGAGTCCAGAGACATTAACACTCCAGGCAGTAAAGGTGTCTAATGAAAAGACTCCAAGGGAGACACAAGCTTACTATTGTGAGGAACAGAGGAGTTTATTGTCACAGAGAGGGAGGGGCGAGGACAGTGCTGCCAGAGGAGATCAGAGGGGACAGAGTGTCCAGGTCTTGTGTGACTGCTTTTTCAGACACTTTAGATTGATTCCAAGAGCTGGGAGAAGCTGCTGAAGAAAAGAGATAGTATTAATTATTTTATTTTTAGAAAAAATAATCTAAGCAAAAATGGACTTAGTTGAATAAGAGTAGAAGAAAATGGTAGATCAGGTAGTAAGTCTACACAACTTTGGACTTAGGTGGCAGTGGTGCAGATGGAGAGAAATAAATAGAACCTAGTTATGTGTTAATGTTAGAGTTGGCCGGACTTGCTGATAGATTGGGAGGTGGTTGGAGAAGAGTGAAAAACAAAAGACAACTCCTACGTTTTGTCTGAACAACCAATTCCATTTTCATGGTATTTTCTGAGATGGAAAAAACCTTAAGGAGGAATATGCCAGAGGGAAAATACAAAACATTGTTGTCCACATTAAACATGAGATGCCCCCAGACTACCAAATACAGAGCCAAGTTAGGAGATTAGAGTTATAAATATGAGACTCTTAGGTGACAACAAGGCTGGAAATAGAATTAGGGACACCATCAATATATAGATGTTAGATGAAGCCATCAACTAAATCTGATTCTCTAAGAGTTAGTAAATAAACAGAGTTTTGAAACTCCAGTTTTAAAGATCTCCAAACTTTAGGATCCAAAAATCCAGCAAAGGATACAAAGAAGACACAGCCAGTGAGCACTAAGTAAAACCAGGGCTCATGGAAAGTGATACAAGAAATATTGCATAAAATATATTAACCATCATTTGTGTTGAATATACCTGAGAAACGGAGTAAAATAAATAGAGAGCAGTGTGGTTTCAAACCTAAAATGAAAGCCCAGTATCATATGCTGCCTTGATATCTGATGACTTCAAGAGGCTCTCAAATGGCCTAACTGCTGTAGCTCCCGAGGACAGGGTCCCCTACCCAACAGCCCTCTTTACTGAGGAATGGGGGCAGCTCCTGCTTAGCCCTAAGTAGCAGGTTTCAGTTCCCCACCAGCCCACGAAATTTTTCAAACAAGCCCATCACATCCTCCTGTAGGAACCAGAGATCACCTCATCTTGTTGATACTGCAAGGCCTGCCTCCCACTGTCCCTGCCTGTCACTCTGCTCCTTAGCACAATCACTGTGTGGTGACATAGGATGGGCAGTATCTTCCTCCCCCAGACGATGAATATATGAGATCAATAAACTGCTGACAATTTTTTCCACCCAGCACAAGGTATGGTCTTCTGTCATTCCCATAATCCTAGGATGGGAACCCTTCCTGTCAACGGCATGAGGAGGAGTTGATTAAAATAAGAAGTGAATATTGTAATTGGTCACACAGATGATACTCAAGTCATAACTGAAACAGGTTGATAAAGAAAAGTGAGGAGAGGACGCGAGAAGTTCCCCTATGCTGGGGAGCAGAGCCCTTGAGTAGACCGCCAGAAAAGAAGGTGAGGTCCAAGGCGTCTTTCCAGATAGGAGATGCTATCACATACATAATGAAAGAAACTTAAGGCTATATGGATGGCGTAAGAGTGAGGGCAGGTAATTGCAGGAGTGAAGTCCTTGGAAAGAGATTAGGTAAGGAGCTCTGGGACACAAGGCTTGGCTTACAAGGGCAGAGGTGCCGTCTGTTGTAACAGGAAGAAGAAAGAGAGGAAATATCGGTACAGACATGTTACCTGGGTAGATCGGCGGTGGAAAGATGAGTCTCAGCGGTCATAGTCGTCTGATTCTCTTCAGAATTTTTCAACTGCTCTAGTGTGGACGCAGAGGAGACAGAGTTGGGTTCAACCAAGATCAGGATATGCTCAGGAAGGAACTCAAGAATGTGGACAACAAACTGACAAATACTCTTAATAATCTGAAAAAATCAATTTATTCCTAATTAAATGAAAGGTACAGTTTTTTTTCTTCATTGGGAAGAATTGTTGAATTTTATTAAATACTATACATGAAGCATCCAAATGGTTTTGTTGTTTTTTCTCTTTAAATCACTCTTTAAAGCATTATGGTTTTCTTCATTTATTTTAAAATTTTGAGAAACTAGTTTAAAAAATTGACTGAATGCAATATGCTGAGTTTTACTAAACATCAAGGCTGTACCTAAAATATAATATGTATTTTAGTCTTTCTTCATGCTGTTTAGATTTTATATTATTAAATAAGAGGCACAAGTTTGCATATATGGCATAATTGTTTGAAAAATATTTAGTACCAAATAATTAAAGGAAACAGACCATAGAAAACTGAAGACAGGTGTAATAGTGCTACCTCTGGTTCATGGTCCAGGGGCTTTCCTACCTTACAAAAGACAGAACCAGCATCTCTGGAAAGCAAGATCCAGTGTTCGCTAAATCTTAGCAAAGCAAACAAACTTCATTTTATCATTGTGGTTTAGTCAATTTAAAACATAAGCTGGATGTTTCAATGAATCCATATCAAATTAGCCTTCAGAGTATAAGATGAAATATGTAATGCATTTAAGGTAGTATCTGGCCTATAGTAAATGACAAATAAATATTATTATATTATTATTATTAATATTGTCAGCAATGATCATCAAATATAAGAAAATAGAAACTAATGTTATGCAAAGTCTATTCATCATTGTGAAAGTATTTTTATTGTCTTTTGAAAAGAAAGCAATAATCTTCCACTATTAGGCTTGTTTCCTGTTGGCTTTGACCTGTCATTAGAGCATCACTGCCAACTCGTGATGACACAAGCCTGCTCATCAAAAGTATAACCAATGTCAGGAAATTCAGTGAACCCGTCTCCTGTTCTTTGTTATGTCTTAGATACAGTTCTGTCTTTTTAGGTGAGTACTAAAAACTGTAAAGCTCAGCCCAAGCATTACTCATATACTATAGCCAAAAGTATAAATTGGATAACTATTCTATAAAGGCAATTTGGCAAAACTTTAAACTGTAGCAAAATGTTTGAACTAACAACTTTCCTTCTTGGACCCAAGTATATTCAACGTTATTTATCTGTAAAGCTATTTATTATGACAATAGCACAGAAAAAAATATGAAAGAATCTAAATGTCTGCTATATAGCAATAGTTAAATAAATTATGGCAATTATATATATGCACCAATTAAAAACCGTGTAGCATGTTATGTACTGTAGAGTGTGTATAGATTCTTGATCTATTAAAAAGTTGAGTTGCTATTACCAAAAATTAATGTGATTTGTGTTTTATTTATAAAATAAAAAAATAAAGATAACTGACAGAAAAAATTTAAAGGATATACAATAAAATGCTAATAATATTTAGGTCTGAATGGTGGTGTTAGAGGTGATTTCCATTTTTTATTTTTAACCTATATTTCTAAATTTTTATAAATGCATTCTTGGTTTTACTTAGAAGAAGTAAGGTTTCTTTTTCAGCTAAAATGTAATAGTTATATAAAATATACATATATAGATAAATATATAACTTTTCATATATATTCATATATGGATATGTGCATATAACATGAAGACCTACTTTTGGAAACACAGTATATAATATTACAACTAGTTTACTAATTTCATGCATATTAAAAACATTTAGAACCAAGACAAATTTAAAAAGTATACTAAAATTCATAAAAATATACAAGTCAGGTATTGAAGACATTTTAGTGGGGTTCTGAATGAAAAAATCATTTATAATTTAAGGACAACAGTGGGTTACTATTATCATCATCATCATCATCAATTAACTTTCACTGACTCACTCCTCTAGGGATCTAAACCACTTTTCAGAAACAGGGCAGGCACATCTGGAAGTAAAATTCATTTCTCCAGGGTTCAAGAGGACTACTTAGGAAACTCTGGTTTCAGAATGCTAAATAGTCCCGGTGTCTGAAAGAGTTAATGTAGTTTCCAGAACAAGCCAGCATATTAAGTAGGGTCAACAGAAAATGGCTGGATTAGAAAATAGCCCTGCACAACTTCTCTGGAAATAGCATTGGTCAAAGGATCCATCACCACTGGAGACCGCTGCAGATGCAGCGACGGCGGATGACTCTTCCATCACTGCCCTCAGAGCAGAGCACCTGACTGGGTACTCAGCCAATCTCAGACCCATCCATTGAGATCTAAGGTAAATGATATGCCAGAAAAACAATGAGACCAAATTTAAGAGACACTTTACATTTAAGAAAGGCTTCAAAATTACTCATTCAAAAAAATAGTTTTACTCTGGACATGTATATAGGTGTACAAATAAGGTTTGTGGCTTTTTAAGGTATATCTTCCTCCACATAGTAACTTTTTCAGTTTTTTTTTTTTTAGGTTAAATTACCTGGAGATTTAATTTAATCACAATGGGATTTTTCCCAGAGAATAATATCTAGGCTTTATTTTTTCAAAAAAGTGGAACTTCTGGGTTTTCTGTGGTAACTATGCAATCAATAGAACATGTTACAAGCCTGGAGTCAAACTGCTTGAGGTCAAATCCCAATTCAGCCAATGACTTAGCATCTCTGTACTTCTGGTTCTTTATCTGTAAAATGGGTATAATTATTAATTATAACATCTGTGTAGAGGTGAGGATTAAGTGAGTTAGTGCATGTAAAAGCACTTAGAAAAGCGCCTGCTAGATAACTGCTACTCTGTAACTATTTATTATTTGCTGGCCATAATATGTAGTCATGGCAACACAATGAATCCTGTGTTTAGTTGTTACCCTGAATGACCTTCTCTGGGGCCGGTTTAATAACTCATATAAACTAATGTGGGACCTCTGGTGAAGCACCAAGGCCTCCCTCCTAACCTTCTCCCATTAATTCCAACATTCCCCTTAATTCCAACAAAGCCAAAGTCATCCTCCTCAAATTTACGCATTGCTCAGCCTAAGAGATCAGAATATGTTGAATGATATACTCAAGACCCAAAATAATCTCCATACTTTAGAATGCTGAACTATAAGTACGATGACAAAATGTCACATGAATAAATATGATGTCTCACATTTAGGATTGCAAAAATCAAATCCATGAATATAAGATAAGGAAGATCTAGGCCTAAACGTTTAGATACAACTAGATATGCCAATTATAGTCTCCTGAAAGCAAATCTGTTTTTATTAATATGGAAATTATTATTCCAACAGAAGCAGAATGAAACTATGGTATGGGGGTGGGGGTAGGAGAAGTTAAAATTCACTTCCAAACTCTCAATGAACAAAAGGACATTCTATGTTAGCTCTCAAAGCATCTTTATACATGTATACAGAATTAATATTCTACACAGTGAGCATAAAACATGCAGAAATCCCAGCACTAAGCCCTAAAGATATCCGATATTTAGAAAGGAAGTAAAGAAAGAATAGCGACAAAGGACACTAAATGAGACTAATTAGCAGCAAGAAAAAAAAAGAGAATTAGTATGTCCTGAAAGCTGAGAGAAGACAATGTTTCAAAGAAGAAAGTGGTTAACTGTACTGAACACTACTGAGAAACCCACTGAAACAAAGACAGAAAGAGACAGAAAGAGGCCTTTGCATTTATTAACACTGTGACAGCTATTAGTGGTAGCAAGTTAATGGAGTGATAGGGATCACACTAATGTTAGATCAGGAGGAAATAGGACACAAGAAATGGAGAAGTCATATGCAAAAGATTAGATAAGCTAAGAAGCTTGGTTATAAGAGGCTAAAACCCATTTTTAGAGAAGCTTATATGGTAGAGGGAAGATATCTCCAAAATAAAGAGGGTGTGGAATACTTTTTTAAATTATTATTATGAAATGTACTGGCGTGACATTGGTTAATAAGAGTATAAAGGTTCCAGGTGTCCAGTTCTATGATACATGGTCTGTGTATGCCACTGTGTGCCTACCACCTAAAGTTGTATCATCTTCCATCACCATATATCTGACTCCCTTTACCCTTTACTGCCCCTACCCCCTTCCCTCTAGTCACCACCATATTGTTGCCTGTGTCTATGAGTTTTTGCTGTTTGTTTTTCTTGTGTATTCATTTGTTGTGAATGCTAATAAAGATATCCACTGTAGAGAGGGAAGAGCTTGATAAGGACCAGATCCCCACTGCCCCCAGATTTAAGGGACGGGATTCGGATCCCACTGAGTGGGATTGCTAAACAAATGTACACATGGTTTCCTTGCCCTCAGACTTGTCAGAACAGAAAGAGAATTTTGGCTTTTTATGATATATACACTCAGGTTCTATATTTTATATTACTAGAGCTTCTTAAGAACAAAAGTACAGCAATATAGCTGGAGGGCCTAACCAGGCGGTGGCGCTGTGGATAGAGCATCAGACTGGGATGCAGAGGACCCAGGTTCGAGACCCCAAGATCTCCAGCTTGAGCACAGGCTCATCTGGTTTGAGCAAAGCTCACTAGCTTGTACTCAAGGTCGCTGGCTCAAGCAAAGGGTTACTCGGTCTACTGAAGGCCCACAGTCAAGGCACATATGAGGAAGTAATCAATGAACTAAGGTGTCACAACGAAAAACTGATGATTGATGCTTCTCATCTATCTCTCTCCATTCCTGTCTGTCTGTCCCTATCTATCCCTCCCTCTGACTCTCTCTCTGTCTCTGTAAAATAAATAAATAAATAAATAAATAAAAATTTAAAATTAAATATATATATATATTTATATATCTGGAGGAAAGCAGAAGGTAGATTCAATCTGCCATATGAAATAAAATGTAGCACTTCACTGATTCATAGTCTTTCACATGAGAAGATTCTTAGTGTTTTATTGTATTTTTTCAACCTCTTAATAATAATAGCTACCATTAATTTAAACCCTATAGTATCCAAGGTACCCTAACAGGTACTTTACATATATTAATTTGAATCCTTACAGCAATTTTATGTTATAAAACAAGAGTAGAGGATCCAAGCCAAAAGTAATTTTTCTTCTGTATTCTTAGTCTCTTAGTACAAAATATCAAAATAAAGGAAAGAACTTAACATTTTAAACTACCTAAATCAAGTCATAAAATGTACAGACTATTGTTTGAGACAAATGATTACAATTGGTTTATTTATCATGGTATTTATTGAATGCCTGTTATTCCAGAGTGTGTACAATGTGCTAACGATTAATTCAGCAGTTAAAAATTAAGTCTCTGATCCATGACTTTAAGAATATTGTATGCACTTGGAGAAAAGGTACAAAAAATCTTAATTATTGAGTAGAATTCCATCAGATGCTGCTATCAGAGTGGACTTTAAAATAATAATGTATATTAAAGAATTTACCATGACTGTGCAGAAAATACTGCCCAAATTAAAATCAAACAATATAATGTACTCATACCTTACAATTTAAGGTCACAGGCAATTAACTTAAAATTCAGACTAGAATATAGAAAAACCCATAATAAGCATGTATTGTTACCAAAGAAAGCATTATTTACCATTTTGCTATTTTCTCAATAATTTTCTCTCATTTTGAATAGACTTATAAAAGAAAAAGTAATTGAGATGAAACCATGGAGGTAAGGCAAAATAAGTTAACAAGGAAGATTGTTTACATTTTCAAAAAGCAGATTATAGCCTGATGGGTGCAGTGGATAGAGAGAGTCAGCCTGGGACACTGAGGTCCCAGGTTGAAAACCCCGAGGTCTCTGGCTTGGGCACAGGCTTGCTGGAGCGTGGGGTCGCCGTCCTGATCCCAATGTTGCTGGCTTGAGCCCAAAGGTCACTAGCTTTGTTAATCCAAATTCGGAGGGACCCGAATTATGGAAGACAGGAGCAAGATCCGTCATTTACACATTAACGCTTTATTGTCTAGCTTGGCCAAGCAGCGGGAACTCCGACAGAAATCTGACGGAGAGCGCGCTGGCCCTTTGTTCTACTTAGTTTTTATAGTTTTGTAAGTGGGAAGTACAGAAGCAAAAATTGCAATTAGGAGCCCCTTACCGCTATTGGTTATAGTCATATGTCCTTTAACATGATAGGACCACGTTCAATTTGCAAACCATACATCATTTTGGAGAAAACAAAATTTACAAATCAACACAATGGTAGAAAGGTATCTCTTTACATATTAAAAAGCCTTCCCATATTTTCTAGTGTTCATCCGCCATCTCTGTCCAGAGTCAGACGTATTAACCACATGCATTTACATAAGGGAGGTAGTTTCCGTGGGGACAAATGCCCGAAAATGGCTCATAGTTATAAGAAAAGGTTTATTTTGGCTTTTCCCTTCCTGCACCTGGCTAGCCATTGACTCCTTTCCCCACAGGTGTGGTGGAATGTCAGGGAATCCATGCTTCCTTCCCTTTTCATTTACAATACAATGGCAAGAGCCATCCTGGTTATGCTAATCACACAGTACAGAGACTATTCTCACAATTTCTCTGCACACCTTAACCCAAATTAATAAAATGTTCTCCAAGCCTCCTAAAATATTAATATTAATTCTGTAGCCTTTGGTACTTTACAACACCTGCGGGTGAAATGACTCAGTGGCTCCTCAGCTTGAGCTCAGGGTCACTGGCTTAAGCAAAAGGTCACTGGCTTGGCTTGAGCCCCCCCCCCCCACACCCCCCAGTCAAAGCACATATTAGAAGTAATCAATAAACAACTAAGGTGATGCAACTACGAGTTGATGCTTCTCATCTCTCTCTCTCTCTCTCTCTCTCTCTCTCTCTCTACATCCTCTCTCTCCCTTCCTCTATCTCTCTGCTTCTCTTTATCGCTCTCTCAATAATAAAAAAAAAAGAATTACAAAGGAATTCACTAGAAAAGAAATTACAGTTTTGTGCTATAGACAAAATAGCGCTCAATGGAAATGAAAGCAATTTGAAGGGCTTAGAATACTTACCCTCCAATAGAAAAAAGAAACACTTTGGGGAAAGAGCTGATTCCATAGAGGACACCTGGGAGGATTTTTTGTGTTTAAGTGTTCTGCAAAAGTTCACACTTCCAGCAGGCAGAGAAATACCCCCAGGTTTCTGGCAAGTGACAGGGACACTTTATCCTGAATCCTCAACAAGATCTGAGGCCCAGGAATTCTGAACCTATCTGGAGCTCAAGTTGTCTCTGAAACAAGGCAAAGCGGGAAAGGGCTCGGAGGAGACAGCCACGCATCTACCGCCAACAGCCGCAACCCGGCCCCTCACACTTTCTGTCCTGGGTAATTAGAGATACCCGCCGCCGCCATAATCACTGACGGCTCCTTCTTCGGAAGCTGATTTGGTTTAACAACTCTTGACATTTCATCCCGCACACTCTGGGCTCTTTCACAGCAATAGAAAATAATAGCCTCTCTCCCTGACAGCAAAGAAGGTTTATTCAGCGCTGTCAACTAGATGAACAGCTATGGCTCTCCCCTGTCCTAACTCACAGCACATTAGGAGGGACATCAAGACTAATTAGATCAAATGGCCCTGGAAACTGATTGGCGGGATGGACAGGTGGATGCCCCTTTCTACCTTGACACTCTCTTGTGTCTCACGCTCCCAGTAGGAAAGGGGTTCTCGACTCTTCCCTGGGCTCCTCATTTGAGTGTGGAAAGCTGCCAAGAAGTTTCCTTTTCAAAAGCTGCGATCTAAGGGACTGTCCCCACCGCGGGCTTGGAGGAAGCCACCTCGTCAGCGCCTGCGTGGAGGTGGCTATCAGAATGAGAGCACCACTCTGAGTGGAGGGGGACACCCGGTGACAAACCAATGTTTGGGGCCAACACGGAGTTGTTGAGATCAGCAGTAAGAAATGTGGATAATGGCACAAGCAGCTCCCCAGGGGAGTCTGAGGGAGAATAAGGATTAATGACCTCTGAGACTGGTTCTTTTTTTCCACTCTTTCTGAAATGCCAAACCGCGGAGCCAGTTATCAATCACGGCCGTGAAATCTATCAGCGGATGGATTCGGTTTGCTACAATGACAGCCAGCTCTACTTTCGAATACTCTCTGAAAACAATTTTTACTGTGCAATGCTGGAGAAAACCGACAAATAATAAACCTGTCAGAGCACTCACCAAGTGCTCGTAAATACAAAAGTCTGCCATGCAGCTGCAAGGGAAAAAGCCATCCCCAAGCCTAAAAAATTGTCAATGCTTAATCACTGCATCTGATATCCATTCTCACTCAGGGCTGTGATAGGGAGCTGACTCGTATCTTCAGCGCTCTGGAGGTGGGAGCCCCCAGGCCCCCCATTGCGGATCAGCTTAGAGTGGATGCTAGGCCCTCCTCAGGAGAATCAGCGGGTTCTCTGAGCTACGTATTTCCCCCACTGTGCTCCAGTCCCACACCAGTTAGTTCATCTTTTCATTTAATTCAGAGAACCATTCGGAACTGCGCTCATTGTACGCTTCGGGTGACACAGTTTCAAAGGCAATAAAAATCCATCTGATGGAAACCGTAGGCCTCCGGTCTCCGCCCAGCTCTCCAAGCTTGTCCTCCCTCCGTCGTCCTCCCAAAGCAGTGCTCGTTATCCATTGTCCCGGAAACACTGGCCCTGTCTGTTCCAATTCTTGTCTGTATCTCCGCTCCTCTAGAGTGATCAAACAAACCCCAGAGAAAAAAAAAATTTTTTTAATTTAAAAAATTAAAAAATCCTCACACAACCCGGCTGTGAGAGAAATGAGAATTCTGTTAGAGAGCGGCGTGCTGAGTGGACCCTTTTCAACACTATTTTGTCGCTTCAGTGCGATTCAGCTAGAACAGAGTTTGTGAGCAGAGTTTGCCAAAGAGGACCAGGAAGCGGTCTGCTGGGGACTTGGGAGGCTGCACTGGGAACAGGAGCTGGTTGCTTCAACTAAGCGGCGTATTGTCACTCACCGCGGTCATGTTTCTAGGTATTCAGAAGGTTTCTCTTTCCTGAGAGGAGCCAGGTCACACATTTTGGTGTTCAAAGGAAGGAGCCACCGGATTTGGAAATGACAGCTACAAACACACAGTCCTCAGAAAGGTGGGTTAATTGAATTTCCTTTTTCCATACTAAATATTCCTGTTCTCTGGGCTGTCGGGGGTTTAGATACATACCCAGCCTCCTGCTGGTTCCCTTCTCCTGTGATGCTAATATGGGTCATTTCCAAGGTTCCCAGGGAGTGGCTCCTAAGGGATCCTCTGTTTGCAGTTGTTTTGAGAAGTCTCCCCTCTCCTGAGCCCCTCAGAATATGAAACTATTCATGTACAAAAGAGAAGATGTATTAGTGTGATTAAGCAACCATGTCCAAAATGGCTATCGAGGGTTAAGAACTGATAATTCACTACCAAAAAAGACATCAAACTGAACTATTCATTTCTTCCCATCTAGTCACATGATAACAGGCCACCAGACCTAGAGGGACTTCCAAATAGACTGAGTACTGACATAACAAGAAACTCTTAAAGGTAGCTTGTCTGGGTACACAATTAGACCATTTTCAGTGAATGCTTCAGCAAATGAATACTCAATTCCAGCAAACAAATTCTCAACAATAACAAAATAAGTAGGCCCTGGTTAGTTGCTCAGTGGATAGAGCATTGGCCCAATATATGGACATCTGGGTTTAATTCCCACACAGGGCACACAGAAGGAGCAACCATACCCTCCTTCCTCTTCCTCTTCCCTTCCACACAGCCAGTGGCTTGGTTGGTTCAAGTATGACCAGGTGCTGAGGATAGCTCAGTTGGTCCAAGCACATCAGCCTCAGGCACTAAAAATAGCTCAGTAGTCAAGCACTGGCCCCAGATGAAGTCGGGTGGATCCCAGTTGGGGTACATGCAGGAGTCTGCCTCACTATTTCCCCAACTCTCACCTAAAAATAATAATAATAATAATAATAATAATAATAATGCTTTGCTCAGAACTTCTATAAAAATACTGGTTTATGTACTAATTACTGGAATGTTTATCTCATTAGAAAATATATAAAAATAGAGCTATACATTATATCAAAACTATTCATTTCTCCCAATCTCTACATTAAAAATAATTTAATCAACTATTTATTGACTGATTTTATTAGTTGTTAATGCCAAAAAAAGTATTTGGAATCATATTGGAACTTTCTCACATCTAAGTAAACTAAACCCCAGTCAGCTCTGACTTCAACAAAGATCTTACATTTGACCAATGTTCACAACCTCTAACAATTCTTCTTAGTCATCCTTTGACTCCTGCCTTTTTAATAGTCTTCCTGCTTCTTTCACCATTTAGTTTATTCTCCACTTGGCAGCCAGAAGGATGTTGATAAAACATGAGCTATATCAATTTCTGCTCAAGGACTGCAATGGGTTACCATGATCTGTAACAGGGGCCAGTCATTTTTTTTTTTTTTCTGGAAAGGGCCAACTAGTAAATTATTTAGTCTTTTTGATCCACATGATTTCTGATATAACTATTCAAATTTGCTATTGTAGCATGAAAATGGCCTTCAACAATATATAAATAAATGGCTGGGGCTATATTCTAATGAAACCTTTACATAAACAGCAGAAGACAAGATTGGGCCTGTGGGCCATACTTTGCTGACCGCTGGTATATACAACCATGTATGACCTGGCTTCTGGCTCCCTGTGCTAATATTCTCCCTCTTAATAACTCTTCTTAAATCAGTGGTCTCCTTGCTGTTTCAGAAATGCACCAAACACAACCCCACGTTGGGTCCTTTATACTTGCTTTATCTTCCTGAAGTGCTTGATTTGGATACAGTATATATTGCTGAGAAACAAATGATAACCAAACTTAGTGGCTTAAAATAATAGAGACATTTATTATCTTTCATGGTTCTGTGGGAGGATTGGGCTGAGCTGGGCATGTCTTTTAAACATGGTGTCAGGTAGGTACGCGGTCCTTGAGAGGCTCAGCGGACTTCAAACACCTATGATGGCTCATTCACCTGGCTCTGCTAGTATGGGCAGGGGTCTGGGCTCTCTGCTGGAGCCAGTTCCCCTTCAGAGAATCTCTTCATGTGGCTGTGCTTCTCACAATATGATGGCCTGATTAGAAGATACAGTGTTCCAGGAGTATCCAGTAGAAGCTCCAGATCCTCTGAGTCCAGACCATGGAACTTACACAGCATTACTTCTGTAGACTAGTGGTCAGAGCAAGTCATAGGGCAAACCCAGGTTCAGGGGAGACAGAAGAGACTCCATCTTTCAGATGGATGAGTATCGCAGAGTCTGCAGCCATCTCGATATCACTACAATGCTCTTCCCTGCCTGTACATATTTTTAGGTCTTTATTCAAATGTCACCTCCTCAGAGAGGCCAATTTTGGCCCTGCATCTAAATCATTTTCAGTTTTCTTAACATGATTTTATTTTTTATAGCAATTGTACTATATATATTTATTTGTTCATTTGCTTATTTTCTCTGTCTCCACTACTAGACTGATGTGTGTGTGCTTGCTGTTTATGTTTTTGTTTACTATTCTCTCACCATTTCCTAGAATAATTTCTAACACAAAGAGGACATTCACTAGCTACATTTTTGAATATTTGGAAGAATGAATAAGTGCCCTCTCTATAAATGCACGGTACCAGCCACTGAAATAAAAAGGTTCGTCAGATAATGTGTCTGCTCTCAAAATCTCACAGCCTAAAGCTAAGGGTCTATTAACCTGGATTGATCACATTGTTGTCCAACCCCAATAATGTGGAAGAGAATCAGAAAGTCATGTAACTTCTAAGCAGAGTTTACAGTGCTCAAAAATAGAAAAGGATACTAAATATTTAAACAAGTGAGAACACACAGGTCTCCATTTCTTCTGTCAAAGGTAGTAGCTTCCCGCAGTCCCAAAGTTCAACAGAGAAGAGTGTCAAGACTGATTACTATTTTCTGTCAAGAGTGTTAAAGGTGGTATTTACCAGTTGTTTCTCATTTAGATTTCATATCTATAATAAATACTGGGATTAAGGAATAAGAAAATACTGATAAAAAATGGCTTATAAATATCTTCAAAATTCAAATTCTGATCTATTTTTTAAATCTAATTGCATATTTTACCATTTGATCTGATATTTATACCTTGAGACATGTCAGAAAGAGAGTAATCAGACTGGGGAGACATATAAGACCATATTAATGTCAATTATTAGCATTAATGTTTAATATAATTCTATTTACTAAATAGAGAAGCTCACAGAGTGATACAAAACAACAGCAATAATTATTTAGCAACAAAATTCACTAAAATCTAGATACCCTATCCTTCATTTCTAAATTCAGGAATTTATTGACATTCAGAGTTAGAGACATATATTCTCTATGTGTGTGTTGGGAACATTAGAATAAGATGATATGTAGGTATACAATAAAAAATAATTCTTGCATTCAGGAGTCAAATTTTTCCAATTTTGAACTTAGGCCTTATTTCACTCTCACTCAGAGAAATTATCCAAATGACTACTACAACCCAAGCAACGTTGCTGCTATCTGTTAAATAGGTCAGAAGCATTTTGGGTGGCCTAGCCCATATCTTCCAAGAAAAGAGCGAGATTATGGGATAACCAGTATGGTTGGCACACTAAGCATTAGAGTACTGTTGAACTCTATAATAAAGTGACTCAGAATGAAATGACTCTAATCAGGTAGAAGATTGTTTCTCTCTCACAAAACAGTCTAGAAGTTGACTGGCACTCCAATGCCATTAGTTTTACCGTCTCTATAATGTTATCTACATATCTATGGTTGTAGAGTAAATCTACTACCCCCGCAAAATTGTATCCTTCATAAAAGATTCTAAGGATCGATATTCAACAGAATTTTCAAGAGGAGATAAGAATGAAAAAATCAAAGAGAATGGCAAGTAGAGTGATGTCAATATAAAACAAATGACTAAATCTATAAAATCAGTCCCCCAGATATACATTTGTATTTGTTAAACTACTTTACATTTTTCTTTTGTTTTTTTCAATGATACAAATAACTCTACATAAAAGAAACAAAACTGTGCATGTAAATCCCAAAATACTATTAACTGCTATTAGATTTGTTCTGGAAGAAATTATTTAAAGAAAAAAAATAATAACCAAGACACGATGTAATATTCTATTTCCCTTGGCCCTGGGAATTATTGAGAAAACAAAATGAAGAAACAAAATGTTTGTTTGTTTGCTTGTTTGTTTTTAATTGAGAGGCAGGGAGTCACAGAGACAGACTCTCATATGCACCCAGACCAGGATTCACCCAGCAGCCCCTAGAGGGGGATGCTTTGCCCATCTGGAGCCACTGCTATGTTGTTTGACAAGTGAACTATTTCAGCATTTGAGGCAAAGAAATGGAGCAATTCTCAGCACCCAGGACCAACTTCCTTGAAACATTCACACCATGGCTGCACGAGGAGAAGAAAGAGAGAGACAAGAGAGGGAGGAAAGGCCCTGGCCAGTTGGTTCAGTGGTAGAGCATCGGCCTGGCGTGCAGAAGTCCCGGATTCGATTCCCGGCCAGGGCACACAGGAGAGGCGCCCATCTGCTTCTCCACCCCTCCCCTTCTCCTTCCTCTCTGTCTCTCTCTTCCCCTCCCGCAGCCGAGGCTCCATGGAGCAAAGATGGCCTAGGTGCCGGGGATGGCTCCTTGGCCTCTGCCCCAGGCACTAGAGTGGCTCTGGTCGCAACAGAGCGACGCCCCGGATGGGCAGAGCATCACCCCCTGGTGGGCAGAGCGTCGCCCCCTGGTGGGCGTGCCGGGTGGATCGCGGTTGGGCACATGCGGGAGTCTGTCTGACTGTCTCTCCCCGTTTCCAGCTTCAGAAAAATACAAAAAAAAAAAAAAAAGAGAGGGAGGGATGGAGAAGCAGATAGTTGCTTCTCTTGTATGCCATGACTGGGAATGAAACCCAGGATTTCCACATGCCATTCCAATGCTGTTCTGCTGAGCCAACCGGCCAGGGCCCCAAAATACTTTTTTAAAAGGCCAAAAATTAAATGAATTTTATATTACTATTATTCATTAAATAATTGGGATTAGGTGTTTTTAGGAATATTTTTTTTTCTACAGTTATATATTGATAGTCTGTGTAAGAAGGGATTAACTCTACCAAATTATCCAATCATTAACACTAATTAGAAAAAATGACATTTAAAACAAAACAACATTGCCTAAGGTTTACTACATTTCTATTATTATTTTATTTAGAAATATTGTGAACTAGTAAATAAATATGTGTTCTTCTTTTGAAATAAACTGAGAAGAACTTCTACTGAACACACACAGAAATTGATCCGAAATGAAATTAGGTTAAATTAAGAAATTAGACAAAACTAAAATATCTAAACATGGAACAGTGATCGGCACATTTTTTTGGTAAAATGTCATACAGTAAATATTTTAAGCTGTGTGGGTCACATACATTCTCTGTCCTATATTATTCTTCTCTATTTTTTCTTTTTATAGATCTTTAAAAATGTAAAAATCATTCTTAGTCTGTGGGAATAAAAATAAGCCAACAATGTCGTTGGTTTGTTGATCCCTGCTCTAAATGATTAACTACGTAAACAGAATATACTCAATTTATATTTCCTCTATGAATATATAATTTCCTGTAAACATACTTATATATTTTCTTCTCATCAGATCCTCATGTTCATGGCTTAAAATTCATTTATTATACTTTTAAACAAAACTCCCTTCTCCTACCATTAACACAAGAGTTAATAGTCAACCAGGGGGCAGACCGCCTTCCCACTCACGCATCAGTCCATAGCACAGTTGGCTTCAGGGCCTATCACTGTAACAAACGTGCTTTTGATACATTAGTTCTTAATCTCCTTGTCCTTTCAGAAAGATCATATGCTATTGACCGTTCTTTTATTCTGAAGCGAGTTCTTTCCTTTGCTTCTGTGTGCAAAGATACATCTGCTTTCCTCCATATTGTCTGTCCACTCTTTATCTCTCTGTCCCCTGTCAGACCCATTCCCCTTTTACCAGAATTCAAGCTCTTGGGTTTTCTTTCTTTTATTCAGTCTTTACACTCTCCACAAAAATTCTCATACACTCATAGTTTCCATTCCTACCTAAAATCAAATAACCCACAAATTTATATCTCCAATTTAGACTTTATCTTTTTACTACAAACCCATACTCAATTTGATATCACCTCTTCGGTGTCTCAATGCAATTTAACACATCCAGAATCAAACCATGATGTTTCTGCGTGCACCTACTCCCCTTCCAGCCCACCCTCTAACTCCAGTCATTGGCACCACACAGTGCCTTAACCGGAAACCTTAGTCCTTGACTCCTTTTGACACCAACTCTCCCTAACCTCCTACATCTGTCCAGTCTATCAGCAGACCCTACATCATTCCAGAATCCTTCTACTTCCCTCCATTTCTACTAGTCCTTAAGCTAAAATCAATACAAACTTTCACCTAACCTACCGTAATGGCCTCCTAGCTGCTCTCTCCAGTTTACTCTCTACACTGCAGCCAATGTGGTCTTTGATTTGGGAACAGAACAAAGTTTCCAGAAAGGGAAAAGAGAGAGAGAGAGGGAGAGAGAGAGATCAACAAAATAAAAATTATATTAGCATCTGCAATAAGCAATGAGAAAAAATAAAATTTCAATCTAGCAAACTACATGTAGGCCAAAGTATTACTACAGATTAATGGGAAGAAAAAGACATTCTGGGATATTTAACACTCACCAACATTATCTACCAAACATTGTCAGTGGAAAAAAAACTTCACATAATGGTTTATTACAATAATACAGAAAAAGTATCCAGGAATATGAAAAAGACAGAAGGGTATAGGAGATAACAGAAACAGTGAGGCTGATTTAGATGCACAATGCCATCCAGGGTGTCCACAAACTGACCCTTGCGGAGTGAAAGAAAATTCTCCAGCCTAATGGCCTTAACACTAGAATATCATCTTTTTCCTGATTATTGCCTCAACTAAAATGTCAGGTCTTCCTGGGTGCCCAGTTGGCTGACTTGCCCTGCAAATTGTATGACATATGTCTGTGCGTGTGTGTGCATACGACATCACATTAGTTCTGTTTCTCTGGAGAAGCCGGGTTAATACAGATAGATAAATGTATATTACAAAACATAATTCCTTGAATTTTCTTTAGAGATTTCAAAATTGTACTGGCCATTACGGTAGGTTAGGTGAAAGTTTATATTGGTTTCAGCTTAAGGACTAGTAGAAATGGAGGGAAGTAGAAGGATTCTGGAATGATGTAGGATTTGCTGATAGACTGGACATTTGTAAGAGGTTAGGGTAGAAAAAGATAGCTTTGTAAGGTTTCTAGATCATCCTCTTTACTTAGTTTTTTCTCTAATTTCTAATACATAACTATTTAAAATTAAGAAATCACATTTTTTAAGGAAATGTGGGTATTTCTTCATGCAGTCAATAGAGAAATTAACCTCATAGTGTTTTAGTAAAAGGAACTTGAATGAGGAACTGGTCTACAGTCACAGCATTTGGAGGAGGAAGGGGTGCTCAGAGGACGGATCTGTTTCCCAGGGCCAGAGAGCTCATCGGAGCCAAGCCTCAGACTCACCTGCAATCTCTTCATTCAAGTCAGGGTTGTGCTACTGCTTTGCACAATTTCATGTTCGAGACATCTAAATACAACTTACAAACCCACCTGAACTCTACCCAATTTGAGTTCTGTGACCATAAATGAGAGGGGGAAAATAGCCTGACCTGTGGTGGCGCAGTGAACAAAGCATCGACCTGGAATGCTGAGATCGCTGGTTCAATACTCTGGGCTTGCCTGGTCAAGGCACATATGGGAGTTGATGCTTCCTGCTCCTCCCTCCTCTCTCTCTATCTTTCTCATTCTCTCTCTCTCTCTCTCCTCTCTCTAAAATAAATAAATAAAATCTTTTTAAAAAATCTTAAAAAATAAATCAATCAATCAAAAGAAAAAATAAATTATATAAAGAGATTCTCCTCTGGAACCTTTCAATTCCTCTCTCCCAGCAAAGCAAAGCAGTAACGGGTCATTGTCTCTGAAACTGGTTAGAAATCTATTGATGATATTTTGTTACCAATAGTGCATCTGGGGCTTTTCAGATTCTAACTCACAAATGTGGATAAATGGAATTCTTATGGATAATGATTCATTTACTTCAACTCCTCCTTTGCCCTTTTGCATTTGGTGGGATTGATTTCTTTTCTCTGTATAATTTCACTTGTCAAGATACATAGATTCGTGACTTGAGAATTGATAAACTCTTTTCTTTGTATTTTCCTTTATGAGTAATGTCCGTTCTTAAAAACAACTGGAATGCACATTAATAAAAAATTATTAATAATAACCTTTATGAAAATGCTTGCCTTATGTTATCTTTTCTTACTAACAAAGTTCTGCATTTTGGATACACCTTTGAAAAAAATCAAGTGACCATCTGTACTTAAATAGTCAACAAAAATTCAGGTCTCTACCTCTAGCCCTAATAGCACACATGCCCCAGAAGCCAATCTGATCTTTCGCTGCCCTTTCTCCTGCAGCTGGAGAAATGGGAAATAATGGGTCTCTGCCTCCCAGTTTCTAAGGTGATGCTCAAGTTATTTTTATTTATTTATTTTTATTTTATTTTTCCATCACAGTTGACAGTCAACATTATGTTATATTAGTTTCACGCATACAGTATAGTGGTTAGACATTTATATAATTTACAAAGTGACCCTCCTGATAATTCTAGTGTCCACCTGGCACCATATATAGTTATTACAATATTACTGACTATATTCCTTATGTTGTACTTTACATCTCGTGACTATTTTGTAACTGCCAATTTGTACTTCTCAAACTCCCAACCATTTTCACCCTGCCCCCCAACACCCCTTCCAGCTGACAACCATCCGTCTGTTCTCTGTATCTATGGGTCTGTTTCTGTTTTGTTTGTTCATTTATTTTGTTGTTTAGATTCCACATATAAGTGAAATCATATGATATTTGTCTTTCTCTGTCTGACTTATTTCATTTAGCATGATACCCTCCAAGTCCATCTGTGTTGTCAGAAATGTTACTATTTTGTTCTTTTTAGTGGCTGAGTGATATTCCATTGTGTAAATGTACCAAAATTTATTTCTCTACTTGTCTATCAATGGCCACTTGGGCAGCTTCCATATACTGGCTATTGTGAATAATGCTGCAATAAACATAGGGGTGCATATATCTTTTTCAATTTAGTGTTTTGATTTCCTCAGACAAATATTCAGAAGTGGAACTCCTGGGTCATAAGGTAGTTCTATTTTTAATTCATTGAGGCAACTCTATGTTGCTTTCCACAGTGGCTGCACCAGTCTGCATTCCCACCAAGAATGAAGGAGGGTTCCCTTTTCTCCACATCCTCACCAACACTTGTTGTGCGTTGAGTTCTTGATGACAGCCATTCTGACAGTATGAGGCAATATCTCATTGTGGCTTAATTGGCATTTCTCTGACAATTAGTAACATTGAGACTCTTTTCGTATGTCTATCAGTCATTTAAAAAAATAAAGAAGAAGAAGAACAAGTTAAGCTTAGCTCCCTTGAGAGCTGCAGAGGAGCGGGCCTTCTAAAGTGCTGACAAGCTGCAGAAGCTCTGCTTTCTCCCCTAATGTGAAGACTGAGTCCTCGTGTAGCTGAACTTGGTTGAAATTAGTAGTTGAGTTCAATGTTGATAAAAGTCCCTTATGTCCAAATTTATTAGTGAATATTGTTCCAAACTGATGATATTCAGGACATAGTCACCTTTCCCTGACTGAAATTAGAAGTAATCAAATTAGGTATTTTCTGTTATTTCTCTGCACTTGTTACTTACTATATGTATGATTTACCAGCCTGGAATACTGTGGTATCTTCTCTTCCTAACTTGGGCTTCCTCTTTCAAACTCACTACTTCTCAGCTCCTCCAGGAAGCTGGTCCTGACATCCCAGGTTGTATGAAAGGTTCCTCCTCTGAAATCCCTTGCAGAACTCTGCATAGTTTTTATCACTGTGTTTATCATATTACCATAAACTGTTTGTATGACTTTACTCCATGCTAAGCCACAAAATCCTCAGGCACTCAAAAGTAATTCTTTGAGGTAAACTGCAGTGAACTGGGTAACTAAATAGGGAACACAGAAGGGACAGTATGGAGGAAGTCATGTATTCAGTTTTAGATATATTGAATTTGTAATAGTAGTAGAATATTCAGATGGAGATTTCAAGGAGAGCTGTTTGGGAAATTGACTGGTGGAAATTTTTCCTAACATTATAAGGAGAGAGGCCAGGGCAAGATAATTGATATGGGGACTTCAACGATTTATTTGGAAGTAGCCTTTTAAATATGGGTGAGAATAATGACAGCAATATTAGATAAAGAGAAAAGAAGGCAGCGGAAAGACCCTTCTTTGGGGAGTACTTACATTCAACCATTTCACAGAGCAGTTGGAGGGTTTGAAAGAGACATGAAAAAGACGGTGTCACCAGTGCCAAATCCCAGGGTTCCAAAAGGCGCAATTCATATTATTGGTTTTTGTTGTTGTTGTATGATTAAAGCAATGCTTCTCAACCCAGGGTGATTTTGTCCTCCCGAAATATTTTGCAATATCTGAAGACAGCTTTCTGTCTGTCATGACTAGGAGGTGGAGATAGGGTGCAGGGGGCAGAGATGCTACTAGAATCTAGTGGGAACATGCCAGAGATGTTAGCTGTATTCATTTGCTAGAACTGCCATAACAAAGTACCACTCCCTGGGTGGCCTAATGAACTGAGATTTATTTTCTCACACTTCTAGGTCCAACACCGAAGTGCCACCGGAGTTTCATATCTGCTGTGGCCTCCCTCCTTGGGTTACAGATGGCTGCTTTCTTGCTGTGATCTCACAGGGCCTATTTTCTGTGTGTGCACACCTTCAGTGTCTTATTTTGTGTCCTAATCTCCTTTTCTTAGGAGGATACCGGTCAGATTGGATTCGGGCCCACCCAAACAACCTCATTTTAACTTAGTTATCTCATTGAATGCTCTGTCTCCAAAGTCAGTCACATTCTAAGGTAGGGCTTCGACATGAATTTAGAGGGGACACAACTCAGTCTATAACACTTTGCCCTCTAGACCCCCAGAATCCAAGTCCTTCTCACAACTCACCCCTATCCTCAAAGGCCCAAAGTCTTAACCCCTTACACTGTAAGACTTACAGCATCAACTCTAAGTCCCAAATATCATGCAAATATCATCTAAATCAATCGTGAGATTCAAAATATGATTTATCCCGAGGCAGAATTCCTCTCCACCTATGATCCTGTGAAACCAGTCAAATAATGTGTTTGCAAAATAGAAAGCAAACAAAGAGAGAAATAAGAAAGAAGATAGGGTTCAGGGATCCCAATCAAGTTCGAAACCTATCAGGGAAAATTCCAGTAGAGTGTAAGGCTCAAAAATTATCCAGTTACGTTTTCGATGTTTTACTTAGAAATATCCTCAGCTGATATCTTAGTCCACCATTCACAAAGTCAACCTTTTACAAAACAGAGCCCATTCAGCCAGGTTCCTTACCACCTTATAACAAGGATCACCTTTGCTTCAATGTCAAATAACATGCTCCCCATTTTCCACCTGAGATCACACCAGAAACACCCTCGATGTCTATATTTCTAGCAGTAATCTTTTAGATACAATCTGTATTTCCCAACATGCACCTTAAAACTCTTCCAGCCTCTAACCATCACTTCCAAAGCCACTTCCATGTGTTTAGGTATTTCTTACATCAGCACTTCAGTTCTTGGTACCAAATTCTGTGTTTCTCAGTGTTCTGCATAGAAACAGAACCAACCAACAGGATGTATAGATATATATAGAGTAAGAGAGATTTGTTTTACAAAATTGATTAACACAGTTGTAGAGTCTTGGTACGTCCAAAATCTGATGGGGTAGGTTCTGATGGAGAGTCAGGGAAGAGAAGCAGTTCAAGCCCGAAGGCAATTGGATGAGGCAAAAAATCATTTTGCTCAGGGGAGATCATTCTTTATTCTATCCATACTACCAACTGCCTGTCCATGTTATGAAAAGCAACCTGCTTTACTTAAAGCCACTGATTTAAATGTTAAATGCATCCATTAAATGCATTCATTGAAACATCCAGAATAATACTTGCCCAAATACCTGGGCACCATGGCCCAGCTGAGTTGACATGTAAAATCAACCATCACACTGATGCATCCTACAATGCATAAGATAATCCCCCCAAACAAAAAATTATCCAGCCTAAAACGTCAATAGAATTAAAGTTAAAAAAGCCTGTTCTCAATTTTTTGAAAGATGGAACATTGGAATAGGTATTATATAAATAATGAAGCCTATAGCAAAAAGAAGAAGAAGAAGAAGAAAGAATGAATGAATGAAAGGAAGACAGGGAGAGAGAGAGGGAGGGAGGGAGAGAGGGAGGGAGGGAAGGAGGGAGGGAGAGAGGAAGGGAGGGAGGGAGGGATGGAGGGAAGGAGGGAAGGAGGAAGGGAGGAAGGGAGGAAGGGAGGAAGGGAGGAAGGGAGGAAGGGAGGAAGGGAGGAAGGGAGGAAGGGAGGAAGGAGGGAAGGAAGGAAGACTTTAGATACCCTAGACACCCTGAATGCAAAATTTTTGGTATACTCTCTTCAGACCAATCCAACATAGGTTTCAATAAAAGTCAGAGACTAGTGGGCACACAATGTCACTGATAGACAGTAAGTGTACCTTATGAGTGGGAAAATAAAAAGAGAAAGGTCAGTATATTTTATTTAGTTTCATAGTATTCCATGGGACTACTTTTTTTTTTTTTTTTGGCCATGAGTTTAGTGTATACACTTCAAAAGTTTACTATTAAAATAACAGACATGCTGACCTGTGGTGGCACAGTGGATAAAAGCGTCGACCTGGAAATGCTGAGGTCGAGGTCGCCGATTCGAAACCCTGGGCTTGCCTGGTCAAGGCACATATGGGAGTTGATGCTTCCAGCTCCTCCCCACCTTCTCTCTCTGTCTCTCTCTCCTCTCTCTCTCCCTCTCTGTCTCTCTCTCTTCCTTTCTCTCTCCACTCTAAAATGAATAAATAAAAATAAAATAAAATAACAGACATGGATTTTTTTTTTCCTATCAGGCGTCCTCAAACTACAGCCCTCGAGCAGCATGTGGCCCCTGAGGCCATTTATCTGGCCCCCACCGCACTTCAAGAAGGGGCACCTCTTTCACTGGTGGTCAGTGAGAGGAGCACTGTATGTGGCAGCCTTCTAACGGTCTGAGGGACAGTGAACTGGCCCCCTGTGTAAAAAGTTTGGGGACCCCTGGCCCTAGATCATTTTATAGTGGGTTTTTTGGATGTTGTTTTTTATCAACGTGAGAGCCTATAATGCTTTAAAGCTAAGTTAAGGGATTTATCTTTATAAATAAAGGTTCTTTGGCTAAAAATACATATATAAATTTCAAACATTCCATAGATTAAAAATAAGTATTCTCACAAATAATAAATTAAGGGGACATCCTCAAAAAGCCTTTGTTTAAGTTCTATGAACTAAGATGAATTTTAAAATTAAATTAGCATGAGCACGACTCATGGTGTTATTTACTTGGCTTTCCCAGTAATAGCATTGCTTTATAATGAGTGAAATTAAAAAGAAGTGTATTTATTACTCTAAAAATTTATAGTCTTGAATGTATTAATTTCCCATAGCAATCTCTGGCCATTTTTAGTAGCTACAAATTGATTACACTAGGTAGCCAAAGTCCTTCCACTAGTAAAAAAAAAAAAAAAAAAAATATGTTGCCTTTTCTGTATCATCTTTCATAACTCATCCTGATGGAAGCAGTAGCAGAGCTGAGGGCATGATGAGCCCACAGTGGTTTCACAAAGAGATCAATGAAGTACCAATGAGATCCCCAAAACAGCTGCAAGGCTAGCTATCTGCGGTGCTTTATAGTTATAAATATGCTGTCAAAAAATAGATTCTCCTTTTTCCCTGAGCGTCATACACTTGTTTCTAACTATGTAGCTGACCCCTTTATTTATGCAGTTCTATGAGTTTCACTCACAGAGAAACTGCATAACTGATTTCTTTTTATAGACTGATTGCAGACCATACTTTAAGCTACCACTAGTTACCAAAATAATCTTCCAATTTTGCCCTGACTCATTCATATAATTTAAGACAAACCCTCCCTGGAGAAGCATGTATTCAGGTCCTTAATTGGATCGGTTTTTGTTGGTGATGGTAGTGGTGTTGAGTTTTATACATTATTTATAGATTTTGGATATTAACCCCTTATCAGATATATCAGAGAATTTGCCATCCCTTGCAGTGGGTTGTCTTTTCATTTTGTTGATGGTTTCTCTTCATGTGCAAAAGCACCCCAATAAATTCAATTTAAAAAAGTAAGAAAAATGCTAATTTTATAGGACACTCCTCAGGCTGGTTCAGAAAGCCTACATAGTTCTTCTTTGCACTGAGCAGTATTAAAGGACCGTGATGAGCATGTCTGCATTTTTCCAATTAAAATAAACTTCTACAAAGTGTAGTTTTTCTTAGAAACTTTGAGTTATGTAGTTTGAGTTGCAGTAGGAAGACATTAGAAAAGCTAATTGATCTGGATCAGCGGTTCAATCCTGACTGGTTATCAATAAGGTAAGCTTAGAATTAGGGAAACAAGATGGTGTAAATCTATCTTCGACTGAAGGTCAGGTGACACTTTGTGTAAATGTCAATGACAGCACTGGTTAAGGCCACAAACCATAGGAAAAGTCCCTGAGCGTTGAAGGACAAGTGCAATCCAAATATGTGAATTTGGTTCAAACCTGGCACTTGTCACGCCAACGTCTCCCATGTGGAAGTCCTCTTTCCTAGAAATGTTTCTTTTTATTTGTAAGATATTTCATGGCATAGTAGTCACATTATTCACCGATATTGTAAGTCTGATTATTACCAGAAGGTATAGAATAAAATCTATATCTTTCTTTGAGTTGAACTGTGTTCTTTTTAACAAACTTTTTATTTTGGCATAATTTTAGATATACAGATAGCACAGAAAGATCCTGTCTACACCTTATGTGCTTCACCTGTTATTAACATTTTACATTACCACCTCACATTATTCAAAACAAGAAATCGGTATATTGATTAGTTCCCTAAGGTTACTATAACAAATCACCACAACTTGGCTAGCTTAAAACAATACACATTTATTCTCTCACAGTTCTTGAGGCTAAAAATCCAAAATCAAGGTGCCCCCAGGGCCACAGTCTCTATAACAACTATAGGGGAGATCCTACAAATTGCTTTTTCCAGCTTCCGGTGGTCTTTGGACTTTTTTGGATTATGGGCTCGATCTCCTCTCTCTGCATCCATGATCACACTGCCTCCTCTTCCCTGGGTGCCTCCTGTGTTTCCCTCATAAAAAAAACACTTGCCTCTGGATTTGGGGCATCCAAATAAACCAGAATAACTTCATTGTAAGTACCTTAACTTATTTACATTTACAGAGATATGTGGGGTTTTTCCCCCCAAATAAGGTAACATTCCTAAATTTCAGGGATTAGGACATACAATAACTTTTGAAGGGGCCACGATTCAACCCTCCACATTTTATTATTATTACTTAAACTCCAAGTAGTTTTTCCAGCAACATCGTCTTTCATTCCAAGACCCGATATAGGGCAGCACAATGCATTTAGTTGTCATGTCTCCTATTCCCTCTTGCCTGTGACAGTTCCCCAGACTTCCCTTGTTCTTCATGACCTGGAGGATCTTGAGGTAGACTGGCCAGCTCTCCCATGGAAAACCCCCCAATCCGAATGTGCCTGATGTCTTTACCATGGTTAGATTAGATTTATGGGTACAGAGGGAAGACGGCTGCAGACCGGAAGTGCTTTTCTCCTCTCGTTGTATTGGGGAGCAAGATCTCCACGTGACATCACTAGAGATGTTAACTTCCATCACTTGTTTAAGGTAGTTTTTGCTAGGTTTTCCCATTCTAGCATTATATTGCTTTTCTTTCCCTACTTTATTCTGGGGAATTGAGTCACAATGTTTAGGCCATATGGGTGAAGGATCAAGTCAGGGGAATTAAATTTTACCTTCTATAAAGCAAAATAACTACATATATTATTTGTAATTTTTCTCCCTCGCTTATTTATTTTTAATCATTTATTTATGTCAGTATGGACATCTGTTTGCTTATGTTACACTTTGGGTTATAATCCACTAGTTCATTATCTATTTTTTCACCGCCATTGTCCTAGCTTTGGCCAGTGGGTGCACTTTCACACTGGCTCCTGTGTCCCTTTGATGTCCCACCCTCTTTCTCTGTTTCATGTTGGGGTTTTTTGAGAACTTTTTTACTTTCTGGTACTACAAGTTGTCCAAGACTTCTCTTGTATCTGTGGTTCACTTGTTAGAGCCAAGGTGAGTATAAAGTACACTCGAACGTTTGCTTTGCCTGTGTGAAATGATAAAAGGACACTCTCCTCTTGATGCCTCTCGGAATCTTGGTCAGTGAACGCAGGGGTACCATTCCATCAAGGAATGACTAAACAGACAGCCAGGTTAAAGGTTACGTGAAATAAACAACTGCTTTCCTCATAACTAAAATGTGCATGTCCAGCAGAAGGCAGGACAGTAACGCTGAATTCTCATAACAGAGTAAGGAACCTTTAACTCCAACACGCCTCGGCTGAGATGGTCAATTCCACATCGGTGCAAAGCGTGATTGCCTGTGGACTCGGAACTCCCTTCTCGCTTGCTTTTAACCTTTGTCAGTGTTTGTAAATGTACAGATGCTGCTCTCACATAAAATCACCAGTTGAATAATACATTGTTTTCATATAATAGTTTTGGCTCTTGAGACCCTAGAAAATTTTACAGTGTGGATATAGGTCACTTACTCCAGACATGAAGAGAAACAAAGCTGCCCGTGGAAGTCTGTGAGTACACATTTGGAATAAAAAGCACCGTGTAGGATTTCAGCTGGACTGTTCACTTGTATTTTCCCTAGAAGAGGGAAGTGCAGAGAAATTTCTCAGATTATTGTTGTGTTTTTAAAAGGCAGGCTATATCTACCTAGTACTGCTGGGTCAACACCACACTAAAAGAGACCAAGAATTAAAGTATTCTAAAGCAACAGGAATAATTTCAATAACGTAAGATGTTTCATTATTTTCAAACACACCTGTGTGTATACTTATGTACATACACACTTATTTCATCACCAAATATTTTTCCAGATGAGTAAGAAAATTATTCAATGTATTATCTGTACTCTAGGGATGAGAAAGCCTGCAGTAAAATAGATTGAAGTTCTTATTATAATCATAGTTATTTAAATATGAAGCACAAGGATTCAGCATGTGTTCTGAATCCTTTTGTATTAACAATACACGTACAAAAAAATCACAAAATATGTTGCATATCTTAAATGTTATTTAATATTTTTATGGAACAGATAAGGTTAATCTCAATTAGAAATTTGTAAACAAGTAGAAGGAGTCAACTTTCCTCTATACTCAAACTGCAGCCTGACTAGGCAGTGGCGCAGTGGATAGTGCATCGAACTGGGATGCAGAAGACCCAGGTGTGAAACCCTGAGGTCACTGGCTTGAGCGCCAGCTCACCAGCTTGAGCATGGGATCACTGGCTTGAGAGTGCAATCATAGAAATGACCCCATGGTCACTGGCTTGAGCCCACAGGTTGCTGGCTTGAAACCCAAGATCGCTGGCTTGAGCCCAAGGTCACTGGCTTGAGCCCAAGATTGCTGCTTGAGCAAGTAGTCACTCAGTCTACTGTAGCTCCCTCCACTCCGGTCAAAGCACATATGAGAAAGCAACCAATGAACAACTAAGGTGCTGCAATGAAGAAATGATGATTCTCATCTCTCTCCCTTCCTATCTGTCTTTCCCTATATGTCCCCCTCTCTGTCTCTCTCTCTCTCTCTGTTTCTGTCACTTAAATAAATAAACAAATGAACTCAAACTACATTTATATGACCCAATGTACTCACAGCCTGAGTAACCAGACAGTTTTCCAAAATGTACTCTGGCATATAACAAATATTTCAAACCTTTAAAATGTCATTTTCAGTGAGTTATGTATTAAAGTCAAGGTGGAAAAAAATGTGTGTTATTTCCTCTAAAAGGAGTCATTTTCATAAAATATATTTTAGTAAGATATGCATCATAAGATTATAAATGGAGAGATGTGACAGGATGTGCAATTTTTTTTTTCCTCATGGAAATTTTTTAAAGTAGTGTACTTTGCCTTGTTATTTTTACAAAAGCACTTACCACCCTTCCATATTTTTAACATCGTCTCTTGACAAGACAATGAGAAGAGTGATGTGTGGGTGGCACTCTGAAATGATAATCAGAGGAGTGTCATAAGAAAGAACACCATGTCAGCTGTTAGACTGTTCACGGGCTTCAGAGAGAATCAGAATAAGCACCTTCGCGATTGCTTATGCTATCTGCGTCTTTTCATACCCAAAAGAAGTCATTAATTCTAAAGGACGAGGCCTCACAACTGTGCAGCCACCTTCAAAGAGCAAAAGAGGGAGCAGATTCAGCCGCCAACTTTAGGATTATATTCTCTGTTTGTCACATGAGTGTCCTTTCATTCTTCTATTTAAGACAAATGTGATCTCAGATATCACTGAATATGAATTGGCGGGAACTTGCTGAAGAATTAATCCAATCTATTTTGATGTTTGGTTTTTGAGTGCAGTTAAGAAATTACTGTACCCCAATCTGTTCATTAATGCTAAAACTAGTGATTACGCTCTCAGCATCAATGTGGGTGAATTCTTGGTTCTCTATGAATTCTCAGATGAGAAAAGCATCGGCCTATAAATCTGACTTCACTCTTATTTCTGTCATAGATACAGCGTGTGGCCTGACCAGACGGTGGCGCAGTGGATAGAGCGTCAGACTGGGATGCGGAGGACCCAGGTTCGAGACCCCGAGGTTGCCAGTTTGAGCGAGGGCTCATCTGGTTTGAGCAAAAAGCTCGCCAGCTTGGACCCAAGGTTGCTGGCTCGAGCAAGGGGTTACTCGGTCTGCTGAAGGCCCACGGCCAAAGCACATATGAGAAAGCAATCAATGAACAAGTAAGGTGTCGCAACGAAAAACTAATGATTGATGTTTCTCATCTCTCTCCGTTCCTGTCTGTCTGTCCCTATCTATCCCTCTCTCTGACTCTCTGTCCCTGAAAAAAAAAAAAAAAAAAAAAGATACAGCATGTGTCAGCATGGTACATTTTCCACTGTTTTTTTATTTTTTATTTTTAGTTTTAATCTATCCATGTCTTTGTCTTTAAAATGTAATTCAAGTAGATAACACATACTTGTGTTTTATATTTTTTTATTCACTATAATAATCTGTCTTTATTAGTGAAAAAAGACTTTCTGATTTAAAGTGATTATCGATATAATCGGACTAATATCTATCATGTCTGTAACTGTTCTATTCCTGGTATTTGTTATTTTTGTTTGTTTTGTTTCCTTTCATTTTTCAGCCTTCTCTCATTTTAATTGAGCTTTTTATATGGATTCTATTTTACCTCTTCTCCTACCGTATCAGTTATACTTCTTTGGAAAAATGTTAGTGGATTTCACTTTGTAAAGTATACAATTGTGTAACCACTATGCTGTCCACCTGAAACTAATATATAATACCATTAAATGTAATCTTTAATTAAAAAAAAAGATAAAAGTGAAAGAACATTTAGTCACATAAGGAAACAGAGTTGAACAAAACTGTGTAGTTTCTGAACACTGAAGTTCAAAATGAAAAGCCATGCTCTTTTTAAAAAATTTTTAGTAGAGCCTGACCTGTGGTGGTGCAGTGGATAAAGTATCGACCTGGCATGCTGAGGTCCTTCGGTCAAAATCCTGGGCTTACCTGGTCAAAGCTCATATGGGAGTTGATGTTTCCTGCTCCTTCCCCCTATCTCTCTGTCTCCTCTCTAAAATGAATTTTAAAAATCTAAAAAAAAATTTTTTAGTAGATTCCTTAGAAATATACATGTCTAATTAAGGCAATTTTACCTTCAAATAGCACTATGTCCCTTCAAGTTCCTGCTAACAGAGTATTCCAAATGGTTCCCTTCTATCCCTTACTACATTGTTATCTGCTATGGACTGAATCGTGCCCCCTCCCCAGACTCACATATGGAAGTCCTGACCTCTCATTGCTGTAAAAAGACACATGTTTACAGTGTGGGACTTAAAAGAAGAAGGCAGTGTATCTCCTAGGTCAGTCCACCTGAGAGCATGCATAGGCAGCAACTCAAACTTTTCGCCACTCTGCACATGTCTGTGAATGATGGCAAAAATACCATGATCACTGAATTTGTTATCACAAATGAAGTTTAATGATTAGGCAATTTTTCAAGAACAGCATCTGTGAATAAAGATGGCAGGCTAATGTGTGCGAGTGTACTAGTGTGGTTAGGTACCTGGCTGTGCCAGACGCTGCACCAGGCAGTGTGGTTTTATAGAGAAAGGACAGCCTGACCTGGCGGTGGTGCAGTGGATAGAACGTCAGACTAGGATGTGGAGGACCCAGGTTCAAAACCCCTAGGTCACCGTCTTGAGCATGGATTCATCCAGCTTGAGCATGGGCTTAGAAGCTCTAGCACAAGTTGCTGGCCTAAGTCCAAAGGTTGCTAGCTTGAAGCCCAAGGTCACTGGCTTGTGCCCAAAGTTTGCTGGCTTGAAGTCCAAGGTCACTGGCTTGAGCAAAGGGTCACTTGCTCTGCTATAGCCCTCCGGTCAAGGCACATATGAGAAAGCAATCATTGAATAACTAAGGAGCTGCCATGAAGAATTGATGCTTCTCATTTCTCTCCTTCTTGTCTGTCTGTCCCTATCTGTCCCTCTCTCTGACTCTGTCTCTGAATGAAAGAAAGAAAGAGAGAAAGAAAGAAAGAAAGAAAGAGAGAAAGAAAGAAAGAAAGAAAGAAAGAAAGAAAGAAAGAAAGAAAGAAAGAAAGAAGAGAGAGAGGGAGAGAGAAGGGAGGGAGGGAGGGAGGGAGGGAGGGAGGGAGGGAGGGAAGGAGGGAGGGAGGAAAGAAAGAAAGAAAGAAAGAAAGAAAGAAAGAAAGAAAGAAAGAAAGGAAAGAGAGAGAGGGAGAGAGAAGGAAGGAAGGAAGGAAGGAAGGAAGGAAGGAAGGAAGGAAGGAAGGAAGGAAGGAAGGAAGGAAGGAGCCATAATCTGGAAGGGAAGGTTAAATAGTGAACTAAAGCTTACACGATCATACAAAATAGGCAAAGAGAAAGCACATGATACTTTGAGGCCTCATCATGAGAGAAGCTGGCTCAGGAAAGGTTTTCTGGAAGAAGTGTTCCGTGAGCTGAGCTTCAAAGGACATTAATAGTGGAAAACTTCTGTGTCTTGTTCCACAGCATCTATAATAATACCTAGGTACATTATATGTAAGCAATAACAATAAAGCTTTGATTAGCAAGGTCTACTCACGTTAGAAACATAAAACAGGAAGCAAAAAACATTTTTACCTAACTGAAACTCAGATATACAACTACTTCTAAACTCTTGAAGAGCCATTTCAGCCGTTGCAATAACTGCAGCATAGCATAGCATGTTCTGGTTGCCCAGACGTCATGCATGACGACATCACTCATGCCTACATGAGGACAGGCAGAGCACCCAAAAGACTGACCGCGGCCAAAATCAGGGAGGTTCGTATGTCAAGTAGAAGAAAGAGCAGACTGAGAAGAGTCGTGAGAGAGGCAGGATGATCAGTGCGGCATCCAAAAATCCAGGCAGACGTTTCCTAATGGGGGAGTGGTGAGGACAGGAAAGAGTCCAAGTAAGAAGAGGCAGGAAAAGCACCCACTGGATCTGACCAGGAGAAGGTCATCACTAACCTCGGCAGCAACAATTTCAGTAGCGAACTGGAGGCAGAAGTGAGATGGCAGTGCACTGGAGAGCCAGACGAATGACGTTATGTGTTTGGGTGCTTGATTCCAGTCACACTGATCTTCTTCAGCCATTCAGACAGGGTGTGCCCCCTCTGGTTAAAGGCTTTAATATTCGCTCCCTTCTCTTTATCAGGTTAATTCCTCCTTCCATTTAATTATCTCAAATGTGACTTCCTCTTCAAGGTCTTCCCTGAACACCATCCACCACCCACCACACTGGATCTTCCTGTTATACATCTTCATGACCCCCATCACAGAGTCGAAATCTAAATGTCTATCTGATGGCTTAAATAAAGCCTGCCTCCCCTTTGCGCCTCTCGTCGAAGGCCAGGACCATGCCTTCGTTTCCTGGCAAAGGTGTCCCTGGCATTCCTGGCACATGACTTTTACTCAACTAATAACTATCTCTCCATGTAAAACTAAGTATTTATAAAATTTATTCACTCATTTTGTTTCCCTGTAGTATCTTGCATATGCATGTGCACAGTAAATATATATGAAATCGAACAAGGTAATTATATTGCAATAAAAACACAAATATTGGTAGAATCTATCAAGAAGGCCACATAGCATCTAGCATCTCCCCCTAACACTGCGGGTTTACCTCGCTCTCTGCTGCATCTCCTCTGTCTCGAATGATGTCTGGCTCAGGACACACACAAATCAACTTTTCATTTCTTTTCTTTTTTTCTTTTGCTGTGAATAATTGAATGAATGTAAAGTTATAACGTTATCATCTAACCTATACTTTAAGTTTATAAACTTACAAGGCAAATTTTTTAAAAAATTAGATAAGTCCCACAGTTTTTATGATGATTCTACAAAGCAAGGAGATCATTTCAATGGAAATACTGGCTCCAATTGCAACCTATACTATGAGGAAGAAAATGAACAGGCACTTTCAGGAATCAAAGAGGCAGAACAAGAATATTTCTAATAAGCGCAAATTCAAAAAGTCTTGTAAGACTTACACATATGAAAGAAAATTATGAGTGCCGCCTAAGATACGGTAATGCCAGAGTGAGGGAAAAACATAAAAAATAAAAAGTATATAAAAGATTTTAAGTTACAGATGCAGCAACAGCAACCACATGAAATAAATAGAGTTGAAGACTATACATTTACATACGGAGTTTAGGGTCATCAACATGCCAGGAAGAAAATGCAAATTAAAACCAGTGCTGCATGCCCACTAGAATGGCTGGAAGCAGAAGACTGACAGTAGCCAACACTAATGAAGCTATGGAGCAACTGATCTCTTATATTGTCAGGTGGAAATGTAAAAGGGTCCAATCACTTTGGAAAACATTTGGTGGTTCTTATAAAGCTAAACAGAAACTTACATTATGATCCAATTCCACTTCTGAATATTATTTATACAAGAGAAATGAAAACTTTTTCTAGAAAAGCTTGTACTTGAATATTCACATCAGTTTTTATTAATAATAGACAAACACTGAAAACAGCTCAAATACCCACCCAAGGCCAGGAGATAAATTACGGAGTACAATGGACTATTTCTCAAACAGTCGAACCTGAAATGGATTACACATACATGCTGCGACATGGATGAGGATCAAAAACATTTAAGTGAAAGAACCCAGAGTAAAAGACCACCTGCTCTCTGATTTCATGGATCTGAAGATCGAGAACAGGAAAACTATACCATAGTGACAACAATTAGATCAGGGGTCACCTGGGTGGGCTACAGTCCAAACTATACCTTCAGCTTATAAATTTCATTGTTATTGATAAAGGACAGAAGGAAATGTTCTGGAGTAATGACAGTGTTGTGTCTCTAATGTTTTATAGTGGTTACATGAGTATATATATGTGCCTCCTGGTATGCCCAAGGAGTGATTCCAAAACAAAAACAAACAAAAAACCTGGAAGAGGGAGGAAGATTACAAATTACATTTGAAAGGTTCCAATATGTATACTGGTCAAACTTATTACACCGTATGTTTAAAATAAGTGCACTGTATTTTTATTTTATTGTATGCAAATTGTACCCCAATACATTTTATTAAATATTTTAAATCGTATATTAACTCAAAAAGAAAAGAAACTAGAAATCCTCAAGTTCTATTTTGTTCTTAATCATACTATTTGGGGCTATTATTAGATTTAACAGTACTAGAAAAGAATCAAGATAAATTTATTAGGAAGATTATGCAATAGCATCTAGTTCTTTAGTCAAGGTTCTTCATTGCTGAACCCAGAATCCATGCTAATCTGTTCTAACTGTGCTATGAGCTAAACTGTGGCCCCAACATTCTAATGTTGAAGCAGTAACCCTCAGTGTGACTGCATTTGGAGATAAGGCCTTCACAGCAGTGATTGAGGTCATAAGAGTAGGACCCCGATCTGATAGGATTCGTGTCCTTATAAAGAAGACACAGCAGAGCCCTCTTCATCTCTCTCTGTCATGAGAGGCAGCAAGAACAAGGTCACCTGCAAGCCAGAAAGAAAGATCTCACCAGAAAACGAGCCTGCTGGACTTTGATCGGGGACATTCCAGCCTCCAGAACTGTGAGCAAGTACATTTCTGTTGCGTAAGACACCCATCGCATGGCATTCTGTTGTGGCGGCCTGCACACACTAAGAAACTGAAACCGCTCTGTTGTAGGGTGCTAGGGAGCTTACAGAATCCCTGGCAGGGCAGGAAACAGACTGTGGGTGCTCCTCAGGGCTCTGCCACCGAACCCTCTCCCAGAGCACCCCAGAAGAACCAAGCGTCACCATCACGCGGCTCCGAGAGCCACCTTTCCCCCCATGTGCTCACTGTCTCTGTCGCCTCTCGTCATTCTTCCAAGTCTCCCCGGGCGTCTGCCTGGCAGCACCTGGGTGAGCCAGCCCACAGAGCCCACCCCATCAGTGTGCCCAGATTCCTGTTGGCAACACCTTGGAGTAGCTTTCAGAGTCCTTCAAGGACTTCTTCAAGGAAAAAAATTAAAAGAAAGAAAAATAACTGAATATACTCTATAGCTGAAAAGGGAACAAAGAATCAGAGACCAAACCAGTGAGTCAGATGTTCCTTTGCCAAATTCCAGAGAAACCTGTTTAAAGGGTAATATTTGTGAGTTGAATGGGAAAAAGTATTGTAATAATCACTGGGAAAAACACAATTTTATTGCAAACTAAGAATGGTGCAAATGACTGATCTCAGAATGACCTTCAAGAGTCTCCCATAACATAATTTGTACAGGAATAAGAAATGCAAAAGGAAGTCATTAATTGATTGATCACATCCTAAAAGGAAGTTCCAAGGTATCTGCATGAGAAATATATTGTAATATGAACACACACCAGTACATCAAATTTGCAAATAACAAAGTATAAAAGAAGTGGCTTCTAATACTATATCAAATTTTTTTCCTGCTGTTTTAACTAATGTATTTTACTTTTGCTCCTCTACCCCCACACCGCTCTCCTAGAGACTTGTTAAGAGCCCTGGGGTAAGATAAAAAGGTCACTTTATTTGTTTGATCTTAGGTGATTCATCACATTTCTCTGGGCCTTTGGTTTATTATCTGAACACAAGCATCATTTCCAAGGCCCATTTCGGCTCTTAATCCCCATGATTCTGATGAAGCCCCTTGGGTTTGGTAGTTCTTTTATTCTTTCTGAGAAAACGGTTTTTAATCTGCTCTTCCCCGGGAGTTGCATGAGGCCCTCCTATCACTATGTTCCCCAGCATTGGAAAACTGTTGCCATCAAAGGACAAGTAAGAATAAAGCATCTTCTCTGAAACATCTTTGTTGAGAACCTCAGCTCACTGCACTGTGCCTCCTGCTACAGCCAGGGAGTGATTCCCAAACAAAAACAAACAGAAAACCTGGAAGAGAGAGGAAGATTAGCAATTATATTTGAAAGCTTCTAACCATCAGACTCCTCATGGAACATTTCAACAACAGGAATGATTTTTTTGTTTTTTGTTTTTTTTGTTTGTTTTTTGTTTGTTTTTTTTACAGAGACAGAGCGAGAGCCAGAGAGAGGGACAGACAGGGACGCAGAGAGATGAGAAGCATCAATCACCAACCCCTCGCCATGACACTGTTAGTTGTTCATCCACCGCTTCCTCATGTGTGCCCCAACTGTGGGGCCAAGCAGAAGGAACAACCCCCTGCTCGAGCCAGTGACCCTGGGTCCAAGTCAGTGAGCCCTCCCCAAACCAGATGAGCCCGCACTCAAGCTGGCGACCCCTGGGTCCTGAATCCGGGTCCTCCACATCCCAGTTGGACGCTCCACCCACTGCGCCACCACCGGGCCAGGCAACAGGAATGATCTTTAAACTATGTTGTGTGTTCAAATACTCCGACTGAAAAACCACAGAAGACACACACTGAAGCCAGTCTATTGAGAGTGAGACTGTGGTGACCGCCCAGCCTGTGTCCACGGCAGGCACGAGAAAGTGGCACCATCCAATTTGCCCTATTCTCTCCCAAAAACCTTTACCACAGTAAGAGCTACCTTGATATATATTTAATCAAAGCATGCAGTCCTCTGACACACTGGACCTTCTCCAATGAGACGTACTAGCTACTTTTATCATCTTGGGTTACGGCTTTCAGAAACACCAAATGACACGTGGAATTCTGAAAGAGGCAAAGCAGCAGATCATATGGAAAGGGACATTGGCCATGAATAATTTATATCTTGAAAGTATGCATACAAAATCACTAGAAACTTTTGTGAGGGCTGAGAGGAGATGAGAACAGAACTGTTCTTGTTTCAGTTTCAGTTTCATTTCCTTCCCAGATTTCAGATCTCGAGGTGCAGATGAACACCACTCCCTGTGATCATCTCTGTGTGAGCCCCGTCGCGCTAGTTCACAGCTATAAACACCTACGGTCCATGTCCCTTGTTCAAACGATGCATTAATTCTCATGCTCACCGTGGGAGCATTGATAGGCTGCCCTGCGTGACCCAGCAGAGTCCGGACACTACAAGAGAAAATGAATTGGGACACAAAGGAATGCTGATTCCTCAAACTCATTTCTAAAATTGAAAGCCACCCGCCCACCATTTATATTTTATACACCTATATACTTTTTGGTAAAGCACTTCATAAAATAACTTTATGTAAATAATTGTCCCTGTCCAAAGGCTGACAAATCTCTTTCTTGAGGTCATGTGACTTCTAAGATTGCAGAGGAAAGAACTGATGGATAGTAAGAGAGAATTTCTAGATTGGGACACCTTATGACGAACTCCAGCTCCATTTTCTGTGTATCCGTTAGGCCCTTTTCCCACCAGCACGTGGGGAAGCGGGAGCTGAGAACTCACCTTGAACACCACGTTCATTCTTGGATCAAGCGTAAAGCATGGGCCTTCCGGTCCCTTTCCCCAAATGCTGCACATTTCCACGGAAGATTTCTTCCTGAAGCTGCTACAAATGTCACTTCCCCGGATGAGGCCAAAATGTGTCAAATGGACAGATTGCTCTGCCAGAGACAGTCTGATTTTGTCAAACTAAAAAAATTAAACCCAGGCCCTGTCGTAAAACACAGCTTATTGAGTCTGCTGGATGCACGCGCAGAACCGAGCAGGCTCACAGCTGCACTCACTCCTGGCGTCTCAACATTGGTCAAACGCTGATTCAGAGCACTACCCACTGGGAGATCTCTCCAGCGCCCTCTGCTCCCGCCGCCACGGCCGGCTGCTTTGGGATAAGTAGTGTTTGTCAACCTCAGTCTGAAGTGCTGACCTTATTAAAATAGGAGATAATGAATGAAAATTAGCTCTAGAAAAAAGTTTCAGTTGTCTGGACTTGCCTTCTCTCTCTGTCTCTCTCTTTTTTGTAGCAGCCCTCAGGAAAAATGGGGAACCCCATCCTTCATCATGTTTTAGCATTTTGGGGGATGCTGTATTCTCTACATTGGTTTGGTTTTCATTTAGGATTAGAATTCTGATAGTGTGATGCTGCCACTTAATTTATGATGGTCAAGAATAACCCATAATAGAATATTATCCAGTATTAGCTACAGAAGAACAAAGCCAGGTATGCATGGGAGGTATGCCGGCCAGAGCGCTTCCTTGCTGGTGTTTCTCGTCCACTTTTGCCCTGGGGTGCTTGATATCTGTTTAATGTACTTTAAAGGCTTACTGGTGAGCTCCGGATGGAGTGTAAGATTTCTGCATAAATCTAGGACTTCTTCATATAAATATACCAAAGAACAGATGGCTTGGAAATTATTACATCACAAAGTAAGTTAGAAATAGGAATGACCTTTTTTGCCCAATGAATCATCCTTTGATTTTGGCTAATTTGAAAATAGCAAAACTGCTTGTGTCCATCTTTAATCATAGCTCAATTCCCAGACAATTTTGACTTAAAGTATCATTTTCACCAATTTTTCCTTTGTTTACCTTTTGCTTCTAAGCAAAAGGTTAACTTGAGCTCAATCTTTCAGGCCATTGAAAAATTGTGTTCACAATTATTCTTTTATTTTTGCTAGTTATAATGGATCACCCAAAACCCTACTTCCAATGAGGCTCTGTTATTTGTTTATTAAGCAGTCAACTTTTGGGATGGGAAATGGATGTTCCCTACAGCTTGAAACTATAAATGCATTGCTTATTATAATTTTCTGAAATTTAGTATAAACATGTATATATGTGTGTCAACATAAAACTCTAAATTACTGTAGAATTGGAATATAAAATGTAAAATATACTTCTTCAAGTATCTATCGAGGTTTATTCTTCCAAAAATCATTCTCTTTAATTAGCTGGTTAGGTGCTTTTTAAAGCCATTTCTTTAAATCTCAGGGCACAGGCAGCAGTCTCTCCCAAACCCAAGTGGATCTGAACTGGAAATTTAAAGGTAAATAAAGCTGTCAGACCTATTTTACAATGACTTGCAATTACCATGAACAAATACTCCAGAACTTTGAGGTTCAGCTATTACTGAGAATGCTGTCTGCTCATGTCTGCTTGCTGATTTTCATTTTTTTTTCTAAACCTTAAGTAATGTACTCGTTGTCCTTTTTATCTTCTCTTCAGCCAGTTGAAGTAAAACAAACAAAACTCTGCTCTGATATCGTATCGGTTCTAAAATTAAATCTATCTAGCTATTAAACACTGCTTACTTTGTCTACACGTTGCCTTATAATTCTCTGAAAGCATCCAGGTTATTACTTGTTTGACCTTGAAGTTTTGGCAACTTTTATTCGTTATGGGCTTCTGAATTCAAAATCTAGAAGGATGGCCATTACTCCCACATTCCATTCCACCACATTACAGAAACAGGAGTGGTAAATATAATACTCGGAAAGTTACAGGTTTCCTACTGAGGGGGCCCCGATGACACCAGACAGAGCACAGGCAGGGAGAGGAACCTTGCAGTGGTCATGGATGCACAGGAAATATGTGCATATAAGTTCTGATCTATGGAAGCTGAAGTCACGAGCAAGGACATAACCTGATTTTATAGCTTGGGTATTTAAGGTACGGAAGATAAAGCAGAACTGTGATTTGTCGCCAACACAAAAGGCACCTTCCCTGTTAATATCTGGCATCTGAACTGCTTTCCTTGGAAAACACCTTCTGAACGTTGGATTTGTTGTCTTCTATGCTGTTGACAGCTGGGTAGATGGGTTATTAACCTCCTAGGAGAAGGATTCTACATAAATTTTTAAAGTTTTTTAGCAAGAAAGCTGTTAAAGAAGTAACACATTGCTTGTGGTCTTCTGGTACTTAGCAGAATGAATGATTAAAATATTCACCTTAAGTAGTCTGTAAACCAAGATAATTCCAATAACTCTAGGCAATTTGGGTGATATTCTGTAGAGTTTTGAAACAATTCTTTTATCAGGTGTGCCTTTTCTTCAACTAAAATTACACACAAGAGTCTAGTGTACTGAGCTGATTATAATAAGGTCTGGGCTCAGAGCACCACATTCTCCTCTAGGACTTGTAATGGAACCTACACACACACACACACACACACACACACACACACACACTCACGCGTGCCTACACTATAGTCCCTGAGGAGATCCTAAAGACCCATTTTGAAAATACCCTTCCAACTACACGGTCTCTCAAAACCTCTTTTAGACACTAGTCAAATACTTTATCTTTCCTAAAGTGTTACTAGTACAAAAAATAATAACAAGGAATGAATGGAGAGTACTTTTCAAGTGTCATTGTGTCATTGCTGATTTTAATTTGTTCTCGGATGGCACTATCCCAGGGTCTATACTCTGCAGCCAGATTGCCTGATTTCAAACTAGGCTGTGCCATTTACTAACTGGGTGACTGACCTGGAGTAAGTTACTTCAATTTTTGAGCCTGTGTGTCCTCATGGATGAAGTGGCACAATAAGTGTAACTATCTCCAGAGAATTTTTTTAAATGAGTTAATCCATATGGAGTTTTTACTCTAGTGCCCGACACATAGTCAGCATTCAATAGGTGTAAGATACTATTATTTAGTTTAATAGAACATGTACTTAGAATAAACTAAGAGGGTTTTTTTTCCTACAAACATTTTAAAGCTACACGAAGAGGTTTAGGAGATAAAGAGAGTCAGAGATACATAATTCTAGCCTATAAGAAATTTATAACATCCTTATATAAGAACCCAAATAGGTACTTAACTTGGAAGCAACTATATAGCTTCAAGAGTTTCTAAGTCTTTTATGGCAGAGATCCAGATACCCAAAGCATCCTCCCATCTACACGGACCCAATGGAAAGAGAATAAATGCAAACTGCTGGATGTAATTCTAAGTGTCCATCTCATTCATAAGGGGAGGCAAGTGCCCAATTGCTTTTGGGCTGTGGACTCTAGAAAATAGGATGGAAGAGCTCTGACCTCCCCTCCCAAGCCTTCTTTCTTGTCTGAAAAACTCAGATCAACACAATTCTTCACAATTCATAGCATATAAATATATACCTTCTCTTTTAATTATTTTGCACACCTGCTCTGAAATAATTCTCAACTCTGGATTATAGCTGTCGTGTAGCCCAACCCTCTCATTTCTCATTGGAGAAATCTGAGGATGAGAAAGTTGAAGGCATTTTTAGCAAGGTCACACAAACAGCAAATAACTTCCTGTGTATAATTTACTTCCTTAATTAGGTAAGTTCCTGAAGACACACTTTATGCCTTGGGGTACTAATTATAGGGTTAATTAATTTTTATAAATATCATTTAATCCAGTCCTTTTATTTTTTATTGACTTTCCTGGGGTGACATTGGTTAATAAAATTGTACAGGTGGCAAATGTACAATTCTATAATACATCATCTATATACTGTATTATAGGCTCACTGTCCCAAGTCACAACTCCTTCCTTCACCATTCCCCCCCCCACCCTCTTCTACCTCTCCCCACCCCCTTCTTCCTCTGGTAATCACAATACTGTTGTCTGTGTCAATGAGACTTTTTTCTTTCTTTTTTTTTCTTTTTTGTTCAATCTTTCCACTCCCCCGACCCCAGCCAGCCCCCAACTCCCAACTCCCGACAGCTGTCAGCCTGTTCTCTATCTATGAGTCTCTCACTATTTTGATTGTTAGTTCATTTTGTTCATTAGATTCCACTTTTGAGTGAAATCATATGGTACTTGTCTTTCTGACTGGCTTATTTCACGTAGCTTAATCCTACACTTTGAAAGTGATCAGCCTTTGTGGGAACGTGTGGTCCCCTAAAAGGTGAATGACGTTTGCGAATGACATCTTGTTGTGCAAAAAAAAAAAAAAAAGTCAAAAAAACACAGATTCAACTTAACAGAATTCCAGTTCATTCTCAAAACCAGTCCCTAAAGGAAATTCTACATTCTTGTGTTTTCTCTGCAGAAATGTTCATAGACACTTTCTAAATAGGCTAATTAGATTGCCATTTTTAAATGTCATGGTTATATAATAACAAAAAAAGTAAGCCTGGCTGTTTCCAATCACAAGGATTTATGACATCAAAAGAATATTTCCCACAAATACAAAAATTATTGAATAGAAAAATGAACCCCTGAATAACAGCCATGGCACTAGGTTATTAAATCTAAGAATATTTTGTTCTATTTGTGAGACGTGTTAGTGAGGAACTACCTCCCCTACCCTAGGCGTATGAATTCAGCCCTCTTTTTCCTGGGAACTCCGTATTACTGGTACTTAACTTCAAGAGGTCAATTCTTGACATAAAAATATGGGATTGAAATTTGAGTCAATTTGTCTGAGGCTTTGGGGTATTTGCATATCTAAAGGTAACCAAGACTGCAGCCTCTTCTAATTTCTAGATTGTACTTTCTGCTGAATAGCCACCTTGCTTCAAGAATAATCTCTATAAACCATGCCTGACACCCTAGACATGGACTTTTAGATAAAGCTTAAATAGAAAGTTTCATTCATTATGTATACTATATGGTTTGAATATATGTCTTAGTTTTATTCTACTTCCAAAGTGACCTCTAAGCAAGTTTTAGTAAATGCCTTTAAAAATGTTAGTCATTCCATGCCCAAATGCATTTAATTGGCTGCCAACATGGTCTGGCAAAAAGAAACAAACTGTGTACGTGTCTTTCTTTAATCTATGGGAGGAAACCCCCAGGGCTTCCTTGTGTTTTTAAACTCTATATTTTGGTCTGAAGATGTTGTAGAAAATCATGATTTTTTTTTCTTTAGGTTTATCCTTATTTGGCTTATTGACAGGTGATATTTTGTATTCTGATAATAGGGACAATGATTTCCCACTTCTTGAATTTTCCCAAGAAAGGTAAACACTTTCACCTCACTCTCAGTTAAGAGAAGTGTGACAGGAACATTATTTGCCTCTCTCCAAACCTTACTGTCTTCGCCAAGGAGACAGAAATGACTAATAATATGGGCCCTAGAAAAGAAATTCTCACCCTGGCCACTGACTCAGAGGTAGAGTGTCGGACCAACGTGTGGAAGTATTGGGTTCAATTCCATAGTCAGGGCAGATAGGAGAAGCGACCATCTGCTTCTTCACCTCTGTCCTTCCTAACTCTAACTCTCTCTTTCTTTTCCTCTCCCACAGCCATGGCTCAAATGGTTTGGGCAAAGTTGGCCCTGGGTGCTGAGGATGGCTCCATGGCCTCACTTCAGTCACTAAATTAGTTTGGTTGCCAAGCAATGGGGCAGCATCCCAGATGGGTAGAGCATCGTCTGATAGGCAGCTTGCAGGGTGGATCATGGTTGGGGCACATGCGGGAGTCTGTCTCTCTGCCTCCCTGCCTCTCACTTTAATAATAATAATAATAATAATAATAATAATAATAGAAATAAGAAAACAAACTCTGAGTTTGTTTTCCTTTTTCCTTGACTCATCTTTGAAGGAGAGTGGAGACTTTTTGCCCTCCTGCCCTATGGTAAAAGCATGCATGGACCCCAGGCTGGATATTTTTTCTTAAATATAATCTTTGGTCTAGACTAATCAGCATATAGAGATATTTTCATCTCTATCCATATAATTTCTTCTTCTTCCTTCATCTCTTTCAAATTTCAAATGGTTTAGAATTTGGAGATACATGAATTATAATACAGTGAATTTAATAACAACTTTACAAGAAAAAATAAAGTACCAAATTAAAGATCCCCCTTAGTTGTAAGTCATTTTTCATTCTAAAAATGTTCAAATGTGGGAGCCAAGGAAGTCTAGAAAATACATTAGTTTGGGAAATATTGGGTTGGGGAATAAGTTCGTAGCATTTTTATATTTTATTTTACAATGATTTGTTTGCTGTTTGGCAAAGGGTAAGTATTCATTCGATAAAATTCTTTCTGCTCTACACAACTATGTTAATTGTATTTTTGAGTTATTTAATTTTTTATTAGTTTTGAGGCTTAGAAATGGAATACCCAGGAGGCAAAAATCAACATTTTCGACACCTGCTCTTCTTTGCTTTTCATCGAGGTCAAAAAGCTGCCGAAGCAGCCCGGGACATTTGCGACATGTATGGAGAAGGTGTCATAGGCGAGTCTACAACACGGAAATGGTTTGCAAAGTTCAAAAATGGCGACTTTGACGTCGATGACATGTCCCGCAGCAGAAGGCCTTCTGAATTTGATGAAGAACGTCTCAAATCACTTTTGAAGGAGAACGGTCGCCAAACCAGTTGTGAATTGGCGGGAAAAATGAACTGTGATCATAAAACGATTCTCAATCACCTTCATTCAATGGGATTTACCGAAAAATTGGGAGCCTGGGTGCCTCACGAGCTCAACGAAAAAAACAAAGGAAGTCGCCTTCAAATTGCTTCTCAGCATCTCGTCTGCCATCGAGCAACACGTGGTCATAAACAGCGCTTTTTGTACCAAATCATCACGGGAGATGAGAAATGGTGCCTATACATCAATATGAAGCAAAGAAAGGAGTGGGTGGCTCCAGGAGATACGCCAAAGCCGAGAGTCAAGCCGGACCTTCATCCAAAGAAGATCATGATATGTGTTTGGTGGGACTGGGAGGGCATGGTGCACTGGGAAATGCTCAAAAAGAATGCCACAGTCAACAAGGAGCTCTACATTGCCCAGCTACACCCCGTGAATGAGGCTATTTGACTGAAAAGACCTGATCGACATGGTCAAACCATACTCCTTCACGACAACGCCAGGCCCTATGTTGCACAAGTCGTCAAAGCCGCACTCTAAGAGCTCGAATGGGAGGTCCTTCAGCATCCGCCGTATTCTCCGGACCTTGCACCGACCGATTACCATCTTTTCTGCTCCCTGTCAAACCATATGAAGGGCGTTACCTTCGATAACAAAGAGGTCCTTAAAAACTGGCTCAACAACTCCTTTGACACCAGACCAGGCAATTTTTGGCGGAACGGCATCAACAAATTGGTCGAGAGGTGGGAAGAGGTTGTAAACAGCAACGGCGAATATATAATTGATTAACTTATTGATATAATTATTGTTTTTTGTTTAAATAAAAGTCTTCGGTTAAAACGCTACGAACTTATTCCCCAACCCAATACCTACCAACCATATATGTTCATTCCGTACTAATAAAGTGCCTCATTAGTAATAAATATTTATTTACTAAGGAAAGACAATGTTTGAATGTTGTTACAATGCCTTACTATAACAATAGAGCCTTCTCCTACTGAAGTCAAATGGTTTTTAGAATTACATTTCCCTAGCCCCATCGTGCGTGACTAAACTTCGAGCATCATTGCACCATTTTTTCTAAGCTAACACAATATTGTTCATCAAAGTTATATAAAGGTTTTCTGTCCATGTCATCGTCTTCACTGATGCCATCCAGCCCACTGGGAACAATACATTTTTACTGCAGAGATGGAGCTCACATAGAGAAGGTCAGGAATGAAACAGAGGCTGTCCTTGGACTATGGACAGATGCTAGAATTTGGTCAGGACCAAACCCTCAAACCATAGATAACTAGGGAATGTGTTCATGGGGGAAAGCCTCAATCATTCCCAGACCAGAATTCTCTAGTTCAGCCCCATAGAGAGATTGACTGCAAAGCCTTTGTATGGCTGTAGGAAGGGAAGAAAAGACTCTACAGGCGTGAAGCTTGCAAAATGTGTCTGGCAGAAAGACCTAAACTGTCTAGTTGTATAAGGACACATTTTTAAAGAACTTATTTATTTAAAGCCTAAATTTGTATCCCTCATAAAATGATTCAAGATAGCTAACAATCATAATTAGCTTCAGGAACAACAAATAAACAGAATAATATATAAGTAGTGCCAATTAATGACCCAGTAATTAAGAGCCTGCAGTTGAACAAAACTTCTTAAGGCTGAGCCCTGAAGTATCAACAATGGCAAAAGTAATGAATCTTTTATAGACACTAGTTAATAATAGACTTTAGATATGACAGATGCATATTCTAGAAACAAGCAGAAATGCTAGCATTGCAAAGCTCTCTAGCCCATTCACTGATATTATGTCAGCTATGGGGCCATTTTTTCTAACAAAGATAGCAGTGTGTCTCTTGGTTGAAGATTTGAAGTCTTTCAGATTTATTTGTATTTATCAGTAACTCACCATAAATGTTTTAGATGGAGCCTCCACCCTCCATCTGGAAGGTAACAAGGCAGCTCCACCAATCAGTAAGTTAGATTGGAGTCTCCACTCTGATCTGCACAACCCTAGGTCCTTAGACAAATGGCTGGTTCTCTCTGCCTCAGTTTTCTCATCTGTCAAGCGGTCAGAATAATAGTGCCTCTCTTACAGGTTCAGGAAGGTGCTGACCTGAGAACAGTGCCTGCCATATACTAACTCCTCAGCACATAAAGCATTAGTAACACCATCAGCACACATTTACTGTACCTCCTGCTTAGCCAGGGAAGGAGCAAGAGAAAAACACGGCTTTGTCTATATTCAGTTTTGGTTAATATGGAACAAAATTCATCATTTCCAGTTGTGTGTAGTAAAGAACATTAAGTAAACTCACATGTTTAAGAGTGTCGGGTGGGATATTGATCATGCCGGAAAACTTTTGTTTTTAGCCATTACTTCCTTTAATAACGCGATTAAGGCAGCATCATTTACAAACCACAGTGAGAAGCTTAGATCAAAATACCCTGTTGTTCAAAGTACATTTGTTTTCTGGCCTTCCCCCGAGCCCAGATTTCTCTGCTTACCGGTAACGTCATTTTCTTTTAAGCATTTCCATGTTCACTTTGTCCGTGGCCTTCACTCCTTGTCAGGTTTGCTATTACAGTTTTCACTGATCTCTGTGAGCGCCTTCCCTGACAAGGAATAGAGAGTGTGGGCCATTAACTCAGTCAAGGGCACTGGGCCACATTTTAGAGATTTTTTTTTTTTATCACACACCTTTGATCCCAAGCAATACTTCTCAGCTGACAGTTCACTGAGAATTTAATACATATTAAATGAAGTTGACAGAAAAATGTTCACCCTAGCTGCCCCCAAAAGATTCCCTACCCCAGAGATTCTGGTTGACCCCAGGAAAGCCTGTAAGCTGACAAGAGTGGATTTCAGAACAAATTTTCCATACCGGCAATGGCTCACGCATGTTAATTTTCTTTGACTAGATAATGTGTGCAATAGAAAATAATAGGATAATGCTACCGTGAACTAGCCTGTAACCTCCCGAGGCACCATCTTTATGCTGCACAACCTTTTCACTCTAAACATGAAGAAAGACTCATCGCCTGTCCATTGTAAACTGTTCGAGAAAAAACATACTGAGCTGGGTGGCCCAGATCTTGGAAGTCCACCTGAGTACATCGTTTTCCCTCATTAACAAGCAGTCAGTAGCCACTAGATCCATTTAACCATTGACTCATTCATTCAAAATTTGAATGCCTACTACGTGCTAGGCCAGCGGTTCTCAACCTGTGTGCTAGGCACTTCTAGGGGTTATGGATACAATAGTAAATAAAGGGGAGGCTTGGCTTTCTAATGCAGTGTGCCTTCAAGAACCTAGAATCCCAGCTTTTAAAAATTCTGACAAGGTTAGGTCTTGCAGGTAGAAATAAAAGTAGAAAAATCATTAGCCTGAAAATGAGAAGCAAGGTTTCTTCTCTTGTGCTCAAAAAAATAAATAAATAAAAGAACCTAAGAAAATGGAAAGTGCAAAAATAATTTAAAAGAAATAGAAATGGTATCTTCTTCAGAAAAATAAATCTTCATTGTACATTTTTCAAGGAATAGATAGCCTCAGTCCAAACGCTTCCCCTAAAGAGAACAGTTCAGGATTAGGCTGAACAACTGAAAATTTAGTAGTTGAAACATGTTCAGTATTAGGAATACTGATTTTAATGAGTTGAGCTCTATTTTTGTTTCTAAAACGATAAGCAGGAGTCTATCAACACACAGGAGTCAGCATGCGGTTCCAGAGTTATTTATGTATTAAATGTATTGTTTGCTGATATCCAGGGAGTGTTTTAATTGTTATTCCTGCAGAGAGAAATGTCAGAAAGAAAGTGCTCAAGTAACTGAGAGGCTGCAGGGGCTGTGATACATGATTGCAATACAAGCATGGATGTCAAAGAAACCCCAGGCCCCAGAGTGATCACGCTGTACCCACGGAGAGCTGTACAAGCTTGCTGCACACAGACACAGCTTTCAACGTCAGGTACGACAACTTAAATACCTGCAAGCTAGGAAAGTAGATGTGGACAGTAAGACTCCCGTTTTAAATCAAGCGACAGCTAGTATGCCTTCCTGGTGATGGTGCAGATGGGAGTAGTTAACAGACTCCTCCATGGTTGTGAAAATGAGGGCACGCAGCCACATTGCACTAACTGAAGAAAACAGACTTGGTAAGATATAGTAACTTTCAATTGGTACATTATTTACTTTTTTGCAGAAGCAAGATTATAAGAATTAAGAGACTTTGGAAAGCTAAACACAACTCAAGGTAGTCTCATATAGAAAACTCCATATAAAATTGCCTCTGCTTGGATATAGCACAGTGAAACCTTAAGCTCACAGACACAGAAATGAACTTTTGCTCATACTATGTTTCAGACAAGGTTTTTCTTCTGTGCTCCCCAATTTAGGCAATAGCTCCATAGGCTACCAAGCTGTCCGAACCAGACCCTGGCCATCAACTTGGATCCCTCATATTCTCTGCCTCCTGGTCACAAACCCGTCCTCCACCTGTCATCAAGTCCCGCTGATTCTATGACTAGAGGACATCTGAATCAACCTGTTTTCCTTGCCACTACGTGAGCCCACTTCATCTGGCAGGGGAAAGAGAAATCATCTCTGTGGGAAGTTACTATCATATGGATTCATTAAATTATTTTGTGCACAGCAAGTAATATTAAATCTAAAAAATACTGGGAAAGGTAAGAAACAGGATTTTCTAACTAAAAATCCAATTAAACAAAAATAGACAATAGAAACAGACCTACAGATTCATGAGCTATTGTGCCAAAAAGATGAGAAATCTAATAAAATAACTGTCATTACTATGTTCAGAAAATAGAGGAAGAATTATGGAAATAAATAGAAAGATAAAAAATTTCTTCAGACTGTGGGTGTCACTAATAAATACATTACAAATTCTAGAACTGAAAAACACTCTAATGTGTAAACTTTAATAAATGAATGTGTGCCTTTGATACAAAAAAAATTTAACACATTGGAACACTGGTCATTAGAATCTTGCCTGGTCAAGGCATATATGGGTGTTGATGCTTCCTCCTCCCTTCTCTCTCTCTTTCTCTCTCTCTCTCTCTCTCTCAAATCCTGTGTGCTCTCTCTGTCTCTCTAGAGAATCTCTCTTTCTGTCTCTCCTCTCTAAAATGAATGAATGAACTAATGAATAATGAAGAATAGAAATAACTTTTAAGCTTCTATTACTATCAAGGGAGTGATAAAAGCAATAATTTGAACTAGATTATAAGTAGTCATAATATATGTTATGATATCAAAGATGGACAATAAAATAATACAAAAAACGTATTATTACTAAACTAATATGGGAAGGCAAAGAATAAAAATATTTATTAATTGTAAAGAAAGCAAAAATGATAGTAAAAACAATTATCTAATACTAATAGAGTCAAATATTTTCATGTCAAGCATTTAAAATAATATGTAGTCACTCTGAATTATAGAATATGCATTCACTATGAGAGCAGTCACACTGGAGATAGCCTGGACACCACTTACTAAGAGTAAACATCAGCCACAAGTAGATCAACCACAAAGACAGAGGTTCAGTGCTTCATCCCTAAAGTCTACCCAGTCCCTCCACACCCAAAAGGCTGCCACTTGGAATATGCCGTGAGTCCCTGAAGGTTCTAAAACACAATCTCCTACATCACCGCCATAGGCCCCTTGACCACGTGGGCAGGACACTCCTTGACCGCATTCATCATGGCCCAATAAAACAGAGAAGGCCAATGTTACTATGTATGTTTGCTGCCGAAGAGGAGCATGGGACACACACCTCATCACATCCCACTCACACTTTCCTCTGAGATGCATCATATAAGAGACACAAATGAGACCCTCCAAGGGCGATGGAGTCAGTGGCACGTCAGATTTCTTCATGTGCAGAATCAAGATGTACAGTCCATGCCCATCCATATGTATTGTCTGATATTATGATAACACTTTCTGACCATAAAATGGTTCTCTATATAGGGGAGAAATTAGTTAATTCAGTAGAGAGACTATCCTATTACTTCTATTAAAACCTACTGAAAATTTCAAGCAAGTTCTGACTGACCTTGAACTATGAACATTTTTCTCTTGGGGTGGGGCGGAATTGTTTTCGACTTGTTTACTTAATTATAGCTCTTGTGCTGTTTCCAATAAGAGGACTTTATCTCTAAGCATTTTGCTATTTGTCATGTGGTTTCTGTAACTAACCACAGATTCAAATCAGATCAATTCATCCCTATAAAAATGTAACCTTTTCCATTTTAGTGAGTTTTACAAAACAGAAATGGACTACAGAGGTAGACGATGTATCCATACAGCCTACAATCCACGCTGACATAATAAAGAGTATGTGTTTATGAAGGCACAGGGGCTTGCAGATCTCTGGTGCTCCCTACAGCGGGATCCAAAGGTGGAAAACACAAGTGACAAGAAAGGATGAGTAGGGTGGAGAGCGGTTTCCTAGAGAAGAAACTATAGCGGAAAGGCACATATGAGAAGGGGTAAGAAAGAGGAGATGTGGCCCTGGAAGGTTGGCTCAGTGGTAGAGCGTCAACCTAGTGTGTGGAAGGCCTGGGTTCGATTCCCAGTCAGAGCACACAGGAAAAGCAACCATCTCCTTCTCTTTCCCTTCCCCTTCCCCTACCCCTTCTCTCTCTCTCTCTCTCTCTCTCTCTCTCTCTCTCTCTCTCTCTCTCTCACCCTCCCACAGCCATGGCTCTAGCACATTGGTCCCAGGCACTGAGGATGGTTCAGTGGAGCCTCCTTCTCCTCAGGTGCAAGAAATGGCTCAGCTGTGAGCATCAGCCCCAGATGGGGGTTGCCTGTTGGATCCTTGTTAGGGTGCAAGTGGGAGTCTGTCCATTTTTTTCTCTTCTCACTTAAAAAAAGAAGAGATGTGACTACTGTCATCTACTATAAGAAAGAAGACTAAGAAACAAACTGCATTTGAAAGGATCTTGAAACATCATTTCACCCCTACTCTTATTAAAGAAAAGGTTTATTTTATTTTGTTGAGTTGTGTTTTCAAAATATCAATCTAGGCTAATATGGAACATGGATAACAAGTATTTTTATTTTGTCCAATAAATTAGACCTGTGATAGCTCCTATATATTTAACTGCTCAGATGATTTCCTCTTGCTTTTGGAGAATTCAAAAGTCAGAGATTTGGGGCCAGTTTTTTAAACCTTTTATACATGTATCATCTTATCTAATCCCCAGCAAAATACTTATTTTAGTTTTATATATGACTAAACAGACAGAGAAAGAAAACAATATTTTTTGGACATTCAGAGTCATAGAACATAAAATACATACGAGAGATCACATCAGCCTCACCATAGACAGACCTGTCTTGAGAGAGGGTTTCAGTCTTTTCATAGGGCCCAGCCCAGACCCTGGGCGCTTCCTGGTTCTTCTTCCTTGGAAGTTCTTGGATTCAGATTTTCGGTTCCTCAGCACCGTGAGACTCCAAAATCTCTGTTCCACCTTCAGCTGCTTTATTATTAGCTTTGTACTGTCCTGCCCTACACATGTTAAGGATTCAGAAAATGCCTCAGTGAAATAAACTAGTTGCAAACTTGTTTCTCTGGACTCTTTTGGGTTCCTGGAGTGTCTGTTTCTGGCTATCTTGGTTTTCATTTCATTTCAGTTCAATTCCAGGAGATTGACTAAAGCCTTACTCACTCTTCGACCTCTCAGCTGCCATCTTCTTCCTGACGTTTCACACCCCCACCACCACCTTCCCATCCGGCCTTCTCACCACATCCATTCCCGTTCTGGCCAGCACATGACCTAAGGGGAAAAGGAAGTGCACACAATGTTGAATTCATGCTCAGAGCTCTCTTTTGTCTGGATCCTTGCTCCTCAAAATCCGAAAGTCTCAGAGTCACTCTGGTACCTTCATGAAGATTGATTTTTATCCTTTATTCAGCTTTTAGAGTTGTTCTCAGAAGGATCCTTGGTACGTTAGTTGCTACTCTATTATAGCTAAAAGTAGAGGCCTCTATCATTTTTAAATTGTGCTCTATTCAAGAAAACAGCTCTTCCTTAGTGGGTGACATGAGCAAATGAACAGGTTTGGATTTTTCCCCCACTATTCACTGCATTTAAAAAGGGAAAGTGAAAAGATACTTTATCACGACATAAGTGAAAAAATCTTTACACTTCACCTTGTTTGAGAAAAGTTGCATATAATTTTGCCCTTTTGAAATGTGGACCTCAATGGGATAAGAAACAGGAGAAAACTCCTGCCTCTCCCTCTCCATCCCAGAAAACCTCCAGATTGTACCATCATCCCCCATTATGTATACACTAAATGTCACTATAACAAATTGGGATTTGCCTTTGTATTATTTTTCAGTTGTAAGATCTTTTCTGATTGGACTAAATATTAAGATCCAGGATAACGTGTTTTGTTATCAGAAGACCTTTGCATTATTCCTTGTTTCCAAGCCAAACTCAGTATATATGGTAGTTGATGATCCTCCCATGGAGACAAATATGCAGGATTCATCCATGACTTATTTAGAAATAGGCAGTCTGCCTAGTTCACCCTCAGACCAAGTAGAGACTTTGAAGCACAAATACATTACTCCCATCACTAGAGTGAAATAAAATGTAGACAACAGGAATGTCTAACCTTGAGTAGAGAAAGAAAAAGAACACATCTGTATTTATATTATGTTCTCTTGGGAATGTCAGATCGTTGTTCCTATGCAATTAACCTATTCCTACTTATGTTTACAGATATATATTGCTTTGTCCAATTAGTCTGTTCCTGACTAGTTTTGTAAAATTCAAAACACATTTCAAATTCCCCATTCTATGTAAATGAACCCTGTGTTAAATCATTTTCTAAGTGAAAGCGGCTCTCAAAATACCACTCAGACACAGAGATAGCCAACAGTACATTAGATATTAGCTGCACCAATGAATTCTGTGCTTTCCTTTGCTCTTCCTGTCCTTATTTACTAAAATTTAAGCAAAATGCTTGATTAATTTCTTATTGATATATAAAACCAAGGCTTATTGATATCTCCCCATGGAAACTTTTATTGCAAGTCCCTTTCGTTCACTAACTTATACCTTGCTCCAGGATCCCTGTCTCTTGGTTGGCATTAACTCAGCTTAGTATAACAGGACCAATGCAGGCCAGATAGGCTCTGTCATTACAAGGTGTGTGCTTTTAAGGATGTTCCTTAATCTCTTAGATCTCAGATTCCTCACTACCAGAATAAGGTTCAATTTCATATACATTATAGAGATTTTGAGAATTATTTTAAAACTCTTATATGGATCTATCTATAAACTGTAAAAAAAAAACCAAAAAAATGTAAAGACTGGTGTTTATGTTATTATTATTATTATGTTTTCAAGCTTAATATAAAAGTATTGCTAGTTACCTAAAAAAGTCATATGGTATAACTATTTCCACTACCAAAAAGTTTCCCATTTCTTTCAAGATCTATGCTATGTGAAATAGTTCTTTTCAACAAACCATTCAATTCCTGTAAACTTTATAAAAGCTGTATTTCTATTTTATGAATCTAATTTAAATTCTGTTGTATTTAAATTGTGGTTAATTGTATTCTAGGAAATAGCCACTTTGAAAAAATGTAGGTGTTCACTAAGGAAACAATACCATTTATCTCACCTTTATACCTATACTGATTTCTTCATCTGTACTCAAAAGAGGTCAACATGACAAAGCTGAATAAACTAATTTCCACCACCCAATCCACGACTCTAAGTATGGTTTAAGGTGACTTGTACTCCCTAAATAAACTCTAGGATCAAAAACTAATACCAAATCACCTGGATAATTTAAGACCAACACCTAAATGCTGAATGCTTTCTTCTCTCAAATGCCTCTTTCTTTCTTTCTCTTTCTTTCTTTCTTTCTTTTTTTCTTTTTTTCTTTTTTCTTTCTTTCTTTTTTTAAGTTTTATTTCTTGGAGCTATTTCACTCAAGTATTCACTGTCTGTTATCTGTAAAGTCACTCTTGACTCCCCGGAGTCCCAGCGCTCTGTTCCAGGTACGAGTCTGCACAGGGATTTTTTCTGTGGCAGTGACGGACAACAGACCCCAGGATACCAGCCACTGGTTCAAACATCTGTGCAGAGTGCATTCACTCACATAGCACATCAGACCCCTCCAGTGTGTGAGAAAATGTGAAAGCAGCAGAGTGTCTAAGAATAAAGAAAGTATTGCTACAAGTTGGAAATGTCAAAAAAAAAAAGGCTTGTATCAAAGCCTGTCTACCTGACCTTGCTTGCCTGAGGCTGCTGATGTCATTAACATCAGCTCATAGACTGTTAATCAAAGTTAAGCAACATGTCACATAAGAGAGGTCACTTAGTATCTTTGAGCCTTGGTTGCCCTCTCAGTAAAAGTTTCTGAAATCTATTTCACATGCATAGCACTCCACGTGCCTTATCGGATGTGGCCTCCCTTTATTCAGGGTTTATTGTGACAGTCAAATATATTGTTCTATATTCTTAACTGTCAACTATTCCAAAGAAAAGTATTAGGTACCAAGAACAGAAATTGAATTTATCAGCTACTAAAACATTGAGGAAATAACCAGTTGTTTTTTATTTTTTATTTTGGTCTAACCAAGATATAAAGGGTTAGTATAGTGCCTACAACAGAGTGGATACTAGATAGATATTTATAAAATCAATTAATGTATTGATTAATAAAAAAATAATGCCTGGTTAAAATCTTTCAATAGTAATTAAGAGTAGTGCCCCTTAATCTTTTTAATTATCCAACAATTTACTTCAAGTGATGGCCAATGCTCTTCAACAATGAGTACACAGACACTTATTACCGTTTTTATAGTCACAGGAAACATCTCTGAAACCTGTAAAATATTCTCGGCAGTCAACGGTAGAAATACTCACACGCTCACGTGAAATAAGTTTCAGTATATACCTGCTAAGATGTTTTAAAATTGGGGATTAAAGAACTCTGAACCTTTTTTCTCTCTTTGCCTCCTGTATCTTTTCTACTTGCTAGCTAATTATGTCAATTACTTTTAGTCAAGATGAAGCTTTTGATTCCACAGTCAAAAAATACATATACAGGGTTTAAGATAAAAATACCACTAAGAGAAATATTATGGAATTCCACAAAACACAAATTACCAAAACAAATGTATTGATGAAATTGCAATATGAGAACTACAGATTAAGAAATGAGCAAATATGTTTCTACTAGTAGATAAATTCAGATTTGTAAGGCACGTATAAAGTTAGTATGTTTTGCACTGCTCAAGCTGCAGATAGTCAAATACATTGCAAAATACTTTACCATCAGAGAAAAGCACATAACTTCACTAAACGTGTAGCTTTCAGTCATTTATTCAATAAACGTTCTTAGGAAGGGGGCACACAAGGCAAGAGGAAAGGACCCCCTTTTGAAGGAGACTGTAGCAGCATGACCAGTTTCCAAAGTGAAATGTAAACAATTACTTCCCCAAAGAAAAAGCCATAAATTTTTAAAAATAAGAATTACCATTCTAGGCTCTTTCTAGGAAGTCTCACTAATACAGTGTATTCACAATAACCAAGGCTCAAAAATGTTAAGCGCCACTTATACAAAGCAACACAACAACAGAATGGAAGAGCCCGCTGTGACAGATGTGTGTAACAGCAAAGCCTAAAGTCACTGAATGAAGTCACACTCTATGTCCCATCTTCGAATTGGTGGTTGAGGATTTGGGTTTCCTTTGGGGTTAATAGAAATACCAAAAGTATGCAAAGCTTCCTCTCTTGTTATTTTTCCTGTTTTAAGTAATATTATTTTTCTGACTATTAAAAGAAAAAAAAGCACCTATACTAGAAAAATAAAGGAAAACGCTCAGCGGAAAAGAGAAAAACTGCTGATAACGCCATTATGAAGAGATGATCACTATATACATTTTGGTGCCTGTTCTTGCCCTGTTGTTGTGTATATGTATGCATTATGTACCTGTTATGTGTGTATAGAGCTATACCCTTTTAAAAGGCTATGAAAAGGGTGATATTACATTTTTTTTGAAAATAGGATTTCTAACGGCTGTCTTACTTCTGTATATTTGGTTACACCACCATTTCTTTGACCATTTTCTTTTGTTGAGTCTTTACTTGTTTCCAATTTTGTTAATATTAGGTCTCTTTCTATGTTATTAGTAAATTATTTCCTGCTCTGGAAGCCAGCAACTGAACTATTTAATCCATGGAAATATTTTTGAAAAAAAATTCTCTTGCTAAAAAGTCTAAAGAAAAACATAGTCTTCTGTGTAGAAGAAATAATGTCTTAATTTTTTACAACTTGTTGGATGTGAGTTTGATGAAATATATATATATATTTATTTTTAAGATTTATTTATTGATTTTAGAGAGAAGTGAGAGGGAGAGAAGGGAGGACAAAGAGCAGGAAGTAGTAGTTACTTCTTGTCTGTGCCTTGACCAGGTGAGCCTGGGGTTTTGAACTGGTGACCTCAGCATTCCAGGTCAACGCTCTACCCACTGTGCCATCACAGGTCAGACAAGTGCTTATATATTTTTAAGTTTAGATATAATCTGACAGGTTTTTCCTTCTCAAAATGTGTTATTATTATTTCTCCCATAATGCCCTGTTTTTCTCTGGATGTTTCTGAATTTCTTTTATATACTTTCAAATAAGGCAGCTAAACAACATACTCACACACTGAGGTGATTGATAGTAAAAACCACTCTCAAAAAAATGTGACATGCAAAACCTGTCACATGTGGCATTTCTCACACCCAAGAAGTCATCAAGCTAAGCACTGGGACTTTAAAAGGCATACATGATGGTGTGCTGTCCAAACTTTTATAATTATCAAACATATCCTTGTGATTTCTAAATGTAAGTGAAAAAAATCGATAAATGCAAACAATTGCAGCAGCCAAGAGTGTCTTAAACCAAAGTAAACTCTTTCTTGAGAAGCAAGAAAAAAATCAATTTATGATAATCAAGAGAGGTTATTATTACTATTATTAATTATTATTGCAAGAGAGGCGATCAACAGGAGCCAAGCAGTGAATTCATCTGAGAAAATATGTACACAGATGATAATGATAATATTGTGGTAGCAAAAAAAAAAAATGGAAAAAAATCAAGTGTAATAAAGTATAGCTTTATGAAAGATTTAGCCCAAACCTGTCACGTTAGCTCCTTATCATTAACATCTCGCACGCTTCCATCTCTGACCCTGGCACACCGGTATCAGAAAAAGAGAATAGAATTAATCGAAAAAGATGAAGATGGGAAACAGTTCACACAGGATTCAAAATAAAGGCACAACCAATCAGACATTGACGCCTCTATAAAGCTTCGGCACCAAAGCCGTTTCATGGAAAGGTGGAGTTCAAAGGAGAGAGGTCCTGAGACCTTCAATGCCAATTAAGTACTCCTCTCCTCCTTTGGAACTCTTAAAAGATGATTTTATTTATTTATTTATTTATTCATTCATTCATTCATTCATTCATTCATTCATTCATTTTTGGGACTGAGACAGAGAGAATCAGAGAGAGGAACAACAGATAGGGACAGACAGATAGGAAGAAAGAGAGATGAGAAGCATCAGTTCTTTGTTCCGGCACCTTAGTTGTTCATTGATTACTTTCTCATATGCGCCTTGACCAGGGGCCTTCAGCAGACCAAGTAACCCCTTGCTCAAGCCAGCAACCTTGGGCTAAATCTGGTGAGCCTTGCTCAAACCAGATGAGTCTGTGCTCAAGCTGGCGACCTCGGGGTCTCGAACCTGAGTCCTCTGCATCCCATTCTGACACTCTATCCACTGCGCTACCACCCAGTTGGGAAAAGCATAAATTTAAAAAGGAACTATGGTTTAAAAATTAGAAGTTTAATGCCTGAGGAAAGCCCAAGGAACAACACAGGCCAGATGCTGAATATGATACTCGGAATGCATTTTGCTTTGAGTGCTCAGAGTGCCAAGAAAGTTTGCAAGAAACAGACTCAAAGTGTACCACGTCCCAGAGACCCATGTCCGCAAAGGCAAGATTTCTAAGGTCAAATTTAAAGAATTTAGTATTTAAAGAACAATTGCGCTATATGCCCCTTTGTTTGTCTATGATTTCTTTTACTTTTTTATAAATATATCAAATGCTACTTGTTCTTAAGTTTTTTTCAAATTAAACATATTTTTCCTTCTTTCCTTCCTTTCTTCCTTCTTCCCTCCCTCCCTCCCTCCCTCCTTCCTTCCTTCCTTCCTTCCTTTTCTTCCTTCTTTTCTTTCTTCTTTCCTTTCTCTTTCTTTCCACTTGTCTTCTTTTTTCTCTTTTCTCCTGTCTTCTTCTTTTCCTGTTCTTCCTTTCCCTCACTTTCTTCCTTCTCCTCCCCTTCCTTCTCCTCTCTTTCTCTCAAAATACAAAATAGTCCCAAAAGTTTCCATATTCGTGTGGAAAGGTGATGTTAATGGTAAGATTTTGACAGAGAGCTGTCAATTCTGGCAAGATCTAAGGTAAGCTTGAATTCTATCTAGAATAATAGCATTCTAACTTAAGTAAGCAGAATAAGCCTGGCCTGTGGTGACACAGTAAATAAAGTATCAACCTGCAATTCTGAGGTTGCTGGTTCAAAATCCTAGGTTTGACCAGTCAAGACACATACAACAAGTAATCAATGAACAACTAAAGTGAAGCAGCTATGAGTTGAAACTTCTCCCTACCTGCCTCCTCTCTGTAAGATCAATAAATAAAAATCTATTAAAAAAAAGCAAAAAAAATAGAAAGTAGAATAAAGGCTTTTCTTCTAGGCAAGCACACGGTGAGAGTGATGTCTACAAAACCAGATCATGCCCTCTAATTCTCATGGAAAAGAACAAAAGTCATAAACAAGACATTTTATAAATACTAGTATTGGAAGTTTGACTGTTTTTCCTTTGCTAGTGATATTTTTTTCAACATAAAATTACCATGAATATTAGGAAAGAGTATATGCAAATAGTATTCAAAGAGAAATGTTATTTATTATCTAACTTCTGAATTTATTATTCAGAGAAAAGAAAAATAAAAAGTGATTGCGAATGAAGCTGCCAATTACACTTAGAATAGTTTTAAATATTCCTGTGACAGGCATGTGATTTTTTTTGTTCTTCTATTTAATTTACCCAGATTCTAAACACAACAGTGGCCATGTTATAGAGAAGCACCAGGAAATCACATAGAGGAATGACACAAAACATTATGGGTCTTAAAATTCATCTATTTGTTTCAGTTTATACTAAATTTATTGGGGTGACATTGGTTAATAAAATTATATAGGTTTCAGGTGTACAATTCTATAGTACCTCTTCTGCGTATTATAGTGTGTTCACCACCCTAAGTCAAGTTTCCTTCTGTCACCATTTATCCCCCTTTTACCCCTTCTCCCTCCCCCACCCCCATTTCCTCTGGTCACCACCAGGCTGTCGTCTGTGTCTATGCGGTTGTTTTTTGTTTGTTTGGGGGTTGTTGTTTTTTTTTTTTTTGCTTAATCCTTTCACCTATTTCATCCAGCCCCCCAATTTCTTTCAGATTACTGATTTCCTTAATGTACATGCTAGAAAAAACAGTACATTTACATTGAACTAGCAGTGTTACCTCTAGTCTGTACGAAATGAAAACAACATCGCACGTTTTAGGATCTGAATGAAAAAGAAAACGATGTGCGTAATGACAATCAAATCACCAACTCAAAAATTTAGCTGGAATTTTGTTCCTAACATTTCTTCCTTTTGCCACAGGTGTCAGTCAATTTCAAGTTTGTTTCCAGAATTGAATATTTTTGGCTTTTTAATCTTAGGTCAATAGTGGAAATGTTACCACAAGGAAAGCTAATACTGATTTTCTCCTGTTAGACTAACAAGATTTCGGGATTGCATTGGCAAACAATTCAATCGAATTTAGAAAGGATATTTTAAGTGCAGGAAATCCCTTGTCAGGGAGGGAAGAAAAAAAAAAAAACAACTAGAGGCAGACAATTCTCATGTCCAATGATTTCTGCATTAAAAACAAATGTTTCATACTATTGAAATCATTTCATTACCCAGCTCATTCCTCTTATCTGGAGGTAATTTTAAACAGATTCCAGCCTACTTCACAAACACAAATTTCCAGCCACTTTCCAGCAGGCCCCAAGAGGCCATTTCATAAGCAAGCTAGCATCAATTCAAACAAGATTCATTTTTTCCATCACTTTACACCCTCGAAAACTGATACAGACTTCCCCAGATGAAGTTTAATACAGAACATAGGTTTATGAAGTGTGTAACCTCATTTTAAATGTACACATAATATATTGATATAGACTTTGGGACATTTTCAAAGAATACAAACATGCTGGGTCCAAGGCTGAAATGGTCCTTTTTGCTGCAATAAAGCTCATAAAAGATTTCAGAAGAGCAGAAAACTTTAAAATTTAGTGCCTTTTTAAAAAAATTTCCCAGAATGTTCTAATTTAGAGACTAAACTGTATATCTACATCCAAATATGTAGTATAGGCAATTCATTATATAAAACAAATTTGACAATTGAAGATCTGATTATGAATTTCAAAGCTTGCATGCTTAGAGAAAAGGTGCATGCTTAGTAAAAAACATGATAAAAATAAATAACATAATATTCTATAAACAATAAAATGTCCCCCAAACTTAAGAATGTGATTAGCCCTGGCCAGTTGGCTCAGTGGTAGAGCGTCAGCCCAGCATGTGAAAGTCCCAGGTTCAATTCCCAGCCAGGGCATACAGGAGAAGCTCTCATTTCCTTCTCCACCCTTTCCCTCTCTCTTTCCTTTTTTTCTATCTCTTTCTTCTCCTCCCACAGCCAAGGCGCCATTGGACAAAGTCATCCCGGGCACTGAGGACGGCTCCCTGGCTTCTGCCTCAGGTGCTAGAATGGCTCAGGTTGCAGCAGAGCAACACCCCAGATGGGCAGAGCATCGCCCTCTAGTGGGCTTGCTGAGTGGATCCCAGGAGTTTGCCTCTCTGCCTCCCAGCTTCTCACTTCAGAAAAATACAAAATAATAATAATAAAAGAATGTGATTAGTCATAACTAGTAGAAATGTCCTCAGGTCCATGGTCATTCGAGTTTTGTATCCTCTCTGAGAAATGGCACTAAGGGATTTAATGTAATACATAGAATTGTCTCCTATATTACATCTTCCTTAAAAGCTTGGAGACATACCCTCAATCACTTCCAACCTTCTTTATGGGTATGGTATCTGTTATTACACCCTTCTTATATGAATTTATATTTTATCCTGAGTAATGAGCTCCATAATTGAACTAGACTATGCAAAACTAGTACATCTGCTCACTTTGCCCCAAACTGCGTTTTTCTGTTTGATGATTCTCTCACTTTAAGGTATGCATGCACTTTATTCTCCTTGAATCCAAGCTGACTGATTGATTAATAGAACAGTGGAAAATTGATGATGGCCCAGGCCATAAGCAAGGCTCAGCTTCCACTTTCTGCTTCTAAGAAAAATCACCCTCAGAACCCAGCCTGCATACAGAGAGAGAAAGCCAGTTTTCCAGCCATGTGAGTGAGCCATCTTGGAAGAGAATCCTCCAGTTCCCAAGGCAAGCTGTCCCAAGAGGTGACACTCGGAGCGAAGACAAACCATCACCACCAAACCCCGCTCATATTCCAAATTCATGAACAACATAGATAATCGTTATGTTTTTTATTTTTTTTTTATTAGCAGCAATATACAAGTTTTGGGTTTTTTGTTTGTTTTACAGAGACAGAAAGAGAATCAGAGAGAGGGATAGATAGGGACAGACAGACAGGAACGGAGAGAGATGAGAAGCATCAATCATTAGTTTTTCATTGTGACACCTTAGTTGTTCATTGATTGCTTTCTCATATGTGCCTTAACCACAGGCCTTCAGCAGACCAAGTAACCTCTTGCTCGAGCCAGCGACCTTGGGTCCAAGCCAGTGAGCTTTGCTCAAACCAGATGAGTCCGTGCTCAAGCTGGCGACCTCGGGGTCTCGAACCTGGGTCCTCGGCATCCCAGTCCTACGCTCTATCCACTGCGCCACCGCCTGGTCAGGCAATCGTTATGTTTTTTTACCACAAAGTTTTGGAGTAGTTTACAATAGATAACTAGAATAGACTATGTTTTACTGGTACCTAATTAAAACTTCCACATATAATCTTGAAATATTGCATATTATTATAAAAGTAATTTACTTCAGTAAATTACTCCTCAGAGCTTTTCAGTGGGGGAACTACAACCAGAAAGAGACAAAACTCAAGGAGAGCAAGTCTGATGCAAGACCTAGATAATCAATAAACTGGCTAATCAATGTTGTGTCATTGAAATATAAAAGTTTAGTGATTCTGAAAGGCAGTATGTGAAGAATTAAAAGCAGACATTATGGCAGTACACAATTTTTTGCTAAAACAGAATTAGAGTTGACTCTAGTGTTGTCAGACTACTTCTTAGAAGATGGATAATGGAGACTGGTCATCAAAATTCAAGCTATCGCCTGACCAGGCGGTGGCGCAGTGGATAAAGTGTTGGACTGGGACGTGGAGGACCCAGGTTCGAGACTCCGAGGTCTCCAGCTTGAGTGCGGCTCATTGCATTTGAGCAAGGCTCACCAGCTTGAGCCCAAGGGCACTGGCTTAAGCAAGGGGTCACTTGGTCTGCTGTAGCCCCTGGTGCAGGCACATATGAGCAATCAATGAACAACTAAGGAACCACAACAAAGAATTGATGTTTCTCATCTCTCTCCCTTCCTGTCTGTCTGTCCTTATCTGTCCCTCTCTCTGACTCTGTCTCTGCCACAGGAAAAAAAAAAATTCAAGCTATCAACAGGCTGGGCCCCAACCAGATAGCTCAGTGGATAAAGCATCATCCCAGAGTATCAAGGTTGCATGTACAGAAAACAATGAATAAGTACACAACTAAGTGGAATAGCTAAATGCAACAAGTTAATGCTTTCTCTCTCTCTCTCTCTCTCTCTCTCTCTCTCTCTCTCCCTTTTTTTCTCTTTCTGTCCCCACCCCTCAAAATTAATGAAAAAAATTTTTTTAAAGATTTTAACAGGCTGAAACCTTAAATCTTATTAGGTCCCAGAGCTAAGGTTTTGACTCATGTAAAATATACTAAAGCATGTTATATTTATGTGCCAGTTATTGGGTTGCATGTTTTCACATGTATCTTTATTATATAATTTTCTTAGGATTCTGGCTCATCTCAGATAATTTTTTAAAGCAAAATGTATTATTTTTCTTGCCTTGAAACTTTACCGCAAAAACATGAAAAATATAAGGACAGTGGAAATATTTCCCAAACCAGGATCACTGTATTTTTCAACTTGGAAGTAAAGTTTGTCTTGACAGTTACTTGACTATGACAATAATTTGGCTAACAAGTTATATTTGATCATCAGTTTTTAAATAGTAATGATCATAAAAGACTGACTTTGAAAAAGAATGTTCTTTCAGAAAATGTCACCCTAGGACAATCTCATATTGCAAATTCTGGCACTCAGGATAGTTTACAATTCCCTTCAAGGCACGGGGTAGAAGCAACGAACAGCAGCAAAAGTAGTCATAGCAATAAAAGTTGACGATTTATTCATAGACATAAGAAGTAAATATTTAAATAGTTAGCATATTTATCTTCAAGTAATTAAGACACACTTACTAAATGTTTTCAAATAAAGGTAATAATTAATATAAATTAAGGCCACATATTAAAAGAGATTACATTTGTGAATTTACATAAGCCGATTACATTTTATTCCTAAAAACATGTACAAAATCCCTAAAGTCTGAGGATTTATACACTTTCAAACTCAGGAATCTAATGGTCAGCAAGTGCTGATAAAGGAAAGATGACCTTAGATACAGACTCTCTTAAAATTAATAAGTAATATAAGTAATAGTAATATATTATAATTAATATAGTGAAAGTTATGATGGTCCCATATGCATTATTTTTTGAGTCTTTATCTAGAGACTGCATATCTTTTAAAAATGATGCCCAGTTCTATCTCATTTTCTTCAAGTTCTCATGAATTCTATGTCTTCTGTTCACTGCCTATCACAAATTGCTTTAGTTATTTTTAAAAGACCTCCAAGTTCAAAACAACAGTATTTGGAAATATTTGATTCAGCAGCTTTCCTGAGGGGGCCGCTGGAAAAATAAAGGATAATTGATGAAGTGGTGACGCTCCTCTAAGCCACTGGTAAATATCACGCTATCCCCTGAGACAGTGGCGCTCCCACCTTCCTCATATGTATGCACAGTCACATGGACACGTGTGAGCAACTAATAACATATGTGAAAATAAGACTAATGTCCTATGGATGTTCTTAAGTAGAGAAAGTCTATTGTTATACCACAATGAAGAAAATAACTTTCCTACAAGTGAGCTTGTAAACCAGCAAGAGATGAGTCTTGTTAATATCACTTAAAGTGAAAATTAGTGGAGAAGCCATTTATCAATGACAAGTTTTAAATGTGCATCAAAAATGTGAGTATGTATAACCTTTATGAAACACAAAAGCATATATGAATGTGCTTACTTTGAAAACAGCTTCATGAAAATAAAATTGGTCAGTTATAATTTTTAATTATCTTCTTGTTTATTTTTTTTTTTGATAACTTAGTTATCTAGTTGATACTTGTTTTTCCTGATGTCATTCACTGGAGTCAAATTTTAGTGCTTTGCAATTTTCCTTCTTAAAAGCTATGTTAATTTAGTTTTGATCCTTTGTAGATGAAGGGACTACCTACATTTTTCTTTTTTTTTTTTTTTTTTAGTATTTAACATTCCCGATACATTATTCTTTGTACAGAGCCCACAGTAGCCATCAGTATAAGAAACGTGTATGTACAGAAACATGAGCAGCAATGTGGGACATGGGACAATAACAGAAGCCTGAGAATCAGAGAGAACAGAATGAGGTCAGTTTTTCATCTGCTAGCTTTGAGACATTGGGAAGATTTAAACTCCATAATTTTTTTTTATCCTCATCTCCAAAATGGGCTTCAAATACCTATGTTGAAGATTTTAAAAATAATTAAGTGGGATAAAGTCTGCTAAAATCTGAACTCAGAGCCTGACACATATAGTCGAGAAATACATTAAATGCTCCCATTTTAATAATCAAGATGCAGTACTGCTTTAATAGTAGTATTAGTAATAAACCAGTATAATATCAGTTAAGAAAAGGGATTCTGTAGCTAGACTGCCTGCGTTGAAATCCCGGATCATCTATTTATCAATACTAACTGCAACCTCGGGCAGGTTACTCTGTGCCATGTCTTTCTTATAAAACGAGAACCATAATAATGACACTGTACAGATTTGCTCTGAGAGTTAAATGCAGTAGTGTTTATTACATAGTAATCCCTAATATCTGTTTTCTATTATTATTAAGCCACTAAGGCTATTTTATTTATGATGTTTCAGCTTGCCAATAGACTAATTGGGTTTGAATCCCAACTCTTTCTTCCACTCACTTGAGTGGGTGACCTTGGGCACTTTATATAGTCTAAGACAATTCCTGGCAATAAAAGGTATTAAATAAATGGTAGCTGTTATTACAAAAATAAAGACATAGTTTCATCAGCAAAAATATTAAAATCATAATATGTATATATAAATTGAAACTCTTCCATAGAATTAAAGAAAATAACTTGCTTTATTAATGATAATTATAACAATGAAGTGGATAATTTGGTTTGTCATTTGCCTGAGGCAGGGCCTTAGCTTCTATATTTTTCTCCATGGAAAAATGTGTTAGAAATTAAAATACGGATTAACGTTCAAATCGTTCTTTATGTTCAGGAGTAAACCTTTCCCCAGACTCTTGACAGGTATTAATTAAGAGCACAGGACAAAAATGATTTATTTAGGCTTAGCCCAAGTTTAATTCTGCTTGATTACGGTACTGACAATTTAATTCACCTCCTCAGGTTGGAAATCCAGGGTAAGTGTTGGGATTAGAAAGCCAGATTAACTGACTCCCCGGGCTGCCTGCAAATCCCTTTCCTTGGAGAAAATTGTTTTCCTGGCTTGTCAAAACTACCATATGCCTAAAGAGCCCTTAGGGTAAGAAATACTAGGTCAGCTTTCATTAGTCCTATGAGAGGCCACAAGGCTTTTCTGGACATCAGTGGAAACTACAGCCCCAGTCTTTAGGACACAACTCTGAACTAGACCTCAAAGAATAAGTAGGTAAAAACCAGAGCTCTGGAATTCAAGTCAAAATGCTCCTTCCGTGAGACAGGTTGCAAGAAAGTAACCGCCATGCCTCCCTCCCTCACTCACTGACTCAGCCTGAGACTTTGAAGCACTCAAATCTGAAAATGGATGAGTTTCTTGCATTGTTTTCTGTGAATGAAAATTTTAATCTTTCTTTCTTTGGCTTTTTAATTTCTTACCTGAATTCCTCTTTTGGGAACTTTAAGTAGTTTCAGAAAAAATTATTCCTGAAAACAAGAAATTAGAAATACAACCATTCATAGTCCCTGGATCCTTGTTACAACCGAGATAAATTATATGTGCGGATACTTTAAAACATACATTTTATACACAGATCTATCCATCTATCTATCTATCTATCTGATCTCAAAGCCTATCAGGCAATTGCTTTACTTGAGTAATTTTTAAATGCATTACATTTGCTTTCCAGATCTATTGAATCTTTTATGTTTTATTCTAGAAACATAAATTATTATAATGAAATAAAATTTTAAATCCAGTATATGTAATCATCATCAAGAAGAAGGCATTCCAACAACTAAGTAGCTCAATGGATTTCAATCCTTTCAAAACTAATTTTACCATCTTATATTTTAAGCACTTAATATATTTCACGATTCAGTTTTGACAAGAAAAGTTCTCCTTGAGTCTATTAAACTCAGTAGGTGTCTGGAGGCTTCAATTTTGAAGTAGATTTTTCTAACATTTTTTTAATGCTGAATAATTGTGGGAGATAAAAAATAAAAAATATTTCAGCCTAAAAAGTTATGAAACCATCATAATGTCCTGTATGCTGCCCTAAAAATAATCAAATGTTTTCATGTCCAACAGCACCAGCAAGAACTGAGCTATAAGTTAAGATTTTAAAAGCATAACTCTCCCAAATCCATACATGATGCTAGTGATAGATCATTTAGGATAGACAGATTTTCAGCAGATGGACAGGACAGATAGAAGATAGCTAGATGGATAGATAGAAAGATAGAAAGAGAGAGAGATGATAGGTAGGTAGATAGGTAGATAAATAGATAATAGGTAGGTAAGTAGGTAGGTACGTAGATAGGTAGGTAGATAGATAGATAGGTAGGTAGATAGATAGATAGATAATAGTTAGATATAAAGATAGATGATAGGTAGGTAGGTAGGAGGTAGGTACGCAGATGATAGATAGATAGATAGATAGATAGATAGATAGATAGATAGATAGATAGATAGATGATAGATAGATGATAGATAGATAGATAGATAGATAGATAGATAGATAGATAGATAGATAGACTGACAGCAGCTGCACCAGGGGACATCTCCAGCAGATTCGACTCTGAGACAGTTTGCAGGACAGCCCTCCTCAGTTCACCCACGTGCAGGACAGGCACACGGAAGGCATCCCCAATTCCCTAGGTTCTAGGAGGGTTACAAACACTGAGATGAAACCAACTGGTGCCGGGTTCTCTGATTCCTGCGAGTTTGCATTTCTGTGTGGTAGCTAAAGGTAACAGTGAGTGACGACGATGGAAATAGGCCCTTCTGAAAACTGAGTTTTCTCACTTGAAATTCTTTGAAGGAAACTGAAGAACTAGCTTGCATTCAGCATTCAGGTTAACAGATGAAATCAGAGAAGGAAATGGGTGAGCTCTGCGGTCTGAGTCTGCGTACCCGGAACAGGAGAGCACAGACAGGCCCAAGAGAGAGCTGAGGAGAGAAGCTGGCCATGGGAAAACAGACAAGGAACGCAATTCTGCATGCGACCAGACAGAACACATTAGAGCTGGCATTACAATCAGCATTCAAGACCTTTGCCTGCTGGCCCTATCTGGCCAGAACGATTGCTGATTCGTGATGCTTCAGGACCAGAGGGCAAGCAGAGCAGAGGACTGGGTCCTCAGTGAGCTTTAACAAGATCACTTGGCTCAGTCTAATAAGCTGAAACTTAGCAAAGGTGGAGAAGCATTTATCAGACAAATTTTAGCACTGAAAAACAAGGGTTTAAGAGCAGACAAATCTTCCAGAACAGATATATGTTAGTAATTTTTTTTTTTTTCAGAATCCTGCAGGGCTTTAGGCAGTGATCTGGGTTTTTGCAAGCTTACATTTGTCCTTAATCTTATTTTCTGGAGAAGAAATATGTTTTCATCTACCTGCATCAGAACACATAAGTTCCCGCTATCGAAATTTCCAGAAGTAGTCTACTCAAACCTGTGAAAACCTTTATCTACAATGAAAGCTTTCATGAAATAAGTTACTTACTCAGAAATTGTAGTATTTCAGAGCAGGGCATGTGATCCTTTTGTCACGGCACCAGTATTTCCTAGGAGAGACAGGAGCAACTTCAGAGAAGGCTGTTGCATCCTTGCAACTCAAGATAAACACCCAAACAGAGGGATCTAACGTATGGTTGGTAGAAAAAAACAAAAACAAAGCATTTAGAGTTGCGTTTTTTATTTGTTTGTTCCTAATAGTCCTTAAAGTATAATTTATTTAACACCTAGGAAAACTAGTTTAAAATCATGAAGAAACATACATTGGTTCTCATTTCTCCTGCCATATGCAAATCTCTGTTTGGATTTTTCTCTGCGTTAGTGCGGGACTGACCTAAACTCTATGAATGACCATATATATATATTTAATATATATATATATATATATTCCCAATGAAACCATCTCTATGTGGGCTGTAATGTACATACTTGCCATTTTCACAAAATATTTGGCGCTACATCTATTTATACATAGTCCTAAATTTACCTTGAGATTTCCCTCAAAATCTGTTGGATGAATTATCCATCATTTAAAAGGAACAAAATCTCATGGACCCAGTGAAATGGACAATCTTTAAAAGAAAAGGATTTTGTTCTTTTTGCCCCCAGTATTGAAGTCCTCCACACGGCATAGGGTTCTCCTGGCTTTCAACTCTTCAGTGGACAGCACCCACGCTCAAAAATATAACAACATCCTGCGTGTGTCAGGGAAAACTATGCCAAGGCCATATGAAAAGCAAAGCTGTGTAAACTACTGCTGACATCTCATTAGCAAGCCAGGAAGAAAGTATAGAGCTGCTTTCTGCCTCAACCAAAACGGGGTACCTTTGCTAAAGGGGGTGCTCACTAAAAACACGACTCATTCACTGAGTTCTCTTGGGATGCCGTCCTTTCATAGAAAAGATATGAAACATTGGAGCGGAAAGAACCCTGTTTGCACAATCTGAAACTTAAGTTTTCTGTGTACCGTCGGCAAGCTTCTGAACCCCGTGTGAGAAAGGTCGTGACGTTATGGGGGACCTCTGTTGCGCTGCAGGCTCAGCTTAGTTCCTGGGGGGAGTCAAGCTTCTCTCACTTCCAGTCTTTGTGGGGTGGATGGGGCTGATCTGAACTCCTGAGGAGAGGGGTCCATCACGCTCCTGGCCACGGAGAATGATGAGTCATGCCTTGGAACCTTGCTGCCGCTCTCAGGGAAGAGTTTTTCTTTCCATCTCCAGGCTACGTTTGCAAAGTGGAGATGGCTGGCAGCCTATTGGCACACATGCTTGCTACCACACAGGGCGCATCACTGAGAATAAACGCAGCGGAGAGAAAACAGAGGCAAAAGATAGATAGAGACAGAGACAGAGAGATGGACTGTATCCTAGAGGTACTATTTAACCTCTGAGTCCACCACTGTCTGAAGTTAGGAACTCTCTGATTCTTGAATAATCACATAAATTTCCATTGATTTGAGCTGGGTTTTCTTTCATTTGCAATCCAATCACTTTAGATCTGAAACCGATACCTACCAAAACATATAATCATGAATGTAAATGATCTTTATAAACTTTAAAATGTTATATAAACGTGAGGGATCGTTTCTCTAAACCAAACATTCCTCCTGCCTAAAACTGTAAATCCTGCCCCGGACACATGTGCCCTGTAGTATCACAGTGGCAAATTCTAGCCGCGCAAACAGATGAGCAAGTTTTTCTGTTTCTCTTAAAACACTTCATAATGCAAAATCCTAGTACAATGGCAACTGGCAGGTTTCTGTAGCTATAAAGCTGCAATTACTGCTGCCTGGAATGTTTCATCACAAATTTTTTTACAAAACTCAGCTCTAATGTCTCCTCCTTAGAAAGTTCTTCTCCTTCTATGGGTCCCCTCCTGGTGAGTCTCTTCCACGTGACTGTGCTATAATTTTCCTTAGACTTACCACTATCTGAAATTCCCACATGTATTTATTTACTTATTCAGTGTCTTCCTCCCAAAAATCTCCATAAAAACTTAAGCCTGGCTCTCATCTTCACCACTGGGTCCCTCATGAGTAGAATCATGCCTTGCACATAAGATAGCCTTAACAGATATTCGTGACGTACAGGAGTATGCTCTCAGACATGCCGTTGTTTCCACAAACAGGGATCCCGGAACTGAACCTGCAGATAGGAAGGATCCGCACCATGAAGGTGAGAAAGAGAAAACTGTCCCACAGACAGTATACCAGATGTCCCCTGCTGATGGGGAGGCAAAGTCAAAGCATGCACACCTGAGGATGCCAAATGACCCCTTGCTAAAACACACGAAAGTTACATCGAGTAATAATCTGTCCAATTGAGCTTGTGGCAGAAATCATAAAGAACTTTCATATCTAATTTAAAGATTGGGGCTTGCTCCAATACCTAGATACATTATCTTGGATATTAAAAACTGAGTTATTATTGCCAAAACAAATATCCAGAACTATAATTTAGCAGTTTTAGGATATACAAAAATACTCCTCTCTCTGTTCCATTAACAACCTTAGAAATTGAGGGTCCTTAAATGTCATCAATAACTGAATAACCTAATTGATAGCTAACTGTGTAGTAAAATAAAACATATACATGAATTTTATTTGCATAATAACATGTAACAACATATAAAATATAATTAAATATGCCACTTGTATATGTTTACATGTATTACTGTAATATAAAAATAGCATTATTTTGATGGCAGAAAATATTCTCCACTCATAAAATCCTAAATTACTAGCAAGCTAAGTAGACGAGAGGCCCAATTCTTGGTTTAAATATGTTGATTGTTGGGCCACTAGTAGTCCTTTAAAGGCTTTGGGGTCACAGTGACCTCAGTGGCATTGCTAATAAACTGCAGAGTTAATTTTTCTCAACATTAAAAGTCACAGGTTAGCCTAACCAAGCAGTGGCACAGTGGATAGAGCGTCAGACTGGGAAATGTTGGACCCCGGTTCGAAACCCCGAGGTCACCGGCTTGAGCGCAGGCTCACCAGCTTGAGCATGGGATTATAGACATGACCCTATGGTCACTGGCTTGAATGCAAAGTCACTGGCTTGAGCCCAAAGTGGCTGGCTTGAGCAAGGGGTCACTCTGTAGCCCCCTAGTCAAGACACATACAAAAAAAGCAATCAATGAACAACTAAGGAGCTGCCACAAAGAATTGATGCTTCTCATCTCTCTCCCTTATTGTCTGTTTGTCCCTAACTGTCCCTCTCTCTGACTCTCTCTATCTCTCTCTGTCTCTGTCAAAAATAAATAAAAAAATTTTAAAAAGTCACAGGTGGCACTGATTCCCTCCCTCACTGCCATATAATTTAGTTTTTCTATGATAATTAGACTTAGAGCAACGAAGTGTCAACTAGAGCTGAGAAGAAAGAAGACACTGAGGGCAGTGGAGGCCCCCAAGAATTCTCCAGGAATTTTAAGGTGGGTCTTTCCCTGTAGACTCAGAGGCCCTGTGTTTGTGTCCTGTATACTTATACAGCTTACTTAGTTTCTCTGAATGTCTTTGCACACCCACAGAATGGGAACAACTATTTTTGTCAAGTCTTTGAAGAGACAGGGCGACTATAAAGATGCTTGATATCACTGAAATGTGAAATATATTAATTTTGATCCTACCCCATGTAATTTGAGCACCCCTTAATCTTGGTGAATAGACTATGATCTGTGGTTCAGTCTTCAGCTTTGCAAGTCCAGAAATTGGTAAATAACAGCAGAAAATTATATGACAAATATCTCAATAAGGGACTTCCCAAAACTAAGTTCACGAGGTTTGCAAGCTAAGCTGTTGCTTTTTTTATTACCACAATTTTGGCATGCTGTGTCATACCTAATGCTCTCATCTACTCCCTGGTCTCAAGTTTGATGAGAAGCTTCCATTTAAACCCAAAGATTTTTGGTTTGTTTGTTTGTTTTATTTTTTGTGTTTGTTTATTGGTGTGTGGAATGAGAACAAAGAGAAAAGATAGTCCTAAGGGTCATTTCACCAGACCCCACCCCCAGCCAAGAACTTGTCACTCTGACCAGATTGGCCCAACCCTACCTGCTCCAGCACTGCTGAGTACGCTCCATGGGAAGTGGGTTTCTCTCAGCTCACTGTGCACTTGCTGACAAGACTGCTTTTTAAGATGCCCAGTTCCAACCCCATTCTCACTTTCCTACCCCCAGTATAGATTATAAACACTTGCTTCCCCGTCCACCTTGAAATAAGGGAGAGCTTCCTGCCAGTTTTGGTTTGTCAAAAACAGAGTGGCTGAAGACTGCTGTGTTCATATGAGAAAACATTTGCATTCTTCATAAAAGGGGCAAGCAAAGCTGGGTCACCCCAGTCCCTTCTGCCCACCTTTACTGGAGACATGACACCTGGGCTTGCAGCTCCCTTATGATGCCACTCTTCTGTGATGCAAAATGTCCCGCTTGAAACAGCAGAGTAGACATCTCAAAGAGAGCTGGGTTTTAGTGGCATCATCAGGCTACTCTTAACCTTGAACTGTCTAAATACTTTGTTATGACCGATCAGTAAATGGTTTTGTTGCCATCTTAGGCCACACTGTAGGTGAAATTGTGGCATTTGTGTATTTGCTTTTAGGAAAGACATTTCTAATATATATTTATATCAACAGTTAATTTATAGTTAGGAAAGTGATAGCTTAGGCCAGGAGACATTATGTCTTTTTATATGGTAGAGACTTAATTAGTTTAACCCTCAGGGTGATTGTGTTTTCTGTTTTTCCAAGGCCTGAGATGGGTCCTCACTGTAATTCTCACATACCGACTGCCATACTTGCCTTAGAGACTTTTTGTGAAGATGAAATCATTATTTTAAAAAGTGTCTTAAACACTGTTGAGAATTTTTACAAAAGCAAATCTGCCGGAGTACAATCACCATCTATAACATCTTCCAGGTCAAGAGGACTATAAGAGAATGCAAGAAATCATTTGTGGCCCCCTATATTGAGGCAAAGTGTAACATTCAGAAAGTGCTTGTTGCTACTTAATTTCCAAGGTTTTTGATCAAATTTATATGCACCAAGGAGTCATCGGTCATTTTCATTTTACCACACTTATTTTCAAAACTGTTTTCATGTAAGTGTTTAAATAAAGAGGGGGAAGCATATCGAGACAACTTCCATCATGTCCACATGGGTCTGCGCCAGCTTTAACCACCTCACATCTAGACAACCCTGCCGGCTGTTCCCCGATGACCTATCAATTTTGTTCTCTTTCAGTCTTTTAAGTTATATTGCCTTTTGCTGTTTTGAACGTTAAAGGTCAAGTATTTATTTGTTCACTCAACAAGAACTTGCTGAGCCAATCCACCTTTACGGCAGGCTTTATGGCTACAAAGAACAAGACACATCTAAAGAGTCACAGACTTCGTGGGAAGAAGTGACCTCCACACATAATTAAATCTTTTTAATACAACTTTAGACTGACCCAAGCAGGTTTGGTCACGAACATCTATGGGGTTCTTCAGTAAATATCTGTTGCCTCCAGCAATAAGAGGTCAATAATAACTTTTTTTTTTAGCCAAGTAAAAAAATTACAATAAAGGCAAGCTGCAAACCAAGGTTGCCACAAATTTATATATACATTTGGAAGCAAAGATGCCTTAAAATGGTCATGTACTTTTTTTAAAATGACTGAACAATGCCCTGTTCTATCCAATCCACTCTGACAAGCACTTGATGTGAATGGCTTACCCTAAACGGAGCACAGTTAGCGTCTAGTGGCAGGAGTGGCTAACCTTTGTGTTAGATTGAACAGAACAGTCCTGCTTGAGAGTGAGGTGGAAGATCAGATAGACATCTAGAACTTGGACTCACCACGGAGGCGTGACTCGGGGTTGGCCGGATTCCAGTCCTTCATTCACATAAGGGCGGCTGAGTCCATAAAGTTTTTCCAGCTAACTATATATCTTCAGAACTGTTTATCAAGGAAAAAGAACTATCTCGAACATTCTTTGTGCTAATTCACAAACCCTCTGCGGTGGAGTTGATTGACGCTTGAACTGCTTACCATAGGTGCCCCTGAGTGTGAAATCTTTATTCTAGTCCTTCAAATGCAAGCTAACAACCACTGGAATATGGGTTGAATTTAGTTTACACACACACATAAAGGAGAGGTATAATACTGAGGTACTTTTAAATAAATTAACTTGCAACAATCATGGGATACCTAGTAATTATTCTTCTAAAATACAGTAGAAGAAATCCCTGTGGCCAAACAAAATGCCAGATCACCTGTGACTGCAGGTTTGCAAAATTACTGGAAGAAAAGCGCTATCAGGCTGAAGACAGAGGGTTGTACAAAGGGCTTGCTATCTTAGAAAACAACAGGAAGTGCCTGAAAGCTCAGAGCATCTCAGGAGTGACACTGAGGAATCTGCTGGAAGGGAGGCTGGAGAAGCCAAGATGGCAGCAGGATGTTCAGGTCATGCTAAATGGTAAGAACTTCCCACTCTGAGTACAGGGATGATAATGTTTTTGTGAAGTTCTTTTTGTTTTTTCATTTTTGGTTTTTGTTTTGTCTTTTAGATAGTAGGATGACTTGCTGCTTAGGTAGAACAATGGTAGATTGAAAAGAGAAAGGGTTTTAGTAAAATAAACTGGAAGCACGAAATAATGTAGACTTGACTGTAGGCCTCAGAATTTACTCGTTCATTCAATACTCAACACAATATTTAATGAGCCAGTTCTGGGTGCTCTGCACTAAACTAGGCACAAGAAATAGAACGTTGATGAAACTATCAGAATCTCAGCCCTGGTGCACCAGGTGACCACATCTCAGTTTGCACAGAACAGGTGTTTGCTGTAACTACTGATACAGACCACTTCACTCTCAAAGCGTCCCAGAATATATGATAGATCACATGTTCTTCTTCCAACTCATGGAGACTCCATTTCTGAAGAGGAGACAGCCATTAAACTAAATAAAACACATCCAAATCAGGAAAGTATGTCCAGTGGTGCATGTGTGCTGGAGAAAAAGTAAGTAGGAACAAAGCCTGAGGAGAGAGAGAGAATATGGATGGGGGCATTGGAGGGGGTCAATCAGGGAGCACAGAGGGGGAAAGCGGTCCGGGCACAGGGACAGTGACGTAAAAGCCTCCCAGCAGCAACATGCCTGGTGTGCAGGGAGCAGGGCGGAGGCCTGCAGGCTGGATCAGAGTGAGGGAAGGGAGTACAACAGGATGAGATCAGAGAGCTGGCAAGGGACCAGACCACGGCGTCCTCTGAGAGCCACTGCGCAAACTCAGACTTGGCTGGTGGTTGATGTGCTACCACAAGGTGACTTTGAGCAGAGACAACACGGCCTGACTGGTGTTTTTAAAAGAGCTCTTTTGACTTCTGTGATGACAACAGTCACAAATGCATGAATATAGTAATAACTTTCTCCAACCTGTTTTATTTAAGCTCACACTGTGAGCCAGTGGATGATAGTTTGGACTAATATAAAAATAATACATTTTCAACTTCAAGAGTAAATTAAATTTTGAGAGCTACTAAAACAACAATAATAATAATTGCAACTTTTTAAGTGCCTATCAATGTGGAACTTCATTTCTATTATATTGTTTTTATTTTTACAACCTGCCTATAAAGTGGAGGCTATTAACTCCATTTTACAAAGGAGGAAACTGAGTCTCAGAAAGGTTCATTAATTTGATGGCACAAAGCTACTAAGAGGCAGAGCATGGATTTAAAAATCTGGTTTTCTAGCTTATAAGATTCATGCTTTTTTTTTTTACTACCCAAAACAGCTGCTATAAAATAATAACAATACTAATTATTATAATAAGCACCCAAAGACAATTTTAAGTATCATCATAGTAAATTTGTTTTCTTCTGCTTTATTAGGACAAAATTACAGTCTATAAAGGAAGAACGCCAGCAGCAGTTCCTCACTCCTAACAGATAAGTGTTTGACCTTGAGCACAAATATTTCCACACAGCATAGGATGTATCACCGCGAGTACCAATAACATACCAGTCTAGTCACGATGCAAACATGGTGTCTGCTGCTTCGCTTCCTTCTTTGGAAATAGTGTCATCACAGAAGTGAAAAAGGATCCTGTGCAGAGCTGTGTGCCTCCAGCCTCCCGCGGCTCAGCCACCTTCCGAAGCGGTGGGGGAAGGGATCCATGCAGGTCAACGTTGGGGAGCACTCGTGGGTTAGCCACTGCTAACCGCATCTGACCGGTTCCAAGATCTCTTGCCGCCAGAATAATTTAAATTCTGCTCAGAGCACTGGGTTCTCTTCTTGAAAAACTGAATTAAGTCTCCATATTTCATCTTCTCAGTCTACATCCAGATATGATCGACACCAATCCTTTTGTGAGAAGGAAGACCTGTACTTCTTTGGAAGTGTGGACTCATGAGATTGCAGGGCGTGCCACCTTGTCTGCCAGGGCGGGCGGGGCCCGACAGGTCCCTGCTGGCCGCATCACTGGGCGGATGGACATCGGGGTGTCGGGGGCGGGGCTTCCCGGGAAGGGTTCACAGGAGAGGGGACAGACCGCACTCCAGCGGGGAAGTGAAACAGGGCTGTCCGCAGGATTGGGGCAGGAGGTGCGCTTCTCAGAAATTCGAACAAAAAACAAAATCACTGAAACACGTGACACCAACCAACCACTCTTAGAACTTCATTTCAGCTGCCTACCAAGTTCACATCCTATTTTCACAGCGTTATTTGAGAAACAGGAATCCCAGGTCTTGGAAGGCAAGGTATTTGTGAAATCATCTCAGGTAAGAAGTATAGACTCGTGTAACTTCGGAACCAGAAGTACATTAAGGTACCAAAAAGCATTGAAGGACTTTGAATGAAGCTTGTTTATTCTTAAAGGGTTGGGCTATTTTTACTGTTGTTGTCTTGTATTTTTAACTTATAAAGTATTTTATCTTTTGTTTTCTGTGATCATTAAAATGGAATGTTCGGCCTGACCTGTGGTGGCGCAGTGGATAAAGCGTTGACCTGGAAATGCTGAGGTCGCCGGTTCAAAACCCTGGGCTGCCTGGTCAAGGCACTTATGGGAGTTGATGCTTCCAGCTCCTCCCCCCTTCTCTCGCTCTGTCTCTCCTCTCTCTCTGTGTCTCTCCCTCTCCTCTCTAAAAATGAATAAATAAATAAAAAAAATTAAAAAAATAAAATAAAATAAAATGGAATGTTTGTAAATATAATTTTAAGGTAAATGGATTACTGTAATTTCTTTGAAAACTCATGTTTATGAAATAACCTTGGCCGTTTCCACCGTGAAAAAGCTGACTTGGACTCCACTACAATGTGGCATCGGTGTGTGCTCCCCGCTGAGCCACCAGAAGGGGTGGGTCTGCCCCCAGGACAAGTAGGCAAACGAACTAACAAGCTGACCACCTGGACACAGCCATGCTTTGAGAACTGTGTAAAAGACAAATCACGTGCTAGCCATCAGTTTCTAAATCGCTAATGTCACGTTTTTGATCAATATGTTGTGTCTCAAAAGACAATTACCTTCGAGTCTACTTTCTTCTTTCACAGGAACAAGGCTCTGAATTCACAAAAGCACCTCTTTCTTGCAAATATTCCACATCGCAAGTATTTTCTTATTAGCCTTGTGTTGTATAGGTAGCTCCTGCCTCCTGACTAGGCCTGAAATGTAATTTTTGACTAAGCGATGCATTTTCTTTGATTTCCTTCTTCTACTCTCCACCCTTTGCTCTGCAGATCTGCCTATGCCAGGCTGTCCCATTCAATCCACATTATCCTTGGTAACCCTCACTGGAAACCATGAGGATATGATTACAGAGCTAATGGGACATTTAGGAAGACTAGAATTTATTGTCACATTGATAGCAGCATAACACTATCACCAAAAGGTATATGCAGCCCAAGCATTCATCAATGGATGAATGTATAAACAAAATGTGTTATATGCGGCCCTGGCCGGTTGGCTCACTGGTAGAGCGTCAGCCTGGCGTGCAGGAGTTCCAGGGTTCAATTCCCGGCCAGGGCACACAGGAGAAGCATCCATCTGCTTCTCCACCCCTCCCCCTCTCCTTCCTCTCTGTTTCTCTCTTCCCCTCCCACAGCCGAGGCTCCATTGGAGCAAAGTTGGCCCGGGCACTGAGAATGGGTCCATGGCCTCTGCCCTCAGGTGCTAGAATGGCTCTGGTTGCAACAGAGCGACAACCCGGATGGGCAGAGCATCGCCCCCTCTGGTCACAACAGAGAGACGCCCCAGATGGGCAGAGCATCGCCCCCTGGTGGGCATGCCGGGTGGATCCCAGTCGGGCGCATGAGGGAGTCTGTCTGACTGCCTCCCGTTTTCCAACTTCAGAAAAATACAAAAAAAAATGTGTTATATGCAAATATTCATTTGGAGTGACTTGACAATCTGTACTTACTTCCCTTTGCTCACATCCCAGCCACAGAGAACAGCGGGGTTTGTCCTTGCACACTGTGACAGTTTGTCTGTACCTGCTTGTTCTTCTGCCCAAAATGTCTTTCTACCCATTCTCTGGAGAGTGCCTGTCCACTATGACCGAGTCAGCTCCTCCACATTGGCTACCCCTGCCCCTCCAGCCACTGGTGCTTTCTCTCTATATCCTCGTCATCCATCTCATACTTTCATGTTAGAGGTTGTTATGTGTTACTCACTTTTATGTTTAATTTTGGTAAAATGCACAGTATGAAAATGGCCACCTTGACCATTTTTAATTTTAGTAGTGTTCAATACGTTCACATTGCTCCAGCACTTTCTCATCTTGCAAAATTGAAACTTTGTTCCTATTAAACAACTCTCCCATTTCCCCTTTCCCATAGCCCCAGGCAAACACCATTCAGCTTTCTGTTCCTTTAAATTTTACTACTGTATATACTTCCTGTAAGTGGAATAATACAGTATTTGTCTTTTTATGACTGGCTTGTTCACTCAGCATATGACCCTTAAGGGTCATCCATGTTGCAGTATGTGTCAGAATTTCATTCCTTTTTAAGATTGAATAATATTCCATCAAATGCACATGATATGTTCTGTTTATACACCCATAAGGCGGGCTGCTTCCCCCTTCTGACTACTGTATGATGCTGCTATGAACAAGAGGGTACAAAGAGCTCTTTGAGACCCAGCTTTCAATTCTCTTGGCTATATATCCACAAAAGGAAATTTTTGCATCATGTGACAATTCTTTTTTAATTTTTTAAGGAGCCACTATACAAACAAATGCTCCATTTTACATTCCCATCAACAGTACCTAAAGTTTCCAATTTTTCCACATCTTTATAAACAATTTTTATTTTATTTTATTTTTTTATAGTTGCCATCCTAATATTTGGGAGGTGACTGTCACAGTATTTTAATTATCTGTTCTCTGGCACTAACTGCTTTCCAGAGAGGAAACCATACCTTTTTATCTTTATGTTCCTAGTGTCTAGTCCTGTGTCTAGAACATAACAGGTCTTCAAAAAATGGTCATTCAAAGAATAAATGTTGCTCAGAAGAGCCTTAGGCTTCTTCGGGAACAGGAGGAGGGCAGGTGACTCACTGCAGCCTTTCCTCCAGCAGGTGCAGGAGTAGAGAGGTCATGGCTGGGAACTACAAATGGTCATGGTTAAAAGAGGAGCAGGCAAGCTAGCCCCGTGGCACTTTAAAAAGTAGGCCAAAACCAGGGAGTTGACCCAGGGCTGAGAAATAGCCCTGAAAGTTGTTATTGCAAGAAAATCCTATCTGCCCATAATGCTTAGAACCTAACTTGCAGTAGTCTCCATCTCCACTCACCTGGACACACTGCAGGTGTTCCTGCCCCTGGGTGTAGGTACCTTCTGATATGTAGGTAGGGATGCTTCTGTGTTCTTGATATCCCAAGTCAGATCAGAACCAGATAAACTCATACAATTCCTTTTAATTAGATTTTAGGATTCAAACAATCTTGGAACATGGCCCACTGGAAAACTAGGGAATGCCATGGACTTCGTTATAATTTTACATCAGACGCAACCAAGATCCTTTATGAATATAAACAATAGCACTAGATCAAAGATTATATCCCCAACGGTCCCGCTTTCTGCTCAATTATGGAGCTCGGCCTTGCAAACTATCAGCGTAGTAAAGATGCATTTTGCATATTTCATTGTCAGGCTGTTAAGATAGTCCTTTTCTGCAGCTCAGTTTTTCTAAGGCAGCTTGATTCTTTGCTTTGTGTTTCTTCTTTTATCTATTACTACAGCATCAGTAGTTCCGAAACTTCTTACTGCTCAACGTTCCATACCTTCCAAAGCCAGGTCTTCCATTCAATATGCTCTTTAAATAATTACAAGTCTCTTTTGTAATGAACTCTTCCCAACTTATTACCAGTCTACCTTTTAATCTGCTTGTGGTTCTGCCTTTAAAGTTGTTTCAGCAATGCTAATTACAAAGAAAAAGATAAGGTTAAGTTGCTTTTCTTCCCCACTCATAGCAGCAGCTCAGAAAATGAATTGTAGCACTCTACTTTCTTATTTGTGCAGGTAATGATGTATTCATTGTGGCAGTCTTCACAGATAATAAAAATTACATGCTTTTTGTAGATGTGTTAATTATCTCATCTTCATCAAGAGAAAATATTGAGTTCGCTTTCAACTGCACAGTTTAATGTACACCCATATTTGATTTTGGCAAGAAGCCTGAGCTATTTTGTTACTTCGTTTTATTTTCTTTTGGGCTAGAAAATAAAAGTATTCTGAAAAAGTTATTATTGAGAAATGCTTAGCCTGACCAGGTGGTGGCGCAGTGGATAGAGCATCGGACTAGGATGTAGAGAACCCAGGTTCGAGACCCCGAGGTCGCTAGCTTGAGCGCGGGCTCATCTGGTTTGAGCAAAAAGCCCACCAGCTTGAACTCAAGGTCGCTGGCTCCAGCAAGGGGTTACTCGGTCTGCTGAAGGCCCGCGGTCAAGGCACATATGAGAAAGCAATCAATGAACAACTAACATGTTGCAGTGCACAATGAAAAACTAATGATTGAGGCTTCTCATCTCTCTCCGTTCCTGTCTCTGTCCCTGTCTATCCCTCTCTCTGACTCACTCTCTGTCTCTGTAAAAAATAAATTAAAAATTTTAAAAAAAAAGAGAAATGCTTAAAGCAACTAATCTAGATGATTAATTATGGCAGGGTACCACCAGTTAAGTTGCAATGCCCATGTAAATTCAGAGAAATGGTGAGGAAACCAAAGGACAAACAATGGATAGCTTATAGAACCCAACTCAAGCATTGAGGACTAACCCAGTCCATTTCAGACATGCAGAGATAACTCTGTTATTAAATGACAATTTGCACCAGAAAGGAGCAATCTATGTATTTTTAAGACATACAAACTACCTGTTCACCTGTGACAAAAAAAAAAAAAAAAAAGCAACTAACATTTTCATGCTGACTTATTTCATTACACTTGTACATCATTAAGACCAGAAGTGTTTGCAATTGCAGATTGGGTTTACTGGAGTCTGCTACTTCTGATCACAGTTTTTTAAAATTTTATAAAAGCCTATTCTTTGGTTTTGAAATTTTTCATAAAGCCACATTCTTGAAGGAAAAAGAAACCTTGATTTTAATCTTAATTTACCTATTTCAACCTCAGAGAAATCACTCAATAGGATAACATCTTCAATACCATGAACCATTGCAACTTAAAAACCAAAATGATTCGCTGTCAAAAGAGAGAAGACAAGAGAGGGAAAGACTTATCTTTATGTGGTTTTGTTTTGTTTTGTTTTGGTAGGAACCAGGTTCTCTTTCAATTTAACCAATAGACATCTTCAAAATAAATAGAGAAAACTGGCTTGCCTTAGCTTCTAACTCATAAAAATCATAAGCCAATTTTTCTCACTCCCTTTCTCTCCTAATCTTATCTGTGCAGAGACACAAACTTCCATAAAACATTAGTGGGATGTTGACTATCAGCACACTGCAAAAGTCAAAGGATTGATGAGCCCATCATTCTTGGTTGGTACAAATATTGGTGACCCTGAGTTTAAAAAAGTAATGATAATAAAAATTTAACTTATAAGGCTAGAATTAAAATTCAAATACTTTAATTCTGTCAAAAGTTCTTTTTACCAAAACAATTGAGAGTTGGAGGAAAGCCAAAGCACCGAGTGACTTTCTGTTCCCACCCAGAGAAAGTGAAGGTTGAGACAAAGCATATATGACTGAAGGCAGTCACATCCAGGGAAGGCGCAAGGACCCAAGCTTTCTGCAGGTCAGGAATCAGACAGCAGATGGTGTGGTGTGGTGTCTCAGAAAGGGTAAGAGAAATCTAATCATTTTTGCAAAACTAAATAATAAGCCCTGGCCAGTTGGCTCAGCGGTAGAGCGTCGGCCTAGCGTGCGGAGGACCCGGGTTCGATTCCCGGCCAGGGCACATAGGAGAAGCGCCCATTTGCTTCTCCACCCCTTCGCCGCGCTTTCCTCTCTGTCTCTCTCTTCCCCTCCCGCAGCCAAGGCTCCATTGGAGCAAAGATGGCCCGGGCGCTGGGCATGGCTCTGTGGCCTCTGCCTCAGGCGCTAGAGTGGCTCTGGTCGCAATATGGCGACGCCCAGGATGGGCAGAGCATCGCCCCCTGGGGGGCAGAGCACCGCCCCTGGTGGGCGTGCCGGGTGGATCCCGGTCGGGCGCATGCGGGAGTCTGTCTGACTGTCTCTCCCTGTTTCCAGCTTCAGAAAAATGGAAAAAAAAATAAAGAAAGAAAGAAATAAATAAAGAAATAATAAAATTGTACACTATATTCTGTTTGTTAGTTTCTTATGATTGATGTCATGTTTCTGCTTAATAAATTGAATAACTGATCTCTCTAAGGCACCTCAATCCAGGAGAGATTGGGGTCCTCCACTTGCAATATTGTTGCTGCCTCATTCTTTTGCGGCTCCTCTTCATGAAACCCTGAATAATAACAATTGAGCTCTATGACTTTTGATAGGACTTTCAATTTTTCTGAGTTTCTGTGTCAATAGCAAAATTAGTATGATAACACTGACCAAACTGATTCATTGAGTTGTTTTGACATAATACTCACTTACATGAAAGTACAATATAAAATATAAGTATTAAATATCTGCCCTTGAAAATAATAACAATCTCAGTATCAAAACATTATAAATATGCCTAACCAGGCAGTGGCACAGTGGATGGAGCATTGGCCTGGGACACTGAGGACCCAGGCTTGAAACCTTGAGGTCGCTGGGTTCATCTGGCTTGAGCGTGGGCTCACCAGCTTGAGTACGATAGTCACCAGCTTGAGCATGGGATCATAGACATGACCCCATGGTCACTGGCCTGAGCCCAAAGGTTGCTGCCTTGAAGCCCAAGGTTGCTGCCTTGAGCCGAAGGTTGCTGGCTTGAGCAAGGGTCATTGGCTTGGCTGGATTCCTCCCTCCATCCCTCCACTCCCAAGTGAGAAAGCAATCAATGAACAACTAATGTGCTACAACTACAAGTTGATGCTTTTCACCTTTTTCCCTTGCTGTCTATCTGTTCCTGTCTATCCCTCTCTCAAAATATATATATATATATATATATATATATATATATATATATATATGCCACTCATACTAGTATATGCACCACATTTCCTTCTAAACTGATAACAATACTAACTTGAGAGACAACCTTTAAGGGGGAAGAAAAGTGACCAGCTAATTTACATGCCAGCCCAGATATGTGAACTTGGCTTGTGTTTTGGCCAGAGAATCCCTGGTGTCATGTGCTGGTCCCTTGATTCTGGAGTCAGATTGCTTCTGCTGATACAAGACTAAGGGGCTTCCTGTGGTGGCCATACCAGGTCCTTTATAATATCACTCATGAACTGCCCCTGATGACACCTACATGATGCCAGTGTCATGCGCCTCTTTTCTTCTTCATCAGAGTCTTTGTTGATGCTCAAGTGAAAGACACCACAAGATTTACTCAACATCCATATGTGTAGAACCCAAAAATGTGAAGGACATGTCACATGGGGCGAAATTTGACCAATGGAAGACAGTTACTAGCAGGTAAATTATGGTACCTGCCGTTCTCTGGATGCACTGTTGGGAGGGGCAGTACCTTCTCACGGCTCTCCTGAGGACATTCTGTGGTTTAGGGTAGTGGTCAGCTCAGTAACAACACCAGTGAATTTTTAGTCCCTCTGTTCCTGCCTCACTCACCTTTTCCCTAACTTTTCCATTCCTCAGATGGCATTCATAACAAAGTGTAGCCCCTAATGTTTGCCCAAACACTATTTTCTAGGGAACCCAGAAAGAGACACTATTCAAGTAGGAATAATAAAAAAGACTAATAACTCATTAAGGACATAGTTGAAGATAGAAATTGTACTTTATGTTTAATCAGCAAGTACAGCAATATGATTACTTCCCCAGCATCCCAGGAATAAAAGTAAACAAGGAGTGAGTTTCATTTATTCGTTTAAAAATTGAGTTTCTCCTAAGAGTCAGTCACTAATCTAGCCATTAAGGATTCCAACATATGTTTAAAAAAAAAAACAACAACAATTCATTGGATTCTACTTAGTTCTTCTTTAGGAATTAACATTATACGGTGGGGTTTTAAGTCCAGATAACTCAAGATGTAGGTACAATAGCATTTGTGAAGCATACAGAAAAAAGTAAATAACACATTAGAAGGCAAAGAAGGGTGGGGACACTGAAGGTCCAGATGAGACCGGAGAACAAGTCAGTAAGGAGTGGAATGAAGGCAATAAATGTCAATGGGAAAAATATACCAGAACACATCCCAGATATTAAGCTATTCCAGGTGACAGCGAAGTCCAGAGTAGAAGTGTGAGTGGTGATAATAGAGCAGAGATGAAGGGTGCAAAAGCAGAGGAATTCAAAGAACAATGAGACAGATGTTGTACGTGATTCATGCGTGTGAAATAAAAATGTATGGGAAAAACAGAAGATATTACATCCCACCTGAGTCTTCGCTCTTCCCTAAACTTGGCTGAGAAAGGAACAACCTACAGCTGAGGAGGAAAGGGGCTACACTCACCAACTGTTCCATTAAAATGGCATGTCTCGGTCCAGTAATGGATTAAATATGATTTCACAGGCTCTATCTGGATATAAATATCTTAAACATCACCATCCTGTTAAGTCAATTCCCATGGTGAGAAGTGATACAAAATAGTGAAAAAAAAAATAGTAGGTGGGAATGAAAAAAAGGAGAAATTACTAGGAAACAGAACACAAAGTTTACACCTGTGTAATAAGTACAACAAATGTGTTGGGGGTGTGAATGAGAGTGAGGAGGAGTCGGTGACAAGCCACTGCACGGGTCACTGTGTTCCACAGGGGACAGGAAACACAGATGAGAGTCGCCATTGGGAAATGGTGGGCGGGCCTTCCCATTCTGAGGAAATTACACTGGGAATACGGTACCACGCAAGGTTTAAGGTTATTGTTTTCTTTAAGTATGCCATTTCCTTCTGTGAGCAATGCCAAATCCCTCAGACTGAGAAATACTTGACCTCATTAGAAGACTCAAGAGTACTCATAACAAACCATGCTGTGGCTGCTTGCCTCGTGACTACACAGCACTGCCCTGCCCCTGGACAGGTGTCCAGCATGAGTCTGGAGCCGGGGGACAGCACTCCTAGACTCCCCAGCTGGCAGAGTCGCCAGCGAGAGGTTCTTGTGAGGGATTTGGAATGGAGAAGAAAGGCAGAAGCCATATTAACACGTCTCTGGGCATGGCAGGCAAACACGTAGGCCTGTGGCATATGGGATGTTTTCATGGTAGATGTAAGTGTTCTCCTAAAAATGGCTTTCCTAAATGTCGGTGAGAATATGATCATTGGCCGAGGTCTGTTCGCCAGGTCTGTGACCCTTTGATTCTCTAAAAACTTACAATGCAACTAATAGTTCACATCGTTAGCCCTGCCCTTCACTTTCCCAGTAGAAACTTTTTTCATAAAGTTTACAAGCATTTAATTAAATGCTACCCTGCTTGAAAAACATAGAGTGATTTCTGCTTTTTTCAGAAAAAAACCTGACTGATAATACTTTTCTCTTCTTTATGCTATCCATCTTCACATGAAAATTGCTCGTTTAGTGCAATAATGTGGGGATTTGTTTGTTTGTTTGTTTGTGACAGAGACAGAGAGAAAGAGAGAGGGACAGATAGGGACAGACAGACAGGAAGGGAGAGAAATGAGAAGTATCAGTTCTTCATTGAGGCACCTTAGTTATTCATTGATTGCTTTCTCATACATGCCTTGACTAGGAAGGGGAGCTACAGCAAAGCGAGTGACCCCTTGCTCAAGGCAGCAACCTTGGGTTTCAAGCCAGCAACCTTTGGGCTCAAGCCAGCAACTATATGGTCACGGCTATGATCCCATGCTCAAGCCAGGGACCCCATGCTCAAGCTGGATAAGCCCACGCTTACTCCAGCAACCTCGGGGTTTTGAACCTAAGTCCTCTGTGTCCCAGTTCGAAGCTCTATCCACTGAGCAACTGCCTGGTCAGGCAGTGCAATAATGTTTTTAAAGTTTATTTTTTATAAACTTGAGTTATATTTTTACTGCTTCCAATGAAAGTGCCAGAGATTAAACATTAAATATCTCTGAAATATACAAATCATATTATTACAATGTATTGATACACTATTCTTGCTATCACAAAATCAAATAAATTAATAATATACTTATTTTCTTGGGGTACATCCAACTTTACAAGTTTTGGACCTGATTCCTTTATTGCATAACTTAATAGAAGCCATAAAATTCAAGAACTTGGTTCTTTTGTAATAGGTGAAAAGGTAATGACTGCTCCCGCATACAGGAAATCATTTCCACCTCTTTCTAGGGAGCACTGTTGAATTCAGGGGATAACTGGTCAGTCACTAAATTACAGCTGTAGTGAATTTTTTCAGTTAATGTTATAATGTTGTAATTTCTGTAATTTTAGGCATAATTTTAATTCATTTTCATTATCTAAACTGAAAATTGCCAAATTATTCTTTTAGCACTTCTTTATTTTTTCACCTTTCTATCAGAAAAATAAATTTATTATCTTAATTACCATTTTTGATAGTTAAGAAAAAAGAGCAGTAGTTTATTATTTCATAAGCATCTTTAAAGCTGCAGACCAGATCAATTGTTCTATCCAATTTCAAACAAGTGCAGTTCATTCCACACAGAAAAAGTCTGACCCATGTACATAACAGAACTAGAGGGCAAGTCTTCAGCCGCTAGACTAGCTGCTGCTCAAGTAGACCCCAGGGGGTGGGTGAGGTGGCCAGCAAAGAGACATTCTGAGCTGCCTCCTTACTTCCTCTTCCTGCATGCGTGATGGTCAGATCTAGTTATAATGATCACTCAGCTTTGCTATGAACATAGTAAGACAAACTTAAAGAACAAAGTTGGCAGAACAGGAATGGGGAGAGACTGGAACATCCATACCGCATTTCTGAAGTTGAATCCATGGGATTCTATAGAGATAGAGCAGATGAGAAAAAGTATGCTGACCTTTCATGGATGCAACAGCCTTGGAACTGTCACGGCTGCTTCTATGCAAATATTCTGGGTCCTACACCGAGGAAATGAACTGATGACTTCTTGTGACTAGTTTTGTGTGCGATATTATCATTTGTAAAACTCTAAAACTTACCTTGAGCTAAATTCAGAACAAGAGGAGAAGAGCTAATCACACAAGCACATAATAGAAAAAGTTCACCGTCTCTGTGTGTGGTCACCTTTTCCACTTCAAAGGACAGACACTATAAAAGTTTTGTCATAGCAACAGTACTAGAAGCAATGAACCAACGTTTAGGATGTACACTTGTTCTAGCTCTAGTGTCCAAAGTGAGATATTTTTGTCTGATAAATGTGAAGTTTGGGGGTCACTAAAAAGTCTAGTAATCGGAAAGTTAAGGCAAGCTTGAGGCAGGATCGTTTCTATTTTACTTACTCAATTATCAACCAAATTACATATTCATCACAAAGACAGTTTTAAAAGAATAATGTTAACAACCAGATGCTTACTATCATGGCTAAATAATCTATAAGAGAATAAAAAATCCTGTGGAGAGGGAATAAAAAAGCTAGGCCCCCAAAATAAATAACTTTCTAGTTATAAGACCACTTTCCACACAAAAGTCATATGTAAACAGTATTTCACCTTTTCGCATTATGGAATTTCTATTCTAGTGTGTGTGTGTGTGTGTGTGTGTGTGTGTGTGTGTGTGTGTGTGTCAGAGAGAGACAGAGAGAAGGACAAATAGGGACAGACAGACAGGAAGGGAGAGAGATGAGAAGCATCAATTCTTCACTGAGGCACTTTAGTTGTTCATTGATTGCTTTCCCATACGTACCTTGACAGAGGGTGGGGGGGCTTGCTAGAGCAGAGGGAGTGATCCCTTGCTCAAGTCAGTAACCTTGGGCTTCAAGCCAGTGAGTGACCTTTGGGCTCAAGCCAGCAACCATGGGGTCATGTCTATGATCCCACGCTCAAGCCAGAGACCCCGTGCTCAAGCTGGTGAGCCCACGTTCAAGCTGGCAACCTCAGGTTTCAAACCTGGGTTCTCTGTGTCCCAGTCTGATGTTCTATCCACTGCACCATGGCCTGGTCAAGCTGGAATTTCTATTCTAAAATTAACAAGGCCCAGACACTATGGGACCAATCCATGTTCATCCCATGTGAAGCTGGTGGGTGGAACTGACCTGAGCAGCACCATTCACAAGCACAGACACAGCATCTAAAACACAGGGAGGGAGTTCTTGAAGCTTATCCTACAGGGTGTGGCAAAAGTAGGTTTATAGTTGTGAGTACACAAAACACAAGTTTATTCTTGTATTATTATTTATTCATTATTGTATTATTCTCCGTGCAAACAACTTTGTCCTAAAGCTAGGACAACATCTATTTCATTAAAACTGAACTATAGCCAATTCAGCACCTCATAAAGGTGAGCATTCAGAAAACTTATTTGACTGTGACTCTTAAACTTTTGAGATTTACAGATCAGATATAACATATCCGGCATCCTTAACCTCAGTCCCCCATTTAATCACCTAGCTCAAGCCTCCCTCTTCCTTAGCACCTATTTCAATGAATGTTAAATAAATAGATAAATGAATGAATGAATCATGAAGTGAATATTTTCAAATCTCTTTCGATCCAAGCACTTTTTCTCAAAGACTATTTATTTCTATGTCTCATCTGATGTGCTGAAATCATTTTCACTCCCACACCAAGGATGTGAAACAGAGGTACCTCCCTCTCAAAAGGTCCCTAAGACCGCTCTGAGATACCCTGCACTCACCGTGCCTCAGCTCAGACCATCTCAAGCCATGACAACACCTTCAGCTGAGTATTTTCATCCTCTTAGCTGGTGATAAATCACAAACTCATAATAAAACGTTTTTTTCTACAACTTCTAGATCTGCAATATAAAAAAATGTGTGGTCCTACTGCATGAAATCGTACTAAGGAAATTTATTCAATAGCTCAACTAGCCTTTCTTTCAGAAGGATTGACAGTAAATAAAGTTTTTCATTCCGTATTTATCTACCGGATCTGCTTAGCTTTCTGTATCTAATACTCCTACTAGGTATTACTCCATTTTGATTATATTCTTGCATTTCAGTGGACAGTATCAACTTAGAATATAAAATAGTTGCCACTGTCTGAGAGATACAGATAAGAGTAAATATATAATTAGCCTCTTTAAACCAGTAGGAGATACATAGGCCATATTTCTCGGGTGACAGATGAGAGAAGGATTTTAGAGATAAATAGGGAAAGCAAAGTTAGCTAATAAATGATATTCATTCATTAGCAAAAGGTATTTACAAATCATTCAATAAGTCGTGAGGTATGTTTTGCTCTAAAACCAGTCTAAGACAAAATGATGAAATTCAGATAGACTTGCACCAAATCCCCAGGATTCACCACACATCTTTACAAGGCAGAGAATGAGAAAGATAAAGGGAATTAATACCTGATTTACATATTCTGCTAACAAAGTGGCAAGGTCTTATGGAACAAACACACAGCTGCAAATTATGTAATTATGTATCTGTATGCAAATTCCAAGCCATCTCATAAATGCTGGAACATTATTTGCAATGCTAATTAAGTGTCTTTTATTGCTGCTGCATAATTTCTACATGTGATTTGGTTCCAGATGTCATTGTAGCTGTTGAAACCTTTATTGTCAGGTTAGCTGAGGTAGCACACATTAACACCTCTCATAAAAACTCTATTTCTAATTAAATTACTTGCAGAGACTTAGTGATTTTTCATCATCACCCTGCCCACACCTCTGGTACTCACACAGAATGTAGATTGCAACCATAAGCCTGGGCCAAAGGAAATTTCTCTGTATCTACATTACCATACAACTGGCTAATCTATTTAATCTCACCGAGTTCAAGTGTCTAATGAGGATGGAAAAGTTCAGATAATAGGCTGAAGCCAGTGTGGATTGTTGGCAGAACAGGTTTTATTTTACCTTTTACCCCTGGAAGAAGAATAAGTCTTTTGCTATCTTCTCATATCAGTATCCTCATAGTCTGAAGAACTATTATTTCTTTGTAATAATATAAAATGTTTCGAAAATCATACAGTAGGGAATTGGCACCATACTTTTAATTCATAAGAAGAAAAGGACAATAAGACAAAAGTGTATATTAAGCACCTACTATGTGCACAGCATTATAGGAGCTCCAAGGAAGTATATAGCACATAGACTTTCAAATAGCTCATATATAGTTGATAAGGCAAGACATAAAAAGATTGACATTATAATACAAGAATATGAGACCTGATGGTTCACCTGGAACTAAAACATATAAATGAGATCAGAGATAATCCTCATGACTGCTTTACTCTAATAATTTATTGTATATTTTTGGCTATAGCCATCATACTAAGTATGAAGTGATATCTGATTATAATTTTAATTTGCATTTCATTAATGACTGATGCTACTGAGCATCTTTTCATGTGCTTATTTGTGATTTGTTTTACTTCTTATGAAAAACATCGACTAAATATTTGCTCATTTTTTAATTGAATTACTTATTCAATTATTAAATTACCAAGTGCCAAATTCATGTCCATTTTTAACCTTTCATTTCCTGCTTGTGCCCTTGGTGTCTCTCATAGCTAATTCAAAGTCAGAAAGCTTGTACTAATCTGTTTGCTTCTAAGAGCTTCATAGATTCCGCTCTTAAATTCAGGTCTGATCTTGTTTTCCTTTTTGTATAATGTGAGTTATGGTTGCAATTTTACTTGTTTGGCCCTGACCGGTTGGCTCAGTGGTAGAACACTGGCCTGGTGTGTGGAAGTCCTGGGTTTGATTTCCAACCAGGGTGCAAAGGAGAAGCGCCCATCTCCTTCTCCACCCTTTCTCCCTCTCCTTCCTCTCTGTCTCTCTCTTCCATTGGAGCAAAGTTGGCCCCGGCATTGAAGATGACTCCATGGCCTCTGCCTCAGGCACTGGAATGGCTCTGGTTGCAATGGAGCAATGGCCCAAATGGGCAGAGCATCGCCCCCTGCTGGGCTTTCCAGGTGGATCCCGGTTGGGTGCATGCGTGAATCTGTCTCTCTGCCTCCCACTGTTCACTTCAGAAAAATACAAAAAAAATAAATTTTTTTTCTTGTTTGCATGTGGCTGTCTAGTTGCTCTAGCTCTATTTGTTAAAATAATTACTCTTTTCCTAGTATATTAAAGCCCTTGTCAAACAATAACTCACCACAAATGTGAAAAAGTATTTCTGTATTCTCTACTCTATTCTATTCAACTATTTCTTTATGCCAGGACCATACAGATTAAATTATACAGATTGTACTAAATTTAAAATTTAGGAAACGTGAGTAACCAAAAGTGTTTCTTCTTTTTTTTAAAGATTGTCTCAGCTGAGTTTCTTAAATATCCATATGAATTTAAACATAAGCTTCTTAATTTCTATAAAATAGCCACATGAGATTTTGACAGTTTTCATTGAATCTGTAGATCAGTTTGGGCAGTATGTTCATTTAAATAATATTGTTGTCCAATCCATGACCTTGGAAAATCTTTCCATTTATTTAGGTCTTCTTTAATTTTTCAACAAGGGCTTTTTAGTTTTTAGTATGCAAGTCTTGTAACTCTTTGATAAATTTATTACTAAGTATTTTATCCTTTTAAATGCTAAAATAAGTGAAATTATTTTCATTATTTTATTTGCAAATTGTTCATTGCTTGCATATAGAAATACAATTTAGCTTGACCAGGTACTGGTGCAGTGGATAGAGCATTGAACTGGGACACAGAGGACCCAGATTTGAAACCCCAAGGTCACTGGCTTGAGTGTGGGCTCATCCAGCTTAAGCACAGGCTCACCGGCTTGAGCCCGAGGTCACTGGCATCATAGCCATGACCCCATGGTTGCCGGCTTGAGCTCAAAGGTAGCAGGCTTAAAGTCCAAGGTCGATGGCATAAGCCCAAGGTCACTTCCTTGAGCAAGGGGTCGCTCGCTCTGCTATAGCCCCCCCATCAAGGCACATATGAGAAAGCAATCAATGAACAACTAAGGTGACACAATGAAGAATTGATGCTATTCATCTCTCCCTTTTGTCTGTCCCTCTCTCTGTCTCTGTCACACACAAAAAATGCAATTTATTTATTTTATTAATGGTGTATCATGCAATATCACTGTTTTTATAGAGAAAGGCTAATAGTTTTTAGTAGATTCCCTAGGGTTTTCTATGTACAAGATCATGCCATCTATGATTAAGAATATTTTTAATTTTTTCTTTCTAATGTGATGACTCTTGTTTGCTTGCTTGTTTGTTTTCTAAATGCTCTGAGTGGAACATCCAATACAATGTTGAGTAGAAATGCCAAGAGCAGATATCCTTGTCTTGCCTTGACACTGGGGGAAAAGCATCCACTCTTTCACTTTATGTATGGTGTTAGTTGTGTGATTATCATAAATGTTCTTCATTAGGTTGAGAAAGCTCCCTTCTATCCCTATCTATTGAGTGTTTTTTACTACAAAGTGTTTTGGCTTTTGTCAAAGGTATCTTTCTGCATCTATTGAGATAGTCATGCAACTTTTGTCATTTATTCTGTTTCTATGGAGTATTATAATTGATTTTCTTTTAAATTAAACCAGCCTGGCATTCCTGGGATAAGCTGTCTTCGATCATTGTGTAAAATCCATTTGTATAATGCTGTATTTGGCTTGCTAGCATTCTGTTGAAGTTTTTGCACATTAATTCAAAAAACCTACAGCTTTCTTTTCTCATAATGTTTTGTCTAATTTTAGTATCAGGGTAATCCTGCTCTAATAAAATGAGTTAGAAAGTTGTTTCTCTCATCTTTTTTGTGGAGCAGTTTGTAAAGTTTTGAATATTAATTCTTTTAAAGTGTTTTCTAAACTTCATTGAAACCATTTGGGCCTGAGCTTTCTCTTCATGGAAAGTTTTTAAATTATTAACTAAATCATGTTACTTGTTATGTATGCATTTAGATTTTTCATTTCTTCTTGAGTTAGTTTTGGTTTATGTCCTTTAAGAATATATTTTTTTAATTATTTTCTTAAGTTATATAAGATGTTAGCATAAAGTTGTTCACAGAATTCCCTTGTAAACATTTGTATTTCTGTAAAGTTGGTCATAATGTCTCCTCTTACACTCCTGGCTTTATTAAGTTGATTCTTTTTTTCTCGATCATTATTTCTTTGGGTAGATTCAAGTTACCATCAGTATCCTTTCATTTCACTCTGAAATAATCCTGCATTATATCTTGTTAGACAAGTCTGCTATCAATGAATTCTCTCAGTTTTTGTTTATCTGGGAATGTCTTAAATTCTCCTCCATGGTCCTGGCCGGTTGGCTCAATGGATAGAGTGTCAGCCTAGCATGTGAATGTCCCAGGTTTGATCCCTGGTCCAAGTACACAAGAGAAATGACCATCTGCTTCTCTCACCTTCTCTTTCCCCTTTCTCTGGCTTTGCGCCTCTCGCAGCCCGTGGCTCAGTAGGTTCAAACATCAGCCTCAGATACTAAGGATATCTTGATTGATCTGAGCATCAGTCCCACAGAGTTGCCGTTTAGATCCTTGTTGAGACTCATGCGAAAGTCTATCTTTCTCCTTTCCTCTCACTTAAAAATTTTTTTATTTTAATTCTCTTTCACTTTTTAAGGTTTGTTTTACTGAATATAGAAGTCTTGGCTGGCAGTTGTTCTTTAAACATTTTGAGTATGCCATTCTATTGTTTTATATCCTCTTACAGTTTATGATGAGAAGGCAGGTATTATTCTTTCTTATTAAAGATCCTTGTACATGACAGTCACTCTTTCCTTGATGTTTTTAAATTTTTTCTTTACCTTTGGCTTTTTATAGTTTATCTATGATGTGTTTATGTATGGACTTCCTAAGCTTATTCTACTCAAAGCCGAGTAAGCTATTGGAATATACAGATTAATATTTTTCATTAAATTAATAAGTTTTTGGCTTTTAATCCTTCAAATATTCTTTCTGTTCCTTCTCTTCTCTGAGAACATCCATCATACCTATTTTTGGTATACTTGATGAAGTCCCATGCATCTTTGGGGGTCTGTTTATTGTTCTCTATTCTTTTTTCTCTCTGTTCCTCAGATATTTTCAGTTAAGTTACTTTCCATTCCTCTTTCTTTTTTTTTTTTTTTTTTTTAATTATTATTATTATTTTTTTTATAATTTTATTTTTTTAATGGGGTGACATCAATAAATCAGGATGCATATATTCAAAGATAACAAGTCCAGGTTATCTTGTCGTTCAACTATGTTGCATACCCACCACCCAAAGTCAGATTGTCCTCTGTCACCTTCTATCTTGTTCTCTTTGTGCCCCTCCCACCCCCTATCCCTCTCCCATTCCCCCCTCCCCCCCATAACCACCACACTCTTATCAATGTCTCTTAGTCTCACTATTATGTCCCACCTACGTATGGAATAATACAGTTCCTGTTTTTTTCTGATTTACTTATTTCGCTTCGTATCATGTTATCAAGATCCCACCATTTTGCTGTAAATGTTCCGATGTCATCATTTCTTATGGCTGAGTAGTATTCCATAGTGTATATGTGCCACATCTTCTTTATCCAGTCATCTATTGATGGGCTTTTTGGTTGTTTCCATGTCCTAGCCACTGTGAACAATGCTGCAATAAACATGGGGCTGCATGTGTTTTTACGTATCAATGTTTCTGAGTTTTGGGGATATATACCCAGTAGAGGGATTGCTGGGTCATAAGGTAGTTCTATTTTCAGTTTTTTGAGGAACCACCATACTTTCTTCCATAATGGTTGTACTACTTTACATTCCCACCAACAGTGGATGAGGGTTCCTTTTTCTCCACAGCCTCTCCAACATTTGCTATTACCTGACTTGCTAATAACAGCTAATCGAACAGGTGTGAGGTGGTATCTCATTGCCGTTTTGATTTGCATTTCTCTAATAGCTAAAGAAGATGAGCATCTTTTCATATATCTGTTGGCCATTTGTATTTCTTCCTGGGAGAAGTGTCTATTCATATCCTCTTCCCATTTTTTTATTGGATTGTTTGTTTGTTTGTTGTTGAGTTTTATGAGTTCTTTGTATATTTTGGATATTAGGCCCTTATCTGAGCTGTTGTTTGAAAATATCATTTCCCATTTAGTTGGCTTTCTGTTTATTTTGTTATCAGTTTCCTTTGCTGAGCAAAAACTTCTTAGTCTGATGTAGTCCCATTCATTAATTTTTGCCTTCACTTCTCTTGCCATTGGAGTCAAATTCACAAAATGCTCTTTAAAACCCAGGTCCATGAGTTGAGTACCTATGTCTTCTTCTATGTACTTAATTGTTTCAGGTCTTATGTTTAGATCTTTGATCCATTTTGAGTTAATTTTTGTACAGGGAGAGAGACTGTAGTCCAGTTTCATTCTTTTGCATGTGGCTTTCCAGTTTTCCCAGCACCATTTATTGAAGAGGCTTTCTTTTCTCCATTGTGTGTTGTTGGCCCCTTTATCAAAAATGATTTGACTATATATATGTGGTTTTATTTCTGGACTTTCTATTCTGTTCCATTGGTCTGAGTGTCTATTTTTCTGCCAATACCATGCTGTTTTGATTGTCGTGGCCCTATAATAGAGTTTGAAGTCAGGTATTGTTATGCTCCCAGCTTCATTCTTTTTCTTTAGGATTGCTTTGGCTATTCGGGGTTTTTTATAGTTCCATATAAATCTGATGATTTTTTGCTCTATTTCTTTAAAAAACGTCATTGGAAGTTTGATGGGAATTGCATTAAATTTGTATATTGCTTTGGGTAATATAGCCATCTTGATTATATTTATTCTTCCTAGCCAAGAACAAGGTATATTCTTCCATCTCATTATATCTTTTTCGATTTCCCTTAACAATGGTTTATAGTTTTCATTATATAAGTCCTTTACATTCTTTGTTATGTTTATTCCTAAGTATTTTATTTTTTTTGTTGCAATCGTGAAGGGGATTATTCTTTTGAGTTCCTTCTCAGTTGTTTCATTGTTGGCATATAGAAAGGCTATTGACTTCTGTATGTTAATTTTGTATCCTGCGACCTTACTGTATTGGCTTATTGTTTCTAGTAGTCTTTTTGTGGATTCTTTGGGGTTTTCGATGTATAGGATCATATCATCTGCAAAAAGTGATACCTTTACTTCTTCTTTTCCGATATGGATGCCTTTTATTTCTTTGTCTTGTCTGATTGCTGTGGCGAGAACCTCTAGTACCACATTAAATAAGAGTGGAGAGAGTGGACAACCCTGTCTTGTTCCTGATTTAAGGGGGAAAGCCTTCAGTTTAGTGCCATTTAATATGATGTTAGCTGATGGTTTATCATATATGGCCTTTATCATGTTGAGATATTTTCCTTCTATACCCATTTTGTTGAGAGTCTTAAACATAAAATTGTGTTGTATTTTATCGAAAGCCTTTTCTGCATCTATTGATAAGATCATGTGGTTTTTGTTCTTTGTTTTGTTGATATGGTGTATTACATTAACCGTTTTATGTATGTTGAACCATCCTTGAGATTCTGGGATGAATCCCACTTGATCATGATGTATTATTTTTTTAATATGTTATTGTATTCGATTTGCTAGTATTTTGTTTAGTATTTTAGCATCTGTATTCATTAGAGATATTGGTCTGTAGTTTTCTTTTTTTGTGCCATCCTTGCCTGGTTTTGGGATGAGGGTTATGTTGGCCTCATAAAATGTGTTTGGAAGTATTGCTTCTTCTTCAATTTTTTGGAAGACTTTGAGTAGAATAGGAACCAAGTCTTCTTTGAATGTTTGATAAAATTCGCTGGTATAGCCGTCAGGGCCTGGACTTTTATTTTTGGGGAGGTTTTTAATGGTTTTTTCTATTTCTTCTCTACTGATAGGTCTGTTTAGGCTTTCTGCTTCTTCTTGACTCAGTCTAGGAAGGTTGTATTGTTCTAGGAATTTATCCATTTCTTCTAGGTTGTTGAATTTAGTGGCATAAAGTTTTTCATAGTATTCTACAATAATTCCTTGTATATCTACGGTGTCCGTGGTGATTTCTCCTCTTTCATTTTGGATTTTGTTTATATGAGTTCTTTCTCTTTTTTCCTTGGTAAGTCTTGCCAAGGGTTTGTCAATTTTGTTGATCTTTTCAAAGAACCAGCTCCTTGTTCTATTAATTTTTTCTATAGTTTTTCTGTTCTCTAATTCATTTATTTCTGCTCTGATTTTTATTATCTCCTTTCTTCGGCTGGTTTTGGGTTGTCTTTGTTCTTCTTTTTCTAGTTCCTTAAGGTGGGAAGTTAAGTGGTTCACTTGGGCTCTCTCTTGTTTGTTCATATATGCCTGAAGCGATATGAACTTCCCTCTTATCACTGCTTTTGCTGCATCCCATAGATTCTGATATGTCATATTGTCATTTTCATTAGTCTGTATATATCTTTTGATCTCTGCACTTATTTCTTCTTTGACCCATTCATTTTTTAAAAGTATGTTGTTTAGTTTCCACATTTTTGTGGGATTTTTTTCCTCTTTTTTGCAGTTGAATTCTAGTTTCAAGGCTTTATGATCAGAAAATATGCTTGGTACAACTTCAATTTTTCAGAATTTGCTGATATTGTTTTTGTGGCACAACATATGGTCAATTCTTGAGAATGATCCATGTACACTGGAGAAAAATGTATACTCAGTCACTTTGGGATGAAATGTCCTGTAGATGTCTATCATATCCAGGTGCTCTAGCATTTTGTTTAAGGCCACTATGTCTTTGTTGATTCTCTGTTTGGATGACCAATCTAGAGCCGTCAGCGGTGTATTGAGGTCTCCAAGTATGATTGTATTTTTGTCAGTTTTTGTTTTAAGATCAATAAGTAGCTGTCTTATATATTTTGGTGCTCCTTGGTTTGGTGCATATATATTAAGAATTGTTATGTCTTCTTGATTCAGTGTCCCCTTAGCCATTATGAAATGGCCATTTTTGTCTCTAAGTACTTTTCCTGTCTTGTAGTCAGCATTATCCGATATGAGTATTGCTACACCTGCTTTTTTTTGGATGTTATTTGCTTGGAGTATTGTTTTCCAGCCTTTCACTTTGAATTTGTTTTTATCCTTGTTACTTAGATGAGTTTCCTGTAGGCAGCATACAGTTGGATTTTCTTTTTTAATCCATTCTGCTACTCTGTGCCTTTTTATTGGTGAGTTTAATCCGTTTACATTTAGTGTAATTATTGATACTTGTGAGTTCCCTATTGCCATTTTATATCTTGCTTTCTGTTAGTTTCGTGTCTTGTTTGATCCTTCTCTTTCGTTTTTCTATCTTTTGTTTTTATTTGGTTGTATTCCATACATCTTTCCTCTGTTGCTATCTTTTTTATCTCATGTGCTTCTGTGGTGGTTTTTTCAATGGTGGTTACCTTTGAGTAATGAAAAGGGTCCCTACCCTGTTCATTGTAGCAAACTATTTTGTGAGTACTTTTGCACTCCATCGTCCTTTGCTACTGTTAATCTCCGTCTTCTCCCCCTCTTTCTTTTTGTTGTTGTCACAGTTTAAATTTGGTTTTATTGTGTTCTTCTTGGAGCTTTTACTTGTGGCTCTGTTTTTTTTTGTTCTTTGTATCTGATTGGAGAACCCCCTTTAGTAATTCCTGGAGTGGGGGTTTTCTGATGATAAATTCCCTCATCTTTTCTGTATCTGTGAATGTTTTTATTTCTCCTTCGTATTTGAAGGATAGCTTTGATGGGTATAGTATTCGTGGCTGAAAGTTCCTCTCTTTCAGGACTTTAAATATTGGGGTCCACTCTCTTCTAGCTTGTAGAGTTTCTGCTGAGAAATCTGATGATAATCTAATGGGCCTTCCTTTATATGTTGTATTCTTCTTTTCCCTGGCTGCCTTGAGAATTTTTTCTTTGCTGTTGGTTTGTGTCAATTTCATTATGATATGCCTTGGAGTGGGTTTGTTGGGGTTAAGAAAACTTGGAGTTCTGTTTGCTTCTTGAACTTGAGGCTTTAGTTCTTTCCACAGGCTTGGGAAGTTCTCATCAATTATTTGTTTAAGTATGTTCTCCATTCCATTTTCTCTCTCTTCTCCCTCTGATATACCTATTATTCTTATGTTATTCTTTTTGATGGAATCAGATAATTCTTGTAGGGCTATCTCATTTTTTTTAATTTTTGAGTCTCTTTCTTCTTCTCTCTGTTGTGCCTCAAGTTGCTTGTCTTCTATTTCACTAATCCTCTCTTCTATCTGACCTGTTCTATTAGCTAAGCTTGTTACTTCGTTTTTCAGCTCGTGAATTGAGTTTTTCATCTCTGTTTGATTTGTTTTTATAGTTTCAATTTCCTTGGACATATATTCTTTGTGTTCATGGAGTTGTTTTCTGAGCTCCCTATATTGCCTTTCTGTGTTTTCTTGTATATCTCGGAGGATTTTTAGGATTTCTATCTTGAATTCTCTGTCATTTAGCTCCAAGGTTTCCAATATATTAAATTTTTTCTCCATAGATTTTTCCTCATCTAGCTGTGTTACCTCTCTTTCTTTTGTATCCATGATATTCGATTTTCTCTTCCTTAATGGCATCTGAGGGTGGTTTCGTTGATAGTATTAATGAGATTTAATAAAGAATAAAAAGTTAAAAAAAATAAAAAAATAACAAATCGAAAAGAGTTGTTTTTTTTAAAAAAAATTAATAATGAAATAAAGAAAAATAAAATAAAATAAAAATTTTTTAAAAAAGGAAATTATTCCCCCCCTCTTTTTTTCCTCTCCTCTCCTCTCCCCTCTTTCTTGAGAAAATCTTGTGGTGGACTGTGAGTTATAACAAACAATGCCTGTGATGGAGGGCCTGAATTGGGGAAAAGTAATAAAGGGGCAAAAAAGAGAGAAAGAAAAAAAAAAAAAAAAGGAAAAAAAAAAAAGAAAAAAGAAAAAAAAAAGAGCGTATGGACCCACAAAAAGCAAATAAGGAAAAAATTTGGGTCAAGAATAAAATGATTTGCTTTTAGGTGTTGGTTTTCTAAGAGTTATGATGAGAGGAATAAGAGGAAAATGGAAAAATGGGGGGACAAATTAAAAACTTACTATTGTATTTAGTGGAACAAGAACTAGATAATATGGAGAGCCAGGGATGGGAGCACTGCTAGTGAGTTAAAAAGGTGAAGTAAAAACCCCCCAAAATGCCACAAACATAGGTTTGAGTCCCAGATAAGATAATTTGTTTGTTATTGAGGTTTGAATGAGAGGAGATGTAAAGGAGAAAGGAAGAAACTAATATAGAGGGAGAAAAGAAAGAGAGAGAGAGAAAAAAAGAGGGAACCACTAAAAGAAGAAAAAAGAAAGGAGAGAGAGAGAGAGAGTTAAGGGTTTTGGAGTGCAACCCTCATAGAGAGAAAGGAAGAGAAGAGAAATGATAATGGGAGATGTAACACTTATGGGTAGTGTAGTTCAGGGAGAGGAGAGAGTAAGACCGGTAGAGAGTTAATCGGCCAAATTGGAGGAGGAAAAAAAAGTCTCAAGAATGAAGATAAGAGAAACAAACGAACAAATATAATAAAATGGGATAGGTTATAAAGTCTGCAGATTATTCTTGATTTTGAGAGGTTATCTTCTTGCTTTTTCTTTTCTCTCCCTCTTCCTGGTCGGTGACTCTGTACCCCGGGTTCTGCCCCTTTGGCACGCTCAGGTAGAGGTTTGCAGTTGATAAGTCTCTATGGCAATGTCATGTATTGTGCTTTATTCTCGTTGGGAGTCGAGGCTCATTAGCATTTATAGGCTCCGACAGTGAGAGAGTCCGTGTTCCTGGAGCCTTTCTCCTAGTCTTTCCTTCCTCAATTAGTAGCCTGATAGTCCAGGTATGGGGTTGCTGCTGCCTCTGCCTGGATAGTAAGAGGCTCAAATTGCTGGCAACTCCGCACTCTATTTCCACTCAGCACAGGGCTCTGGGTAAGGCTCAGTCAGTCAGAGCTGCTAGCATAATCAGGCGGGCTTTCCGCCCACTCGAAGACCTCTGGCTCTGCCACTCTATCCGGTAACACAAGCGGGCGCCCACTTCCGGGGCGCTTGGAGGAAACTCTCACTCACTGTCTGCAACCAGGATATCCGGCCAGCAGTCTCACGCTCTGAGTGAAACCCCCAACCGCAGGGAAAAGTTGCAGCGTTGGAATTGAGTCTCGCTCCGTCCCCGTGTGCGGCTTTTGCAAGGCGCTGGGGCGGCCCGAGATTCCGCTTTGGCCCACACAAAGGCCCCTGACTCTGCCCCTCTGTGCGATAACACGGGCGCGCACTGCCGAGGCACTCGGAGGAATCGCTCACTCCTTATCTGCGCGCGCAAACCAGGATATGAGGCCGGCCGCGGTTCCCTCTGAGTGAAACAGCCTCCAGCACGGAAAATCTCCACCGTTGGGATTAGTTCTCACTCCTTCCCGTGCGTGGCTTTCCCAGGGCGCTGGGGCTGCCCAGAGACTCTGCCCTCAGTCCACAGAAAGGCCTCTGACCCTGCCTCTCCGTGGGGCAACACGGGCACCCACTTCCGCGGCTTAGGAAGAAATCTCTCTTCCACTAACTGCGCACCGACCAGGAGACCGGGTAAAATGGCCGCTCCGCTTGTCTTTCTTTGTTTGTGTTTGGCGCGAGTGTTAGCTTGTATTGCCCGGGTTGCCACAGGATCAGATTTTCCTCGGCTTGGATCTCTGAGCCACAGCCTGGTTCGGCCGTTTTTGCTGCGGCGGCCTGGATCTATTCACCCCCTTTGCCCGCCTCAGTTTCTAAATTCACAGTTACCAGAAAAAGCCGCCCTGTTTAGGTTAGTGAGGAAGGCGGAGCATTTCTTACTCCCTATTTCCTTCGGGGTTTGGTTATATATTTAGCCAATTTTTCACTCAATCATACCTTTGGGTGTATTGCGAAGCATCTGGAAGCTCCAAGTATAGGTTTTTCTGTTTCTGGTTGAAGATCTTGTTGAGTTTTGGGGGAGATTTATCGGTATCGCTTCCTACTCCGCCATTACTCTGACGTCATCCTCATTCCTCTTTCTTCTGTTATTTTATATCAGCTATTAACAAGTCTAGTGAACTCTTCATTTTAATTATTGTGCTTTTCAACTCTAGAATTTCTCTTTTAAATAATTTCTATCTCTTATTGATATTATTTTCTACTTATTTTTAATCCTTTAGACAAGGTTTCCTTTAATTTTTTAAACATATTTGTAATAGCTATATAAAGTTTTCATCTTATAAATCCAACACTATGCTTTTAAGGGATAGTTTCTATTGACTGTTTTTTTCCCCCTGTATATGGCCTTACTTTCTTTTTATATGGCTTATAATTATTTTGTTGTTGTTGAATACTGTATATTTTAGCAAATATAATGTAGAAAATATATAAATCAGATCCTTCCACCCAGGTTTATTGTCACTGCTATTTTATTGTTCTTATTGCTGCTGCTGTTTGTTTAGTGACTTACCAGGACTAATTCTGTGAAGTCTGTATTCCCTGTATTGTGAGGCACCTGGGGTCTCTGCTGAATGACCCAATTATTTTTCAGAGATTTCTTTCAACCAGTAAATCTCCCAGACTTTTCAGAAGTCTCTATGTGTGTGTTGGAACAAGCACTGAACATTCAGGCAGTTTACAACTGCCCCTGAGTCTATACATTCTACTTAAACAAAGCCTCAAGGTGAACCAGAGGCAAAAGATTTGGGCCCTATTAGGACTCCTTATCAGCCATGGCCTTCTAGATCCCTAGGAATATAGTGGGTTTTACAAAGGTCCCTGTGCTCATCTCAATCCTGTTTTTTTATTCTAAGATTTTGACCAGGTTCCTGTTGGTGCCAAGTGGTATCATAGACTCCGCAGCTGAAAGTTAAGCAATTTTGCTGATTGTTTTTTAACAAGTGCCATGTGGATAAGCCTTTTCCCACAGAGTAAATTCTTAATCAGGTCAAATAATGAGAGTAGCTTGCAAATGGAGTTTTTCAGGGAGATGCTAGCCAGGTCAAATAGTGACAGTCCTTTGGGAGTGAGGGTTTTGGAGGACTTCCAAACCCTGTGTGGCCCTTCCTCTTGCTGCCAGGTTTTCAAGGTGACTGCAAGCTGGGGAGAAGAGAATAGGAGCGGTTTCCCGTGCCACAAACCTTGCTATTCTCACCAAACTTACACAGTCTTTCCTGAATAAATACACGGCACATTGCTGCAAGCCTTTGGTTGATTTCCAGATTTCTGAAGAAGCTGATGTTGACAATTTTTGCCACTGTTTTTATTGCTTTTATATTGGGGAAGATATATGCAGGTCCTCAGTCCACTATTTCGAAAGCTCTGCAACAGTTAATATATATGCTTAATTTGGGGTATAAACATTTAAGTATTTTTTTCTTATATTTCTCGGTTCACCAACTGTGATGCCATAATTTTGCATTTAAACTGCTTCCAAATAAAGTCTTTTGAAAGATAAAAAATAAAGTTTGTAACTTGTTAAGCTTTTATAGGAAAAAATTAGATTTATATTTGGAAAATATTAACTTTTCATTGATTATTGACTCATAATTATATATAATTTTTAATTAATATTAAGAAATTTAAATTTACCAATTATTAATAAAAACTGGTTGAATGCTTAACCAAGGCTATTTTATCACATGATAAATAAAAGACAGTGAATTCACTTATGATTGTATCACAATAGTCCATAAATTAAGTAAGATTTTCTGGATACAGTGACATATTATCCTTCAGTAATTCAAATGTATTTTCCCTCACCTTTGTTGCCTATATATATAACAAGTTCCTAAAATGTCAGTTGAGATTTTCAGATGTTTATATAAACCTCATGGAAGTGAGCACTTCTTTCTCTTCCCTTCAATATATTCTTTGATTTCTACTTTTCAAAAGGTTTACTACTGCTTAGCTCTAAGGTGGTGAAGATAAAAGATGAGATCCTTGACAAAGAAAGAAAATAAGTGATAAAGATATTGGTGAATTATAAAAATTGATTTAGTTATCAATTTAAAAGATGGAGATGTATCTGGGAAACTGCCATTTTGACATGCATCAGGCTTTTCGTCCCTAGTTTTGGTACCTTATACAAGTAGCAGATAATTCCTTAACATAAGAATCCAATCCTGGTTAAGGACAAAGTAATGTTGATCTGAGTATACTAGACTGCCTCTGTCAAAGACATTATGGTATGATTGTGAAAGAATGTCATTTTGTGTTCCATGATGTTCAGCTCAAAAGATTAAGTTTTCTCTGGAGCATATTAAATGAACTTTAAATAATTTTATATAGATCTCATTAATAATTTTATTTAAATTTTTCTTCATTCCATAGATATTTTACTTCACTTATAAAGTAAAATTTAACTTGATTTTAACCTTAAAGTAGTCACAACTCTTAGAAAACAAATGCCAATGTCTCAAATATGGCCCTATATAGTCAATAAGATTGATATGGGAAAAGATCAACTATTTAGATCCTGAGTTAAACACTCAAGGCACAAGCTTATCTATAGCCAGAAGAACCATAAAAAGGTCATGGAAGCTATATGCTGGGAGGCCCAGAGAATTACCAGATTATTAAGCCTCATGTTCCAATCTCATTTCTACTCAGGTTTTATGTTATTGCTTTTATAACCATTATCTACCTCTTCCCAGCCCTTTCAGAATGATGACTCTTTTGGTTGATGTTCCAGCTACTTTGTTTGCTTACGGCTCTAAGACATCCTTGTAGAATACCTAATGGGCTCCACTGTTAGTTGTTCTGGTCTAGGATTGATATCATTTCCCATTTCAACCTTCTCCTTATACTGTTACCAAAGCAACTTTCTCGCAGTGCTGTTTAATTTGCCATATATCTGCTCAGAAAGCTTCAATAACTCCTCATTTCTTGCTGTACCGCCTAGACCTTCCATGATTTTCAACAATATCAGATTCATAGATGGACCCTAGAAATCCAATCTAATTGCTTCTGCTTCATAATTGACATCACCCAAAACAGATAAACTGATCTTCCAATATCCTCCATTGACTCATCATGATGCTCTTTTTATTTATGGTTCAAAATAGTCCTCTCCTCATTACTCTGCCAAGTACTGTTTTGATGTCATTGTTGGTATGGATATAGGTTTAGAATTTTATCTATCAATAATGAAAAAAAAACTGTAATCAAAAATTTATTGTCCAAACCAGGAAACTTTTGAAAGTAAAGAAAGTGCTTTATGACACACGTGGACAAAAGTCATAAACCAGAATACTTCAGGCAAACTGGGCTTGTCACAAGAAAACAGGTGTTACAGTCACCTGATAAGACAATTTATATATAGGAATTTAAGAATAATATTGAACTTCTACATATTAGAAATTAATGACCAAATTATTTACTCAACCTTGGACATAATATTTAATTACCAAAGAAAGGAAAAAGCAGCTACAATCTTAACAACCTAGAGAAATGAAATGCAGACCTGATTTTAAAATAGGTATTTCTCCGCCAGAGCTCATGCTAGTAAGCCACAGCCTTTTAGGTAGATAAAATAAATTTACTATAGCAGCAATTTCTATATGGACTTAGACTCTATTTATTTATTTTTTTGTAAGCTGGTGTAAAAACCTATAGAGAAGTGGAGACTTTGATCCTCATCTCATAAAATCTAGTTGCCCAGAGATAGTCTTCAAAGTTAATGATTAAAGGTGAATCGGCCAAATGTTAATATAAATGTACAGATTCTTAGGAGTTAATTCAATTAAGCAAAATGAATCCAATTTATTCTGTCTAAGTTTATAAAACACTATTGAAAATTTCTCCATAATTAGTCTTGAGACATCAGGCGTTGTTACTCCAGGAAATTTTTTTCAAAGCAGTTTGCTTAAATGACATGTAAGATGCCTATCGGGTTCTCTCCTCCCAAGCCATCCAGCCCAGAGAACTGAGAAAAGAGAAGGAAAGGCTTCGAATGAGGCGCCCCCCAGAATGTTTCCGTGAAAGGGCTCCCTAAGGGAACGCAGTGCTCCCCCATGGCTGCAGCCCAAGGAGAGAGACTCCCGCTCTTTCAAGCAGAACAGCCAGAAGAAACCCAGCTCTTCGAGAGAAGCTTCTGCCCCAGCTGTACCGCCAATAAGCCTTCAAATAAAAACAACACCACCGATAACTATTCAACTTTTATTAAGCACTTCCTATAGATCAGGCAAATGCTGAGCCTTCAGGGCTTCTGTTCCTGATACCTAATTATCATCTGAGTTTATGCCTTATTACTTCCGTAGCTGGAGTCTCCCTTGATCAACAACAGTTTTAATAAGTGGATGGAAATGAGTGACCGTGGACACCACAGAACACCCGTTTGCACGGCTGTTTATACAGTGTACATGATTATATGTCCTGAGGCTTGTTAGTTCCTACCCAGTTGAGATGCGTTTTATAGAAATTATGACCCGATGTAAAACTAGTTTGAGACGTTTTATGAATAGCCGGGAGTTCCTTTCACTGTATCTTTATTTCTGTGATGAGCTCATCTCTTACTGGCTTTCACGTTTCAGCAGAAAAAAACCAATCTTCCCTGTTAAGGGAGAAATGACCAGGTGGGAAACACTTTTAATTCTGCATGAAAGAATGGATTATTTTTAATGTTCAGCTTTTAAAAATCAATGCTTTGTACCCCTCTGGCACATTGCACAAGTTTTTGCGCTTTCCCAGGGAAGAGGCACTCGCTGGAGCCGTTTCAGGCAGACTCGTTTGTCCTGAATGCAGCACGGCAGGGCCACCATCCATCCTTTCTGCCAACACGCTGGCTTCTTTACCAAGGAGCTTGCTGGGTCCCAGGCCCACAGGACATGCCTCAAAGAGCAGAGGCCCCTCCCCTCTCCAGACAGCCACACTCCTCTTTGTTCCATGATAGGTTTACTGCAGTGACACTCCACTCGATTAAATTCATCCAGCCACTGTCTTCTGAACTCAGTGTGTTGCCTTGCAGTTTATAAATCTCAACTTTTGTCCTATCTCAAACTCAGGAATGGAAGACATTAAAGAAACAGAAAAGGGAACTGAAACGGCAAACACTACAGGCGTCCACCTCCAAGTCCTTTGCTAAATTCACACTAATCCACAAAAGCAGCAAAGCCAAAGCGATCGCTATCAGAGGTTACTCTACACCGCTGCCTTGGGAACCATGAGGTTCAGAGGAACTAATGTGCATATCTGTGCTTGAGCTCTGAAGAAGTTAGGAGTGTGGCCAAGTTCTTTAGAGCAGTGGTCCCCAACCTTTTTTGGGCCACGGACTGGTTTAATGTCAGAAAATATTTTCACGAACCGGCCTTTAGGGTGGGACAGATAAATGTATCATGTGACCGAGACAAGCGTGAAGAGTGAGTCTTAGATGGATGTAACAGAGGGAATCTGGTCATTTTTTAAAAATAAAACATCATTCAGACTTAAGTATAAATAAAACAAAAATAATGTAAGTTATTTATTCTTTCTCTGCAGACCGGTACCAAATGACCCACGGACTGGTACCGGTCTGTGGCCCTGGGGTTGGGGACCACTGCTTTAGAGCCCTGAGCCTGTGCACTGTTAGCTGCATGCAGGAGGCTCAGGCTTGGGACAGTCTAGGACAGGGGTTGGAAACCTATGGCTCATGAGCCAGATGTGGCTCTTTTGATGGCTGCATCTGGCTCGCAGACAAATCTTTAATAAAATAAAAAAATAACGTTAAAAATATAAAACATTCTCATGTATTACAATCCATTCATTTCCTACTGCTCATGTTCATGGTTGCAGGTGGCTAGAGCCAATCACAGCTGTCCTCCGGGACAACACCAAATTTGTATTGGATAATGCGTAATGTACACAGGTGGTTGTGTGGCTCTCATAGAATTATATTTTAAAATATGTGGCGTTCATGGCTCTCTTAGCCAAAAAGGTTCCCGACCCCTGGTCTAGGATGTGGCAGCCCGGGGAGCAGGAGAAGAGCCCCGCCGAGGGGGGCAGCCCCTGTCATGGCAGTGTGGAAGGAGTTCAGAACACTTGCTTCCCTCATGCACCCCAGGGAGCTATAGACAGGATTCCTGGAGACTCACTCACTGGAAGTCAGGGCACTCGGTAGCACTGTTGACCCACTGCTAGGACAGATCCTCCAGAGCAGGGGTCCCCAAACTTTTTACACAGGGGGCCAGTTCACTGTCACTCAGACCATTGGAGGGCCAGACTATAAAAAAAACTATGAACAAATTCCTATGCACACTGCACATATCTTATTTTAAAGTAAAAAAACAAAACAGGAACAAACACAATATTTAAAATAAAAAACAAGTAAATTTAAATCAACAAACTGACCAGTATTTCAATGGGGACTATGCTCCTCTCACTGACCACCAATGAAAGAGGTGCCCCTTCTGAAAGTGCGGTGGGGGCCAGATAAATGGCCTCAGGGGGCCGCATGCGGCCTGTGGGCCGTAGTTTGGGGACCCCTGCTCCAGAGGGGTGTGGATGGTGACCCAGGCACCAGCCTCAGCTCAGTGAGTTGCCAGGGACCAGGACCAGAAAATGCATAATTCCACACATTCCCATGTACAGCTCCAGCATCTCCGGCTCTATTCAGGAGGAATAATCTGCAAAGACCTTGCACTATTAGGTCACACAATAGAACCCATACAAGCAACACTCGTTCTCATAAATACTAAGGCATTCAGATCAAGATCCATCAGTAACCTTCCCAGGCGTTGAGGGAGCCTAATCTATTACTGCTCTCCTGACTCCATCCTCACTTCCCCCACAGCTGGGTGCTGCTCTCCTGAGAGCCCTGTCCCTGAAGAAGCTTAGTAGTAAAAGCCACAAGTTGCTTTGAAGAATAAGCAGATTTTCTTGATTAGCCTCTTCCACCCTCATTCACCTACCCAGCCTCTGCAACCTTCGACCCTCCATTCATTAATAAGCACCATTCAATGCCAAGCACTGTAAGAGGAACAGCTGACACAACAAGGAACAAGATGGACAAGACAGCGCTCTTGGAGTGTGTAGTCTAAAGGCAGAAGTCTGGAACAAATACACCAACAAACAAAACAAATGCACATAGTGATGAGAGCTGTAAATGAATGGAACTCTGAAATAGAGTCACATATGGAGGTAGAGGATATCAACTGTTCTGAGGTCCTTGTTAATCCTCCATTTATTTTCTTGGTTTTCTGGAACAAGCAGTCTTGCTTTCAAACTCTCCAAAGATACTTCCTGGGTTTTCCCAGGCTTTTAGTGGGCCCTTTCCTGAATCTTCCCAAGTTCCACACCTTCATCCAACCTGGTGCTTTCTCCACATTTTCCAGGCTAGACTCCACCCCTTTATGTCGCCATTTTGGATCCTGTGGCGCCTGCCCCAAAGTTGTGCTCTGTCATCTGGTCTCTATTGGGCTTGAGTGTGCTTATCTCTCACTCTCTACCGTCTTGGCCTCATCTGCACATACACCCAGCAAAGGAATTTTCCCTGCTGTTTTTATCCCTTCCTCAGTAATCCTGGCTAATGACTGGTAACCAATTCTTCCTGTTCACTTCCAGAATTAGGTTCTGAGGGCAGAGGATGCAGCAGTCTCCTGGGGAACCTGTGAATGCTGTGGCTTCCTAGTGAACAAGGCTTAAAGCAGCTCCCTCGTTTGTGAGGCTTAATGTCTAATTCTACTCCCTAGTTGTTAATCAAATAAGTTTGTAAGTATGATATATATGTTTGCTCACTTATAGTTTGCATTAGGTGTGGGGGACAGGCTGTAAGCAGGCAGAGCCATTATAGCCTAAGGTTTAGTTTTAAGACTAAGCCTTTCCCACCCTTTCAATACTAAGATCTTTTCAAAACTAAGCTTTTCCCTTGACTATTGCATGATGTGGGGTGGTACACTCTCATGAGGAATCCCATTTATGCCTCAGATCAGTGACTTTATTTCAGAGACTTTCTTGTTTGTATATTGGATTAAAGGTTTTGATTTCTACACTATAAAATGGAGCAGAGGAGCCCATGCTGGAGGAGAGCAGAGAAAGGCCACATGGAGGAGAGGAGAAGCAGCCAAGATGGCAGAGTGCTGAAGGAGAAGCCCGTTTGTGCAGAGAGAAGGAGATGCGGAACAGAGGTGAATAAGGTTGGTGAGTTAGAAACCTTTGATTCTAAGAAACTCGGATGAGCCAGTGGTTTTGGGAGCCCTGAATGGAAAGGGAAGTGTTTTTTCACTGTGTGTATTTTTTGCCCACTGAGTGCAAAGTAGGATTAAAGGTAATGGCCCACCAGTTCTTGGCTCCATTGTTTCATTACCATCTGTACGAATCAAATGCAAACCTGCATGGGCCAGGCAGCTGTGATGGTGGCCGTGGCTACTGGCTTTACACTAGTTTATTATTAGGTTTCATGTCTGATTCCTTTGCTCTCCCCCTTTATTAATGACTAGCTAGCTACGCTAACATCAGTATTACCATCTCCATCATCACTACAGGCATTATGATAGCCAACCTTTATCCTCCTGTAAAACTCACTTCTTTCCCACATTCACGCCCCAGTGGGAAAGGAGAGCCACATTGCCAACACTGTGTTACCTCTTTGAAAGATATGGAGACACATAGAATTACTTGCTAACTTTTACATCTGATAAAAAAAAAAAACTATTTTGCAATGTGCTTACACCCTCAACCCCGCTCCTGGTCTCCTCCCTAGCTGTGGGAACAGTTATATGCTGGAAGAAAAATTCCCTGGGAACAGATGTGCATCTTCTTTACTTCAGTTCTGTGTGCAAATACGTTACCTAGCTCTGCAAACCCAACAGAAGTATCAACTCTGCTCTTCTGTGCCTGCTCAGGGGCGTGCTTATCACCTCAGTCCTTTCCTAACACCTCTATGACGGAAAGAGCAACCAACCTAATGCAAGTAGCTGTTTTTATTGGTAAATAAAATTGAGGCATGCTAGTGGTCTTTATAAGTACCAAATTTTCCCTGAAAAAGCATTGGGAAGGACCAAAAGAAAGGGACTCAATTTCCTGTATGTTGGGAAAAAAAACTACCTTCCCTCTCCAGCAGGGGAAGGGTATATTTCTATCCAGAGCATTTATGGTTTTAATAAGACTTTTTTTCCTACCAAAGTTTGTTTCACAAGATTGGCATGGAAATCTCAACTGATCCCAACCGTTCTGCATTTTTAAAGCACCAAAGCTCTGACCTTGTCTCTCCATTGCCCCAGGACAAAGCTTGTGGCTTCTAGCTCAAATAGTTCCTGCAAAGCATATTTTGCATAAGTTAAATAGTTAATGGCTGCTCAAGGATTGTATAATGTTCTGCATTTGTTTTTCTTCTCTTTTTCTTTTTTTTAATCTCTTCTAGGTGATTCATCAGGCATACTTCTTGAACCAGCTGTGAAAGATTAAGAAATGTTATTTGCATTCATGGGAAGAGTTCTCAGGCAAGGAACAATCTGCCTGTTGAATACATTCATGTAAATAGAACAAATGTTTTAAAGCTGAGCAAAATGAGAGCAAGGGGCACCTGGGAGGGGGGAAAAAAATTACCTTCAGCATGAACCAGGCGGAACTTTGATCATAACTTCAAATCAGACGAGATCTCACGTGGGTCACGAGGCTCCCAATCCAGCTTTCTGCGGCTTTGATTAGAGTTCAGGCTGGGACTAGCAACACTTCCCTTTCTCTTTGAATTTCACCTAACTATGGAAGATCCTGCCTTCAAACATGCATCTCAATAGAGAACACAGAGTGTTAGAGACATGCAAAGGGATAGGAAAAAACTGAACCTGATGTTAAAAATCCTGGGTCCTTGTTGGGCAGATAAAATATATTATGCTCACTTTGTTAAAGATGGCACTGCCCACATGGAAGCCATTGCCCAGGTGATATAAATGTGTGTTGGGGGCAGGCTGTAGGCAGGCAGGATCCTTGTAGCCTGGGGCTTGGTTTTAGGACTAAACCTTTCCCACCCTTTTTGATGTGGGGTGGTGCAATCCCATCATGTCTCAGATAAGTGACTTTGTATTAGAAACTTCCCTATTTTGTATATTGGATTAAAGGTTTTGATTTCTGCACTATAAAGTGGGGCAGACCCAGAGCTTGCTCTCTCAGTTCCTGAGATTAGCATTAGAGCAGAGAGAGCAGAGGAGAGCAGAGAAAGGCCACGTGGAGGAGGCCAGGAGAAGCAGCCAAGATGGCAGAGTGTTGAAGGAGAAGTCAGTTAGTGCAGAGTTTGTGTAGAGAGAAGGAGATGAGGAACAGAGGTGAATAAGGCTGGTGAGCTAGAAACCTTTGATTCTAGGAAACTCGGATAAGTCAGTAGCTTTGTGGGCGCTGAATGAGTGGATTTTGGAGCCCAGTGTGTGTTTTTACTTGCCCACTGGGTGCAAGCTAGGATTATGATGATGGCCCACCAGTTCATGGCTCCATTGTTTCATTACCATCTGTCCGAATCCAATGGGAACCTGCATGTGAATGGCTATGATGGCGGCTCCTGGCCTTACAGTCCTGCTTTTAACTGGGCCAATGACAATTATTATTACTATTAATATGATGAGTAAGATTAAAATTCAAGGCACAATTTTAACAAGAATTATACAAGCTTATACCATTAGGAGTTTTATATTGTCCCAGTAGAGCCCAAGCTCTATGTCTATCAGGCATTCCCAATTCGATTTCCCCCTGCAGTGGGACACTCTTGCTTAACAACAGGGCTGGCAGCCTCTTCAAGACTACTCTTGAGGCGGCTATGAGGATTCTATTCATTGGTACCAAGACCAATCGCCACTGGAGGAAAGACATGACTGAACACACAAGTTAGTTGCAAAAATCACACAGGCAGTTTATTACTCAAATCCTGTGGTATGCCTGGGTACAGCTTAATGGGGCCCCATCAGCGTGCTACTCTCAGCTGTCCTGGTCAGAGTTGCGTGGAGAGGAACAGCACTCAATGTTGGAATCTGAATAACTGACTGCAGGTTGACCCCCATGTCTTAAGTACCCTTTCTGGTCTATGCCTTCTAACAGGTGTTAATCTATGGGATTATCACATCAAGTCTCTTTTAGGGAGTTCCTCCCAGAGAGCTCTTTTTATCTATATATAATTTCACACACACACTAGCTGGGTCCTGCACAGAGGGTATGATCATGCCTATCATATCTGTACACACTAGATTAGCTCTTACCCAGACAACATAGCCTTATTCACTTGCCTTAGTGGCTTTTAATATTATATCCTAATTTATTTCTTATTATAGTTTTTAATATTTTTCTCTATTTATTTACTATAACATTATATTACTGTAACACATTATATTACTGTTAAAGTAATTTTTCAAACTTAACTTTACTTTTCTTTTGCCAATAGCCCTCTGTATCTTTTTAACAAATGAGCCATCTGAGACTCTCAGAGGGTAAGTGATTTGTCCACAGTCACTTTGCTGTGGGATTTTGATCAACCAATTAAAATTTCTAGACCTTAGTTATTTGTTGTTGGTGGTGACTTTTAATCTAAAAATGCAGATTTGGGACAGGTAAGCTCTAAGTTTCTTTCTCTCACGCTATCATTATTTGATTTGACAAGTATGTACCCTCAGCCTTACAGGTGTATTGTCTCTCTGCAATTCAAGTTCTAGCAAATCAGTTCTGCGTCCAGTTCACCTGGGTCTCTATAACTTAGGCAAGAGAAAAAGAAACAAAAGCAGAGCCATTGGGATGTAAAGGAAATTCCTTCAAAACCCAATTTCCGAAAATATAGCACTTGGCACAGAGTAAGCGTTCAGTGCTGGCTCTTTCTACCAGATGCAGAGTGACTTCAGCCAACCAGTTCTTAATTTTCCACCTAGTTCCTAATTTCTTCATTTTCTGAAGGTGTAGGCCAGATCTCTAGAGTAGCTATTCATCTTAATAATTAATACCAAGGAAAACCAAAATGCCAAGTTGTGAAGTGCCAAAATAATCAACATCAGGCTCAGAGCAGGAAAAATTTCACTTCCTCTGACTCTTTTCTAGTTCCTTCCTCCTTGCTTTGCTTTCCTAGGGAATTTATTAACTACCTATGGATATCTTTGTCCTAAAAGCCTGCTGTTAAGAAAATTATAGAAGATAATATATACAGTTTGGCAAATTTTAATGATCAAGAAGAATTGTTGAATGGTCTGGAAGCTAGGATAGATGTGAGGTAACAAATGCAAGGGAGAAGGGGAACAGCCAGTTCTCATCTAAATTTTTCGGGGATTATAGTCACATCTCATTTTATTAGGATTTGCTTTATTGTACTCTGCAATTCTTTAGTAAGCTTAAATATGCATTTCGAAACATTTTCTGCATCTGCAACAGGATGATCTGAAGTGGGTGCGCAATGTTCATTACTCTGATTGAGATCATGGAAGTTAGAAAGAAAAAAGTGAGGTAGCATTGAATGGATAAGAATGAGCATGAGTATTTGGAATACACTTTTGTAAAAGAGAAAATAAGGCTGAAGTACAGTAATCCTCTTCCTTAAAACAGCATCCCAGTGACCATGTGCAGGAGGACCTGATGTCATGGTAGAGAGTGAAAGCAATGCAAACTTATCTAACAGAGAAAATGATTGAAAAATAATGACTCAACCCAACCAACATCATTTATCTCAAGAGCCTGAGTTACTCTATGATTCTGATATGAAGATAGTACCAGACAAGTGGAAAGGAGGGGAGTCATCATCTCATAGTTATAAAATCACTATGGCAATGAACATTTGAATGTCTGCCCAGAGGAAAAAAAATTGGATTTTGTACATAATATCTATATCAAAGCACAATTAATTTGTCATGTTTTAGAGACTAAAGGAGAAAAATCTAAAAATTTTATGGTGATTGTTGGATAATAAATGGAAGTTAATCATACTGTACTCATTAAATTAAGATACATAAGATGTTTTTGTAGTCACCGTGTTATTTTATTTATTTCTATAAACAGAAATTGCTTCACTCAAGACCTTAGATTTTCAATGCTATTTTCTGCTCATAATATAAGTTTCTCCACTGGGAATTCTCTTAATATCTGATTATTTCAGAATGACCTTTAAGAAAGGGGACATAATACAGTAGCAAGAAATTATCTTGAGCCACTAGCTACATCTTAGCATGTCTAAGTCCACTTGAGAGGGTCTACTGCATCTTTAACTCATTATTTGTATTAAAATAATGGACCTGATTCTTATTCTCTTTGACTACTAATCAGTAAAACTTAATTTTTTTTCTTAGGTTGAACTAGTTTTTAATGGCCAAAATCCACTGGAAATGTATCTGTTGGCCTTGGAAGACATAAACATTTTAAAAAGATGCTTTCTTCATTTTTTTAAGGTAGAATTTTATAAGTAGTAGTGATAAAAATGATCAACTTGTACCTATGGGCTGATGAAAACCTGGTTGGTTATCTTTCCTCTTCAAATCTTCCCTTTCCATGCCCCTTCATCCTGGCCCCTTCATATTCTGACTTTTTTTTAGTTGGTAGGATTATATCTAGTTAGAACTGACCTCTAAGGCAAATGTGGACAAATTAAAGGGTAAGAGATCTGGAAGACATTTGATACATCCCTCATGGGTCGTGAACTAATGAAAAGCAAAGAAACATAAGAGACCAACTCATTGGAAAAGAATGCAAAGAGTGTTTGACATTGCCCGGGATGGCACAGCTGAGATGAATAGGCCTGCTGTTTGGGAACAGGCAACATGGGATTGCACCCCAGCTGTAATAATAGGAACACACTGACCTGGGCCTACATCCTGACTGAATTGCAGGTCTTGAATCTAATGATTATGTTAAGTGGAGGTGTTGAGCCTGTGAAAGGAAGGCATGTCTGGGGAAAGAGACATATTAATATATTAAAGCCAACTATAACCTAAAATCCACAAATAAATATCATCCCACCCATTTTTTTTTTGCTGCCAAACCTGTCATCCAGTGATCTAGAGATGAGACAGGGCAGCAAAAGCTTTTAGAAGAAGTAATCCTGTGTGGTACGGAATTCTCTGTTGCTGAAAGGCCATGTTCTCCTGTAGTATTATTCCCATCCCTTTAGGTGGTACTGCAAGAACTTCAACTTCTAGCTGAAAAAACAAAACAAAACACTGGCCCAGCAAGCTAACAGCATACACTTTTCTCTTCTCTTTCTATTTGAAACAAGAAAAATGATTAAGCTGTATTTCTTAAATCTTTTTTCTTTTTATTTCAATTGATTTTAGAGAGAGAGGTTGATTTGCTGTTCCACTTATTTATGCATTTGTTGGTTGATTCATGTATGTCCCCTAACTGTGGATCGAACCAGCAACTTTGGCATATCAGGAAAATGCTCTAACCAACTGAGCTACCTGACCAGGGTCTCCTTAAATCTTGAGCTACATAACACACTGAGAACCATGTCCCACTAAAAAAAGAACTTGTATTTTCCTAGGAAGGCGGTCCTAGGTCTTGTGAACATGCTTGGTGAACTCTCTTACTCTGTCAGTGTCCCCAGAAGATGTCTAACACTCACCAAGAACAGCCGATGTCTCTAAGAAGTGACAAGAAAAAAATCGAAGAACAGGAAAACAGTGGGAAAAGGAGACTTACACGTGCACCTTTTGCACATGCGCCTTCTGCACTATGTGGATATCTTTCCACATCTACGTATGACCCTGTACTATACCCAAGACTAATTCTTATACCTTCCATTAATATCACACTTTGTAGTTCTACAAATCCTTTATCTCAATTCTCCCAATTAAGACTCAATGAGTTGCATAAGTTTGCATTATTAACTCCATCTTACTGATTGGGGAAATTACAATGAAAGATCTATGGAGAGTCTCTATGAGTGAATATTAGAGGCCAGGAGAAAATGCAAGCTTCCAAACACTAGTCCAATTCTGATCACATTACAACACATTATTTTAGAGGTAGGGGGGAAATGAGAAAAATAAATAAATAATTTTCTTCAGAGAAGGTTAGTAAGAATGATTAGTTATGGAGAATATTATCAATAAAGCAACAAAGGCAATACCAATGAGGCTACTTCAAAACCTAATTCAAATATTTAAATTATTAGACAATACAAAACTTCTTCTGTTACATTTAGTTCACCAAGCATACATAACAACATAAATTTTAATTATCTGGGAACAGATTTCTCTTCTATAATTCATAAAGCCAAATCATATTTCTGAAGTGAAACCTAATCTATAAACTTTCTAGTAAAATATCCTTATAATTAGTTGGTTTTTTTTTAATATTTTCAAAATATGACTTGTAAGCATCATTTATTAACAGATTCTAATATTCTCTTCAGTCATTGTCATAGCTAAGACAGCACTACTTACCCGAGAACTGCAAATATAAAAGATAACTAATGGCGTATAGGCCCTGGTTTCCAAGGGAAAGAGGGACAATCACATTCCTAAGCATGAGTGAGGTCCACATAAGCATTCCAAAGACACTGACCACATGAGGGAATTGGCCCTTATCAGGCCAAGTGGTAATCTGATTTTCCTCAATTTCTTTCCCTAGTCCTTCAGTGTAATTTATGTCTCTTATTAATACTGATGGTCTGAGCCCTGAGAGTGAGGCCCAGGTCCTAGGTATGTCCTTGTGTTGGTGCCCTTGTAACAGAGTTGAGATAAGAGTCAAGTGCTAAACAGCCTTACAACCTCACACCTTGTTTCAGGTTGGCCTTAGGGAGAGTGTGGAAACAGGACATATCTCTTCACCCAACTGGGCAAAACAGGACACAAAGCTAGAACAGGAGTTGTCTCTGCTCTACCATACATACCTGCACTTGGTTTTATACAGTTGCCTTCTACCCCTTAGCAAGCTTCTCCTCTACAGTCAGCCAGGAGTTTTCATCCTATTAGCAGAACTTAACACCGGGAGAGTCACTACACTTGGGAAATCTGAGGGTAGGACTTTCTATCTTGTTCAGTGTCCCATTCTCAGCGATCCACATGGGACCTTACTCATAAAAAAAAAATGCAATGAGGGCTTCTTCAACAAATGATCTTTGTTGAAACTAATGTTTGAGGTGAGGATAATTTAGAGAAAACAGAAAATATACCCTTGATGTATTTTTAGGTAGTTGAGATTATAGAATGGTAAAATAATGAAATTTTATCATTGAATAAGTATCATAAATGCTTCTCACATAATACCTCACTTTGTCTTTATTACAGAGAAATCAAGTAATCAAAACTGATCTCCCTGAAAATGTCTTCCCAGATAGAGGAACAGATTATTTGAGCTCGTTGTACTGCCTTGTCGCACATATCGCCTGGCTACCTACTCAGCTGCTTTCTAAACCCAGTCCAGTTGGAAGACTGCAGATAAAATTGCTCTGGAATTCACAGCATATTATCTTCAAACACTGTGACTTAAAGAAATAATATCTAGGCTGCCTTTATTCCTTGTGCCAATATTAATTAATATTCCTGAAAAGTTTTAAAGGGGTAACCCTTAAGAGATATCAAACGATTCTTCAACAATCGCTGATTATGAATATAACAAGATAATAAAACATTAAATATTTGTTGCGGGCTTATCTTCCCACCAGAAATGAACTTAAGTGCTATCACTGACATTCTGTAATATACAAGGGAAGACATCTCCTGTACGTCACCTGTTGAATCCACATGAATCACTGCCTAGAAACTAATCACTCCCTTGACAACCTTTAAATCATCCGAAAACTGCTTCAAACTCAAGTGTGCACAATTGGTACTCATTTTGCACTAGTCATCGGGGGAATGACCTTACAAGGAACTAATGGGCCTCACTTCCTGATGATCTCTCTCAGGGCATGAAACATGAGATAAATCATAGCCAAGGATTTCTCCAAAGGTTCCTGATGAGAGAACCATAACCTTTCTAAGTGTGAAATGATAGAATGAACAGGGAAGGCAATATGTAGATTTTTTTTAAAACAAGGCTGGCGAAAACATCAATGATGGACCCACAGAAGTAAGATGGAGCACCTCACAGTGCCTTCGGTCAGGAGGCGAAAGGAAAAGTGTGCATTTGTCTCCAACACGAGAACTTGTTAAGCAAGAAGTGACATTAAAGACAAGCTCTCTGTAAGAGAATGTTCTGTGGGCCCATTTTTCATTACCACCTCAAAGGGCCTCAGTGCTCCTGGACAGGCGGGTGGCCAGGTGTGTGTGGCGCGCTGTCTGTCATCTCGGGCTGGGGGGCCTCTCGAGTCCATGTGGAAGGTGTGCTGCCCATCCCTGTAGACAACTCTCCGTGGTGGGAATTCGCCGAGTCGCATGCCGACTATGACTTTTATAATAGTTCTTTTTATGCACACATCACAAATTTCATTACGTGCTGGCCCTTAAAGAGTTTTGTGCTTTGAAAGGAACAATCCAAATTCTTCAATCGTTCCCTGACTCCGAAATCGCTATCTTATTGTCCAGAGGGCAGTCTGAGAATGTGAACAGAGTTTATTTCTCCATAGAAAATAAACACTCGCCAAGGAACATCTGCTCTAGTTTTTTTTATTCTTACACAGTTAATATAATTGTGGGTTGCTTCCCCCCCCCCCCACAGGACCTGGTCACAGCCTTCTGCTGTGCAGTGATCACACTGTCAGAGAACGAGATCAGACATTCCAAAGAGACAGCAGACAGAAACTGGGATGGGGAGAGGGGCTGTGCTCTGCCGAAGGGTCGAGTCTGATGAGTAAGCTGAGGAATGTCCAGTAAAAATGCCTGTCTGGCTGCTACAGCGAAATGAGAAAGCCACCCGGTGAAACAGATGGCTTCCTTCTGATGAACCCAGATGCCCTCAATAGACACTGACCTGGGATCCTCAACTCTGACTCTCGGAACAGTGCGCCGATTCAACTACTCTGAATGGACAGGAAGCTTTGGTGGATCCGTTGAGGTTAGTTTTTCCTGCCCGAGCCCTCACTCTAGACCCTGTCCTGACTCTCCCAGGCCAACCTTACCCCCCCAAGTCCTGGACAGTTTGCCCTCGGACTCTCCTTGTGCCTCCCTCTTCCGCGGCTCTGCTCTGTGTCCCAGCAGGGGACTCCTGCCCGCTGTGTTTTCCGGGCTCGGCTGGCTTCAGAACCTCCTGGTGCTCAGGGAGTGACTGAGAGCAGAAGGAAGGGCGGACAGGGTGTTTCTCCTCCGGGAGCGTCCGAGGGCAGTGACAGCGTCGCCACCCCAGTTCAGACAACAGGAGAAAGTAGCTTGAACTCTATCTAGATCTCCTCCTGGGTTGCCAAGAAATCTGCTCCTTTGACAAGTGAACGCTCAATGTATTTGCATTTATTTTTCAGTCCTTCTTAAAGATTGAACAACAACTGCCTGACCTGTGGTGGTGCAGTGGATAAAGCGTCGACCTGGAAATGCTGAGGTCGCCGGTTCAAAACCCTGGGCTTGCCTGGTCAAGGCACATATGGGCTTGATGCTTCCTGCTCCTCCCCCCTTTCTCTCTCTCTCTCTCTCTCTCTCTCTCTCTCTCTCTCTCTCTCCCCTCTAAAATGAATAAATAAATAAAAATAAAAATTTAAAGATTGAACAACAAGGATTTAATAACAGAAAAACCAATAGAGACATGTGTATGAAATGCAGGTCCCTGAGAGCTCTATGATCAGGGAAGAGATGATTATGATGCCACCTCCTGCAACATTCCTCCTCTCTGAGGGCACTCACACTGTCACTGTCCCCCAAACTCCCCAGGAGCCATGGCCATTGCCATCCAGGGCATTTCCAGAAGGAACAGATCTCTGAAAACCAGGTCTAGGAGAACGTTTTTAACAGGCCCCAGGCAATTCTTCTGAACGGGAAAATTTGAGAATGACTTCACATCTCACTAGAGTCAAAAGCAGCAACCAATAAACAAGGATGGAGTTTTCCTGCCCTTCCATGTGCTGCATGCTCCTAGACAACAACAGACTGTCTGGGAAAAGGAAAACTGAAAGGTCCGTGGATCTCGGTACAAGCATGAGACGAGAACAGATCCTCTTTTCCCTCCCTTTACTGGGGAAAAGACGGGGAGCAAAAACATATATATGTGATGTGACGCTGGCCAAAAAGAGGGACAAGACACGCGGAGTCGTGATGTCTTTTAAAATTGCATCCATATTCAGAGTTATTACCTAAAAATCACTGAAGAAAGAATTTTTTTTCTTTTCTGGGACTTTTTTTTTTTTAAGAACTGTCAGAGGAAGCTTTCAGTTATTTCTGTTTTCAGCTTCCACAATTCTAAATCAAAGGAAATAGTGTTCTACTTGTGGGAGACTTTTATTTTTATGATGTTCTCCTTCCAACTGTTACAATAAATATAGCTCCCTACAATCATCATGCTTCAAACTCAATGGAACCGCGGCCCAGGTTATGCTCCAGACGAAACTGGCTTCTGGGAGAAATGTAGCTGTTCTGAACACAATCCGCTTGAATCTAAGGTGGCGTTGACAGGCAGAAGATGGCACAGAAACTCTTTTAGAGGATCCACTGCTAAAGCGGTCCACACTGCAAAGCAAAAACCCAATTTTCATTGCAACTAGAGCCTTTTGAGTTACCGAAAAAACACTTCTGATCTGACACAGGATATCAGATAACTTGAACTGGGTTTAAATACTGAATCTGCCACAAAACAGCTATGGAGCCACCAATATTCTTGGGGTTCATTTCTCTCATATTTAAGATGAAATCTGAAAATTGAAGAAAACTTCCATCTTGAAAGTATACGATGCCATGCCACAGAAAGGCGGTATATAAACCAGATGCCTGCCCCAACTCACGTTCCATTTTGTACTTTATCAGTCGTAAATGAGAATGTACACTTCAAACGGTGTGTCTGACTACAAAAGAACTTCAGGGTAATTTTTATACTGAGGTAGTTAGAGAATAACTAGCCCAATGCCATGAAGTTTGGTATTAGAGGGGAAGACAGAGGGAGATGGAATCCATATTAGGGAGGTGCTCTGGACTGAGATAATAAACCACCACCAAACCTAGGAACTACTGTCCTCCTGTGACTACCTGACTGATAAGGAAATTCTAGGGCTCTTAAGAAGCATCATCTGCTTCAGGGCTAGCTTTGAGGACTCAGATCTAAACAGTTCAGCTTAGGGTGTTCACAGGAGAGACACTTCGAGTGGTGATCCTGGAGCTGCCAGCATATCAGAGAGTCCACTGAGATGTTGGGTTCTTACCTGGAGCTAAGAACAGACGTTCTGTGGGGACAGCCTCCACACCAAACCGTGGCCTGGTGCAGCCCCTGCAGGTTAATTCCAAAATTCCTATACAACCCTATACTCAATCCAACAGTTTTTCACACCAATGGAAGATAGAATTTTGTATTTAAATCCGTTAACATTCTTTTCTGGCAATTCAGAAATACCTATTTGGTAATATATGTCGGTGTAAAGTTAACAACATTTAAGCTGATATCTCTTCCCCAGACTTCTTTCTCAGGATGGGGAGCAGAAGGATGGGAAGGGGTGGAGGGAGGGAGTATACAACTCCGTTTTGAGATACTATAATGGTCTAATGCTGTTATGTTCAGGAACCTTTGTTGTTTTCAACGTTATTTTATTTGTACTTGAGCTCAATCAGTTTTGAAACAGGTTAGTAAATATATATATATATATGTATATATATATATATGCTTGATCTTATTAGTTAGATAAATTCTTATAAGAATGATTGCATTTCAAAAACCATAAGAACAAGATTATGGATGAGATCATATCATTAGTTCTCTCGAACTCTGACTTAGTTTTGCATCAAATATTTTATTAAGGGAATCAAAAAATTGAGAAGATTTTGCTCTGCATGTAAACTAAATGCCACCCAGTAGTTGAGAAATTGAAAACCACAAAGCTTTGGAAGAAAAATGAATGCTTTGAAGCATAAATTTTTCCATTAAATTATGCCAATAAACTTAGGACCTTGAAAGTTACTATACTCAAATATTAAAAAGGAGGAAGAAAATGTTCCTTGTCTACTTTCAAACTAAGACAGGAAACTGAATGAATAGAGTTGCAAGATTTTTTAATCCTACTAGGATAAATTGATCAACTTATTACTCTTCTGTTAACTTAATATCCAATATTAAGCAGTATGAATTAAATATAAATTTATTCATGTAGGCAATAAAATTTCTAATTTTTCAATGTAAAAAATCCTAGGCATATCGTACATTGTATCTTTTCCTAGGCTTTAGCTGTTTTTCTACTGGTTGAGTAAAAATTCCAAAGATGAATTAAGGCTATTCTATTAAATCAGAATAAGAACTCCCACAACTTAAAAACCACAGAAAGTTGCTGAGCTCAAGCCTTTCTATCTTAAACTAGTTTAAATTAATGATAGTAGAAAAGGATGCATTATTTAAGTTTGGATTAAAGTGCGGAATGCCATGTTATCGCAGTCATATTAGTATACTAGTAGTCCCCTACTAATTCAGGTGACATGTGCGGTGAAATAAAGTGAATTTAATACATAACTATTGTTCCCCTCATTTTTTTCCTCTCTGTCCAAAAGTCTTCTTTTTCACTTTGTCTTCCCCTCTTTGAATAAAAAATGAGATTTGTATAGGGTTCAATGGACAGTGTATAGATTGAAAATCATTAATAATCAGGCTGTGGAATTGATAATAATTCACAGGATTTAGGAGTTTCAAAATAACTTTTGCAAGTAATTAACTAAATAATCATGTAAACATTTAACTTTACTCTAAATTACAGCAGTGGAAAGATTAAGATTTCTTAATATTCCTTGATTCTTTATTTATAACATCCTATTGTCCATTTTTATTTCTAGAGGGGATAAAATAGGAGAGAATAAATAGAAAGCCAAATGGAATAAAGATAGAACCTTAAAATTAAATTTGAGACATAATCCCAGAAATATCTTCGAAAGAAGCCTATCTGGGTTAGGTCGTACACAGATTAATCTGGGCAGGCCCTCCTCAGATTTTATCTATAATAAAAATATTGATTCCACCGAGGCCTCTGTCTTTTCTGGCTTTTAGAACTCTAGAGATCAATAATCAGGGAAACTCACAAAATCACACCATGTGAACAGCTTTGCTCAGGAACCATGTATCCAATGAACTCTCACAGATGTGGCAAAGGGGATGAATATATTCTAAATTGTTAATTTCCACCCAAATATCACACCCTTCCCACCTCCTCTCACCACCCTTCTTACTCCTCTGCAATTATGTAAATACAAGCCCTCCCCTCCTACCCTGTTCACACCTCTCTCTGAGCACACACTTGCTGTCTTATTCATCCTCTATTCAACACCCTATTCCTCCTCGTCATGCTCTCTACTTAAACCTGCACCTGTTCTCTTTTCCATACTCCAGTCTTCACCCTCCCATGCCTGTTATCCTCAATAAATACTTACGCTGAAGTTATCCAGACAGCTGAATCTTCCACAAACAAACACATACATTCACGTTTTTTAGTAAGGATACACCAGGGGTGCACATTCACTGGAGAATAATTTAAGAAGAGGAACTCATGACATTGGCCAGTAGAAATATTCCAATTTGAGGAAACACATCAGAAAAGGCATCATGCATGAGAGAGGATTTCCAAAACTGCCGATGAAGGTTCAGTTTTCTTAGCTATGCATGGATTAAATGTTCCCTTTCATAACATCAGTATCTGCAGTATCTGAAATACCAATGATCTCACTTTGCAATCCTTCATTATCATCATATCCAGAAGAACTTCAAAGAACGCCCTGCTCTGAACTGTATTATCTTCCCAGAAAAGCGTGGCGGAGAGCCAGCTTCTGGGCTGTGGGTCAGACAGAATTACCTTGGGGCTAATACTTGTGTTGGGTTTCATTAGTTGCTTCATCACACTTGATCACATTGGAAACTGGAAAATGTACCCATGCTGGTAGCTTCCAAAAGATACCACTAACTTACAAGCACATTTGGCCAGTCTGCTTTCTCAAATGACAATGAAAGTAAAATAAATAAGGTACTATGCTTTCCTGTTGCCAGAAGCAATGTGAGGCATTATTAATAGCAGAAAAACCTTTTCTTTTCTTTTTTTTTTTTTGAAAACCTTTTCAAAAAGGAACAGTAACAACAACAGCAACAAAACCTCTAAAATACCTAAAGTAGTCTTAAAGCAATAACAACAAAAACAAAGCTAACAAAATATTTTTGTCTCAATACTTACTAAACTCTTTCCCAGTAATTATACCTGGAAGCATTCTAACCACACAGCGAAATAATTTGGGAAGACAGCGTATCTTCCAAACCCTTTGTAAATACTGCAATGAAAGGGAAGGCAACGTGAACACCTTTTTGCTTCGAAACTTCTAAATCAGTTCATTTTTAATTAGCAACAATCACCATATGCACACACACATATTTATCTTCTACAGTGATGCTTCTGAAATAGTGTTTTTTTATTCCAATTTGGTTCATTGAATGAGGGAATGGATTCTCCTACTTGATAGGTGCTCAGAAGGGGAATTTTTGTTTTCTGCTAGTTATGATATTCCTTCAAATGGAACATTCTTGATTAAAGAGCCTAAATAATACAATTCACGCTGAAGGCAGAAAAATTTGGCTTCGGAACATAATGAGAATGGGCTCACTCAGCAGCTTTTCCCATTCTCATTATCATCTTTGTCGCAAGAACAGATTCATATTGTGGCATTTTCCACTCCTATTATCTTCTTAGTCATAAGCACAAGGTATTAGAATTTTAATGCCAAATAAATTCTGACCACAAATGTTCCACGGCTGTTATTTTATGCTCTGGACAGGCAAAGTACTCAGGAGTCTGTTCTCACATCCCACTGGTCCCGGAGCTGGAACCCGAGGAAGGTTGGAATACTAGCCCCTCAGGTCAGCAGACTGGATTTTCTAAAATCAAAGAGTATATGTATCATTTTTGCATCATGGAGTATAATGGCTGTTTAAATTCTGACCATGTATTCTGTAACAAATGAGAACAAGGAATGTTGTACTCCAGGACACACTCATAACCAAAACACATTTTAACTTCTGGAATAACATCACTCACGACCTCTGAGCTGGAAAGGGACGACACCACCTCACTCCTCAGAGCTGCACGTACCTCACTGCACTCTGATAGTGATATAAGGCAACAGAAAAAGATCACGCTTTTTTGTTCTTTATTTATTTATTTATTTATTTATTTATTTATTGGAAACCAGACACGTAGCGTACAACTATTTTCTTTCTGGATATAAGATTTCTTTTTATCTTAAAGTTCAAAAATTTGAATCCCAATGCTGCCTTTGCTAATTATTAGCTCATTTCCTCATCCATCAAGTGGTGATCATAGTACCTGCTTTGCATACTTAACAGAATTTTGGCAAGAATTCAATAAAACTATGTGTCTGCAAATACTTGGACAAGTACAAAGCATTGCTGCAAACGTGCTGCAATCAGCACTAAATCATTTTTAAAAGAGACGCACAGTGATGGCTAAGTGAAGCCCCATTTGTGGACAACATTTCAAAATGCATTCCTGAGCCTCCGATTTCAAGGCAAAACGGTGGCACCACCCAGTAATATACAAAAATCACAAATTGGGGGGGGGGAGGGTGCAGGTATGCAATAGGCTCTACCTCTGCCTTTGGGTATTTTCAACTTGTTCTTAATCCTTCAGAGCATGGACCAGGAGCCCTTCTAATATTCTCTGCAAGTTTCCCTTCAATTCACCTCTTCTTCTCTGACATGGTTGACAAATGTGCAAGCTAAGGAAGATAATGCAAATCCTGCAGTGTTGTCACTTGCCGTCCTAGCCTGCCCTGGCACTGAGAAAATGAAAAAGCCTCTGACATATTGAAACTAACTGGGGCGAGAACAATATTTTTAATCCTCTCTGGAAATATCAAATTAAATCAGTGGTGAGCTCTGCCTGATACAGCACTGTGTCACCGACAGTTTGGATGAGAAGCCTAGAGAAGTCGGCAGCCCTTGACTCAGTAACCCATGCCTTTCTGCAGAAATGCGGGGAGCAGTGATAAACTGTTCCTGCATAAAGATTAGCCTCACATCAGTGAGACGGCATCCGAGGGCAGGGAAAGGGAACGCTGACACACAGTTTGCCTGGCATTTAGCTTCAGCTAAAAGTCATCACATTTCACAGCTGAACTTCAAACATGACTCATACAGAGGTTTGACATTCCTTCTGGCATCCGCAAGGCAACACATTTGTACATTTCAGTCTATACAGCTAAATGCTTTAGCAATTATATAGTAAAAGCAGGTTCAATTAATCAAAAATATTATATTATGTTTGTATCCATTAAAATTTCTTTAAGTGACAGTTAAAACTCAAAAGCTGATGTCTACCTCAAGAAGCAAGAAAAATCTTATATAAACAATCTAACTGTACACTTAAAGGCTCAAGAAGAAAAACAAACAAAGCCCAAAGTGAGTAGAAGAAAGGAATTAATAAAGATCAGAGTAGAAATAAGTAAAATGGAATCTGAAAAAAGACAATATAGAAGATCAATAAAACCAAGAGCCGGTTCTTTGAAAAGATAGACAAAATTAATAAACCTTTAACCAGACTCATTAAAAAAGAAAACAGAAAGAAAGAACTCTTAAAAAAATCACAAATGAAAGAGAAGTAACAAATGACTCCACAGAAATGCAAGGGACTTTCAGAAAATATTTTGAACAACTGTATATCACCAAACTGAACAATCCAGACAAAATAAACAGTGAATCTGAATAGATAGGTTAAACCAATAAAATTGAATCAGTAATCAGAAGAACTCCCAACAAACAAAAAATCCTGGACAGGATGGCTTTACAGGCAAATTTTGCCAAACATTTGAAGAAGAAACTAACACCTACACTTCTCAAACTATTCCAAAATATTTAAGAGCAGAGAAGATTCCCAAATTTTTTTTACAAGGGCAATATTATCTTAATTCAAAAACTAAATAAAGACTCTACAAAGAAAGAAAATTATATGCCAATATCCCTAATTAACACAGATGCTAAAATCTTCAGGTAAATATTAGTAAATCAGATCCAGCATTACATTTAAAAGGTCATACAACACGATTAGTAAGATTTATTCCTGGGATGGAAAGTTGCTACAATTTCACAAATCAACAAATGTAATATACCACATAAACAAAGTGAAGGATAAAAATCACATGAATATATCAATAGATAGCAAAACATTTGATAGAATCAGTACCCATTTGTGATAAAAAAAAAATCCTCAGCAAAGTGGGAATAAAAGAAACATACCTCAACTTACTAAATGCCATATGTAACTACAGCCAACATCCTACTAAGTGGGAAAAAGTTAAAAATATTTTCCTTAAAATTGGGAATAAGACAGAGATGTCCATTTTCACCACTCTTATTCAATGTAGTACTGGAAGTCTTAGCCACAGCAATCAGACAAGAAGAAGAAATAAAAGGCATCCAGATTGAAAAGAAAGAGGTAAAATTGTCATTATTTACAGAAGACATGATATTATATAAAGTGAACTCTAAAGACTCTGCCAAAAAACTCCTAGAACTGATAAATGAATTCAATAAAGTAGCAGAATACAAAATAAATATCCAGAAATCAGTTGCATTTCTAAACACCAATAATGAACTATCAGAAAGGGAAACCAAGAAAACAATACTATTTACAATTGCATCAAAAACAAATACTTAGGAATAAATTTAACCAAAATTTTAAAAGACCTGTACTTGGAAATGATAAGACACAGAAGAAAAAAACTGAAGAAGATACAAATAAGTGGAAGCATATACTGTGTACATGGATAGGAAGAATTAACAGTATTAAAATGTCCAGACTACCTAAAGTAATCTATAGATTTAATGCAATTCCTTTTAAGATACCAATAGGGTATTTCACTGAACTAGAATAAATATTCCAAAAATTTATATGGAACCACAGAAGACTGAATAATCACAGCAATCTTGAGAAAGAAGAAGAAAGTTGGAGAAATTCTGCCACCTAATATCAAACTATACTACTAGGCCATAGTATTTAAAACAGCAGGTACTGGCATAAAGAGACATAGATCAATGAAACAGAATAGAAAGTCCAGAAATAGACTCACAACTTTATGGTCATTAATATTTGATAAAGGAGGCAAGACATACAATGGCATAAAAGATAGTCTATTTAATAAACTTTGTTGGAAAAATTGGACAGATATGTGCAAAAAAATGAAACTAGATCACCTTTTAACACCATACACAAGTACAAACTTAAAATGTTTTAGACTTAAATGTTAGGCTTGAAACCATAAAAATCATAAGAAGAAAACACAGTAAAATCTCGAATATTTCTTTCTTCCTTTCTTTTTTTTTTTATTTTTTTTTTTTTATGCAGAGACAGAGAGAGCCAGAGAGAGGGACAGATAGGGACAGACAGACAGGAAGGGAGAGGATGAGAAACATCAATTCTTCATTGTGGTTCCTTGGTTGTTCATTGATTGCTTTCTCATATGTGCCTTGACTAGGGGGCTGCAGCAGACTGAGTGACCCCTTGCTCAAGCCAGTGCCCTTGGGCTCAAGCTGGTGAGCCTTGCTCAAACCCGATGAGCCCGCGCTCAAGCTGGCAACCTTGGGGTCTCGAACCTGGGTCCTCCGCGTCCCAGTCCAACGCTCTATTTACTGTGCCACTGTCTGGTCAGGCATTGAATATTTCTTGTAGCAGTATTTTTTTCTAATATATCAATCTCCTCAGGTAAGGCAAGCAAAAGAAAAAAATAAACAAATGGGACTACATCAAACTAAAAAGTATTTGCACAACAAAAAAAACCATCAACAAAATGAAAAGACAAGCCACTGATTTGGAGCACATATTTACTGCCAATGATGTATCTAATAAGAGGTTAATATCTAAAGTTTATAAAGAATTTTTCATCTGGCCTGTGGTGGCACAGTGGGTAAAGTGTCAACCTGGAATGCTGAGGTCGCCAGTTCAAAACCCTGGGCTTGCCTGGTCAAGGCATATATGGGAGTTGATACTTTCTGCTCCTCCTCCCCTTCTCTCTTTGTCTCTTTCTTGGTCTCTCCTCTCTAAAATGAATAAATAAATAAATAAAAACTTTTAAAAAAAGGAGTTTTTCCTGGAGGAAAAAGGGGTGGAGGTTGGTGGAGGGGTAGGCAAAGGCAGTGAAATGGGAATGGAAAAAGGCTTTGCATGGGGCATGGGGGCACAATGCAGAAAATTGAGGGTGTTATATTGAGTGAAACACTTAAAACCATGACAACACAATAAATTAAATGTTTTTTAATAAATACAAATTTTAAAAATAAAGAAATAAAATTTATAAAAAATTTATACAACTAAATGCCAAATTAAAAAAAATTAAATGTGCAAAAGATCTGAATTACAACTCAGTTACAACGAAGAGGACATAGAAATGGCCAATAAGCCTATGGGGGGAAAAAAGGTCAATGTCACTAATTAACAGAGAAATGCAAATTAAAACCCACAATGTCAGAATGGCTGTAACCAATAAATCAACAAACAATAAGTGTTGATAAGTATGTAGAGAAAGGGAACCCTCGTGCACTGTTGATGGGAATGCAGATTGGTGCAGCCACTATGCAGCATGCAGTATGAAGTCACCTCAAAAAATTAAAAATGGGATCTTCTTATGACCTAGCAATTCTACTTCTGGAAATACATCCCAAAGAAACCCAAAATATTAATTTGAAAGAATATATGCACCCCTATGTGCAATGCAGCGTTAGTTACAATAGCTAGAATTTAGAGACAGCCCGAGTGCCCATCAGTAAAGGAGAGGATTAGAAAGCTGTGGTACATTTACACAATGGAGTATTACTTGGCCATTGAAAAGATGGACATCTTATTTTTGCAACAGCATGGATGGACCTGGAGATTATTATGCTAAGTGAAATAAACCAGTCAAAAAAAAAGACAAATGCCATTTGATTTCACTTACATGTGGACTCTAATGAACAAAATAAAGTAACAACATAGAAACAGACTCATAGATACAGATAACAGATGAACAGGGGAGGGGGTAGAGAGGCTGTGTGAAAAAGGTGAAGGGATTAAGCCAAAATAAAAATAAAAAACCTTGGGGGCTGTGGTTTTCAAACCTTAGTGTGCATGAGACACATCTGGAAAGCATAAAGTGCAGATCGAGGCACCCACCTGCAGAGTCTCAAAAGTAGGTCTGGAATGGAACCTCAAAGCCTGCGTTTTTTAATAAGCACGCCAGGTGAAACATTTTCTGCAGTCTCGCAATCTTAATGTGATTTTTACAATCCCAACTGCATTTAAACCCTTTGAAGAAAAGCAAAAACTGGCATGGAGAGGACAGACCAAAATGCATCATCTTGACAATTTTTTTAGAGATCTGGTTATAGAGATTTTAAATAAAAATTTCACAGCACAATAATCTAGGAGCACTCTTTTTGAACCAAACAAATCAAACAATGAGAAGATAGGCCACCCCCCAAAAAAGATATGTTTCCTGAATATTATTCAGCTCCCCCAAAGCGAATATCTTTCACGGGGACTATTTCAAGGAGCCTAGTTTTATATGTTCAAGTTTGTAGTCTTAGCCTCAATATTTAATTTAAGCTTAAGGCTTTTACGGTTTACATTCACTTTGATAGGACACAGAATGGAAACGTAGAAGTAATGCGGCCAATTCAAGCTGCTCAAATATCCATGGCATATTCAACCAGCAGTGAAATATTACTTCAACGTTTCTCCAGATATAAAGCTCAATACTTGTCATCGCAATACCCACATTTATTTTTTTGACTTTAGAAGTCTAAGCCTTCAACTACTCACTTACATAACAATAAACTTAAGCATTTCAAATTTAATTAGACCAATGGTATATAACATATAGTAATTACCCTTTTCAAATCAACCTCTTGTCTTTTGGAAGAAAAACCGGACCACGTACAAACCTGTGTGGTATTGTTTGTTTTGCTTTCATCCTTTGCACTTGAAATTGGGTTTTATTTCCTATTGTCTTCAACAAGGGCTGGCGTAACGACGTGCGGTAAATAGAGTCACACAGAGCTCAGCATTTGGTTCACAGAGCCCAGCATTTGGTTTAATGCCCTAATGTCACTGTCTGTAAATTCTTAATAATTTTTTTAACAAAGTGACTTACATTTTCATTTTTCACTGGGCCCTGCAAATTATGTGCCTAACCCCACTCCTTCAAAATATTGAGGTGGGACTTCCTTTTAACAAACATTATATACATTAGTACACTGCTGTGGTGAGCCCATAACCCACTGATGCATTTGTTCACAGTCTAGTACTCCACCGCGAGGCGCAGTTTTGCTTTTCACAGTTTCAGCTACCCATAGTCAACGGCAGTCAAAAGATATTAAATGGAAAATTCCAGAAATAATTCATAAGTTTTTTTGTTATTATTTTTTTTTTTTTTTTGTATTTTTCTGAAGCTGGAAACGAGGAGAGACAGCCAGACAGACTCCCGCATGCGCCCGACCGGGATCCACCCAGCACGCCCACCAGGGGCAATTCATAAGTTTTAAACTGCATGTTATTTTTAATTGTGTCATGAAATCTTACACAGTCCAGCTCCATGCCCCCCAGGACATGAATCACCCCTTTGTCCCGAATATCCACACTTCATACACTACCTGCCTGTTAGTCCCCTAGTGGTAGCCATCTTGGTTATCAGATCCATTACCAGATATTCTGAAGGAGAGAGAAAGAGAAAAAGACACCACATTCACATAACTTTTGTTAGGGTGTATTGTTGTAAGTGTTCTATTTTATTACTGTTGTTAATCTTTTACTGCATCTAATTTATAAATTAAACTTTATCATAGGTACTGTATGTATGTATAGGACAAAACAGTATATATAGGATTTGGCTCTATCCATGGCTTCGGGAATCTTCTGGAAGTCTTGGAATATATCCCCCATGGATAAGGGGAATGACTATTGTACATATATATATATATATATATATATATATATATATTTCTTTTTCATCACTGGATTACAGAAAAAAATAAAGATTTAGTCCCTGTCCTCACAGAATTCCAAATCCACTGGAAAAACTAATCATCTCCATGTTAGATAGCATGCATAAAATATTCCCCAAGAGAAGTCTTCATGAATATATAATTACAGTATACACATAATTCCATATTAATTTGTTGATATAATAACAGAAACATTGTACCTATTATTCCAGAAACAAGGGGATTGGGACTATGTCTGACACTCAGGTAATATCAGGTCAGGTATTTTACATCATGAAAAACAACAGAATTGCTGACAATTTAGCTGACTGTGGTAAAGTCAAGCAGACATAGCTAGCAAGACTCACAGTATCCAAAATATGCCATAGAAATATTTCTCAACAACACCTGAAGATAACTATTAGAGATACAAATAACTATAGATACTAGTTTCTTCATTAACTTGATTCAAGAAATAATGAGAGTATGTCTGACTTTAGCTACACACACGCATGTGCTAAGAAAGTCTACACAAGCTTTGGGAGAAAGGACACAATTGAAACCATTCTGGAATCTGTGAAGGTCACGTAGTGCCAGTCAACAGCAGTTGTTCTTGAAGCTTCATTTTTAAGAGTAAAAAATAAAAAATACTAAGCTACATGGTAGCTATAAATGTGCTTCAAGAAACAAATGCCTATAAATGAATCTCCCAGGAGGTTTCTGCCCTAGGAATTTAAGGTTGAAGGACAGTATACACACATATGTGAGGTTGAGTAATCTTTTGAACAAGGATGAAAATCATTTTTAAATTGTACTATATAGTTCTGTATTGATAAATACTGTATTTGATGGAAGGTACTTTAGACTTTTCTTGATGACCTCTAATTATAATTTAGATCATGGACCAAAGATTTCTATGTTTAGATGAGTTAAAGCAGATTTACCTTTCCACCTGAAACAATCAAAACACAGAGAAAATACATAAAACAATCATTTTTAGGGCACTGAATCAGCTAACAAAATATAAAAATCCCTGAGGGATGAGAAACAAATGAAGTGAGCCCTACAATTGCTCATCTTACTGATGTGAGACAGTTTCCAGGGGGTGCTGCATGGAGGTTGAACCGAGATGGAGTGGAGGGCATGGAGCTGAGAGTGTAGGGAGACCAAGGTGTGTAATGTACTAGAGGAGAGAGAATCAAAGAAAGAGAATTCCCCTATCTCAGTCAGTGTTCTCCAGAGGAGCAGAACATACATACATACATACACAGATTATAAGAAACTGGTTTACATGATTATGGAGGCTGACAAGTTCCAAAATATGCAGTCAGCAAGCTTGAGACCGAGGAAAGCCAATGCTATTATATTGAATAGTTCCATTGAGAGTCAAAGGACTGAGAACCAGAAAAGCTAATAATTTAATAGTTACAATCCAATTGCCAAAAGGTTCAAGTCCCAGGAATAGCTGACGTTCCAAATTAAAGGTGGTCAGGTGGTAAGAATTCTCTCTTGCTCAAGGGAAGGGTCAGCCTTTTTGTTCTTTTAAGGCCTTCAACTGATGAGATGGGGTCCACCCAAAATCTGGGGCAATCTGCTTTATTTAATCTACAGATTCAAATGTTTATCTCATCCAGAAAAATTCTCATAGATACATCCAGAATTATGTTTACCCAAATGTCTGAGCACCCCATGATCCAGCCAAATTGCTTCATAAAATTAACCATGACATCTCCCTAAAGTATTCATTAGAATACTGATTCATGCATCCATATAGGAAAATTACCAAAAAAATTAAAGAGGGCAATACCCTGAAAACACACTGAGGATGAGGACATTACCTTTGTCTACCAGCCAAAATGGAAAATTCATAATTCATGAATTAGTAGATAGAAAACTCAGAAGAGTCTTGCCTCACTCTTAGGAGTAAGTCTTAGACTAAATACTGCTCTGTTCTTACCTAACAAGTCTTAACATCAAAACCTGAAAAAAAATTAACTGGTTCCAAATGTAACTATGTTCCAGAACAAAACTCAAAAGTCTTCATAAAAATACAAAAATATTTAGTACCTCAAAAGATAAAATTACAATGGCAGCATTCAATCAAAACCACCAGCATGAATATCAGCAGAAAGAACATTTCACAATGAACAGAAAAATAAATCAATTGAAACTGACCCAGAAGTTATACAGATACTAGAATTATCAGAAAAGAACATTAATGAAGTTAATATTATTGTATTTTATATGTTTAACAGTTAAGAGATATAAAAAGGCCCCAAAATAAACTAGAAATGAAAATTAAAATTTTCTACATAAAATATTAGATATTGCAGAAGAAAATATTAGTAAACTTGAAAGCAGTACAATGAAAACTACCCACAATGTGCAGAGAAACAAAGACAAGGGTGAAAGCAAATTTCTTCTTGTAAACTGCAAGTGAAAAGACAGTGGAATAAAATCTTTAATGTACTGAAAAAAAATCAACCTAAAATTCTCTGTGCACTAAAAATATCTTTCAGAAATGAAGGTAAAATACAGTTTTGCACACATACAAGATCAGAAATAATTTATTGGCAGCATACCACATTATAAGAAATTTCACAGATGATTGATCAATATACATTGTTATGATAGAGTGGTCCTCAAGGCATATTGAATTAATAATTTTACTTTAGTCTTAAACTGGCCCCAGTAGGTTGTTTTTGTTTTGTTATGTATTACTTTATGTGTCTAATTTTATAATTTCACCTTTTTCAGGCTTTCACCTATCAGTTCCCACCTTCATTTATCACCAGCTTTTTCTATAACAGTTTCTCTCTTTTCTGTCCTAATTCGCTGTTTCGCATCAATGGACCTAGAGACTAGATAAAAAAAAATATATTAGAATTGAAAATAAAAGAATCTAAAATGACCTCACAGGTTTTAAACTATCCATTTTGTGTGATATTTTTAATCATTCAGAAGCTTTTTTCCCCCAGCTATATCCTGGAAAAAAATAAGGCAACAATTATTGTAAGAAAACCTACTACAAATTGAATGTCCTCTATGTGCTAGTCATTATTCTAAATCCTCCACGTATATTATTTCTAATCTTTTTCATGGCCTTCAGAACCTCCAATATCTGCATCCAAAGTAGATAAGTTTATGAGTAAAGAGTAGGAATCGCAAAGTGCTTTAGCATGCCAGCTTTGAATCCAGATATTCCCAGTTAAAATTGTAGTTCTCTGCTTCCTAGCACTACATCTGTGGACAGATGACTTAGCCTCACATTCTTTATCTAGACAACCCAAATGCCTATCATTGCATCACCTGCTCTTGACAGCTGAGTAGGTAACAGGGCATTCAAATTATATAAAACTATACATATGAGAAGTATACATACTGCTCACAAAAATTAGGGGATATTGTGTCGCTTCATAATTATTTTGAAATATTCCCTAATTTTTGTGAGTAGTATATATATATATATATATATATATATATATATATATATATATATAGGATATATAAAAATATATGTCTAGGATATATAAAAGCCTAGATGTTTACAATGTATATATCTAGTGCTCATAAAATAAACACAGCAACACAAAAACTTATCACTGTACATCTGATTCATGATACCTCATTCTTACTCTACCAAAGCACAAGGTCAAGGAAATAGATGTCAAACACAGAAATGGCAGACCCTTAGATAGATCAGGGGTAATGAGATTGATTATCCATTTCTAGTAATCTTCCAAGGACAGCAAGTGTCATACAGTTTCCTTAAGGGAACCCAATGTCTGCCAGAAAAATCAGGAAGGAAAATTGGGTCCAATAATATGATAGATGAGTTAAAGTCAGTCTGTTGCCCAAAATATGTTGCTAGAATAATCTTTAGGGACAGTGACTTCACAATGAACCATAACTCAGCTAACATGGCAAGCAGTCACACAGTTGACATGATCTAATTAGGTCTCATCCTCAAGATGGTGAAGGGGATTCTGTGTACTTTTGAAGGAACAATTATCTCAAGGTTCATGCAGTATTATACTGGCAGAAATCTGGAGGAATGCTATTTCACTCAGGCTTTCCAGATACCCATTGAGTGTACAGATGGCTTCTTTTCCAAATGAGCAATAAACTCCAAAGCTAGAATCTTTGGTCAGAATAACAGAACATTGGTACATAGATAGACCTAGCCTTTCTTTTGATTTCTGTTGGACCTCAGGTTCATCTCACTCTCATCACTGCCACTGCTGCTCATGAGTAACTCACACTTTGTGGAATTTTTATGACATCCCATTCAGTGCATCATCTCTGAAAGTTAGAAATATAAAAGAGCAGTGAATTATCTATGAATGGAGGCCAAAGAGTTAATCATTTCAAAGCATGATGGGATGATATGTAATGGAAGGAAGGTCAGGAGTCAAGTCAACACCTGTGGCCATTTTCTAGCACTCTCTACATGGGCCACTCAGTCAAGTGTTACACTGGTTTCTCGTTGTTCTTCCTGCACCTTTCTCATTCTCTTCCCATCTCTGTGTCTCTCTCTGTTCATCTCTCCTCACTTCTTTCTCTTCTTTCCTTTTCTTACCCTTCTTTTTCTCCGTGTTTTGTTCTTTTCATTTCTGTTCTTTTTCTTCATTCTTTTCACCTGTATATAGTGTAAAATTTTAAGACTAGCTGTTGTATTTGTTGAATTATGTTTAAGAATCCAGCTCTTAAAATTAGAGGGGAAAAACCATTTATACATGTCTCAAGAATTAAACAGTTTCTACATGGTTTTATGCCCTGAGTCAATGAGCCTTATATTAAAACCAACAAGTTGAAAACTATTTGTTATTCACGGCCCCCAGAGAATCAAGACTCAACTTGGTCTACGCCATCCTCATCACTACTTTCTTCATCTGTTCTACAATACCATTCCTTCTTCCATCTTTCTTCTGTAAGCTACTGTTTCTTTTTTTAAAAATCAATTCTTGGCCCTGGCCAGTTGGCTCAGTGGTAGAGCATGTGGATGTCCTGGGTTTGATTCCTGGTCAGGGCACACAGGAAAGTGCCCGTCTGCTTCTCCACCTCTTCTCTACCCTTCCCTCTCTCACTTCTATCCATCTCTTTCTCTCTCTCGCTTCCCCTCTTGCAGTCATTGCTCGATTGGAGCGAGTTGGCCTGGAAGCTGAGGATGGCTCTATGGCTTCTGCCTTAGGCACTAAGAAGACTTCAGTTGCTGAGCAATGGAGCAATGACCCAGATGGGCAGAGCATCACCCCCTAGTGGGCTTGCCGGGTGGATCCCCATAGGGGCACATGTGGAAGTCTGTCTCTGACTCTCCTCCTCTCATTGAAAAAAATAAATTAATTAAATAAAAATCAATTCTTATCTCTTCTTTGGCTATGTTTCCCATCTTTTTCTTAACCAAAAAAATATAACTGATTTTTTAAATACTTCTGTTGGAAATGTAAGTTTACCTTTTAAATGATCTGTCTTGGTAATAGCCTGAAAGAATGCTTTGCTTTTCTGCTGAAAAGATGATGAAGAATATAAAAGGGAAAATAAAAACAAAATATGAGTTAAATATGACTTGATTCTATCCAGTAGTCTTTAATTATATCAAAAATCCAACAAAGTCTTCAGAAAATGAAGATGTGCATTGTATAACTATAAAGGCATGTTTTTGTGGAAATATCCATGGTCTTTACATAGAAATTTCCAGAGAACAGAAGAGCAAAATTCAGTGGGGATCAGGATGTGTGATGAGGATTTGAACAAAAGAGTCACTTAGTTGGAGCAGGGAATAAAATACTTAGAAACTCAAGAAAAGTGATAGAAATGGAAAGGAGGGGCATGAGTGAACTGTAACCATCAACTACTGTTAAATCCTTAAATCAGTCAACAAATATATTGAAGCCCTACTCCATTCCAGACCCTCAGCCAGTCGTTAAAGCATGCAGGAGTATCCATGGTATAGTGGGGTAAAAGAGAAATTAAAAGTTGCAGTGCAATTTAGAGATAAAACCAGGTGCATGGGAACATTTAGAATAGGCCTCTATTTCAAATATGTAGCGATGGATTCCTGAAGGAGGTGGCATCTCTCCAAATTTCAAAGAGAGTAGGAGGTAGAGAGGGAGGGTGAAAACATGTTTCAGCCATAAAGAGAATCTGGTTCAAAGGCAGGGAGGCAGGAGAGCACTGACATCTGAAAGCATTTACCGCGCAGCCTCTGCCATCGGAGAATTAGATTCCCCAATTTTCTAAATGCATGAAAATAGGTGAGTTATTTCACTTTTCTTCACCTCCACTTTTTTCATCAGCGTTAAGGGTCTTACAGTGAAGATAAAATGAGAGTTCCAGAGATCATGCCTAGCACAGATTCCAGCACAAAGTATGCCACATCATAAGTGTTCAATATCATTACATTTCATCTAATCTAGTAGACAGTAAGATACTCATTATTTTATGCAACACAGAAGAAAAATTTTTATAAAAAGCCACTGCAATTAAAATTAAGCTATTATCAATTGTGAGATGTATCCTAATTTCAGAAAAACTGAAATGCGAGGGGTTTATAAAAATTGCGTAGCTTAGAATTCATGAACCACAGTTAGTTTATCTTCCCAACTCCATTCAGTATATTGAAACTGCAAAACTCCAGGGTAAGACCATTGTCAATTGTCAAAACGAATGTGAATGTAAAGCAGGCCAGGAGGGCAGCCGCTCTAGTAGTATAGTTACCGTTTCGTGATACCAGTGCACTTCCTTACCTCTTCTCAGATTCTATGAACCAATCAGCTCGTGGTCATTGAGCCACAGTGCCGCAATGCATCAGATGATCTGCTGGCAGCTTCACTCCTTCCGCAGCAATCCCAGCCGATGCTCTGCACTGCTTTCAGGCAGGCACTGGTCAGCCGGTCAGTATTTTAAGTCCCGTGGATCAAAGAAAAGGACCTCTGGTCCAAGAAACAATAATAAAAATCGCCCACTCACTATGCATCCTTATTTGTCCATCTGGATGTCATTCCACCCCATTCGTAGAGTTCCTGGACTACTGCCTATCAAATTTTTAAGGGATATTCAAATAGCAACCCACATTCCTCTCAAGTGAGCATTTCCATTATGCAAAGTATATCCTCCTTCTCTTCGGGTCTCCAATGATGGGCTCAGACAAGACAAGACAATTCCTTTTCTTGTATGGCTTTACTGATTTGGTTTCTCTCTTCTGATCTCTAAGTGTCATATTTTGTTCAAATGGTAAGGTACAATCCAATAAACTCTAAATCCACACTGTCCAAAAGAAAAACACTCTTCACACCAATGAGTGGTTATGATTCTATTTTATTCCCTCCGCAGAAATGAGAGCATGTGCTCTGATTAATAACAATAAACACTATTAGAGAATTTACCATTATCTTCGAGGGAAGGAAAGCTCTTAGCATGGCGTTCACACGGCACTAATACTCAGACAGCATTAAAGCATCTCCAAGAAGGAGAAATGAATGGAATTGCTGGAATCAAATGTAACATAGAAGAAACAAAACTTGGGAAGAATCATAAAGCAGAAATCACCAAGACAGGCCATCGGGAAGTTCAGCAAACAGAAGCTACAAGCATAGGAAAGAGAGAAACGGATTAAGAGGATTCATAAATTGAATCCCACATGGCCAACAATGAACTGTATGATCTTACTAATTCATTTTATGTCTCAGGGCCTTTGTTTCCTGGTAACATTGGGATACTGAACTAGGTCAGGGGTTCTTAAAATTCATTTAGGTGAGCCATGAACATAAATGGGAAAAGGTACCTTTATTTTCTCTAAAATAACTATAATTTATAGCACTTTCTCCAATGACAAGCATGTAAGTGGTAAACAACAGTACCATTAGCAATACTTATGATTTTGTTCCAATATAAATTACAGATATTTTCACATTATGGTATAGTTGTTACAGATATCTCAAAATAGTTATGATCACCAGCTCTTCAAATTTACAGTAATCATCAAATTCACAGCTATTTCTTGTTATTTAATGCATTAGTAAAGGCGCACATACATTGCTCTATTACAACATTCTTACAAGTGTTATCATTAGTATATTGAACATAATTTATTTCTTTTATAATCATACATATGTTAGCTTTTGCTTTTTAAAATGTTATTCTGAAACAGGGATAATGAGATGGCCAACAAGGTCCCCTGTGCCTGGCAGTATCTAAGGGCTATTCCCAATATGCTCTAGAATTCTAACTCTGCCAGCTCAAAACCAGAGATGCCTCACTGAGAGGACACGTGTCAAGGACAAACAACAGCAGGAGCCTGAACTGACTGGATGCGGGATGTTGAGGTGGCAACAAGCAACAATGGTTTTGAAATTTATTGAGTGCAGCTTCAGGTCATGTGGTGTGCACCAGGAAATGCTAAGAGAGAACAGGACAAGACTGAGTGACCCAGATCATCAGTAAGAAATACTCAGCGGGTCAACAGAGCAGACAGACTGACACAGACTACAGAACAGCCCACCCTCCCGAAAAGGTACAAGCATGTGGTGCCCCCAACACTTGTTGACAAGAATTTCCTCCTGTAGGCTATTAGTTGTTAGCAAGTAACAGTGAAAAGACACAGGGAATGTTATGGTCTCACAGAGTCCTCTTGGCTGGAAGCACAGGCACATGCTTTGATGAGATTTGGAAGAAACTGCATGCTCTGATATGTTCAGTTCAAGGCCATGGCTGGGCGCATAAGGTCAAATTACAAGGATGGGCTTGCTTAGTGATGTGTGTCTATTGGAGTGAGGCATGTGAACTGCTCTGCAAATCAACCCTAGCTTCTTCTAGAAGTGAAAAATAAAAGGCTTTCCTGTAAAGGGAAGCATGAGTAAGACAAGGTGGCTTCTAGCAGGGAAATTTCTAGAAGGGGATAAGTAGGTGGTGTCTCCTAAACTTTAATGTGAAACAGAAGTATCAGGGTGTTTCTTAAAAGTGAAAATTCTAGGAACTCTCACTAGAGGTTCTGAATCACAAGATCTGGAGTGGGACCCTCCAAATTCATGGGTAACAGGCACTGGAGGTTTATTACAATGTGAGCGATCTGCAGACCATACTTTGAGGAAAAAAGCTGAGGCTCCAAGTGGAAGAATTTTGAGTAAAAGAAGTAAAGAGCCAAACACTGTTGCTGAGAGCCAGCGCCTACTCTAACTCAGACACAGGGCAGAACTCTGTACCTGGGTAAAAGCCCACAGGTAAGTTATTAAGAGGGTGATAACGAGCTAATGAGAAGCCCTCCACCTTCCGACCCAGATGAAGGATACAGGAACAAGAAGGTTGGTGAGACAAGAACTGATTAGATGTTGGGACAGGCATAAAAATATTTCTCCCCCTCCACTAGCTATGTAAAGGTACAACCTGTTAAAAATGGTGTCTCCTCCAATGGAACAGAATAGAAAACCCAGAAATAAAACCACATATATACAGTCAAATAATTTTTGATAAAGGGGCCAACAACACGCAATGGAGAAAAGAAAGCCTCTTCAATAAATGGTGCTGGGAAAACTGGAAAGCCACATGCAAAAGAATGAATCTGGACTACGGTTTGTCCCCCTGTACTAAAATTAACTCAAAATGGATCAAAGATCTAAACATAAGACCTGAAACAACTAAGTACATAGAAGAAGACATAGGTACTAAACTCATGGACCTGGGTTTTAAAGAGCATTTTATGAATTTGACTACAAAGGCAAAAGAAGTGAAGGCAAAAATTAATGAATGGGACTACATCAGACTAAGAAGTTTTTGCTCAGCAAGAGAAACTGATAACAAAATAAACAGACAGCCAACTAAAAGAGAAATGATATTTTCAAACAACAGCTCAGATAAGGGCCTAATATCCAAAATTTACAAAGAACTCATAAAACTCAACAACAAACAAACAAACAATCCAATAAAAAAATGGGAAGAGGACATGAACAGACACTTCTCCCAGGAAGAAATACAAATGGCCAACAGATATATGAAAAGATGCTCATCTTCTTTAGTTATTAGAGAAATGCAAATCAAAACTGCAATGAGATACCACCTCACACCTGTTAGATTAGCTATTATTAACAAGACAGGTAATAGCAAATGTTGGAGAGGCTGTGGAGAAAAAGGAACCCTCATCCACTGTTGGTGGGAATGTAAAGTAGTACAACCATTATGGAAGAAAGTATGGTGGTTCCTCAAAAAACTGAAAATAGAACTACCTTATGACCCAGCAATCCCTCTACTGGGTATATACCCCAAAAACTCAGAAACATTGATACGTAAAGACACATGCAGCCCCATGTTCATTGTAGCATTGTTCACGGTGGCCAGGACATGGAAACAACCAAAAAGCCCATCAATAGATGACTGGATAAAGAAGATGTGGCACATATACACTATGGAATACTGCTCAGCCATAAGATATGATGACATCGGATCATTTACAGCAAAATGGGGGGATCCTGATAACATTAAATGAAGTGAAATAAGTAAATCAGAAAAAACCAAGAACTGCATTATTCCATACGTAGGTGGGACAGAAAAGTGAGACTAGGCCCTGGCCGGTTGGCTCAGTGGTAGAGTGTCGGCCTGGCATGCGGAGGACCCAGGTTCGATTCCCGGCCAGGGCACATAGGAGAAGCGTCCATTTGCTTCTCCACCCCACCCCCTTCCTCTCTGTCTCTCTCTTCCCCTCTCGCAGCCAAGGCTCCATTGGAGCAAAGATGGCCCGGGCACTGGGGATGGCTCCTTGGCCTCTGCCCCAGGCGCTAGAGTGGCTCTGGTTGCAGCAGAGCGACGCCCCAGAGGGGCAGAGCATCGCCCCCTGGTGGGCAGAGCGTCACCCCTGGTGGGCGAGCCAGGTGGTTCCCGGTTGGGCGCATGCGGGAGTCTGTCTGACTGTCTCTCCCTGTTTCCAGCTTCAGAAAAATACAAAAAAAAAAAAAAGTGAGACTAAGAGACATTGATAAGAGTGTGGTGGTTACAGGGGGAGGGGGGAGAGGGAGAGGGGGAGGGGCACAAAGAAAACTAGATAGAAGGTGACAGAGGACAATCTGACTTTGGGTGATGGGTATGCAACATAATTGAACGACAAGATAACCTGGACATGTTATCTTTGAATATATGTATCCTGATTTATTGATGTTGCCCCATTAAAAAAATAAAATTATTTTTTAAAAAAAATGGTGTCTCCTTGGGAAGTTGTTAGCCGAAGCCTTCTCACAGGGAAAGGTTTGGACACACAGACAAAGTCACCTTGAGGGAAAATGACCGAATTCAAAGCCAAAGTGAAAATCCCAAATACATAGTTGATATACCATCTCTGCAACAGCACCTGCAAATACGGATTTACAGAGATCCTCAGATTCTGGGATGGTCTCACAGTTCCCTGTATCTCCGGGAACTCACATGCGATAGAGTTTCAGCTATTTCTTAGGTCCTGTTGATGCGGTACACTGATGTCCTGGCCGGGGAGCCTGAATAAGGAGCCCAGCGATAGGAGAGCTGGGTTGATCTCAACAGGACTGCTGAAAACCCTGGCTCAGCCTGGTCAGGGATTCACCCAAGTGCCGCTCTGACTCCATGATTAATCCTCTCTTCACGAATCACCGGTGAGAAGGCAGATCTTTCTAGCCACCATCCAAGCCCTGGACCAACAACTCTTTGTCAGGGCACAGAGAGAAGAACTGCAGAAGAGGTGTCCTTGGAAACAAACATGCTGACAAATTGGCCTACTGTGTAACTTTTCCAGTATTGGACCTGCACTTGAAACTTAGAGAAAAGAGAAAATAATGGCCCTTTGGGGGAATTAGATATTAGGAATCTCACCTCTGAATTTGAAAGTGGTCATTAGAAAATGACAGGAAGCAGAAAAAGTGACAGGAATTAATATTCATTGACCACCTAAGTGTCAAGCTCCTAGACAAGTGCTTTATATTCAACATCAAATCTAACCAACACTTTGGCTAATCGGTTAGTATAGACACATCGAATCACAGCATCAGAGCTGAAAGGGTGCACAGAGATCATTCCATCCAAGTTCCTCATTTTACACACGAGGAAACAGAGGCCAAGAGTGAAGTAACGGGAGAGGGACTAGATATTCTTTTCTGTTTCCCATATCTAACCTCTTTCCAATGCCCCAAGCAACCTCCCATACAAGCAATCAAATATGGGTTCTGATAAACCCTAAGGAATTAAGCTTTTCATTGAAAGTCAAGAAAATAGAGTAGACATAAGCTCAGTCTACAAACTAATGTGGGAGTTGTTTTTTATTTTTAGATTTTTTTTTCAAGCTTCTAATTCCATTGGATTGGGGAAAAATTAGTATTAGTCAATTTGCCTTCCTCTCTTTTCTAGAAATTCTGTCTAAGTTCCAGGGAGCCATGGTACGGGGCAAGCATGTGGTCCTACCCGTCCAGTGCAGCATCAGATGAGACGGTCGTCATCATGTTGGAGAACCTCATCCCCATCCTCACGTGCTTGTCACCATGGGTTGCACATTTCTGTCCATGTCGCTCCTTCTGGAAGACAGATCTCTTGACTATTTCTGTGCCATAGACGGGGACACAGGATCTGCTCTTACGTTGCTGCACCACCCAACATGGTGGGAAACTTCTGACTCTGCCTCTGTCCACCCTCACGCTATAGCCATCTCCTTCCCATCACCACCCCTTGGCCCTCCCTACACATAGGTCCTCTCTGATCTTCAACCCCAACAAGCTTTCTTAGGGTTTGCAGACACCCCAGAGCTATTTCTGTGAGACAGAAAGTTAACCTCTTCTCTCATTCTAACATAGCCCGATGTACCTTCATCCAATGAGACTTTTCTCGTCTTGGGGATGAGACAGAAGTAATCTCATTTTTATCTGGTTCCCTAACCTCATAGATGTTTAGAACTAAATCAAAAGAGACTAACTTCTTTATATTTTTCACCCCATCTATCCACAAGCTCAGATTTAGTAGGGGTGAGGAGAAGAAGGGATGGAAATAAACAATGAAATGTGTTCAGTTCTGTTGTGGTTTAATACCAAAAATTAAAGGTGTGGGAAATGAGGAGAGAGTATAAGAGACCAATAGAAAGGGCATTTGAAATTTATCAAGCTACGAAAAATACTGGTAGCACTTTCTTTGCTTGTAACCATATTGAATAACATGATACAGAGCAAGATTTTATGTGAATATAAAGTTTAACTTTAATATCATACCAGTGCTTTATTTCTCCAACTTATTTTGCTGAACTTTTATGACCCTTTTCTCACATCTGGGTGCTTTACCTGCAGGCGTGGCCACTCTTGCTGACTCGACCTTAGGGAAGCCAACGTAAGTGTGAAGCAACTGGCTATGTGTCTGTCTGTTCCACAAGCTGCCGAGGCACTGGAAATCCTGTCTTAACAAAAGGCTTGTCACTTAACCCATTTAAGCTTCACGTCCCATTATTGAAATGAAGTGACGTGGGAGTTATTTCTATCCTACTGCTCAATGTCATGGCTGAGGTCTGATTTTTCACACATGTCTGCCTCCTGAGGGTACATGTTATCACGTGGTGCACAGAGTCAGTCACTCCTGAAGAAATCAATTTCAAAATTTCCAAGCTCTGGCATACATGGGTTAATTTAACTCCTACTCAAGTCTGTCTACAAGACCATTATGTTTTCAACAATTAGGATTATTATTACGAACAAACTTCTGAACCCTAGCATTTGTTCCCAAATTAATTAAAATAAAATAAATTTAAATTCCCTATCAGTTGTCATAAACACATATTTTAATGGCTAATCTTGGGGCCATTTACTATATCCTTATTGATTAGCTTATTTACAAAGGGGGAATTAGGGATTTCTGATGATGCTATCTAGAATTTTACCAATTAGTTTAAAATGTGATATTCATTTTTGTTCGAAGGCCGAACCGGGTTTTACAGAGGCCCATTGCCAGCACGTGTAAAAGATTCGTTTTGTGCCTACTGCGTATAACAGTTTCTCAGAATGCCAATTGGAAGACCGTACCACCCTGTTAATTTGACGGTAACAAATTTTTAAATAACTGTACATTTATCTGGACAAATACTTTGGGCATATTTTTAAAAGGTGAAATGTGCGTAGTCCCTGACTTTTCATTTTCAGGCAAGGGATCTCAGGGTGTTAATTATGAACTAAAGAGCCTAATTAGGCAGCTGCTCAGAGAGCCGAATCCTGCTCAGAGTTAGAGAGGCAGAGTTGGATGCAAAGTTTACCCAATTCCTAACTTCGTCTGCCTATTGGATTTTTATTTATTACAGCAGATTTATCATGTGCTAGATAATTTCACATTCATGGATTTTCTAGTGCTCAATTTATCAAAGAGAGTGGTGCCACATCCTCCTGTATTTTATCGCGAGTGCCATCAGGGTAAGAGCGACAGCTTCTCTTTCTCCCGCAACGACTTTGCCGCTAAATCATAATTCATAACGATGTATCTTTCCCAGCTTCAATTTTTAATGTTGTTTCCCTTTTTGGAATGTTTACATAACAGGGGGACAAAGGAGGGCATTATATATGAGTCACATCCATATCATTCATGTGTTCTCTATTGAGATGAAACCCAATAGCTGAAAAATACTCAGTGATTTCAACCACTCGCTTTGGACATTTCTTTTTTCTGAAGTTGCACACTTTTTCATTATCGAAGACAAGGAAAAAATGAGGAGAAATGTGATGAGGGCTGAAGTCATGACTTTCGCTTTCCTTCTAAGTTTAAAGAGTGAGGTGGCTAATGATAGGGCACACTGATTACACGGTACACCATCAGTTAGAATCGAGACCATATGGATTAGTGAAGAGCCATTATCCATCAGCAAATGAACCAATTTTCTTTTTATGCTATTCTTTGTGCTGTGGCTACAATTACTAATAAAATCCACTTTACGTTAGATAAGAGCAGCAAATGCTCTCACTTTCCCTTGGGAATAGTGCTTCGTCTTAACACTTTTGTCTCCCGGTCTACTCCCTCATTTACTTGTAGAGGATTTACCTGTGCATGGTGAGCACATGATGCAATTAACTCCCTAATGAAACCTTAACTCTAAAGACCCCCAGTTCTATTTCTGTAAAAGTTAATGTGGATTCTCCAAGGAAAGGCAATTGCAATAATGGTGGGCATTAGAAAGCAGTGAGTTTTCCAAGATAAAGTTCAAAATGTCTCCTTCAAATGACTTAGGGACTATCAGAAGGCAATGTGCTAAGATTCAAAAGTCAATGGAACAAAACCCATTGTGTGACTTTCAACAAAGCCCTTCATCTCTCTGAGCCTCTGGTATCTCCTCTGTAAACTAAGGATAATTCTTATTCTCAGTGTTCTGATTCCTTGACTGATAATTTTCAGGTCTTTATTCAACTCTGTTGCAAAGAGCCAACAAAATTGCATTATCTGTTTGGATTTGATGGCTCCTACTTTGATTAAAATAAAATGTGTCTGTCAGAAGCCCATTCTAAATCTTTGTCAGATTGATGTGGCCCCTTCTATCTGTGCTTCATAAGTATAGAGCTATAATATCTGGACAATAAGAAAACACTTTCCCAAAACTTACAAGTTTAAATAAAATGAGCTTTGTATCCTCAATACTTGCAATGGATCAGTCCCTAGAATAGTTACATAATTTAGTGACTTATTAGTTTGGCAAAGCTTTTAGCATTTCATTAAGAAGTTCATAGCTGTTAGCAAGCATTCTAGAGATCAGTTATTATCTACTCACTCTAAGTTAAATTCTTGTTTCATTCTAATGATGCCCTAAATTGCTCATTGAAAGTAATTTGAATCCTGAGGTAAAAATAAACTCAGCACTACCTTCCCACATAAGAAAAAATTATAATAATAAAGACTAGATGACTTTAGAATCATTCAATAGGTCATGTTTTGTTTTTCTTAAGCCCAATAGATAAAGCTATAAAATACTCTTTTAATAGATAAAGAAAAACCAGATGTAAAATAATGTAACGTTTTCAAGCAACTTGAATAAATTAGATCAACAAAATGCATAAGCTAGTTGTTGCAAAATGGCCTCAAAAAACGCTGTGCATAGGAAAATGCTTGATATACATAGTATACACTCAATAAATGTTAATTCTCATAAGTGCAATGACTGTTACAGAGCTTGAGGCTCTTTTTCCTCCTGGAGAAATTTTTAACACTGACAAATAGTCAATAGTTCTTGTTTCTTGTCTGTTCTGCCTTAAGAATTTACTTCCAATGAAGATATTCCTGCTCCTCACATGCATAAACAAGGCATAGTGTTCTGCATTTTATGGTTATGCTGGTTGTTTTGTTTTGCTTTTCTTATTTTTTGTTATCATTTTTTGACATACACACTAGCTATGAATCCCAAAACCAATATTTTTCTTAGAGCCATGGTATCTATTGTTGAAAGACCCTTTCCATTTAAAACCAAAAACAGCCTGACCAGGCGGTGGCACAGTGTGTTGAGCACCAGACTAGGACACAGAAGACCCAAGTTCAAAACCCTGATGTCACCAGCTTGAGCACAGGCTCATCTGGCTTGAATGTGGGCTCACCAGCTTGAGCATGGAGTCCCTGGCTTGAGTGTGGGATCATAGACATGACCCGATAGTCGCTGGCTTGAGCCCAAAGGTTGCTGGCTTGAGCCCAAAGGTCACTGGCCTGAAGCCAAGGTTGCTGGCTTGAGCAAGGGGTCACTTACTCTGCTGTAGCCCCAGGTCAAGGCACATATGAAAAAGCAATCAGTGAACAACTAAGGAGCCGCAACGAAGAATTGATGCTTCTCATCTCTCTCCCTTCCTGTCTGTCTGCCCCTATCTGTTTCTCTCTCTGTCTCTAACTAACTTATGCATTTTGTTGATCTAATTTGTTCAAGTTGCTTGAAAATATTACATTATTTTACATCTGGTTTTTCTTTATCTATTAAAAGAGTATTTTATAGCTTAATCTATTGGGCTTAAAAAAACAAAAATAAAACATGACTTACTGGATGATTCTAAAGTCATCTAGTCTTTATTATTATAATTTTTTCTTATGTGGGAAGGTAGTGCTGAGTTTATTTTTACCTCAGGATTCAAATTACTTTCAATAAATTACTGTTACAAAAAAAATTATAAATGTTAGTCTAAGTAACTCGATCCAAAACAAGAGGCAAAGAAGTGAAAGGTACTATACAAGTATCCATTTAATGTAATTAATCTACACAGAACATTATGTGTGTGCATGTGTGTACATATAGCTATGTGTATGTACCTATATATACACAAAGAAAAATTTTATCATTAAAAACATCTGTTTTGTAAATTTGCTATGAGGAATATGTATTCTGTAAGCAGTATAAACAATAATCTTTAAAATAAAGTGTATCTGGTGATGGTTGCAAACAGTATAAATGTGTAAACTTAATACCACTGAACTGTACACTCAAAAATGGTTAGAGAGTAAGTTTTATGTTATGTGTGTTTTACATCAATAAAAAAATGACAATAATAAAACACATCTAACCTATGAAGAAAGTACATTTAGCAATCACCATGCTAGTGCAAAGGACAATTCCCACAAGACTATTTGCTCCTTTTTCACTTATTACCCCTGGATCCCAAAGTGAGGCCTAGAAAAGACAATGGTGCTAAAGGCCCATTTGCCCTGTGGTCCCATAGGGCACAGGTATAAGTCAGTTTCCCCAGCTTGAGTCTGACTGCAAAGCCACATGGGCTGAGTATGGGCTGGGGAGAGGGTACAGTCCCTACTTATAAAAGCAAATTATGTTTATTTGACAAGTTTGGTGGGAGTGCGAAGGTGAGTCACCTAAAGACATATTACCCAGGATTATTCACTACTCATAGTTGAGTGTTCTTTGTACAAATTTGAGGTCGTACTGCACATACTGTTGTATAGTCTTCTCTCCTCACTGTGCACACTTTCAGTGTCAATAAATATTCTTCTAAATAGTGACTGTATGGCTGTCTACATATGTGTCAAATAGCTTAACAAATATCTTGTGCTCAATCCTTTAGATCAGCGATTTTCAACCAGTGGGCCACACGAATTTTTAAAACATGCACCACCTGACTATTTAGCCAGGGACACTGATCTCTTTTCCCTTAGATTGTCAAATTTAAAACAAAAAAATGACAACAGTAGCTGTCTGGTGTGAATGCCATCTTAAACCATAAATACATAGGTCATATAATAGAATTTCATCTTATTGGTTATGTCGCATAATAAGGTTGCATCTGATTGGCTAATTCTTGGTACCAGAAATCCTTATGTATAAGTATATGCACCCAATTTATTTAAAAGTCATTTTGGAGCAAAAAGGGTAAGTAATTACTTTCTCTCTCTCTCTCGGAAATAATCAAAATTATACCCATTGTTTGTCAGATTAGCAAAATATATGTTATTTTTGGTGTGGCACAGAACTTTAGTAATTAGTCAGTGAGTGACATAAGAAGGAAAATGTTGAAAATCGCTGCTTTAGATTATTACCAAGTTTTCACCATGACAAATAGCACTGCCATGAGCTTTCTATGCAAATAGATTTTCTTTTCTGATGTGGCTAGTGGCAACCTCCTAATTTTCTTAAATTATTAAACTATTTTTTTAGCATTTTTAGGTTCACAGCAAAATTGAATGGAAAACAGTAGAGTCCCACATGTGCTCTGACCTGACACATGCACAGCCTGTGTCAATATCCACACCGCAGTGGTTCATTCGGTACAATCCCTGAACCTACAGTGACGTAGCATCGCCACTCAAAATTCATAGTTCACATTAATGTTAACTCCTTGAATATCTTTTTTAGTAGCTAATATATCTTTTTTTTTTCTTTTTAATCTGAAGTTGGAAACAAGGAGGCAGTCAGACAGACTCCCACATGCGCCTGACCAGGATCCACTCGGCACGCCCACCAGGGGGCGATGCTCTGCCCATCTGGGGCATCGCTCTGTTGCAACCAGAGCCATTCTAGCACCTGAGGCAGAGGCCATGGAGCCATCCTCAGCATGCAGGCAAACTTTGCTCCAGTGGAGCCTTGGCTGCAGGAGGGGAAGAGAGAGACAGAGAGGAAGGAGAGGGGGTGGGGTGGAGAAGCAGATGGGCACCTCTCCTGTGTGCCTTGACCGGGAATCAAACCTGGGACTCCTGCATGCCAGGCCGATGCTCCACCACTGAACCAACTGGCCAGGGCCTAATATATCTTTCTTAAAATAATCTTTTGCCTGCCCAGGCAGTGGCACAGTGCATGGAGTGTCAGACTGGGACACAGAGGACCCAGGTTTGAAACATTGAGGTCACTGGCTTGAGCACAGGCCCATCTGGCTTGAGCGCAGGGTCACTGGCTTGAGCGTGGGATCATAGACATGACCCCATGGCCATTGGCTTGAGCCCAAAGGTCGCTAGCTTGAAGCCCAAGATTGCTGGCTTGAAGCCCAAGGTTGCTGGCTTGAGCAGGGGGTCACTCACTCTGCTGTAGCCCTCTGGTCAAGGCACATATGAGAAAGCAATCAATGAACAATTTAGGAGATACAACAAAAAATTAGGGCTTCTCATTTCTCTCCCTTCCTGTCTGTCTGTCCCTATCTGTCCCTCTCTCTGAGTCTCTGTCTCTGTCAAAAAGAAAGAGATAAATCTCTTGAAGTGGAATTGCTGATACAAAAGATATGAACCTGAGGGGAAAAAAATCAGTGTATTTTGTGTGTCGGTTTCTCACTATGCTTATGCCTCAGACCTTCCCACAACATGGCAGTCATTTGCAGTCAGACAAACATTGTTTCAGATCCCAGCTCTGGATTTCCTAGCCTGATGACCTTTTGTGCAATGTGTCCTCGAAGCTTCAGTTTCTTCACACCGAAGACAGGGATAACAGCAACCATCTCACATGATTGTTGTGAGAACTAAATGAGATCACATGCATAACCTGTCAATCAGCTCCTCGTGTCAATCACTATTTTGCCAAGAGTGTGTTGAGGCCCAGGCTGTAAATCAGGGTCAAAGTTCTGAAAGTCAGGGTTCTTTCCTGACACTTGAGTGAAATATACCATGTGTAGAGCATCTATCTCCTCAGACAAGAACACACATTTTGATCTCGGAGATCATCAATTAATGAAACTTGTTGTTTCATTAATCAAGTGTTAGCAAAGATAATATGTCTAGCGAGTTAGGTGTCCACATGACCATCCTATTTAATAATCCACAGTATAATCAATGGGATGATTTGATCCCTATTCATTCTTACCTCTTCACCCTGGCCAGTATTTGCTGCATGTAAATACACTTCTTCCCTTCACTGACTTGGAGCTCAGCCATCTGACCAGCTCTGCCAATGGTATGTGAGCAGACTTAAAGTACACCATGTCTCCCCAGAGGCTCCAGATGTGTGACGGTGGCTGGACTCGCCTTCCTGTGCTCCTGTCCTGGCCCAGGAGGAGAGCACCTCACCTCCTTGTGCAAGGCTCTTCTGTCTGGGCCCTGGAAATAAAAAAGGCTCATGGACCAGCCCTGAACTCCCATGCAGCCAACCACACACCAGCCTGGGAGAAGTTAATATTGGTTCTCAGAGCCAATAGATTTGGGGTGGAGAGAGGAGTTAGCTGGCTAATACCCATGTTGGTTCATCTCTACCCATGGGGCCATGTTTGACTGCCAAATAGAGATATCAAGGGAAAGAACAGTGCCTCTTGAGGCATCTTTGTTCTCAGACATTTACTAAAAGCAGGGCCACCATAATGACCCCACCCTCTCTTCTCCGTAGTAAAAGCAAGGTAGCATGAAGGTTAACAAAGATAATATGTTTGAGCAACTAGGGCCAAGGTCCCAAGACAGACAGGCTGGTAATGGAAATCTGCCTGGTCTCACTCTGGTTATTTCTCCCAGGGCTGATTTACAAGGTGATAAAAGACTTCAAGCTGCAAAAGGTACTTAGGCTGTTTAAAAAAAAAAAAAACCTAGCTTTTTATGATCCCTTGTTCTTTATAGTACTTGTTGTTTCATTAATCAAATGCTTATTCTATTAGAAGTCCCCAACCTTTAAGATGGTGGCACATTTCATTTTTATCGCCCTGCAGTGCCTTTCACTCCACACGCTCCCCTGCAGGCCACAGGCAAATCCTCACCATGGCAGGTTCTTCGCACGCTCTGTCCTCTTTGATCATATCTCTTTTGTATTAATCTTTTGGACTTCAAACTTACTTTTTTTGTTTTGTGTCAATATTAGAGTAGATGCTGAAAAAATTAGCCAAAGACCAATTTTTTTAATTGAATTTATTAGGGTGACACAATTAATTAACATAATTAATCAGGTTTCGGGTGCCCAGTTCTACAACACAGCTCTGTGCACTGATAGCCAAAGCGCTTTCTCTGCCATAGCCACGTCTTTCAAGCCTGGAGCCAGTCGCCAGTGTCATGGTGGAGTGCGTGGGCTTGTACGGTCTACCTCACCTCTCCCGGTCCAAGCCCCAGCTGGTTCTGTCTCCTCTTCAGCTGGTAAAATTAGAGGCTCTCCTCCACTCAGCCCAGCACGAAGCCTGCAGGTCATTCTCTCCCTTGTCAAAAATGAGTTTTATGAGGGATCTCTTGCTCACCAAAGTGATTACTTTGTCATTCTCTACTTTTCCATTTTAGATGGTTCTGAGCAACACATAATTGTTCATAACTATTCATTTGCAACTTGTGATCATTATGTCGCAGCCACCTCACATCCATCTTTAGAAATAGATGAAATATGTATTAGATAGGTAGGTAGATAAACGGATAGAGACATAGATCAATTAATATGAAGAACATTTTGACTCAGTTCTAATTCACCAATACATCAGAGCCGTTAGAAGACGTTTTCAGACAAACGCAAGCGCTGTCTTATTACTGTCTTGACTATAAATAGAGACAGACTCAGATGGAGAACAGGCTGACAGCTGGGGGTGGGGGGCTGAAGGGAGTGGAGGCACTGGGAAAAAAGGACAAAGTGAAAAAGAAGAAACTCATGAACAGGGACAACAGTGTGGTGATTGTGGGGGGTAGGAGAGGGAAGCGGAGGAGGGTGCAGGGGATAAACAGTGACGGACGAAGACTCGACTTGGGGGGTGAACACACAGCACAGGACACAGACGACGCATTATAGAATTGTGCTCTTGAAACCTGTAGAATTTTGTTCACCAGTGTCACCCCAGTAAATTTGATTTTTAAAATGATTAGAAAATTTACCAAAGAAATGGCAGAGTCTAAACCACTAGAAGAGTACTTGAAAAAAAATATCTTACTGAATGGAAGAGAAGGAGGGAGGGAAGGAGGGAGGGAAGAAGGGAGACTGCTAATTGACATGAGAAAACATTAACTGGGAACAGAGGAACAACCCTGAGAACCACGGACGCCCTCCCAGCTCCATCTCTACGAGAAGGGGATCCCGCGTTGCTCGTGGTACTGACAGGACCATGCTCTCTCTGAAGGTGCTTGGTATTTTCAGTCTGTCTTCACTGGTTTCTTCCTCTGTACCTACAAACAGGCATGCCTCCCATGTGAGAAAAAAAAAATGTGCATTTGGCAATATTCTTTCTTATACATCCCCTTTCGTTTTACAAGAAAACTTTTAATGTTGGCAAATCTCACGTGGCTCCCCGTGCTGCTGACAGTGGCTTCTTGGAGCTGGCACGGCGTTTCCCAAACCCAAAATCTAGGTGCTTCTTTCCGTCCCCTTCCTTTGATCTCTCTGTGAGCTCTGACTCTTTCGCATCCTCTTGTAAGGGATCCCTGCTCAGTCTCCTTTGCCAGCTCTCCCTCCCTTCACCATTAACTAAGGCAGGAAGCCACAATCTGCAGCCATCTCTGTCCCCTTTCCCTTTGAGCACTCACTGATTTTCATGCTGAATACTGGCATAACCTTAAAGCATCCGTCTCTCACCCAGACCTCACGCCTGTGCTGCACAGCCTGTAGTGAATTTTCTCCCAGACGGGCATGTGCACCTGCTCCACCTCCAGTCCCAATTGCCCAGACATTACAGAGTGCTTCTTAGGACTAGACCAGAGTCTCTTCCTCTCAGTTCCAACTGCCCAAACCTTAGTCCAATCCCCCCACCTCACACGTGGATTACTATAGCTGCTTCCCCTGAGGCAGCCTGGGCCCTGTCTCCCCCTACTCTGCTCTCCCAGGGAGACAGGACATTTCCAACTGTGGGTTTAGATCAACTGTGGCACCTATGACACTTTTAATTTTAAAGCACATGCCTGGTCTCCATACATATACTTATTTATTAGGTCTTAGGTGGGGCCTTCAACTTTATATTAAATATACACACGGATTCTATTTATTTCCTAGGGCTGTTGTTGTAATGAAGTATTCCAGCCTGAGTAGCTTAACCAACAAAAACTGACTGTCTCAGTTCTGGAAACCAGAAGTGTGAATTCAAGTGTTGGTAGAGCCATGCTTCCTCTAAAAGACACTAGGGAAAGGTCTGTGTCTTCTCCTGCCTAGGCTCTGGCTGCTCCAGGCACACCTCGGCTTGTAGATGACCATCTTCTCCCTGGGTTTCCACATCCTCTTTCCTCTGCATGTGTATGCCTCTGTGTCCCAACCTCCAGTTTATATAAGAACACAAGTCACATTAAGGTTCACCCTAATGAACTTGTTTTAACTTGATTACCTCTGTAAGGACACTATTTCCACCTAAGGTCACATTCTGAGATACTGAACATTAGGACTTCAGCCTATCTTTTGGCAGGGGACATATTTCAACACATAACACAGTAATCTTTATCACATCATGCACTTGTGAACCATTGACCAAGGGTCAGCAAATGACGTCTTGCAGGCCAAATCTCCTGCCTACTTTTTGGATTCTGTTTTGTCTGTGGCTGCTTTCATGCAACAACTGCAGAGCTTAGTATTTCCAAAGGAGTCTATGTGGTCCACAGAGCTTAACACAGTTACAGAGAAAGTTTGCAGGGCACTGCTCCCCACCACAGTTACGCAGTGAGGACCGGTAATAGCAATAGCAGCGGAGATGGTGTGTGGCATCCAGATGTGGAACCAAATCATATCTAATCACATCGTGAGAAATGTATCCCTTTCTAATTTTCCTTTCATTGTTATGATTGCATGAAGAAGAAGATTTGTTTTGTTAAAGGTCTTTATTGCTTTTTTAATACTTGTTTATCTCTGTTTCTAACAGAGAACAAACAGACCTCAGATTTAGAAACTTGGGCAGAAAACAGTATCTGTAGGTAGAGCGCAGAGCATTTACTTGGCAGCTGTGGCTGATGCTCTGCTGTGAGAACACTCCAGCAAGGATAAACCCTCCCCGGCACACCCCGGAGGGAGCTCACCCGCTATACGGAAATGACTCAGCACTAGCCAGGCAGCCTCCTGACCTTTTTTGGCCATTTGTCCTAGTACAACATCCTATTGGCTGAACCCATGTATATAAGCTAGTTTACTTCCTGAATAAGTGGATCTGCATCACTGAACCTGGTCCCCAGAGTCGGGTCTTTGCGTCTCTGTTGTCCTCACCCCTGGCAGGACCTGTCCACACAGTATCTACCCAGAGTTTAACATTTTTTTCATTGTATTCATTTTTTATGTTTATTTCAACTAATGACAAAAGGTATTTGTTTTTCAGATACAGCAGTGATGCAAATTCCTTTTAAAATAGACCATTTAAATAGAAAAGTCATTTTAAAGAAATAGGAAGTAATATGTAGTAAAACTGGTATTTAAATACAGGAGGGGGGAAATCACAAAGGGATTCCTTGATGACTGATGTATGAGAAACACTGCCCCTATCGAATGCTGTTATCACCTGCATCATGCCGGTGCCCTGCTCAAACTCCTTTGCTGGGTTGCGTCTTCACCCTAGCATCCCTGGCCATTCATTGACTGTTCTTGCCCAATGTCTACAGTTTTAGCCAACCACCACCACATTACACATACACTCCCCATGACCTAGACCAGGGGTAGTTAACCTTTTTATACCTACCACCCACTTTTGTATCTCTGTTAGTAGTAACATTTTCTAACCGCCCACCAGTTCCACAGTAATGGTGATTTATAAAGTAGGGAAGTAACTTTACTTTATAAAATTTATAAAGCAGTTACATCAAGGTAAAGCATATAATAATAATTATTTACTTGGCAGCTGTGTCAAGTGACTTTATGTCAGATTTTCACTAAGTTTGGCAGAATAAATCTTTATAAAACAACTTACTATAGTTAAATCTATCTTTTTATTTATACTTTGGTTGCTCCACTACCGCCCACCATGAAATCTGGAATACCCACTAGTGGAGGGTAGGGACCAGGTTGACTACCACTGACCTAGATTCTCTGGTCTCTCCTCTACTCACTGATCACATCTTTGCCTTTCCATTTCCTGGTCAAGTCAGACACTCTTCCCAAAACTTAGTACTATTTTTTTCCATCCCTTGTTTTCTGCTGTTTCTTTCAGGATCAAGCTCAAGCCCTCCTGGCTGGGTGACATTTGTAGCCAATGGTGAGACTTCCTCTCATATCTCTAACTTCCTCCCATATCCCGTAACTGTCTATTCTATACATACTGTTTTCTCATTCATTCATTTAGTGTTTACAAAGCACCTAGTGAGCATTGAGCCTTATCCTAGATACCAGGAATACAGTAATAAACGTACATGACAGATGTGAGCCTGGCCCTCACTAGGCCTCCAGTCCTTACAGAAGGGACGAATACATCACCACAGTGTCGTCAATGCTGAAAGGGAAGGTGCCGTGGTAGCACAGGGCTGGGAGAGCTCACCTGTTTGAGAAAGTTAGATCAGCCCTCCACCAGGATGTGAGAACTGAAGGATGAAGAGCACTTAGCTTGGTGAATGAACAGAGTGGGGGAGGGGTAAGGAGAGGGGGGAGGTTGGCAGAGGAGAGTTGGAAGCAGATTTCAGAGCCCAAAGATGGCAGACAGCATGGCCAGCCTGAGGGGGTATAGGATCTACAGGGGCAAAGAGGTGAGCGACTACAGCACACGCTGGTACTGGAGGGAGCGAGGCTGCGTAATCGCGGCGGGGCCGAGCTCTGGAGTTCACAGGCCCCACTGACAGGCTAAAGCCAGGCAATGATGACATTGTATTTCATTTTAAAAATTGCAACTCCAGCCTCAATACACAGACTATATTGAAGACAGGCTGGAGGAAGTCCCACCCGGAAGCTGCTACGCCAAATAAAAGACGATGACAGCTGGGAGAGGCGGGGCACTGCAGACGGAAGGGAGGGGTCTGAGACGCAGGAGGAAGAACCCTCAGGACCTAGGCTGGGTGTGCAGGGCGAGGGAGAGGGAAGCATCTGGAAAGTCCCTGGTGTCTGGCTTGGACGCCCTGGTAGACCCTGATGTCATTCATGATGACAGAAACCACAAAGGACAAACAAGACCTAGGAGCAGGAGACGTTGGGAGAGGATGAGAAAGCCTTAAGCAAGTGAAAGGCTTCCAGGTGGCGGTGCCGGGCCGAGATCAGACTTGTCATCTAAGGCTCAGGAAAGATACAGACCTGGGAGTCCTCCTCGTCACAGAGCGTTGAAGTTGGGGCCAACTTTGCAAGCCTGCAACAAGCTATGGACACACACAGCAATTCTGCATATATAATAATTACAGGGGAGTCCCTGGCCCCGAAGTCTATCCACGGGCCCTAGGTTAACAAGCCCTGCTCTGGGTGAGAACAGAAGCTGCGGGACTGGATGAGACCATCCAAGCAGAGAATAGAGCAGAGGACTTAGGACCCCAACACTTAAAAAAGTCAATGGAGTGAAGAAAAGAAGCTGACTGAGGGGGGAGGGCAGTGTCCTAGAGGAAAGTTGTTTTTAATCAGCATCCTTCTGTCCATCCTTTCTGTATTACACGGTATTCCGTGTCGGCAGGTTCTCTAAAGACAAGGGGCTTCGATTTCTTTTTTATCCCTTCTACGTAATAATTGATTCCCTCGTATGGCCAACAATTGCTACACAGTGTCCTTAATTAAGTTTACAAATGACAAGGAATTAGTAAACTGAGCTTGACATAACTTCAAAATAGTAAACCAGCTAATCAAATAACCTATAGAAGAAATACTACGTGGAAACCACTGGACAGGTTACACAACATAGCCTAGAACATAGCCTGCCCGGAGTACCTATCTGTGGGATCTGCATGTGAAGCTACACAGGGGATAACAGGAGCTGCATCTGTCCTACAAAGAACGATACTGACTATGCAGAAAACTCAAGTGTTTTCCAACAGTCCCGAGGCTCAGAATCAGGAGAACTGGGCTCCGGGCCGAATTCTGTCACTAATTGTATGACTGTGGGCAAGCTGCAGTACTTCCAGGGTCTAAGGTTCAAGTTCAGATGTTCTGTATCGTCCACACTATGCTTTTCCCGCTGACCATCAGGGATTTCACTGATGCCGAGGCAGATGCGTGCGGATAGCAAGTGGCCTATCCACTCTCTCGGACAACGCACCCCTGCTCCACTGTACAACCCAAGCGATGGTTACCGAACTCTGCACACCTGCCAACATGTTATTAGAGATACCAAAGATAGACCCCTTCCTTTCTGAGCAGTGTTTCTACTGATTATTTTGGCCAATGAGTAATTTCTAAGAGTGGGTGACTGTGATTAATTGCCAACTGGTTTTAATCTTCTATCTAACGCCATTCTACTACTAATGGCACAGGGGAAATGAGTAAATCTAGCCACCACTAAATCTAAACCGAGCATAAATAATAATTAATTTCTTTTTAATAAAAAGCTAAGTTTGCCGAATACACTGAGAGGATAAGCAGGAAAATAAAACACGGCCCTAACAACAAACAGATGGCATTCTCCTGTCTGTGATTATGTACACTTTTGAAGTTCTAGCCACACAACTCTCATGCTTTCAATTATTTTCCCAGCTAACAGGGGCAGACACCAAATGTATTTTTTTTTTCTTTATAACTGATGGCTCTACCATTCCAGTTCACGTGTCTGAGCTTGAAACTTCAGCAACCTCTTGGCTGGGCACCCTCAAAAAAATATATTTGAGTAAATTTAAATCATCATTTGGCTAGGTCCCTTCTTCAGAGAAAAACAGAGAAAGGGAACTCAAAGAGACTGGATCCAATTAAACTAACTTTGTCTTTTCTTTTTCTATTGGAAAAACTTACTATACTGGTAAATATTAAGTACACATGGACTTTTCTTTTGTTTCTTGTCCTTTATCTTTTTGGCTACATCTTTTCTGTTTAAACAGAGGAAACACCCACAGACAGAGATGGGCCATGCTTATTATCCTCGTCCAAAGCATTTTAAATTGGCCATATTATCTGCTGCATTTTTTTTTCCTGGAACCAGAGAAAAAAGAAAAGAATAACGCTACAATTTGAAATATGTAAGAAATTTAGAGTGGTTATTAAGATAAAATTCTCAATTGGGTTCATTGTTCATTCATTAAACAAATATTTATGGAGTGCCTTCTACGTTCCAGTAATTTTCTAGGGCTTGGGAATATGGCGGTGAGAATGACAGACAAGGTACCTGTTTCATCAAGCACCTTATATTCTAATAGGAGAAAACAGACAATAAATGGTAAGCACATGTATGATCAAGATGACTTCAGGTGATGGAAAGTGTTGTGGAGAAAATACAAAAGGTAATGTGACAGTGACTGCAAACTTAGCGAGGGTAGCTGGGAAACCGTCTTGCAACATGACATTTGAGACGAGAATTGAATGAGAGAAAGAGTCAGCGATGCATAAAGCTGGAGAGTCTGGAGGTGAAGAGAGAGAAGCCCAGGATGGGCAGAGAAAATTCCAAGAGGCTGCAGTGGGAAGAACTCCGTGTATTTCTAGTAAGTGCATTAAAAGATGATGCTGTTGGTTTCCCTGCATCGCTTGTTTTGGACACATAGCACATCTGAACCCCCTAAGAATCCCTAACATCCTATCACACAGGGGATGAAACTGACAGCCAGAGGGTTGTAGTGTTCCCAAGTCAACTAAGAAGATTAATAAGAGTGGGACAATTTCTTACTCCAAACGCATGCTACATTGTCTGTCCAAATGATGCTTCTCATGTGCACACTGCATAGACCTACTGGACCGAGACCAAGGCGGTGGAACAAGTTTGACTGTGTTTTATGAAACTGATATTCTGGCCCAGAACCCTGTGGCTATTGAACCACGTGGCCTGTTTGGTGCCTCTGTCTCTTTCCACAGCATGAGCTCAAACCACACTCTGTCTCTGCAGCTCTCTGCAAGCTGGCCTCGTCACACGTGATGGCAAAAAGCAGAACCCTCTGACTGAGGAAAAATGAAAATATCAAGACCTTTTTCATAAGCACATTTTGGTTTTAATTTATTGTGCTTTCGTATATTAACAGATTCAAAGTGGTTTAAACCACTAAGCCAAGAAAAAAAAAAACATGCAAATATTTTTATTTGAAATGATGCCCTAAACCCCTGTAACGCCTGCACAGAAATACAAACAACATTTCAAATGAAAGCCCATCGTAAGAGCAGGTGCTGTTTCCTCTCCGTCACGGGTCCCACCTCCTCTGGCCTTCGTAGGCTGGCCAGCTCTGACCTCCAGTCGCTGCCTCCCCTCCTGTCCATTCCTGACTTATAACAAACACAATTTTTCTGCCTAAATCTTCCCCCAGGCATACTGATGATTTATTCATGCAACAAACATTGTATGTCTCACGCATGCCTGGTGCCATAATAGCCAACATAAATGCGCAGTCAAATGAGACATGGCCCCAGCCCTCAGGAAGCTATAGGTGCAGATGGTATTATCAAAAGGGTCTTTTTTGTTTCAGTACAATGAATGCTCTGACAGGAAAAAGCACAGGGATCCAGGAAGACACGGAAGGGGTGGGGGCCACTGCTCCATACCATCTCGCCTTTATGTCCCATCTGACAGTTCGGTGTCCGCCCTCCAGCCATGCTTGTCATCTACTCTTGGTGAACCAAAGAGCCCCCCAAAAAAGTGGCCATTTTGGTCTTCAGGGGATCTACCATAGGACCCATATTCTTTACACAGATTTCCCACATATACCATGTTTGTTTCCAACAAAGTAAATAATTCAGATTAAATGTTCTTGGCCTCTCAGAAATTGTCCCCCTTTTTTTAGATTTTAGATTTCCTTCTCTGCATAATCTTCTAAGAGGAGATTCCTCTTAGAAGGCTTCCTATTCATTGTTTTACCTTGACTTCATGGTTTATTATTCCACCAATTACAGCAAAAAGCAAGCATATAATAAGTCTTTGTAGGCCCTGGCCAGTTGGCTCAGTGGTAGAGCATCGGCCTGGCATGCAGAGTCCCGGGTTCGATTCCCGGCCAGGGCACACAGGAGAAGTGCCTATCTGCTTCTCCACCCCTCCCCTTCTCCTTCCTCTCTCTCTCTCTCTCTTCCCCTCCCGCAGCCAAGGCTCCATTGGAGCAAAGTTTGCCCAGGTGCTGAGGATGGCTCTGTGGCCTCTGCCTCAGGCGCTAGAATGGCTCTGATTGCAGCAGAGCGATGCCCCAGATAGGCAGAGCATCGCCCCCTGGTGGGCATGCCGGGTGGATCCTGGTTGGGCACATGTGGGAGTCTGTCTGACTGCTTCCTCGTTTCCAACTTCAGAAAAATACAAAAAAAAAGTCTTTGTAAAAGTGGAAAATACATATTAACAATCACAATGGACCTGAATAAGCAATTATTTTATTCAGAATGCATATAATCAAAAAGCATCCTCTTTGTGGTTTCTACTCTGTATTTCAGTGTCTCTGAGCCTAGCCCCAATGACATATTTGATGTAAGTTTTGCATTTGGACTCTAACAGTAACTGTATATGTCTAGAAAGACATCTTTACCTGTAGTATGACCAACCATTTGTGTCTACTGTGAAGCTTGGAGCAAGGGGACAGAACTAACATCCCAAGAGCTTACTGTCATATGTCAGTTTGTAATTCTCGGCACTGACGCTATGTTTTAGGGTATATGACTTGACTAATACTGTTTTCATGAAATATATGTAATTACAGTCTTCTGGAGGTGACTAAAAATGCATTTCAAAGTCTCAGTTAAGTAACACATATGACAAATACATGTCAATACAAAATTCAATTATGAGTTTAATGCAAAATTCAATTATGAGTTTGTTGGTCAAATAAGTTTGTAAAATATGATTTTTATGTTTGCTCACTTATAGTTTGCATTGGGGGCTGGGCAGTGCCAGGTATATGTGGTCTTTGAAATTGAAAATTACCTTCCTGCTTGGAAGGGCCATTGTTTTCCTAATGTTTGCTGGAGGAGAGGTTTTTGCACCAAAAAGTTTTGAAGAGAGAGAAGAAGGAAGAGAAGAAGAAGAAACCAAATTTGCAGAGAAAGAGAGCAGAGAGAATGCCGAGTGCTGAAGAAGAAGCCAGTTTGTGCAGAGAGGAGAAGGTGTGCAGATGGAGAACCAGAGCTGGGAGGCTTTAGGAGCCCTACTGAGGCTTGTGGGGGCCTTTGAATCTAGGAGGAACCAGAGAAGACTCTCCTGGTTGTGGAACTGGAGAATGTGTCAGGGTTTTGTGAGCTCTGAATGAAGAGGGAAGTGTTTTCTCTGTGTGTTTGCTTGTCAGCCGGTGCACGACTTTAATAAAGGAAGGGCCCAGCATTTTTTGGCTCCACTGTTTCCTTACCATCTGTCTGACTTCAATGGGAACCTGCATGTGCATGGCCGCAACGGCGGTGGCTCCTGGCCAGACAGGGGTTCTGCAGTATACAGGTGTCTCTGAGTACCTGGCCTGGGGGGTCTCTGCATGGCAGGAACCTGTCCTCACCTCTGTTCAGGCCATCACACCACACATTTCATGGCACATAGAAGGTTCCAAAATATGAAACATTAACACTTTGTATTATGACTCCAAAGCTTTAAGTTCACTTAGAGTTGTTTTAAATGGTGAATTTCCAAACAATTCAAAGGAATACATTTTGCAGAAAGCAAGGTACTATCAAGAGAAAGCATACTTGTACTGGTGTGGCAGCTGCCTCCTGCAGAGGTCCTCACCATGGGGGGTGGGGGCGATTGAGCAGGGAGACAGAGGTCAGTGGTGGCACAGGTATCACGTAGACAGGCTCCTCAAAGTGAGTCAGACCCTGTCTCAGTCGCACTGAACCAGCTGTCAAGCAGGGTGGGGACAGATGCTCAGGGAGGCTGCGTTCATGAATGTGTTTTCAAAGCTCTCCTTGGAGCTTCACCCTGTCCACTGCACCCTTTCCCCGGACTCGCTCCCGTCCCTCTGCGTGAGATGCTATTCTAAGGTATGGAACCCTGAAATCGTTTGGATTTTAAAATGTATGAAGAAAGCTAGGATGCAATTCAAGGCGAAGAGGTGTGCCCAGAAGGGAGAAGGCTCTATTCAGTCTTTGTACTTCAGACACCTTTTCATGAGGCAAACTGAACGCTCACCAAGGGAGCAGTGGGAAGCCAGGCTCTGCTCTCCCCTTTGATTTTCGGTTGCTGCGTTAATAGAGGGCTTCCTGCAGAGATGGAGAGAACAGTCTCCTGATTCATTAGCAATAATGGGATGAGTGACTCTTAATTAGAGACAGAGATTAGTTTAAACAAAGGGGATTAAATTTAGAGTCATTTATTATCCTTTCCATTGTTAGTACTATTGAACCCTCTTCTGGGAGGGCTAGGAAAGAGAATTGGTGATTGTACACAGATTATGAATCAATTAAGAAATTTATTATATGCCTGCTCTGTGCAAGTACTGCTCTCTGCAAGATATAAAAGAAGATAAGAGACGATAGAACAGAACAGACACACAGATAAAGACAGATAAAAAGATGAGAGAGACAGAAACAGAAATTAAGAGGGAATGAGACCAGATTCTACTTATTTCTTTCTTTATTATAGAACTTCATTTCTTCTCTAAACTGAACTATAATCCCTCCCCTACACATAGAATCTATATGAAACTCTTTTTTTCTGCTCCCAAATCAGTAAAGTCTCTGGGGACAGTTGGCAAAGTATTAGCTTTTATCCAATTAAATTCCTTTGCATACAGCACAGTAGAATGGCCTCCCATCCTGCTAGACCAAGCAAGGCCCCTTCTTTAGAAAAAGGTGATAGATACCCCATTAGTCATGAAACCCTTACATAAAGTAATTTACATGACCACCTAATTTATTAAAAATCTCTATAGTTATTATTTTAAATTTATTAAAAATTACAAAAAGCATTGGTAGTATGGAAGTGAACATAGGTGCTTTCTAAGTTAAAAATAATGTGATATTAGTAATATAGAAAAGAAATAAAAGCAAATACATAAAGAGCATTTTAGGGATAATTAGTTGTATTTTAATTTTTCTAATTCTTCTCCTTTTTTATATGAAATGGGCAAGTTTTAGATTATCTCATCCCTAAATTGGTGACTAGATTATCTCTTTTAAAATACAGTGGTCCCTTGAGATACAAATTTAATTCCTCCTGTAACCGCAATGGTAAATCAGTCAACTCGTATATCAAACTGCCGATGCTGGACCTGTGCGCTAACACGCGCCAACTAGCGGCAGCTTTCCAAATCACAACTCGTATCTCAGAATTTCACTCAGATCTCAAGCAAAAATACGGACCAAGTCGCAGCTCCTATCTTAAAAAAAATTTATATGTTGGTCTGTTTGTATCTTAAGGTACCACTGGTAAATGCTTTCACATCCTTGTCAGTAGAGAATCCAAGAATGAGTATCTGTACCAGTGACTCCTAATCTTTGCTGGGACAGATCCCCTCGATCATATGATACTACTTCCCCCCAAAAGGCACAAAAGCGCGTGTACAGTGACAAATCCTATGTTCCATGACCCTAGATATCATCTGTGACCCAGATACAGACCTCTCTAGTAACCCAATGACAGAAAGCTCAGCATCACTTTCAAATGCAAATAGACTAACCATCTCCCTCTAGAGGCCAGTTGTCTCATCATTACACTCCATATTGACTCAAGTTTATCACTCAAGGCTTCAATAACATATTCATAATGTTTCTATACTGGTAGGACATTAAAACAGGCATTTAATGTCCAGGGTTTTTAAAATCATTATTAAAATGTGATGATTTGATGAGCCAAGATACAGTAATTCCTTTTTATCATGGTTCTCTTTATGCAAAATTTGGGTAGAAATGGATTTCTTTCTGGGTGCTTTTTTTTTTTTCTCAAATGTGAGCAGTTTAGATAAATATGTTAGTCAATCCAAGTGGCTACCATGTCATGTCACTAATCACTCTGCAGATGGAAGAAGGCGGTGACTTTGCCTTCACTCTCCTATTACCATTCACCCCACTGGTTATACAGCTTTAATTTTATTTAATGTCACTTTGTTGTTTTATTACAGTTTACTAACTAACACTTACATAGGGCTATTATGCACCAGGCACTATTTCAATCACTTTACCAATACTAACTCACCAAATTATTTCCAACAACTTTATCAGATAATTGTAACAATTATCTTCATTTATAGATGAAGCAACTGAGACACAGAGGTTCAATAAGTTGCCCAAGGTCAGAGAGACAGTTACTAATACAGCTATGATTGGAGTTCAGTTAGTCTGGCTTCAAAGTCGGTCATTAAAATCAATTATTTTTCAGTTTTTCTTTGTTGTGTGTGTGTTTTCATATACTGCTTATGTGATGCCCCCCTCCCACAAATATTGACCAAGAAGTGGATTCTGGTCGTTAGTTATTAAACACATGAAATGTCACGCTGCTCTATAGAGAGCCATTTTCATCTTAGACCTAAATATAAAATGTTCTTCCTTCCAAACAGGATTTAAAATACCACTAAGTCACCAAAGAATAGAAAATGTTTATGGTGACTAAGAAAATGCAGGTGCCATGGAGAAAACAGACCCAAAGCCCTTAACTAAGTTAGAGATATGGAAAACTACAGCATCAAAAACTTGTATAACATTTACAGAGCATATCTGAAAAATGTCCCTATGGAAATAAGCTGATTAAAAAGACTTAAGACTTAAAAACATTGCTCTGGATATGTACATAAGCAGTAGACCTTCCACTGATGTTTGATTGATTTACTCCAGTGTTGTAAAGCTACAGAAAAAAAATATCAATAACATGTCACTCTCCTTCTTTCTCGGAAAGAACTTAGAAAGAGTGTCAGGAGAACGGCATCCTCCCGCAGGGCTATGCAAACAGATGCAGTAGGTGGTGAGTGGTAAGACACCTCTACACACCTGGAACTTCACTATGGAGTTCAAGGAAGCCTAGGAGAGTAGACATTCGTAGGCTGCAGGGAGAAGAGATTAGAGACAAATTATTTTTCCAATAATAACTCATAAATTCTCCTTCCTTTTTCCCTCAATACCCATTCAACAATGCTTTGTTATTATTATAAAGTTACCTCAAGATCAAAAATAAATGGAAATTGAATTTCTAGATTTATCCTTTTTTTAATGGCAGCTTCCTGATTTGCAGTTTCCTATACAACCTAGCTCTCCACCTCCCATAAAAAAAAAGATCATCAAATCCACAAGGAGAGCAAATACAACAATATACCATCTATGCCTTTGACATAACTAAAAAATCTATCACTGTCATCTTCAAATGACCTATAATTCCAATTCCATCCATGGTCTCACTGCCCACCCAGTGCCATAACCTTTCATGACAAAAGAAAAGAGCAAAGTAATGGGATGGGACAAAGCTCAGACAACGTCTGAAATTAAAAAAAAAAAAGAATAGGAGCCCACATTGGAACTACTGTAAGAAAAAAATATATAAATTAAACCATTTCTTCTGATAATTGCCCTCCCATTTAAAAAAAAATACACGAAACTAAATAGAACTAACTTAAGACTCTAAAGTGAATTAGACATCCTTAAACTAGCATTTGGGAATAAAAAGAAATATTTCAATGCAAAACCAAAAATAGAAAAGTACCAAAACATGAGCAGATTTTGTATATTTGTATTTGATTATGTTGGTTAAACTCAGGACAAAAATAGAAGAAAAGGAGGCACCAGGATGGAAAATCAGACTAGCAAATATTAAAATATATTATAGTATAAAGCATCTAAAATTAGTGTGAACTGGTATATGAGAAGACCAATGGGATGAATGGAGTCAAGAAATGGACCCAACTACTAAGAAAATCTAATATATGGTAATGGTGATACTCAAATCACTTGAGCAAAGATGGTCTTTTACTAAATGGCATTGGGGCAATTGGACATTTAAAAAAAGACATAATTAGATCAATTCTTCATATCATACACAATAATAAAATCCACATGTGTCAGAGATCTAAATGTAACAAATAAAATCATACAAGTACTAAAATAAGCACAGTTGAATTTCTTTTTTTATTATTTATTTTTTTAAATTAAGTGAGAGGCGGGGAGGCAGAGACAGACTCCCTCATGCTCCCAGACCAGGATCCACCTGGCAAGCCCCCTACAGGGTGATGCTTGAATTTCTTTTTTAACGTTTTTAAATATAAAATATAAACTTAACCCCTAAGAGTATAATAATGTGGCATTAAGTATATTCACAATGCTGTGTAACCATTACCACAGGCTATTTCAGAACACTTTCGTTACCACAGACAGAAATTCTGTACCCATTACCTGAGACTAGGGAAAAGTTTCAATCCTCACTCAAATCCAGATGTGATAAAACATGGATATATTTGATCATATAACAATAACAAATTTTGTATAACAAAATCAAAAGACAAAAAAAAGGACAAAATATTAATAACATATAATCATAGATAAAGTGTTAATCTTCTTATATTCAAGAAAAGCTTTAAAAAGGAGAAAGGAGAAAGGAACCAGGAATTCTATAGAAATCAGGTCAGAGACAAAAAGAGATAATTCACCAAGATACATAAAAGTAGTCTGAAAGCATAGGGAAAATATTCTTCAGCCTCCTTCAAAATAAGAGAAATGCAAATTGAACCTACACCAAGATACTATCTCTTATCCATCAGATTGGCAAAAACACATAAAACTGACACGACATTCAGTTGTCGAAACTGTGGGGGGGAGGTCAACACTCCTGGTGGAAATATACGGTGATACAACCACTACAAAAGGAACTTGAGCAAAATCGAACAGTCCTACATATGAACTTTCTCTTCATTGTAGAAATCCCACTTCTAGGGAATTTCCCGGAAAATGTACCTACAACAATACCAAAGTACATATGCACAAGTTTATTATTCGCAGCATTACTTTCATTGCAAAACTTCGGAATCACCAAAATGCCCAAGTATAGAACAGTGGTTGAATAAACTCTAGTAGTACATACACACAATGGAGTATTTTGCAGTGGTCAACATAAATGAGGATTATTATGTTTGTGAAGGAAAGTAGAAGTATTTCCAGGAGATAGTAAGGGATGGGGAGTACAAGATTGTATATTATATGCCACATTTGTATAAGAAAGAAGCAGAAATAAGACATTAAGCGTAACTATGTTGTTTATAGTAAGAAATATGTATTTGGTCTTCATCCCCAGTCCCTGAAGCAAAGGTCCTAGAACTCTTATAAATTTCTAAGTAGTAAGAACAGTAGGAACATCTTTTGTTCTAATAATGAAGTGACTCTTCATGGACTCCCAGAGGGTGGCTGGTCACCAGAAAGACCAAGCTATGATTAGAAACTTGAAATTTTCAGCCTGGATTTTTTACTTCTCTAGCAGAGGAAGAAGGACTGGAAATTGGTTAATAATTGATCATGCTTTTATGAGGGAGTTTTCACAATATCCCTACAGAATGGGGTTCAGAGAGCTTTCAGGTTGGTGAACACATCCAAGTACCAGGAGGGTTACATACGCCAACTCCATGGGGACAGAAGCACTTGCACTACAGGCCTTTCTAGACCTCAGCCTATATCTTTTTTTGTCTGCATCCTTTATCATATTATTGAATAAACTGTTAACTTAAATAGGTCTTTCCCTAAATTCTGTGAGGTGTTCTAGCAAATAATCAAATCCAAAAGGCAAGAGGTCATGGAAACCTTTAATCTGTAGCCAACTTGGAAAGAAGTGTGAGTAACCTGGGCCCTACTATCTACAATGAACATCTGAAGTGGGGGCAGCATCCTGGGACTGAGCCCTCATCCTGTGAGATCTGATGCTATCCCCAGGAAAACAGGGTCAGAACTGAGTTCTGAATATCGTCAGAACATAATAAGAATACTTATATCTTCCTTGCAGGATACTGGGGGTAAATTACTTCTTTCCATTTGTACAATGAGAATACTTATATCTTCCTTGCAAAATACTGAGGATTACATAAAATAATCTTTGTAAAGCCTATGAAAACACCTATGAAAGACTTCAACAAGTGTTGATTCCCTTCACCACCACTTACCCATACCAGGTCAGGCAAACTTCTCTGGTTTTGTGGATAAAAATTAAAATAAATACTATGATTTGACACTTAGGTGGGATATAAAAGAGATGAATAGATGTAGATAAAAGTGAAGTGATTACCAGGGGGAGGGGGGAGGGGAGGGGAGAGTAAAGAGGGACAAATACATAGTGACAGATAATTATGTGACTCTGGGTGATGGGCACACAGATGATCAACAGTGCAAATGCTATAGAACTGTTTACCTGAAACCTATGTACTCACTGATCAATGTCATCCCATTAAATGTAATTTTTAAATAACAAATTAAAATAAATAAATACACAGTGGAAATCCATAGAGTGAAGCTAGGTGGCTAGTGAGATTTAAGTTACCTAAAAGACAACCATACTAGTGATTCTACAGTTTAGATTTCTGTAAATGGGCATGCAGAAAATGCCTAGACTAGAGCTGAAGGGCTCTACACCACATTCAGTGTATAAATGAGATTATTTACAGACAATTCAAGTGGTAAGTAATGCCTTTAAGAAGTAGTGAATGGAGAAAGAATTATGGATAAAGGTTGTACTGCATAGATACAGAACAAAGTTGAGGTGGTCATATCATATCAACAAAATTTTTAAATAACACGAAAGACAACCTTGGAGACTACAAAAAAAGATTCCTGGACAGAAAAGAGATAGTCTTAGAATAGTATTGATGGAGAAGGGGAAGGCCCGTTAACAGAGCTATTTATCCAGGGCTGAGGATGGAAAGGCTGACTAAACGAAGTCTGCGGCATCAAGGAGAAGGAACACGCCATAGAGAACCAGTCAGTTCATCACTGCAGTTCTCACAAACAATATGCTCTGGAATGAATGAGTTCTGGCTTTTGTATTATTCCCACACCACTACTACCACCACCACCAGCCCGGTTAGGAAGATAATTTTGAACTGTTTTGTAGATAATGGTGGGGGGATATATAAAAAGATATATATATATATATATATATATATATATATATATATATATACACATATATATATTTGCATGATATTTGCACAATATATATACATATTTATTACTTTATTTTTAGACCTGTTTTAGGCCCACAGCAAAATTGAGAGGAAGGGACAGAGATTTGCTAAGTACTTCTACAACATCGCCTCCCTCTTTTTCAACATCCCCACCAGAGTGGTACATATATTAAAATACTGAACCTATTTTAGGGACTTCACAGTCACCTAATATCCATAGTTTACATTAGAGTTTACTCTTAGGGTTGTATATTCTATGGATTTGGACTAATATATCATGACATTCATCCAACATCATAATATCATAGAGTATTTTCACTTTCCTAAAAATCCTCTGTGCTCTGTCGACCCCTCCCTCCCACCTTCCCTGGTAAATACTGATCTTTCTACTGTCTCCATCTTTTTTGCCTTTTTTCTGCATGCCATTTTGTAGGAGTCGTGGACTCATGTAGTACGTAGCCTTCCAGATTGGCTTCTTTCACTTCGTGATACGCAAGTTCACGAAGTTGCCACCATATCTTTTCATGCCTGGATAGCTTATTTCTTGTCCGAGCTGAATAGTATCCCATTGTGCGGATGGGCCACAGTTTATCTATATGTTTACCTACTGAAGGAGATTTTGGTTGCATCTAAGTTTTGGAAATTATGAAGAAAGCTACTATAAACATCCATGTACAGGTTTGAACTGCAATTCAAACGTAGCTTTTCAACTTTTTTGGGTAAATACCAAGGAGCATGATAGCTGGACGACACAGTAAGGGTATATTTAGTTTTGTGAGCAACCATCAAACTAAAATCCAAAATCACTGTACCATTCTGCATTCCTGCTAGCAATGAATGAGATTTCCCAACACTCCACACCTTCGTCAGCATTTGCTGTTGTCAGTGTTCATATTTTGGCCATTCTAATACGTGTGTAGTGATATATCATTCTTGTTTTAATTTGCATTTCCTGATGACATGTGATATGGAACATCTTTTTTTATTATTATTAATTTTAATGGTGTGACATTAATCAGTCAGGGTACACAGGTTCAGAGAAAACATCTCCAGGTTATTTTGACATTTGATTATGTTACATACCCATCACCCAAAGTCAGATGGTCTTCCGTCACCTTCTATCTGGTTTTCTTTGTGCCCTTCCTCTCCCCCCACCCCGTCCCTTCCCTTCACCATCCCCGGTAACCACCACACTCTTGTCCATGTCCCTGAGTCTCATTTTTTTGTCCCACCTATGTATGGAATCATATAGTTCTTAGTTTTTCCTGATTTACTTATTTCACTCAGTACAATGTTATCAAGGTCCATCCATGTTGTTGTAAATGATCTGATGTCATCATGTCTTATGGCTGAGTAGTATTCCATAGTGTATATGTACCATATCTTCTTTATCCAATCATCTATTGAAGGGATTTTTGGTTGTTTCCATGTCTTGGCCACTGTGAACAATGTTGCAGTGAACATGGGACTGCATGTGTCTTTACGTACCAGTGGTTTTGAGTTTTGGGGGTATATACCAGTATATGGAACATCTTTTTAAATGCTTATTTGCTATCTTGATATCTTCTCTGGTGACCTGGGTCTTTGGCTCATTTTTCTAATTGTGTTTATTTTCTAATTATTGAGTTTTAAGAGTTCTTTGTATATTTCGGATAAAAGTCCTTTTTATCAACTGTGTCTTTTGCAAATATTTTTTTTAGTCCGTGGCTTGTCTTCTCATTCTCTTGAGATGATCTTTTACAGGGCAGAAGTTTTAAATTTTGCTATTTTTAATTTTAATGAAGTCCAACTTATTAATTATGTCTTTCATGGATCATGCCTTTAGCGTTATATCTAAAAGGCCATCACCATACCTGAGGTCATCTAGGTTTTCTCCTGAGTTATGTTTATGGAGTTTTATATTTTTGCATTTTACATTTAGATCTATGTTCCACTTTGAGTTAATTTATGTGAAGGGTATAAAGTCTGTGCCTATATTCATTTCTTTCATGTCAGTGTCTGACTGTTCCATCACCATTTGTTGAAAAGACTGTCTTTGCCTTTGTTCCTTTGTCAAAGATCAATTGACTATATACATATATATGATTCTATTTCTGGTCCTCCATTCTGTTCTATTGATCTGTTTGTTCTTTCACCAACAACATACTGTCTTAATTACTTTAGCTTCACAGTAAGTCTTTAGACTGTGTAGTGTCCATCATCCAACTTTGTTCTTCATCTTCAATATTGTGTTGCCTATTCTGATACATATGTATTTTTTATGAAAAGTACTCTAGATATACCTCAGAGATATTGCCTGTTCAGTTCCAGATCACCACAATAAAGCACATATCACAATAAATCAAGTCATGAATTTTTTAGTTCCCAGTGTATATAAAAGTTATGTTTACTCTTTACTATAGTCTATTGAGTGTGTAATGGCATTATGTCTCAAGTAAAACAGTGTACATAATTTAATTTAAAAATAATTTTGCTAAAAATATGTGCCTATATATGCGCTTCAAACAAGGTTGCCACAAATACTCAGTTTGTAAAAGAAAGAAAAAAAGGAAAGAGAGAGAGAGAAAAGAAGGAAGGAAGGAAGGAAGGAAGGAAGGAAGGAAGGAAGGAAGGAAGGAAGGAAGGAAGGAAGGAAGGAAGAGAGGGAGGGAGAGGGAGGGAGGGAAAGAAAAGCAGTATCTGCAAAGCTCAATAAGCTCAATAAAGCAAAGCACAATAAAATAAGGTATGCCTTTATTTAATTATCTTAGCTCTCTAAACATTTATGTTGTAGGACTTCAAATCATAATAGACAGTTATCCTTTGTGTCCCATCATTTCTTTTGTAAATGTATACTTTTTTAGAGAATATAACAATCGGCTAGAGAAGTGTACAAATTAGAAATCATACAACTTAATGAATTTGGATAAAGCAAACACATCCATCTAACCAGCACACAGATCAGAACACAGAGAACTCCAGAGGACTCCCTAAGGCCACTCCCAGTCACTTTTCCCACTAAAGGGTCATTACTATCCTGATTCTCCAACACCATAGGCTAGTTTTGCCATTTTTTAACTTAAGAAATTCAATCATACAGTATGTATTCTTATGCTAGCTTCTTGCATTTAGCATTATGTTCACAGGGGGGAAAGGCGTGTGGGGAAAGGTAGAGGAGGGAAGAGGGGGAACAGATGGTGTTGGAGGGAGACTTGACTTGGGTGGTGAACACACAATGAGATATATGTATTGTAGAACTGTGCACCTGAAACCTATATAATTTTATTAATCAATATCATCCCAATAAATTTAATTTTAAAAAATTTAAAACATTATATTTGCAAGATTCATCCATGTTTTATCTTATATTTGTAGTTCATTCAGTCTCATTGCAGTACAATATTTGAATTTTTTTTAAATCCATTCTACTGTTGATGGACATTGAGTAGTTTCTAGCTGGGAGCTATTACAAATAGGGATGTTATGAACATTTTAATAATGTCTTCTAGTGAACACATATACACATTTCTATTGGGAACCTGCCTAAGTTTGGAGTTCCTGGGTCATAAATATGTTCAGCTTTAGAAAATACTACCAAACAGTTTACCAGTGTACACTGTCAGGAACAGTCTATTAGAAGTATAGAATATCCTACATCCTAGCTGACGCTTAATATTTTGTCTATTCCATTTTAACCATTTTAGTAGATGGCATAAATATTGTGTTTAAAAGGAATATTATCAAGAAAATATACTCTAAAAATTAGAAAAGTAATAATATTAATTGCCTGGCCTGTGGTGGCCCAGTGGATAAAGTGTTGACCTAGATCACGGAGGTTACCAGTTCAAAGCCCTGGGCTTGCCCAGTCAAGGCACATACAGCAAGCAAGCAATGAACAGCTGAAGTGAAGCAACTATGAGATGATACTTATTGCTCTCCCTCACCGTAAAATCAATAAATAAAATTTATAATAATAATAATAATAATAATATGTAATTACTGTTTATGGTTAGCATAGATGCTGGCATTTTAAACATGAACCCCAGTTCTTTTTGATAAATATTATCAGAGTGCAACAGTTGGTGAAACACAGTATCCTAATTCTTTCTAAAGAAACCACATATTGAATGTGAAGTCTCATATCTGGGCACAACCTATGTATTTCAAGGATGTTAAATTCAAACAGCAGTGGTAGCCAATGTTTGTTTATCAACAGCACAATCTATCCAGTTACATTACTGAAAAATTCTTAAATTACCTAGAGAGGGGTGTTTAATGACATACCACTTATTTCTGTCCTAAGTTTTGTCCTAGACAAGTTGTTTGCCTTTTGTATCAATGTATTGGGTGAGCACACATGCCAAAGGGCAGGCTTATCCAAATTGTAGTTTTATCATTTATCTAACACTGTCTAGCAAAGCACCCAAATCTCACTGACATATTTCTCACAATTCTCCACGTTGGTTGAATGGTTCTTCGGTAGGTTTGTTGAGGCTCACGCTGTGTTGGCATTGAACTGGAGGGTTGGCTGGAGCTACACTCAGCTAGGACAGCTCTGCCTTTCTCACCCTGCAGTCCTGCTTCCTACGACAGGATAGACCGGCTTCCTCACAGGCAGACAGCAATGTTCCAAGAACAAGAAGGCAACAGCTGCAAGGCCCCTTGAAGCTCCAGCTCTTCTATCCCATCTGTCCATCAAGGGGTGGGAAAAATTGATTATACATCTTAATAGGAAAGCTGCAAAATCACGTGGCCATGGTTTTCAGTCTAATGTAATGGATGAGTCTGAATATGCTCACACACAATGAGAGCTAAATAAATATTAATATTTCTGTTAGTATTATAATTACTATTAAAAACTCACTACGTTTACATTAAAGAAGTCAGTGGTTTCTTAATTATATTTCCCAGCATCAGTAAGGCCTTAAATGAATATCTGCCCAGGGCACATATATACTCATTAAAAGTCAGCTACTACTATTACCACAAAATCCTAACTAAAATTCCCAGTCGTCAGTCCTCTGAACTGGCGTGGTGCCCTTTCTCTCCCTGCCCATTGTCAAGACCCACTTACTCTATAACAAGATTCCTATTTAATGTCTATTCTAGAATGTCAGGAAATCTCCAGTTTTCATCTTCTATTTCTCTCTCAACCCTGCTCGCCCTGCGTAGCTATCTTTAGTTACAATCTCACGGCTTCAAATTCCTTTTCTCTTCAGCACCTGCCCTTTGAGATATAATGCTTGATTTTTATATTTTTCTTTGATCCCTGACTCCTTGTCTACCTTTAACTGCATCCTGTTGGTCTATCCCTCATTTCCACTCTCAAGATGTGTCCTCTCCCTCCCATATTCTACTCCTGCACTTGACCTCAGTCCCCAGATCATCCGCCTGGCTTGGGGCTCAGAGTCAGCCACTTGCCAGACTCCTCTTCCTTGTGGGGTCAGGTTATCAACACACTCTTTCAGGGTCCACTGCAAAACTGCAGAAAAATACACACATCCCAACAACCTCATAAATGAGCATGCTGTGACTGCACCCAAGTAAACCAACCCTACAGGAAGATAGTCACATGAATATAAGTAGTAGAATATAAATCAAAATAGTATTTATAACAAAGAGAGACTTTCAAGTTTTTGATGTTTTTTCATTCATTCAGAAGTAGATGATCTCTAATGAGACAAGAGGAAATAATCCTGGCAGACCTTGACATTCATAAATTGAGGTTAATTTGGTTCCAGTGGGAACTAATGTTCTGTGATGGAGAAGAGCACAGGCAAGTAGCTCAGAAAAATGGTCCTTGTTGCTTTGGGAAGGACAGACTGCGGAAGGGGAGCCAGAAGTCCAGTTATTGCCCCATTTCTGGCACACTGGCTAGGAAACCAGTAAATAAAGAAATATATCTGAAAATAAGAAGGAAGAAACAATAGAACTTGATAACATATTGCATATCCATGACAACATAGAGAAAGAAAATAAAAATAACCTTGAGAATATTATGCTAAGTAAATCAGAAAAAGCTAAGAACTATCAATAGATTTCACACACAGGAGGGATATAAAACTGAGACTTGTGGACATAGATAAAAGTGAAGTGGGGCCCTGGCCGGTTGGCTCAGTGGTGGAGCGTCGGCCTGGTGTGCAGAAGTCCCGGGTTCGATTCCCGGCCAGGGCACACAGGAGAGGCGCCCGTCTGCTTCTCCACCCCTTCCCCTCTCCTTCCTCTCTGACTCTCTCTTCCCCTCCCGCAGCAGAGGCTCCATTGGAGCAAAGATGGCCCCCAGGCGCTGGGGATAGCTCCTTGGCCTCTGCCCCAGGCGCTGGAGTGGCTCTGGTAACGACAGAGCGACGCCCCGGAGGGGCAGAGCGTCGCCCCCTGGTGGGCAGAGCGTCGCCCCCTGGTGGGCGTGCCGGGTGGATCCCGGTCGGGCGCATGGGGAAGTCTGTCTGACTGTCTATCCCCGTTTCCAGCTTCAGAAAAATACAAAAAAAAAAAAAAGTGAAGTGGTCACCAGGAGGTGGGAGTTGGGGTGGAAGGGAGTAAAGGGGGCCAAATAGATGGAGACGGAAATGGTTTGACTTTGGGAGATGGGCGCACAATCCAATAAATACTTCAAATGCTGTATACCTGAAACCCGTGTGTTCTTCTGGACCAATGTCACCACATTAAATTTAATTTCTAAATTAAAAAAAAAAAAATTAAAAAATAAAATTAAAGTGACCAAAGTTTTCATTTTGTGTCACTCCCAGTAAAAAGTTGGGAAAGAAGAAATGTGGAAACAAAGTTTTCTTTTGATGATAATTAAGTGAAGATGTTCTTTAGAAAGGAAGAATTTGAAGTTTAAAAAAAAAAAAAAATGAGAAGCCAGACTTAAAAATAAAGAAAAGATCTAGCAATCTGTTGTGTTATAGATGAAACAAGATTTTACAAACATATTTCATAGTTTAAATAAATATATAAAAACTGTCACAACAATTAGTTCCTAGAAAGTTCTCACCAGATCTGTACTAGGGAGAAAAGTAGCATAAATATAAATATACTGTTTATATTAAATTAACAGAAAAGAAAACCACTGAAATAGAACTAATCAAAGATAGTATTATTCCTTCTACTATGTATTCAAAATGTCCAATATGATTTTAAGAGAAAGTTGAATGTGGAATTGGCCATGAATCAAACTTACACTCCCTGACTTCTCCACGGCAATTTTAACTTGCTAGACAAGGGCTACAGCTCTGCATTCACTCGCGAGCATAGCAAAGTCTCTCATACTTACCTTTCACCTACACCTCCCAGACATTGGGACTGACATTTGCCATAGTTTGTTTACACTGCTAGACCAGAATACCACAGACCCAGTGGCTTATAAATAACAGAAATTTCTTTCTCACACTCCTGAAGGCTGGGAAGTCCAAGACCAGGGTGGTAGGTTTGGTGTCTCGTGAGAGACCGATGCTTAGTTCATAGACGGCCATCTGCTCGGTATGTCCTCACATGACAGAAGGGACCAGGGAGGCATCTAGGATTTCTTTTATAAGGGCACCAAGTCCATTCACCTCCCAAAAGCCCCCATATCCCAAGGGATACCCCCATCTCCAAATATCCTCACGTTGGGCATTCGGTTTACACATGAATATTGGAGTTATACAAACATTCAGTCTAGAAACACGGTCATACAGCAGCTAGGTGTGGAAAGAACTTGCCTCATGTGACTGAGAAGAAATGGTGTTCACCACAAAGTCATCTTGCACAGGCATGTGGGCCTATTTAAATTTGGTTTTTGACATTAAATAGAACAAATGCCTTCTTTTTTTTTTTTTTTTTTTGCTTATTTACATTTAGGAACCTAAGTAGAGTCTCAAAGCCTTGAAAATAAAGCAAAAAAAAAAAAAAACAGGAAAATGAATTTAGTATACCTCCTAGCACTTAAGCTAGAGATTGCAGTGGCCAGGTGTCAGAGTCTAGAAGATTTCAGCTCCACAGTGGGATGCTAAAAATCATAGTATTTTCAAGGGTGCATAAGTGAGTATGTTACGTACGTCATCACATCCTCGGACAAAATGTGAAGATCCCAGTCTCACACTTTACCCCCGAGGGAAGCACAGATGGGCCAGGATGGACAGAGAAACCCGAGTAAGCAGCTCTCCCCTCAGGTGGAAGAGCTCCAAGGTCCCCCTGTGGTGCTTCTGAGTGAAGTCGCTCTCTCCAGCCAGTCACTCAGCCTTCTCTGATTTCCATCACCTCCCTCAAAAGAACCACAGAGTTGCTGACCAGGCAGTGGTGCAGTGGATAGAGCATCAACCTGGGACACTAAGGACCCAGGTTAGAAACCTCAACATTGTAGGCTTGAGTATAAGGTCACCAGCATGAGCATGGGATCATAGTCATGACCCCATGGTCACTGACTTGAGCCCAAAGGTTGCTAGCATGAAGCCCAAGGTCGCTAGCTTGAGCAAGGGGTCACCGGCTCAGCTCTAGCCCCCCAGTCAAGGCATAATAAGAATGCAATCAATGAACAACTAAAGTGCGACAACTACAAGTTGATGCTTCTCATCTCTCTCCCTTCTTGTCTGTCTATCCCTGTCTATCTGTCTATCTCTCCCGTTCCCTTAAAATAAAAAAAAAGGACCATGGAGTTTAACTTCACTCTCATTAAAGGTTCTGTGTTACATGAGCCAGAGTATAAAAATATAGTTTATATCTTGAAAATAGACTATATTCTAAATATGGAAATAGGGCATGTTTAGGATTTGAGCAATCTAGTCTTACACCTCTCAAATTACCCTGTGGAAAAGAACCAGATTTGGGAGGACATTGGTTGGTGTTTATGTTGTTTTCTTAATCATTTTGGACCAAGGCTCTCTTGAAGTACAACAAACATGAGTTACCAAAACAGATCACATCCTTAAATACCCCTGCAACATCAGATTCCTTTAAAGTCTCTAAATATTGAGTTTCTGGGCTTACTGCCTGGTAACAGCCTCCAGACTCCGCCTTGAATAGCACTAGTCCAGCCAAAAGATGAATGGCTAAGAGACTCAGGAATAGGTGGCTGTGAAATGGCACAGCCAGAACTAGCCTAGTGCTTCAGCCAGGGAATATATAGCCACACTGGCTAGCCAACAGGTGACCCCACTGGCACAAATGTAAAGACAGTCAAGTGTTCATGTCATGAACTGTCACAGCAACTTTGTCTGGAAAAGGCTGTTCTAGCTAGGACCATGAAATCCATATTCCCAGTGTGTGTGTGTGTGTGTGTGTGTGTGTGTGTGTGTGTTTTCCCATCATAATATTTCTATACAATTCCATCAAGTCATAAAAATGAGTTCAGCAAAGCAGTCACCCTATTTATATTTTGATCAACATTTAAAGCCCTTACCTAAAATCCATAAAATATTTTTTCTTTTAACCTTTTTCTAATTTTAGTGTTTAGCTCTCATCCAGAAAATAACATAAGGGTTTATTATATTTTAAAATTAAATCAGTCAATTGCTTTATACCTGGAGATAAAAAAAAATTTTGATCAATATATAGTTTCTAGTAGAGCAAGCCCAGTTATGGAAAATCAATAGCTTAAAATGTTTCCACCACCAGTTAAAATACTGCCTTGGATAGTAAACTGACTGCAGGGACTCCTCCTGTCACATATCAACCAGAAAAGAGGCATAAATCCACACTCAGAAATATGTGAAGTCATTGGCTGTGCATAGACCATTATTTGACAGACATTTATCAAACTCACCGTAAACACTGGGCCTTTTCCTTGCTCTCCAATGCTAGCAAGACGATCAAAACAACGCACTGCTTCCAGACCGAGCCGGCTCTCCCTTCCTTCAGGCCAGTGGCTCTCGCCTGGAGGCCACTTTGCCTACAGGGAACTCTTAGTCATATCTGAAGATATTTTAGCTGTCACAACATACCGCTGGCCTCTAGTGGGTAAAGCCCGGGGATGCTGCTAAACATCTGACAATGCACAGGACAGTCTTCACAATTGAGAAGTTGCCAGCCCAAAATGACCACAGCGCTGCAGTTAAGAAGCCCCATTCCAGGCAGTGTTCAGCCATGTCCTCGGGAAAACCAGCTGTCCTCCCTGGGTTCAGCTGCAGCAGTGGTGTCCCAGAGCTGCCTTGTACCAGCCCACAAGAGCCAACTGTGCCTATAACTCCCCATCTCCATTTGTAGGACGTCATATTGGTAACCTGAAATGGAACATGATTGGAGTTCCATTTCACATGAAGAAAATCGGCAAATGTTACAAATTAGGACCTTTATTTCCAGGGAGCTAGTTATAAGCATTTATCGGTATATCAGTGGGTGCAGCCCTTCCCAATGGGAGTAATATATAGCCTAGTGAACTCTAATTTCTGCTCTACTGGTGATCTCTTACCTGCTGGGCTGAAAGGCAGCCACCAGCAAAGCGCCAGTGCTGACACAGGCTGACCCACGGTGTGTTGACCAGTCAGTTACTCAGTTTCTCCAGTCAGTGTGAGAGGTAACCCCCACACAGAACAGTATTGATTGCCGGAAGCCCCAGATCACATGAACACACACACACACACACACACACACACACGTGCACGCGCACAAACACGGCATGTGAGTGCCCACACGCACACTGGTTTCTCAGTGACGCAGGGCAGTGATCAGCAGACCGCACACAGAAGGGAAGGCTCCAGCCTTCCCCGAGTATGACTGGTGGACCTGGACTAGTCCAAGCAACAGTTGCTGTGCATCGCCTCCCCCACGCATGGCTCAGGAAGGGGCTGAGATGCCGTCCTTTCCCTCAACGTGTAGGGCTGGCCCCCACAGCGGCCTCTACAACCTTTTATTCAAGCCCTGAAAGGGATGTGCCCTCTTCCCCTGGTACTTGAAGGCTGCAGAGTGAGGATGTGAAGTTTGAAAAAACCACAGCCATCTTGCAGGAGTGAGGGAACAAGCTTAAGGACTCTGAGGCCATCAGAGTCAAAGCATGGAAAAAGCCTGGTGCTGGATGGGCCACTGGATTCAGCACCCCAGAACCTACCTACTTCTGTTGTCTTGATCTATAGCTAACACATTCTCATTGTTTAATACCCCTTTCTTAGGCTCTTTATTACTTGAAGTCAAATGCTTCCTGACTGCCACAACTTCTCAAATGTACTTACAATATTCTCTTGATATTAAAAAAGGCATCCACTCTATAAGATATTAGTACCACATGGCTGCGTTGTTTATTTTTCCCCCCATGCATTTTACCACCACTCGAAATTGTAAATTTCTTCTGAATATAAGTAAGAAATAAACACAAAACCTATGACACAAGATTAGCAAATTTCCATTATGCAAATCCTCAGCATGAATCGGAGCTTCCGGAGGCAAACTTTTCACATGGGGTCTTTGAAGAGAGGATGAGACAGGTGGAGAAAGCCAGCTACGCATCCCTGCTACATCTGATGTTCTTCGATTAGTAACTCTAAAGAGGTGCTGGAATGTAACATGCAGGCATACTTCATTTTATTGTATTTGCTTTACTGCACTTTGCAGATCTAGCATTTGTTACAAACTGAAGGTTTGCGGCAACCCCGAGTCAAACTGGTTAGTCCATTGGCACCAGTTTTCCGACAGCATTTGCTCACTTCCTGTCTTTGCGTCACATTTTGGTCATTTTCACAGTATTTTAAACATTTGTACTATTCTTATATTTGTTATGGTGATCTTTGTTGTTACCATTGTAAGAGTTTGGCCACCATGAACGGCGCCCATACGAGACATCAACCTTAATCAGTAAATGTCGTGCTCTGACTGCTCTGCAGAACAGCTGGTCCCCCATCTCTCTCTCCCTCTCCTTGGGTCTCCCTACTCCCTGAGACAAAACAATATGGAAATTAGGCTAATTAATAACCTTACAATGGGCTCTAAATGTTCAAGTGAAAGAAGTTACATGTCTTTTACCTTAAAAAAAAAACTAGAAATAATTAAGCTTAGTAAGGATAGCATGTCAAAAGCACAAATAAGCTGAAAATTAGGCTTCTGGAACCAGTTAGCCACATTGTGAACACAGAGGAAAAGTTCTCGAAGGGAATTAAAAGTGCACTCCAGTGAACACACAAAAAATAAGCGGAGCAGCCTTAGGGCTGGTGTGGAGAAGTGTTAGCATTCTGGATAGAGGATCAAACCAGCCTCAACATCCCCTTCAGCCGAAGCCCACCCACAGCAAGGCCCGAACTCTTCAGTCCTCTCCAGGCTGAGAGGGGAGGGAGCTGCAGAAGAAAACACCGAAGTTGGCAGAGGTTGGTTCACGACCAGTGGGGGGATTCAAATAATTTAAGAATCAGTTCTCTGCCCTAACGACTGTTTTAAGTATAAAAAAGCAGTATATCAAAGGGTAGTTTATTATTTCATGCATTTAATACTTAAATAAGAATAAAAGAGGTATACAAAACTAGATTATGTTATAAAAAAAAGTTTTAAAATGTTAATGGTAAAATATTAAATAATCTGACAAAAAAAAAATCCAAATTGTCACTCCCTGATTGTTGGACACTTTTCCTCTTTACGTCATATGTTTGTTTACTGAAGTAACAAACACGAGAGAATTAAAATGTAGTGTTTCATCAAAGGCATAATGAATTTTATGAAATCAATAAATATTACAAGCGTGGTTTCATCAAATTTTTTTCACCCATGGACAGAATGAACATGACTACGGGCGCTTGGAATACTGTCGCACAGATGAACGTTAAAAAAGAGTAAGAAATGTCAACTTGTGATTTCCACATTGAGTGGCTGCCCAGGCGCCCACCTTAGAGAGAATCCTGATTACAAGTGCCACTTTAACAACTGGTTTGCCAAACTCAACAAAAAATCAGGTTTCAGTTCTGCCGACCCGGTGAGAACCAGCTGAGTCCCACCACTGCTCAGGAGGTTAGGAGAGAAGCCGTCTCCATAACATAAAAGTGCAGGGGAAGCAGCCAGTGCTGGTGCGGAAGCTGCAGCTGAGTCCCACCACTGCTCAGGAGGTTAGGAGAGAAGCCGTCTCCATAACATAAAAGTGCAGGGGAAGCAGCCAGTGCTGGTGCGGAAGCTGCAGCTGAGTCCCACCACTGCTCAGGAGGTTAGGAGAGAAGCCGTCTCCATAACATAAAAGTGCAGGGGAAGCAGCCAGTGCTGGTGCGGAAGCTGCAGCTGAGTCCCACCACTGCTCAGGAGGTTAGGAGAGAAGCCGTCTCCATAACATAAAAGTGCAGGGGAAGCAGCCAGTGCTGGTGCGGAAGCTGCAGCTGAGTCCCACCACTGCTCATGATGTCAGGAAAGAAGCCGTCTCCATAACATAAAAGTGCAGGGGAAGCAGCCAGTGCTGGTGCGGAAGCTGCAGCTGAGTCCCACCACTGCTCAGGAGGTTAGGAAAGAAGCCGCCTCCATAACATAAAAGTGCAGGGGAAGCAGCCAGTGCTGGTGCGGAAGCTGCAGCAAGTCCTCCAGAAGATCTCGCTGAGATGATTAATAAAGAGAGTTACACAAACAACAGGTTCTCAGTGTAGATGAAACAGCCTTATCTTGGAAGGAGATGCCATCTAGGACTTCACGGTGAGAGAGAAGTCAATGCCATGACATTCCCCCAGTGATATATCTCTGTCCTAAACCTCAAAGCCTGTGGGGGCAAAAAAAAGTCTTTGCAGATGTAATTTAAGTTAAGAATCTTAAAATGAGATCATTGAGGGATTTCATGGGTGGCTCTAAAGCCAGTCATAGTTTCCTAAGAGACACAGAGGAGGACACGATGTGATCACAGTGGTGGAGATCAGAGTGATACAGGCACAAACTCAGGGAGCCAAGGAGGGCCTGGAGCCACCGGAAGCTGAAGAGGTGAGGAAGACTCCTCCCCTAGAGCATTTAGAGGGAGCACGGTCCTGCCAACACTTTGATTTCAGACTTCCAGCTTCCAGAACTGTGGGAGAATACTTCACTCTCGTTTTAAGCTATCAAGTTAGTGGTAACCTGTGCCACACAAGGAAATATTACAGTAGGGTAAGCTTTATAACTAATCTGAGTATGAAGGCCACAGTGCCCATGTGATGTGCTAAGACAGAATCTTTTTTTTTTTTCCATTGATTTGGGTGTGGAAGGGGAGACAGAGAGAGCGGGGGTGGGGGGGAGAAAGAGATAAGCATCAACTTGTTGCTCCACTCAGTCGTTCCATTTAAATGCACACTCCTAGGTAGCTTTTCCTATGTGACCCCACGGAGACCAAACCCATGACCTTGGTGTGCCTGGATGATGCTCTGCCCACTGAGCAACCCAGCCAGGGCCAAGACCCAACAGTATTTGTCTTTCTCTTCCATGACCATGGAAAACAAAGACTATGCAGCTTAGTCAAGGTTCAAGGCAACCAGTGATACCGGACCCTCCATAAGTAAGACCTACCCTGGGGGAAATGTCTAGACCTGTGAGAGACTTTCATTATGGATTAGGAAATACAAGAATAATTCATTCTCTCCTTTTTCTTTTTTTTTTCCATCCACCCGAAAAAGAAGCATCTCTTCTATTAAGTACCTATTGAAATAGTATTTCATTGACTGAACCACAGTAGAAAGAGTTGAAAAGGGCTATCTGTGAGATTCTGAAGTTCTCTAACTCATTTTTCAGAAATATGAATCCACTTTCACTCTAGAAATTTATCATAAGATCCGGGTGAAGAAGTACACAAAATTTTATGTGCAAAGTGTTCATCACAGTATTATTTATAGTTTCAAAGATATGTAAAATGAACTAAGTAAGCATCACTGAGCATTGAATAAATATATTTTAGTAGAACTACACAAAAAGATTCTGTACAGCCACCAAAAAAAGGATGTTTCTAGTCATGCTAGTGTTGATAAATAATATATTGTTGAATAGAAGATCATTACAAAATATATGAACAGCTTTTTCCCCCATCTTACATAAAACATACAGACATCTGTATGATTAGGTGACAAAATAGCAATAGTGATTCTCTGGGTTTAAAATTACAAGTAATTTTTTAAGGTTTTTAAATTTTTATTTAGAAAATTAAATTTAACAAGGTGACATTGATCAATAAGAGTACATCGGTTTCAGGTAAACATCTCTATAGCATCTGCACTGTTGATTATGTTGTGTATACAAGTGATTTTTATTTTTCTTTATACTTATAACATTTCAATAATAAGAATATATTACTTATGTCATTTTAAAGGTATTTAAAGACAAACCTTTTAGAAAATTATAGACACATGAACCATTGTGAATTTTACCAAAAAGCTCTTATATTCACAGATGCTAATAAATTAATTTTTTGTAACTTGTTTCCTGGGCAACTCAAAATGTCTTTCTGGTTTCATTATTCCCCTGTTAAAACAGAGCAGACTACACATTCACAGCTCATTAAGAGCCCTATTTGAGAAGTCTGATACCAATTCCCTAAACATATTGGGATAAAATAATCAGAATATAGTTAATAGAAAAAGCATCCTCAGCATTTTTTTCCCTGGGAAATTTATAGTTTCTCCATTAAAAAAGGGGGGGCATATTGTTTGACTCAAATTATGTATATGATTTGTAGTATAAGCCACTTCGAAAAACAGCAGTAAACAAAACCTGTCACTCACTTTTTTCAATTGTTAGGCACATCAGATGACTACACAGTTATTGCAATTGTTCTATCAATCTAAAGCAGTAATATAATTAAAGGTCAATTGCCAAGTTTCTGAAATATTAGCAAATTTAAATAGATACTATCTCAAAACTCACGTACCTTAAGTGGGCATCTGTAAATAAAATCTTATCAAATGATTTCACTTTGCTTTTTGCTTTATTACAAATAACAAAACTCCTTAGAAAAGAATGAGGGATTAGCCAAAAAACATACATACAAAATTCATAGCCATAGTCAACAGTATGGTGAAAGCCAGAGGGAAAGGAGGGTGGGAACAGGTGGAGGTGTGGAAAGGGGGATGGAGGAAATGGGAACAGAAAGAGATGCTGCTGTGGATGGTGGGCAGATGGTGGTTTGTTGGGTTGTGCACTTGAAACCTGAATGGTTTTACAAATGAATGTCATCCTAATAAATTCAACTGGAAGGGAAGGGGAGGGGAGGGGAGGGGAGGAAAGGAGGGAGGGAAGGGGAGGGTAGAAAAAGAAAGAAAGAGAGAGAAATAGAACAAGAGAGAGAGAGAAAGGCAGAGACTGGAATTAGGTGATCAAAAAAAGTTTACAAATAACTGGAAATTTGGGAAACTTTACTGCATAACTTCATACAAAACAAATTAATGAGGAAAGATTCACAATAAATTAATACATTGAATCAAGTCTAAACTCAATGAGATTACATTAAAATCTCATTTCATTCTATTATAAATTCAATAAAACAGTGCCAATTAAATGAGGCAATCGGCAAGAACAAGGAGATTTACTGATGTTCCGTCTACTCTCCTTCGTTATTAGGTTTCATTTGTAACAGCTTGTTGACAGTGATTCTCTCCTGACAATACCAGAGCTAGAATCATGAGTCAGCTTTGAAATCAACTTGGGGAAATAAAATAATAATTCTCAAACTGCCATTTAGCATATCTGCCTCTCCAGGTAATTGAATTCTTGTTGAAAATACATCACTGGAGATGTATTAGAAATAGCAGGAGAGAGAATGAAGTTAATAGGAGGAAGCACTAAAAATATAGACTGAACAATGGCATGAGGAGTAAGAGAATAATTTAGAAAGTTGCTATTAGCTCTAGTTTCTATGCATTTCAACTTCGAGACTAGTCTCCAATAGAATAATTCATTCTTATTTTTATTTTTGCACCACAGGCACCAGTTTAAGAGGTGTGGAGTGCTTGCAGGGCCTGCTGATTTTAAATGCCATGTCCTAGGGCCTAGTCTATGGAAACACCCTGATAATGGATCCAGCCACACTTCTGAGCAGTCCACCCACCAAGTCTCAGCTGGCTTGGCTCATTACAGAAATTCATAATCATTTCACATATGGACTCAGAGTGTACCAGCATCTGAGCAATACCATTTTGCTATTCTCCGAGCAACTCAGAGGCAATGTCATAGCAGGTATCCTACAGTTTTTGAGTCTCCGTTCCAAACTCTTGAGACCTGGACTCATTGTCTCAGTGAGGGAGGAAGCCTCACTGTCCACGCAGTGGATGTTTAGTGTGCATTCCCAACCTTGAATAACTCCAGGCCCTTTGTAACTCAAGCCCTAATCAATAAGTGCACTTACTTTCATCACTCTTAGAATCAATCAAGTTTCAGAGCAACTAAGGAACATGAACTCTTCCAGAATTTTGTTAGAGAAAAATTGCCCAATAAAACTAAAAAGATGGCAGAATATTTTGTGGAGTCTAGCATGCAGCTGGACTAAGATTTGTTGACTTGCACATGTAAAGTAGCAATGCAATAAATATATTTTAAATGCATCAATGAACAGCTAGCAAATACCTTATCAGCAAACACAACAGAAGAGGGTTTCCTAAATTAATTTGCTAAGAAAGGAGTAGAGCAAGGAGTTTCAAGTGAGAATAATTCTTTCCCCCACTCTACCACCTCCAGCATGGAGTACGTGTCAAGGTCTGGAGACATTTTTGGTTGTCACAAATGGGGAGGATACTACTGTCATCTAGTAGGTAGAGGTTAGGGGTGCTGCTAAAACATCTTACAATGTTCAAGGAAAGCCTCACATCCAATAATTATCCAGTCCAGAAAATGTCTATAAGCCCAAGGTTGAGAAAGTGAAACACAGAGAAATAAAAGGGAAAGACTAACCCAGGACTGGGAAACATTGATAAATGATCAAGTAGGACAGACTTTGGGAGCAATTCAGCATCTTTTTTTTTTTAAGGTGAGATGAAGGTAGATAGTGAGACAGACTTCCACATATGCCCCAACTGGGATTCACCCAGTAATCCCATCTGGGGTAGATGTTCTAGTATCCAGCTATTTTTAGCACCTGAGGCTGACATGTTCCAACTCAGCTATTCTCAGCTCCTGGGGTCATGCTTGAACTAATCAAGCCACTGACTGTGGAAGGGAAAGAGGGAGAGAACGAGGGGGTGGGAGAGGGAAGCAGATGTTTGCTTCTCCTGTGTGCCCTGACCAAGCATTGAATCCAGATGTTCATACACCAGGCCAATGCTCTATTCACTGAGCCACTGGCCAGGGCCAATTTATCATCTTCTCTTGAGGTATGTGGAGCAGGAAGACCTGAGCACGTGGAAAAATACTCCTGGTAATAATGGGACTGTGAAAACACCACCTCCTTTTTCTAACACCTGTACTCACAAGCCTATTGTGAACAGGTGTAACATGGAAGCCCTGGTCTGAAGCTGAAATTCAAAACTCAGCTGTTGTCACATTTAGAGTTTATAGTAAGATCTTGTCCAGATTAACTGCAATCATTTTCTTTTGAAAATCTGAAGACCTTTTGAATTCCACAGGTGACTCCCTACCACCACCTCCCACTGGCATAAAAAAGAGAAAATAAAAATGTCTATTTCCCTTCTAATTTAACTGAAAAAGAGATATGGACAGTTTTCTAAGTCCTAGGTCTCAGCATTACCCATATTCCGTGTGAAAGTGAGGGGACATTGGGCATAGTGCTCCTTCAGTGCTTTCTCACCTTTCCCCACGTCTCATCCCTTATCATTCTGACCACAAAGAGTGTCACTTGGTTTCCACGTGTTTCAACCTTAGGCATTGAGTGGTCCTCGCCAGCATCATGCTTATGCTCTGGCGCTCCTTGCCTGGGGCCTCTAACAAATGCTAAATATTCTATAGGACACATCTGAGTGGCCTTGAGTGTTAGAAAATGTGGCAAGAGCAGCTGGTGGAAGCTATTACTGCACATCTTGCAAGTGTGCTTATGTATTATCAGGTGTGACTCTGAAAGACCTCAAGGAATCATCAATCATAACATACGAGTGGTATAGTATTAGTCTGGAGTAAAGGTTATCAATGGTTAGGGGGCAAAACCAGCTTTTGTCAGTATCCAGCTTATGCCTTAGCCATCCAGCCTCTAGGTAAGACCCATGCCAGATGTAACTGACGATGGATGTCACAGTCCCTCTGCACTGGCATGTGAAGGCATCACAGAGAGGGACAGGATGGTATGAACCACACTATACTGTTAATAACATGTATGTTGCAGGCTTCCTAAATAGAAGAGAGTCTATTTCATCTTTTTACCTGGCATTCCCTAGGAGTTCTTAGAGACCCACAGGTTGGTTGGTTGGTTTGTTTGTTTGTTTTTAAGGTTCTTAAAGATTACACCACGGGATAAACGATGGAGAAAGGGCTATAAAGTCAGAGCCACCTGTGTGTGCACTGGCAGAGGCAGCTGATCCCGATCCCTGAGGCAGAGAGCAGGGCCCTCCTCCACTCCACAGTTCCTCTCTTTCTGTTTCTTCTTCGCTCTCCTATTTCTCTATTTTTTATTTTCTTTTTCTTCTCCTATGCCATTTTTCTTTCTCTATCTTGTCATTCTGGCTTAGGCTTGCCAACACTCCTCAGGGGCACCAGGGGCCCAACCTGGCTCCAGGTGAGGCTAACAGCAGCCCGGCTGCTGGTCCCCTCTCAGGAAGACAGGAAACTTGGGTTCTTGTGTTGCTGCTAGATGATTAATCATTAAACTATTCATCGGGTGTTAACTGAGCACTTAGTCCCTACCAAACAATGACCAGAATAAAAAAGATGAATTAAATGTGACCCTGGAAGCAAGGATTTTATACTATTGTGGAAAACAGGAATATAGAAACTGGTTTAAAAAGAGAAAAGAAAAAAATACATCAAGGAATAGGCATTTTGGTGGCAGTTGAGCTTTCCTTTGGAGATTGGAAATGTCATGTAGGCCAGTGGTCCCCAACCCCCAGACCATTACCAGTCCGTGGGCCATTTGGTACCGGTCTGCAGAGAAAGAATAAATAACTTACGTTATTTCCATTTTATTTATATTTAAGTCTGAACGATGTTTTATTTTTTAAAAATGACCAAATTCCCTCTGTTATATCCATCTAAGACTCGTTCTTGATGCTTGTCTCGGTCACGTGATACATTTATCCGTCCCACCCTAAAGGCCGGTCTGTGAAAATATTAGCTGACATTAAACTGGTCCGTGGTCCAAAAAAGGTTGGGGACCACTGATGTAGGCTACGGACCTATGTTCATAAAGATGCTGAGGAATAAAAGTATTGCTGGCTGGAAGGACATGGTGTGACTGACACCTGGGGCAGCAGTCTCAGGGTGGGGAAGGGGAGACAAGCTTTTCTGGGCGGGGAATACCTTTGGCAGTCTGGTAAAGCCAGTTGAATCTTGCTTAGAATAATGTCTATAAATGTGCGAAATCACATACAGAGAATTGAGATGAGGACCAGCTACCTGAGAGCACGGTTCAGTTCTCTGCATGAAACCATCAGGGTGCATGGACCCCAATGAACTACCCGTACCAGGCGTCTAAGGGCGAGTGACAAAGCTCACTTCCAGCCTAGGGAATAAAACGGTGGTAGGTATAGGAAAGAGTGAGCGAAGCAGTTTACAACCAGGAGGTCCCTGCTCTGACCCACCCTGACATATAAAAAGGCAAAGCCATCCCACTTTGGGAAGATGGCAGCTGAGAAGTTAGGCCACTGCTAGGACTGAACACAACAAAGGCCCAGTCAACTGAAACAAGCTAAGGCCTCGAGACCTGGGCTTTGCTAGATTGCGACGTCCCACCTCCTTCCTCTGCTGGGTTTTCCTTGTGCGGTCTTCAGGGATCAGACCTACTACGTTCACAGCGTAACTCCATTCACAACGTAACTCACTCCTCCTCCGCCCTCACTCCGGAAGCTCAGTACTTCTGAGAGAATGCTTTAATGACAAGCTGACAAATTAGGTTTTGCTATTTATTATTACCTGTTTCTGAGTAACTCAGACTCTTTTGGGCTCTAGATCTGAAAAAAAAATCCAAATGCTGTAGGTGCCTCTACATACGCCACAGAAAACTGGGGGACCTCGCTCGCTGGCTCTGTAACTGAGCACGTCATCAACCACCAGAATGGCCTCCATGCCTAATTCCTGGCACACACACGCACGCGCACACACACACACACACACACACACACCCCGCCGTCTCCCAGGGCCGAGAGAAAGGCTGCTTATTCCCGCAGATATTTGAGAAGCAGGTTGGGTGGCTCTGGGGGCCACAGTTTATTCTGTCTTTGGAAAAAGTTAAGTTACCAAGACTGAAAATGGCTCCTGGGGACCAGGTTAGGGCTCCCGGGGGCTATACTAGGAACAAACAGCCAGCGCCAAACAGGGCCCTCAGAGGCGGAGGGTCTGGCCCTCCAGACCGCGCAGCTCAGGGTGAGCTGGATGTGGCCTCCCTTCTCCTGCACCCACTTAGACCAGTCCACAGTCCAGGAAGCTACCCTGTCCTTAATGCCAGAGACCAGCTCGCTCAAGAAGAGCACCTCTTGGCGTAGTGTGCCTCTAACTTTCATCCCTCGCTCACTGCAGTTTGTGAACTGTGACCACTGTCATTAGATAACTGCTTCTTATTGCAGGAACAAATTGTTTATTGAAATCAATGGAAGGTACAGATTTCTCTCTTTACTCTGGGGTGTGTGTGTGTGTGTGTGTGTGTGTGTTTAGGAAGGTGGGAGGGATATGTTAGAAGACATACAAACAACATTTCAAAAACACTAACAACTTCTCTCCTAAGATGTTTCTATAGGGAGCAAATGCCAGCCTGCTGCCGTCCCTCTGCTCAAACGATGGCTCTAAGTGTCTCTGCCGGAGTCCTGAGGATAACACTGCAAACCACATGGACTGCGTTGTTTGGCAACCTGCAAATTGAACGGGAGATTCATTGAGAAATCAGTCAGCCAGCACCCAGGTGGAGAGTTGGGATGCTAAAGGAAGTTATAAAGCTTAAAGTGCAGTGACATCAAAATACAGCCTCACCTTTTCAACCGCATCTGGGAAAAGGGTTGCTGAAGTAGCTGAGGAAAAACAAATGCGTGTTTGCTGTCTGTTTGGACAAGCTAGTGTATGAAGCCACCTAACCGCCCAGGAATGCACAGATCGGATCTTCTCTCCTTCCGGTATTATGATGCAGCTGTTACAGTTGTTCTTTGGGTAAGGCTGCTGCTACCTATTTACTGATGATGATGCTTCATGGGTCACCCAAGGCATGTCACCTCCTGTAACATTTTGATCATCTCATGTACCTCATAGAAAAAGCACATTAATGAAGATGAGCTTCATTTTGAAAGGTAAAAAGAGACAGTTTTCAATGACCCATTAGTGAATAACTCAGAACTTATCTCTGCAGGCCATTTTGTGTCCTGCACAAAAAACAGAAAAAAAGAAAAGAAATTGGACAACAATTCAGCTTGGGATTTAATATCCAAGAACCTCACACATACACTCAGTGCAAATCCCAGCTTGTCTGCCCTCCTGACTTTGATAAAGTGGACCTGATTCAAACAGCTGCCTCTGACATTAACTGCAGGCTCTGCTATCTCTGATAATCAAGAGGAAAATGCAGTGATCTATACACACGAGGAACCTGTGAAAGGAACACTGTAACTTACTATTTCAAGGGAAGCCTTGGTCTTCTAAGAAGCTGGTGTATTCAGCAGGCTTGTTGAAATATTCCTCCTGAATAAAATTCAAAAAAAAAAAAGTGCAACATTTTTATTAAACAATATGTTATTAAAGAGTTTAATATATCTATGAAAATATTCGTAAAGCATGGGTGCTTAACATGGTATCCTCAGAACAACAGATCCACAGTGTAAGTGATGATAAAATATATTGGTGTATATAGTCTTAAAAAAAAAAGAAAACTAAATTCCTAATCTCTAAGAACGTTTAATCTAATATACTGTGGTAAGCACAGATATATAGTTGTTTTTCAAATGGAGAAGAGATTTACTGACACACAAACATAACTAAGGTTTAAATTTTGCCAGTTTGCTCACTATTTTGCTACTTTGGTTGCCTTCATTTGCCTTTAAATGTGTTTTTCCATGTCTCTAGAATAGTTTTTATTATATACTGCTTTTAGTCGCTTTCAGTGTTTGTAATAACTGCCCCATATCTTTAAGACCTAAACATCCTCTTGCTAATCTATTTAGAGCATTCATCACCCTTCTCTCCACCAGCACCCATGCTGCATGAAGAGGTTTGCTAAAAGCTTCGACCTAACTAAGGCTTTGTGCAGTGAGCCCCCCTACTTCCAACAGTGCCATTGGGAAGTACATGAGGACTCTGAGCACCCAAGCACTGCCCATTAAAACCATTTTCAGTAATTGCTTTAACGAAGGGGGTTTGCAATATTTGTGATAAACACTAATTTTATTTACTCTGCCACTCTACAAATCAAAAGAAATGAATCCATTAAACCTGGTTTTGAAGGTAGGGGCATTTCTGATGGAATTTGAAATTATTAAGGAATCTCAAGGGCATTAAGCCCGAAAATGAAACCATTAGATCTTCTAAACAAATGGAGTCAATATTGGGAGATTATGCGCATATGTGGTCTGTCTTTCCCTCACAGCCCCTAAAATTGGAAACACACCACCAAGAGGAAGTAATAGCGCCGCAGTCAAATATTCAAAGTCCAATTTTTACCCACACTGATTAATTTTAACATTTTGAAATATCATTTTTATACCTCCACCTGAAAGTGGTTACCGGACTAGAATTCAAGGCCTATGGTATTTCATGAAAGTAATATCGTCCTTAGTTATATGAGTGGGAGGCAGGGGCAAAAATAGAAAAATATTATGACAGAGATAATTTTCTAGTCCCCTTCCAAAGTAACAAACCATATTCATGTCATAATTCTCACTTGGTTGGAAAACACAAACGTTCATCGTCGGATCATCATCTGATAAAAGTAATGTAAAAGAAAACAGAATTTCTCCTTCAGACTTAACTCAAATTATTTGAGTTTGTACCTTGCTTTTCTTGAGTTCCACTTTTTCCCCTCATCTCGGCACTCAGAAAATAAGATATCATCTTTTTAAAAGGGAAAGGCTAAAGTCATTTCTCAGCCCTTGAAACTCTAAGTTAATTCATTTCTGAAACAGATCACTGCCCATCCGCATTGTGGGCTCCATCACACTCAGGCCTTCTTGTTGATGAAGTAGGAGAGATGACACACATGGCCAGCTGCCCCTCAAGAATGAAAAGCATGTTATCTTAATAGCATTCATTTCAAGTCTACCGTGTACATCACGGTTGCTTGGCCAGAAATGCCCCATATCTGTACTTCCGCTACCGCCCGGGAAGATGGCAACAAAATACGAGCTTTGAACTATATCATGGGATCACAGCAGGAGGTGGTGAATACTCCTGAACACTGGTTTGCCATTTTCTTATCATTGTTTATCTTCACCTTGATAATGTGTGATGTTTATGATGATTAAGGGCCTGTTTAAAACAAAAATTCACTAGTTTTCTACTTGTCATACCAAATTTTGGCCCTATAGTTTCTGAACACCCTCTTGCTTCGATTCAGATATGTTGGGATTGTATAGCCAGTGAATTACTTTTCTCCTTTATTTCATATATAAATGCTATCCATCTACATGGTTAGATGGACAAGCACTATGCTAGGAGCTAGGGCCACATCATGCTAGGTAAATGTAATAAGATGCCAAAAAAGAAAAAATTCAAAGGATAAGATGTATATTAGGTGTTTGACTCTACCATTCTACTCTCTTCTAAATATGTTAAAGTTTACAAAGTTAGTCATTTAATTTTTATGAATTATGTTTAATATTAGTCCTATGTCTATTAAAACACTGGAAAAATCATAAATCATGTTATAGGAAAGTATACTAATAGCACTTGTTGATACTGATATAACATTAAATATTATTTGTGTATTAATTTGGCAACCTACTAAAGATCTCTAGTTTTCAAATCAAACTGGGGAAACATTAATAGAACAGTGAACCCATTCAAGAATCATAGCAAACATTTTATCTTTCATCTCTTAGAAAGTGATTCATTTTTCTGAAGCTATTTGGGCTAATATCTACTATTACTTTCTATATATTACTGATATTAGAACCATTTGAGTCCATTCATGGCCCCAATAAACACTATTTAAGCTAATGGTAGCATTCAATGGGATTAAGAAGCATTTAAATATCTAAGTCAAAAGCCATTCTTGAGTTATAGCATCCTTTCACAGAAGACTCTCTATAGTTCTGACCTTTGAAGTGTAATATAATTATTGGGAGGGAAGGAAAGTTGACTCTTAACATAAAGTTAAAAAAAAAAATTACTGGTGGGTTTCAAAGCATATTTCCCAATCCCTTCATCAATGGCTCATCCAGTCAGTGTAGTGAAGCAGAAAAGATGAGTTCTCAGATAATACTACATTACAGAAGAGAAAGTCTAGATTAAACCTGTTTTACTACTGAAATAAGTCACTTTAAAGTATATTGTTATGTAAATTTGTTTAGTTTTTCTTAATCTGCAACATGAATTATCATATTTTAATCTTCAAAATATTAAACAGAAACTTGATGCCAAGGCAAAATTACACCTAAAAACATTAGGTTTTTTTATACCTTAGCTATAAAAATTGCCTCAAAGAACTCCTCTAGTATGTTAATATATAACTATGTAAGTAAGTGTAGTTAAGTTATACACAAGTTAAAGTGTATTGCTATCAGCTAAAGCAGCCACAGTGTATTTATGTGTGGCAAAGATTATTTCCACAACAACAATAAAAAATATTCACTTACAAAAATATTTGGTTAACAACTTATATGTAACCAAGCTTTTAAATGCAAACCAAAGCAATCTGAAAACTATTTAGTATTTAGTGTTAGAAGAAAAAACAAAGCATTGAATAACACAGCTCATGCTAAAATCACTAGAAACTATTATTATGTTTTAAAACATCATGAACAGCAACTCTTTAAAAAAATTTAGTAGGCTGAGTTCCCCACCTTGCTTAATGGAACATGTGATCCTACATGTTTCAGTACCTTCCATTCAGTGGTTCAAAGAATCTAAAGGCTATTGATCCTCATAGTGTCACAGAAGTAACACCAATAGCCTCCATTTACAGACATGGAAAATAGAATATAGAGACAAAGTGGATAAAAACCTAAGCATTTAGTCTAATGCTTTTCATTGCAAGCCCTGGTTTCCACTTGTTTCTTGTTACAAAAGAATCTAGATTCTTTAAATGACATAATCTTTTAGAACAGAGAAATTTCCAAAGAATTAAAACAGATGTGGGTCTTTGTTTTCCCAAATTCATCTCTCTAATGTGGTCATATTTGTCTCCTTCAGGACCTTCTTTACAGGCTTTGTGGGTTATTTTAACAATATGCTTTCTCGGTCTTTATTTTTTATTTATTAGAGTTTCTGATGTAATTAGCAAGGGGTACTACCTGGGCATTAAGATTGTTTAAAAGTCCCTTGGGTAAACTCCATGTGCAACAAAGTTGAAAACAACTGTGCCACATTTTCCTATAGAAAAATGTACTGAAGTCTGAATTCTTTCAGATAATTGCCTTAATTCTTCCCTTTAGAAAGTAATGTAATATTTGAGCCTTACATAAGCAAATTAATGGGTAAGAAATATGGTTTCCATAAGACATTCAAATCATTCCTTTAGAATTGAAATACATTTGTAATAGATCATGTCATATCTAAATGACAGCATTCCAGTACCATATGAGGTGAGATCACCAATGTTTCTGGAAACTAAAATGTGAACACACTCTTTCTAGAATTAACTTGAAGCCTTGGCTCAATTTTCCCACATGACCACCTGCCAACTCCTTATACAGTACTCCCTTCTTCTGTATCTTAAAGGTGGTTGACCTTTTAAGTCTTTGCTAGATGAAAGAAAGAAAAAAAGAAAGAAAGAGAGAGAGAGAGAGAGGGAGGGAGAAAGGGAGGAAGGAAGGAGGGAGGGAGGGAGGGAGGGAGGGAGGAAGGAAGGAAGGAAGGAAGGAAGGAAGGAAGGAAGGAAGGAAGGAGAAAGGAGAAAGAAGGAAGGAAGGAAGGAAAGGAAGGAAGGAAGGAAGGAAGGAAGGAAGGAAGGAAGGAAGGAAGGAAGGAAGGAAGGAAGGAAGGAAAGAGAAAGGAGAAAGAAGGAAGGAAGGAAGAAAGGAAGGAAGGAAGGAAGGGAAGGAAGGAGAAAGAAGGAAGGAAGGATGAAGGAAGGAAGGAAGGAAGGAGGGAGGGAGGGAAGGAAGGAAGGAAGGAAGGAAGGAAGGAAGGAAGGAAGGAAGGAAGGAAGGAAGGAAAGAGAAAGGAGAAAGAAGGAAGGAAGGAAGAAAGGAAGGAAGGAAGGAAGGGAAGGAAGGAGAAAGAAGGAAGGAAGGATGAAGGAAGGAAGGAAGGAAGGAGGGAGGGAGGGAAGGAAGGAAGGAAGGAAGGAAGGAAGGAAGGAAGGAAGGAAGGAAGGAAGGAAGGAAGGAAGGAAGGAAGGAAGGAGAAAGGAGAAGGAAGGAAGGAAGGAAGGAAGGAAGGAAGGAAGGAAGGAAGGAAGGAAGGAAGGAAGGAAGGAAGGAAGGAAGGAACCTTTTGACAGGTAACTCACTGCCTGGCAAGGCAGCTGGTTTCATTAGATCACTGGAGTCATTACAATGCTCCACCTTCTAAGGGCATATGCCTCCCAGTTTATTTCATTCATGCTCTTGGTTCCGCCCTATGGGGTTAACGTCAACTAAGTCTACAGTCTCCCACCAAGGGCCCTTTACAGTTTAATACAATTAACATTCTTTCCTTCCCGGTTTCCTTTCCTTTTCCTAGAAAAAGAGATTGAAGGTGGATGTCATCTGTGCCCATCTAGAATTTAATTATACATTTTTTTCAATAATTCAGTTCCAGTTATCTAATTCTACATTTTAAAAAAGCATGAACATTAGTGATTTAAAGTCACAGTTTATTTCTCATTTTAAAGCGCTATGGTTTGGCCTGCCTTATTTATAACCTTTGAGTAGTGTGAATTTTCAGTTACATCCTCATGCCTCCCGACCATCCAGAGTATGATCGTACATGTACAATGACACATTTTAAAAAAGGCCAAGGTATGTTCTTCTTGTTTCCATAAATTGGTTATCAAACAAACAGAGAGAGAGAGACTCCATTTCTCGACAGGGTAGCGGGGTCACATTACAGAAGTGCAGGTGGGATGCAAGTTACTGTTGTGATCATTCCTGGAAAACACTCAGCCACATTCAATGCCCTTTGATGAGTGCCCTTTATGACCCAGATATCAGCTTAGTTTTCAATGATTAAAATACAACTAAATTGTGTTTTTTCTGAATTAATAATTTTACAAGCTGAGTTACAGACTGCCTCTATCCTCTAGGTCTTATTCACAGGAACTTCTGTTAAGCTACTGCTTGATATTTACATTTTATTTTTTTTAAACTATAATTAAATCTTTGCTTCTATTCCTATAAAGTTCTACCCAGTTCATCTCATCCTCTTATTCTAACCTAAAAATATTATTCTAAATCCTATTATCTACTCTTTTATTCTTGTTATCTAAAAGCATACCTTCTATATTTTATATAAATTATGAGTTGTTGATTTAACACATTTGTATTGAGTAACTTTAATAGTCAAACCATCACTAAAAATACATATACTCAATGGAACTGAACCAGTGGTTTATCCCTTTGTCACATTACTGGACACTTACTTAAAACAAATATTGATTCATCAACACATCCTAAATGCAACTGTTCAAATGAGCCCAAACTTCTAAACTTCTACAATTTGTTTACAAGAAAAGCATATGAAACTTTCACAGATGCTATGTTTACCATATTTAATCTATGGGAGCAGTATCCTATTCAAAAAATAATTTAATAATTAATGAGAATTCACATGGGATCCAGTTGATTACTGTTTTCTATTTTAGGTTCTTATATATTTGTTTATAAAACTTTTTTATATTTTACTATGTCTTCAAGACTATTTGATTCCATTTGATTTTTAAAAGTACCAACATCTGTGTTCCAAGCTTCCAGAATTGGGATGTCTTCATTAACCAAAAACTCTTAATGAATAAGTATTAATCATATATTCCTGGTTATAGGAAAACTAAAATTTAATTAACATACTCAATTGAGCATAAGTCATTGACCTTGATGTTCCAGAATTAGATTACTTTGTCTTAAGTAATTGTCTTAATATTGCCTGTCTTAAGTCATAATCAATAGCGGCACTGATAACCACACAATGGGTTGCCATCTACAAAGGGTTCTGATAGTGCTGACATAAATTTCTAGGCCTAAGATGAAGCGACTCCCACCCAGGGTGTCATATTAGCAAACTGAAACCTTTTTGTATCCCTGTAAATGTTCCCTTGGCCAGAAATGCAGTTCATCCAATTAGCCAATCCCCAAACACCAAGACAATTCTAGGACTTCTCATCCCAAACAATGTTGGTTATGTGGCCCCAGCCAATTAGATAGTTTCTATTTTTCTCTTCCTATTCTTTATTCTTTAGCCTATAAAAGCTTCTTGCTGTCTGGCCTGTTTTTTTAATTCTATGCATGGAAGACTGTCTACTTCATCGTATTAAATAAAGTTTGTTTGTATCACGTAAATTGTCTTCTTTAATCATTTTTTAACAACACAGGTTAAAAGACAAAAAGGGAGTTTTCTATGAGACTACTTCTCCCATATTTGAACCCAGTATAATGGTTTTAATGCTAATGATTTCTCACACAAAAACTTTTCAGATAAGTCAAAAACTTGACTTCAGCTTTGAGTGCATATAATTTTCCAAGGTATGGAACTGACTGACACACAGGTTTGGTTTCTGATAAACAACTTATTTGATTAACCAGCTTTATCCCTACATTCCCACAACCAGTGTTACAAAAGCAAATCGATAATAGATTATTTTCAATTTCCTCAACACCAAGAAGAGTTTGGTTTTATCCTTTTACTGAATCAGTTCGCTCGGTGGTGGTGATATGCTGTATTTCTAGCCGATACCCCCACCCGGAGGTTCCCTGGGTGAGCATTCCCGAAGCTCCCTGTTACGGAGGCTTTCCTTACTATGTAACACACTTCTCATCCGGAAAAACAGAATAGTACTGGCGTCTGTTTCATTGTAGGCCTGAATAAAGTTATAGCGTACTGTTCATTTCATCCTAGGAATCTCTCAACTATTAAGTAATTGCATCAATTACATGAAGTAACTTGCTTAAAGGCACTGTGTTTTTTCAGAATTATTTAAGTCCACCACACACTGCTAATAATTGTGATGGTACCTGATATATGTTATTATCTATAACACTATAGGTATCCATACTATTTTATGGTATACTCTTTTTAACATGAGGGAAACTAAGTCACAGAGATTCAGAAACGAGACATTAATTCCAGCACTAAAACAGAAGGCTTTTCAGATTCCACTCATAAGTCCTACCCACCAGACCATAAATTCTACTTTTAAAAATCATTAAATATTACCCAATAGCTCAAATGACCTAACAGTTAATTCTAGACCCAGGGGTTCAAGTGCCAAAACGGGATGATTTGTCATAAAAGCACGAGAAGAACTTTGATTAAAGAACCCCTAATGAAGATCTGACATTTAATCGGCTCCTTGATTGGATAGGATCTTTAAATATTCTCGCCTTATGAATTCATTTCATATTCATTTGCAATAGTACTTGATCATAGGAACGTGACTGCACGCTTGTACTGAAAGAAGATAATTAAGCAATATGTTCTGCCAAGGACATCACCACCCTGTAACATCCATCATCTTACTTGGAGAGTTCATAATCTCAGTAATGTTGCCATGACATTCTAATAAGGCTGTTTCATGTCCTGCAGCTTCTTTGTCAATTGCACCTGCTCTAGGGTCAAATGCCGGCAGCTTGGTAATAAAACTTTCATGTTTATGGTGCTCCTTCTGAGGAGTATTCCTCCGCCTTAGGAAAAATATGCCAGCAGGGCTGAATGGTATAGGCTCCTAAAGATGGTCTCTGCTATACCAACTGCCTTTTGAACATTCTACCAGCAGGCGTTAAGAAAAATAATATTGTATGAAATTGTACAAAGTATCAAAGGCAGACAGTAGGCGTTATCTACTAATTAGAGATGCTGAAATAATATATTAATAATTAGAGCCATATTTTAAATGGCAACTTTAAAATAAATAGTTCCATAAAACTGACTTATAGTTAAACATTAAAGAGCACTTAATATTTTTGCTTTTCTCTTTTTCCCTTCTGAAGTTTTGCTTTCCTTTTCAGTTGACTAGAAATTTGTATAAAGCCAAAGAGAGTTACAAACTTGAAAATCTACTTTATATTACATTATATTATCATCCAAAGCCTCAAATCAACAACAACATAAAAGCAAAAAGTAAACAGAAGCCAAAAAATAACAATAAGAATTTTGTCTTCTAATCCTAGTCAATAGCATAAATGTGCATGTGTGTGTGTATCTTTTATTCATATAAAGATATCAGGAAGCCTGTACCAGAAAATCACTTCCTCTCATGGTCAAACAGAACATGTGTTTCCACATTAAAAGAATTTTTAATTGACTGACCAAATAAAAGCAATATATGTTCATTTGCATTTGTGGCTTTAAATTAGCTTATGTACATAAGCTAATTTAAAGGCAATCTGAGCCTTTTGTAAACCTCTTTGAGGACAGAAAATATTAAACTATACCATGAGGTCCTTTGAACCCACAGAGGATAGATGTATGCCCTCAAACAGTTTCATAGAAAATTCTTTCCATTACCCCTGTAAAAAAATAAAAGCTACTTAACCAAGATTTTCAAGAAACAGAAGACAAAATATTGGGTTAGAAGGAGATATGTAGGAAAAAGTTTTAAGCATATTGCAGTTTTTCAGTGATAAAATAATCCAAAGAAAAAGTAATCTGATAATTGACTGTTCTCTAAAATGTACAAAGAATACGTAAAACTCAACAAAAAGGAAATAAACAACCCATTAAAAACTGGGCCGAAGACTCTGCCTCACCAAAGAAGATATACAGATGGCAAATAAGCATATAAAAGATAATTCTTCCTGTCAATATCATCAGGAAATGCGAATTAAAACAAGGTACCATTAAACACCTATTAGAATGGCCAAAATCCAAAACATTGACAAAACCAATGCAGGTGAGGATATGGAGCAATAGGACTTCTCATACATTGCTGGTGGGAATGCAAAATGGTACAGCCACTTTGGAAGACAGTTTCTTCCAAAACTGAAGATAATCCAACAATTGCGTTCCTTGGTATTTACCCAAAGGAGTTGAAAACTTGTGTCCACACAAAAACCTGCACATGGATGTTTATAGCAGCTTTACTGAAAATTGCCAATGCTTGGAAGCAACCAATATGTCCTTCAGTAGATGAATAATGAATAAATGAACTGTATAACACTCGAACAATGGAACATTATTCAGCAGTAGAAAGAAATTACCTATTCGGCCATGAAAAGACATGGAAGAAGCTTAAATGAGTATCACTAAGAAGCCAATCTGGAAGGCTACATATTGTGTGATTCCAACTATGAACAGCCTAGAAAAGGCAAACTATGAAGACCAGACCAGTGGTTGTCAGGAGGACGAGGAGGAAAAAGCTGAACAGATGGAACAGGGAGTTGTTATGGCAAACTACTCTGTATATAATGACGGACATATGTCTTTATACATGTGCCCAACCCATAGAATGAACAACACCAAAAGTGAACCCTAAGGCAAACTACAGATGATTTTGGGTAACGTAATGTGTCAATGTAGATGTATCCTTGGTAAAAGAACAAACAAACGAACAGAAGCATGTAGTGGTGTTAATAATAGGGGAGGCTATGCAGGGATGGGGGAAGGAGGTAGATAAGAAATTACTATATTTTCTTTCAATGTTATTGTGAACCTAAAACTGTTGTAAAAAAAAAATTAAACTAAAAAATAAAAGTAGAGCCCTGGCCGGCTGGCTCAGCGGCAGAGCATCAGCCTGGCATGCGCAAGTCCCTGTTCGATTCCCCGCCAGGGCACACAGGAGAAGCGCCCATCTGCTTCTCCACCCCTTCCCCTCTCCTTCCTCTCTGTCTCTCTCTTCCCCTCCTGCAGCCGAGGCTCCATGGGAGCCAAGCTGGCCTGGCACTGAAGATGGCTCCATGACCTGTGCCTCAGGTGCTAGAATGGCTCTGGCTGCAGCGGGGCAATGCCCCAGACGAGCAGGGCATCGCCCCCTGATGGGCATGCCAGGTGGATCCTGGTTGGGTGCATGTGGGAATCTATCTGTCTGCCTCCCTGCTTCTAACTTCAGAAAAATACAAAAAAATAATAATAATAAAATAAAATTAATTAATTAAAAAAATAAGAGTACAATCATCTGCAGCGTTCCTCACTGAGCTTAATTTTGTTGATGTTATGATTCGTTTTGGCCACTTGGGTTAGGAAGGAGGTTTGAGTTTTTGTCTGTTCGAAATAAAGATTTTGCACCTGTAGAAAGAGATGGGATCAAGGTGGGTCTCTACTAAGAGTCCTCATAGCCTACATCACAGCGAGACTGCAACTGCCCTCAGCTCCCCCCAGCCCCGCCCCCATGCACACCACGTGTTCCTTAGAGACCAAGACTTCTCATCTAGGAACCTTCCAAACACATGCTTGGCACAATGACCAAACTATATGTTAAAGAAACACTGGTGAACAGAGGTGAAAAAATGCTCAGGGTCGGAGGCTGAAAAAATTATAAACATATGAAAACAGTGGAATTGGTTAAAAGCAAACCTATTAAAAGAAACTAGAGTTACTGCTAATAGAAAAAAAAGTTCATCCTTCTAAATGTTGGGTAGAATTTTTCACTTTCAGTGATCATCAACACTTTATATAATTTATATTTTTTTAAAATTCCCATAAGCTTTGGAAAATCGCCTCTCTTAACAGAGATAAGTATTTTTCTATGAAACATATTGCACCATCTTAGGACAGTTTGTCCTTTTCAAAAGAGCTGTGTCAGTGGTCCTGTTTATGGGTCTGATCTCCACACCTCCAAATTGTAAATGAAATATTTATTCCACATTTAGCCCAATATTTTGATTCCTTTTGGATGGATTTGTATTGGTTTCTTAGTTTTCTATGTTTTTATACAAATTCCTTGTTCTGTGTTCCAGGAATCCATTCCCATGTTCAATTTATTTTTTTTAAATGGTTTTCAGTATAATGTCAAGTTCCATTGTATACGGGAGAAGTGTAAACTTGGGTTCTAAAATTGTTTTTGAATGCCTGGGTTTCTTCTTCCTTTACTTTAACTAAGAAATACACAAAAATCTTCCACTTAAATGCTTTGATATAACTGATTCTGTCAGTTAACTCTTTATCGTGGAATAGTGTCACCTTCAGAAAGTGACAGAAAATAAATTGGATGGTAGGGATGTTTATTCTCTCATATTTTTTACCAGACCCCAAAGGAACAAGGAGGAAAATAATTTGTGCCTATCTTTCCCTAAAGCAACAGTTGTTTCTCTCAACAAAAGAAGAGGCTGCTGCTCTTGAGTTTCTAAACCGCCTTAGAATTATTTCTTGTTCCCGTTTTGCTCATACTCTGTACTCTAGTATTTATAAACTTTCCATATGGCAAAACAGACGAGCGACCCTTTGGGTATACCGTGTAAATACCAAATGAAATATCACAAGCGGTAAAGCGTTACAGTTGTCTAAGTCTTAACGCTTCAAATGTTTCTCATGGTCCCTCAACTGGGGCTTCACATGTGTAGTTGCGAAACCATCATTCTGCCTGTTACAGTAGAACAATTGAGTTTCTTTCCTGAATTTCAACCCTCAATTTAAGCAGTGCAAACAAAGCATCATATGCAAATGAAAAACAAAAAAAAAAATAAAAACATTTAACCTAGAAGACAAATATCTTCTCTATGGGATGACTGAATACATAATAAACCAACACTAAGAGGAAATTTCATTTAAATTGAAGGAAGAGAAGAGAGAAAACCGCCAAGGGTAATTAATTGTCAGAGGACTTGAAAAATAAATCCCAGAAAATCCATTCAGGTTCCTAATAATTAGGAACGACAATCAAACCAGAAAGCACAGGTAAGCAAATAAATCATCTAAATAAAGGCTCTTAAGTCTAAACAATCTGAAAATAATACCTGACAGACTTCTGGAAAAAAAATTGGAAAGCACATATTTCCAGAAAATAAAGGGGGGGTTGGGTAAATGCCACAGTAAATATTCATGCTGCGTTCTACTCAAAACTATCTAGGCAGGAGCCTGACCTGTGATAAGCACACCGAGAACGCCAGGTGACCTCTGTAAATGACACAGAATCCAATGAACTGGAATAGCTGTATTACCGCAGAGTAATATGCCATTGGCCGATAGCTCTGATGAACGTTATTTTCTGGCTATTACACATAAGCATAAGTATTAAAGTGTTATGCTGAAGACAGGCTTCTAGAGCATCTATAGATCTAAGAGATTTGCCCTCAAATCACAAACTGCTGTGTGAAGTAGAACAGAAACACCCCGCCACTCTCCCTAATTTTCTTTTTTTAACATTCGCCCTAACAAACATCATCTTTCTTTTCCATTAGTTTTCTCATCCAAGCAAAAGGAAATTTCTGACAGTTCGAAAGGGAACAAGATATTTTGCCTAAATTATCTAAACAAACATCCTGACCTTTGCTTTGTGATGGTCAGGTAAACTTTGACTTGACGCACTAAAGGCTTTCAAATCCTGTAAATTATTTTCATCTGTAATAATACAAACCATTAGTTCTACATTAGAGACTGGTACGTGGGTGTGTTTGTTTTTTCATTTAACACATATTTGAAGATGGAGACTTTACTAAATGTGGAGGATAGAAAGATAAATGTGATTCAGTCCCAGTCCAAAAGGAGCTCAAACATGCAGATTTCTGTATAAAAACATATAAAGCAGAAGTACGTTCTATAACTACAGTGGCATTACTACAGTACGAACCATAACAAAGGTCAATGGACATACAGCAGCCCAGAGAAAGGCAGGTCTGTCTGTGCTGGGCATAGTGGAGACAATCCATGTGCAAGTCCTTTACAAATGTCACCAGTGCTCTGCATGAATTTAGAGAACTGGTGGTTAAACCAGAAACCCACTCGTTTACAGTAGACTTGTCATCCCACGGTAAAATGGGCTCTGGTCAAATGCCCATAATTATTTTTTTAATGCCCATAATTCTTGAATCAAGTGAGCTGGATTTTTATTATATCACTGTAGTATAATAAAAAATTCTATTTGAGCTTTTTCCCAGTTCTTGGCAGAAAGCTCCGAAAGCCCTTGGAATTTCTTGAGTGATGGGAGTGTCTCTAGTTATTCATAAAGACCCCTTTCAACCATACCTGTGTTTAGGATAGTGAGGTGACTATGAGGTAACTAATGGTGGGCCCCTAGATACCCTCAGAATGGGGGCTGTTTATCATAAAATTAGTAAGCTGAAACTTGCTGTCTCCCCACACACACACTGAACTCTGGAGAGGAGAGATGAGATGAGGGCTAACTTCAATCACCCATGGCCAATGATATAATCAATCATATTTACAAAATGAATTTCCATAAAAACCCCTAAGTAATAGGGTTCAGAGAACTGGGTGGGTGGACAATCAAAGTTCTGGGAGAATCATGGAGGCCCTGCACACCACCCATCCCGCTCTGCCCAGCCCCTTCCACTTGGCTGTGCTTGAGTTCTATCCTTTCTAACAAACCAGTGATAAGGAGCACATTTTCCTTAGTTCTTTAAGTTGTTCTAGCTAATTATCAAACCCGGAGAGGAATTCATGGGAACCCTCAAATTTGTATTAATAGTTAGCAGCACAGAAATGTGGGGAGCCTGACACCCCATTTGAGGCTGGAGTCTGAAGCAGGGTCGTCTGTGAAACTGAGCTTCCATTCTGTGGGGTCTGACACCAGCAGGGGGCGCTGTCAGAAGTGAATTGAATTGTTCCACACCCTGCTGGTGTCAAAAAATTTACGGTGGAAAAGACACCACATATTTGGAGTCAGTGGGGGAAAAAAAACCTCTCAAATATATAAACTTGAATAATTCCCATCATTCCAGAGTGGTGCTGCTTTTACTTTTAGGAACTATTATAGAAATCTGAAGGTTTGTATACTACACTGATTAGCCATTCTCCTCCGAGATTTACCATATTTCCCCATGTATAAGATGCTCTTACGTATAAGACGCACCTTAATTCGGGGGCCAAAATTTTGGGGGGAAAATGTATTACATAAAATTATTGAACTCAAGTGTTATTCATCATAAATTTCATACAACTACTCATCAAAGCTGATGACAAATCACTGTCTTCACATATTGCCTCGTCCTCAGTTCCACCAACAAGTGCGAAAAAGCAGGAAATTTAAGTAAAAATCTCTACAACCGCTATATAAGATGCACCCAGTTTTTAGACCCCAAATTTTTCGAAAAAGGGTGTGTCTTATACATGGGGAAATAGTATTTACTACTTATGTTAGAATTTTCTGTTTATTGGTCCGTGTCCCCCACAGGAACGTGGGTTCCTGATGGCAGAAATCATGTATTATTTGTATTTGCCACATAATGGGCATGCAATAAATACTGGTTTAATGAAAGGAAGGAGAAATTTCTGATAGTAACGGCAATGCCTTAGTTCCAAGCAGAGGCAAATTATCATTTGCAATACCTTAACCTCTCCGCCAAAAGTGTAATGAAAACTGAGCTAGAGAAAACTTAGAATGGCCACAAAAACTCTCTGTACCTAGTCAGGACCTGCAACACTATTTGTAATTTCTGAACAAGGCATAGAATATTAATTAAATTACAGTGCGCTGAAAATACCAAATGCTGATGAAGACCAGGAGCAACTGGAACTCTCATAAATTGGTGGAGGAGTACAGAAATAGTATGACCACTTCGGAAAACAGTCTGTCAGTCTTTTACAACGTTTAGCACATAGTTTCCATAGGACCCAGCAGCAATCACACTCATGGTATTTACCCAAGAGAAATGAAAGCATATGCACACCAAAATAGCTGCGTGCAAATGGTATGGCCACCTTTTTCATAACAGTCAAGAACTGGGGGGGGGGGGGGTGCATAAAAATTTCCATCAACTGGTGAATAGATAAATTGTAGTACATTCATATACTTGAACTCTACTCAGCAATAAAAGGAGATGATCCACTGATACCATCAATAACACGAATGAACATCAAAAATATCATGCTAAGTGAAAGAAAACAAGCACAGAAGTCTACATATTGTATGATTCCACTTACACACCATTCAGAAGAAGACAAAACTGGGAACAGAGAGCAGAACAGTGGTTGCCCAGGAGTGCACGTGCATGTCAGGGCAGTGGATTGACTGTCAAGGACCACAAGGGAAACTTGGCAGGTGATGGAAATGTTCTGTCTCTTGGTTGTGTTGATAGTGACGTATTACAGACATTTATCAAAACACACCAACCTACTCATTTAAGAAAAGTGACTTTTATCACATATAAATGATATCTCAATAAGCCCTAACTACAAAACAGAACAAAAAAATACAATATGTTGTTTAATCCTATTAAGTTGAAAAATATTTAAACTAAAACACTGCTCCAAATGTTGACTTCTTAAAGTTATTTTTGGAATTGCTATATGTTTTCAGGACACAGATGTAGTAGGCATTTGAAGTATTATGAATTTCCAACTTTGTATTGTGTTAACCTGAAATTTGAAATTATTCTTTTTTACTTCATCATTTCCTTGTCATATTAAGAAGGCTATTGCAATTAAATTAAATGCCTTTTACATTTCTATTACTTGATGTTCTATGATAGTAAATAAAACCAAAATATTCTATCTTCAGATAGAACTTCATAATCAACTCTGAGACCTGGTGCATGGGTATCATTATTTAACCAGCTCCCTTCAGCCACAAGCGGGGATAACTAAAGAAACTCTCCAACCCACAGTAATGTTTAGAGGTCTTGGTCAGAGTCTCTAACATTACACAGAACTCCCAGAAAGCATTATCACCCTTTAGAAGCAACATGTTTACTTTGGTGCAAATTCTATAGGGTTTCTCTTCCCAAACACAGAAATAGCTGTTATATTCATCTAGAACTTCTAAATCCATGTCATCAGCACAGACAAGAGGAAAACCTTTGTTAGCCATGAAAATGGCCCAAATCCTCATTGTGACAAAAGGGATTAATGTTTAAATATTATTAACCCTTAGGACCTCAAAACCAGAGTAGGATACATGCTCCTTTAAAGTGCATTCTGTTTTCAATATGAAGATATTAAGCGAATTCTAAATGAAATATTTTAGGTATTAGTTAGCTAGGATTGTGTTCATCAGTACCAATTGTTTTTTAAAAGGAAGAAGAAAGTAAAGGAAAGACACAGTAAGAAGGAACCGTTATGCTCCAGGTAGAAACATACTGCTTCAGATTTTAAGTAATGGCCTGAGAGACTTCATGCTTCCCTGATAATCTGAACACAGCTTCTCTCTATTTCAGAATTAATAGGGGAAGGAGGAACATGACCTGAGACCCAGTAATAACGATGTGTCTTACCATCTCAAACCCCTGTCCCTGACAGATGTTATAAGAGTTACTAGCAAGTTAAAATACAGTGATATGCTTTTCACCTGATTCTTTTCTTGGCCCACACAACAGATCATTTGTTTTCCTCAAAATCAACTCTCCTTCTCAACTGTCTGATTTCTATCAATTATATAGTTATTTAGAAGTATTTTCATCTCTGACTCTTTCCCAATCCCAAACCCCAATGTCCAATCAGCTACTCAAACCCTCTGCAGGAATGCTTTGCACACCACCCCTTACACCTCCATTATATTTCAACCAGACCAATGCTGTAATCACTCGGGTTTCCCAATTCAAGTTTTGCCTCGCTCAGTTGACTATTTCTAATGTAATATGGTGTCACACAAATAATTTGTGCAGGTCAGCTTCTCACAGAAAAGCTTTCAATGGCTCCCTACTGCTGAAGAGCAAAATTTATTTAACCAGTCAAAACTTATAACACTTCAAATATAATACACAAACATCTCCACAATTCTGCCACTATTCACCTAAATTAGCCTTCTGTCCCAAACTAGCCTGTTCTTCTCTCTAGAATATGCAGAGTTCATTGTGTCACATAACTCTTGGGAAAGAGACTTTTGCTGAGAAAAGAAAAAGTACTTATAAACAACTTGGTTGAAATTCTTCCGAAGAAGTGTCCTCCAGGACTTTCACCATTGGGAAATTCTCATTCCTCAGTGTCCGCTTTAAGCTTCATGTGCCTGGGTAACCCTGCACATCTTCCACAGTCCTCAGTGAGCTCCCCTGAACTGTGGCCTGTCTGTACCATTCCTTTGAAATGTAACATATGTCATGGCCTATCATCTGTGTGTGTGTGTGCATGTGCACCACAATATATGCAGAAATACGGAGATTATAAAAAATACATTGATATTGCCTGACCAGGCGGTGGTGCAGTGGATAGAGCGCCAGCTTGGGATGGTGAGATCCAGAGTTCAAAACTTCAAGGTTGCCGGCTTGAGCATGGGATTAGAGACATGACCCCAAGGTCACTGGCTTGAAGCCCAAGGTCACTGGCTTGAGCCCAAGTTTACTGGCTTGAGCAAGGGGTCATTGGCTTAGCTGGAGGCCCCCAGTCAAGACACATATGAGAAAGCAATCAATGAACAACTAAGGTGCTGTAACAAAGAACTGATGCTTCTCATCTCTCTCCCTTCCTGTGTGTTTGCCCCTATCTCTCTCTCTCTCTCTCACTGAAAAAAATACATTTATATTATATAAATCATGTATGTATTTATATATATGTATGTACATAATTATTGCATATTAAGATTGTTTAATATATTAATATTTCATAGTTTCCATACATATTGTTTATAATTAATATAACATATAGCATATGTCAAAATATATAATATAGTTATATTAAAAATTAGTATATTGAGATTGCTAAATATATATTTATATTATATATAATAGCTATTTATATTTTATACATTTATATGCATTACATATGTAAAATTGTATATATAGATATATACACAAATAGATATAGATAATCACATACCACTGGCAAATAATTTTCTCCTCCCTACAGATCATTAACTTCATGTCCTAATACTTTCTTTTGTGCACCAGCTACAAGCATTCAAAGAAGAAAATAATAGCATAAGGAACAAAAGTGGACAACGGAAAAACCAATGTGGATGATTGGCGGCTGTGTGAGAGTGTTTAAACAAGTTCCTTTCTCCTACCTGTTTGGCGGTTCATTCCACTGGTCCAGGGTCCCCTGAGGCTGTCAGATAATCTGGGGATGTCCCCACACTCCTTTCTACAGGCAAGATGGGGGAAGGAAAGCAGAGTTGGAAGTAGCATGCAGGTGACCTCTCTATCACTAATCAGGGAATGGGAAATCGGAGAGGAGTATTTTGAAAGTGCAAACTGGAGTGGAATGTGACTGTCACAGATTAACATTGTTAATACATTAAAAATTTTTAAAAGACACTTGAGACAAAAGAAAAATTAACAAAGGGATTGAACTAAAAACTCAAAGAAGCAAAAATTAATCTTCCAACCCATCCAAAAAAAAACAAAATAACTCATGTTAGAGCTATCTTGAAATGCCTATTAAAGTATTGAGCAGTCATGATTTATTTATATTTTTTGATGATAGCAGTGAACACTGACCATGGACTAGTAAAATACTCATTTTCACACACACTGGTAGCAATGTATCTTTGTAAAACCATTCCATGAAAAGCCTTGGTAATAAATTTCAAGACAGCAAGTCTGTATAACTTGGACTCAATAGTCTTCCTTTTAGAAATCTAGTCTAAACAAACTCAGGCCAAGACACATTGTTCATAACTGCAAGATTTGAAAACAACTTGAATTTATGTGCAAGAAAAGTAGGAGAACGATTACGTCACTTGGCCCATCCAGTAATGAAATACTATGTAGCCATTTGAAATGTTTGTATTGATGTATAAATATTTACTAACATGGAAAGTTTTCATAATACAGTGTTAAAGTAAAAAAGATACAAGTGGTATGTATATTATGATTCCAACTGTGCTTTCACATATGCAAAATAAAATATTCTAGAGGAAATAAACCAAAATGAGAAACATGGTAATAGTTTTTCCCTTTCCAACTCCTCTATAATTCAATGTGTCTTAATTTAATAATCCAAAATAAAGGTGAAGGTCTTCTGTAATATATATTAAAGTTCTGGAGGAATATTGGGTCTCCGAAAAAATAATTTGTAACAGAAGCGGCAAAATATAGTTGGTTATGGCAGAATATTAAAGTAATTTTATGTAAGTTACTTGTAAGTAGTGTCAAGGCAGCTCCTCCCGGGAGTGGGAGCACTAGCTCTCTGATTTCGGAAATTCAGGGAAAGAAAGCCCCCTTCTGGCTAGAAGACCACCCACGGAGGTTCACAAACTCCACAGAACTTTGACCTATGGATTCCTTCTTCTCCTGCCCTTTCAGAACAGAAATATAGAGCTCGTCTCTGTTATTCTGTCGTTAACAAAAACCAGAAAGACGGGCAGGGCTGCCAAGGGAGTTTTTTTGCAATGGAATCTGTGTGCAAGGTTCATACTGGAGTAAGAATCAAATATGGTAAGAACTTATCTAAGAAAAAAGAACCAGAATGATTCTGTATGTGTGGTTTTGTTTTTCTCTTGATACATTTTTGATAGATGATATAATTTCCGCCACCAACTAGTGTGTGACCTTGGGCAAGCCTTGTCCTTTCCTTGTGTTTGGGTTTCCTGCAAGGTAGTCAAGAATGGGCCAGAACGTGACCTCTGGAGCCAGACTCTCGAGTCTGCATTCTGGTTCTGCTACCTTCTAGCTCTTTGACCATGGAAGAGGAATGACCCCTCCCAGGCCTAAGTGTCTATCTGTAAAATGGGGATAATAAGTATGTCATCTAGTGATAAGAAGTAAACACATATATAAAATACCAACAGCAAAATAGTGCTGTATAAGTGTTAACTATATCATTTTTACCTTCAAAGTGAGTAACTTAGATAAAATCTCCAAATTCCCTTTTACTTTTACAATTTCCAAATTTGAAGGATTTTAATCATCGATTGAGATTATCACATTTACATGATTTGATAAGAAATCACATTTTCCATTTTAATTTTAAATATGGAAAGGATACCCATGTTTAACTGGTAAAGAGATTAAACTTAGACCTTAAAAGGATATGCTTTAGTATATGAACCAAATAAAAACCAAAAGACCACTGCTTACCTCTGGCAACTCAGACTACAGCCAAAAGAAATACTCAGGCTCGACGACTGCCTTAGAAACCCAAATTTCTAAAAATATCACCACTCCGAACGTGGTCAGTTGCACAGACCAGACGCGGGGATCCAGTCCCACGTAGGAACGTTCTCCTTATTGTGCTTCCACACCTCAGAGGAATGGTTTCAGATCCATAAAGCCAAGGAAATCCAATTCTCTGGCTGACCAGTAATACAAAGAGCTGATCAGCACTAACAAGATATCACGTGTAACTTTGGCCACCATTAGTCTTGCGAAGATATTAAGATATCTTCAACATTGTTAATTTGCTAATCTGATACTTAGTTTGATTAAGTATTATTGATAAATTAGCAGCACACTCCAGGTAACTTCTTCTTTAATGCCTTATTTTTTTCTTCCCCCAAGCTCCAGCCGTAGCTATAAGATGCGTTGATTGGATTCATGTTCCTTTATTGAATAGATCTGCCAAAACTTTACCGAATGGATAAACAAGAAGAAACTAGGGTATTTAAAAAAAAAAAACTGTAAACAATCAAATATTTGCTTTAGGGGAAAAAAAATAACTTCTTACTTTAAACACTCACTCTGTGAGTTCTAAATTCAAAGCCACTATGTCTTTGGTATCTGGGCTCTCTCCTCTTCCCTAAACTCCCCCCAAATGTGCGTGCGTGCATGCACACACACACACACACACACACGCACACTTTTAATGACTTGGCAATAAAACGAGGTAGAAAATAGAAGTGAAGGTTTGAAATATGTCATCTCAACACAAGCAATCTATGTTAGTGCAGAGAAAGCCAGGTGGTGGAGACGGCCGGCACTGCTACCCTTCAAACTGAGACTTCGTCAGAGCGATGCTTCCCACGGCCAAGGAGAGCACACGGAAACAATCAGCTCCCAGCGAGCCGAGCCGGTGAGCGTCTCGCTGCATTAATCTGTCTCCGAGCCTTGAATTCTCCATGCACAGGAACACTTAGAAAAGGACAGAGTGGAAGAAAACGATACCAGGGTTGGATGGTCCCTGCTGTCCCTTGGCTTTCTTTTGCAATCACTTCAAAAATGGGGTGGGAGGCTCTACCTGCTTCTATTGTCAAAGATCGGTCTGAAAAAAGCAGGAGAGAGAGAGCGTTCTCTCCAGACTCTCAGAAGGGCCCGCAATGACTTGTTGCGGTGAATTACTCTTCGGAAAAAGGACTCTGTGGTTCCGCATCTCTGAGAACAAAGTCACAGCAAGGCTCTCTCGAGGGAAATCACAGGGAGAACATGAGCAGATTATAGAGCACAAAAGATATCACAGCCTCAAAAATGTTCCTGAGCATCACAAGTAACACGATTGAGTTGTTGAAAGCCTTATAATCTAGTCCTTGTTCTAAAAGACCTAATATATAAGCTGTAGTGTGAGATTGATATGCCTCTATTAATGGTTAAATTAACTATTCCCCCGTGGACACAGCAATCTAAGACTTACATTGTAAAATCTCCTCTAATAGTACAGGGTCTGTCTTCGCCTCTGAGAAATGGCTACTTCACAAAGCCCACAACTTAAATTTCTAAGGTGAGATGCTCATGACACAGCTTATATCAAGTCAGATCAATTAGGAAAGGGGGTTCTGGCCAAAGTGAGTCTCAAAAAAAGTGAGGGAAATGGATGTAAAACACACACACACACACACACACACACACACACACACATTATATGAGAGAGAGCGCGCTCTTCTCAAACTCTCGGACCAAGAAAAATTCTGAATTGTGTAAAGACAATAAGAACACGGGAAGATCAAGAAGACCCTCTGACTTCATCCCTAAGGTTGGATACTAGTCAGCCAGACCCTGCAGATAGACAGCAACCCGGAAGAACCTCCCATGGGCCAGAAGTCCATCCACAAATGAAGAAAGAAACTTCACTGCATACGACAACAATATTGATTATGGCTCCAGAAGAAATTCTTTATCAAAGATATATATAAATAAAGGTACCAGTAAAAGAGTGTATGTATATGGACTATATGGACTCAAGACAGAAGTCCTGAAGACTTTATGAAGAACAAAAATGTGTTTAAATAAACACAGAGAGAAGAAAAATTAGCCAAGGGAGAAGTCATAGGGAAATCAGGCAAGTAACACAGCACTGGGATGATACTGATCCTGGGATGAGAAGAGCTGTCCAGACTCAATGGAGACTGACAAAGATAGAAACATTGTAGAATTAAGCACTAGGAGACAATTGGGAAGACTACTTCAGCCTTGAGTCCATAGTTATATTTGCAGCTAAAAATGTCCTACTGAAATACGCCGGAATCTCTATAGCTACTCATTCTAAATTCTACCTTTATGGAAAAGAAGTGAATAAAAAGGAATTAATCCCAAAGTTATTTAAGGGGACACATTATAGCAGACACAGCCAAAAATCTACATCTAAACTACAGGAGAATGAATCATAATGGCAGACCTGAAATACCAAAAAAAGTTTGGATTATCCTGTTTACTAAGGTAGTTTTTTAAATGTCAATAAAAATAATTGAAAAAAAAAGCATCAGTACCATGATTTAAGATGCAATCAGAAAAATAATATTCACCCCACACATGACAAGCACCCAAACTCTATAACAAAGAAATTATGTATTCCAATAAAATATCAAGGTGCTTTTTATATTTAATAATATATGTATGTGCGAGGGCCTGAGTATAATTACCTTATATATATCATACCTTACATAGTATTTGCGTAAAACAGGAGAAAGGTATAAATGCAGAGACTTTCAATGGCTTAACCAAGAGTGTGGCTATAAGGAAGAATAGTGACAAATATTCTGACACAAAAGATTTTTTTTCTTACCCAGGTGAGAAGAGGGGAGATAAAGAGACAGACTCTGCATGCACCCTGACCACAATCCACCCGGCAAGCCCCTTACAGGCAATGATTTGGTCTTTTGCTCAGCAACCAAGCCATTTTTAGTGCCCAAGGCAGAGGCCATGGAGCCATCCTCAGTGCCCTGGGGACAACTCGCTCAAACCAATCAAGCCATGGCTGTGGGAGAAGAAGAGAGAGAAAGAGAGAGAGAGAGAGAGAGAGAGAGAGAAGGGGGAAAAGAGAAAGGGGAAAGGGAAGAGGAGGAGTGGAGAAGCAGATGGTTGCTTCTCCTGTGTGCCCTGACCATGTATTAAACCCAGGACAGCCACATGCCAGGCCAATGCTCTACCATTGAGCCAACTGGTCAGAGCCCACAATAGATTCTAAATGGTAAATAACATAAAGGAAAAGTCATTCAGAAGCTACAGTTATTATCCTAAATTGGAAAAGGATGAACAGATACAGAAAAGAAGAGCTACTCCCATAATGAAATGCTATTTCCCAAGCATGACTGTGATGACTTTGAACCTGTCATCAGCAGGGGTGTGCTTTTTTCCATTCTTGGTGTTCTCTAGAAGACATTTCTACTCCCCCCCCCCACCTCTCTCTCTCTCTTTCTCTCTCTCTCTCTCTCTCTCTCTCTCTCCCCCCCTCTCTCTGTATTCTCTCATTCTTTCTCCTTCCTTTTTAGCGCAGCGTTCAGATCCCTGACCACCCACCTCCAATCAGGGATTGGCATAGCCTCACAGACTTATTAGAACCAAGCCCACTGCACTGTGCTCTGTGTAACAATAGATACTGTGACGGTATGCTTATATTCATACAAATCTTATACCCAACAGAAATAAGATATTATCGGGAACAGCTTCCCAAATCTGTGATATCACATAAGTTACATCCGCATTTCCCTTGCTGTAAGTTGATTCTAATGTTCCTGCCATCATTTCCATGAGTATTTGTGTTAGTATTAGAATTCATGTTCGTATTTCCATTAGAATTTTCTTATAGTGACCGGAGCCAGGGTTTCAGAGTCAGACATCTGTGTCTGGATTCCAATTTCCTGCTCCTTTGCCATGTGGATTTAAACAAGTTATTTTGGTTTTTACTTATTAATCAGTGTTCTCATCTAACTTTTAGCTCTCAAGGTTGTAATAAGACTTAAATGAGATAATCAAAGGATAGTACTGTGCTTGTCTGCTAATATACATAAAAATCAGAATATTTAGCTTCTTTTCCATATTTTTGGGGGGACCCTCCTCAATACAATAAAGGAGCCAGCCTGGTATTCCTGGGGGGCTCGCAGAGCTGTATCCCCCGGGAAAGACACCCTGCTGTCAGCAGTTAGAATGCCTGCTGAGGGAAGATGGAGGCCTGACTTGAAAGCAAGTTGTGCAGAAATCCCACAGTGGAGAAACAAGAGCAGAAAAGCAGCTGCTAATTAGCTAGCGAGTGGCACAGTGATGTATTGTGAGTGTCAAAAACAAAGTAGTGAAGTCAGGACTGTTTTTGCTGTGGAGATAGCCAGCCTTCAGGAAGGGCCATGTTTCCCAGTAATTTAATCTGAAAGATATAAATCACTACTGAAAAGCTTCCTGCATCAGTAATGGAGAAAAATACCTACACTCTAGCAAGGTTCCCATGATAAAAGGCAGGTTTTCATACATATGAGATCAGGAAAAACAATTATCAAAGATAACCCTCTTGATACCTGTTTGAAGTGAAATTGGAGGTCAGCAAAGGTCAAAGAAAAGAGAGAGAGAGAGAGAAAGTAGATTGTGTCTGAATTTTAAGGAGCTCGTCACTGGAAACTCTGTTTTACAAAGTTTCAGCTGTATGTGATTTTGAAACATTAATGATTTCATGCCTGCCAGACAAAGACAGACAAAAGATGCCCCAAATCAAAGGCAGATCTAACAGTATCATCAGTGGAGAAATGGAGGCTGACATCATAATGATGGAGAATCAGTCCAGAGCAGAAATCTGCAACCTGAAATGGTGGCCAAATGCAGACTCGCCGGGCGCTATGGAAAACGACAACTGGCAATTGATGAAAACTGGGGGATTCCAGGTGTACATCTGATACCGGAGGATGGCGTAGAGTAAGAGTACACAGATCACAACGTCGGGAGCCCCAGAATGGGCCCTCGCTGTGCAAGTAACGTGCCATGCTCATCATGTTCACTCTTTAAATCAGGATGACCTGGCATTTCTCTGGGTTGTAGCCTGTAGGGCTGTAGAAGTGTAAACACATTGTCCAACCAATGAGCATCTGGGGCTATTTGAGCATAGAGTAAGTTTTGTCTCCGACTCAACATTTCTACAACGTCATTCAAGACCGGTCTTGAGAAACTGTGAAGCTGCTGCATGCATTCAATGGCTAGTCATTGTGAATCTGCTATGCCTAGAAAAGTGAGTTAAGTTTTATTGGTAAGTAAAATGCTTAAATTGTAAGCAACTACTAAATTACAAGAGCCTTGCTAAAGTATACAGCTACTTTCTTGAGATCCCAAACCAGAATTTATTATAGCTCTGTAATCACTAGAATCTACCTCCTGGTAGAATCCTAATTAGGATTGCATGGAGATGAAGAAAAGCAGGGAGGGAAGGGAAGAGACACAGAAAGGAATGACAAGTGGAGAAGAGGGAAGGAGTTAATGGCAACCCTAGCCTCAACTCTAAAATCTGGCTGGGGATATCAAGATGATGCATACGTCAATCAAAGCAGGCATGTGGAAAACAAGAGCAGAGAAGCAGCTGCTTTCAGCAAGCAAGCAGGGCAGTGAGGCACTGCCAGTGTCAAAACAAAGTAGCAAAGGCAGAGCAATGCTCACTAGCTGCTGTAACAAACAGCCCCAAAGATCTCAGTAACTTAACACAGTAAAAGTACATGTCTTTTTTCTTGCAAAGTCATTGTCTCTTCGGTAGCTCTCTTCCAAGCAGTGACTCAGAAACCTGTGCTGCTTCCATGTTATAACTATGCCATCTGGAACACTCGACTTCCTAGGTCACAGAAGGAAAAGGGAGTTGTATTTATGGTCAACCCTGGAAGTGGCATATATCAATTCCACCTACATGCCCTTGGCCAGAACACAGTCATATGCTCCCTACATAACCTTTAGGAAGCTGTAAAAGATAGTCTTTTACACGTTCCTAAGAAGAAGAAAACCATTAGAGAGCATCTAGTGAATCTCTGCAATACATGCTACCAAGCAGCATGTGATCCACTAAGCAGACAAGGCCAGTTGCATGGAAAACACGGGATGGAGCAGGAGGAAGAATGCAATCCAGGCAGACAGAACCATATCATCAAAAGCTTGCGGGAGATGTGTGCAGAGGGTGCTTACGGACAAAGGATTAGACTGGTCTGGCTGAAGCAGTTTCACGTAACTGAGAAAAAAAGAATGAAGAGAACACATAAGTAAATTATAAAGGCTGGAGAAGATGGTTAATGCCAACTCAGGAGCTCTAACCTTCCCCTTTAAGATACAAACATATGTCCATAGCTCCTGACTGTGAACAGAGAAGAGCATGAAGGGTATGCAGAGCAACTAACAGGACTCTTTCACAAGAACTGGTATTAAAAACAAGACAACAGACCCAAAATGGAGGCACCTGTGCTAAGCCCCACGTCATCAAACTGAGACTTAATTACAGTTTCAGCTCTCCCAGAAATACAATCTTAAAACCAATGAACAAAATAAACTAACAAACAAAATAGAAACAGATTCATAGATACGGAGAAAGACTGAAAAAGGTGAAGAGATTAAGCAAAGAAAAAAATTATAGACACAGACAACAGTGTGAAGACTGCAGGAAAGAAAGGAGTGAAGGAGGGGGAGGGGGGAAGAGGGGGAGAGATGGTGATGGAGGGGGACATGAACGCACAGTGTAATCTACAAACGAAGTATTATAGAATTGTAACTCTAAAACCTATGTCATTTTATTAGCCAATGTAACCCCAAGAAATTCAATTTTTAAAGAGAGAGAAATCAATTGATCCACACTAGGTAGGTCACCTGTGTGACAGACCCCTACCGTGTCCTAAAGAAAAACAACTTTGTGGCAATAGTGCTTTTGCCTAGGATAACTGCCTTGCCTCTGCCCCTTTCTGCCTGGAAAAGCTTTCACTTGGTACAGCTCTTGGGAGCTCCTTCCTATCTGCTAGGTTGGGGGTCACAAAATTTGAATTGCTTCTTGCTAAAATAAACATAAGTGTTTTAGTATTCCTCAGTTAGCTTTTAACACTGGGTACTTGTCCTAATTTCAATACTTACCATCTGTGTGAATTTGGAAAAGTCCCTGAAATCCCTTGTGCCTCTGTTTCCTCATCTGTAAAGTGAGGACAACACCATGTATCATGTAAGAAAGCTATGTGAATCAAGTTCTAAAACATGTGAGAGGAAACTAAAGCAACAGTTATGGAGGGCAACAGTTATGCGCAGTTATGGAGGGCAATCATCAGTCCAAACTGAGGCATCAGACTGGGGCTCTGGAAATGGAGACCCCAGGGCAGGGCCCAAAGGATAAATGAACAAGAGCTGAAATCACGGACCCAGTATACACACGGTACAAAGGAATCAAAAGCAGATTAAGTTTTTGAATCTAGGTTACAGGAAATAGTGGAATCGGTGAAAGAAGTTAGGTAGTGGGGATATTTCATGAGAAAAACAAGAAGTTAAATTTTGGACCAATCAGCCTTAACTGAAGGCAAGAAACCATATGTCCTCCTGCAGAGACAAGAGAGAGTTCAAGTAACTGTCCCTTGAATTCAGTTTAAGATTAATTCACATAAAAAAAAGTCAAAATCCCTTTTAGACTTTTGAATCGATCTAGATTTAAATTAGATAAAATTGCTAGTTCATAGATTTATTATCTTTTCTAAATACATGAGAGAAGTAAAAATCTAAGTGAGTCTGACCTGTGGTGGCGCAGTGGATAAAGCCTCGCCCTGGAACGCTGAGGTCACCGGTTTGAAACCCTGGGCTTGCCCAGTCGGGGCACAAACAGGAAGCAGCTACCAGAAGTTGACACTTCCCATTCTTCCAACTCCCCCCACCACCCCTTCTCTATCACTTTCTCCTCTCCCTAAAATCAATAAATAAAATCTTTTAAAACTTTTTTTAAGTAATAAAAATCTAAGTGAATATCAGCATTTGAAGAAACAATAAGATTATTTACAATTGAAAGGAACAGCAATGGATCCAAATCCACTTGACAAGCAGAACACCAAACTGTACATCTCTACTCACACGGTGCGCTCAAAGCTGCTGAGCTCCGCCTGCTCCCTGGAGCTCCCCAGGCAAGCCCAGGAGACCCTACCACATTCTTCCTTTCTGCCACCTCCCACCCCATCCACCTTCCTTGGACGTTTCCCAGTGCGATGGGTCCAGACCTGCCATTTGTCCACTCTCTCTGGCTGTCTGCTTCATTCCTTTCATTTTGAACAAGGTCAAGGGGGGGGATGGGAATTGTGGGAGGGAGTGGGGCTCAGTACGCACAGTGGGGCCTCCAGGACAGAGCAGTGTCCCCAGGGCAGGAGACACAAACTTCTATCACAGAGCCATTTGTTCCTGGTACTTCCAGTTAAGGACAGAGCTGGGTCATCTGATCTGAACTTCAGGGTTGAAAATAAAACCAAAGAAAAAAACTGGGCAAGGTAAACAAAATTTTAAAAAGAAGAAGAAAAGGCCTTGGCCAGTTGGCTCAGTGGTAGAGCGTCGGCCTGGCATGTAGATGTCCCGGGTTCGATTTCCAGCCAGGGCACACAGGAGAAGTGCCCATCTGCTTCTTTACCCTTCCCTTTCTCCTTTCTCTCTATCTCTCTCCTCCTCTCCTGCAGCCAAGGCTCCATTGGAGCAAAATTGGCCTGGGTGCTGAGGCTGGCTCCATGGCCTCCACCTCAGGTGCTAGCTAGAATGGCTCCAGTTGCAACAGAGCAACACCACAGATGGGCAGAGCATCGCCCCCTGGTGGGTTTACCAGGTGGATCCCAGTTGGGCGCATGTGGGAGTCTGTCTCTCTGCCTTCTGGTTTCTCACTTCAGAAAAATACAAAAATAAAAATAAAAATAAATAAGAAAAGAAGAAATTTCACACAATTTTGTTAAGCATCCAAATTCTAAAACACTCAAAGAAACAAAACTTTTTTTAATTAAATGTATTGGGGTGACATTGGTTAACAGAATTATGTAAATTTGAAGTGTACAATTCTGTGGTACACAATCTGGATATTGCATGGTGTGTCCGCCACCCAAAGTCAAGTCATCTTCCATCACCATATACAGTATTTGGTCCCCTTACCCTTTACAGACCTTGAGAACATTATGCCAAACAAAACACAACTTTTTAATGCAATTTGTGCCTTAGGCTTATTTCCTAATCCAGCTCCATAGTGAAATCAGTGAAAGCCTGTAACACAAAGGAGAAGTACAAAGCAAATTGATGTAGCTCATTTATCTCCTGTGACATTTGCAAAACTTATCACTGATTCCAATATTGTGTCTATGAGTGGTTAGCATCCCACTGCTAAATGGCTTTGCAGGTATGAAGCCAACTGTTACTCTCCGGAGAGGGAAAGCAACTTCAGGGATCTGTATGAGACACTTAGCATGGTGCCCAGCGGTCTAGGGCACGCCCCTCCCTGTACCAGGCACAATATGGAAAAGAGCAGCCCTCCCTGGAAAAGCACATATTCTAATGAGAGGCTCACTCAGCCTTTCTTTCAGCTTCCTCTGTGTGAAGTATTTGTTAGACAGACACACATGCCCTGGCATGCACCCAGGAAGGAGCCATTCCAGGCTGTCATGGAGGACACTGAGCAGGTCCAGCCAAGAGCTAGAATGAGACCAGGTGGAACCACTCCTGGTGGTCTGGGGTAATCAAAACCAGGATGGTCCATCCAAGCCATGCCTGGTTTGGCTGAGGCTGCCTCACAGCCAAAGGAATAAATCAAAGACCAGCACCAAGTCCAAAGGCAGGGATGCTCCTGAGAACGGCAGGTGAACCCAAGGCTGAGCGCCAGTCGGAGCTGGAGCACAACCACCAGAGCAGCTTGGAAACCAAGTGAGAGGGCACTGAGCAGGGGCCAAGGGCACGCTGGCACTACCTCTGCTTGCCTTCCTTACTCAGAGGATCCCGGCCGGCAAGCTGGGGACACCTCTCTGCAGCTCTGCGGCCAGCCTGTGCTCGCCCCCCTGCCGCTTTAACCACCAGAATCCCTCAGGACATCCTACTGGTTCTGTTTCTCTGGGGACCCCTCAGCAGTACCCTGACCAAGTTATCCATCTCATGGGGAATGCTATGAGAAGATAAGCTCAACACTACACACACACACACACACACACACACACACACACACACACAAGACCTATGCCAATTAAGTGATAAAACTAACCACATAAAGAACTAAGTGTTTTGTAATCCGTAACATTTAATATTTTCATTCATATTTTTCATTGCCTACCAGACAGGAAGTTGCAAATACAACAGTGAATAAGCCAGAGCCAGCCCTGCCTTCTCGTTGCTTACTTTCTAACGAGAGCAACAAAAAGAACAAAATGAGCATTGAATAGGTCGATAATAAATAAAAATTGGCCAAAAAGTGGAGAATGGCCCGGGGCCCGAGGAAAGGCCTCTCAGGGCCAAAGAGTGAAGAATCCCTCCCTGAAATTCCAGGAGGGCGGAAAGTTGGAGAAAAGAAAACAGCACAGACGAAAACCAGCCAGAACAGAAGGGAGTTTGGACTCTTCGCCGACCGGGAAGACCAGTGACGTCAGGACAGTTAACCTGATGGATAATCCCGTGGAGCCAGTGCCAGAACTGAGTTAAATCAGAGGGTACCCCGCTGGTGGCTGGGTGTGGGTCGGATGAGTGGGGAAAAACAACCCACCCATCAGAATCAGTGTCCAGAATTGTAAAGGGTTTGCTAAGTAAATAGACAAACATGTAAATGGATAAAAGGAGTCAGTTATTTGTGTGTATGTCCTAGTTTATATTCTAGTCACTAACTGGTCCGAGCTGTTCCAAAAATCACATTTGCAAGCAATATTCCAGGAGCCAGCATCCTACCTGGGAGATGTCTTCTTGGCAGAAAGAGGCTGTCTCTCCAGGTCTTGGAGGCTCCTTCCTGTGTCCCCTTCTTCTGTTTATAGGTTTGAATAATACTTAGTGGAAAAACCCAAGTCGATCTTGCAGACTTTGGAAACAGTCTCATAAACTGTAGCATTTGTTCCGCGTGGTTTGGCTCTTCTTCATCGACCAGCTATTTCTGTCTCTAGAAGGATCATACTAGTATTGCACATGTAATTCCTTCGTGTGTGTTTTGTTGGGGGTAGGGAGAAAGTAGCAATACTGAACTGTTTTCATAATTCTTTTTGTGGACACCAAGCTAAAGGGAACTAAAATGAATGAATAAAAGAATAAATAAACAAACAAATGAGGTTTCTAAAATAAATGGTTCCCAATTCATATTTTAAGAGATCTCAAAATCCATATTATAAATTCCATTTATGGAGGGGGGGGGGACAGCCGCTTTATCAAGTTCTGTCTCAGAGACACAGAACGTATAGCCTGGGAGGGTAGGATTGGGTAGAAGGAAACATTTAGGACCAGAGCATCTAATATTCACCTAGGGTTGTTTGCATTTCTGCCAAGTAATCGCTCCTTATGTCTCCTTCAGATCTCCGCGCATCCTGCCTTGGATGAGTGTGGTTTTACGTGGAAACCAAGGAGCAGGTGGGAGCTTCTATCTGGGTTGATGCGTGTGGAGCAGAGTCAGCCGGCATAGGACAGCGATACAAACCACAAACTAAGCACCTACAGGAAGTGGCATACCGGTTAGGTCTCTCTGATCTAGATCATAGGAACAGGGAGATCCTAGTATCTGGATCACATGGAGAGAATCTACCAACAACCACTGCCACCAGCAACCAGGCCAGATGTCATATAAATGACTACAACGCTTCTCTCCTAAGAGGCATTGGGAGTCCCTGGAAAAGATAAGCTCTGAGGCTCTAGGATTCCAGTTCCCACTTAGTGTTCATCTCAGAACCAATCACTTTTGTTGACTGATCAGCAATCCCATCATGGTCATTGCTAGAAATATCCCAGAGGGCTTCGGTCACTTTCCCAAACCCATAGATTCTGGTATTTTTCCAGATTGACATTAAAAACCAATAGTCCTTCCTCCCACGCCAATGCAAGTTCCACCATCACCTGCTGCCTGGCTTTGAACAAAGGAATCAAGAGAATGAGCAGGTCATGACTTAAGACCAGGAGTGCAAAGGGAAATGGGGCAGCGGGCAAGGTCGGGGCAGAGCGATCAGCAGGCCAGAACCAGGCGTCCGGTTCAGAAAGCGCCGTCGGAGGGACTGCCGCCATCCCCCGTGAAGCAGGAAGATTGGCAGCATCTATTCTGTTAGAAGAGAAGCCACCCCGGAGGTGGGCAGGCTGGTGAGGAGGGTGCTGGGAAGGAAGAAAGCTGCGAGTAAGGACGAAAAAGAAACGGGAGGACCCTGGCTACTCAATGACAAACAAAGCATCAAATTTGGCAAGTGCCTGTTTGCTTGAACCCAACTCAAGAAAGCAAACATTGCTTGGGAAGGTGCAGTTTCTCGTACGAACTCAGGAAAACGTGGCGAATAGCACAGCTGAGTGCTGAGAGCTGAGGATCTGACGGCTATAATTAGGGGTTCCCCTCGGCCTCAGTGCAGTGTCTACCTTCTGAGGTCCCATCATTAGAGTTAGATGAGGTCTTTCTAGAAAACCAACTTACGTTCGAGCCTGGGAATGCTTGTAACAAAGCAGATCAAGAGATAATCCATCTAATTATCTCGCAATATCTGTCTAAAGAACTTTTCCTTTCTCTTTAATTCCTCTAAGTGTCGCTTTTTAAATTCATGAAATCAAAAGTGATCTGAAGAACTATGTTTAAATCTGTATTAGGAAGAACAAAGATCTAATAAGGGCCCAGAGAATAGATGATGGGTCCTGGAATTTTTAGGACTTTGAGAGCAATGTCCCAGGTGTGCAGATCCCACTATAACACCTGCCACCTCCCTGTTGCTCGCACAGTCTGTTCTTTGGGTGCTTGTGCGGAGAGAGAAAGCCCTTGTGGCTCTTTCTTCTAAGGCAGTGGTCCCCAACCTTTTTTTGGGCCACGGACCGGTTTAATGTCAGAAAATATTTTCACAGACTGGCCTTTAGGGTGGGACGGATAAATGTATCATGTGACCAAGACAAGCATCAAGAGTGAGTCTTAGACGGATGTAACAGAGAAAATCTGGACATTTTTTAAAAATAAAACATCATTCAGACTTAAATATAAATAAAACGGAAATAATGTAAATTATTTATTCTTTCTCTGTGGACCAGTACCAAATGGCCCATGGACTGGTACCGGTCCATGGCCCAGGGGTTGGGGACCACCGTTCTAAGGGACACTAAGCTTATTTATTATAAGAGCACCATCCTCAAGGCCTAATCTAAATTCATTTACCTCCCAAATGGTCCTATATCCAAACACCATCACACTGGGGGGTAGGGCTTCCACACACGAATTTTGGGAGGGACACAAACATTCAGCCCATAACACGATCTAATCTAAAGGCACTCAATAAATGGTAAATACTTCTGACACACACACAAAAGTAACCTTATATTATATTCTTCCTCAGTCATGCGATGCCCTTCCTTTGAATATTTTGACTTTACCGAAACATAGTAGGCATATTTTTGTTTCAAAAATAACTTGGAAACTCTGCTCTAAAGAAGGCCAGAAATTTCACATCAAGTATTTGTAAGAGCATTAATAAGAAGAAAAACAAACAAAATAAGTTTTTGATAATTCAGGTTTGTAAACATAAAAGAGCATGCTCTGGACATTATTTAGATATCAACTTAACATGTTTGATCTAGAAAAAGCAACCACTAAATTAAGATGTTTTGATTTTTTCTTTCTTATCTTTCTAAAGATTAAATCACGAAATTTTATTCTTTTCTATTTCCTCTCAGGAAATCAGTGTGTCCATGCTTGTCTGAAAGATACTAACAATATGAAGAAGTATTCAAGGCAATTAGAGGAAAATGGTGCTTTGAACTTCGCAGAAAGTGCACATCAGCTCTCAGAGGAAGTCTCAGCGATGGTATTAAAAAGCCCAGTCATTTCATTTTGTGGAGAGCAGAACAGCGTGCAGTTATTCACCGAGCGCACTTTGTAGGGAGCAAACAAAGCATACAAAAGCCTTCTTTTGTTCACAATATGGATTTTCACAGTGTTCTAAAGGTTTTCCTCCAACAACATCATCATCATCGTTTGTCCCAACTTCTTAGAGAAAGCAACGGGTTCTCTCCTGCAGCCTCTCATGAACAGATCCACCAGGCCAACGTCATGCTGCTTTTCCCCTAAGAATTAGGGCCCTCTGGATCCAACGCTATCTATTCTTTGTGCCTGGCCTCCTGTTCTTCCAGCAGGGCAGACACCTCCCAGAAGGAAACCAGATGCCAGGATTGCGGGGGATCCTCAGCAGCATAAGCCAAGCTGCAGGACTTGAGAAGAGAAAGCTTCTCACAGCCCAACTCACCCCTCCTGGCGTCTGTAATGTCAGGATGCACGCACACCGGGCAATGGGCAAGGCCAGCCAGACGTAAGAGAGTATGCACAGACAGGGAGTGTGGCCACGTGTCTGTGAGCGCTCTCTTCTGCAGAGGGACAGCTGGTTTGCTCGCTGTTCTGCTTTTGGGAATGTGTGTCCTGAAGGGTTCTGAGATCTCTGCTGTGGGACGGGGGCATTTTCGAAAAAGCATGGAAAGATTTTTTTCCCAATTTCCCCCAAACTCAAAATCGATTGTGCAGATTTCTCAGTCTGGCTTAAAGCTTAGAACAATGTCATACTCTTTCATCGTGAATCATTGTTTCAATAAAAATTCACTATTTGCCAATGCTATCTCAACCAATACAGGTAAAAACCTTAGACTTCTGGTCATCAGCCACTGGGAGTCTGAATACTTCTTTTATATTAAAATGAAATATTAAGATCCTGGTACCATGGTTTTGTGAAGATGCCATTGTATGATAAGACCTGGGTCTTCAAACCTGCCTAGCGTTAGACAGACCCGGGGTGGTAGAATAGGGGCATCTCTCTACAGCAGCTGCTCCTTTTCCAAAGACTGAGAAATAATATCATTTCACAGGACACCCCCAAAGCTAACAAATATAGTGCTTTCAGTTTCCAAGGAAAATGTCAAGGTAGCCGAGTGGCTAAAGGGGCCGTGTTGCCCCAAGTAAACAAAAGCCTTGCAATGCCAGGAAATGCAAACTGAAGTTAGAGGTGGAGGCGGGCCCAGGCTCTGTGCCTGGAACACAGTGCTAACCGAGCGCGTCAGCTCCCAAGGGGGCTCTGAGCCTGGAACACAGTGCTAACCGAGCGCGTCAGCCCCCAGGGGGGCTCTGAGCCTGGAACACAGTGCTAACCGAGCGCGTCAGCCCCCAGGGGGGCTCTGAGCCTGGAACACAGTGCTAACCGAGCGCGTCAGCCCCCAGGGGGGCTCTGCGCCTGGAACACAGTGCTAACCGAGCGCGTCAGCCCCCAGGGGGGCTCTGCGCCTGGAACACAGTGCTAACCGAGCGCGTCAGCCCCCAGGGGGGCTCTGAGCCTGGAACACAGTGCTAACCGAGCGCGTCAGCCCCCAGGGGGGCTCTGAGCCTGGAACACAGTGCTAACCGAGCGCGTCAGCCCCCACTGAGCCTGGAACACAGTGCTAACCGAGCGTGTCAGCCCCCAGGGGGCCCACAGATAGTCCAGTTCTCCTCCCAGCCAGGTAATAAGGTTACATTCCCCACGTTGCAAGATTTGTCCCTGGGGTTTGTTTTGTTCAGTCATGGTAAGGTGACAGATACAAAAATAACTGTTTTTGAAAAAAGAGTTGGTTATCTGCAGTTCCCAAGAAAAAGGGGGGCTGCCCCACCATGCAGAGCCGGGGGGTCAATCAGGAGGAGCAAGGGAAGCAGGGGAAAAGCCTGTATCACCAGAGTGGTGGCAAGTTGTTAGGCGGAAATGTCCCCTATTGGGTAGAAAGCAAAACACAGATGTTGGAGTTTGTGATCAGAGGGTTTGCAATTTGATTTTTGTGCCCCCGCGAAAGCCAGGCCACGGAGGAGATATAAGCAACCTTAGCCATTAGTTTAGCCTGCGATTACTAGATCTAATGGTCGGTTACAGAATCTATGAAAGTTACTAGAATACATACTCCTGTGAAGCCAGCTTGCCTGTGCAACAAGTTAGGCATGAATCATGAGTGACATGTGCCACTTCCAGGCAAAGGGCCAGCACTGGAATCCCCACATGCCCCACCCCCTGCCACAGTGTCATAAAGCATATTGAGAAGGTGCCTCCATCGGCCTGTATTCCTGAGTGACTATGTGCAACACAGTCCCCGCTGACCAATGCTGGCTACATAGCATATGTGAGAAATAGCTTTGGGGTTCAGGCAGCCAGGTACTAGGGTTGCTTAGCCCACAGTGAAACCTCGCCTATCCTGATAGGGTGACTCTGACCAGGGTGGGTGTTCAAGCCCCTCCCCTTCCATGGGCCACTTTGAACCTTGCTGCAGAACAGCGCTGAAGTATCCAAGCTCTACCTCCTCCACAGACATAAGCGGAGAAATGGATACACGCTTGCCAGCCTTCCCGTTTGCAGCCCCTCCGGGTTGTAACACAGGCAGGTGTATGCAAGCTGATGCGACCGGGGAGACTGACGAGGGAGGGCTCGCTCCCTGCGCTCTGCGGGGTGCCCAGTGCGGAGTCCATGAGGACAGCGATGACCTGCTAACTTGGCTCCCCTGATCTCCGCCTGCTTCTGAACTGCGTATTCAGGTCTCCATCCACTGTTCTTGAAACGCAGTCCTTTCCCAAAGCAGGAGCTTTCCTTTTGGACTGTGCCCGCCCTCTGCTGGTGCACTCGGAATAACTGGGGAAGGTAAATACAGCCATATTGACCGTCCCGTCCCATGTTACTTACATATAAGGAGACACAAAGACATTAAATGACTCGCCTAAAGTCTGAAAGCTCATTCACAGGAGAATGAAGAAAGGCGTGCAGGCTGCCTGACTCTTTGGGAAGGATGATTTCCAAAACATCATGTGGCCACTCGTTGAATCATTCACAGATGGACAACCAGAACCCCGGAGAATACCGGACTGCTCCCGAGGCTGGTCTCCTCCTGGGCAGCAAGGGCCAGACCCATCCTTCTCAGACATTTCCTTAGGCACTGGGTCAGCAAGCGTTCACTGAGCGCTTCTTCCCTTCTCTGTGCAAGCGCAGACCCAGGGGCTGTCCTCAGCACTGTGTTATCCTAGTTATATAGTGTAAGCTGCGGGGGGGGGGGGGGGGGGGGGGACAGCAGACTTCAGTCAAATATTCACACGAGCCGGTGGACACACACAACCCTGACGCCCCCAGTGAGGGAGAGGCCCCTGGCAAGGGCTGGGCCAGGCAGAGGGAAGGGAGGGCTCTCTTAAGGAGGATGCTTCAAACACAGTCTAAAGCAAGAACTGAAGTTAGTCACATAAAGAGGAAGAAACAGTATTGCAGGAAGAGGATAGAATGTGCCAACTGCCCACACGGAAAAAGTTTTACTGCTTTCTGGGCAGCTTATTCCTCCTGTGGAAGAGCAGAGAGGTTTCTTACTTTGGCCACAAAACTCACCCTTCCTTAAATGTCCCCTCACCAGGCTCACAAACTTGAAGCCTTTTCCATGTCATTCTTATCCTTGTGACATGGTGCAAGATGCCAAGAAACATGGCGTGGAGCAGGGCAAAGATAATTGGGTCTCTCAAAATCACTGTGGACCCTTGAACAACGCAGGAGTTAGGGGCACAGACCCCTCAAAACTGAAAATCCCCATATAATTTGTGTGTCCCCCCAAAACGTAACTATTAATAGCCTACTGTTGACTGGGAGCTTACAGGTAACACAAACAGTCCACGCATATTTTGTGTTGTATGTATTGCACGCTATATTGTTATAATAAAGGAAGCTAGACAGAGAAAAGGAAATGATGTTACGAATTTTAGGAAAAACATCTACATGTACGCGGATCGGAGCAGTTCAGGCTGCTGCTGTCCAAGGTCGGCTGTAGTCCAAATGCCAGCCCTGCCGGAACCGCGCGTGCCCAGTTCGTCTTTAGAAACCTCCCCCGTGCGTGCGCAAGGCAGCTTCTCCTCGGAGCCAGAAATAGTTCCCTGCTCAAGGTGGAGGCGTGTGGGGCAGACTGACAGTCCATGCAATCAAGTGTTTAATTATTACAGACTTTTCCCGGTAATTGAATCTAGATTTTCATGGGAGCTGACTTTCCCTCCAGAATTTTAACTTGTGGGGTGGGGAGCGGAAGTCTTTGAAAGTCTGAGGATTCGCTGGGGAAATAGGAAAATGCCGAGGAACTGTGAGCAACGCGGGAGGACATTAAGAAACATTAAATATCTGTTGTCTCTCCTGCACTCCAAAGTAATTTCTGAATGGTAATTACACCTTTGAAGAGCATCTAATTAGTATGAAAGAAAATTTTGGACAAATGTAGAGCTCTTCATCTGACTTCAATTGATACACAGTGATCATATTCAAGACTACTTTCGGAAGCTTTTACCACTTGACTGAGCATCATTGCTCTGTTTCTAAAGCTTAAAAGGATTTTCCAATCTTCAGCTTCTCAAAAGCTAAGCAGATGGGCCTGTCGTGGGTTGTGGCGGCAAAAGAGAGGAGGTTAAAATGTACAAATGCCCCACGGAAAGTGCTGGGAAGTTCAGGTTAGGTCAAGTTTACAGCCTCAAGAAACAGGGCTTTCAACAACAAACCTCCAAAAAGAAAGTTTCCGGTCTTCTTCCGTTGGGTCAGGCAGTAGCGTTTGGCGGTCCCTTTGAGTGGCTGACTGACCCCTTTTAAGAACCACGGTCTTCATCCTCATCATCAATAACAAACTTAGTGCTTGCTGTGTGCTTAGCATTATGTTAAGTGCTATTACAGTGAAATGATCAGCACTCTAAAAATAGTTTTAGTAAAAGACATTTATGATCACTCTCAAGTAAATGATCAAATGGTCTAACTAGCGTATTAAGCAGGCTTGTTCATTACAGATCTATTAGATTTGCATAAACACGCTCACACTCGCCTGCTGCTGCTCTCACAGACACAATGGCAAAGCCCTTTGAATGAAAGCCCATAAGTTGCCTTAATGGTTTATATCAAAATTTTAATGGCCCAGAACTTGGCCACTTACATTTAGTACCCAGACAGATGCTGAGTGCTGCTAATAAGATTAGCAGGTGCTGGGTCTGTTATGCCTTTCCCTTAAATTCCGTAATTGACACACATGTCATGGTTTAACATTTTTGATCCCTTTCTTTAAAAATGATTTTGTATATAGTAAACAAGGCAACTATTTTTTTCTTCTCCAAGGACTTTGGATGCATTCTGATCTCATCTCCTACCCCTCCTCCCCTTTACTTCAAGAAAGCCACCACTGTCCTTGATATTCCTCGACGATGCCCACCTCCTCAGGGCCTTTCCACGTCTGTGACTCTGCCTGAAACATAAGCCATGACCCTCAGGGCAGCGAGAGACATACTGGACATGTGTGAGGTATGTGAGGGGACATGCCTGTGAGGGGATGGGGAGGGTCGGGAGGGGCTGGGAGAGCTGCCACACGCCAGTGCAGCTCTGACCCTGTGCAGGAGAGCAGGAAGGAAGGTGGGGTAGGAAGCCTTTGACACAGCGCAGTGCTCAGAAACTGCAGGCTCTATGGTAGACTCTCCCCACCCAGGCTGCTCAAACGAGGGGCCCTTCATCTCCCCATGATGGGTCCGTCTCCATCCCCCTGCCGCACTCAGTCGTGGCCAGACAGTTATGGCCCACAGAGCAGCTCAGGGCTACTGGGCATTTACACCCTAGCAGGCCATCAAAGAAATGAGAAGCAGGTTCTCGTGGTCCTCACAAGCTCTCTCTCTTTCTCTAGACAGTCTCATGGCTGGCTCCCATCCTTCCTTCAATTTCTGCTCAGATTTCCCCTGAATGAGGTCTTCACTGACCACAACATCTGAATAGCAACCTCTCCGCTTCACTCACCTCATACCACTTCTTCATCTTCCTCTGCTCTGTTTATTCTTCATATCAGATAGACTACATATTTACTGATATGTAGTTGTCTCTCTCCACTAGACTGCAAGCTCCATCAGGGGAAGGACTTGGTTTTGTTAACTGATATATCCCCACACCTAAAAAAGTACCTGACACCCAGTTAGCACAAGCTAAATACTTGTTAACTGAATGAAAAATTGAACAAGCAAGTATATATTGAGCTACTGATACTATATACCAAGCACTGATTATACACAGATATAAATGTCAGATGCCGGCATACCTGCTCTCATTTAATAATAGATAATGTTACTAACAAACATGGCATCTAGCCATAATTTTATAAGATTGGTAGAGAGCCAGTGTAGTAGACAGACTTTAAGATGCTGCCGCTGTTCCCCATCTATCTCCTGGTACCCACACCCTTGTGTAATCCCTTCTCTTGATTGTCGGCTGGTGTAGTGACTTGAGTCTGCCTAATATATTATGTCAAAGGTAGCGAGTGAGATGTCACTTCAGTGATTAGGCCACACGAGATTGTGGCTTTCAGCTGGCCAGTCGACTCCTTCTCTTGCTGGCTTTGCTGAAGCAAGAAGCCTATTGGAGAGGCCACATGGCAAGGACCTAAAAGCAGGCTCCAGACAAAGGTCAGCTAGAAAGGGAGGCCCTCCTGCCAACAGCCCAGAAGTAACTGAGCCCTGCCAAAAAAACATATGCGATTGGAAGCATGTTTTTCCCAAACAGGGCTTCAGATAAGACCCCAGGCCTGCTCAACACCTTGACTGAAGCCTACTGAGAGATTGAAGCAGAGGACCCAGGCCATAGAAAATGCCATGATACATGTGTGTTGTTGTAAGCAACTAAATTGTCGTAATAGTTATACAACAAGAGATGGCTGATACAGGCAGCTTCCCTTGAACTCCAACATGGAGCTGTGCTTATTTTGCTCAAGAGAGGCATCTATCCCCTTTGTGGATCATTGGGTCAGCTATAAATGAAGAAGTAACACCAGAAACTCAGTGCTCTCCCACAACTGCAGAAATCCAGGCTCCTGTCACTCAAACACGTCTGACATCTGTCACAATGACACCAAACGCAGGATATCCTTAAGAGAGATAACTCACTCAGATATGACATAGGACAGGTAGCAGTTCACATGTTCCCCCACAGGATCAAACTACCAAATATTTCATTTCTTTTAAAGAAGTTATTATAAAAATAATTTTGAAGGTTCAGTAAATGATAAAGTAAGTTTAAATCCCTTGTATTCTGATTATTGGAAATCTTTTGATGGCTTGTTTCTAGTCCTTGACTGTGTATATATTTAACTATAGATGGATTCGTTTTACAAAATTGAGACCATACAGCACACCCAGTTTTGTATTTTTATTCATTTTTAATGTCATTAAATATTCTTCCAAAACGTGATTTTAGTAGCTATATAATAGTGTGTTTATATAATGTGTCCTCTACCTGTTATAATTAAAAGCATAATTAATACATTAATTAAAATAATTAGTAGAATATAGTATGTAGTTATAGGCTATAAATAACACACATATTTAAATGCTATGGCTATTTATCCCCATCAAACTATCTAGATTCCTAAAAGCCTGGTTTCAACACCAACAGCTCGATGGAGGTGGAAATTGGAGTCCCGCACCACAACGTGAGGCGTGTCTAGAGCTGGAAGGGACACGAAAGGATTCGTCCCTGGAGACTTCACAGAGAGCAGGACCCCACGGACACCTGGGTTGTAGACTTGTAGCATTTAGAAGTGGGAAAGAATCCATTTCTGTTGTTTCGACCATCCAGCTTATAGTAATTTGCAACTACGGCCCTAAAAACGACCTGTGCCTGTTTGCATACACCTACATGCAGACGTGCGTGTGCGTGTGTGTGTGTGTGTTTAGGTAGTGCATATCTATACACTAGTAGTACACATTAGTGCAATTCAGTGTAAATTAACTCTGCTGCTTCACATTCTTGCTCTGTGACCTAAAGACAAAAAGTGTTCTCCTGTAAAAGACTGTTCTACCCGTTGGTTTTATATAAATCACTCCATCTAAATTTTAAAAATAACCTAAAAATTAAACCTCACCCTGAGCCATTCTCCATGTCATTTGGTCATTTTAACAGAACAAAGCAATGTCTCTCTGCTGTATTTTTTTTTTCTTGTATTTTCCCACTAACACTCCATAGTCAGTCATGCTTGTAAGCATACAGGAAAAGGTGGCCAATTTGCTAAAATAAAAATGTCTTTCAATCCTGAAGATTTTATTATCCCATAAAGGATTTTCATATAGAGACAAGTGAGTGTGCTCAGGTGTCAGGGTTTGATGTGCCGAGCCATCCCTGGAACCTACACACTGCTGTGTCCTCCCGGCCCTGGGTGCTGAATGTTCACGGTTCTGCAGCACTAAACTGTGAGGCCAGTGTGTGGCACTGGGCCTGGGATATAACTGGTGCTCAGTGAGTGCTTATAAAATAAATCCTGAAAACCATGAAAAAAATCAAGCACTTGTCCATGAAACACCCCCTAAGAGCTAACTTCAGGCCATACTTTATAATTCGCAAATCACAAAGGTAAATACATAGAACTGTAAGCAATTTGCCAAAGATATGTAAGCAAATCGGTCGCTCGAAGACCACGGAGATTTTTCTTTGGCAATTGTGTGTATAACTCTGTCTATCCTATTCTACAACGTGGATACAAGCCATAAGTGGTAAAAATCCATTCAGTATAGTCCACATGGGTACCCGCCATAAGTAGCTCTCTTTTCCATGTGTGCTTAGCAGAAAGTCTTATCTACCTTCGGATCTTGTTTTAAGTTTCTTATAGTAAAAATTCAGAGCAGCAGCAGAAAACTGAACCCCTCATTCATGCGACTTAAATTCTGAACACTGGATCCAACTATGACTATCGTATGACAGTTGTTTGATTATGAGATGAGTAGCAGTGTGGAAAAAAAAACACAAAACAGAAATAAACCGTGCATCTGAGCCTTAAGAGGAAACTCTTAGAATCAATTTTTAAAAAAAGAAAAGACAAAAAAAAAAAAAAGAAAACTACAGCTAACAAGGGGCCCCGATCTTTGTTGCCTTCCTCTAATCTCCCGGAGAGTTTACTCAGGGATGATATGTTCAAACTACTCGAAGCCATTCATCTTAAAGAAGTTGTGACAGTTACTTTACTGTTTCTTCCCACTCCTCCGGGGGAAATGTAATCAAGATTGTCAGAGCTTTAAAGAAAAGGGGGAAGAAAACCCACATACGCACAATTAAGCTACAGTTCAATAACCAAATAAAACCACCAAAAAGTAATCAAAACTTGACTTGCAACCCTTCCAGAAATGTAAAACTCACACAGCATCCCCGGGATAGACGATATCATGAATTCTGAAGCACATGGCTCACCATCTGATGAAACGGCGGTGTTTTCCTGCCATCAGTGGTAGAATGATGCTATGCATCAGATGCATTCATTTAATAATATGGCCGCCTCACAATCAGCCAAGCGCTTCTCACAGACTGCCATCATCGCGGGCCCTCGGTCTGCTGACTCGGGGTCTCTTCAGGGGTCAGACTGCCACTGCCGGTGTGTCCCCAGCCACGCTAATGATCAGTGCGTTCTTGCATGTTGAAGTTACTAGATAACCAATATATTTTGGTTCATTCAATATGGCCAGTTTTCCACTAACAACAACAACGACAAAAATAATAAATTGCACATTTTGGTTTTCTGCTTTGACAAATGTAGTGTTACAGCCTGAAAGTTGATTAAAATCAATAACTCCATGGGAAATTACATACAAAATGTATTGGTCTCCAAGACAGTCTGATAAGAACATTTCTGAATTCTATTATCACCCCACCACCCCCAAAACCACAATAAAACTGGGTGTGATTCCTCATGAGAAATTATAGTGGTGCTTTTTTTTCAAATAATAATCGAATTAAAATTACTCATCAGTGAGCCATAGCTTGTAATTTATGACATGTTCAATTTTCACTGAGTTTGAAGAAAAATTCTAACTGATGAAGAACTATAAGAAATTTAAAACATTCAAAATTCATATTTTATGTCTAACTAAAATTTCAGAGAGCCTCCAGAAATACTATGGCATACGCTTTTTCAATTAAAATATATATATATATATATATTGTGCTGGCCAGTGGCACAGTGGATAAAATGTTATCCCAGAGTGCCAAGGTCACTGGTTTAATCTCAGGGTCATTGGCTTGATCCCAAGGGTGCCAGTTTGACCCCGAGGTTGCCAGCTCAAGCCCTGGTGAGGGCACATATGAGAAGCAATCTATGGCACAATTAAGTGGAACGAGTTGATGCTTCTTTCTCCCCTCCCCTCACCATAGAAAAAAGAAATAAAATATATACATATTTTCTAAGCCATTTGTCTGGAAGAAAATTGCCTATATTAACTAACAAATGCATTATGGTTTTCAATGCATCATTTCTTATCTCCTGATTCTCTCCCACAACCTTTTTTTTTTTTTTACCACACTGAATTCCTTAGCCTTCTCCTAAAAAGCCAAACCTTTTTGCCTGTCAAAAAAAAAACATATTCATATCTCAAGATCTAGGTTAAGAGTTATGTAACCATTGTTACAGTTACTATGGCTGCATAACAAATAATCCCCAAATTGTGAAGCTTAAATCAACCACAGATTCTGCTAGTCAGGAACTTGGACAGGGAAGAACAGGGATGGTTTGTTTCTGCTCCCTGACTCTGGGGCTTCAGACGCAAACACTGAAATCTGGAGGTTTCTCAATGGCTAAAAAGTAGAATCAGTAGAAATAGCATTGTGCACATGTGTAGTGGTTGGCCGGAACCTCAGCTGGTACTTTTCAGTTGAGAATCCTCATGTGGCCTCCATGTGGTCTGGGCTTCCTGATAGCATGGGGGTCTCAGGGTATTCCAATTTTTTAGATAGTGGCTCAGGGCTTCACAAGAGCGTGCTCTGCATGTGAGACAGAGGTTGCATTGCCTTCCGTGGTCCCGCCTCCAATGTCACTCAGCATCATTTTCTCTACATCCTAATGATTACAAGTAAGTCACAGGATAGGGAAGAGGTACAAAGGAGAGGAAAGGTTTCTATTGTTAGTGCTGTTGGGTATTTGTTCTTTTTTTGCTCCTGAAAGAACAGAGCAAAGAAGGGTGAAAGGAGATATTCATACAACATCACAGAAATGTACTAAGATATACGATTAAGAATATCTAACAAGTCACCTTAATTTTTTGAGTTGCTCCACTATTTAACTCCTCTCTTTTCTTAAAACTCCAGCAAGTTTTGTACCCGAAGGCTTCAGTGAGTGGTTTGTTTGGGATTTGAGGAAGGATTCTTCAGAAAAGAGATTGTGAGTGAAAAGTCCAGAATGAGTAGATGGGCAGAAATTCCTGGCGGATGGGACGGTGTAGACACCCCTCCAGCAGGAGGTGACGGGTCTTGACTAAGCAGACGAGTGTGGCTGGAGGGCAAAGATGAAGAGGGAAATGCTTTGAAGAGGCAGGCACTGCCTTCTAGAAAAGAGATGCTTCTTATTCACAGGAAGCAGTCTATGGAGATTTTTGCAAAAAGAAAATTAATTAGTGCTTGTTCCAAAATGTTTAGGCAGCTGTACATTTTCTCCACAACTTTTTTCTTCTTCTTCTTCTTTTCCAAGTGAGAGGAGGAGAGATAGAGAGACAGACTCCTGCATGCACCTTGACCAGGATCCATCCTGCAACCCCCATCTGGGGCTATGTTTGCAACAGAGCTATTTTTAGTGCCTGAGGCACAGGCTCCACCGAGTCATCCTTAGTGCCCGGGGCCAATGCACTCAAACCAACTGAGCCATGGCTACAAGGGGGGGAAGAAAGAGGAAGAGAGAGAGAGAGAGAGAAAAGGGAGAGGGGGAGGGTAGAGAAGTAGATGGTCACTTCTCCTATGTGCCCTGACTAGGAATCAAATAGTGGACATCCACACACACCAGCCTGCCACTCTACCACTAAGCCAACCAGCCACAGCCACAAACTCTCTTTTTAAAAAAGATTGCTCAACTTATTATACGAACAAGAAAGCCTCCATTAGACCTAATATGTGCTTAGCACTGGGTGGCCCAGCTCAGGGACTCTGTCAGCAGCAGCTGCTCCCCCCCAGGGAGTCAGGGCCCCTCTGGAGCAGCAGTGATGGGAAGGTGGCTGATAAGGCAAGTCAGCGTTTGGCAAGTGAGGCTGAGAGGAAACTCCTTGCCTGTCACACTGGTGGTGGCACTATGTAGGCCATTGACTAACCAATAAGTACATGTTATTGACAAGGTATTGGTAAATTTTTCTTAAAAATCATAGACAAATCCCAGTCAAATACCTTTATCAGTATGATTTTTCCTGACATGTCATGTACTTCTGGCTTATATTCTTTGCTAAGAGGCATTTTTACAAAATTTTTATGCTGTACCATTGTGGACAGAGGACAGTCACCAGCAGATAAACATTTGTTTGAACATGGTCACATGGAAACTATTTTGCGGAGTGGACTCAGAGCTAATTCACCCCCAGCAGCAGTTGGTTCCCCCACAGACTGAAGACCGCCGGGTGGGTTTGCAAAGCAGCTTCCTCGGTCCCTTTCAGCCCAGACCTTTACCACTCGCGGGCCTCAGCAGACTGCACATGACCAGCACGCTCACCTTTATTTGCAACCTGCATCCTAAGTAATTTTGCCTCCAATGTCCCTGCTCCTGATTTTTCATTTATTCTTGACCTCTTGCATTCATTCGCCCTCCCTTACCTCTACACCCAACAGCACCCACCCACCAACACCACAAGAATTACTTCTCTTGGTTAAATTTAGGCAGTTCACCAACACTGTAACTTCAGCCCACGCCTAGAGTGACTGAACCTCAGCCCAATTGCATGACCTAAGCTGAGCAGATCCCTTGCAATTCAAAGACCCAGCAATCCCCTCAGATACAGCCACAAAGGAGAAATCACCTCTTCCCTCTGCATGGAATGAAATCAACATGTAATGCAAAGACATGAATATTCAGTGTCTAAAGTTCATTGGGGGGTTTTTTCTACCAATTAAGTATATTTGTAATTCCATCTGCAAAAACAACCAATAAGCTAAATTGTCATGCATTATCTGACACTGTAGTTCCATTTTGCCCCATTTACAGAAACTAGAATTTAATTTCCAAGGATGTCTTAGCCCAAATGCTCAAATGGAGTGGTCACTTTCTTAGAAATGAAGAAATAGCGATGCATATCTGTAGGGCCAGGGGCTGCCTGGTTCACATTGGACTCGGGCAGATGGTAAAGAAACCGTCAGCCTCACCAGGCAGTGGCACAGTGAATAGAGCATCAGACTGGGGTGTGGAAGAAACAGTGAAGCCAAAAAATGGTGGGTCATTCCTTTATTAAAGTCTCACATCAGCTGATGAGCAAACACACAAGGAAAACACTTCCCTCTTCATTCAGAGCTCCAAAAGCGCTGACACATTCTCTGGTTCCACAACCAGGAGAATCTTCTCCGGATTCTTCTAGAATCAAAGACCCCCACAAGCCTCAGTAAGGCTCCCCAACCCCCTCAGCTCTGGTTCCTCATATGCACACCTTCTCTTTCCCTGCCAACATGGCTTCTCTCTGTCTGCACAAACTCACTTCTTCTTCAGCACTCTGCATTCTCTCTGCTCTCTCTCTCTCTCTCTGAAAACATGGCTTCTTTCTGCCTCTTCTTCTTCTCTCTCTCTTTTCAAAACTTTCTGATGTGAAAGCCTCTCCTCCAGCAAACATTAAGAAAACCATGGCCCTTCCCAAGCAGGAAGGTAATTTGCAATTTCACAGACCACATATACCTGGCACTGCCCAGCCCCCAATGCAAACTATAAGTGAGCAAACATAAAAAATCATATTTTACAAACTTATTTAACCAATACATTTCCCTAAAGATAAGAAATTATAATGAGAGCGAAGACTTCCTTAAGGAAAAGTACAAGGGTTTTAGACAATATGAGATATTTTTAGGTTTACAGGATAATGAAAGATAAGATGAAGACAGATTAATAAAGAGCTTTCTGCATGATTCCTTTTTTTCATAGAAGTTGGTGAGTTTTGTTTAGATTAGCTTATTAGTAGTAGTTGTTGTAAGGTATTTTTCCCCCGCCGAGGAAGAAGGAAGGGCGTAGCCACGAAGTATGGATAAGCAAAAGCTTTATTTAGTACAGCGCTTCCCGGACGATCTGGGGTACATGGACCAGGGAAGTCACATGGACAAAGCCATGTGGGGAATATTTAAAGGGTCTCTAGGGTGGTCGAGCTAATATGACATGGTGAAATCTCACTGGCTGGCAGACAGTCGCTCTTTTCCAAAGGACTCCTGGGAAGTTTCTTTTGGCGTGCATGAGTATGGGCGGTTCTAGCCAAAGTTCCCGGGTCTGGTTTCTCATGTGACCTTCCCCATTGCTGACCACATTACAGTTGTACCTCTGCATTTCTTAGATCAGTAAGTCCTAAATTGGATATTAGCAGCCACAGGGGTACCGTAAGTCAGGCAGCTTTGGAGGATAAGCAATTAAAATAAGTGAGGGAATGGCTTCTATTCACAGCTGGGAGCTGTGGGCTACCCAGACAGCGACTGCTCCCGGCCAGGTCCTGTGGGGCAGCGGCAGGAGGTGATGCTCCGCTGAGTAGAGGGGTCTTTCCACACCCTGTTTCTGGGCCTTCGCCTTTGTCATTCCGTCCTTGTGAACTCTCAACTTAAAATGAATTAAATTTGTTCCAACGAAACAATTGATAGCTGTTAACTGCTTAATGTGTTATCTCTCATTTGCACTTTTACAGAAAACAATGCCCTAATCGAAAAGAATGAATTGTTTGGGGCAGGCTAATGGAAGAGATGAGGGTTTGGGAGGGGCAGATGTACTAGCACAGGTTCTGAGTTAGAAACTAAAAATACTTACTGAGCTGCATGCTTGAGTCTGCACAGGTATTAACTGTCCTGTCTGAGCTCTGGGAGGGGAGCTGTAGACTCTCCGGCAGCAAACTTTGACAATGAATAATTAGAAAATAAAAACGTGCACCTGGATATTGCAGCAAACCTTAATAGGGAGTGTTGGGCAGATAAAATATATCATGCTCACTTTGTTAAAGACAGCACTGCCCACGAGGAGGCCGTTGCCCAGGTGATATTAATTAGTGTGTCTCTGTGGGCAGGTAGAATCCTTGTAGCCTGGGGCTTGGTTTTGGGATTAGGCCTTTCCCACCTGTTTTGATGTGGGGTGGTGGTACAATCCCATCATGCCTCAGAGAAGTGTCTTTGTATTAGAGACTTCCCTGTTTTGTATATTGGATTAAAGGTTTGGATTTCTACACTAAAAAATGGGGGCAGAACGAGAGCTTGCTCTCTTGGTTCCTGGGATGATTAGCATGAGAGAGCAGAGGGAGCAGAGCAGAGAGCAGAAAGAGGCCATGTGGCCAGGAGAAGCAGCCAAGATGGTGGAGTGCTGAGTGAGATGCCAGTTGGTGCAGAGTTTGTATCTGGGATAAGGAAGGAGATGGGGAACTGAGGAGAATAAGGCTGGTAAGCTAGAAACCTTTGATTCTAGGAAACTCGGATAAGTCAGTAGCTTTGTGAGCACTGAATGTGAGTGGGTTTTGGAGCCCAGTGTGTGTTTTTTGCTTGCCCGCCGAGTGCAAGCTAGGATTAAAGACTATGGCCCATCAGTTTTTGGCTCCATTGTTTTTTTACCGACTGTCCGAATCCAATGCGAACCTGCATGAGCTGGACTGCTCTGATGGTAGCCCTGGCGGCTGGCTTTACATTTGGCGTAGTCGGCAAGATTCGATACAGATCGGCAAGGAGCCTTTGAGTAGTGGAGTAGAGGACTGGCTAGTGTTAGGGTTCCCCATGGCTGTCCTTTTGGGGATCATAGGCTGGCTGACTTTTACAGCCATGCGTGAGGAAACTGAGAGCTCTGTGGTAGAGGCTGCCCAGGACCTGCAAACCGAGCAGTGGAAGGAGCTGGAGCAAACGTGGGAGAAACAGATGCTGACCCTGGAGCTGGAGGAAGCGCTGGAAGAGGAGGCCGACCAGGTTTGTGAGATTTGCCTGGAAATGGAGCAGCTACTGGAGGAGGAATCACAGGTTCATGAGTTGCAGATTGCCCTGGATGCTGTGGAGAGCCAGCAGCAGCAGGAGAACGGGGCTGAGACTGAGGCTGAAGCCAAAGCTGAGGCCAGGTCCGGAGCTGCAAGGTCTGCGGAGCAGAAGGTGGCAGCGGACGGAGGCTCGAGCCCAGCAGCCGGAGCTGGTGTTTTCAGTTCCTCTTTGGAGGATGAGGAGAATTGGGCTGGAGTTGCAATCCACAGTCTCCATAAAATGAGAGCACAGCTGGAAGGAGCACCTACTACGGCCCTGGTAGGTCTGCGATTTTGGGACACAGGGCTGGACATGCTCTCCAGAGCAGAGATGGAAATGCTGACTGTCATTGCCACGTGCTCCTCTTTGGGACAGTGTAAGACCTGCCAGGATGGCAGGAATGAGGGGGGTGGCTGAGGTCTCATGTATAAAAAATAAATGTTGATGATCGAATATAAGTGAATTTGCAGAAAGATGAACCAGAAAAAGCTTATAACCTCACATTAATAAAATATTATTTATTGTATTACATTAAATTATGACACTAAAATATTAATATTTTGCATTTTATAAATTTATTACTCATGTATCACTGTTACCCTGTATTATGGTTTATAAGTAATAAAAACATTTCTAAAGTGAAAGGCTTTATATTTTGGTGCATGTAATGACATTTTTTTCTTGTCTTTTGAACAAGGGGCCCAACAATTTTATTTTGTACTGGACCCTGCAAATTATGCAGTCAACCCTGGTTAGTGATCATGAATTCACAGAGAGAGCGCTCAGATTGATTGTGGGTTTTTCCAGCCACATTCAGCTCTTTGGAGAGCTGGGATTATTACAAGGGCTGAAGCTGTGCTGGGTAGGCATCATGAAGTGAGAGGTGGACAGGTTTGCTGGGGATATGTGAAATTAATCATTTAAAGATCAGTTGATTGTGAATAAACTCTAAGGTGCTCTGACTGAGTACAAAGTGAGGGCATCAGTATATATTGCCATATTATACCTGAGAGAATGACCATTCTCAGGGGTTCTTTGCATGTATCCAGCAGTGTATGAGCTAGCTCGGTAAGATGGGGGGTTGTTTATTTGTTTGTTTGCTTTTTGAGCAAGAGACAGACAGACCGTCAGGAAGGGTGAGAAATGAGAAGCATCAACTTGTAGTTGTGGAACTTTAGTTGTTCATTGATAGCTTCTCATATGTACCTTGACCAGGGCAGGGGGGGGTGGGGGGGGGCTCCAGCTGAGCCAGTGACCCCTTGCTCAAGCCAGAAACCTTGGGCTTCAAGCCAGTGACCTTTGGGCTCAAGCCAGTAACCTTTGGATCATGTCGATGATCCCATGCTCAAGCCAGCGACCATGAGGTTTCGAACCTGGGTCCTCAGAATCCCATTTCAGTGCTCTATCCACTGCACCACCACTGATCAGTCTCACTAGGTTTTTTTTTATAGAAGTACCTAGAATTTTTATTAACTAGTGCTGATCACATGCACACTTCCCATCAGTCAATGTCTGAAGGCTCTTAGAGGGTCCAACACCTGAGTGGCTCCCAAGGTTTCCTGTGAGAACATGACCTTGGATGAGCAGATATACTGATCATCTTCAGCTTACCAAATCCTTCACTGTGTTCACACTTACCCCTTTCAAAGCTCACACATTCATTCAACATACTTGCTTTCTTTATTACTCTGTCAACATTAGGTCATTCCCTAATTCAGTAACAGTTTTCCCAGTTACTGTGCGTGATGGTTAATATCATGTGTCAACTTGACTGGGCCATGTGGTGCTCAAATATTGGGTTAAATATTATTCTGAGTGTGTGTCTGTGAATGAGATAAACATTTGAATCAAAGTGCTCCCTGATACGAGCGAGCCTCCTCCAATCAGCTTTAGGCTTGTATAAAACACAAAAGGATGACCTCTTGCAAGTGAGAGGGAACTCCTCCTGCCTAATTCAGTTGCAACATTAGTCTTTTGCGTATTAGGACTTGAACTAAAACATGAATTCTTCTTGGGTCTCAAGTCCGAGTCTGCCAGCTTTTGGACTACAACTTATGCCATCGCTCTCCTGAATCTCGAGCCCTCAGACTCAGACTGTAACTACACCATGGGGCCTCTTGAACTTTCAGCTTGCTGATTGCGGATCTTGGGACTTGTCAGCCTCCATAATCAAGTGAGCCAATTTCTTATAATTAACAAAACACACACGCACGCACGCACACACATACATCCTGTTGGTCCTGTTTTTCTGGAGACTTCTGAATAATATAGTGTTATTCCTTAGTTTACACTTATTACTCTTATTATTAATCACAATGTATTATCACCCCCAGTCATTGCACAGCCATAAGCTGCACCCCAAATTCTAGCCCGCTTAATTGGATAAAACTCACAATGCAATCCAGGTTTAAAAAAAAAAAAACTGCCTTGCCCAAACCTGCGCAACAAAAGCAAATCAAACAGCTGCTATGCTGAGGGTTGCTCCATGGAATCATTGTCATACTTTCATATTCAACAAATATATTATAAAATCCTGATTCTAGAAGATAGTTTCCCAATTATTAACTTTTTAAATTTTTACATTATTCCTGTGAAGAAACTGTGAATATGCCCTTTTAAACATAAGTCACAGGAAAGCTAAAGTTCACCCAGTTATGATGGAAGAAAGAACATGGACTTTGTAATCAGATCCTTTCTTTTCCACTTACCTTTTGTAAATTAGCTAACCTCTGATATTAAAATGTCCTCAGTAAAATGGGATTAATACTGCCTGCTGTAGACTGCCATTGTGAGGATTTATGCAATCATGTATATTCAATTGCTCAACACATGCTTGATATTTATTAGACACTAGTTGGGTGTTGGGCAGATAAAATATATTATGCTCACTTTGTTAAAGATGGCACTGCCCACATGGAAGTTGTTGCCCAGGTGATATTAATGCGTGTTGGGGGCGGGCTGTGGGCAAGCAAGATCCTTGTAGCCTGGGGCTTGGTTTTAGGACTAAGCCTTTCCCACCCTTTTTGATGTGGGGTGGTACAATCTAATTATGCCTCTGATAAGTGACTTTGTATTAGAGACTTCCTTATTTTGTATATTGGATTAAAAGGTTTTGATTTCTACACTATAAAATGGGGGCAGAACAAGAGCTTGTTCTCATGGTTCCTGAGATTAGCGTTAGAGAGCAGAGAGCAGAGAAAGGCCACGTGGAGGAGGCCAGGAGAAGCAGCCAAGATGGCGGAGTGTTGAGAGAGAAGCCAGTTTGTGCAGAGTTTGTGCAGGGAAAAGGAAGGAGATGGGGAACAGAGGTGAATGAGACTGGTGAGCTAGAAACCTTTGATTCTAGGAAACTTGGATAAGTCAGTAGCTTTGTGAGCACTGAATGTGAGTGGGTTTTGGAGCCCAGTGTGTGTTTTTTACTTGCCCGCCGGGTGCAAGCTAGGATTAAAGATGATGGCCCACTAGTTTTTGGCTCCGTTGTTTCTTCACCGACTGTCCGAATCCAATGCGAACCTGCATGGGCCAGGCTGCTGTGATGGTAGCCCTGGCTACTGGCTTTACATTGGGCAAATAAGTTTGTAAAATTTGTGTTATTTGATTTTGCTCACTTTTATTGTTACAAATGGCCACTGCCAAGGTGAATGGCCGCTGCCAGATGAAATGGCTAATTACCTTCCTGCTTCGGCAGGGGCTTGTGTTATGCTAATGTGTGCTGGAGGAGGGGTTTCTGCACCAAAAAGTTTTAAGAAGAAGGAGAAGGAGGAGAAGGCAGCCAAGATGGCAGGGTGCTGAAGGAGAAGCCAGTTTGTGCGGAGATGAGAAGAGAGAAGGAGATGGGGAACCAGAGGGGATTAAGGCTGGCGAGAGGCCTTTGATTCTAGGAAAACCCAGATGCGTCAGTAGCTTTGTGAGTGCTGAATGAGTGGGGTTTGGAACCCTGTGTGTTTGTGTTCACTCGCCGCCCGGGTGCGAGGCTACAATAAAGGAATGGCTCACCAGTTTTCGGCTCCACTGTTTCTCTACCGTCTGTCTGAATCTAACGGGCACCTGCACCTGCGTGCCTGGCAGTGATGACGGCCGCGACTACTGGGCTTACGGCACTCAACAAATATCAGCCCTCTCTCCTTCAGCTCTTATTGCCTATCTTTGGAAAAACAGTGAATTGCATGGTGTTGGGCAGATAAAATGTATTATGCTCACTTTGTTAAATAGGCCGTTGCCCAGGTGATATTAATGTGTGTTGAGAATCGTTGTAGCCTGGGGCTTGATTTTGGGATTAAGACTTTCCCACCCTTTTTGATGTGGGGTGGTACAATCCAATCATGCCTCAGAGAAGTGACTTTGTATTAGAGACTTCCCTGTTTTGTGTATTGGATTAGAGGTTGTGAAGCTACACTATAAAATGGAGGTAAAACGGGAACTTGCGCTCTTGGTTCCTGAGATTATCATTAGAGGAGAGAGGAGAGCAGAAGGAGGCCAAGTGGAGTAGGCCAGGAGAAGCAGCCAAGATGGCGGAGTGCTGAGTGAGATGCCAGTTTGTGTAGAGTTTGTATCTGGGATAAGGAAGGAGATAAGGAACTGAGGAGAATAAGGCTGGTGAGCTAGAAACCTTTGATTCTAGGAAACTCGGATAAATCAGTAGCTTTGTGAGCACTGAATGTGATTGGGTTTTGGAGCCCAGTGTATGTTTTTACTTGCCTGCCGGGTGCAAGCTAGAATTAAAGATGACAGCCCATCTGCTTTTGGCTCCGCTGTTTCTTTACCGACTGTCCGAATCCAATGCGAACCTGCATAGGCCAGGCTGCTGTGATGGTGGCCCTGGCCGTGGCTTCTGGCTTTACACATGGATATCTCTGAAACAAGAATTACTCTAGTTCTTCAAACTCTAATTTATTCAAAGATGATAATTTTTATCAAGGTTCTTGTTATCATTGTTTTATGGGAATTATATTTGTTTTTAAAATCTAAATTTGAAAGTTTTAAAGGAAAGATATACTTTTAGTTTTCTATGATCTCCACCATTCCCTATTGTCTTATATTACTGTCTAATTCACACACTCATATGACCCTCCTAGTCCCTATGGGGTTTGAAATTTCAGCCTCTACAGTTAATGTGTCCAATGATTCCGCCACTTTGATGACTTCATAACATCTTGGTTTGGGCACATTTAACTTTCTTTTTAAATTCTGGAGAATGATACAAAGAAGAGTTTAAAGAGTGACACAAAGAATCCACATGTTCTGATGGCCAAATTAAAGATTTTCCTACTTCACTAGCAAATGTTGTCACATTAGCTATATCCCGAGATTAAAGCTCAGCAGTAATTTATAACTGTCAATATACCTAGCAACTCATAAAAAGAAGGGGTGGGGGGGAGGGATTAATTTATAACAAGGTAACCTAATTTTCAAAGTATCTCTAAATTGTGTGTAGTGTCTTTCTTTTTTTTTTTTTTTTCCTTTTCTTTTCTCTGGAGTACCTTCAAAAAACTATTGTAATTTGACATGGACCGTATAAAATGGACCAAATAATAAGATATGGATGAGTAAAAGCATTTCCAAAATAAGACCAGCTGTCACCTTGTCTTTGGAAGGGAAGTTCTGGCAAACTTTCCATTGGCCCCCAGCCTAGTGCTATTGCAAACTGATTAGCAAACATTCTAGTCAATCAATTCTGGTTCAAATTAAGTTGTTGGTAGGAAGAAAGGAGCAGTATGATTTGCATTACAAAGCTCTCAGGAATCTGAGAGATGAGATGTGACTTCCCTGAGGCTCCTTCACGTTGAGTAAATAAAGGGTTTCTCTTCTTTCTAAATCAAGAGTGAGCAACAAGGAAGCCCAGAGTATTTTATAGACTAAAGAATGGGCTAAAATGTAGACAGAAGTAAGTGAATAGTGTTTTACATCAACTGCATTTCTATCTTCACAGGAATCTTGGTCCAAATGTAGAAATGCTTACAAATCTCTACTTGGTCCTAGAAACAGATATCTAGTCTATTGTAAGACAGGACTAGTGTCTTCATTATTGGTTAATCATATTACTTTAGACTCATTATATTTTATGATGCTTCAAGATTTATGATGTGACCTGAGACATATTTCAATTTCAGGAACAACAATGTTGAAATAAACTCTTCCAGTTATCTGAAGATTTTTATGAAAAAAATTGAATTTTATTCAAAGTTACTTCCTGAAAATATGTTATTACCCTAGTCATAAACTAAATCATGGCTTTGGAGCACAGAGCAAACTTTATGTAGAGCCAGTAGTCACGGCTACCATCAAAGCCGCCTGGCCAACACAGGTTCGCATTTAATTTGAAGAGATGGTAAGGAATCAACAGAGCCAAAAACTGGTGGTCCATTTTCCTTTATTGTAGACTATCGGCAAGCAGTAAAAACAAACACACGGTCGGGGTTCCAAAACCCACTCATTCAGTGCTCACAAAGCTACTGACTCATCCGAGTTGTCCTAGAATCAAAGGTTTCCACCTCACCAGTCTTATTCACCTCTATTCCCCATCTCCTTTTCCTGCGCAAAATGGCTTCTTCTTCCCTCGTTCTGCCATTTTGCCTGCCTCCTCCCCTCTACGTGGCCTCTCTCTCTCCTGCTGTAGCATGGGCTCACTACAAGACGTGGCCACTCTCCCCTCAAATGGCCTCCTAACTCTTCCTTTTAAAACGTTTCCCCTGGGTAACCCCTTCCTCCAGCACACATTAGCATAATCAAGCCCATCCCAAGCAAGAAAGGCAATTAGCTGTATCACTGGTGGGAAGCGGCCATCTTTATCAATAAGGGTGAGAAAAAATAACTTTATCTGCCCAGTACTTTATATTCAGGATAGGTCTAAGACACCATCTACTTCAAAGCAGTGGTTTTGGAGCTCAGGACACTGTGGTTCAGAGACATTAAGTCATCCTCCTAAAGTCACACAGTAAACTAGTGCCAAAGATTAAATTAAAATGTAAATTTTCTGATTCCTAGCCAAATGCTTTTCCACTGTTAAGAGTGATAATCTTGTGTCATCGGGAAGCCTAAGGTTGTATCCCAGAGTGACAAAATAATCTGGCTCTTTATGAATCATTTAGTAATCCAGATATAGGCTGGTTTTTAATGTGTCTAGAATTGACTGTACGACCTTGTATATAAAACATTAAGCCAGAAGAGAGATGTGATATAACATTGGCAATAAGCCATGTCATGCTGTATATACATCCACACGAGGAGACAATATAATTTCCACCTTACCTACTTTATGACAGTATGAGTAGCATGTAAGTATTCAAATCCTAGAGTGCTGGCTGCATTCCAGACTGCTTATAAGCCCAAGAGTTCTTTAGGCTACAGAACCCACAAACTGTAAGAATAAGGAAGAAAGAAGGAAAATAATTGAATTCAACATGATTGTAAGTCAAACAGAAATATTTCCACCCTCAGCATGCTGTTGGGTAGGAGAAAAACTTTTCTCTCTACCTTCTTCTATTCCGTGTCTGGGGCCTGTGACTTGAATTGACAGAGGAAAGACAAATTCACAGGGGAAAATGGCATACAAATTTAATTGATGTTTTTAATTTTCTATGCACAAGGACTGTACAGAAAAGAAATGAAAACCTAAAGAAATGGTTGGACTCAGAAGCGTATATACTATTCTAACAAAGGATGAGACATTATAGGGAAGTGGCTAGACTAAGGAAAGGCGTGATTTAGGCTTCCAGGAGCAGGAAATTGTGGGAAGAACAATATATGAGAAAAACTGATAGAAGATAAGGTGATTTTAGTAAGACTTATTTGTGCAGACTCATAGTACCAACTCTCCACCTTCCTCGTAACTATGAAATCCCCCTGGAGAAGAGATTTATGACAGTCATCATTTCTCGGATTATTTTTGCACTTTAGTAAAATAAGGGGACTTTGGAGAAGGATGCTTTCTACATCTGTTGATCCTCAACTGCCTTCAGCTCAAAATAATCCATATGCCAAAGTGACATATTTTGGGGTGGCAAATTCTAATTCCCTTCAAGTCAATAGGAAAGTCCATCCAGATCCATTTTGCAAAAGAGATAATGTAATGGAAAGAAGACTAAGAGATCTCATGCGATTCTAAAACTTAATTCCTGGAAGATGTCTTAAGACCACCATGCACAACTCACTGTTTTCATAGGGTGAGGAAAGTAAAGTAGCTATAGCTCCCCCCCCCCCAAAGTCTTTAGCTAATGGATACCAGATAAATGGTTTAAGCAGGTCTCCTGACTTCCAGTCCAAGTCAATACTTCAATTAAGTCAATCAGGAATTTGCTGGCATACGTGCCCTACAATGTCACATCGGAGACATGGCCTTCATCCTTGGCAGAGTATACATCAGTGCAAACAGAATAGCTACAGTACTTTCTCAAAAGCTCCTATAGCTCTGCTACTAAGTGGAATAGGAAAGATTGTTCTCATGTCAGATATAATCTAATAAACACACTGAATAAATTTCAGGTCAAAAATACTCCAGACTGGCGCAGTGGATAAAGTGTCAACCTGGAAATGCTGAGGTCGCCAGTTCGAAACCCTGGGCTTGCGTGGTCAAGGCACATATGGGAGTTGATGCTTCCAGCTCCTCCCCACTGTCTCTCTCTCTCTCTCTCTCTCTCTCTCCCTCTCTCTCCTCTCTAAAATGAATAAATAATAAAAAAAATTAAAAAAAAAATTTGCCTGACCTGTGGTGGCGCAGTGGGCAAAGCGTCAACCTGGAAACGCTGAGGTTGCCGGTTCAAAGCCCTGGGCTTGCCTGGTCAAGGCACATATGGGAGTTGATGCTTCCAGCTCCTCCCCCTTCTCTCTGTCTCTCTATCCTCTCTAAAAATAAATAAATAAATAAAATTTAAAAAAAAAATACTCTAGACCAGTGGTTCTCAACCTTTCTAATGCCGTGACCCCGCAATACAGTTCCTCATGTTGCGGTGACCCCAAACCAAAAAATAATTTTGGTGGCTACTTCATAACTGTAATTTTGCTACAGTTATGATTCGGAATGTAAATACCTGATATGCATTATGTATTTTCCGATGGCTTTAGGCGACCCCGCCGGGGTTACGACCCACAGGTTGAGATCCGCTGCTCTAGACTAAAGAAAAAATAGATCTCAATATTCTTCCTTGCATTAATCCTACAGAGGCAAGTTATAACAGAAAAAATTATTCAGTGTAAGAAAGAAAGTGTGCCTATTCCCTAAACTATGTCCATAAATCAGTTTTAGTAACAACTTGAATATATAGACTCCAAGTCCCAATACCTGTATCTTTCGATGCTATTGTTCCTTTGATTTGGAGTCTCAATGTGAGATCCAAAGGGAATTAAGCTCGTCAAACAGAAAAGAAAGAGCATTTGCAGATTGAAGATTATCTTCAACTGAGGCCTGTTTCAGAGGTTCTTTAAAAATATATTCCTGAAATAATCCTTTATTATTTTAATATAAAATTTTAGGTTTTAAGACTACACTAAACATGAAAAAGAGGGGACTAGACTTTGACATTTATTAATACTTCATAGCTCAATTTCATTTCTGTGACTCTGAAATAGCTCCTATTGACTTCACCAAAGTAGGATAGCCACACAAATCAGCATCTGAAGATGCAAAGTTAAATGGGCAGTAGAGATAAACTAATATAAACAATTATTATTATTATTATTATTATTATTATTTGCTACTGTGGAGAATTTATATAGAGAAATAGCAGGATATGAGCTACTAAGTAGTCAGGTCCAATCATGAAAATATCAGTTATAATGTGTAGCATCAAGTCTAGTGAAATGGTTAAGGAAATCTCAAGTATATGTTAGGAAAATGCTCAGAAGTCAAGCCGTTTCAAGAAAACTCAACTGTACCCATCATGGGTCCTTAACCAGGCTCTCTGATCATTTGTTGATGTACTGTCTGTGAGAGGAAGAGCCACCACTATTACCATCATATTGGATTACTGCTGGGGAGAGGGATTGAATACTAATACATTTTGCTTTATGTTCATTAAAGTGAAAAGCCAACAGTGCTAACTTGGATCTACTTCTGATATGACAAATTACTGCCGAAATCACAAGCAGTGTTAAAGCATTTCAAAGAATGTATACAATAAAGGCAAGTGAACTGCTCTGAATGTCTCCTAAGTAAAAATGATCTGTGTATCTCCTAAGGAAAAAAAAAATGTCATTCTGAAGGCTTCTTTAATGTGGAAATTTTATTTTTCTTAAGGAACAAGAGAAACCTGCTCTGCTGACTTGGAGTTACATCTACTTCTGATGATTGTATGTGGTTATGATAGTTCTGAGCAAATGTGTTTAGTTTACACATGAGGTAATATTCAACTCTTTAATGAAGTTGTTCTTTGTATGCCTTTTCCTAGATCCCAGAACACAAACTCTTCAGGGGCAGCAAAACCATGTTTTATATTTCTCTACATGCCAAAGTAGTCACAATAGAGTTCAGTGCTCCCACAACAAATGTTGGTTGAATAAATTTCACCTTTAAAAGAGTGAAGTACCCTTCTTACTCATAATACTAGCTCTAGAGGGTATTTTGCATATAGAGAATTTAAGAATTGATGACACTAGATGGAAGACCTTGGAATATTAGGCAAAGTAATATAACCTCCAATTACTAGAATCTTAGAAAAGTCTATGCACCAACAGTGTTTCAAAAAATTCATGGGCAGAGGTCAAATGAAATTAACCACTAAGGTCCCTCAAAGCCCTGTAATTGTATGATTAAATATTCTGCCCGCGCTGTTTCACAAATATATATTTCAATGGTTCTTGCGAAATTCCATTTCACTCAGTTCTGAAAGGTCATTTAATTTTTTTAAGTGAGTTAATTAGTGAGCAAAGTAGTCTTGAATGATTGCAGGTGGCAGTACTATCCTATCACCTTACTAAAAGCTAAGGTGACACCAATTAAAGTAAGGGTGACTGATAATGCTTTATTACTACACCTGTATTCGTATTTAGATACTTTTCATTAATGCTCTTGGGAACTCAACTCAGCTCATTAATAAAATTTAAAAGTTGAGTTCCCCTGCTACTTACTCTCTGCCACCACTAAGGCATGTTAAATCTACACAGATGAGCACAAGCCATGGAAAGAGACTGTCTAGAAATAAACCTAGAAGAAGAAGTAACAGACAGGATAAACAAAGCAACAGTGCTTCCCATTCTTCCCCACGGTACTTTTCACCTGTTCGTGTTGGCTGATGCTATTCCCAGGTGACTTACTGTAATAAGGGCCTCACTGTTTGGTAACCAAAGGGAAAAGCATTGCTATTGCTGGTAAACTGAATAAGAATTTGGAAAACAAGGGACAGAGCAAGTGGTAATTTTTCTCCATGGTCCCTCTGCATTTTGTGACCACTCAAGCTCTCAGAATATAAAGATGTGACCGTTTCGGTCCTTGTGTGGTTGAGGAAAATGCCGGTGTGAGGAAAATGCCGGTAGAATCTTCCTAATTGGCTCCCAACACAAACGGAGCGATCACCGTGCAAATCATTAGTCCAGACTCATTTCATTTACTCTAAAGGACCATTCTCAAGTCTGTTCTACTTAAATATCCCTTAGTGTGCGTGTGTGAGAGGGTGTCTGTGTGAGTGCGTCTGTATGTGTCTGTGTTTTTGTCTGTTATTTAAAAGTCTGACCAAGTGCTACCCTGAAGCTTTTTCTTGGTAATATAAACTCTTGTTCATTTTCATCTTCTTCCTGACATTGGCATTCCAGTGAAAAAGCAACCATTAATCCTATTTTTTATTCTAATTTTTAAAGATGTAGTATGCATGACTATTTACCTTAAGATACTGATAACTGGTGAAAATACTACTCTGATATTTTTCTATTAAACAGAAAAGCTAAAGCTAGAATGTTACTTGATACTTTTTCACACTGTGCAGAAGGCGATATTCTATGGGGTAATTGACTGCATTTTATCTGTTCTGCATATTGCTAAGGACCCCATTAGAGACACTAAGGGGTAACATCTGGACTCCATCTTGATAAAAAAAACTCCATCTTAGAGGTCTGACTGTGACTCCTTGCTTTCAGTAAAATTCCGTAGTTAAAATTAACCTAACCACATCCTTAAAGGAAAGAATTTATGATGATAACATCTTTCTTAACATCATGTTCTGCAAAATAGTTTTTTGTCAATTAAATGGTAACCAGAATGTTTGCATGAGTATTATCGAACGGGCTGTTTGGGTGGTCCACTGACCACGGAAAACATCTTATGACAACCCTAGGATCAACTGCTACCAAATCACGATTGTGGGACAACTGATCTTATCCTCATTCCCAAGCCCTACACCCACCCCAAGGCCCCTATATAAGCCATCTACAAGAACTCCTCGGGGAGCTCGACTTCTCTGTTCTGGGCAGCTCCTTTGTGCACAAGCTCTTTACAATACATTCAATCTGCTTGAAACTGTGCTAAGTTGGCTCATTTTGTTCATTAGATTCCACATGTGAGTGAAATCATATGGCACTTGTCTTTCTCTGACTGGCTTATTTGACTTAGCATAATGATATCCAGGTCCAACCATGTTGTCACAAAAGATTTCCTTCTTTTTTATGGCCATGTAGTATTCCATTGTCTAAACGTATGGCAGCTTTTTTATCCACTTATCTAATGATAGGCACTTGGGTTATTTCCATATCTTGGCTATTGTAAATAGAAAACAGGCTGACAGCTATCAGGTAGGGGTGGTGAGTGAGGGAGATGGAGGGATAGAACCAAAAAAGGACAAAAAAAAAGAGCTTATGGATACAGACAACATTGTGTGGTTTATCAGGAGAGGGAGGGTGTTGGTAGAGGGTAAATGGGTGATAAATGATGATGGGTGTAGGCTTGACTCGGAGAGGGGTGTAAACACACAAGACAATGTACAGAGATGTGTTGTAGAATTGGGCGCCTGAAACCTGTATAATTGCATTAATCAGTGTCACCCCAGTTAAATCCAGTTAAAAAAATAATTCATCAAAACCATAAGTTACAAGATAGATATATAAATATCAATTGCATTCCTTATGCTAACAGTGAACATCTAGAAACCAAAATAGAAAACAATATAATTTTCACGTTAAAAGAAATGAAATAAGTACAAATCTAACAAAACATGTACAGGAATTGTATGCTTAGAACTACAAAATGTTGATGAAAGAAATCAAAGAACACATAAATAAATGGAAGGATATATAGTGTTCATGGATTGGAACACTCACTATAGTAAAGATGTCAATTCTTCCCTAACTGATCTATACAGGTTTAATACAATTCCTATCTAAATGCCAGCAAGGATTTTGGTAGACATAGACTAGCTTATTCTAAAATTCATATGGAAAGTTATAGATCCTAGAGTAGCTAATGCAATCTTGAAAAGAAGAAAAAAGTGGAAGAAATCCTCTACCTGATATTAGGGTTGATCTATATAGTAATCAAGACTGTGTGGTATTGACTTGGGGGGGTGAATACACAATACAGTGTAGAGATGTGTTGTAGAATTGGGCAGCTTAAACCTGTATATAATTTTAACCAATGTCACCCCAATATTTCAATTAATAAAATAAATTATACTAAGTCTAGTGCTCATTTCTAAGACATTGAGACTCCAGAATCGGGCAATTAAGCCCCAGTAACATGTTCTTTCTTTAAATAATCTTTCTGCAAGAAAAACTTACTAATTTCCTTGAAATCAATACATACTACACAACCTTCATATAATACTCCTTCAGGGGACACTTTTCTAATATGCTCCCAAGTGAAGTAATTTTGTTCCTCCTTATGTCACATCACTTTTCATTTTTGTATTTTCTTTAATATCAATCTATGGTTATGGCACATAATATTAAAGACTAAATAAAGAAGGGACACCAGTTTTTCTCAAAATTACCTCCACTTTCACTACAAGGGGGAGGGCGTGGTACTTTCCACACTTTCCTGAAGAGTGGACATAGGGAAATCCCAGGTCATTCTCCTTCTGATCCTTCCCAGCTTCAATCCCAGAGTGTAAATGATCTGTTAACAACTCTGTTCCCAGACGCCACCTAAGCACCCATTCTGATCTGTTACAGCCTACTAACCAGCACTGACTACAGGGTCCTAAACAAAGCTAATTACTCCAGTAGAAGCGTCTGTCACCACTGATGGAGGCAAGAAAAAGGAGATATTATACATTGAAGGGATGACTAGTCTTTTGCCAAATGCTGGAACCTCCCACTGAAACACCATAAATAAAATGTATAAAAGTAGAAAATCTAGTAAGCAAATATATTAAATTATTTCCAAGCCTTAGAAGAGTCTAAGAGTTCCATTAGAGGTGTGTGACTAGAGCACTATTCAGTGACATGCCCATAACATGACCATAGTTGCACAAAGAGCATCCCTTACCATTCCTTCTGGAAATAACACTAAAAGCAAGCAGAAGAATTTTTTAAAATATAAGCACAACTAGGAGAAAAAGTGATAAACTGTAGACTCCAGAAATCTGTGTAGAGACCCAAAACAGCTAAATAAGCAAGTCATGTGAAAGGAATGGGGAAAGAAAGAATGGTAATCAGGCAAAATGGTGAATGATTTCAGAATGCTGGTTAAAAATACACTTCCTTTGCATGACCAGGTGGTGGTGTAGTAAGTAGAGTGTGGACCTGGGACATCAAGGACCCAGGTTTGTAAGAAACCCCAAGGTTGCTGGCCTGAGCTTGGGTTCATCCAGTTTGAGCACAGGGTCACCGGTTTGAGCGTGGGATCATAGACATGACCCCATGGCACTAGATTGAAAGCCAAGGTCGTTTGCTTGAGCCCAAGGTCACTGGCTTGAGCCCAAGATCACTGGCTTGAGCAAGGAGTCACTGGCTCAGCTGGAGCCCCCTCACACCAGTTAAGACAAGTATGAGAAAACAATCAATGAACAACTAAAGTCCTGCAACTATGACTTGGTGCTTCTCATCTCTCTCCTTTCCTGTCTGTCTGTCTGTCTATCTGTCTCTCTTTCTCTCTCTCTCTCTCTAAATAAAAAAGATACACTTCCTGAAAGCCTAAACCTCATTTTGAAATATAAAAATAGTATCTTGTTTGCAATGATGGCTTTAGGACTGAGAGGGACAGAATGTCACCAAAAGTCTTCCTGTACTCAGTTTGGTTCAGAGAAGGTAGGCTATACAAAGAATTACACTATCAGCCGTATTTACAGAAGGAGTCCCCTTCTATAGAGACAGAGAAGAGAAGCTCTGGGTTACTAAGCCTAGAAAATAACTGTTAGCCCCTCCCCTATCTTCCATAGGAACTTCCCAGAAATTGCTAATTTTTAGAAAGTCCATTAATTCAGTAATAAATAATTGCTGATTTTTATAAAAACACCAGAAGAAAAAAAATGCAGGAAAGATAAGCAAAACTTATCTACAGGTTTAAAAGTTCATAACAAAAATCTTTGCCAAAGACAAGATGAAAACTTTACCCAAGTATTTCGCCATGAAATAAAACACTTAGTGAAAGCTATAACATCAAAAATAGAAGATCATGAAGCAGAATTACAAGAACTCAGGAGATCAGTGATCAAGTTAATAACTAACTAAATAAATAAAATGTGTGCTGGCAAAAACCTGAAAAGAAGAAAACTCCGAATCAACATAGAAATGAAAGTAACGTGGAAGAAGTACAGAGATGGAAGGCTGCAGAAAACACGTTAAGAAACACAGAAGACAGACTTGACATGGGGTGGTAAACACCAATGCAATACACTGATGATGTATTACACCTGAAATCTGTATAATTTTACTAACCAATGTCAACCCAATAAATTCAATAAAAAGTTAAAAATAATTAGTGAATTCTCAAAAAAAATGAGGATGGAAATTTTAAAAGTAAAATGAAATTGAAATAAAGAAAGAATTTTAAAAGGATTAGAGAAAAAAAAATGATGACTACAGATGATAAAGAAAGATGATGTTGTTAACCAAACAAGAGGGTCAGGCTGTCATAAAGAACAAAAAGCATTGATTTGAGCAACAGGATTGCCATTGAAGAGACAGACACAGCTTCAGGTAACAACCCAGTCTGCTCAGAGGGAACAAAGACAGTCAGGGTCTACAAAGGCAAAAACTACAAAACGTAATTCTTCATACAAATGAAGGTTAACAGAGGTGGATTTATTCCTATATGCAAATCAGGGGGAGAAAACTACAAGGGGGAGGTCAAGCCCACGTGTGTCCATGTAGCAGTTGTCCCAGGATGTTTATGGTTCCACCTTGAGCCGAGGTTAGCAACAGGTTCAGTAACTTAATAGCAGCTCTGAGAACTAAGGCACAAGATATGCAGAGGCCCACTGCCCTAAGAGCTGCAGACTCTATTTTAAGTGACTCACTTTGCAATGTTTATTGCATCACTTTAAGAACTAATTCAAGAAAACTTTTCAAAAATAAACTTAGATTCCCCAAAAGGGAAAATGTAAGGCTATCCTACAAAATTTTAAAGAAATATATTTTTAAAATACTTTAGTCCATCAGGAAAAAGGATCAAACCTCTCATAAAAAAGATACTATAACTGGCTGGCCTCATATTTTTTCCATAGCAATGTTCAATGCCAAAGAACAGTGAGAAAACAACTATAAGCTATTCTAAAAGAGAAACTAAGAACCAAAGTTTTTATACCCAGCCAAATCAGCCTTTAAACAGAGACTTCAGTCAGATTTAAATATACAAAAATTCAAGGGATATTTTTTTTCTTGGGAAAACTACTAGAGAATGAACTTGAGCCTGCCAAGAAATGAGTAGAAAAACAATGGAAAAAGAACTGTGACTAAGACAAAAATAAACATAGGAATCAGGGTAAGAAAAGAAATGTAAATGTCTTATGCTCTAGGAATATACAAATATTACAGCTAACAAAAACTAGGAGAATGTAGCACATAGAGTAAATCAACACAGCTGCAGACAGCCGTGTGGTCCGCACAGTTCGCCATGGTGAGGGGTGTCAATCTCCTTGATTCTGACATGACAGCAACCCCTAGAGCTGTGTAGACACAATGTGCACAAACACTAGCAGCAGTCCTTGGAAGATTTACCTCATTCAATTTATCTGTAATAGGTAGTAATCAGACTATATCATTGAAAGCAATAAATTCAATTTTAGAAATGTAAGCACATTTAACAATAAATGGCAAATACTAAATACTAAAACATCAATATTATTGCTTAAATTCCAGCAGCAAGACAAAAGAAAGAAACGGGAGAAAAACCCTAATTTTAACACTGAGCAAAATAAGAAAAGAAATAAAATATTATAAAAACTAAAGGATAATTTTAAAATATTATATAAAGTTATCATTTAAAAGGTAAATGCAGAGCAATTATCCAAACATATAGCTACCAGAAAAATTGTTCACTAACAAATAAATCAGACCATCATGAAAAACTTCTAAAAATTTATAAACACATAAAATCTAACATAAGATGGATGACAGACCAAGCAGAACTATTAAACCAATAAATGTAAGTGTGATATAATAAATATTATATATATATAATGTATATATAAACAAATCGTTCAAACATTACTGAAGGACATGAGAGAGAATGTGATCAGACTTCCAGGGCAGCTATGTGAGCAGTGTGGCATATTCTTCCCTTCCCAGTGAAACAACTATTTAACTGGAAAAATTAAAAACCTCAAACATTAAAAATCTCTAGAAATTGACCTGAGGGCATAAAGCAAATCAATAAGCATTTATTCAAGAAAATCTCCTAAATGTCTAAAAGAACAGTTGGTGTCTGTGACATTTGAGCCAAAACATTCTCCCATTCTCCCCTCAGATACTCCAGAATGTCTGCAGACACTGAAGTTGGCTGTGGCCCAGGATGTGGCCCAGGGAAGGCAGGGTGGCAGTGCCTGCCACCCCGGTCACCAGCCCTTCAGGTTAAGGAAGCTGATACGGCATCGGATTGTGGGGAAAAGATGAAATATATCCATAAGTGGGGTTCGGACAACTAGGTTAATATATTAAAAAATAAAATTACGTTCATTTCTCATACTACATCCCACAATACATTCCAAATAAGAAAAAAATTACATAAAAATAAAACCATAAAAGCAGCATATGATAATGTGGAGGAATATCTTTAAAACCTGGAAGTAGGAAAGCCTTTCTAACTCTTCCTGAAAACCCAGAATCCATGACATATGAACAATTTACTACATTTTTATATGGCAGAAAATAATAAGCAAAATTAAAAGCATATGACAAATTAGGGCAGTGGTCCTCAAACTTTTTGAAGTCGGGGCGCATTTAAAATCCTACAAAGTATATAGGTGTACTATATACAAATTTCTGAGAAATATGTTATAATAATTAAGTCAAATATTAAAGAAAAAATATAAAGTCCAAGCATGCTTTTATGGTAATTAAACAAAATAAATACGACAGAATTAAATTTATTCTGACATTAAAAAACATTTTTATGTTACAGTTTTTGAGTTATGCTTTTTAGAATTTATAAAAAAGAGGGGTTGAAATTTAAAAATGACAAAAAAGTTATCTTTTTATATATATAGATACATTCTTAGTAAGATTTAGTAAATTCGACAGGTCCTGGTGCTTAGTGTTAAGTTTTTTCATTCTTCTGTTTATGAGAAACATGAGCCTGATGTGTCCTAGTGATTTCTTCAATGTTTGGGCATATATTTGAAAGGCAAATTTACATTTCCTTCTCAATACATTGAAGAATTTCTCTCTTTTTACTCTTAATTGTGTTGAATGCCAAAAACCCCCACCATACATGTCATCTTAACTTTACACCAAACAAAGGATAGAAGAAACTTGCCTCCAGTCTCTCCTGGGAACATGGTGGATAAACAATCCAGCACCACAGCTTAACAGCCTTTTGCAACCTAATCAATCAAGTGAAATGGGGGGCTGGGCAGACTGTCAGCTTACAGCCAATTCCCCACACCTCTGTTCCCCAAAAAGCTAAACTCCAAAAACCCTATTGGTCTTTTGGTCCCCAACAGGCACAAATTTCTCTGGAATACCATAGCACGTACCTGGAAATCTTCTAGGGCACACCAGTGCACCCTGGCGCACACTTTGAGAGCCACTGAATTAGGGGAACACATTTGTAACTGTATCACAGATAAAGAGTTAATCTCTCTAATATATAGGAAGTTCTTCAAAACCAATAAGGAAAAAATCAACAACAAACAAAAGGGTCTAAAGATATAAACAGTTCTCTGAAACATTCAAATGACTTTTTGAGAGTTGTCAATTTCAGTTATAAAATGAGAAAAACAACCCTGGCTGGATAGCTTGGTTGGTTAGAGCATTGACCCATCACGCAAAGGTTGCCGGTTCCATCCCAGTCAGGGCATATATAGGAATAGCTCAATGTTCCTATCTTTCTCTCTCTCCCTCTTCCTCTTTCCCTAAAGTCAATAAATAAAATTTTTTTGAAAATAAGAAATGCAAATTAAATTACCCTGAAATAACATTTTTCACCTTTTAGATTGGCAAAAACTCAAAGTTTTATAACACATGCCATCATAGGACTGTGGAATGTGGAACTATACTAACTCTAAGGAAGGCAAATAGCATCTATCAAAGCTACAAATACAATCTTGGACAAAGCAATTGTACCTTTAGATTTATACAACAGGTATAAGTACTTGAATGTATACAAAATAATACATGAATAACTGTATTCATTGAAGCATTGTTAGCAAAGAATTGGAAATTAATCTCACAATTTTTCAGTAGGAAACTGATTAAATAAATTATGGTGTATCCATTCAATGGAATGCTATGCAGTCATAAAAAAAATTGTATAAACTCTATGTAATGATGTATACTGTTTAGAGAAAAGCCAAGACTTAAAACAGCCTATTTAATATACTCTATTTTATGTAAAAAGTGAGACCTTAAGGATATACATAAATTCTGGAAGGCGCTCGGAACAATAGCCTAATGGTGTGGGCAAGGGGAACTGGTTGGGGTCATGTTTGAGATTACCAGGAAAAATTTTCAATGAATACTTGTTACTTCTTTAAAATATACAACAACTCAAAATTTATGGGACACAGCAAAAGCAGTACTGAGAGGGAAGTTCATAGCACTACAGGCACACTTTCAGAAGCTAGAAAAAGCTCAAATAAACAACTTAACCCTGCATCTAAAAGAATTAGAAAAAGAACAGCAAGTAAAGCCTAAATGTAGTAGAAGGAAGGAAATAATAAAGATCAGAGCAGAAATAAATGACATAGAGGCTAAAGAAACAATACAGAGGATCAATGAAACTAGGAGCTGGTTTTTTGAAAAGGTAAACAAGATCAATGAACCTTTAACTAGACTCCCCAAGAAAAAGAGAGAGAGGACTCAAATAAATAAAATTAGAAATGAGAGGGGTGAAATAACAACTGACACAACAGAAATACAAAGGATTGTAAGAAAATACTATGAAGAACTGTAAGCCAAAAAACTAGACAACCTAGATGAAATGGACAAATTCCTTGAAACATACAATCTTCCAAAAATCAATCTGTAAGAATCAGAAAACCTAAACAGACCGATTACACCAAATGAGATTGAAACAGTTATCGAAAAACTCCCAACAAAGAAAAGTCCTGGGCCTGATGGCTTCACAAGTGAATTCTACCAAATATTCAAAGAACTAACTTTTATCCTTCTCAAGCTATTTCAAAAAATTCAAGAGGAGGGAAGACTTCCAAGCTCCTTTTATGAGGCAAGCATAATTCTGATTCCAAAACCAGGCAAAGACAACACAAAGAAAGAAAATTATAGGCCAATATTCCTGATGAATATAGATGTTAAAATCCTCAACAAAATATTAGCAAACCGGATCCAACAATATATGGAAAAAATCATACACCATGATCAAGTGGGATTTATTCTGGGGAGGCAAGGCTGGTACAATATTCGCAAATCTATCAATGTGATTCATCACATAAACAAATGGAAGGAGAAAAACCACATGATAATTTCAATAGATGCAGAAAAGCATTTGATAAAATCCAGCACCCATTCATGATCAAAACTCTCAGCAAAGTGGGAATACAGGGAACATACCTCAACATGATAAAAGCCATCTATGACAAACCCACAACCAACATCATACTCAATGGGCAAAAATTAAAAGCAATCCCCTTAAGATCAGGAACAAGGTAGGGGTGCTCCCTTTCAGCACTCTTATTCAACATAGTCCTGGAAGTCCTAGCCACAGCAATCAGACAAGAAGAAGAAATAAAAGGCATTCAAATTGGAAAAGAAGAAGTAAAGCTATCATTATTTGCAGTTGATATGATATTGTATATAGAAAATCCTAAAGTCTCAGTCAAAAAACTACTGGACCTGATAAATGAATTCAGCAAGGTGGTAGGATATAAAATTAATACTCAGAAATCAGAGGCATTTTTATACACCAACAATTAACAGTCAGAAAGAGAAATTAAGGAAACAATCCCCTTCACAATTACAACCAAAAAAATAAAGTACCTAGGAGTACATTTAACCAAGGAGACTAAAGACTTGTACTCGGAAAATTATAGAACATTGATAAAAGAAATCAAGGAAGATACAAACAAGTGGAAGCATATACCATGCTCATGGTTAGGAAGAATAAACATCATTAAAATGTCTATATTACCCAAAGTAATTTATAAATTCAATGCAATACCAATTAAATACTAATGACATACTTTAAAGATATAGATCACATATTCCAAAAATTTATATGGAACCAAAAGAGAACACAAATAGCCTCAGCAATCTTAAAAAAGAAGAGTAAAGGGGGAGGTATCACACTTTCCGATATCAAGTTATAGTACAAGGCCATTGTACTCAAAACAGCCTGGTACTGGCATAAAAACAAGCACATAGATCAATGGAACAGAACGGAGAACCCAGAAATAAACCCACAGCTCTATGGACAACTGATATTTGACAAAGGAGGTAAGGAAATACAATGGAGTAAAGACAGCCTCTTCAACAAATGGTGTTGGGAAAATTGGACAGCAACCTGCAAAAAAATGAAACTAAACCACCAACTTACACAATTCATGAAAATAAACTCAAAATGGATAAAAGACTTAAATGTAAGGCGTGAAACCATAAGCATCTTAGAAGAAAACATAGGCAGTAAGTTCTCCGACATCACTCGCAGCAATATATTTGCTGATATATCTCCTCGGGCAAGGGAAATAAAAGACAGGATAAACAAATGGGACTATATCAAACTAAAGAGCATTTGCACAGCCAAAGACAATAAGAACAGAATAAAAGACAAACTACACAATGGGAGAACATATTTGACAGTACGTCTGATAAGGGGTTAATAAACAAAATTTATAAAGAACTTGTAAATCTCAACACCAGAAAGACAAACAATCCAATCAAAAAATGGGCAAAATAAATGAATAGACACTTCTCCAAAGAGAATATACAGATGGGTAATAGACATATGAAAAAATGCTCAACATCACTAATAATTAGAGAAATGCAAATTAAAACCACAATGAGATATCACCTCACACCAGCCAGAATGGCGCTCATCAACAAAACACAGAATAAGTGCTGGCGAGGATGTGGAGAAAAGGGAACCCTCCTGCACTGCTGGTGGGAATGCAGACTGGTGCAGCCACTGTGAAAAACAGTATGGAGATTCCTCAAAAAATTGAAAATCGAACTGCCTTTTGACCCAGCTATACCACTTTTAGGAATATACCCCAAGGACACCATAGAACGGTTCCAGAAGGAGAAATGCACCCCCATGTTTATAGCAGCATTGTTCACAATAGCGAAGATCTGGAGACAGCCCAAGTGTCCGTCAGAGGACGAGTGGATTAAAAAGCTTTGGTATATATACACTATGGAATACTACTCAGCCATAAGAAATGATGACATCGGATCATTTACCATAACATGGATGGACCTTGATAACATTATATGGAGTGAAATAAGTAAATCAGAAAAAACTAAGAACTATATGAATACATGCATAGATAGGACATAAAAATGAGACTCAGAGACGTGGACAAGAATGTGATGGTAACAGGGAGTGGGAGGGAGGGGTGGGGAGGGGGCGAGGAAGGAGAAGGAGGGAGTTGGGGGAGGGTAGGGGTACAAAGAAAACCAGATAGAAGGTGACTACGGAGGACGATTTGACTTTGAGTGAGAGATATGCAGCACAATCAAAGGTCAAAATAATCTGGAGATGTTTTCTCGGAACATATGTACCCTGATTTATCAATGTCACTGCATTAAAATTAATAAAAATAAGATAAAAAATAAAATAAAATATTAAACCATGTTACTAGTTTCCTACTAAAAATAAATAAAAATTTAAATTAAAAAAAGATTTTATAGGTCAAATAAATAATTCTCTCTGACCCTGTTTTCACTTCTTCCCATAAAGCTCACTAAAAAATATGCACCTTCAGGGAACAATTGCAAAAACAAACAAACAGACAAAAAAACTCCCCGGGCTAAACCACCTTGAGAACATCCTCAGTCTGGATGTTACTCACCCACCTGGGCCTGAGGAAAAGAAAACAAGGCGAGAACAGGATAACTCTTCCCCAAAGCTGAGATTAACCTAGGCAGTCTCAGCCAACAGTAGCTGAGGACCAGGCTACCGGCTACCGGGAGCCAGGGGAGGGTGCAGGCCTTGCAACCCTCCTTCCGCTCACTCCTAGAAATCTCAAAAGGGAGGTACGTGTCCACTGACTGACTTGATGCTTAGAATGAGAAGAGAAACCATCCAATCTGTGGTGTTTACCCCTTTCAGCCACCACAGAACGTGTGACCCAATCAGTATCACAAAGCGGAAAGACTATTTCTTGTTTTGGGGAAATGGACTTTATTGCCCTTGATCAGTACTCACGAGACTAGAAGTTCGGGGAAGAGTCCTGTGCTCCCCAGAAAGGCTAACTGGATGTTTTTCAAGAATAAGTTCAGGAGTTTACCAGTTATTAAAGCCATGAAATCAGTGGATTTAATGTTTTCTATCAATAAATATTTATGCATACATAATCTACATGAATTGACTTAACAATGTACGTACATTTCTTGCAACTTGAAAAAACATCTATCACTAACCCAAGTAGAAATGCGATTATACATAATACAATACACACAGCTACAGCTTAAATGTTCAATGAAGTGTTTTTGCATGCTACGGTAGACACAGAGGCTGTTTGCTATGCAGGACCTGGAGACACGTCTGTTCAATCACTTTATACTATTAAATGATACTTTTCCAATGACACTAAAAGTTATTCAGCCTATATTCATGCATTTTCTAATCTATTTGACCCATTTTGCCATGAGAGATTCAAAGATAGAATATTTCCATCTCTGATTTGGTTCACAATTCACATGACTTTGAGGTTTAAATGTAGGGTAATAATCGATATAATATAAAACCCAATTACCCAAAGTCTTTGGAATGTGAGAGTTCTGGACAGCCAAAAATTCTAGATAATTAAGTCAGTCACCATTATGAATATTATAATATAATAGATATTATGTGGCCTGTTGAAGTGTTCGGTGATTTGCATTCTTAGCATTTTTGCTTTTTTTTTTCCCTACTGCCTATTTTTCTCTCCCGTTCATAGCTGTTAGTGGCCCCATGCAGCAGCGTTCCTACCTATTTCGAACTTTCTCATTTTACATCTACTCTCAGTTTAGAAATATATTTAGAGTAGAGCTTCTTTAAATAGTATTTAACCTACAGTTGGGCTTTGAAATAAAAGCGAAGGGAATCTCTTGAAGCCATGGGCGTGAAATTGTACTGCGGACACTTGGAGGCACCTACTATGGCTGTGCGCAGGGCTGTGCACTACATCTGATGGAAGAGTGTGTTCACATACGAGTTCAGGCTAGATGAGTCATCGCTTTGTAAGAAACACCTATTCTATTTTACCTATACCTTTATTCTTTTGTAAAAAAAATTTTTATTAAAATTCACAAGATAAGTATTTTCTTCAAGTAAACAAATATAAGACAGTGTAAGGCAAAGGGAAAGAAAAGACCGAGCCAAGTCTAAGACTTATCAGACAATGCATTCCAACCAGTCTACTATGCCAGGTAAGGGAAAATAAGGTTTGCAGTTGTTTGTATGGAAAATAATACAATAATTAATAAATAATGATACAAGAATAAACTGTGTTTCGTGGACTCGCAACTGTAAACCTACTTTCACCCCACCCTGTATTTGCTAGAGATGAGTAAAGAATTTGGTTCTATGCTCTGTAGCCAGTCCAAAATAAATACAGCAAAATTCATATTGTCTGCTCCGTGTAAATGAAACAAATGCTCCCCTAAAGCATAAGTTTTTCAGATAGTGAATCCAGAGAGTAATTTTCCCTTAGTTCCTCAGCAAAGTCACTGTGAGGTATTAAAAAAAAAAAAAGCTTCCTCATCAACTTGACAAGAGCCACAAAGTGAATTTTGCTAGACTTGTTTCTCTAAAGTTCTACAACAAAAGTCACCAGCACAACTCAATGGCAAAATATCCTATGGGGAAAAGAAATGGCTCCATCTCATTAAAACACATTCAAAACACAGTAACAGCTGACCGTCTGCGGCTTCTCCTGGTGGGATGATGGTAGTATCCGTGACGGTGTCATGTACCCACTTGGTCAGCACTCAGTGCACAGTGTGAGTCTACATAGCCCCTGAAATCACTGATGGGTACATGACAGGCCTTACCAGGTCCCATCAGTCTATGCAGGTTCCTTACTAGTTAGATAAGCTTTGATGGAAGCCAAAGAAACACTACAGTGAAGAACTTCATTGTTACTCCAAATATTCACTTAAAATACAGCTATTTGCTAGGGGTTGGGCTTTAAAACAAGGGAAGTCGAGATGAATTAATCAAAAGAAATAAAACATCATTAAAGACATGACTGTCAGTGGTTAGTGGTCAGTGCATGAAACAACCTGGATGAAGTACTAGTTTGTTGCTAAAGGCACAATCCAACATTAAGAGAAGAAAGTAAAAGAAACATCAACAGATGAGAAAAGCACTATTATTTCCTGCCTGTGAAAGCAGGCCAAAATGTCAGTACTGACTCCTTAGCATTACTTTCTATATAAACACACAGCATTAGCACATTCCCAGAGGAATGGGTAGAAAGTTGTTCATAATGAGGTAAGATTTTGGAATTAAAAATACAAACAGCATTGTGCTTGAACAAAGCCAGATTATCTAGTGCAAACAATGGATCAATTGTCAGCTGAGTGAAAAGATAACCAAATCTCCAATGCCCAGGGGCCTGGAAGGATAGCTATTCCACTGAAAGGTTTTAAGCATCCATTTTCCCATGTGCTAGAGAAGGGAATGATTTAACCTTGACACCAAGAGCTCTGCACACACAAATGCCTAGCATTCAATGTACTTAGCAGCTCTAGAGAGAGTGCCGGACTCACAACTCTTAGAATGTAAACCATTAACGTACAGAGACAATATCTTTGTAAATTACTTTACAAAACACTTTTTTGATGAAGATGATAAGGAACCATAACTCTTGATTGGAAGAGACAGATACCCAAGTCAAGTCAGTGGTCTCAAAAAAAAGAACTGGCAGCTCCCTAACCGAACTTCAAGAAGACCGTGGGCGAAGCTGGACCTAGCAGCAGGCCAGGGCCTGAAAAGGGGCTAGGACTTTGTGTCTCCGGTCTATTCATTCTCACTTTCTCAGCGTATTGGCTCTATCCTCTCCTACCTGAAACCCACATCCTCCCCAGAGCAGGAAACAAAAATCTAGACGTCCTCTGCTGGCGTCTTTCTCAGCTAAGAGGAAATACTTCTCTTTATTTGCTGCTTTCCGTGTTTGGTCCACCTGAATCACTTACTCACTTACTCTCAGACACCCTGTAGCCAGGAGTGTGGCATTCTGTCATTGCCAAGGTTGGCTTATGCACCTACACTTAAAGTAAGAGTTCTCAGGGGCGTATGATTGGACTGAAAGAAGAGAAAGAGTTCCTGCAAGAGAAAACATGGACTGAACTCCGGAAATATGGAGAAGTAATACATCAAATAAAGCATTCATTGGAAACTTTGCCTCTTTTGCTCTGCTGAGCCTTTTGGTCACTTCAGGTCATGCAAAAGTTGCCTACAGAATGTAGAATTGCTTTAGAACACTCGATACATTATCTAATTAAAGCCAGTAAGGTCGCAATAATCTTTATTTAGGTCCTACCTTAGAACAGCATGGATTTAAGGCTGATTTCAATGCTACATCCATCACAGTAAGAGTCACACTAATGTGTATTGATGGTTATAGGAGACAATATTCCATAAGGAACAATCAAAACTAAGAAACTCGTTCAGCGCAGTACAGTTGTGTTGAGAGAACACGGTATACCTAGAATGGATCACCATGTGGCTCAGCAGGGGTTCCTGAGTGCCCTAAGTGTTAAAAGGCAAGGATGGTTTTTCTACAAGATATTATACGTATGGAATTGTATATTTCTGAGGTACATTAAAACAAATCTCTTCTTCTAGCAATAAGTTGACTAGATATTTTGTAACGCCCTTACTGCAAAAACACATAGAAATAGCAGATAAAATACAACAAACATCCATTTAAATGCATAGTTGTGCTTCCGAGAGAGTTGAGAGAAATATCCAAAGGGTAACAACAATAAGATAAAGCAGAAAACCCAGATGGTCAATGAATACAAAATCCATGACTGTTCTGGGAACATTTGTTAATGACAAGACTCTAGAAGCTGGGATCTCAAGGCTATGCAGGAGACAGAAGACAAAACTTTGGACTTTTGCAAGGCAGAGAGTTGGAAGTGGGACCCCTGTATAAATTCAGACTTTGTGAATCAGGAAATAAAGGCTTCTAACGTGAGTAAAGAGATAAAAGGGGAAGTTGTGCATCTCAGTCTGAGTCCTAAGCAAAGAAAAAAATTCCGCTTGAGAATGAAAAACCAGAATCCTACCCTGAAATGGAATTTGATTTTGGATTTATACTTCAGCAGGGTCTAAGAAAACCTAAGTCAAGAAGGAAAGGTAAAGACATCCCCAATGGGGAACATTTGGAACACCAGGCTGAAACAAATACAAAACTTCTCCTGAGTGTCATACTCAAAACCAGCACTTCAGAGACTTCTCACTAATTAAGAATAGCTGAACATGCATCCAGAAATCAAAACTGCAAAATATAGAAATTATTTGTTGGTTCTGCTAATTCTATAGCCTATGTTAGCCTATTCCTCTATGTAGAAGAAGAGTATCAGAATTTTTTATTATTTATTTCATCTATCCACTAGAAGTCAGGAAAGGAGAGAAGCAGGGAGAAGCATGAAATATTGAGGCAAAAGCAAGCACCTAAATAAAAGAGTCTAATAAATCTGCCGGTAATCTCCATCAATCTAAATGGCTTACACCAGTCATTTTAACACAGGTAATGAGACTAGACTCAAAAGCTGAATCTAGCTCTATGTTGTTTAAAGGAGCCCACCTAAAACATGATGATATATACAAAGAATTCTTAAAACTCAACACAATGAAAACAAGCAACACAATTTAAAAATGTACCAAAGACCTTAAAAACCTCACCAAAGAAGATATCTAGATCAAAAATAAGCCTGTAAAAAAATGCTCCATCCACATCAGATACAAAGGCTCTCCATCTCCAGGCCGGCGTCATCAGAAATGGCAACGTGCTATGTGAGAATCACGGCTAGCTATCAGATGAAGCGGAGATAGCTCTTATTTACAACTGAATGTTCTCTGTTCTCTGAAGTCTTTTTTTTTTTTTTTTTTTTTTTTTAATTTCATTTTTCTGAAGCTGGAAACAGGGAGAGACAGTCAGACAGACTCCCGCATGCGCCCGACCGGGATCCACCCGGCACGCCCACCAGGGGCGATGCTCTGCCCACCAGGGGGCGATGCTCTGCCCATCCTGGGCGTCGCCATGTTGCGACCAGAGCCACTCTAGCGCCTGGGGCAGAGGCCACAGAGCCATCCCCAGCGCCCGGGCCATCTTTGCTCCAATGGAGCCTTGGCTGCGGGAGGGGACGAGAGAGACAGAGAGGAAAGCGCGGCGGAGGGGTGGAGAAGCAAATGGGCGCTTCTCCTGTGTGCCCTGGCCGGGAATCGAACCCGGGTCCTCCGCACGCTAGGCCGACGCTCTACCGCTGAGCCAACCGGCCAGGGCCTGAAGTCTTGATTTACACCTGTTTGCACAAAGATCTCACTTCATCGTTAGTGGAGTTTCCCACTGCATTGATAATGTCATAACTCCATTGACTTTTACCTGATCAGATATGCACTTATCAAAAACACTGGAGAAAATACGCTGCGTCAAAGAATTCAAGATGCCTGCAATGCGTACGGAACTGGCCTTACTTTGGACAAGATGTATTTAAAGGATCGTGCCTACAAAGCTATGCTGTATTTCTGGATCTAACATCTAACATGGTTTATCTCCTCACCTAATTCGCTACTGCTGTCCTTTTCTTTGTGGCTGTCACTGCACAATTAGTGTTTTTGACATCATTAGAATTATAATTTGGCACTGAATCAAAACTGCAATCGTATGCCAGCACAATTTTGAAGTCAGTACATGTTCAGAGGCCCTTTAAAAGGTCATTAGAGCATCGCAGAGGAAGCAGAAATCACAACAGTCTGATTGACCTTGGCTGTATTGTGAGGAGACTGTTTTAGTAACCGCAGTTTATTAGCATTAAGTTCCTAGGTGATAAGTTGCACAGAACTTATGTTACTGAATAAAAATGGACTCGAGGCTTTAGCGTGCTGGTGGTTGGGGAGTGATGGCGGTGCTGTAGGAATAGGACTGAGTCCCAGGGCAAGTCTACAAAAGAGCAAAGTGGTGACTGTGTTTTCAATCCCACCATTTCTACAACAGGTGCAACTGTAAATCTCACAGAGCAAAACCAACCCTGACATGAACACTGAATTTGAGCAGCCATATTTTTATTCCAAACCCCCTGAATTCACTGAGATTTGTGAATATGCTATTTTATTCTATCCAATAAATTCTACTTCTTCATTACACAACTTCAGCAGGACTTTGTAGGAAAAAAAAAAACTATGAATTTGCATAATAACTTCACTTTAAGTTATTAAACTACTAAAACTTCAAAATTGATTAAAATGATCTTCACTGAACTCTAATCTTTAAGTGAAACAATACCTTTCCCCTCATAAAAATACGAGTTTCCTGGAAATATACTTCATGGTTTTATTTCCTTTGCTAATTAATCCTGGTAATTTAATTCAATAACTTTTATAAAGTTAAAATTATAAGGATTTAATTGACTTTTGCTTAACTTCCAATTATGTCTAATTGCTTTCTATTCAGTCTCATTAAATCCAATTATGGTTGAGCTAATCGTAATTACTCCCAATATTTCATTTACTTTAAAATAAAGACTCTGTCCTCTGTTACTTTCAAGTAATTTTTCATCAGGGTTAGGTAGGGGTTCTTAATTATATTAATACAAATGGCTTTCTATCTGCATCATTAGGTTTACACTGAGTACTTATGTAATCCCTTGTCATTCAGCAAAGCTAGCAAGACCCAAATACATAGGTAACTTCCTGAGGCCATCATTAATATCTATTGTAATTGGTAAACAATCACTTGGTGTCACATTTCATTACCCTAGTTACAGTAACTTGTGAAAAATGCAGAATTTGAATAAGAAAGGAGTTAATATAAAGAATATTCACAGCCATTTGGAAGAAGGGGTACTTTCTCAGAAGCGATGGATTCATGGAGCAAGCTTATTTTGTATTCTCTTTCATAAAAATCTATTTCCATTTTGATAAACTATTATCAATGCCCCCAAAAGAATGCATATAACATAAAAATGTTTTTAAAGTTAATCTGAGTTTTTATTAAAGACTATATTACTAAGCTTTCTAGGAAGTAAAAAGCAGAAAGATGATTTCTGTGTGATAAAAAAAAAGAGAGAAAGAGAAAAATGGAACAAGAAATGTTTTAAGAAGAAAAAATGGAATATTTTTCTTGTATCTTACTGATTTTCCATCCTGATACTAGAAAATATGAGGGGAGGGGAGGCATGGAGAAAGCATGTTATTTAAGACAGAACTTGAAACAAATAATCATTAAAAATATTTTGCAGAGCCTCACCAGGCGGTGGCGCAGTGGATAGAACATCAGACTGGGGTGCAGAGGACCCAGGTTCGAGACCCTGAAGTCATCAGCTTGAGCACGGGCTCATCTGGTTTGAGCAAAAAAGCCCACAAGCTTGAATCAAAGGTCACTGGCTCCAGCAAGGGGTTACTCAGTCTGCTGAAGGCCCGCGGTCAAGGCACATATGAGAAAGCAATCAATGAACAACTAAGGTGTTGCAACACACAACGAAAAACTAATGATTGATGCTTCTCATCTCTCTCCTTTCCTGTCTGTCTGTCCCTGTCTATCCCTCTCTCTGACTCTCTCTCTGTCTCTGTAAAAATAAATAAATAAATAAAAATTTAAAAAAATACATTTTGCAGAATTAACAAAAATCTCTATGACTTGTTCCCTCCATTTAAAGAGCATAAAATACTGTATAATTCTATTTATATAAATTCTCGAAATGAAATTTTAGAGATGGTGAGAACAGATAGTGATTGCCAAGGGTAAGAGCTCTAGGGGAAGGGAGTAGGTGTGGCCACCAAGGGACAGCATGAGGGAGCCCATGGTGATGGGACACTTCTTCACCTTGATTTGGTGGTGGTGATACAAGTCCACACTTGTGATAAAATTTATAGAACTATACTACATACACACACACACACACATACACACACACACACACGAGAGCATGTAAACTATTGCGATCTGAATAAGCTCTGTGGATCGTACCAATGTCCTTTTTTGAGTTCTGACATCATATATCATATTAGAGTTATGTAAGATATCACCACTCAGAGAGAATTGGTCAAGAATGCACAAAACATCCCTGTGTATTTTTTATTGAAAGTCCTTATTAATCTATAATTATTTCAAAGTAAAGTTTAAAATATAAGTATGATAAGATATAAAATCCATCACTTCCAAAAAGAAAAAAAAATGATTAGTGGATCTGTTCAATAATGCCAAATATGCAATAGTCCATCAGAGAGTCACTCTAATGGATGTGACTTTTGTTCTAATGAGGTGACTCTTTTCTTGGTGGCCTCCTGGAGTGGGGGGAGGGGGTGGTCACCAGAAAGACCAAGCCATGCTGAAAGAAGAGACTAGACTAGAATTTTCAGCTCCTACCCTCCTCGTTCACCTGAGAGGGGAGAGGGAATGGCAATTGAGTTACTAGTTGATCGTGCCTATGGGAGATCGCTTCCATAAAAATCCTAGTAGTATGGGGTTTGGAGAGCTTCCAGCATGGTGAACATATCCAAATACTCAGAAGATGACACACCCCAACTCACAGGATCCTCCCAGACCTCATCCTGTCTACCTCTTCATCTAGCTAATTCATTGAATTTATGTATCCTCTATTACATGATAAACTGGCAAACATAACTGCTTCCCTGAGTTCTATGAGCTGAACATTATTTGCTGGAACACCAGCAAATAATGGAATCTGAAGAGATGGTCATGGGAACCTCTGACTTGTAGCTGATTGGTCAGAAGCACAGGAAATGATTCAGTCTTGTGCTTGGTATCTAAATGGTGGGGGGGGGGGAAGTCTTGTGGGAATGAGACCTTAACCTATGGGGTCTGGCTTTATCTTCAGGTAGACAGTATTAGAACTGAGTTAAACAAGAGGACACACAGCTGGTGTCACAGACTTGCTTGGTATGGGAGTAAAACACACTACATATCTGGTGTCAAAATGGTTGTAAGTGTGATAGTAATGAAGAACACACAGGAGAAACACGCAGGAGGAGAGGATAGTTTTCTTCCAATGACAAAATTTATTTATTTACTAGAATTTATTTACTCAGATGATAATGGTAAGAAATTTAAACATTTGGGGTGAAGGATAGAATCTTAAGGCTGCAATGGCAAAATACATCAGAGAAAAAGCAAAATAAAGGAACTGGCAACAAAACAGCCCAGTATTGTGGGAAAATCCTAGGACTGAGAAGCAGGGCAACTGAGATTAGATTGTGTTCTGCCTCAAACCTGCTGAATAACGTTGGCTAACTCATTCCCTCTCCATGAGTCTCATTTCTTTTTACACAACTGTGTGAAATAGACCACCTCCCAGGTCCCCAAATACTGGCATTCTATGACTCTATATGAAGTCTAGCTGGACCCCTATCTCAATTTTCATATGCTATGAGCTGTACTGCAAGTGGTTAAACCTAGCACTTGGCAGCTAGACTTGCCCTTTGTTAAGTATTCTGGAAGCTTGTTCTATCACTGTGTCAAGATAAAATGCTAACAACTCAGTGGACATAAGGCCTATTAGCAACGGTGTCTGCTGTGTTATCTCGAAGACCTTGTGAGGATAATGCTAGAAAGTGAATCATGCAAAAAAATTAGCCTGATTTTCCCCCCAAGCTGCACAAAATGATTAACCATTCCACTCACGAAAATCCACTGCTTTGCAATTATCCAAACACCTTCCTAACATTTGTAGTTTCTGGGCTGACATTATTTCACTTCTTTGTGCAAATATTAATTGTGTTCTCATCTAGTTACACATCATGAATAATAGCACCCTTGCAATTCATGGCAACTCCTTCATATACCTGTTTAGACTTGTGATCATAATCATGTCAACTTAAAATTCTTATCAAGAAATTCCAGGGGGGAAAAAAAACACATTATATGGGGCTAAATATCTAGGATGCCTGTAAATAATCAAAAGATACAAAACAATACAAGTAATCTTCGATAGTACTATGAAAAGACATCAAGTTTAACATTGTCAAGCTCATTTAAAAAAAAATTTAACCAGCTGCTTAATCTCCAAGTTATAATTTGTCTGCAACTGGGATATAAACTTATTCAAGAATATAGGTAACATACCCATGAACCTGTCTGGTAAACTCTACCTGACCTCACCATGAAGAAAACAGGGAGGAGAGCTGGTAAGATGAGAGCTCTCTCAATACAAGGCTTGAATGTCCAGGACGCCAAGGAGTAGAATTATTGTCCCCCCTACAATGCCTCTTCCCCATCTGTTTTGATCATCCAGGCAGACTTAGACTAAAACAAAATAAAAGCACTAGCACACAGTTTCCTTGACTGTATTTTTCTTAGTTTTCCACGGAGAAACACCCAGTCACAGTCTCACACAGTGCGTTCCTAACCGCGGGATTTTGCTTTCTCATGCTCTCGGTCACAAGATGGAAAAGGCAGTGCAAAAGGATCACTGCAACTGGAAATACTACGCAGGACGTGCTACAGAAGGCAGGACGGAGTAGTAACAGGATTCTGAGGCATCAAAAACCCAGCTGGACTCACATGTTCTTATCTCTTCCCGGGCTGCCAGTTGGCTCCCTCCTGCTTCAGGCACGAAAGAACAGAACACAAGCCAATCCAGAGCCACCAGCAACCGAAAATGACCCGACATTCAGAGTTCTGCACAAACAGAAACAAAATGAGCCAAAGCAATTCTCTTCCTTGGCAATACAAATTGGGACTATATAGAAATCAGGCACTTGGCAAAAAGAGTCGAAGTGGGAAAATTAGGAAATAGAAAGAGGCTTTGAAGGACCAAAAGTGAGCCAAAGTTCACACCCGAGTTCAGCAACTTCTAACTCGCAGCTCCCGACCCCGGCTCGGGGCTGAGCTAGAGTATGTATAGAAAAGCAGGGAGACGATTTATAGCCCAGATCAAAGAGATAATATTTTAACTGCCAAGTTCAGAGAGAGCTATATTTCTAGTTGCCAGACTCTCCCACACTATATCGGTGCCAGATTGAATTGGTTTAGACTTTTGCCCACCAGAAAAAGATATAATAAAGGACAAAGAGAGTTTCAGAAAGAGCATTCAGAAAGCCGGAGAAGAGCCCACTTGCCTTTCGTTTAACTTGTGTGTTTGTATGAGAGGTGAGGAGTGTAAAGGCCAGCACATTCGAAAAGCCTGTGAAATTTGGATCACACTGCATCCCAAAGAGTAAGAGTTGGTGTGTCAGAGATTCTCAAGTCATTAGCAGGCCTGAATAGCCACGGAAGACACCGAGGACACAAGTGTCCGACTAGGCTCCCTCAGCAAAGGGCTTCCGCGAGGGCCACTGGACTTCCCTGGAGGATATCTAGAGGAAGCTGCCTGTTTGTGGAGAAAGGGATGAAGCTTGGGGCTACACCCTTTATAAGGCTCTGGAAGCTGTGCGGTGGAGTCCACTGAGCCTCCTGCTTGCATGTCCAGAGACCAGGGCAGGTGTGAACAGCCCAGAGGCACTGGAGCCATGCTGAAAGGGCCGCCCAACCACGCTTCTATGTCAGGATGCCTCACTCATATTCGTGAACTGCCCACTTTCCCTGCTGCCTACTCTTCCTGGACAAATATGTGCATATATATATATATATATATATATATATATACACACACACACACACACACACACACACACACACATATATATGCACATAGAGAGAGAGAGAGAGTCATAGAGGAGTTTGGGAATAACCTTCAAAAAACAGAAAGGAAGAGAGAAAAGCTTAGTGGTTGAGACATTAATATCTGGTTTAAACATTTTAAATATTACCAGAGTGACCCAAGGTTACTAAAATGAGACTAGATATGGGTTAGGGAGAACAGAGTTCAAAGTTAAGAAAAGTACGTACACTCATTATACCAGAGTGAGGTTCGATCTCATTAGTCTTCAGAGAAATAAAACAAAAAAGAAATTAGGATCACAGTATACATCTACCAAAATAACAAACACTTAAAAATTGAATATACCAAGCGTTTGAAAGGATGTGGAATAACTGGAACACTCATATACTGATGATGAAAATCTAATGGGTGCACCAATTTGGAATATCTTTTGTTGATACTAAAACTAAATCTTTTCATTCTTTATGATCCAGCAATTTCAATTCTAGGAACATATGCAACAGATATCAATAATATGTGTTCCCAAAGTCATGTACATCGATGTTAACAGACACATTATTTGAAGTAAAAAAATGGAAGCAACTGAAAAATCCATCAACAATATGATGATAAATATGTGTAAGGATATTTGTACAACAGGAATAAATGTGAAAAAACTGTTTCTACATTTAGCCTCATGCATTCAGTTTCACAAACATAATGTAGAGCAAAATAATCTAGCCACAAGTAAAATATGCAATGTAATTATAGTTTTGTAAAATATAAATCTGGCAAAATAAATCAATGGTGTGTGAAACCAGGAGAGTAGTTTTTTGAGGTAGACAGAAGGAGCAGTGGCCAAAGGGGGACTTAAATGAACCTCGACAGCACAGGGAAAATTCTATATCTCAATGTAGATCGTGGTTATAAGAGTGTGTTCACTTTGTGATGATTCATCAATCTGTATATTTTGACTCGTATGTACATCTACTATACTCTAATAAAAAGTTTATTTGTTTTGGGGGTTTTTTTGATAATTTATTGTTAAATGAAGAAGTCACACAAAAAATGGAGTGGGACAGATGTCAAAGATAAGTTTAAACAATAGCTTTTGTCAAATACTATTTTGGATTTTCAAAGGTTAGAAATAGGAAAAGTGTCAAATGAGAAGGTAATCATTCTTTTTTAAAAGGTCTGGATTTGAAAAGAAAACAACTTATTTTCTGAAAATACAAATCATCCTTATTACACGAAAGCCATAATTTAAAAGCCTGAGAATAAAGACTTTAATTCATAAGTAAACTGTATCTCCCAGATATACTTAGAAATGTTTGGTTTTAATGAGTTTTAAAAATCATTGCTTCTGCCTTGCAAACCAGCGTGAATTTGAAAAAAAATATAAACACACACATCTAAAAAGGCATATTATGATCATATTTATTAAAAGAATGATAAGAAAATTTTAAAAGCAATCAGAGTAAAAATACTTATTGCATACAAAGGAACACAAAGATGCTACCTCTCTCTCTCTCTCTCTCTCTATATATATATATATACACATATATATACATATATATATCATAGATATAGAAACATGTCTGCAGACATCTCATTAGAAAGAATGAAAACCAAAGACCATGAAACATACTTAAACCATCATGATATAAAAAACTGTCAAATTAGAATTTTATAATAAAATTTACATTCAAAAATGAAGGTTTAATAAAGTTTTTTTAGACAACAAAAAAAGGCTGAGAGAATTCATCACCAATGGATCTACTTTGTAAGAAATGTCAAAGAATGTCTTCAGGGTGAAAGAAAATGATAGCAGATGGAAACTTGAAGCTATGCTATGGACAAAGAACTTCAGAAATGGCAAACAATGTGGATAAGTATAAGACCTTCTTTCTCATCAATTTCTTCAAAAGATAATTGGCTGTTTTAGGCAAAAGTACTGTATTATGAAAATAAAATATTAACGTAGATTTTGGACAATAGTACTGTGTCTAAATATTTGTATCATCAAATATTCATATGTTAAAACCCTGACCCAAAAATGATGCTATTAGGAAGTGGGGCTTTTGGGAAGTAATTGTGTCATAAGGGTATAGCCCCAATGAATGAGTTTGGTGTTCTTACAAAAGACCCTGCACTGCTCCCTACCCCTTCCATATTATGAGGATAAAATGAGAAGTCTGCAACCTAGAACAGGAGCCTCACTTAACCACGCTGGTACCCTAACCTTGGATTCCATAACTGTTAGCAATAAAGTCCTGCTATTTATAAACTACCCAGTCTGGGATATTTTGTTATATCGCAACCCAAACAGACAAAGACAGGCATAAAAAAAATAAGAAAATTGGAAGTATATAAGAAGTCCTCACTTTGTATGGTCCTGCAAGATTGCTAAAATGATCATACAAGCTAAAACCATGCAAAGTGAGCTCTCTAATCAATGGGAAAGATTGCAATTGTTGTGTAACATTTAAAAACATTGTCAAACATTTAAAATTCTCTGAATGTAGGTTATGTAAATGTATAGAAAAATGAAAAAAGTAGCAAAACTAATATTTATTTAGTCCACTATAATTTAAAACAGTAGAAATATTGAGAATTAAAGTGATTTATTTTTTTATAAAGAAAACTCATCAAGAATAACTTGAACAGTTTGAACAGTGCTTGCCATCTTATCAAAGTATAACATAATACAAAGCAAGTATCTTTTCAAATTCATTGGAAAATTGTCAAACTCTTTTATAAGCCTGTGTCAGCTTCCAACATTTTAATTTTTGTGCTTTTAATGTTGTGAAATACCTTCAAGATTTCCTTTAATGTAAAGTTTTAGCTGACATCACTTCTTTAGGCACATCTTTATTCTTTTTGCAACAACCTCTTCGCTCATTTATGTCAATAAACTCACTTTCACTAAGTTTCTCCCAGATGGTGGTGATGTCAACATTTCCACGGTCAGCTATTGCTTCAATAACCCCATTTACATCCTATCTGAATTCTGAATGTTATTTTCACAGTTCAATAAAAGTTTCTGCCACATTACATGCACATTAGTCATTGTTCCTTCCTGCCATGATGTCTGAATGTTTTCAGCTGCATTCTTTAAATAATATTTCTTCCATACTCAGCTGAAGAAATTGTACAATCTTCAGTTCATCAATAGCCTGCAGAAAAGTCAACCTAAGACAGCAGGCTTTAAAAGTTCAAATGGAGTGACGTCACGGAAATGGCGCCGTGAGAAGCGCGTCCGACAACTCTCCCCTAAATCACAACAAATTTATCAACTAGAAACAGAAAAATTTATCCTCAGAGCATTCCGGAGTTCCACACAAACTGATAGCGAAAGGACTGTTATCACTTGAATCTGAGAGACGAGGGTGTGGAGGAATCGACCACAGGGACGTTCTTTCAAACCGCGAGGAAGTGCGCCTGTGGTGAGTCAGCCCATATACTTGGGAACCCCGAGCTGCCGCGAGCGGCCGACGCGAGCCGCCACCGCGAGCCGCCGCGAGCCACCACGAGCAGCCGCGCGCGCACGCCCAGTCCGGTTGAGCACCGCTGACGTTCCCAGCGGCCCGCACACTGCGAGTGGGGGTCGCCGGCCACCGGTGCCCGGAGCGCCCCATTCGCACGCGTGCCTTGGGCATTCCACTCGCCCAGGGTGCCCTGCTGGCCCGCACACCCAGGGGGCTCCATTATCCTGCGCCTGGTGCGGTCCAGCCGCCAGCCAGCGGCGGGGCGAGCAGGAGAGGCTTGGGAGATTCTCTCCGTGGGCGGGGCACCTCACCCAGCCATTCAAGCTAACAATCAAGCGTTGGGGGAGGGGCGCGCGCAGGCAGCCTAAAATACCTTCGGAAGCACAGCTGCGACCCAATCACTGAAATTAGCTTAACCCATGAAATCTGCGCACCCTCGGTTCTAATTGATAAGATCTCTCTCAATTCAGCGTTCCAAGACAAGAGGCATGATATTTTTTAGTGCCTCTCGCTAAAGGGGCGGGGGCAACTTCTGATTAATAGAGCCTCCATATTTAGGGATAAACGCTAACAAGAAGGACTTGGCAGATAATAAGGTCTATACTACACTAGTCGTAAGCAGAGACTAGTGCCTCTTCTTCCCTGCAAAAACAGGCTACAAAGTGTGGAAAGCCTGGGTTGAGAGGTCCAACTAAATGATAGGCGCTGAACAGTCACCTTGACAACAATTGACTCCCACCCCCGCCTGATTACACTGGAGGCCCTGACTCTCAGAGCCTTTCCCAAAGCCTTGCACTGAGTGGGGATAGAGTGGGGATTTCCCAGCTCTTTGAGCCTCTTACTCCCCAGGCAGAAGCAGTTGCAGCCTTATAGCTGGATCACCAGGCTGCTAATTCAGAAAGGGGGGACTAGGAGAGAGAATCCAGGAAAGCAAACTCTCTCATCGTTGGACCCTGCAAACGCCAACAAGCCTTGACTTCCAGCAAGGCTAAAGCCAATTATATGACATTGCCATAGAATCCCATCAACTGCAAATCCCTACCTAAGAGTGACACAGGGGCAGAGCCTGGGGTACAGAGTCACCGACCAGGAAGAGGGAGAGAAAAGAAAAAGGAAGAAGTTAACCTCTCAAAATCAAGAAAAACCCACAGACTTTACAACTTGATCCACTATTTTTGTTGTTGTTGTTGTTGTTGTTTGTTTCTTCTATCTTTTTGCCTTTATTTCCTCCACCTCGGTCCTTCTATTCTCTGCCCATCTTATGCTTCCCCTTTCTTGAACTACACTACGCATGACTGTTGCATTTTATTTTTCTTCTTCATCCTCACCCTCCTTTAAGGTTATACTCCAAAACACTTAACACTCACTCTCTCCTCTTTTTTTTTTTTTTGTCTTGCTTTATTTTGTTTTTTTCTCTTCCTATTTTATTTCTTCCTTCGTTTTTCTCTTTTTCTTATTTTTTCCTTTCTATTCGTTTTTTCTTTTCTCATTTTACTTTCCTCCCATATAATCCTCAATCACGAACAAATTAGTTAATTTGGGACTCAAGGCTTTTTCTTGGCTTTATTTCTCTTTTTTATTTTTTTTTCTTGTTTATTTTTGTGGCATTTTGGGTCCTCCCAACCCAAGGTCTCCATTGTATTTAGTCTTCGCTCCACTTAATACAACAGATTTTTACTTATTATTTTTATTTTTTCTTCTTTATTATTCTTTTTTGGTCCTTTTTTCTGGTTCCCTCTTATCCCTCTCATTATATCTCTTAGTTGACCATCACTTACAAGCAAATCATCTTATGCTTGTCTAAGATTTTCTTCCTTTTTTTTTTTTTTTTTTTTTTGCATTTAGTAGGTCCCTACTCCCTTTTTTTTGCCCCTTGAACTCTTCACCCCAAATCAGGCCCTCCATTATAGGCACGATATTTCCCTGAGGAGGGGAGAAAGGGAAAGAGAAGAGAGAAAAAAAGGGGGAAATAATAAATTATTACTGTTTTTTTTTGTGGGGTGTTTTACCTTTTTTTTTTTTTTTTTTTTTTACTTTTTACTCTTTATTAATTCTAATTACTGCTATCAATAAGACCACCCTCAGATGCCGATGAGAAAGAGGAAATCAAATATTATGGATACAAAAGAAAGAGAGGTAACACAAATAGATGTGGAAAAATCTATGGAGAAAAGACTTAACATATTGGAAGCCTTGGAGCTAAATGACAGAGAATTTAAAATAGAAATCTTAAAAATACTCAGACATATACAAGAAAACACAGAAAGGCAATATAGGGAGATCAGAAAACAACTCAATGAACACAAAGAATATATTACCAAGGAAATTGAAACTATAAAAACAAATCAAACAGAAATGAAAAACTCAATTCACGAGCTGAAAAACGAGGTAACAAGCTTAGCTAACAGAAGAGCCCAGATTGAAGATAGGATTAGTGAAATAGAAGACAAACAACTTGAGGCACATCAGAGAGAAGAAGAAAGAGACTCAAAAATAATAAAAAACGAGAAAGCCCTACAGGAATTGTCTGACTCCATCAGAAAGAATAACATAAGAATAATAGGTATATCAGAGGGAGAAGAGAAAGAAAATGGAATGGAGAATATACTCAAACAAATAATAGACGAGAACTTCCCAAGCCTGTGGAAGGAACTAAAGCCTCAAATTCAAGAAGCAAACAGAACACCAAGTTTTCTTAACCCCAACAAACCCACTCCAAGGCACATCATAATAAAGATGACACAAACCAATGACAAAGAAAAAATTCTCAAGGCAGCCAGGGAAAAGAAGACTACAACATATAAAGGAAGGCCTATTAGATTATCATCAGATTTCTCAGCAGAAACTCTACAAGCTAGGAGAGAGTGAACCCCAATATTTAAAGCCCTGAAAGAGAGGAACATTCAGCCAAGAATACTATACCCATCAAAGCTATCCTTCAAGTATGAAGGAGATATAAAAACATTCACAAATACAGAAAAGATGAGAGAATTTATCAACAGAAAGCCCCCACTCCAGGAAATACTAAAGGGGGTTTTCCAACCAGATTCAAAGAACAGAAGAAAACAACACCACAAGTAACAGCTCCACCAAGAACACAATAAAACCAAACTTAAACTGTGACAACAAAGGAAAAAAAGGGGGGAGAGGATGGAGATTAACAGTAGCAAAGGATGATGAAGTGCAGAAATACTTATAAGATAGGGTACTACAATGAATATGGTAGGTACCCTTTTCATTACTTAATGGTAACCACCCTTAAAAAAACCACCACAAAAACACTTGACTTAAAAAAGGTAGCAACAGAGGAAAGAAGTATGGAACACAAACAAACAAAAACAAATGATAGAAAAACAAAAGAGAAGAATCAAACTAGATACAAAACTAACAGAAAGCAATTTATAAAATGGCAGTAGGGAACCCACAAGTGTCAATAATTACACTAAATGTAAATGGATTAAACTTACCAATAAAAAGACACAGAGTAGCAGAATGGATTAAAAAAGAAAATCCAACTATATGCTGCCTACAAGAAACACATCTAAGCAACAAGGATAAAAACAAATTCAAAGTGAAAGGCTGGAAAACAATACTCCAAGCAAACAACACCCAAAAAAAAGCAGGCGTAGCAATACTCATATCTAATAATGCTGACTACAAGACAGAAAAAGTACTCAGAGACAAAAATGGTCATTTCATAATGATTAAGGGGAACTTGAATCAAGAAGACATAACAATCCTTAATATATATGCACCAAACCAAGGAGCACCAAAATATATAAGACAGCTACTTATTGACCTTAAAACAAAAACTAACAAAAATACAATCATACTTGGAGACCTCAATACACCGCTGACGGCTCTAGATCGGTCATCCAAACAGAGACTCAATAAAGATATAGTGGCCTTAAACGAAATACTAGAACACCTGGATATGATAGACATCTACAGGACACTTCATCCCAAAGCGACAGAGTATACATTTTTCTCTAGTGTACATGGAACATTCTCAAGAATTGACCATATGTTGGGCCACAAAGACAATATCAGCAAATTTAGAAAAATTGAAATTGTACCAAGCATATTTTCTGATCATAAAGCCTTGAAACTAGAATTCAACTGCAAAAAAGAGGGGGAAAAACCCACAAAAATGTGGAAACTAAACAACATACTTCTAAAAAATGAATGGGTCAAAGAAGAAATAAGCGCAGAAATCAAAAGATATATACAGACAAATGAAAATGAAAATACGACATATCAGAATCTCTGGGATGCAGCAAAAGCAGTAATAAGAGGAAAGTTCATATCACTTCAGGCCTATATGAACTAACAAGAGAGAGCCGAAGTAAACCACTTAACTTCACACCTTAAGGAACTAGAAAAAGAAGAACAAAGACAACCCAAAACCAGCCGAAGAAAGGAGATAATAAAAATCAGAGCAGAAATAAATGAAATAGAGAACAGAAAAACTATAGAAAAAATCAATAAAACAAGGAGCTGGTTCTTTGAAAAGATCAACAAAATTGACAAACCCTTGGCAAGACTCACCAAGGAAAAAAGACACAGGACTCAAATAAATAAAATCCAAAATGAAAGAGGAGAGATCACCACAGACATCATAGATATACAAAGAATTATTGTAGAATACTATGAAAAATTATATGCCACCAAATACAACAATCTAGAAGAAATGGATAAATTCCTAGAACAATACAACCTTCCTAGACTGAGTCATGAAGAAGCAGAAAGCCTAAACAGACCAATCAGCAGGGAGGAAATAGAAAAAACTATTAAATATCTCCCCAAAAATAAAAGTCCAGGCCCAGACGGTTATACTAGTGAATTCTATCAAACATTCAAAGAAGACTTGGTTCCTATTCTACTCAAAGTCTTCCAAAAAATTGAAGAAGAAGCAATACTTCCAAACACATTTTATGAGGCCAACATAACCCTCATACCAAAACCTGGCAAGGATGGCACAAAGAAAGAAAACTACAGACCAATATCTCTAATGAATACAGATGCTAAAATACTAAACAAAATACTGGCAAACCGAATACAACAACATATTAAAAAAATAATACATCATGATCAAGTGGGATTCATCCCAGAATCTCAAGGATGGTTCAACATACGCAAAACGGTTAACGTAATACACCATATCAACAAAACAAAGAACAAAAACCACATGATCTTATCAATAGACGCAGAAAAGGCTTTTGATAAAATACAACACAATTTTATGTTTAAGACTCTCAACAAAATGGGTATAGAAGGAAAATATCTCAACATGATAAAGGCCATATATGATAAACCATCAGCCAACATCCTATTAAACGGCATAAAACTGAGGACTTTCTACCTTAAATCAGGAACAAGACAGGGTTGTCCACTCTCTCCACTCTTATTCAACGTGGTGCTAGAAGTTCTGGCCAGAGCAATCAGACAAGACAAAGAAATAAAAGGCATCCATATCAGAAAAGAAGAAGTAAAGCTATCACTTTTTGCTGATGATATGATCCTATACATCGAAAACCCGAAGGACTCCACAAAAAGATTATTAGAAACAATAAACCAATACAGTAAGGTCACAGGATACAAAATTAACATACAAAAGTCCATAGCCTTTCTATATGCCAACAATGAAATATTAGAAAACGAACTCAAAAAAATAATCCCCTTCACGATTGCAACAAAAAAAATAAAATACCTAGGAATAAACATAACAAAGAATGTAAAGGACCTATATAATGAAAATTACAAAGCATTGTTAAGGGAAATCGAAAAAGATACAATGAGATGGAAAAATATTCCTTGTTCTTGGATAGGAAGAATAAATATAATCAAAATGGCCATATTACCCAAAGCAATATACAAATTTAATGCAATTCCCATCAAAATCTCTATGAGATTTTTTAAAGAAATGGAACAAAAAATCATCAGATTTATATGGAACTATAAAAATCCCCGAATAGCCAAAACAATCCTAAGGAAAAAGAATGAAGCTGGGGGCATTACAATACCTGACTTTAAACTATATTATAGGGCCACGATAATCAAAACAGCATGGTATTGGCAAAAAAATAGACACTCAGACCAATGGAACAGAATAGAAAGCCCAGAAATAAAACCACATATATATAGTCAAATAATCTTTGATAAAGGGGCCAACAACACACAATGGAGAAAAGAAAGCCTCTTCAACAAATGGTGTTGGGAAAACTGGAAAGCCACATGCAAAAGAATGAAACTCGACTACAGCCTGTCCTCGTGTACTAAAATTAATTCAAAATGGATCAAAGACCTAAATATAAGACCTGAAACAATAAAGTACATAGAAGAAGACATAGGTACTAAAATCATGGACCTGGGTTTTAAAGAACATTTTATGAACTTGACTCCAATGGCAAGAGAAGTGAAGGCAAAGATAAATGAATGGGACTACATCAGAATTAAAAGTTTTTGCTCAGCAAGAGAAACTGATATCAAAATAAACAGACAGCCAACTATATGGGAACTGATATTTTCAAACGACAGCTCAGATAAGGGCCTAATATCCAAAATTTACAAAGAACTCATAAAACTCAACAACAAACAAACAAGCAATCCAATAAAAAAATGGGAAGAGGACATGAACAGACACTTCTCCCAGGAAGAGATACAAATGGCCAACAGATATATGAAAAGATGCTCAGCTTCATTAGTTATTAGAGAAATGCAAATCAAAACTACAATGAGATACCACCTCACCCCTGTTAGATTAGCTATTATCAACAAGACGGGTAATAGCAAATGTTGGAGAGGCTGTGGAGAAAAAGGAACCCTCATTCACTGTTGGTGGGACTGTAAAGTAGTACAACCATTATGGAGGAAAGTATGGTGGTTCCTCAAAAAACTGCAAATAGAACTACCTTATGACCCAGCAATCCCTCTACTGGGTATATACCCCAAAACCTCAGAAACATTGATACGTGAAGACACATGTAGCCCCATGTTCATTGCAGCACTGTTCACAGTGGCCAAGACATGGAAACAACCAAAAAGCCCTTCAATAGAAGACTGGATAAAGATGTGGCACATATACACTATGGAATACTACTCAGGCATAAGAAATGATGACATCAGATCATTTACAGCAAAATGGTGGGATCTTGATAACATTATAAGGAGTGAAATAAGTAAATCAGAAAAAAACAAGAACTACATGATTCCATACATTGGTGGAACATAAAAATGAGACTAAGAGACATGGACAAGTGTGTGGTGGTTACCAAGGGTGGGGGGGAGGGAGGACATGGGAGGGAGGGAGGGAGAGAGTTAGGGGGAGGGGGAGGGGCACAGAGAACTAGATGGAGGGTGACGGAGGACAATCTGACTTTGGGCGAGGGGTTTGCAACATAATTTGATGACAAAATAACCTAGACATGTTTTCTTTGAATATATGTACCCTGATTTATTAATGTCATCCCATTACCATTAATAAAAATTTATTAAAAAAAAAAAAGTTCAAATGATTCCTTGGTCCATTGGGTGGATTAAAGATTATAATTAATAAGAAGCAAATTATCACATTTTCTTGCAAGTCTCCAAATGAATAAAGGTGACTTGAACCATTACCCAACAGGAGAACTACTTAAAAAGTTAAATTGCATGGGCTTATCACTAGGATATGAGGAGTCAATACAACTACACACTGGCTGATTGTGTATGAAAGAAAAAACAAATGCATAGTGACTCGTCCCCAACAGATTTTGAAAGAAACAAAGTACACATCTAAAAAAGCCATGATGCACATCTGTTAATTGTGTACTAATTTGTGTAATAAAAACTTGCATCAAAAGTTGTACTCTATACAATTACTCAGAGTTAATACATTGTGGTGACTGAAATTTGAACTGTGTTGTTGAGGAAATGATGTTACCTAACTAAAATATGATATCTGAAATTCATGCATATCAGAACTATAAAAAGTAAGGACTGTGTCTATACACTTCTAAGATTTTAACATACTTTGTAAAGTTGTATAATATTACATGAGGGTAAACTATAAAAAGCTAAAGATACAGACTGTAAACCCTTGAGCAATAACTAAAATAAAAAAGTTACAACTAATAGGCCAATAGTTGCTAAAATGTAATACAAAAACCACTCAAAAACATAAAAAAAGAGGAACAAAGCAACCAAGAACATAGGAAAAAAAAGTTTTAAATAGTAAACAGTAGACTTAAAACCAACTTTGTTGATTATCATATTAAATATAAATGAGCTAAACACTCCAATTTAAAAAGAGATGATCAGATTAGATAATAATGCAAGAACCTATGATATGCTATCTACAAAAAAACTCACTTTAAATATGAGATATAATAAAGGGATAAAAATAGATGTACAACATAAACACTAATAATAAAATAGGAATTATATTATTAATATCAGAAAAAAATCAACTTTAGGATAAGAAATATTATCAGTGACAAGAAAAGAAATTTCATGGTAAAGGGTCAATTCATCAAGAACACAACAATATTAAATATGTATCTAATAATACATGAAGCAAAGCTAATAGAACTGAAAAGAGAAATAGAGATTTTGACACTTCTTTCATAGAAGTAGAATGAAAATCAGTAATAATAATGAATAACATTATAAAATAACATGCCCAATTGTCAGCACAATACACATCTTTTCAATTACAGTACACATGGTACATTCACCAAGATAAGCCATATGTTGGCACTTGAACATCAATAAATTTAAAAGAATTGGTATTATGCAGTTAATTCTCTGACTGGAATTAAATTTAAATTTTTTTAATTATTTAAATTGTTCTAACTATTTGGAAAACAAGCAACACATTTTTAAATAACCCATGAGGCAGAGCAAAAAAGTTATAGGAAAATATTCTTAACCTAATGATAATGAAATCACAACTTATCAAAATTTGTGGAAAGCAGCAAAAAGAGTGCTTAATGTGACATGTATATTTTTAGATACTTATAAAAGAAAGACCTCAAATCAACTATCTAACCTATCATCTTTAAAAATAAAACTAGAAAAAAAGAACAAATTAAACCCAAAATAAATTTAAAAAAGAAATATAAAGAACCAATGATATAGAAAACAAAACAATAGAGAAAAATCAATAAAACTAAAATTTGGATCTTTTAAAAGGTCATTAAATTGAAAACCTTTACCAGAACAATCAAGAAAAAAAAAGGAAGAAGGCACAAGTTATCAAATCAGGGATAAAGGATAGGCCATCACCACTGATGCTACACACTTTACAGAGTTAATAAGGGAATATTATGAACAACTGTATAACAATAAATTCAACCACTTAGATGATACAAATACCTTAAAGGCAATAAACAAAACATGGGCAAAAGACTTGAACAGACACTACATCAAAAGGAATATCCAAATGACCAATCACCACAGGAAAGAGTCTTCATATCATTAATTATTAGGGGTATTTATATTTAAACCATGATGAAATTCAACTTTACACTGACAAGAATAACTAAAATTATAAAGACTAAAAATATCAAGTTTTAGTAAGGTTGTAGAGCAGTTGAAAAATTCATACTTTGCATATGGCAGAGCAAAATTTGAGAACTATTTTGAAAAACAGTTTGCTTATTCCTCATGAAGTTAAAACTACCATATTACCTAGCAACTCCATTTCTTAGTCATTTACCCAAGAAAATAAAGTACTTTTATTTATCTCTACACAAAGACCAGTAAAAAATGTTGTATTCATTACTGCTAGTAACTGGACATAACCTAAACGTCCATCAACAGGTGAATTATACATCTACTACTTAACAATAAAAGACGCAATAAAATAAAATAAATAACTTGGATGAATCTCAAAACCTTACGCTGAGCAAAAGAAGCCAAATGTGAGTTATATTGTATAAGTCCAAATATATTAAACTCTAGAATAGGCAAAACTACTGGATATAGACACAAAACAAGTCAGTGGTTGCCTGGGCTGGAGATAAGGGGATTAATTCCAAAGGAGCATGGGAAAATTCCAGAGGGACAGGAAATGCTCTATACCTTGATTATGGTGCTGTTTATCCAGGTATATGCATTTGTCAAAACTCATATACATTACAGCTATACCTGTAAAATGGGCGTATTGATATACATATATATCATGCCTCAGTAAAGTTGACATGAAAAAGCACTTAAAACTAAGCACATGCATCCTCAGAATTCTACCTAACTCTTGTAAACTCTTATGTAGTATATTTATTTCCAAAAAATACTGGTTTAATATTACTCACGGTAGAAATTCTAACCTTATTTTCAAATTAAGACCATAAATGTGTTGAAATGTAAATAATTCTTAAATATATGTACACACACATACACATTTATATATATATGATATATATATATATATCATATATATATATAATCTCCTAGGTTAAATGAGGAGAAGGGACCATGATATCCTCAAGTAGAAAGAAAGGGATCTTTCCATGACATTCAAGTGAATCCATGTGGAAGGCCCTGTTCTGCCTATACCACAGGAGACCTGACAGTCATTCCAATAATTTACAGACTGAAAAAGAGGAGAAATGACCACAGGAAGGTATAATTGAGGATGACAGAATAAAAGAAGAGGTGTGAATTGGCACATTTTAAACCAGAATGTTAATATGAATAGATGCTTCAGTCCCAGTTACAACCTACAGACAATGAAAAGAGTTCATTGATTAAGGAAATATTTAGGAGAGAGCACTGTGGATTATCTAAAAGGACTAGGACTCAACAATAACTAAAAGATATTTAGAGGTTATGACATTATTAATTGAATGTCTCAATAGCTATCTGCCTGCCTTTGAGGTGTTTAAACAGTTAAATATCATAGTACATGGAGATGAGGCAAAGAGAGTTCTTTTGTATCTACTTACCAGGTAGAACAAACAGCTACTTCCTCCATCTGCTGCCATGAGGGCCAGGAAAGGGAGATCAGATACAAGCTTTATGCTTTTCTGCCTACGTTACCATGGTTTCCTTCTCAAAAGTAGAGCCTGTGATAAGAGCCTGGATGCCGGAAGTTTATTTTTCAGTTAATCCTTGGGAATAGGCATAGGGATCTGGAAAGAGAGAAATAGCGACTGAGGGGAAATCCCTTCAGAGGTGCTGATCATCACTGGGGGTAGCTCATGCTCAATCCCACTGGAACACTCTGAAGAGTTTGTGTCCCTAAATTGTTTTTATAGAATGTGCTGAGACTTTTCCACCCAGAGATGTGTTTATCCGCCAGTTCTATTTACTGTTGGTCCAGTAGCCCTAACTACGCAATGATTCTCAACTTGGCTACTCACCAGAATGACATGAAGCATTTTTTAAACTCCAGATTCAGGCTACAAAACAAAGCAATGAAGTGAGAATATCTTCATGTGGGACCCAGGAATCTGTATTTTTCAATTATCCCCACGTGATTCCATTGTTAGTTATTCTTGAGAACCACTGCTCTAACGGACAGTGCCCTTGTACTTCTAGATGTGCGGGTGTGTGTATGAGTGCCAGGAAGGTACTCACAGAAACCTTGCATCAGAGAACCCCTGGGACATGCAGAGAGAGACTGTCTTGGTGCAGCAGAGGTGGGGATATTTGCATATTACATTTGTAAAAGGTGGGTGAAGAGAGTCAGGGATGTCTGGCACAGGGTCCCTATTTGTGTCTACCTATCTATCCACTTCTACTTCCAAATGCAGCATACAGTTGGGTTGAGAAAGAAGGTAAGATACATGCATTGCTCCTGAGAAAGGCAAATTTAAACTAAGAGCCCAGAACAATCCTTAGTTTTCTTTGACCACCCTGAGGCTCTGATTAGTCACATGTATTGCACATAGTCAACAATTCATTAGTGTTTGTTCAACTGAGCTAAAGCATTCTCAAGGACACCTGTTGATGTGATTTGAAAGCAGGAAGAAACGTATCACCGGAGGGGTCTCTACATCCTGCTATCTACCCAACATCAACACATTTGTGTTATTTATATTATGTGTAGTATCCCTAACTATATAATCCATAATCCCAAAAATATCTCAATATTTTCACTAGGCCTTGGCTTAAATAAAAAGAAACTACATGTTACAATAATATTTGATGGGAGAACATTCATATAGTACCAGCAGAGTTGAACTCCACAAAGGCTGGGAGATTTTCCTACTGCCCTGGGGAGGAAAGAGAGTCCCACCAACAGCCCTTCTCATTTATTTCTAGAGAAATATCACTAACATCTTTCTGAGCCCTGGCCAGGTACCTCAGCTGGTTAAAGCATCTTCACAATACACCAAGGTTGAACGTTCAATCCCCAGTCAGGGCATGGATAAGAATCAACCGATGAATGAATAAATAAGTGGAACACAAATCAATGTTTCTCAGTCTATCTCCCCATCCCCTTCCTCTTTCTAAAATAAAATCAATAAATTTAAAAAGGAATACCACTAACATCTTTCTGGACACAAAAGAGAAACTAAGGAGCTTTGCTTAGATGCCTCTGATGTGCTATGTGACCTTGGGTAGTTATAAATCTTCTCTGTGCCCTTGTTTTTCTCTTCAGATTAAATCATTGGACTATAGGATCTCAAAGAAGCTCCATCTAAAAAATTCTATCCAAGGCTATTTTATTTTAAATTTCCTTTAAGTATGAATCTACTAAATAAAAATGTATCGTTGATCTTAGACGTCTCTTTAATTAATACAGGCTTTTCAAAATGCTGGCAAGGTGTCAATGAAGTTGGCACAGATTACTGTCACAGATTTTAAACTTACTCCCCCAATATGAGTTTCTATAGACTTTCTAGTCTGCCCTAAATCGAGCTCTTGTTTCTAATGTAAAGCTTCTTTTCAGTAATTAGTCTGAAAGCTCCTGGAATATAGAGTTGTGTCCCAACCATCTTTACTGTCTTCTATAATGCTTTGAACATCCTGGAGGGGCTTAATATTAATTATTAAATTGAATAAGATGGAAAATAACTCCAAAAACACAGCACATTGATGTTTACAAAAAGTAAGAATAAATCCAAGTTTTCTTCTTTCACCATTTAATTATACATTCCATCTAAGGGCTGTATTATACCGTGTTAGATACTGAGTCTCAGAAAGGCGTGTTAGAACTTTCACTGTAAAGGATGTGAAAGAAACATAACAAGTGCAGCATCAGAATTCGAAGCCTCAATAATTTGAATATGTTTGGGGTTAAATGAAAAGATGACATGCTGCAATGGTATTTGACAGGAACACTAAAAAGGAAATCATTCTGTATTGATCATGATGACTTTGAAAACTCAAGTGATGTGTGGGTCATAGTTCTTAGCACCAAGATAAAGAGAAAGTTGAAACCTCTATTCTGGTGATTTAACACAATGAACTATTTGACATCCACCAGAGAAGAACTGCTTTAAGTTGAAAACTGTACATGCTCTAATTTTTTCATATAATTACAGCTCATCCCTATACTTACTTTCATTCAAGAAGAAAAAATGAGGGTAGCTTGTTTTACTGTTCTTATTATTGTTTTGTTTCTTTTCCTTTTTTTTTTTTTTTGTTTGTTTTTGTTCTGTTTTCGCCTTCCAGGAAAGTAGTTGAATAACATTTGACCCTGAGGCTTGGCCCCATGTGACACAACATGACAACCACAAAATTCAGAAAATACTATTTGTCACCAAAAATTGTATTTTTATTGGGCTATAGAACACAGGGGTGGGAAAAAGTAGGTTTACAGTTGTTCATATGGAAAATAATATAATTGATAAATAATATACAAGGATAAACTGTGTTTTACACACTCACAACTGTAAACCTGCTTTTAGCCACCCGTGTACACTTTTAATAAGAAATTGAATATTTTCACTTAAGCTGTAAATCAATTTGTCAACTATATTGTGACTTACCCACTCTGTCAACAAACACACCAAATTAGTACTAATTAATTCATCCTAATCTTTTTTCATAAGAAATATTTTTTTGTCCAATTTTATCCCCACAGAGCTGTTTAAAAGAAAGGTTGCCTAGAGCTAATTCTGATTCAAACAAAATATAAAGCTTTTCTCTTTTATAAAAATGGCAGCCCTTAATTTTATAATTGGAGTCCATATTTTAAATTATTCTTCTAAAGAAAATAAAGGTATCCCCTTTGGGTGAAGTTTTGAAAAACAATATTTTTATCTTGACATCTTCAAAGTGCTTTCAAATTCATTATCTCATTTGACTTTGATAATCATGTTGTGAGATAAGTGTCTCCCAATTTTAAAGATGAGGTTAGTAACTTACCAAAGTTTAACTTGTAAGTTAGGGACTACCAACCAGGTCTTCCCTGTTCAGAACCTCATCCTGAAACTGCCTCCAGGATCCTTAGAGACTCAGGGTGCATGTTGAAAATAAATATGATCAGCACTGTCCAACTTAGCTTTTTAAATCCTCTATTTTTTTTTTTAAGAGAGGGTAGTGAGGACTCAGGAAAGGAAAGACATGAGAAGCATCAACTCACAGTTGCAGCACCTTACTTGTTCATTGATTGCTTTCTCGTATGTGCCTTGACCCAGGGGCGCTAGCAAAGCCAGTGACTCCTTGCTCAAGCCAGCAACCTGGGCTTCAAGCCAGCAACCATTGGGCTTAAGTCAGAGACCTCTGAGCTGAAGCCAGTGACCATGGGGTCATGTCTATGATCCCATGCTCAAGCTGGTGAGTGGTGAGCCCGTGCTCAAGCTGGTGAGCCCGTGCTCAAGCTGGCAACCCCAGGTTTTGAACCTGGGTCCTTAGCATCCCAGGCCAATACTCTATCCACTGCACCACCGTCTGGTCAGGCAGTAAAGAAATAATTTGAGATCACTATCATATATTGACTTATTTCTCTTATAAATTCATACTAATCACAGTTCATATTTGTCTCGTTTTTGTTTGGGGAGGGAGAGGTAGCTCCTGTTGCACTGGTTTTGTCCACCCGCCCCCCAGCACCCTGATTTATGTTCCATCATTGATTGGGTTTGCACCTTGGAGTGTAAATCCAGAAACCTGCCTCACACTGGAATCAAATGATTTCTCCCCCAGCTCCCGAGCAGCTGCAGGCCAGAGTGTGACCACAAGCAGGTGCACACATCCTCTCCCGGTTTGGACTCCTGACTCAGTGATATAAGGATGGAGGCGCCAACAGGACATTCCTCACAGTAGCAGGGTGCTGGCCCGACCCTTCCTGCTCAGAGACCCTCGAAGGCAAGGCTCCCTGCTGCCAGAGGGCCGTTGAGTCTTCGTATTTCCAAGGCTGGTTTTCCAGCCTCCAGTGGATTCTTGAAGCCTCCCTCCCATCACTCCCACAAATCTTCCCCTGTCCCTTACTGCTAGCTTCAGATGTTTAAAAACCAACGAGCATTGAGTGAAACGCCAGCCATCTGTTCTGTTGCTTACGTTCCCCACTAAATAGAGAGCTTCGAGCCACCCAGAGCTGGGGTTGGATCGCCCCTTGCTAGCCCCGGACACTCTGCCTCCAGAGCGTCTGTGAAGTGGGGAGGGAAAAAAAAGAGTGGGGTACACACAGGGACTGGGAACTAATTCTGTATGACCATTTCTGATCAAAAATGCCAAGTTAGAAAAGGGTGCTCACTGGAGAACCACCTCATTTCTGCTTAGGTACATGTCATCCCTTGAAAACACAGAGGCATTAGCATTCATACATTTTGTGTGTGTGACAGAGAGAATTAAAGGAAATTAGGATCTGAAGGAAATCCAGGTAAATATATAAAAACACAAAATTAGATACCGAAATTCAGAAAAGTTAGTAGATATCAATGAAGTAAAAGATTAGATGAAGGAATCGGGGTGTGTACTATCACTCAGAAAGCAGACCGGAATGTAAAACATTGAGTTATTTTCAGTTTCATCAAAGGACATTGGTAAAGATGGAAATCTACACGATTCTGGCTTTTCTATTTATACCCCTTGGTTAGCAGTAGAGTGCTTAAAAGAGATAAAGAGGGGTGGAAAAGTCATGAATGACTTCTTTCTGCTTAAATAAATTGTATCCACAACAAAAAACAAAAAACAAAGTGCTTCTGCACGGGTCTCCTACTGTGGAAATCTCAATAGACGTTTTACATGTCCTTTGATTATTTGGCTGCTTAGATTTTTCACTGTGTAAAATGCGTCTTCGCTCATTTCTTGCTGCTCATGGCGAAGGTTTCCACTGCGGATGTACCCCGTCCCCTTGTTACCAATCCCCGGGTCACTGAGGGACTCCAGCTCCGCTTGTAACCTCCACGCTTTATTGCTGCGGCTTTTAGCACGCATCGTTTATGTAAACCAGGGCCCCCGACTGGCTCATCTGTTTTCATTTTGTGGCCGAGAAACTTACCATGTCCAGCAGAAAAGTGAATAAGCAATTATCTGTTAAATCGATATTTCCCAGATGCAAGTTATTTAATGTTTTTATTAACCCTTAGAACGGCAACATTCCTCAGTCTCCACCCCAGGCAGCGCAGTGGGAGCTTCAGCTACCAGGGGTACACAGTCCTCACTTAAAAAACTTTTTAAAAAGAAAAAAAATTAAAATGTCTCTCTAGCCAAATCAACCTTTTATCAAGCCCTCTTTTAACATTCACATAGAATATAAAATACAAATCAAAAACAATTTTAGGTCATTTAGAGGGAAAACGTATGCTTGGCTTTTTTTTTTTTTTTCTTTTTAATTTGATGCTTCAAAGGGATGATTAGAGATAAACCTAGCCAGCTTACCCAAAATGAAATGCTGCGGGAATTAAGTACGATTAGTGACCCGATAAAAACTTTAGCTTATTCTGTGTAGAGAGAGAATATAAATATTGAATGGGAAAAAATCCTCCCTGTCTCCTCTTTTCTCAAGAGTCCACTGAAGCCCTTCATCTTTCTCATCATTTCAAGCACAAACGAAAACACAGGCAAAAGTTTTGCTAACCATAAGGATAACAGCGAATTTTCCATCTTGATTCTAAAAGCTGTCCTCAGGCCATCGTTATTAAAATGCCTCCGCCAGCAGCGAGCACAACACAGGGTGCTGGGAAGCGATGGGTGGATAGATACTCACTGGACAGTTTGCGGCAGCCCAGACTAGAGTGACACAGAATGCCCCCGAGGCAGGTCTCCTCAGCATCTTACCCCTCACAGCATCTTTCTCCACCTCGTACTTTGATTTCATCCCACCATTCCTTCCCCTTAGTTCTCAAGAATGATTATAGCTCTCCAACTAAAAAAGAAAAACATTCTTCTCAGCCCTGTGTCTTCCTCTTTACCACTGGCTCTCAAACAGGGTGATTTCGGCCCCGCCCCTTCACGAGGACATTTGACAATGTCTCGAGACATAACTAGGGGGTAACTTGTTGCTGGTGTCCAGTGGATGCTGCTAAACATCCTACAGTGCACAGCACAGCCCCTACAAAGAATGACACGGCCCAATATGTCAATCATTGGGTTGGGAAACCTTGCTTTGGACATCACTCACTAAACTCTACAGCTAAACTTCCTGACACTTGTCCACATGTAAGGGTTTCTACACCTCCCTTCCAAATCACTGCAGAACTTGCCATCTGCCTTCTCTGCTCCACTCACACTGCTTTTGTGAAGATCACACACAATTCTTGTACAGAAATTTCTTTTTTTTTTTAGCAAGAGAAATAGAGAGAGGGACAGACAGAAAGGAGAGAGATGAGAAGCATCAATTCTTTGTTGCAGCACTGTAGTTGTTCATTGATTGCTTTCTCATATATGCCTTGACGGGGGCAGGGGTAAGCTACAGCAGACCGAGTGACCCCTTGCTAAGCCAGAGATCTTGGGCTCAAGCCAGGAACCATGGGGTCATGTTTATGATCCCACACTCAAGCCAGCAACCCTGCACTCAAGCTGGTGAGCCCACGCTCAAGTCAGCGACCTCGGGGTTTCGAACCTGCCTCTTCTGTGTCCCAGTCTGATGCCGTATCCACTGTGCTACTGCCGGATCAGGCCAGAAAATTTCTATAGATATTTTAGTTTCCCCTTCCTTTGCTGTGCTTTTCAACAAAGATAACTTTTCAAAACTGTGTTCTTTGTTGGTTTCTATGACCTCAACACATCACTGGTACTCGCAGGATAAAACCTGAAGACCTCTGCCTGGCTCCCAAGGCCCTTGTTCACATGTCCACCATTGAATCCCAAAGGGCCTCCACTCACACCTGGCTTCCTAGCCATACAGGCAACCCACCCGCTGATTCCCAATGAGGCCAGGCACTCTCTAACCAATTATTTTCTGCGCATGCCAACGACTCTGCCCAGAAGTCCCTTCCACTAGCTCATCTAATGAACACTCACCCAACTTTCATATACCTCCTCCTGTCTGACAACTGGCTGTGTCACAGACAGAACTCTGTGCTACTCTGGGTGCCTCCTCTTTGCTTGATATCTAATTCATAACCCTTTTAGTTTATAGCTACCTGTTCATGTCTCTTCCCTCTGTCTCCCCTCCCTGAAAATAGGAGCCCCTGGACCTGGGTATTTTTGTGTATTTAGAGCCCAACACAGTGCCTGGTAAATCACTAGGGCTCAATATTGAAAGTTTGTAAAATCAATGAAAAAAATAAAATATTTAAAATAAAACAGCATAATCATCATCTAAATAAGTCCTCTAACTTTATGCCATTGCTTTTAAATTCTCTCTGCTTCCCCTTCTCTTCTCCATCCCTGGCAAATAAAAGCACCCATGATCTGTCAGCTTTCCTCTCAAGGCTTGGAGTTTTGATGAGTTAATATAATGAATTAATCTTTTTCAAAGATGAAGGCACTGAGGCAGAGAGAGGCTAAGAAACTTACTCAAGTGGAGCTCTGACCGAAAGTCTGTCCTCTTAACTCTACATTAAAACTAATCCAGGTGATAAAATGTCCAGGAAAAGGAAACATTAGACCATGAAGGCAAGTGGGAGGGCAATCTGAGGAAGATGCCAGAGACAGAACCTAGTGACCAGGGCGGGCTCTTGTGAGATTACTGCAAGCTAGTGAGCAGGCAGGCCAGCTCCATTAAAGCAGAAACAAAGGAAGCAGGGCCACCAACCCCTTATGATATTTACCTGTAACTGCAGTGACTGAACTGTTAGCATGTTCCAGACAGGCAGGTGTAGCAGATATTATGCATGACTCTAATGTATTTGGGTTTTTTTTTTCTCTTTGTTTTTTGACTGTGGCTGTTGACTCATTGTCAGGTATTACTAGACACAATCCAGGCTCTGGTCTACCCTGGCTACACCAGTCAAATGTTCCCTAGATTGCAATACACAGTTGATTAAGCATCCTCCCCAAATGCTCCCTGGGTTTTTCTATTCTTGCTGACGCATTTGCTTCTGTGAACCTTTCCAATAAGACAAGGTCATTCCTGAGGCTTAATCCTCAACTCCAAAGTAAAGAACAAACAAACCTCAACTCAGTCTTAATCAAAATAAAATTCATGCTAACATATCTATGGTGGTTTAAAAAAACAAAATGTTTCCAACTAACCCAGCTTGGTGGAAATTAAGAGAAAACTTTGTCCAAAGGATTGTATCATTCCTTAAAGGTAAATGTTACTAAAAGTAGAGTTTATATAAAATCTTAACAAAACATGGCATTCTGATTGAAAAAGCAGTTCCTGTAAAATAATATGTGTATTTACACATAAAACACTACATATTATGTAATATATATCATATTTTATAATATGTGTAATCTGTACATCAATATTTTATAAGAAGAGTTTATGGACATAACAATTTTGTTATAACTTTTAAAATCAGAGCATGTTTGAATAATTTGTTTTAACAATATGTTTAAAATGTTGAACATAATTTATACATTTGTGCCATTCTTATCTTTATAAAATAAACATTTAGCATTCAGTATTCATACAAACCCCCAAGTAAATGAACTTTATTTCTCACTTGCCAGCAAAGTTTCTTTGAAAAATAAACTTGAAAGAAATAACTTCTGTTTAAAGATGTTTCAAAAACTTCACACAGCCTACCCAATGTACAAAAATGTCCCACAATAAAAAGGCGAATTAGCATATGAATGTAAAATTATTTTATTTTAAGGACTATTAAAACTTTTAAACTTTCTTTACTACCTCTCCCAACCTAAAAAGCCATTAATAAACAATAGTTAATAATGTTGCTCTATCTTGGATATACCCAAAGGGCTATTTTAATCTTCTTAATTGAGTTGTATAAGCTAAATAATAGGTTTTTCTGAGAAATAATTAGGCTTTTGAAATGAAATGTTATTATATTAGGACATAGCCAAATTTATCACTTTCATATGTCTCTTTTCACTGCTAAATTGCCTTGTTTTTGCCCTTTTTTAACCATAAGAAAAAATTCAGTGAATAAATAAAACTTCAATGCAGCTCAACACATAAAAGTTGTTTTTTGCAGTGACTTAAAATCAAAGCCATCCCATCCCACACTGGTATCATTGAAGATGATTTCATTTGGAGCGGAAAGAAGATGATGGGTAATAAACAGCCAGTTTGCAGTGAAACACATGCAAGGCTATGAGCTGAAAGGCACTGGTGTTCAAAGCCCGATCCCCCAATGTCAGAAGTACAAGAATACATGCTTTTATAATGTTAAGATAATTAAGATAGTTCACAAAATTTTGCACAGTGAATTTTAAATCCTGTTGACCTCAGTGGCCTATAAAAGAATGTAAAGATGGCTTTGTCTCAGTGCTATTTTTCCTGTTGTACTAAAAATGCTCATTGTGACGCCATACCTCTACCTTTAAGCAGAGATGAGCAAGACTGTACACTAGCACCTTGGCTTCTGGGGGAAAAATCCAACCTCCTGAGTGTATGCCACATAAAAATATGTGCTGGAATAGTAATAACAACCCTCTCATATCAACCCCCATATGGACTTGGACCGTCCTACAAAATGCATTGCCACCAGCTCTAAATGAAACAGTCAGTAGAGCTAACAAAAGTTTTAATGGCAAAATATCAATCATTTCTTGTCATGATTTTCAAAGTGACTGAGCCTCAGCATCCAAAGGCACGTCACCACATCACATTTTGTATTTCAGATTCACAGGTTTCCTAGGAGAAAACCAAGCTGTACTTACTTCATAGTATCAAGCACCAGATTACATAGCCCTTCTTACAGCATCAAGTCAGGTAGATCTGGTGACTGGAGGTTTCGCCAAGAGCTTGTGTGTGTGTTTCTCAAGGAATGAGAGAGGAATAAAGGGGGAGAAAGAAACAAGCTGGAGCTCAGAGGCAGCTGTCTTGAGACAGCCAGTTCTTCCTGAATGCCTCGCCCCTCAGTGCTTAGACCTGTGCCGTCCAATTGTGCAGCCATCAACCACTTACGGATATTGACCACTTGAAAAGGACTTGTTCAAACCGAGATGTGCTAGAGGTGTAAAGTACACTCTGGATTTCAAAGATGAAAAGAAAGAATGAAATATCTTTTAAATTTTTCAGTGGTGACTTGTGAAATGTTAATATTTTGGATATATTATAAAATTAATTTTACATGGGTATTTTTTTTTACTTTTTAAATGTAACTACGAAAATTTTTAAATGAAAATGTCCTAATTACCTATGTATCCAAAAGAATTGATAGCAGAAATCTCAGAGGTACTCACACAGCCCTGCTCACAGCTGCGTTGTTTGCCATAGCCAAAAGATGGAAATGACCCAGATATTCAACAGATGAAGAGATAAACAAAATACGGCATATCTATACAGATAATGGAAAATTATTTTGTCATTAAAAAAAGAATGAAGTACTGATACATGTTACAAAATGGTTAAACATGGAGAACATTATGCTCAGTTAATGAAGCCCATCACAAAAGCCCACAGACTATATGATGCCGTTCATATGCAAGTCCAGAACAAAGAACTTTAACACAGCAGAGAGCAGATCTGTGGATGCTTAGCTCTGGGGTCAAGGGATAGGGGATTGACAAGTAATAGCAAAAGGGTACACAATTTCTTTCTGAGGCAGTTAAAATGTTCAAAAATAGACTATGGTGATGGCTGCACATCTGTAAAAATATTAAAATCTGTTGAGGCATACACTTCAAATGGATGAATTGTATGGTATGGAAATCTTATCTCCATAAATTGGGTTTTAAAAAAGAAAAAGAGGAGTTAGACAAGATGGCGATGGAGTAGGCGGACGTACCAACTCCCACCTCCCAGAACCAAAGAGGATTACAAACCAATTTTTAAGAACCATCATCTGGAAAAACCAACTTTGGACTAAACTAAGAGGACTCTTCAACCAAGGAACACTGAAGAAGGCACACTGAGACTGGTAGGAAAAGTAGAAACACGGAGAGGGCTGCCCAGCTCCCTGGAGCAAACGGCAGCCAGGAGAGATTCATGTGGTAGGAAGTGAGTTTAGCAGAGAGGGGAGGGTCCTGAATCCCAGGAACAAAGTCCCAGCCTGCAGCCCCAGAGCCTAGAAGAGGTATATGGACAGTACATAGCTGGAAACAAGACAGGATACTGTTTGTGAGAAAGAGACTGATTTCTCAGACCCAGGATTCTTCTTAAAGGAACCGCGCAGAACACCTCTCTCACAACCACTCACCCGGGTCAGGGAGAGAGGACCGGAGTAGCAGGAAGAGAGTGTAATCTAGGAGGCACAGGAAGAAACATTTTGGGGGACAGCCACCCTAACCCCTGGGATGAGTCACTCCCCATATCTGAAGTGAATATTTCCCCTGGAAACAGCAATACCAGCAAAGGGAAGCAAGACACCAGCCAAACAAGCTCTCCCATGGCACTCAGAGCAGAGTCGCTTAGAAGAAGGGAGCTTTTGGGACTACAGTAGTGAGTGTTAGGGTCTGAGCTAGAGCGCCCACACCCCACATGGCTGAGGGCTACACTGAGGCCCTGCAGCAGCGGGACGCAGAAGCGTGGTTCTGTCGGCAAGGGTGGAAGCCGGGTGGCTACCACTGGGCCCAAGAGTGAGCTTAGTCTTGCCCAGCTGGAGGGGAGGGGGTGTGCAAAAGTGGTCAAGCCCAGCTGTCGGCCGCCTGCAATCCAGCCTGTAGGGGAAGGGCGGGAACCCCGGAAGGGGCGGAGATCAGCCCTTGAGCAAGGGTGCAGGAGCACAGCCTTGCCCCGCCCATGGAACTAAGGCCGTGGGGGTGGAGCCAAAAACCCAGAACAGGCAGAGTCCTGCTACTGAGGGTGGGCACACAGTCCCACCTGGCCTTTGGAGCCAAGGCTTGTAGCCATCCCACGAGTGGGCTCCTCCTGCAAGGGTGAGGCGAAAGCCCAGAAACAGGCGGAGACCCGCACCTGAGCAAAGGTGCTCAACACTGCCCTCAGGGCTGAGCATAGCACCACCCACAGGGGTGGGGCAAAGGCCAAGGCCATCAAGGCTTGTACACCCGAGCACATGATCACAGCCACTCCCATGAAGGAGAGGCAGAAACCACAGCAACAGCCCCAGTGGGCAGGCACCAGCAATGCCCATACCCAAACGCCCTATGCAGCAACAGCAGAGGGGGTGGTGGGCCTGCAGACAGACCATACCTAGGGAACAGAGACCACACCCAGTGGACTCCAGTGGCCAAGACCTTCTTTTACACAGAGAAAATGAGAAGGCAGAGATATGCAACACAAATGAATCAAGAGAAATCCCCAGAAAAGGACCTGAATGAATCAGATATAACCAAATTACCAGATGCAGAGTTTAAAATAACAATTGTTAGGATGCTGAAAGATATTAGAACAACAATAGATAGTCATTACGAACACCTAAGTAAAGACATAGCAAATATAAAAAAGGACATTGAAATAATAAAAAAAATCAGTCAAAAATGACAAATACAAGATCAGAAATGAAGAACACAATGGAAGGAATTAAAAGCAGGATGGATGAAGCTGAGAATCGAATCAGCGAGTTAGAGGACAAGATAAATAAAGGCACAGAAGCAGAACAGAAAAAAGAAAAGAGACTCAAAAAGTCTGAGGAAACTCTAAGAGAGCTCTGTGACAACATGAAGAGAAATAACATCCGCATCATAGGGGTTTCTGAAGAAGAAGAAAAAGAACAAGGGATAGAGACTTTGTTCAAGCATATCATGGCTGAAAACTTCCCTTAATTAAGGCAAGAAAACTTCTCACATGTTCAGGAAGCACAGAGAACTCCTTTAAGGAGAAACCAAAAAAAATCAACACCAAGACACATCATAATTAAAATATCAAAGCTAAGTGATAAAGAGAAAATATTAAAAGCTGCTAGAGAAAAAAAGACTATCACCAACAAAGGAGCCCCCATAAGGATGACTTCCAACTTCTCAATAGAAACACTTGAGGCCAGAAGGGAATGGCAAGAAATATTCAAAGTAATGCATAACAAGAGCCTACAACCAAGACTACTTTATCCAGCAAGGCTATCATTTAAAATTGAAGGAGAAATAAAAAGCTTTACAGACAAAAAAAAAAAAAAAAACTCAAGGAATTCACTACAATCAAACCAAGGCTGAAAGAAATGCTAAGGGGCCTGTTATAAACAGATCAAAGGAGAAAAAGAATATAGCAAAAGAGGAATACAGTTTTAAATAATAAAATGGCAATAAACAATTACATATCAATAATAACCTTAAATGTAAATGGATTAAATGATCTGATCAAAAGACATAGGGTAGCTGTGTGGATAAGAAAACAGGACCCATACATATGCTGTCTACAAGAGACATACCTTAAAACAAAAAAATGCACATAGACTGAAGATAAAAGGATGGAAAAAAATATTTATATTTCACGCAAATGGAAATGAAAAAAAAGCTGTGGTAGCAATACTTATATCAGACAAAATGGACTTTATTTTTTTTTGTTTTTTTTTTTAATTTTTTATTGTGTTTATTTTTAATGGGGTGACATCAGTAAATCAAGATACATAAATTCAAAGATAATATGTCCAGGTTATCTTAAAGTTCAATTATGTTGCATACCCATCACCCAAAGTCAGATTGTCCTGTCACCCTCTATCTAGTTCTCTTTGTGCCCCTCCCCCTCCCCCTTCCCTCTCCCTCTCCCCCCTCTCCCCATAACCACCACACTCTTATCAATGTCTCTTGGTCTCACTTTTATGTCCCATCTACGTATGGAAAAATGCAGTTCCTGGTTTTTTCTGATTTACTTATTTCACTCCGTATAATGTTGTCAAGATCCCACCATTTTGCTATAAATGATCCGATGTCATCATTTCTTATGGCTGAGTAGTATTCCATAGTGTATATGTGCCACATCTTCTTTATCCAGTCATCTATTGATGGGCTTTTTGGTTGTTTCCATGTCCTGGCCACTGTGAACAATGCTGCAATGAACATGGGGCTGCATGTGTCTTTACAGGTCAATGTTTCTGAGTGACAAAATGGACTTTAAAACAAATTATAGTAAGAGATAAATAAGGTCACTACATAATAATAAAGGGAGCAATCCAACAGGAATATATAACCATTATAAATATCTATGCACCTAATATAGAAGCACATAAATATATAAAGCAGACTTTGATAGATTTAAAGGAGAGATCAACAGCAATACTATAATAGTAGGAAATTTCAATACCCCACTTACATCACTAGATAGATCCTCAAGAAAGAAAACTAACAAAGAAACAACAGACTTAAAGGACATACTAGATCAACTCGATTTAATAAATATTTTTAGAACCTTTTACCCTAAAGCAGCAGAATATACATTTTTTTCAAGTGCTCATGGTACATTCTCTAGAATAGACCACACTTTAGGGCACAAAAGCGGTCTCAACAAATTTAAGAAGATTGAAATCATATTGAGCACTTTCTCCGATCACAATGGCATGAAACTAAAAATCAACCACAACAGAAAAACTGAAAAATTCTCAAACACTTGTAAACTAAATAGCACGTTACTAAATAACAAATGGGTAAACAATGAGATCAAAGAAGAAATTTAAAAATTCCTAAAAATGAACGATAATGAGCATACATCAACTCAAAATTTATGGGACACAGCAAAAGCAGTCTTGAGAGGGAAGTTCATAGCATTACAGACATACCTCAAGAAGCTAGAAAAAGCTCAAATAAACAACTTGACCCTACATCTAAAAGAAATAGAAAAAGAACAGCAAGTAAAACCCAGAGCTAGCAGAAGGAAGGAAACAATAAAGATCAGGGCAGAAATAAATGACATAGAGGCTAAAGAAACAATACAGAGGATCAATGAAACCAGGAGCTGGTTCTTTGAAAAGGTAAACAAGATCGATGAACCTTTAACCAGATTCATCAAGAAAAAAAGAGAGAGGACTCAAATAAATAAAGTTAGAAATGAGAGTGGAGAAATAACAACTGACATAACAGAAATACAAAATATTATAAGAAAATACTATGAAGAACTGTATGCCAAAAAACTAGACAACCTAGATGAAATGGACAAATTCCTTGAAACATATAATCTTCCAAAAATTAATCTGTAAGAATCAGAAAACCTAAACAGACCAATTACAACAAATGAGGTTGAAACAGTTATCAAAAAACTCCCAAAAAAAGAAAAGTCCTGGGCCTGATGGCTTCACAAGTGAATTCTACCAAATATTCAAAGAAGAACTAACTCCTATCCTTCTCAAGCTATTTCAAAAAATTCAAGAGGAAGAAAGACTTCCAAGCTTCTTTTATGAGGTGAGCATAATTCTGATTTCAAAACCAGGCAAAGACAACACAAAGAAAGAAAATTATAGGCCAATATCCCTGATGAATATAGATGCTAAAATCCTCAACAAAATATTAGCAAACCGGATCCAGCAATATATGAAAAAAATCATACACCATGATCAAGTGGGATTTATTCTTGGGAGGCAAGGTTGGTACAATATTCACAAATCAATCAATGTGATTCATCACATAAACAAAAGGAAGGAGAAAAACCACATGATAATTTCAATAGATGCAGAAAAAGCATTTGATAAAATCCAGCACCCATTCATGATCAAAACTCTCAGCAAAGTGGGAATACAAAAAACATACCGCAGCAAAATAAAGGCCATCTATGACAAACCCACAACCAACATCATACTCAATGGGCGAAAATTAAAAGCCTTGTTCCTTAAGATCAGGAACAAGGCAGGGGTGCCCCCTTTCACTACTCTTATTCAACATGGTTCTGGAAGTCCTAGCCACAGCAATCAGACAAGAAGAAGAAACAAAAGGCATCCAAATTGGAAAAGAAGTAAAACTACCATTATTTGCAGATGATATGATACTGTATATAGAAAACCCTAAAGTCGCAGTCAAAAAACTACTAGACCTGATAAATGAATTCAGCAAGGTGCCAGGATATAAAATTAATACTCAGAAATAAGAGACATTTTTATATACTAACAATGAACTGTCAGAAAGAGAAATTAAGGAATCAATCCCCTTTACCATTGCAACCAAAAATATAAAGTACCTAGGAATAAATTTAACCAGGGAGATTAAAGACTTGTACTAGAAAATTATAAAACATTGATAAAAGAAATCAGGGAAGATACATACAAGTGGAAGCATATACCATGCTCATGGTTAGAAAGAATAAATATCATTAAAATGTCTATATTACCTAAAGCAATTTATAAATTCAATGCAATACCAATTAAAATACCAATGACATACTTCAAAGATATAGAACACATATTCCAAAAATTTATATGGAACCAAAGAGAAAACAAATAGCCTCAACAATCTTGAAAAGGAAGAATAAAGTGGGAAGTATCACACTTCCCGATATCAAGTTATACTATAAGACTATTGTACTCAAAACAGCCTGGTACTGGCATAAGAACAGGCATATAGATCAATGGAACAGAACTGAGAACCCAGAAATAAACCCACAGCTCTATGGACAACTGATATTTGACAAAGGAGGTAAGTGCATACATTGGAGTAAAGACAGCCTCTTCAACAAATGGTGTTGGGAAAATTGGACAGCTACCTGCAAAAAAATGAAACTAGACCACCAACTTACACCATTCACAAAAATAAACTCAAAATGGATAAAAGACTTAAATGTAAGCCATGAAACCATAAGCATTTTAGGAGAAAACATAGGCAGTAAGCTCTCTGACATCTCTCGCAGCTATATATTTGCCTATTTGTCTCCATAGGCAAGTGAAATAAAAGACAGGATAAACAAATGGGACTATATCAAACTAAAAAGCTTCTGCACAGCTAAAGACAATAAGAACAGAATAAAAAGACAATCTACACAATGGGAGAATTATATTTGACAATGCATCTGATAAGGGGTAAATAACCAAAATTTATAAAGAACTTGTAAAACTTAATACCAGGAAGACAAACAATCCAACCCAAAAATGGGCAAAAGAAATGAATAGACACTTCTCCAAAGAGGACATACAGATGGCCAATAGGCATATGAAAAAATGCTCAACATCACTAATCATTAGAGAAATGCAGATTAAAACCACCATGAGATGTCACCTCACACCAGTCTGAATGGTGCTCATCAACAAAACAACACAGAATTAGTGCTGGTGAGGATGTGGAGAAAAGGGAACCCTCCTGCACTGCTGGTGGGAATGCAGACTGGTACAGCCTCTGTGGAAAACAGTATGGATATTCCTCAAAAAATTAAAAATCGAACTGCCTTTTGACCCAGCTATATCACTGTTAGAAATATACCCTAAGAACATCATAACACTGTTTGAAAAGAAGAAATGCACCCCCATGTTTATGGCAGCATTGTTCACAATAGCGAAGATCTGGAAACAGCCCAAGTGTCCATTAGAGGACGAGTGGATTAAAAAGCTTTGGTACATATATACTGGAATACTACTCAGCCATAAGAAATGATGACATCAGACCATTTACAACAACATGGATGGACCTTGATAACATTATACTGAACGAAATAAGTAAATCAGAAAAAACTAAGATCTATATGATTTCATACATAGGTGGTACATAAAAATGAGACTCAGAGACATGGACAAGAGTGTGGGGGTTACAGGGTGGGGGGTAGGAGATGGAGGGGGTTGGGGGAGGGGAGGGGCACAAAGAAAACCAGTTAGAAGACAATTGGACTTTGGGTGATGGGAATGCAGCATAAGCAAATGTCAAAATAACCTAGAGATGTTTTCTCTGAACATATATACCCTGATTTATCAATGTCACCCCATTAAAATTAATCAAAAAAAAAAAAAAGAATTTGTCTCAGGGCTAAATCAAGCAGTTAGAAGAATAGTATAAGGTTGCTAATTCTGCTTCTCAGGCCACATCTTGCAAAAGGGGCCCCAAGAAAATTGGCGATTTGGCTCCTCTGATTTTGCCAATTGGATTTAAAAAAATAGATCAGGAACACCCAGAAGTGGAACTAACAATATAAGGGCATAAATTTAAAGGACTTTTAGATACTGGAGTTGATGTATCTGTTATTGCTAAGCTACATTGGCCTCCTTCCTGGCCCACTCATGCAGCAGCCACAGAATTACAAGGTATAGGGCAGAGTAAATCCCCGCAACAAAGTTCTAGCTTTTTACATTGGGAAGATTAAGAAGGTCATTCTGGATTTTTTTAAGCCTTACGTGCTCCCTGGATGGCCAGTTAATTTATGGGGTAGAGATGTTTTGAAAAATACGGGAGTGTTGCTTGTCAGTCCTAATGGTTTAGTCTGTACTCAGATGCTTGATCGGGGATTTTTGCCCACCAAGGGACTAGGGAAAGAACAGCGAGGAATTCTCACCCCCATAGAAATGGCACCCAATACCAGAAGGTGTGGATTAGGATATCAAAATTTAGCATAGGGGCCTTGGTAGCTCTGGCTATCCCAACAATGCATTGTGCAGACCCAATTACTAGGAAATCAGATAATCCTATATGGGTAGACCAATGGCCCCTTTCTCAGGAGAAACTTAAGGCAGCTGCTCGATTGGTACAAGAGCAGCTACAGCTTGGGCATATTGAACCATCTATCTAACAGCCCATGGAATACACTTCCATATTTTGAGCTTGTTGTCACCTTGATTATCAAGGAGCATAGGCAACCCTTACAGCTTATAGGTTTTGAGCCTCAAAATTATTGTTGTTCCTTTTTTCAAAGGATCAACAACAATGGCTCTGGGAAACTTCCACTAAATGGCAAATCGCTTTTGCAAATCAATGAACAACTTTATACTGAAATAGTCAACTTAAAATCAGCTCAAAGACTAGAATTATATGCCATTATCATGGCTTTTCAGCATTTGCCATATTCCTCCTTTAATCTATATGCACACAGCAAATATTTACTTATGGTTGTTTCCACTATAAAAACTGCTGTCTTAAGGACAACTACCTATTTCAGCAGTTCCTCCTTCTTCAAGGACTTGTATGTCAACATAGAGCTCCATGTTTTATAAGACATACTCGAGCTCACTCCATGCTCCCTGGAGCTTTAGCACAAGGGAATGCTCTTGTTGATCAAGCTACCCAAAAGAAAATTATTTGGAGCAACCATGACAGATCGAACAATTCAGTCTCATACTATTCATCACCAGAATGCTGCAGCCCTGTGTAAACAGCTTCAACTTTCTCGGGAAGCAGCATGGCAGATTGGTCAATCCTGTCCAAGGTGTCCTAAACTACAATCTGTCCCTTCATTTGCAGTTAACCCTCAAGGACTCCTACCAGGACAACTTTGGCAAATGGAGGTTACTCATATACTTTCATTTGGCAAACAGCCCTATGTCCTCTCTGCCAGAACAGGAGAGGTTGCTAAGCAGGTTATAGCTCATTGTGTGTATGCATTTTTCTATTATTGGATTTTCTAAACTGGTTAAAACTGACAATGCTCCTGCATATGGAGCAAAAGCATTTACTGTATTTTGTCAAACCTTTCGAATTATGGGTATTTTTTACAATCTTTAAAGTCAAGGTATTAATAAAGCATACCCAGCAAATAATTTAAGGTCAATTTAAAAAAATTTAAAAGGGGAAAGTCATATCCTGGAACTCCTATGGGTCTACCATATCATGCTTTTTACTTAAAAATTTTTAAATTTCTGTTGAATTCTGATGAACAGGAGATGCCAAATCTGCTCCTCCTGCAAACTTCTACCTTCTTTTATTTGATCCAGCTAATAACACTGTTTTGTCTTTTCCCAAATAGCTCAAGATATACAGAGAAGGCTTATATAGATGGATGGGGATCCTCAAGCCCCTCAGCGAGATCCTCTGAGCATGGCTTTTAAGGTACCAAGAGGCAGAAAAAGCCCAATAGAGATCAGGTGAACTACCAGCTTTTAGAATATGCCCTTAAAGGCTCCAATGCCCCAAAGGGGTCTCATAGGAATCCATCTGGGTCCTGCTTCAATAGTGAAAAGGAAGGTCATTGAGCTAAAGCCTGCCAGGCTTACATGCCTTTGCTGTGAGGAAAAAGGGACACTGGAAGGTAGACTTCCCCCTTGCTCCTCTAAGGGAGGGTTCAGTCTCTTCCAGCCCTGCTCCAGCCACCTATGACCTAACCTTGCCCAGAATGCTGGGGTTTGCCACTGAAGGCTGAAGGTGCCCAAGGCCATCGGCCCCATCTATGACACTGTGGACGAGCCTAGGGTATTTATTCCAAGAAGCAGGTAAACTGATCTCATTTGCACAAGGGCCACTTAACTATGTCTTGCTTGAATAGTCAGGTTTTTTATTCTTCCCTCAAAGATCTCTGTTATGGGTGTTGATAGTCCTATTTTCTGCTGCTTTGTTTAATATATAGTGTTTCCTTTATTCCTCCTACCTCAATGCCCCACTCATATTTCAGGCTGGGACCTACTCCTAATTTAGAGCTCTCTCGCCCTCCCCCTTTTGCCAACTTCTATTGTGAATCTACCTTTGCCACCCAGCTTAGTGTATCCCAAGGTTCTCTTTACTACGCCACAGTTGCAGAGCTCCAGGGAAGAGCACCCTGGTCTCATCTTTCCAGGCAGAGGAAAACAGAGGCTTCATCTCCACACATGCTGCAGATGGCTTTTCCAGTCTACCTGAATCATTACCAGCTAGAAGCAGCGGTCATTGGGACTTGGACGTGAGCTGCAAAGTGCGACATTTCCTGAATGTGGACTTTTCCTGGACTCCTGCTCCTTGTGATAGCTCCTAATGGATTGAACTGGGGTTGGGTTGCATTCGCAGGGATTTGGAGTGGTGTTGTTGCCAACTTGGACTTGGTGAACATGTTAAGGACACTACTCTTTCATGGATTATTGTTGTATTGGCCAAGAGTTTGCTTAAAGGCTTTAATTGCTGTAATATATATATATTTTTATATATGACTGGATAAAGAAGATGTGGCACATATACACTATGGTATACTACTCAGCCATAAGAAATGATGACATCGGATCATTTACAACAAAATGGTGGGATCTTGATAACATTATACAGAGTGAAATAAGTAAATCAGAAAAAAACAAGAACTGCATGATTCCATACATTGGTGGGACATAAAAACGAGACTAAGAGACATGGACAAGAGTGTGGTGGTTATGGGGGGGGGGGGGGGAGAGGGAGAGGGGGAGGGGGAGGAGCACAAAGAGAACTAGGTGGAAGGTGACGGAAGACAATCTGACTTTGGGTAATGGGTATGCAACATAATTGAATGACAAGATAACCTGGACATGTTTTCTTTGAATATATGTACCCTGATTTATTGATATCACCCCATTAAAATTAATAAAAATTTATTTATAAAAAAATTTTTTTAAAAAGAAAAGTAATATAGGTGGAAAGGAAAGAGAGGAGCATTCCAGTCCGAGGGGGTGACACCTGCATCAGGGTAGGCGGTGACAGGGCAGTTCTGCTCTCCCCTGAATACTCTCCATACCCCTTGTGGTCCAGCCCAGGTTTTTTGGCACCCCCATGACCCTGGCCCCGATGCAGAACCCTCACAAGGTGAAACTCGCAGGATTGCTCTGTCCACAGTACTGCCAACCGCTCCCCTAAATGTGCATGCACACAACTGCACACAAACGTGTGCCCTCCTGTATAAAAACGGTTAAGGAAAAGAACTGCACAGCAGAGAGAGGAGGGAAACTGCTCAGGAATGCACTAACCATTAACTTGTTAACAAAGCTATACAATCAACCTTGTTGCTAAGATCCACAGACGTTGCTAGACAAAGATAATGTAACTTCCCAGCGCGACAAAGCAAATGGACGTATTTATAGAAATGGGAATTGTGGAGGAGTTCTATCTAATTGAATTGCAGAAAATGTGTTGTGTTTGAAACAAAGGAGAATGTTTTGCCCCCAACAGCGTTTGAAAACTCAGAAATATGACTAATGCCATCCTATTAAAAAACTGAGACACTGTGTTATTGCTTCCGACACGCCTCTCCTGAGTCCACGTCGTTCACACAACTGAACGAAAAGGGACTGCGAAGCTGCCGGAGTTAAGTGAAACTTTTGACCTGTGGCTCATTTCACCGGCAGCGCGATGGGGAGGCTGACCTGCGGGAAGGGACGTCCCCTGCCGCGGAGAGGAAACCGTGTCGTATGTGGCCAGTACACTCCATATGCTTGCAAGAGCAAGAAAACTGCAGAATTCACCCCCAAGTTAGGGTAAAGCAAAATGCCCCAAGCCGAAGCAGGGAGCTACATGGCACAAATGGCACGTGACTCAAAAACAAGAAGAAAAAAATGGTACTTTTCAGTCTTTTATTATTATTATTATCTAAGTATCTGTGGACTCATTACTAAATTTTGTTGACTAGTCCCACAGGTAGTAAAACATTTATGAAAAAAAAAACCTGAACTTAATGATATAGCTTCTTCCACATTTTCCAAATGTATCTTTTTTAAAAGATTTTATTTATTGATTTTACAGAGAGAGGAAAAAGGGTGTGGGAATGAGAAGTATGGACTCAGACTTGCTTCACTTTAGTTGTTCATCGATTGTCCAAAAACCAGGCAAGCCCAGGGTTTTGAACTAGCAACCTCAGCATTCCAGGTCAACATTTCTATCCACTGTGCCACTACAGGCCAGGCCAAAATGTATCTTAATTGGGGCCAGGAACACTTTAGGTTTATAAATGGCAATTTAAGTGATCCCATGAAAATGGCATGATAACACTAGCATGCAACTGGCATAAGTAGAGAACCGGAACTCCGATCTACAGCAGCGTTGTATTTAGGACCCAAACAGGGGGAACTTACTTCTCGTTCACATCACCTTGCAGACGTGGGCAGGTAAACTGCTCCATGAGGTCATCCAGGGGCTCTGATGCCTTCTGCCTTGTGGCTCTGACATCCTTTAGGGAATTCTTACCACCCACACAATCCCAACTGTTTCCCAACATCCGAGTCTCATCCTGTGGGATGAGGAAATGAGAGAAAGTGGGCACAAACTGTCTCCTCTTAAGGGCATTACCTTGCTGGGGGCTTAGAAACATGGCAACATCTTTTTGTGAGGGAGGCTGAGATGTGTAGTCTCTCGCTGGGCAGCCATCTGCCCAACCAGAACTCAGCATGGTGAGAGGTCTGAGTTTAAAGCAGACTGCAGATGGGTACCAGAGGACTTAGTGCAACCATTTCTTATTTATTCAAAGCATTTTTGTGCATCTCCATGCAGAAGTCTGTATGCTTTCAAATAGTTGGATTTTCAAAACTATGGTAAGTTTTTGGTTTTGTTGTTTTTTTTAAAAAAAAAAAAAAAAAAAAAAACAACTCACTCCCATACTATGCTCTATCGCCTCCCTGAAATCTTTTTACTATGGGTGAAGACGACTTTCCCAGCCTCGCCTTCAATCAAAAACAGGTGTGTTCCTCCCACACACCATATACGTAATGGCCTACAGGTGGGATAGCCACACTCCTTGCCCCCACTAAGACACCCGAACTGTTTCTCCTTTCTGGTTCCGAAGCCTCAGCTCCTAGGAAGCCTGTGCCATCTGCCTTGTCACCTGCAATCATCTTCAGACCTCCCACGATCTCTCCTCCACTCACCAAGAAGTTTAGCACCTTGTCCTGCCTTTCCCTCACCCCTACTCCTATTAGCAGTCTCCACGACATCAGCTTCCATATGGAAACTGCCCCCAGCAGGGAACTCTCAACTCCTGCCCTCCTCACTTCGAACTGTCTTTACTCTGCCATCCCAGATGACCCACTTCTGTGATCATGCCTTGGACCTTGCCATAGAACAATTAATACACTACCCCAGGGGTCAGGAACCTATGGCTCACGAGCCAGATGTGGCACTTTTGATGGCTGCATCTGGCTCGCAGGCAAATCTTTAATAAAAAAAAATAATAACGTTAAAAATATAACACATTCTCATGTATTATAACCCATTTATTGCCTACCGCTCTTCATGGTTGCAGGTGGCTGGAGCCAATCACAGCTGTCCTCCGGGAAAACACCAAATTTTTATTGGATAATGCATAACATACACAGGTCATTGTATGGCTCTCATGGAATTACATTTTAAAATATGTGGCGTTCATGGCTCTCTCAGCCAAAAAGGTTCCCGACCCCTGCACTACCCCTAGGATATGATGGACGGCCCGTGGTCAAGGCCAGGCAGGTCCACACTGGATTCGGGCAGATGGTAGAAGAACCGCAGAGCTGGAAAGCGTCAGGCCATCCCCGTTTATTACATTCTCACATAGGCTGGAGAGTGAACAAGCAGGGAAACCTCTTGTCGGGGTGGCGGGTGAGCGACCAGGCAGGGAAACCTCTTGTCGGGGTGGTGGGTGAGCAAACAGAAAAACCGCCCCTCGTGGTGACAGGCAAGCGATCCATGCCAAGAGAAAGTACCTGTGGCCTTATATAGGCTACACACACACACACACACACACACACACACACACACACACGGCTCTGCCACGTGCTCACGTACTAATCATGCAAAGCGCAAGGGAGCAAACCTAACACAGCTGTTTTCCCTACATAGGAGGTTTAACATCTCACTCCCCCATTAGTTCATTGTATCTTCCCAGAACACTTCCTCTAGGATACATGCTCCAGCAGCTTTCCAACATTATGAACCACAAACCCACTGACTTTATAATGTTTTTATTATCCACGATCACCTCCTGCCCTTAACTCGGTC